>NC_053037.3:6250000-7500000 GCF_002575655.3 Aegilops tauschii subsp. strangulata | reverse complement strand
CCACCAAACACTCCAGCCATGTCCGGATCCGGCTCTCAAGGCAAGTGGGTGGCCTCCTCTGTGACGGAGAAGAACATCAAAGAGCTCCGGGAGGCGGGTGAGGGAGTCCTGGACTAAGGGGTCCTCGGGCGTCCGGCCTATTATCCTTTGGGCCGGACTGGTGGGAGACATGAAGGCTGAAGACTGTACCCGTGTCCGTATTGGATTCTACTTGGCGTGGAACACAAGCTTGGCGACCGAAGATTCCTTCTTATGTAACCGACTCCATGTAAACCCTAGACCCCCCGGTGTCTATATAAACCGGAGGGGTTAGTCCGGAAGGACCGATACACATTACCATAGTCATACAGGCTAGACTTCTAGGGTTTAGCCATTACGATATCGTGGTAGATCAACTCTTGTAATACTCATATTCATCAAGATCAATCAAGTAGGAAGTAGGGTATTACCTCCATAGAGAGGGCCCGAACCCGGGTAAACATCGTGTCCCCCGTCTCCTGTTACCATCGATCCTAGACGCACAGTTCGGGACCCCCTACCCGAGATCCGCCGGTTTTGACACCGACATTGGTGCTTTCATTGAGAGTTCCACTGCGCCGTCGACAAAAGGTTCGATGGCCCCTTCAATCGTCAATAATGACGCTGTCCAAAGAGGAACCTTCCTCCCCGGATAGATCGTTGTATTCGGCGGCTTCGTACTGCGGGCCAACTCGCTTGGCCATCTGGAGCAGGTCGATAGCTACGCCCCTGGCCATCAGGTCAGATTTGGAAGCTTGAACTACGTCGCGGATATCCGTGGAGACTTGATCTTCAAGGGATTCAAGCCCGCGGCGATCGCTCCCCTCGCCCCGATGAACGTGACTTAAATCTGTCATCGGATTACACCCAGGAGATGGTTCCTGCTGCTGCAACGGCCTTAGAGCCAAAGCAGATCGTGACATCCGAGGACACTGAGTCCGCGGCGTTGGAGCCGCACACGGACTCGACATCCCGCAATATTCGCGGTGATGGAACTCCGGACTCGTCTCCGGCTATAAGTTCCGGACCAGGTACTGATGTCTACTACACAACCTTCTTCTTGTAGATGTTGTTGGGCCTCCAAGTGCAGAGGTTTGTAGGACAGTAGCAAATTTCCCTCAAGTGGATGACCTAAGGTTTATCAATCCGTGGGAGGCGTAGGATGAAGATGGTCTCTGTCAAACAACCCTGCAACCAAATAACAAAGAGTCTCTTGTGTCCCCAACACACCCAATACAATGGTAAATTGTATAGGTGCACTAGTTCGGCGAAGAGATGGTGATACAAGTGCAATATGGATGGTAGATATAGGTTTTTGTAATCTTAAAATATAAAAACAGCAAGGTAACTAATGATAAAAGTGAGCGTAAACGGTATTGCAATGCTAGGAAACAAGGCCTAGGGTTCATACTTTCACTAGTGCAAGTTCTCTCAACAATAATAACATAATTGGATCATATAACTATCCCTCAACATGTAACAAAGAGTCACTCCAAAGTCACTAATAGCGGAGAACAAACGAAGAGATTATGGTAGGGTACGAAACCACCTCAAAGTTATTCTTTCTGATCGATCTATCATAGAGTTCGTACTAGAATAACACCTTAAGACACAAATCAACCAAAACCCTAATGTCACCTAGATACTCCAATGTCACCTCAAGTATCCATGGGTATGATTATACGATATGCATCACATAATCTCAGATTCATCTATTCAACCAACACAAAGTACTTCAAAGAGTGCCCCAAAGTTTCTACCGGAGAGTCAAGACGAAAACGTGTGCCAACCCCTATGCATAGGTTCATGGGCGGAACCCGCAAGTTGATCAACAAAACATACATCAAGTGAATCACGTGATATCCCATTGTCACCACAGATACGCACATGCAAGACATACATCAAGTGTTCTCAAATCCTTAAAGACTCAATCCGATAAGATAACTTCAAAGGGAAAACTCAATCCATTACAAGAGAGTAGAGTGGGAGAAACATCATAAGATCCAACTATAATAGCAAAACTCGTGATACATCAAGATCGTATCACCTCAAGAACACGAGAGAGAGAGAGAGATCAAACACATAGCTACTGGTACATACCCTCAGCCCCGAGGGTGAACTGCTCCCTCCTCGTCATAGAGATCGCCGGGATGATGAAGATGGCCACCGGTGAGGGATCCCCCCTCCGGCAGGGTGCCGGAACCGGGTCCCGATTGGTTTTTGGTGGTTACAGAGGCTTGCGGCGGCGGAACGCCCGATCTATTCTCCTCCCCGATGTTTTAGGGTATATTGGTATATATAGGAGGAAGAAATACGTCAGGGGAGCCATGAGGGGCCCACGAGGGTGGAGGGCGCGCCTAGGGGGTGGGCGCGCCCCCTGCCTCGTGCCTTCCTCGTTGCTTCCCTTACGTATACTCCAAGTCTTCTGGATTGCTCCCGTTCCAAAAATAACTTTCCCGAAGGTTTCATTCCGTTTGGACTCCTTTTGATATTCCTTTTCTGCGAAACACTGAAACAAGGGAAAAAACTAGAACTGGCACCGGGCTCTGGGTTAATAGGTTAGTCCCAAAAATTATATAAAAGTGTAAAATAAAGCCCATAAACATCCAAAACAGATAATATAATAGCATGGAACAATCAAAAATTATAGATACGTTGGAGACGTATCAGGTACGCCTGCAGACACCGAGCTGGATCGGTTATCGGTTTTCGAATTTAGCGCCGCAGACATCTTCCAGCATTCACCTTTGGGTGACGTGCTAAACTCTTTAAAGAATTTGTCCTTGGAGAAGGACTCACAACCGAACTATGTCTGGTTCGAGCTAGAGACGGATGACGAGGAATTTTGCTTCCCACCCGCCACCCACTTCATAGCCACTGTCGATGACTTAACCGACGTGCTTGACTATGGCTCCGAAGACATCGACGGTATGGACGACGATTCCGACAAGGAGCAAGGCCAAGAGCCGCCATTCACTGGATGTTGGACGGCTACCTCTTCGTACGACGTGTACATGGTTGATACACCCAAAGGACCTGGCGACGACAAAGAAGAGCCAGATGCGAATAAAACCTCTAAGACACAGTCCAAGCGCCGACGCCCCAAACGCCGTTCTAAGCCTCGTCGCTCAAAAGACGGCAACACGGGCACCGGAGAAAGTAGTACTCCAGGCGACGCCGAAAACAATGAAGACCCTGTCGGAGCTGCATCCGAACAGGAGAACACGGCAACGGGCGAGATAACTCTGATGAACAGGCCATAGAAGATGACTCGGAGGACGACAGTTACCGTCCACCCTCCGAGGAGGAGACAAGCCTCGGCAACGAAGACTTCATCGTGCCTGAGGATCCTCTGGAGCAGGAGCCCTTTAAGCTTAGCTCATAGCCACTGCAAGGAGCTTGAAAAAGAAACAGCAGCAGCTTCAAGCTAAACAAGATCTGCTCGTCGACAGATGGACTGATGTCCTGACAGCCAAAGAATACGACCTCAAGCGCCCAGCCAAGAGCTACCCGAAATGCAGACTGCTACCTCAATTCGATGAGGAGGCACAGGAGCACATATCTCCCTCGCGTAATGCGGAACGACCACTACGTGGTCGAGACAGGGCGGCCGACCGGCCACCCCGCGGTCGGGATAAAGCGGCAACTCAGGCCGAACAGCAGCATGCCCCAACGCCCCGTAAAAATAGAGACGGAAGAGTTCGGGGTCACACGTACGACCTCCGGCAGACCCTGGAAAGTAGAGCAGGACATACAAGATCGATCTATGGATCGCGAGGACGCGCTTCGAGGCACGACGACGGCTACCTATTCGGACGTGACAAACCTAACCACGCCCGGGCCGACAACCATAGACGGACTTCGTCGGAGATACGCCGTGACGCGGCCCGCTATAGAGGCACCGCACACCCTCTCTGCTTCATAGATGAGGTGCTGGATCATGAATTCCCCGAGGGGTTCAAGCCTGTCAATATTGAATCATACAACGGAACGACCGACCCCACAGTGTGGATCGAAGATTTTATTCTTCACATCCTCATGGCCCAAGGAGACGACCTCCACGCCATCAAATACCTCCCATTAAAGCTCAAAGGACCAGCTCGACACTGGCTAAATAGTCTGCCTGAGAACTCCATCGGCAGCTGGGAGGACTTGGAAGAAGCCTTCCTCGACAACTTCCAAGGTACATATGTCCGGCCACCCGATGCCGATGACTTAAGCCACATAGTTCAACAATCTAGAGAATCAGCCAGAAAATTCTGGACTAGGTTCCTAACCAAAAAGAACCAGATCGTCGACTGCCCGGATGCTGAAGCTCTAGCGGCCTTTAAACACAACATCCGTGATGAATGGCTCGCCCGCCACCTCGGCCAAGAAAAGCCGAAATCCATGGCAGCCCTCACAGCACTCATGACCTGCTTTTGCGCGGGTGAGGATAGCTGGCTGGCCCGAAGCAAAAACACAGCCAGCGAGGCAGGCCCCTCGGAGGCCAAGAACAGCACCGGTAAGCTCCGGCGCAATAGACACAAACGCCGAAGCAATGGCGATATCACCGACGACACAACAGTAAACGCCAGATTCAGCGGCTCCAAGTCCGGCCAACGGAAGAAGCCCTACAAGAGGAACAATGAGGGACCTTCCAGCCTGGACCGCATACTCGACCGTCCGTGCTAGATACATGGCACCCCAGACAAACAAGCCAATCACACCAACAGAGATTGTTGGGTCTTCAAATAGGCTGGCAAGTTAAATGCCGAGGACAAAGAAAAGGGATCACAAAGTAAGGACGAGGACGAAGAGCCCCGGCCGCCGAACACCGGGGGGGGGGGGGCAGAAGAAATCCCCCCCCCCCCCCCCAAGTCAAAACGGTGAACATGATATACACCACGCACATCCCCAGAAAGGAGCGCAAACGGGCACTCGGGGACGTCTACGCGGTAGAGCCAGTCGCCCCAAAGTTCAATCCGTGGTCGTCATTTCCGATCACCTTCGATCGTCGAGATCATCCGACTAGTATCCGCCATCGCGGTTCGGCCGCACTGGTCCTTGACCCAATCATCGACGGATTCCACCTAACACGAGTCCTGATGGATGGTGGAAGCAGCCTCAACCTTCTCTACCAGGATACAGTACGGAAGATGGGCATTAATCCCTCACGAATCAAACCCACAAAGAATACCTTTAAAGGAGTCATACCAGGCATTGAGGCCCGATGCACGGGCTCAATCACGCTGGAGGTGGTCTTCGGTTCTCCAGACAACTCCCGAAGCGAAGAGTTAATCTTCGATATCGTCCCCTTCCGCGGTGGCTACCACGCACTGCTCGGACGAACCGCGTTCGCTAGATTCAACGCGGTCCCACACTATGCTTACCTCAAGCTCAAGATGCCCGGCCCACGCGGCGTCGTAACAGTTAATGGAAATACGGAACGCTCCCTCCGTATAGAGGAGCACACCGCCGCCCTAGCAGCAGAAATACAGAACGGACTTTTCAAGCAGATCCGCAATCCAGCTGCCGAGCCCACGGACACCGTCAAGAAGGTCCGGACTACGCTGCCACAGGACAACTCGGCTCGTCAAGAGCTTGACTAGCAATTTGGCCTCTGTCCCAGCCCGGATCAAGTAGTGCACTCGTACCACGTGCACATAATTACGCACTCAAAATCCCATGGGCTTCGACGGAGGCACAACTTGTGGTCCACAGTACGGCCTGGCCGACCACGGACTCACACATACTCCCACCCCTTTTTTCCTTTTGTTTCAGGTTCTTTTTCTCGTGTGCCTGATAACCGGTCCCTTCGAAGGATCGACATACAAAGACGGCAAGCAGCACAAGTGCATAGGGTAACATCTACACGTTCTTCTTGACGGTATTTCTACTTATTTCTCAGGACCCGCACGCTGCGCCCCCTTAATTCCGACATGTTAAATAGCCCGGATGCTTATCGCATTTTTTGTACAGGATACGCCTTGACGTATCCCTACAGTTATAAGAAAATTGGTTTGCGGCCCAGTTTCTGTGGTTTTCGTTTCTTACTTCATTTTTATTTCGATTTGCTTATTGATCGCATCCGTACGATCTGGTACGTCTCATATTCGCCAGGGGCTCCCGTATCGCCCCATAATACGACAGCAAAGTCCGAACACTTCTTATAGATAAGTTCGGCACCCCGAATTTAGCATTATATGCATTGGCTCCGAATCATGTCTTTGGTCAATAGTTGGGTTGCCCGGCTCCTGTGCTTGCTACCCTACGTTCCGCTGAATCGGCTAGGGTAGTAAAGGGGGAACTACTACAAGTGTGCCCTGGCCTTGACCAGATGAGCACCTCAGTAGAGAAAGCCGAAAACTGACTGTCATGATATGGCGAGAGCCGGTCAGCTGTTCGAGGGTTACAAATCGTTGGAGATTTTTCCGCGTTATGCGAGAGATCGGCACTTCCCGATCAGATGCTGACAGCACTCTGGTTTCAACCAGGGGCTGCGCCCATGCTTTATTATAAAACTCCTATGGCTAAGTGAGGGCGTTCAAGCCGTATAGTCTGATTGCCTTATTCGTTGCACTAAACAACTCCTTCAAGGACCATGTAATTGGATCAAGATTGTTTAGTTTCCATCCCGAACACCTCCGTACTACCTACGTGAGGGCAGAAGCTGACGACTGGCCAACCCTCAGACTACATGCAACACGGCCGCACAGGGGGAAACAATTCAAAGCATAATAAAATTACTTTACAAAAACCGGCTTTGTTTTCATAATACAAGGCAAAGGCAACATTCATTCAAATACAATGTCCTGCGAACATTGCGCCGCTACAAGTCGAGACCCTTCTACGACATCGCAAAATATCGCTCGGGTGTGCGGTGCTCCTTGCCCTCCGGCGGCCCGCTGGCAACTTCAATGGCGTTCATCTTCGCCCACCACACCTTGCAACGAGCGAAGGCCATACGGGCACCTTCAACACAGGCGGAGCGCTTGACGACGTCCAGCCGAGGACAGGCGTTCACCATCTGCCTCACAAGCCCGAAGTAGCTGCCAGGCATAGCTTCGGTTGGCCATAGCCAGATTGTCAAATCCTTCATGGCTAATTCGGCCACCCTGTGCAGCTCCACCAGCTGTTTCAGCTGATCAGTGAAGGACACGGGAGGCTCTGACACCGCATATTGCGACCAGAAGAGCTTCTCCGTAGGACCCCCTCCTTCGGCTCGATAGAACTCCATGGCGTCCGATACAGTGCGTGGTAAATCAGCAAAAGCCCCTGGGGAACTCCGAACCCGGGTTAGTAAAAGGTACCGCTTCTCCGCATACTTGCTTTGCATCTTAAAAGCCTTACCCGCTGTGATCTTCTTGGCCTCATGGATCTCCTGGAGGGCGGCCTGGGCCTCATTCCGTGCGGTCTCCACGCTCCGACGAGCCTTGGTGAGTTCGGCCCCTTGAGCCGACGCATCATTCTCCAAGGTCTCACATTTGTTAACCACATCCTGGAGCTCCTGCTGGACTTCTTTGACCCGGGCCTTGAGCTTCTTACGGGCGGCTTGCTGCTGGACAGCCTTCTCCCCGGCCTCACCCAGGGCCTTCCTCAGGGCCTCGACCTCGGTCGCGGCTCCTGCACATATTACGACACTACAGTCAATATACAACGCCTATGCTTCCCGAACACACAGCAAGTCGTTACTCACCTTGCTTCTCCTGGAGCCAAACTTTAACCTTGCCGAGCTCGCTCTCGGTCCGCTCCAGCCTCTGCTTCAGTTCAGAGACTGCGGCCGCATGTGAGGTTGCGGCCAACAGTGACGCGTGCTTATTGGTATATATTAAGTTAGTCTCCTATAACAAATAATTGATCCTCTGTGCGGTTCTTCTTGCCGAATACCGGACAGTGTCTCAGGGGCTACTGACTACATGGGGTTTTCTCTTTCTACGTCACTTACCTCGAAACCTCTTAACAGGTTGCTGCAGGCTTCGTTCAGTCCGCTCTTGGCGGACTAAACCTTCTCGATCACCGCACCCATAAGAACATGGTGCTCGTCCACGACGGAGGCGCCTCGTAGCGCCTCCATCAGGTTACCCGGCACCCCTGGATGGACAGGTGCCACCGGTGGAAGCGGCGCACCCCCCTCCTTCAAAGGGGGCTACTTGCCCAACTCCGGAGCCATAGGGGTCTCCGGAATCGTACTCGGCTGAGGACCGAGCTGGATGCGGCCCTCTTCGCCAGTCTCCATGGGGATGTGCTCCCCCATGTGTCCGGCAGTGGAGGCTTCGCCTCGTGGCGCCTCCCGGACAGCGTCCTGGGCTCCTCCCTGGTTCGGAGCGGCCCTCCGGGACAACACTTCGGTGTCATCCCTGGCCCCGGGGGAATAAGCAGGCGGTGGCGACATGCTCGCCATCTTCGGGCCAACGAACCTCTAGAGGAGGATCGTTGGATTAGGTCGTGGGCCGGACTGCAATAGTACAGTTAACTATGTCAAGATAACGGAGAAAAAGGGCCGGATGTGCGCACGAGCGAGCCATGTCACTTACGATGCGGCCTGGGGCTTAGTGCGGGGGCGTCGTTCCGGACTGCTGTCAACGTCCCACGCGGTGTTGACCGCTGGGACGCCCTTCCCCTTCTTGGGCGTTTTCGCCTCCAGATGCGCCGGAGCCGCCCTCTTCTTTTTCCTCTCCTCAGGGGGAGGGTTGTTTTCTTCCTCCTCCTCCTCTTCCTCGTCATTGTCCTCAGGGACAGAGAATGAGCTTCGTCGTCTTCGGACGTCACGTCCGAAGTGCCCTTGCGACGGGGGCCACTCTTGGCCCCCTTTGCCTTCTTGGTCTTCTTCTCCGGTGCCTTATATGGCGCCGGCACCAGCATCTTCGCTAGATGCGGGATGACTGGTTCTTCAGGCAGTGGAGCCGGACACTGGATCCGCTTCGCCCTCTCCATCCAGTCCTGAAAAAGCAATAATAAAAGCTCACACATCATCCTCGTAACAATTAAGTTGGGGGTACGTCGAAAATAACATACCTCGCTGGCGGGGTGTTTACAATCATGACCACGGTCTAAATCCGTGGCCGGAGGTTTCTCGTTGCCCTTAAAAAGCAACTTCCAGGCGCCTTCGTGGGTAGCCTCGAAGAGCCTTACCAAGGTCTGGTGCTTCTTCGAATTGAACTCCCACAGAGGGCGACTTCGGCGCTGGCAAGGAAGAATCCGGCGAACTAGCACCACCTGGATTACATCGACGAGCTTGACATTCTTGGTCACCATGCTCTGAACACGCGTCTGCAACGCTATCAGCTCGTCAGGTGAACACCAGTCCAGACTCTTCTCGACCCAGGAGGTGAGTCGCATGGGAGCGCCGGAGCGGAATTTGGCAGCTGCTGCCCAGGTGGTGCCGCGAGGTTCAGTGATATAGAACCATTGCTTCTGCCACTCCTTTACCGTGTCCACAAAAGTGCCCTTGGGCCGAGAGACGTTGGACAGCTTACTCACCATGGCTCCTCCGCACTCCGCGTGCTGGCCATCCACCACCTTCGGCTTCACGTTGAAGACTTTGAGCCACAACCCAAAGTGGGGTTGGATGCGGAGGAAGGCCTCACACATGACGATAAACGCCGAGATGTTGAGGAAGGAATTCGGGGACAGATCATGGAAATCTATCCCGTAATAATACCTTAGCCCACGGACGAAAGGGTGGAGTGGAAACCCTAGCCCGCGGAAGAAATGAGGGAGGAATACTACCCTCTCGTTGGGCTCCGGCATGGGGACGATTTGTCCCTCGGCCTGCAAGCGGTGGGCGATTCCCTTCGCCAAATATCCGGCCGCCCGGAGCTCAGTAATGTCCTCCTCCTTGACGGAGGAGGCCATCCACTTGCCCTGACCACCGGATCCGGACATGGTTGCTTGAGTGGAAAGGAGATGAGAACCTGGGCGCTGGAGCTCGAGATTGGAAAGGCGGAGACAGAGAGAGAGCGTGAGAAGAGGAAGAGGGAATCCTTATCCCCTTATAAAGGCGTGGAAGACAAGCTTGGCGACCGAAGATTCCTTCTTATGTATCCGACTCCATGTAAACCCTAGATCCCCCCGGTGTCTATATAAACCAGAGGGGTTAGTCCGGAAAGGACTGATACACATTACCATAGTCATACAGGCTAGACTTCTAGGGTTTAGCCATTACGATCTCGTGGTAGATCAACTCTTGTAATACTCATATTCATCAAGATCAATCAAGCAGGAAGTAGGGTATTACCTGCATAGAGAGGGCCCGAACCTGGGTAAACATCGTGTCCCCTGTCACCTGTTACCATCGATCCTAGACGCACAGTTCGGGACCCCCTACCCGAGATCCGCTGGTTTTGACACCGACAGCGGGCTACTTGAGTGCGAACGTCATGCACAGGATCCCTGCCAAGGGGCAGGTCATCCCCACCCCGAAGCCTGGCGAAAGGGTGGTATTTATCCCCCACTTCCTCCGCAGACTAGGATTTTTCTACCTCTTGAGCACTGCGTTGGTTTTCCCTTGAAGAGGAAAGGGTGATGCAGTAAAGTAGCGTAAGTATTTCCCTCAGGTTTTGAGAACCAAGGTATCAATCCAGTAGGAGACCACGCTCGAGTCCCATGCACCTACACAAACAAATAAGAACCTCACAACCAACGCGATAAAGGGGTTGTCAATCCCTTCACGGTCACTTACGAGAGTGAGATCTGATAGATATGATAAGATAATATTTTTGGTATTTTTATGGTAAAGAGTAAAAGTAAAGAAAGCAAAATAAACGGCGCCAGAAATAGCTTGTTGACGGGAGATTAATATGATGGAAAATAGACCCGGGGGCCATAGGTTTCACTAGTGGCTTCTCTCGAGAGCATAAGTATTACGGTGGGTAAACGAATTACTGTCGAGCAATTGATAGAATTGAGCATAGTTATGAGAATATCTAGGTATGATTATGTATATAGGCATCACGTCCATGACAAGTAGACCGAAACGATTCTGCATCTACTACTATTACTCCACACATCGACCGCTATCCAGCATGCATCTAGAGTATTAAGTTCATAAGAACAGAGTAATGCTTTAAGCAAGATGACATGATGTAGAGGGATAAACTCATGAAGTATGATATAAACCCCATCTTTTTATCCTCGATGGCAACAATACAATACGTGCCTTGCTGCCCCTGCTGTCACTGGGAAAGGACACCGCAAGATTGAACCCAAAGCTAAGCACTTCTCCCATTGCAAGAAAGATCAATCTAGTAGGCCAAACCAAACTGATAATTCAAAGAGACTTGCAAAGATAACCAATCATACATAAAAGAATTCTGAGGAGATTCAAATATTGTTCATAGATAAACTTGATCATAAACCCACAATTCATCGGATCTCGACAAACACACCGCAAAAGAAGATTACATCGAATAGATCTCCAAGAAGATAGAGGAGAACTTTGTATTGAGATCCAAAGGGAGATAAAAAGCCATCTAGCTAATAACTATGGACCCGAAGGTCTGAGGTAAACTACTCACACATCATCGGAGAGGCTATGGTGTTGATGTAGAAGCCCTCCGTGATCAATGCCTCCTCCGGCGGAGCGCCAGAAAAGGCCCCAAGATGGGATCTCACGGGTATAGAAGGTTGCGGCGGTGGAAATAGGGTTTTTGGCTCCGTATATGATGTTTCCAGGGTATATGGGTATATATAGGAGGAAGAAGTACGTCGGTGGAGCAACGAGGGGCCCACAAGGATGGAGGGCTTGCCTGGGGGAGGTGGGCGCGCCCCCTGCCTCGTGCCCTCCTTGTTGATTGCTTTACATAGACTCCAGGTCCTCTGGATCATGTTTGTTCCGAAAATCACGTTCCCGAAGGTTTCATTCCGTTTGGACTCCGTTTGATATCCTTTTCCTTCGAAACACTGAAATAGGCAAAAAACAGCAATTTGGGCTGGGCCTCCGGTTAATAGGTTAGTCCCAAAAATAATATAAAAGTGTATAATAAAGCCCATTAAACATCCAAAATAGAATATAATATAGCATGGAACAATAAAAAATTATAGATACGTTGGAGACGTATCAAGCATCCCCAAGCTTAATTCCTGCTCGTCCTCGAGTAGGTAAATGATAAAAACAGAATTTTTGATGTGGAATGCTACTTAGCATAATTTTCAATGTAACCCTCTTAATTGTGGTTTGAATATTCAGATCCGAAAGATTCTAGATAAAATTTTAATATTGACATAAAAATAATAATACTTCAAGCATACTAACTAAGCAATTATGTCTTCTCAAAATAACATGGCCAAAGAAAGTTATCCCTACAAAATCATATAGTCTGGCTCTATCTTCACCACACAAAGTATTTAAATCATGCACAACCCCGATGATAAGCCAAGCAATTGTTTCATACTTTTGATGTTCTCAAACTTTTCAATCTTCACGCAATACATGAGCGTGAGCCATGGATATAGCACTATAGGTGGAATAGAATGGTGGTTGTGGAGAAGACAAAAAGGAGAAGATAGTCTCACATCAACTAGGTGTATCAATGGGCTATGGAGATGCCCATTAATAGATATCGATGTGAGTGAGTAGGGATTGCCATGCAACGGATGCACTAGAGCTATAAGTATATGAAAGCTCAACAATGGAAACTAAGTGGGTGTGCATCCAACTTGCTTGCTCACGAAGACCTAGGGCAATTTGAGGAAGCCCATCAAATATACAAGCCAAGTTCTATAATGAAAAATTCCCACTAGTATATGAAAGTGACAAATCAAGAGACTCTCTATCATAAAGATCATAGTGCTATTTTGAAGCACAAGTGTGGAAAAAGGATAGTAGCATTGTCCCTTCTCTCTTTTTCTCTCATTTTTTTGGCCTTCTCTCTTTTTTTATTTAGTCCGGAATCTCATGCCGACTTGTGGGGGAATCATAGTTTCCATCATCCTTTCCTCACTTGGGATAATGCTCTAATAATGATGATCATCACACTTTTATTACTTACAACTCAAGAATTACAACTCAATACTTAGAACAAAATATGACTCTATGTGAATGCCTCCGGCGGTGTACCGGGATATGCAATGAATCAAGAGTGACATGTATGAAGATAATGAACGGTGGCTTTGCCACAAATATGATGTCAACTACATGATCATGCAAAGCAATATGACAATGATGGAGCGTGTCATAATAAACGGAACGGTGGTATGTTGCATGGCAATATATCTCGGAATGGCTATGGGAATGCCATGATAGGTAGGTATGGTGGCTGTTTTGAGGAAGGTATATGGTGGGTGTATGATACCGGCGAAAAGTGTGTGGTATTAGAGAGGCTAGCAATGGTGGAAGGATGAGAGTGCGTATACTCCATGGACTCAACATTAGTCATAAAGAACTCATATACTTGTTGCAAAAATCTACAAGTTATCAAAGCAAAGTATTACGCGCATGCTCCTAGGGGGATAGATTGGTAGGAAAAGACCATCGCTCGTCCCCGACCGCCACTCATAAGGAAGACAATCAATAAATAAATCATGCTCCGACTTCATCACATAACGGTTCACCATACGTGCATGCTACGGGAATCACAAACTTTAACGCAAGTATTTCTCAAATACACAAATACTCAACTAGCATGAGTCTAATATCATCATCTTCATATCTCAAAACAAATATCAAGTATCAAACTTCTCATAGTATTCGACACACTCATAAGAAAGTTTTTTACTAATCTTGAATGCCTATCATAATTAAAGCAAATTACCATGTTGTTTTGTAGGACTCTCAAAATAATATAAGTGAAGCATGAGAGAACAATAGTTTCTATAAAACAAGCCACCGTCGTGCTCTAAAAGATATAAGTGAAGCACTAGAGCAAAAACTATATAGCTCAAAAGATATAAGTGAAGCACATAGAGTATTCTAATAAATTCCGAATCATGTGTGTGTCTCTCAAAAGGTGTGTACAGCAAGGATGATTGTGCTAAACTAAAAAGCAAAGACTCAAATCATACAAGACGCTCCAAGCAAAACACATATCATGTGGTGAATAAAAATATAGCTCCCACTACTGGAATCAGCTAATTTGCCATCTGCCAGCTCTTTGCCGTCTGCTAGCAGATGGCAAAGAAGGTCTTTGCCATCAGCTACCCAAAAGCAGACGGCAAAGAAATGGCAGACGGCAAAACAAGCCTTTGCCATCAGTCACTTCTTTGCCGTCAGCTGGCGGACGGCAAAGAATCTTTGCCATCAGCTGGCGGACGGCAAAGAGAGAGGTGGCCCCCACTAACGAGCCGTTTACGAAAAAAAACGCCGGCAAAGAGACAAAACGGCGAACGGCAAACCAGATCCACACGCACCGCCCCCCCGCCCGTTATCTCTTCTCTCCCTCTCTCCTCCCCGACGCCCACCAGATCCACACCCACCGCCGCCCGGCGCCGCCCCCCGCCACCCGCCGCCGAACCCGCCCCGCCGCCCGGCGCCGCCCCCGCCACCCGCTGCCCGGCGCCGCCCCCGCCACCCGCTGCCCGTTATCTCTTCTCTCCCTCTCTCCTCCCCGACGCCCACCAGATCCACACCCACCGCCGCCCCCGCCGCCCGGCGCCGCCCCGCCACCCGCCGCCGAACCCGCCCTGCCGCCCGGCGCCGCCCCGCCCCGCCACCCGCTGCCCGGCGTCGCCCTGCCACCCGCCGCTCGGCGCCGTCCGGCGCCGCCCCCGCCTCCCGGAGCAGCCCCCACCACCAATCCGCCCCACCCCACCCGCCGACGCCCCGCCACGCGCCGCCCGGCGCCGCCCACGTCGCCGGCCCACCCGCCCCACTGCATCCTCCTGCGACCACGCGTGACCCTCCCCTGCGGCTAGGGTTTCGGCCACTACATCGCCGGCGTGGCTCCGGTGTTGCTCCGGTGACTCAGGTGAGTCTCTTCACTCCTCCTCGTCACATCCATCCCTGTCTTTCTCACCGCTGATTTGGCATGTGCAACCAAAGTGGACGGACCACATTTAGGTCCGGTCGCCGTGAGGATCCTCCGGCGGTGCTGGATGTGCCGTGGCGCGGTGGTGCCCCTGGGTGGCGCCTCCATGCTGTGGTGGCCCTGGTTGGCGCCTTCGTGCCCGTGCTCTCACTGGTGCCGCCGTTGTGGTGCTCTCTGGCAAGCTCCGGCTTGTTGTGGTGGTGTTGGTTGTGATGCTGGTCACACCATAGTGATGGTGTGGCTGCATCCTACTTCGGCTACAACTCCTTTTGGTGAGCTTCTCCTTGCTCCCCTCCTGATCTCTCTAATGCATAGCTCTAGCTCTTGATCTTGTTGGATGTGAGGCTCTATTAGCTGTGGTTAGCTACTGTAGATGAGCATCAACTTGTATTGGAGCTCTCTGTGATGGATTCTTGCTGTGTCAGGGTTTTGGTCAGTGACCATCTATGTGTATTTGTGAAGTATATATACTCCTGTACTGCTCTGTTCTGTTTAGTTGATCCTGGAGTTGTTACTTTGGTCAGTTACTTTACTCATGAACGGATACTCACTTGTTCTTAGTTATTTTACTTCTAATACTGATATGAACAGATACCACTTGGTTTGGCTATTCCTATTTGTCTCTTTCTAATAGCCTATGAACAGATGCTATACTTGGTTTTGGCTGTTACTTTCCTAGTTTTCTACTGATAAGACAGATACTACATCTGATTTGGGCAGTGATGCTGGTCTGAGCCCCCCTCTCTTAGGCTTAATTTACATGTGACTATCCCTGTGCTGTGATGAACTAGCCCTGGCACTTCCAGGCTGTCTGAGCACATAATCCCTCAAGTATACCTTGAGGTCTTCTGTAGCTCTCCTTAATAGTTATCTCTTCTAAGCTGCTGGTGGTTGGATGTGTTGGGACTTGGTCTGGTTGGCTGGTTGTGATGTATATCTCCTCCTGGAGCTTTGTTTTTGGCGTTGCACAGTGACATGTACCTATTGTCACTAGACAAAACTGATTGTGGTGATGAAGTCTAATCTTTGGCTTTAATCACTAGTTTTTAGTTGGCTTAATTCCTGGAGCTAGTACTGATAGTGGTCTTTGTGTTGGCATTTAACTTACTGCTAATTGTGGTGGCTTCTTGATTGGGTCCTTGGCTGGTTCTCTCCTTTGGCTCTTTGGTATTGGTTTACTCTATTTGGCTTTATAATTAAGATCACTTTGAAAATCAGGATCTTAACTAAGATTATCTTGATCTCAAGTACTGGCTCCTACAGCATTGCATTTCACCAAGTGAAATGCTACATTTCTACTCCTAACCCATTCTCTCTTTCTTAGTGTTTTTGTTATGCAGGTTGGAAGAAAAGAAGAAGATCCGGAGAAGATCTTAGTAATAAGATAGTTTTTTAGGAAAATAGATATTTAGTTTTAGATCATTCCTTGTAATATTTGTTGGATATGTGTTCATGGATATGTGTTGGATATATATGTGTTCATGACTATATATTGGTAACATGTGTTGGATATATATGTGTTCATGAGTATTGCTAATATGTGTTGGATATGCTATATTGGTCAGATATATATCTGTGTTTGATTTTCTGTGAAAATGAATTGATATAAGAAGAAACAGAATTAATGCCTATTTGGTCTCTTTGCCATCTGCCAACAGATGGCAAAGAGCCTGCAACCTTTGCCGTCAGCTGGCGGACGGCAAAGGCTGCCGTTAGCCACCTAACGGACACTAACACTACTCATTTTGCCGTCCGCTTCTTTGTCGTCTGCCGCGGACGGCAAAGGCGCCTTTGCCGTCAGCCGCCGAAAGCAGACGGCAAAGTAGGTCTTTGCCGTAGCCTACTTTGCCGGAGCCTTTTGTCGTCCGCGGCTGACGGCAAAGGCCTTTGCCGTCCGCCGTTCCTGCCTTTGCCGTCCGCCGTGGCAAATGGCAAAGTAGCTGATTCCTGTAGTGTCCAAGTAAAGTTACCGATGGACGAAGACGAAAGAGGGGATGCCTTCCGGGGCATCCCCAAGCTTTGGCTTTTTGATGTCCTTAGATTACCTTGGGGTGCCATGGGCATCCCCAAGCTTAGGCTCTTGCCACTCCTTGTTCCATAATCCATCAAATCTTTACCCAAAACTTGAAAACTTCACAACACAAAACTCAACAGAAAATCTCGTGAGCTCCGTTAGTGAAAGAAAACAAAACACCACTTCAAGGTACTGTATTGAACTCATTCTTTATTTATATTGGTGTTAAACCTACTGTATTCCAACTTCTCTATGGTTTATAAACTATTTTACTAGCCATAGATTCATCAAAATAAGCAAACAACACACGAAAAACAGAATCTGTCAAAAACAAAACAGTCTGTAGTAATCTGTAACTAACGCAAACTTCTGCAACTCAAAAACTTCTACCAAAATAGGAAGACCTAAATATATTTTTTATTGATCTACTGCAATTGGAATCAATATTTTATCACGTTCTGGTGATTTTTAACAATTGTTTTCGTGAACATAAAGTTTTTGGAATTTTCAGCAAGATCAAATAACTATCATCCAAGAAGATCCTATAGGTTTCACTTGGCACAAACACTAATTGAAACATAAAAACAATCTAACCAGAGGCTAGATCAAATATTTATTCCTAAACAGAAGCAAAAAGCAAAAAACTAAAATAAAATTGGGTTGCCTCCCAACAAGCGCTATCGTTTAACGCCCCTAGCTAGGCATAAAAACTAGGATAGATCTAAGTATTGCCATCTTTGGTTTTAGGGAAGAAAAGAGCAAACTTATTATCTATGGCATTAATCTTTATATTTTGATAAAGCACGTGGCTATTAATGGTAGAAGAAAGATTAAGCACTTTACGGAAATTTGCATCTAACCTAGCTTTCATCTCTTTGATAGATTCGTTGTGGTAGGAGAGCAAAAGATATGCGGATTCAACTTTCTCATTCATGGGGGGCCCAAATATGGTCTTCATCTTTTCATAAGTATCTACGGCATCCCCTTCAAGAAAACCTCCTTCAAATATAGAATCTAAGACATGCTTAAATGAAGAAGGTAGGGCAACATAAAAGCTCTTTAAGTAAATTTCAATTTGGTATTGGGGCACATAGCTAGCCCGGATCCTTAATAGTCTATCCCATGCATCTTTCAAAGATTCATCAAGTAAATAACAAAAGATTCCGGAATCATCTTCATCAAAATTATTAAGACTCTCATTGATAACTCCGGTAGGTCTTTCCGTAGCATCATTATTTATGAGTTTCCAAAGTACTAAAACTCAGGAGAGAACCCCCAACCCTTTTTGGTTCCGACATGGCGAAAGAAAGGCGAGCGGAAAAGAGAGCGAATAAAACGGCAAGGGTGAAGTGGGGGAGAGGAAAACGAGAGGCAAATGGAAAATAATGTAATGCGAGGGATAAGAGTTTGTGATGGGTACTTGGTATGTCTTGACTTGTGTGTAGATCTCCCCGGCAACGGCGCCAGAAATCCTTCTTGCTACCTCTTGAGCACTGCGTTGGTTTTCCCTTGAAGAGGAAAGGGTGATGCAGTAAAGTAGCGTAAGTATTTCCCTCAGTTTTTGAGAACCAAGGTATCAATCCAGTAGGAGACCACGCTCGAGTCCCACGCACCTACACAAACAAATAAGAACCTCGCAACCAACGTGATAAAGGGGTTGTTAATCCCTTCACGGTCACTTACGAGAGTGAGATCTGATAGATATGATAAGATAATATTTTTGGTATTTTTATGGTAAAGAGTAAAAGTAAAGAAAGCAAAATAAACGGCGCCAGAAATAGCTTGTTGACGGGAGACTAATATGATGGAAAATAGACCCGGGGGCCATAGGTTTCACTAGTGGCTTCTCTCGAGAGCATAAGTATTACGGTGGGTAAACGAATTACTGTCGAGCAATTGATAGAATTGAGCATAGTTATGAGAATATCTAGGTATGATTATGTATATAGGCATCACGTCCGTGACAAGTAGACCGAAACGATTCTACATCTACTACTATTACTCCACACATCGACCGCTATCCAGCATGCATCTAGAGTATTAAGTTCATAAGAACAGAGTAATGCTTTAAGCAAGATGACATGATGTAGAGGGATAAACTCATGCAATATGATATAAACCCCATCTTTTTATCCTCGATGGCAACAATACAATACGTGCCTTGCTGCCCCTGCTGTCACTGGGAAAGGACACCGCAAGATTGAACCCAAAGCTAAGCACTTCTCCCATTGCAAGAAAGATCAATCTAGTAGGCCAAACCAAACTGATAATTCGAAGAGACTTGCAAAGATAACCAATCATACATAAAAGAATTCAGAGGAGATTCAAATATTGTTCATAGATAAACTTGATCATAAACCCACAATTCATCGGATCTCGACAAACACACCGCAAAAGAAGATCGAATAGATCTCCAAGAAGATAGAGGAGAACTTTGTGTTGAGATCCAAAGAGAGAAAAAGCCATCTAGTTAATAACTATGGACCCGAAGGTTTGAGGTAAACTACTCACACATCATCGGAGAGGCTATGGTGTTGATGTAGAAGCCCTCCGTGATCAATGCCCCCTCCGGCGGAGCGCCGGAAAAGGCCCAAGATGGGATCTCACGGGTACAGAAGGTTACGACGGTGGAAATAGGGTTTTTGGCTCCGTATATGATTTTTCCACGGTATATGGGTATATATAGGTGGAAGAAGTACGTCGGTGGAGCAACGAGGGGCCCACAAGGGTGGAGGGCGTGCCTGGGGGAGGTGGGTACGCCCCCCTGCCTCGTGCCCTCCTTGTTGATTGCTTTACGTAGACTCCAGGTCCTCTGGATCACGTTTGTTCCGAAAATCACGTTCCCGAAGGTTTCATTCCGTTTGGACTCCGTTTGATATCCTTTTCCTTCGAAACACTGAAATAGGCAAAAAAAACAGCAATTTGGGCTGGGCCTCCGATTAATAGGTTAGTCCCAAAAATAATATAAAAGTGTATAATAAAGCCCATTAAACATCCAAAACAGAATATAATATAGCATGGAACAATAAAATATTATTGATACGTTGGAGACGTATCAGATTTCCACTTCATCCCTTCGTC
The DNA here is from genome assembly GCF_002575655.3 of Aegilops tauschii subsp. strangulata. Classification (NCBI taxonomy): domain Eukaryota; kingdom Viridiplantae; phylum Streptophyta; class Magnoliopsida; order Poales; family Poaceae; genus Aegilops; species Aegilops tauschii. The sequence continues at coordinate 7,479,942 of NC_053037.3, read as the reverse complement.
CGCGGCCTTATGTTCTATTACGGTCTAGATTTCCACGATCTAGCCCCAAATTCCTTCCTTCACATCTCGGCATTTATTGTCGTGTACGAGGCGCTCCTCCGCATCCCCCACTTCAGCTTATGGCTCAAAGTCTTCAACGTGAAGCCGAAGGTGGTTGACGGGCAACATGCAGACTGCGGAGGCGCCATGGTGAGGAAGCTCCCCAACGTCACCTGGCCCAAAGGGGCCTTCGTGGAAATCGTCAAGATATGGCAGCAAGAGTGGTTCTACATCACCGAACCCCGCGGCGCCAACTGGGCGGCCACTCCCGAGTTTAGATCCGGACCCCCGATGCGACTCGCGTCGTGGATCAACAAGGGTCTAGACTGGGGGTCGACCGGCGAGGTGTTGATGCTGCAGAAGCGCATCAAAAACATGATAGAAAAGAACACCAGCCTCCCTGACGTGATCCAGGTGATGCTATTCCGTCGGACCCTTCCCTGCCAACGCCGGCCTCTCCAACCATGGGAGTTCAATCCGGAAGGGCCTTAGATCCTGCAGCAATTCTTTGGCACGACTCACGAAGCAATCTGGAAGCTGCTTTTCAAGGCCCAGAAGTCGTGGCCGGAGACGACCGACGACATCGGCCTCGACTGTGCTCACCCAACCACCCCGGTAAGTATTTTGATGTCCAAACATAACTCATTTCGCAACACAGGGGGGTATGCTGAGAATTCCGTCATTTGATCAGGGCTGGATGAAGAAGGCAGAGCGGATCAAGTGTTCGGCTCTGTGATACGTCTCCAACATATCTATAATTTTTTATTGTTCCATGCTATTATATTATCTATTTTGGATGTTTAATGGGCTTTATTATGCACTTTTATATTAGTTTTGGGACTAACCTACTAACCAAAGGCCCAGTGCAAATTGCTGTTTTTTTGCCTATTTCAGTGTTTCGTAGAAAAGGAATATCAAACAGAATCCAAACGGAATGAAACCTTCAGGAGAGTGATTTTTGGAACAAACGCAATCCAGGAGACTTGGAGTGGACGTCAAGAAAGTAACGAGGCGGCCACGAGGCAGGGAGGCGCGCCCCCACCCTCGTGGGCCCCTCGTGGCTCCCCTGACCGACTTCTTTCGCCTATATATACTCATATACCCCAAAAACATCCGAGAGCACCACGAAACCCTATTTCCACCACCGCAACCTTCTGTACCCATGAGATCCCATCTTGGGGCCTTTTCCGGCGCTCCGCCGGAGGGGGAATCGATCACGGAGGGCTTCTACATCAATACCATAGCCTCTCCGATGAAGTGTGAGTAGTTTACCACAGACCTTCGGGTCCATAGTTATTAGCTAGATGGCTTCTTCTCTCTCTTTGGATCTCAATACAAAGTTCTCCTTGATCTTCTTGGAGATCTATTCGATGTAATTCTTTTTGCGGTGTGTTTGTCGAGATCCGATGAATTGTGGGTTTATGATCAAGATTATCTATGAACAATATTTGAATCTCCTCTGAATTCTTTTATGTATGATTTGTTATCTTTGCAAGTCTCTTCGAATTATTAGTTTGGTTTGGCCTACTAGATTGATCTTTCTTGCAATGGGAGAAGTGCTTAGCTTTGGGTTCAATCTTGTGGTGTCCTTTCCCAGTGACAGCAAGGCACGCATTGTATTGTTGCCATCGAGGATAAAAAGATGGGGTTTATATCATATTGCTTGAGTTTATCCCTCTACATCATGTCATCTTGCCTAATGTGTTACTCTGTTCTTATGAACTTAATACTCTAGATGCATGCTGGATAGCGGTCGATGTGTGGAGTAATAGTAGTACATGCAGAATCGTTTCGGTCTACTTGTCGCGGACGTGATGCCTATATACATGATCATGCCTAGATATTCTCATAACTATGCACTTTTCTATCAATTGCTCAACAGTAATTTGTTCACCCACCGTAATACTTATGCTATCTTGAGAGAAGCCACTATTGAAATCTATGGCCCCCGGGTCTATTCTCCATCATATAAGTTTCCAATCTATTTTACTTTGCGATCTTTACTTTCAATCTATATCATAAAAAATACCAAAAATATTTATCTTATTATCTCTATCAGATCTCACTTTTGCAAGTGGTCGTGAAGGGATTGACAACCCCTTTATCGCGTTGGTTGCAAGGTTCTTATTTGTTTGTGTAGGTACGAGGTGACTTGCGTGTAGTCTCCTACTGGATTGATACCTTGGTTCTCAAAAACTGAGGGAAATACTTACGCTACTTTGCTGCATCACCCTTTCCTCTTCAAGGGAAAACCAACGTAGTGCTCAAGAGGTAGCACTCCGCTACCCGAAAACCCAGCTGATCCTCTGCTAGCGAGGATGCTGGTCCCGGCGCCGTACCAGGCGCCGGAGAAGAAGGCGAAGAAGAAGGGCAAGGAGGCCAAAGGTGGCCTCCTGTTGGGGAACGTAGTAATTTAAAAAAAATTCCTACGCACACGCAAGATCATGGTGATGCATAGCAACGAGAGGGGAGAGTGTTGTCCACGTACCCACGTAGACCGAAAGCGGAAGCGTTATGACAACGCAGTTGATGTAGTCGTACGTCTTTACGATCAATCGATCCTAGTACCGAATGTACGGCACCTCCGCGATCTGCACAAGTTCAGCTCGGTGACGTCCCACGAACTCACGATCCAGTAGAGCTTCAAGGGAGAACTTCGTCAGCACGACGGCGTGATGACGGTGATGATGAAGCTACCGGCGCAGGGCTTCGCCTAAGCAGTACGACGATATGATCGAGGTGGATTATCGTGGAGGGTGGCACTGCACACGGCTAAGAGATCAATAATCAACTTGTGTGTCTATGGGGTGCCCCCCTCCCCCATATATAAAGGAGTGGAGGAGGGGGAGGGTCGGCCCTCTACTATGGTGCGCCCTGGGGAGTCCTACTCCCACCGGGAGTAGGATTCCCCCCTTCCAAGTAGTAGGAGTAGGAGAGAAGGAAGGGGAAGAGATAAGAGAAGGAAGGAGGGGGCGCCGCCCCTCCCCCTAGTCCAATTTGGACTAGGCCTTGGGGGGCGCGGCCTGCCCTAGGCAGCCCCTCTCTCTCTCCCCTAAAGCCCAATAAGGCCCATATACTCCCCGTCGAATTCCCGTAACTCTCCGGTACTCCGATAAATACGCGAACCACTCAGAACCTTTCCGATGTCCGAATATAGCCTTCCAATATATCGATATTTACGTCTCGAACATTTCGAGACTCCTCGTCATGTCCCTGATCTCATCCGGGGCTCCGAACAATCTTCGATACATCAAATCACATAAACTCATAATACCAATCGTCACCGAACATTAAGCGTGCGGACCCTACGGGTTCGAGAACTATGTAGACATGACCGAGACACGTTTCCGGCCAATAACCAATAGCGGAACCTGGATGCTCATATTGGCTCCTACATATTCTATGAAGATCTTTATCGGTCAAACCGCATAACAACATATGTTCTTCCCATTGTCATCGGCATGTTACTTGCCCGAGATTCAATCGTCGGTATCTCAATACCTAGTTCAATCTCGTTACCGGCAAGTCTCTTTACTCGTTCCGTAATACATCATCCCGCAACTAATTCATTAGTCACATTGCTTGCAAGGCTTATATTGATGTGCATTACCGAGAGGGCCCAGAGATACCTCTCCGACAATCGGAGTGACAAATCCTAATCTTGATCTATGCCAACTCAACAAGTACCATCGGAGACACCTGTAGAGCACCTTTGTAATCACCCAGTTATATTGTGACATTTGGTAGCACACAAAGTGTTCCTTCGGTATTCGGGAGTTGCATAATCCCATAGTCATAGGAACATGTATAAGTCATGAAGAAAGCAATAGCAATATACTAAACGATCCAATGCTAAGCTAACGAAATGGGTCAAGTCAATCACATCATTCTCTAATGATGTGACCCCGTTAATCAAATGACAACTCATGTCTATGGCTAGGAAACTTAACCATCTTTGATTCAACGAGCTAGTCAAGTAGAGGCATACTAGTGACACTCTGTTTGTCTATGTATTCACACATGTACTAAGTTTCCGGTTAATACAATTCTAGCATGAATAGTAAACATTTATAATGATATAAGGAAATATAAATAACAACTTTATTATTGCCTCTAGGGCATATTTCCTTCGGTCTCCCACTTGCACTAGAGTCAATAATCTAGTTCACATCGCCTTGTGATATAACACTAATAGTTCACATCACCATGTGATTAACACCCATAGTTCACATTGCCATGTGACCAACACTCAAAGGGTTTACTAGAGTCAGTAATCTTAGTTAACATCGCCATGTGATTAACACCCAAAGAGTACTAAGGTGTGATCATGTTTTGCTTGTGAGAGAAGTTTAGTCAACGGGTCTGCCATATTCAGATCCGTATGTATTTTGCAAATTTCTATGTCAACAATGCTCTGCACGGAGCTACTCTAGCTAATTGCTCCCACTTTTAATATGTATCCAGATTGAGATTTTGAGTCATCTGGATCAGTGTCAAAACTTGCATCGACGTAACCCTTTACGACGAACCTTTTGTCACATCCATAATCGAGAAACATATCCTTATTCCACTAAGGATAATTTTGACCGTTGTCCAGTGATCTACTCCTAGATCACTATTGAACTCCCTTGCCAAACTCGGTATAGGGTATACAATAGATCTGATACACATCATGTCATACTTTATAGAACCTATGGCTGAGGCATAGGGAATGACTTTCATTCTCTTTCTATCTTCTGTCGTGGTCGGGTTTTGAGTCTTACTCAACTTCACACCTTGCAACACAGGCAAGAACTCCTTCTTTGACTGTTCCATTTTGAACTTACTTCAAAATCTTGTCAAGGTATGTACTCTTTGACAAAATCTTATCAAGCGTCTTGATCTATCTCTATAGATCTCGATGCTCAATATGTAAGCAGCTTTACCGAGGTCTTTCTTTGAAGAACTCTTTTCAAACACTCCTTTATGCTTTCCAGAAAAATTCTACATCATTTCCGATCAACAATATGTCATTCACATATACTTATCAGAAAGGTTGTAGTGCTCCCACTCACTTTCTTGTAAATACAGGCTTCACCGCAAGTCTGTATAAAACTATATGCTTTGATCACACTATCAAAATGTTTATTCCAACTCCGAGATGCTTGCACCAGTCCATAAATGGATCGCTAGAGCTTGCACACTTTGTTAGCACCTTTAGGATCGACAAAACCTTCTGGTTGCATCATATACAACTCTTCTTTAAGAAATCCATTAAGGAATGCAGGTTTGACATCCATTTGCCAAATTTCATAAAATGCGGCAAGTGCTAACATGATTCAGACAAACTTTTAAGCATCGATACAAGTGAGAAAATCTCATTGTAGTCAACACTTTGAACTTGTCGAAAACATTTTTGCGACAATTCGAGCTTTGTAGATAGCAACACTACTATCAGTGTCCGTCTTCCTCTTGAAGATCCATTTTATTCTCTATTGCTTGCCGATCATCGGGAAGTCAACCAAAGTCCATGCTTTGTTCTCATACATGGATCCCATCTCAGATTTCATGGCCTCAAGCCATTTCAGGGAATCTGGGCTCATCATCGCTTCCTCATAGTTCGTAAGCTCATCATGGTCTAGTAACGTGACCTCCAGTACAGGATTACCATACCACTCTGGTGCGGATCATGCTCTGGTTGACCTACGAAGTTCTGTAGTAACTTGATCCGAAGTATCATGATCACTATCATTAGCTTCCTCTCTAGTTGGTGTAGGCATCACTGGAACTGATTTCAGTGATGTTCTACTTTCCAATTCGAGAGAAGGTACAATTATCTCATCAAGTTCTACTTTCCTCCCACTCACTTCTTTCGAGAGAAACTTCTTCTCTAGAAAGAATCCATTCTTAGCAACAAAGATCTTGCCTTCGGATCTGTGATAGAAGGTGTACCCAACATTTTATTTTGGGTATCCTATGAAGACGCACTTCTCCGATTTGGGTTCGAGCTTATCAGGTTGAAACTTTTTCACATAAGCATCGCAACTCCAAACTTTAAGAAACGACAGCTTAGGTTCTAGCCAAATAGTTCATACGGTGTCGTCTCAACGGATTAGACGGTGCCGTATTTAACGTGAATGTAGCTGTCTCTAATGCATAACCTCAAAATGATAGTGGTAAATCGGTAAGAGACATCATAGATTGCACTATATCCAATAAAGTACGGTTATGACGTTCGGACACACCATTATGCTGTGGTGTTCCAGGTGGCATGAATTTGTGAAACTATTCCACATTGTTTTAATTGAAGACCAAACTCGTAACTCAAATATTTGTCTCCGCGATCAGATCGTACAAACTTTATTTTCTTGTTACGATGATTTTCCACTTCACTCTAAAATTCTTTGAACTTTTCAAATGTTTCAGACTTATGTTTCATCAAGTAGATATACCCATATCTGCTCAAATCATCTGTGAAGGTCAGAAAATAACGATACCCGCCACGAGCCTCAACACTCATCGAACCGCATACATCAGTATGTATTATTTCCAATAAGTCAATTGCTCGCTCCATTCTTCCGGAGAACGGAGTCTTAGTCATCTTGCCCATGAGGCATGGTTCGCAAGCATCAAGTGATTCATAATCAAGTGATTCCAAAAGCCCATCAGCATGGAGTTTCTTCATGCGCTTTACACCAATATGACCTAAACGGCAGTGCCACAAATAAGTTGCACTATCATTATTAACTATGCATCTTTTGGCTTCAATATTATGAACATGTGTATCACTACGATCGAGATTCAATAAACCATTCACCATGGGTGTATGACCATTGAAGGTTTTATTCATGTAAAGAGAACAACAATTATTCTCCGACTTTAAATGAATAACCATATTGCAATAAACATGATCAAATCATATTCATGCTTAACGCAAACACCAAATAACATTTATTTAGGTTCAACACTAATCCCGAAAGTATAGGGAGTGTGCAATGATGATCATATCAATCTTGGAATCACTTCCAACACGCATCGTCACTTCACCCTTAACTAGTCTCTGTTCATTCTGCAACTCCCGTTTCGAGTTACTAATCTTAGCAACTGAACTAGTATGAAATACTGAGGGGTTGCTATAAACACTAGTAAAGTACACATCAATAACATGTATATCAAATATACCTTTGTTCACTTTGCCATCCTTCTTATCCGCCAAATACTTGGGGCAGTTCTGCTTCCAGTGACAAGTCCCTTTGCAGTAGAAGCACTTAGTCTCAGGCTTAGGTCCAGACTTGGGCTTCTTCACTTGAGTAGCAACTTGCTTGCCGCTCTTCTTGAAGTTCCCCTTCTTCCCTTAGCCCTTTTCTTGAAACTAGTGGTCTTGTCAACCATCAATACTTGCTGCTTTTCTTGATTTCTACCTTTGTCGGTTTCAGCATCACGAAGAGCTTGGGAATCGTTTCCGTTATCCCTTGCATATTATAGTTCATCACGAAGTTCTAGTAACTTGGTGATAGTGACTAGAGAACTCTCTCAATCACTATCTTATCTGGAAGATTAACACCCACTTGATTCAAGTGATTGTAGTAATCAGACATTCTGAGCACATGCTCACTAACTGAGCAATTCTCCTCCATCTTGTAGGCAAACTGCTTGTCAAAGGTCTCAAACCTTTCTACATGGGCATGAGTCTGAAATACTAATTTCAACTCTTGGAACATCTCATATGCTGCGTGGAGTTCAAAACGTCTTTGAAGCCCCGATTCTAAGCCGTAAAGCATGGTGCACTAAACTATCAAGTAGTCATCATATCGAGCTTGCCAAACGTTCATAACGTCTGCATCTGCTCCTGCAATCGGTTTGTCACCTTGCGGTGCATCAAGGACATAATTCTTCTGTGCAGCAATGACGATAATCCTCAGATCACGGATCCAATCCGCATCATTGCTGCTAACATTTTTCAACTTAGTTTTCTCTAGGAACATATCAAAAAATAAAACAGGGGAGCTAAACGCGAGCTATCGATCTACAACATAGTTATGCAAATACTATCAGGACTAAGTTCATGATCATTTAAAGTTCAATTAATCAAATTACTTAAGAACTCCCACTTAGATAGACATCCCTCTAATCATCTAAGTGATCACGTGATCCATATCAACTAAACCATGTCCGATCATCACGTGAGATGGAGTAGTTTTCAATGGTGAACATCACTATGTTGATCATATCTACTATATGATTCACGCTCGACATTTCGGTCTCAGTGTTCCAAGGCCATATCTGCATATGCTAGGCTCGTCAAGTTTAACCCGAGTATTCTGCGTGTGCAAAACTGGCTTGCACCCGTTGTATGTGAACGTAGAGCTTATCACACCCGATCATCACGTGGTGTCTCGGCACGACGAACTTTCGCAACGGTGCATACTCAGGGAGAACACTTGTACCTTGAAATTTAGTGAGAGATCATCTTATAATGCTACCGCTGAACTAAGCAAAATAAGATGCATAAAGGATAAACATCACATGCAATCAATATAAGTGATATGATATGGCCATCATCATCTTGTGCCTTTGATCTCCATCTCCAAAGCACCGTCATGATCACCATCGTCACCGGCGCGACGCCTTGATCTCCATCGTAGCATCGTTGTCGTCTCGCCAACTATTGCTTCTACGACTATTGCTACCGCTTAGTGATAAAGTAAAGCAACTACATGGCGATTGCATTTCATACAGTAAAGCGACAACCATATGGTCCTGCCAGTTGCCGATAACTCCGTTACAAAACATGATCATCTCATACAATAAAATTTAGCATCATGTCTTGACCATATCACATCACAACATGCCCTGCAAAAACAAGTTAGACGTCCTCTACTTTGTTGTTGCAAATTTTCCGTGGCTGCTACGGGCTGAGCAAGAACCGTTCTTACCTACGCATCAAAACCACCACGATATTTCGTCAAGTATGTGCTATTTTAACCTTCAACAAGGACCGGGCGTAGCCACACTCGATTCAACTAAAGTTGGAGAAACTGACACCCGCCAGCCACCTGTGTGCGAAGCACGTCGGTAGAACCAGTCTCGCGTAAGCGTATGCGTAATGTCGGTCCGGGCCGCTTCATCCAACAATACCGCCGAATCAAAGTATGACATGCTGGTAAGCTGTATGACTAGTATCGCCCACAACTCACTTGTGTTCTACTCGTGCATATAACATCTACACACAAACCTGGCTCGGATGCCACTGTTGGGGAACGTAGTAATTTCAAAAAAAATCCTACGCATACGCAAGATCATGGTGATGCATAGCAACGAGAGGGGAGAGTGTTGTCCACGTACCCACGTAGACCGAAAGCGGAAGCGTTATGACAACGCGGTTGATGTAGTCGTACGTCTTCACGATCAACTGATCCTAGTACCGAACGTACGGCACCTCCGCGATCTGCACACGTTCAGCTCGGTGACGTCCCACGAACTCACGATCCAGTAGAGCTTCGAGGGAGAGCTTCGTCAGCACGACGGCGTGATGACGGTGATGATGAAGCTACCGGCGCAGGGCTTCGCCTAAGCACTACGACGATATGACCGAGGTGGATTATGGTGGAGGGGGGCACCGCACACGGCTAAGAGATCAATGATCAACTTGTGTGTCTATGCGGTGCCCCCCTCCCCCGTATATAAAGGAGTGGAGGAGGGGGAGGGCCGGCCCTCTACTATGGCGCGCCCTGGGGAGTCCTACTCCCACCGGGAGTAGGATTCACCCCTTCCAAGTAGTAGGAGTAGGAGAGAAGGGGAAGAGAGAAGAGAAGGAAGGAGGGGGCGCCGCCCCTCCCCCTAGTCCAATTTGGACTAGGCCTTGGGGGGGGCCTGCCCTAGGCAGCCCCTCTCTCTCCCCTAAAGCCCAATAAGGCCATATACTCCCCGGCGAATTCCCGTAACTCTTCGGTACTCCAATAAATACCTGAACCACTCAGAACCTTTCCGATGTCCGAATATAGCCTTCCAATATATCGATATTTACGCCTCGAACATTTCGAGACTCCTCGTCATGTCCCTGATCTCATCCGGGACTCTGAACAATCTTCGGTACATCAAATCACATAAACTCATAATACCGATCGTCACCGAACGTTAAGCGTGCGGACCCTACGGGTTCGAGAACTATGTAGACATGACCGAGAGACGTTTCCGGTCAATAACCAATAGCGGAACCTAGATGCTCATATTGGCTCCTACATATTCTACAAAGATCTTTATCGGTCAAACCGCATAACAACATACGTTGTTCCCTTTGTCATCGGTATGTTACTTGCCCGAGATTTGATCGTCGGTATCTCAATACCTAGTTCAATCTCGTTACCGGCAAGTCTCTTTACTCGTTCCGTAATACATCATCCCGCAACTAACTCATTAGTCACATTGCTTGCAAGGCTTATATTGATGTGCATAACCGAGAGGGCCCAAAGATACCTCTCTGACAATTGGAGTGACAAATCCTAATCTTGATCTATGCCAATTCAACAAGTACCATCGGAGACACCTGTAGAGCACCTTTATAATCACCCAGTTACGTTGTGACGTTTGGTAGCACACAAAGTGTTCCTCCTGTATTCGGGAGTTGCATAATCTCATAGTCATAAGAACATGTATAAGTCATGAAGAAAGCAATAGCAATATACTAAACGATCAAATGCTAAGCTAACGGAATGGGTCAAGTCAATCACATCATTCTCTAATGATGTGATCCCGTTAATCAAATGACAACTCATGTCTATGGCTAGGAAACTTAACCATCTTTGATTCAACGAGCTAGTCAAGTAGAGGCATACTAGTGACACTCTGTTTGTCTATGTATTCACACATGTACTAAGTTTCCGGTTAATACAATTCTAGCATGAATAATAAACATTTATCATGATATAAGGAAATATAAATAACAACTTTATTATTGCCTCTAGGGCATATTTCCTTCAGTCTCCCACTTGCACTAGAGTCAATAATCTAGTTCACATCGCCTTGTGATATAACAACGATAGTTCACATCACCATGTGATTAACACCCATAGTTTACATCGCCATGTGACCAACACTCAAAGGGTTTACTAGAGTCAGTAATCTTAGTTCACATCGCCATGTGATTAACACCCAAAGAGTACTAAGGTGTGATCATGTTTTGCTTGTGAGAGAAGTTTAGTCAAGGGTCTGCCATATTCAGATCCGTATGTATTTTTGCAAATTTCTATGTCAACAATGCTCTGCACGGAGCTACTCTAGCTAATTGCTCCCACTTTTAATATGTATCCAGATTGAGATTTGGAGTCATGTGGATCAGTGTCAAAACTTGCATCGACGTAACCCTTTACGACGAACCTTTTGTCACCTCCATAATCGAGAAACATATCCTTATTCCACTAAGGATAATTTTGACCGTTGTCCAGTGATCTACTCCTAGATCACTATTGTACTCCCTTGCCAAACTCAGTGTAGGGTATACAATAGATCTGATACACAGCATGTCATACTTTATAGAACCTATGGCTGAGGCATAGGGAATGACTTTCATTCTCTTTCTATCTTCTGCCGTGGTCGGGTTTTGAGTCTTACTCAACTTCACACCTTGCAACACAGGCAAGAACTCCTTCTTTGACTGTTTCATTTTGAACTTACTTCAAAATCTTGTCAAGGTATGTACTCTTTGAAAAAATCTTATCAAGCGTCTTGATCTATCTCTGTAGATCTCGTTGCTCAATATGTAAGGAGCTTTACCTAGGTCTTTCTTTGAAAAACTCTTTTCAAACACTCCTTTATGCTTTCCAGAAAAATTCTACATCATTTCCGATCAACAATATGTCATTCACATATACTTATCAGAAAGGCTGTAGTGCTCCCACTCACTTTCTTGTAAAATACAGGCTTCACCGCAAGTCTGTATTAAACTATATGCTTTGATCACACTATCAAAACGTTTATTCCAACTCTGAGATGCTTGCACCAGTCCATAAATGGATCGCTGGAGCTTGCACACTTTGTTAGCACCTTTAGGATCGTCAAAACTTCTGGTTGCATCATATACAACTCTTCTTTAAGAAATCCATTAAGGAATGCAGGTTTGACATCCATTTGCCAAATTTCATAAAATGCGGCAAGTGCTAACATGATTCGGGCAGACTTTTAAGCATCGATACAAGTGAGAAAATCTCATTGTAGTCAACACTTTGAACTTGTCGAAAACATTTTTGCGACAATTCGGGCTTTGTAGATAGTAACACTACTATCAGTCTCCGTCTTCCTCTTGAAGATCCATTTTATTCTCTATTGCTTGCCGATCATCGGGCAAGTCAACCAAAGTCCATACTTTGTTCTCATACATGGATCCCATCTCAGATTTCATGGCCTCAAGCCATTTCGCGGAATCTGGGCTCATCATTGCTTCCTTATAGTTCGTAAGTTCATCATGGTCTAGTAACGTGACTTCCAGTACAGGATTACTGTACCACTCTAGTGCGGATCATGCTCTGGTTGACCTACGAAGTTCTGTAGTAACTTGATCCGAAGTTTCATGATCACTATCATTAGCTTCCTCTCTAGTTGGTGTAGGCATCACTGGAACTGATTTCAGTGATGAGCTACATTCCAATTCAAGAGAAGGTACAATTACCTCATCAAGTTCTACTTTCCTCCCACTCACTTCTTTCGAGAGAAACTTCTTCTCTAGAAAGAATCCATTCTTAGCAACAAAGATCTTGCCTTCGGATCTGTGATAGAAGGTGTACCCAACATTTTCTTTTGGGTATCCTATGAAGACGCATTTTCTTTTGGGTATCCTATGAAGGCCCAAGGTATGCTTTTAAAAGACCCCTTACAAGCCCGAATTGTAATGCAAACTCAGAGTTTAAGCTCATGTGTTGTAATTTAAACTCAGAGTTTAGGCAGCGCGACCGAGGTCGAGACCCTCAAGAGTGCCCTTGTCGAAGCCAAGGAGGAGGCGAGGGCGAGCAAAGCGGCCGCAGACAAAGCGGCCGCGGATTTAAAGGCCGAACAGGTCGCCCGCTGCCAATATGAGGAGAGGGTGACCGAAGTGGAGCAAGCGCTTCAGGATGCCGCCAAGAAGTGTGAGGCCTTGGATGAGAGTAATAAGGCCCAAGCGGCCGAACTCACCAAGGCCCTTCAAGAGGCAAAGGAGGCGCGGACCGAGTCCTTGGCGGCTCGCGAGGAGATCAAGCCAGCCGAACAGATAGCGGCTGGTAAGCCTTTTCTTTTACAGAGTATATTTGGCGGTCGAAGATATGCTTTGCTAAATCTACTATGGAGTGCTCCAGACGCCTTTGCGGATCTCTCAAGGAGTGCTGCCGATGCCGCCCAGTATTTCCGGGCCCAAGAGACGGAGAAGCTCTTCTCGTCGCAGTACTTGGTGCCGGAGCGGCCAGCGCTGCTAAATAACCAAATGATGCAGCTGGCGGAGCTGCATAGGATGTCCGGTTTGGCCATGAAGGACATCATACTCCGGCTATGGCCAGCCGGACCCATTCCGAGCAGCTACTTCGGCCTGGTCAAGCGACTCGGCGACGCCTTGCCCCGAGTTGAGGCTGTGAAGCGCTCGGCGTGCATAGAAGGTGCGCGGATGGCTTTTCCCGTGTCAAGATGCACTGGGCGAAGATGAAGGCCGCCGTCGTGGCAGTTGAGGGTCCGCCCGGAGGCAAGGGCCACCGCAAGCCGGAGCGCTATTTCGAAGACGTCCTTGAGGGTGCCCGTTTGATAGAGGGTCAATGCTCGAAGGATATTATGTTCGAGTAAATGTATCCGAGCTACCTAGATAATGTGTTATAAACCAAGGCTATGTAATATATTTTATGCATTTATCTGAACTACTTTCCTCCTGTGTGGCCGTATGTTATTATTCTGAGAGTTTGCCAGTCGTCGGCTTCAGCCCCCACGTAGATGCTACGGTGGTGTTCGGAATAACGTGTAATCACTCTTGACCCAACATCTTTGTCCGTAAAGGAGGTGATTTACGTAGTGAACCAGGCAATCAGACTATGCGGTTTTAGCACTTTCACTTAGCCATAGGAGTTTGACGTTGGGGCTAAGAACTAGCCCCTGGTGCACATGCGGCCGTCCGAACTGGAATGCCTTAGGCGCATGACCGAGCCGAAGCCGGTCCTTCGTGTAGTACAAAAAACCGCGAAAGATTTATGTGAAGTCGCCGAATAGCTAACCAGCTCTCGCCGCATCATGACAGTCAGTTTTCGGCTTTCTCTCCTGAGGCGTCTGACAGGATGAGCCAGAAACACAATCGCAGTAGTTCTCCCTTTACTACCCTAGCCGAACTAGCGGAACGTAAGGTAGTAACCACAGGAGCCGGGCAACCCAACTATTGACCAAAGACATGATTCGGAGCTGATGCATATAATGTCATATTCGGGACGCCAAAGTATGCTTTAAAAGTGTTCGGACTTCTTTTTTTTGAAAAATATATGTGGCCGGATAAAGCCCCTGCCGATTTAAATTGTGCCGAGGTGTATATGCCAATCTGGCGTAAAGAGGGAACACAGATTAGGAAATAAGCCAATACCGAACAGGGTTAGGCGAAAACTGCTTCCATTATAGTCTGATTGATGCGTCAAAACATATTTTTACCGAGAATGCCGTAACTATCAAGGTTATTTTACATGCCAAGAATTTGAGAACAAGGGAAATCTGTATACAGGTCCTAAAAAAGGAAAAGGTGATCTTGAAGAGCCTTTGGACACTCTGCCGCACGTGTGCGCCGCTTTTCGCCTTGGTGTGTGATCCTTTGAGAGGATGGACGATCGAGTACACATAAGGGGCCTGGAAAAGGGCCCTTGGTACCATCGAAAAGTGATGTGGGTTGTAAAGAACCTGAAAAAAATAAGAGAAAAGGGATAATCTGAGGGTCCAGATAGGGTCGAGCCGTATTGTGGACTGTATTTTCAGTGTGCCTCCGTCCTTGCCCATGGTATCTTTAGTGCGTAGTAATGTACGCGCGGTACGTATGCCGCAATCGAGTTGGGGTTTGGACGGGGGCCGAATTGCTAATCCAGCTCTGGATGAGCTGGACTGTCAGTCTGCAGGGTAGACCGGACTCGTTTCACAGTGTCCGGGGGCTTGACTGCCGATGTAGTATTCGGCTTGATAGGGCCACCCTGTGCTTCGGCCGCGAGGGCCGCGGTATGCTCCTCGGTACGGAGGGAGTGCTCCATGTTTCCATTGACTGTTATAACACCGCGTGGTCCGAGAATCTTGAGCTTTAGATAAGCATAGTGCGGGACCGCATTGAAACGGTCGAACGCGGTTCGTCCAAGCAGTGCGTGATAGCCACTGCGGAAGGGGACGATGTCGAAGATCAAGTCTTCGCTTTAGAAGTTATCCGGTGAGCCGAAGACTACTTCCAGCGTTATGGACCCTGTACAGCAGGCCTCTACGTCGGGTATCACTCCTTTAAAGGTGGTTTTGGTGGGCTTGATTCTTGACAGATCAATACCCATTTTGCGGATAGTGTCCTGATAAAGCAGGTTAAGACTGCTGCCGCCGTCCATAAGGACTCGTGTGAGATGGAATCCGTCGATAATTGGATCGAGGACCAATGCTGCCGAACCTCCATGACGGATACTGGTCGGATGGTCTCTGCAATCAAAAGTGATCGGACAGTCTGACCATGGGTTGAATTTTGGGGCGACTGGCTCTATGGCGTAGACGTCCCTTAGTGCATGCTTGCGCTCCCTCTTGGGGATATGTGTGACGTAGATCATATTCACTGTTTTTACCTCGGGGGGAAATTTCTTTTGCCCCCCTGTGTTTGATGGGCGAGGCTCATCATCATCCTTGTTAGGCGGCCCTTTCCCCTTATGTTCGGTGTTTTATCTTACCAGCCTGTTTAAAGACCCAACAATTTCTGTTGGTATGATTGGCATGCTTGTCCAGGGTGCCATGGATCTGACAAGGCCGATCTAGTATTCGGTCCAAACTAGATGGACCATCTTTGTTTCCTTTGAATGGCTTCTTCCGTTGACCGGGTTTAGAGCCGCTGAATTCGGCATTGACCGCCTTGTCTTCGGTATCTTCATTGTTGCTTCGACGCTTGTGTTTATTGCGTCGTCGCCTGCCATTGCCATCTCTGGCTTCGGAGGTGCCTGGGTCGCTGGCACTGTTGCTTCTACAAGCTAGCCAGCTATCTTCTCCCGCGCAAAAGCGGGTCATAAGTGAGGTGAGGGCTGCCATGGACTTCGGTTTTTCTTGGCCGACGTGTCGGGCGAGCCACTCGTCGCGGACGCTGTGTTTAAAGGCCGCGAGGGCTTCGGCGTCCGGACAATCGACAATTTGGTTCTTTTTAATTAAGAACTTGGTCCAGAGTTTCCGGGCTGACTCTCCGGGTTGCTGGACTGTGTGACTGAGGTCACCGGCGTCTGGAAGCCGAACATAGGTACCTTGGAAGTTGTCTCTAAAGGCATCTTCCAGATCTTCCCAACTACCAATAGAGTTTTCTAGGAGGCTGTTCAACCAGTGCCATGCTGGTCCCTTGAGTTTTAGGGGGTACTTGATGGCATGGAGATCGTCACCGCGAGTCATGTGGATGTGGAGAAGAAAATCTTCGATCCATACTGCGGGGTCCGTCATTCCATCGTATGATTCAATGTTCACGGGTTTAAACCCTTCTGGGAACTGGTGCTCCATTACCTCATCGGTGAAGCATAAGGGTGTGCAGCGCCTCTGTATCGGGCGACGTCACGACATAATTCGGATGACGTGTGTATGCGGTTTTCAGCCCGGGTGAGATTATGCTTGTCGCGCCGGGCCTGAGGGTCGTCCTCTCATGTTGGAGCACGCCCCCTTGATCCATAAATTGATCTGACTTGGCCTGCTCTATTGTCCAGGTCCTGTCGTAGGTCGTAGGTGTATCCTGTAGCCGCTGTCTCTCTACCTTTCCGGCGAGGTGGTGCGGGTTGGTTGTCGGCATGAGTAGCCGCTCTGTCCCGTCCACGCGGTGGTCGGTCAGGTTCGTCAGCAGTTTTATACTTTGGCGGTATTGGCTCAAGGGCCTCGTCGTCAAATTGTGGTAGTAGCTTGCGCTTCGGGTAGCTCTTTGTTGGGCGTTCGAGGCCGTATTCTTCGGCTGCCAGGACTTTAGTCCATCTATCGTTGAGCGTATCATGTTCGGCTTGAAGTTGCTGCTGCTTCTTTTTAGGCTTCTCGTTGTTGCGATTAGCTGGCGCTTAAAGCGCTCTTGCTCGAGGGGTTCCTCTGGCACGATAAAGTCTTCGTCGCCGAGGCTAACGTCATCCTCAGAGATTGGTAGATAGTTACTATCCTCCGAGTCCTCGTACTCGACCAGATCGTCGGGGTTAACTTGCCCCTCCTCCTAGTCATCCTGTTCGGATGTTGGCTCGACGGGAGCTTCAGGGTCTTCGTCGTTCTCCGGAGTGTTGTTGTCTCCGGTGCCGGTATTCCTGTCTTTTTCGCGACGTGATTTTGAGCGGCGCCGCTGGCGTCGATGCTTCGGTGGTGCCTCAGCAGGCTTGTCCTCAACCGGATCCTTCCTGCCTTCGCCGTCATCCTCTTTGGGTGTATCTACCATATACACGTCGTATGTGGAGGTGGCCGTCCAACGTCCGGTAAACGTCGGGTCTTGGCCTTGTTCGTCTCCGGCATCGTCGTCCATGCCGTCGATGTCTTCGGAGGCGTAATTCAGCATGTCGGTTAAGTCTTCGACAGTGGCTATGAAGTGTGTGGTGGGTGGGACGTGAAATTCCCCGCTCTCAGCCCCTAATCTGGGTTGGGCGTAGTTCGGCAGTGGTTCCACTGTGATGGCGAGGGATCGCATTAAGTCCATAGCCTCGTTTAAGCGCGAGGTTTGGTCGGGGAAACGAGAGTACGCGGGGCTGGCCGGGGCGAAGGCCTCCTGGCCATGCTTGCTTGGTGCGGACTTCAAGAATTCGGGTATGGAGTCCGGGGGCGAGTCCGGCCTTTCAATGATAGGGGGAACCCTGTCTGATTCCGAGTTCGTTGTGGACACAATCGCCTCCGGACTCTCAATAATGCGGTCTGCAGCGGAGAGTCCAGTGGGCTCCAAACTCCCATCTTCGGACCTGATGGTTTGCTCTGGATCTAAGGCCAGAGCGGTTTGCTCTGGATCTAAGGCCAGAGCGGTGGTCGGGGCCGCGAACCCTTCGAAGATCAAGTCTCCTCGGATATCGGCGACATAGTTTAGGTTCCCGAAACTGATCTTATGACCAGGGGCGTAGCTGTCAATCTGTTCAAGGTTGCCAACTGAGTTGGCACGCGGAACGAAGCCACCAAACACAAAAATCTGGCCGGGGAGGAAAGTTTCCCCGGAAACGGCATCATTGTTGATGATCGAATGAGCCATTGATCCTTCTATCGACGGCACAGTGGAACTCTCCATGAAAGCACCAATGTCGGTGTCAAAACCATCCGATCTCGGGTAGGGGGTCCTGATACGTCTCCAACATATCTATAATTTTTTATTGTTCCATGCTATATTATATTCTGTTTTGGACATTAATGGGCTTTATTATACACTTTTATATTATTTTTGGGACTAACCTATTAACCGGAGGCCCATCCCAGAATTGATGTTTTTTGCCTATTTCAGAGTTTCGCGGAAAAAGAATATCAAACGGAGTCCAAACGGAATGAAACCTTCGGGAACGTGATTTTTGGAACGAACGTGATCCAGAGGACTTGGACCCTACGTTAAGACATCAACCGGGAGGGCACGAGGTAGGGGGGCGCGCCTACCCCCTGGGTGCGCCCTCCACCCTCGTGGGCCCCATGTTGCTCCACCGACGTACTTCTTCCTCCTATATATACCTACGTACCCCCAAACTACCAGATGCGGAGCCAAAAACCTAATTCCACCGCCGCAACCTTCTGTACCCGTGAGATCCCATCTTGGGGCCTTTTCCGGAGCTCCGCCGGAGGGGGCACCGATCATGGAGGGCTTCTACAGCAACACCATAGACTCTCCGATGATGTGTGAGTAGTTTACCTCAGACCTTCGGGTCCATAGTTATTAGCTAGATGGCTTCTTCTCTCTTTTTGGATCTCAATACAATGTTCTCCCCCTCTCTTGTGGAGATCTATTCGATGTAATCTTCTTTTGCGATGTGTTTGTTGAGACCGATGAATTGTGGGTTTATGATCAAGTTTATCTATGAACAATATTTGAATCTTCTCTGAATTCTTTTATGTATGATTGGTTATCTTTGCAAGTCTCTTCGAATTATCAGTTTGTTTTGGCCTACTAGATTGATCTTTCTTGAAATGGGAGAAGTGCTTAGCTTTGGGTTCAATCTTGCGGTGTCCTTTCCCGGTGACAGTAGGGGCAGCAAGGCACGTATTGTATTGTTGCCATCGAGGATAACAAGATGGGGTTTATATCATATTGCATGAGTTTATCCCTCTACATCATGTCATCTTACCTAAAGCGTTACTCTGTTCTTATGAACTTAATACTCTAGACGCATGCTGGATAGCGGTCGATGTGTGGAGTAATACTAGTAGATGCAGGCAGGAGTCGGTCTACTTGTCTCGGACGTGATGCCTATATACATGATCATACCTAGATATTCTCATAACTATGCTCAATTCTGTCAATTGCTCAACAGTAATTTGTTCACCCACCGTAATACTTATGCTCTTGAGAGAAGCCACTAGTGAAACCTATGGCCCGGGGGTCTATTTTCCATCATATTAATCTTCCAACACTTAGCTATTTTTATTGCCTTTTATTTTAATTCGCATCTTTATCATAAAAATACCAAAAATATTATCTTATCATATCTATCAGATCTCACTCTCGTAAGTGACCGTGAAGGGATTGACAACCCCTTTATTGCGTTCGTTGCGAGGATTTATTTGTTTGTGTAGGTGCGAGGGACTCGTGCGTGGCCTCCTACTGGATTGATACCTTGGTTCTCAAAAACTGAGGGAAATACTTACGCTACTTTGCTGGATCACCCTTTCCTCTTCAAGGGAAAACCAACGCAGTGCTCAAGAGGTAGCAAGAAGGATTTCTGGTGCCGTTGCCGAGGAGTCTACGTAAATGTCAACATACCAAGTACCCATCACAAACCCTTATCTCCCGCATTACATTATTTGCCATTTGCCTCTCGTTTTCCTCTCCCCCACTTCACCCTTGCCGTTTTATTCGCCCTCTCTCACTACAGAAATCAGCTATTTTGCCGTCTGCCACGGCGGACGGCAAAGGCATGAACGGCGGACGGCAAAGGCCTTTGCCGTCAGCCGCGGACGGCAAAAGGCTCCGGCAAAGTAGGCTACGGTAAACAGCTACTTTGCCGTCTGCTTTTGGCGGCTGACGGCAAAGGGACCTTTGCCATCAGCAGCAGACGGCAAAGAAAGCAGACGAACGGACTAACAGCGTAGCCTTTGCCGTCCGCCTCGTGAGTCACAGACAGCAAACAAAAGGGATAATATTTAAAAAAACACAACAACAATGCTCCCGAGTGCTGCGGTCAACGCATGCAAGTGCACTTCCCTATCTTTCTTTTTAACAGGGAAAGGACAGGCCGTGCCTTGGTGCCTTTTGTTCAACATTAGTGGAGTACAAAGTTCAAACAGGACCCCGAGAAAACTAAAGTTACAACATAGTCCTGGAAATTAACACAAAAGGCCCTAAAAATTAAAACTGAAAGGCAATCGAGTCCTTGCTCTCCACTGCAGTGCTTGCCCGCCCCGTCGTCCAGCCCGACTATGGCTGCGCCGCCGCCCGGCGCTTCTCGCTGCGCCACTGTCTGACCCTGCTCAGCCGCGCTCGGGAGCTGACTTGCTCCGGCGAGGGGGTGCACGCGAGGGAGGTCGGGGATGGGAGGTGCGCGACCGGCGGAGCTCGCGAGGCGGGGCGCACGGCCGGCGGGTGAGGAGCTCGAGTGCGCACGGAGCTCGCGGTGCGGACGGGCTCAGGTGAGCTTCACGTGGCGCTGGCAAGGTGGCAGAACTTCACGTGGCACTGGCGAGGTGGCAGAGCTTCACGCGGAGACGACGACGGAGATGCACACGGCGAGGCTGTTGGCCACGATGGACAGGCGGTCGAGGGGCGCAGCGTCGGCCGGACGGAGGGGCGGGAGGGCGCTGACGCGGCGACGGATGGACAGGCACGCGGGCGGTGGCCGCCCCGTGCGGCTGCTCGGGGACGAGCGTGCGTTGGGCTGAACCTGCGGCTGCTCGGGAGCGCCGGACAGGCAGGCGCGCGCGGCGTGCGTTGGCCCGCGGCATGCGGCTGCTCGCGGGAGTAGGAGAGAGGTGGGACTAGCAGGAGAGAGGAGAGCGATGACCGGCGGTGTGCTACTACTCTGGCAGAAGGAGAGGGGAATCGTGGGTGGGGCTATGCGTCGATGGGGCTGTGCGTGGGCGCGCGTGCATCATGGGTCAGTGGGGGCATGCGTCCGACGGCTGTGAGTGGGTGGGACGTGCGTCTAGGATTTCGCCAAGTCATCGATCCGTGTGGTCTATCCGCGTGGTGTGCTTCTTCTTTGCCGTCCGCCGAGGCTTTGCCGTCCGCTTTTCTTTATCTTTGCCGTCTGCTAGCAGACGACAAAGAGGGGGGCGTTAAGTTTTTCTAATCAGCTCGTTACTGGAGGCCACCTCTCCCTTTGCCGTCAGCCAGCTGACGGCAAAGAACTGACAGATGGCAAAGACCGATTTTGCCGTCTGCTTTTTGATAGCTGATGGCAAAGACCTTCTTTGCCATTTGCTAGCAGACGGCAAAGAACTGGCAGACGGCAAAATCCCTGATTCCAGTAGTGTCTTTTCCGTTCGCCTATTTTTTCGCTTGCTTCTTGTTTGCTCGTGTGTTGGATTGCTTGCTTGTCACGATGACCCTACCTAGATTTGGTGATCTTCACCTTAAAAGGTTAGAAGAGATCGAAAGAATCGTTAGGAGTTTTATGGTCTTACAATTTGAACATAATAATTTCTTTAGAAACGAGCTTAAAGAACAAAAAGGCTTTATGGGTTATATGAATAAAGAGCTCGATGATATGTCTAAAGAATTTGATGGTTTGAAATCTCAGATTGCTCATCTTGAGAAGTTAATAGCTGAAGTTTCGGATAAGCAGGCCACCTTAGTTAATAAGATGGCCGCTAAGCCAGAATTTTTTTATGAAAATAAAGATGAAGATCTAAAAGTTATTGATGTGTCCCCTATTAAATCTTTGTTTTGCAATATGAATCTTGATAATGATGGGACTAAATATGATCCACCTTTACCTAGAAGGTGTTCCAAAAATTCGGAGTTTTTAGATCTTGATGCAAAAATTGGTAAAAGTGGGATTGAAGAGATCGAAACTCTAGATATTAATAAACCCACTATTTTGGATTTCAAGGAATTTAATTATGATAATTGCTCTTTGATATATTGTATTTCCTTGTTGCAATCCGTGCTAAATTCTCCTCATGCTTATAGTCAACATAAAGCTTTTACTAAACATATCGTTGATGCTTTGATGCAATCTTATGAAGAAAAACTTGAGTTGGAAGTTTCTATCCCTAGAAAACTTTATGATGAGTGGGAACCTACTATTAAAATTAAAATTAAAGATCATGAGTGCTATGCTTTATGTGATTTGGGTGCTAGTGTTTCCACGATCCCAAAAACTTTGTGCGATTTGCTAGGTTTATGTGATTTTGATGATTGCTCTTTAAACCTGCACCTTGCGGATTCCACCATTAAGAAACCTATGGGAAGAATTAATGATGTTCTTATTATTGCAAATAGGAATTATGTGCCCGTAGATTTTATTGTTCTTGATTAGATTGCAATCCTTCATGTCCTATTATTCTTCGTAGACCTTTCCTTAGAACGATTGGTGCAATTATTGATATGAAGGAAGGAAATATTAGATTCCAATTTCCATTCAGGAAAGGCATGGAACACTTTCCTAGAAAGAAAATAAAATTACCATACGAATCTATCATGAGAGCCACTTATGGATTGCCTACCAAAGATGGCAATACCTAGATCTATCCTTGCTATTATGCCTAGCTAGGGGCGTTAAACGATAGCGCTTGTTGGGAGGCAACCCAATTTTATTTTTAGTTTTTTTGCTTTTTGCTTCTGTTTAGGAATAAATATTTGATCTAGCCTCTGGTTAGATTTGTTTTTATGTTTTAATTAGTGTTTGTGCCAAGTTTAACCTATAGGATCTTCTTGGATGATAGTTATTTGATCTTGCTGAAAATTCCAGAAACTTTCTGTTCACGAAAATAATTGTTAAAAATCATCAGAACGTGATGAAATATTGATTCCAATTGCTGCTGATCAATAAACAAATTGTCTAGGTCGTCCTATTTTGGCTGAATTTGGAGTTCTAGAAGTTTGCGTTAGTTACAGATTACTACAGACTGTTATGTTTTTGACAGATTCTGTTTTTCGTGTGTTGTTTGCTTATTTTGATGAATCTATGGCTAGTAAAATAGTTAATAAACCATAGAGAAGTTGGAATACAGTAGGTTTAACACCAATATAAATAAAGAATGAGTTCATTACAGTACCTTGAAGTGGTGTTTTGTTTTCTTTCGCTAATGGAGCTCACGAGATTTTCTGTTAAGTTTTGTGTTGTGAAGTTTTCAAGTTTTGGGTAAAACATTTGATGGATTATGGAACAAGGAGTGGCAAGAGCCTAAGCTTGGGGGTGCCCATGGCACCCCAAGATAATCTAAGGACACCAAAAAGCCAAAGCTTGGGGATGCCCCGGGAGGCATCCCCTCTTTCGTCTAGTTCCATCGGTAACTTTACTTGGAGCTATATTTTTATTCACCACATGATATGTGTTTTGCTTGGAGCGTCTTGTATGATTTGAGTCTTTGCTTTTTAGTTTACCGCAATCATCTTTGCTGTACACACCTTTTGAGAGAGACACACATGATTCGGAATTTATTAGAATACTCTATGCACTTCACTTATATCTTTTGAGCTATATAGTTTTTGCTCTGGTGCTTCACTTATATCTTTTAGAGCACGGCGGTGGTTTTGTTTTATAAAAACTATTATTCTCTCATGCTTCACTTATATCATTTTGAGAGTCTTAAACAGCATGGTAATTTGCTTAAATTGGGAAATTAATCCTAATATGTTAGGTATTCAAGACTAGTAAAAGCTTTCTTATGAGTGTGCTGAATGCTAAGAGAAGTTTGATGCTTGATGATTGTTTTGAGATATGCAGGTAGTGATATTAAAGTTGTGCTAGTTGAGTAGTTGTGAATTTGAGAAATACTTGTGTTGAAGTTTGCAAGTCCCGTAGCATGCACGTATGGTAAACGTTATGTAACAAATTTGAAACATGAGGTGTTCTTTGATTGTCCTCCTTATGAGTGGCGGTCGGGGACGAGCGATGGTCTTTTCCTACCAATCTATCCCCCTAGGAGCATGCGCGTAGTGCTTGGTTTTTGATGACTTGTAGATTTTTGCAATAAGTATGTGAGTTCTTTATGACTAATGTTGAGTCCATGGATTATACGCACTCTTACCCTTCCATCATTGCTAGCCTCTTCGGTACCGTGCATTGCCCTTTCTCATATTGAGAGTTGGTGCAAACTTCGCCGGTGCATCCAAACCCCGTGATATGATACGCTCTTTCACACATAAACCTCCTTATATCTTCCTCAAAACAGCCACCATACCTACCTATTATGGCATTTCCATAGCCATTCCGAGATATATTGCCATGCAACTTTCCACCATTCCGTTTATTATGACACGCTCATCATTGTCATATTGCTTTGCATGATCATGTAGTTGACATCGTATTTGTGGCAAAGCCACCGTTCATAATTTTTCATACATGTCACTCTTGATTCATTGCTATCCCGGTATACCGCCGGAGGCATTCATATAGAGTCATACTTTGTTCTAGTATCGAGTTGTAATCATTGAGTTGTAAATAAATAGAAGTGTGATGATCATCATTCATAGAGCATTGTCCCAAAAAAAAGCCAAGAAAAGAGACGGCCCCAAAAAAAGAGAAAATAAAAAGGGACAATGCTACTATCCTTTTTTTCCACACTTGTGCTTCAAAGTAGCGCCATGATCTTCATGATAGAGAGTCTCTTGTTTTGTCACTTTCATAGACTAGTGGGAATTTTTCATTATAGAACTTGGCTTGTATATTCCAACAATGGGCTTCCTCAAATGCCCTAGGTCTTCGTGAGCAAGCAAGTTGGATGCACACCCACTTAGTTTCTTTTGTTGAGCTTTCATGCATTTATAGCTCTAGTGCATCCGTTGCATGGCAATCCCTACTCCTTGCATTAACATCAATTGATGGGCATCCCCATAGCTCATTGATTAGCCGCGTTGATGTGAGACTTTCTCCTTTTTGTCTTCTCCACATAACCCCCATCATTATATTCTATTCCACCCATAGTGCTACATCCATGGCTCACGCTCATGTATTGCGTGAAGGTTAAAAAAAGTTTGAGATTACTAAAGTATGAAACAATTGCTTGGCTTGTCATCGGGGTTGTGCATGATGAGAGCATTCTTGTGTGACGAAAATGGAGCATGACTAAACTATATGATTTTGTAGGGATGAACTTTCTTTGGCCATGTTATTTTGAAAGCACATAATTGCTTAGTTAGTATGCTTGAAGTATTATTACTTTTATGTCAATATTAAACCTTTATCTTGAATCTTTCGGATCTGAATATCCATACCACTGAAATTATGCCAAGTAGCATTCCACATCAAAAAATCTGTTTTTATCATTTACCTACTCGAGGACGAGCAGGAATTAAGCTTGGGGATGCTTGATACGTCTCCAACGTATCTATATTTTTTTATTGTTCCATGCTATATTATATTCTGTTTTGGACATTAATGGGCTTTATTATACACTTTTATATTATTTTTGGGACTAGCCTATTAACCGGAGGCCCAGCCCAGAATTGCTGTTTTTTTGCCTATTTCAGAGTTTCGCAGAAAAGGAATATCAAACGGAGTCCAAACGGAATGAAACCTCCGGGAACGTGATTTTCGGAATGAACGTGATCCAGAGGACTTGGACCCTACGTCAAGACATCAACCAGGAGGGCACGAGGTAGGGGGCGCGCCTACCCCCCTGGGCGCGCCCTCCACCCTCGTGGGCCCCATGTTGCTCCACCGACGTACTTCTTCCTCCTATATATACCTACGTACCCCCAAACTACCAGATACGGAGCCAAAAACCTAATTCCACCGCCGCAACCTTCTGTACCCGTGAGATCCCATCTTGGGGCCTTTTCCGGAGCTCCGCCGGAGGGGGCATCGATCACGGAGGGCTTCTACAGCAACACCATAGACTCTCCGATGATGTGTGAGTAGTTTACCTCAGACCTTCGGGTCCATAGTTATTAGCTAGATGGCTTCTTCTCTCTTTTTGGATCTCAATATAATGTTCTCCCCCTCTCTTGTGGAGATCTATTCGATGTAATCTTCTTTTGCGGTGTGTTTGTTGAGACCGATGAATTGTGGGTTTATGATCAAGTTTATCTATGAACAATATTTGAATCTTCTCTGAATTCTTTTATGTATGATTGGTTATCTTTGCAAGTCTCTTCGAATTATCAGTTTGGTTTGCCCTACTAGATTGATCTTTCTTGCAATGGGAGAAGTGCTTAGCTTTGGGTTCAATTTTGCGGTGTCCTTTCCCAGTGACAGTAGGGGCAGCAAGGCACGTATTGTATTGTTGCCATCGGGGATAACAAGATGGGGTTTATATCATATTGCATGAGTTTATCCCTCTACATCATGTCATCTTACTTAAAGCATTACTCTGTTCTTATGAACTTAATACTCTAGATGCATGCTGGATAGCGGTCGATGTGTGGAGTAATAGTAGTAGACGCAAGCAGGAGTCGGTCTACTTGTCTCGGACGTGATGCCTATATACATGATCATACCTAGATATTCTCATAACTATGCTCAATTCTGTCAATTGCTCAACTGTAATTTGTTCACCCACCGTAATACTTATGCTCTTGAGAGAAGCCACCAGTGAAACCTATGCCCCCCGGGTCTATTTTCCATCATATTAATCTTCCAACACTTAGGTATTTTTATTGCCTTTTATTTTACTTTGCATCTTTGTCATAAAAATATCAAAAATATTATCTTATCATATCTATCAGATCTCACTCTCGTAAGTGACCGTGAAGGGATTGACAACCCCTTTATTGCGTTCGTTGCGAGGATTTATTTGTTTGTGTAGGTGCGAGGGACTCGTGCGTGGCCTCCTACTGGATTGATACCTTGGTTCTCAAAAACTGAGGGAAATACTTGCGCTACTTTGCTGCATCACCATTTCCTCTTCCAGGGAAAACCAACGCAGTGCTCAAGAGGTAGCAGGTCGCGAACTGTGCGTCTGAGGATCGAAGGTAACATGAGACAAGGGACACGATGTTTACCCATGTTTGGGCCCTCTTAATGGAGGTAATACCCTACTTCCTACTTGATTGACTCTGATGAGTATAGGGGTTACAAGAGTTGATCTACCTCGAGATCGTAATGGCTAAACCCTAGATGTCTAGCTTGTATGGTTCGTGATAGCCTCTACGGACTAAACCCTCCGGTTTATATAGACACCGGAGGGTCCCAGGGTTGTACAGAGTCGGTTTATAGAGAAAAGAAATTACACATCCGGACGCCAAGCTTGCCATCCACGCAAAGGAGAGTCCCGTCCGGACACGGGGGAAGGCCTTCTATTTTGTATCTTCACGGCCCATCAGTCCGGCCCATGTCACATAGCACGGACGCCCAGGGACCCCATAATCCAGGACTCCCTCAATGGGGGACCCCGAGACTTTGTTTTTGCATGTGTTTATTAATGTAGTTTCTATGTGAGGTCTTTTGCTCTCCATGGCTTTTGCCTCAAAGGCTGCATTGGCAGCGGCAAATAAGCTTCCTCCAAATCTCTCACTGAGGCAATGGTTTTTTCATCGACCTCAATGTCATTTTTATTATGTTTGAGGTGTTTAGTACTTCCGGTGAATCTTTATAATATTCGTTTTGTGAAAATACCTTAGAAGAAACACTATATTATTCAATTTTACGAATCAAACAACCTATATGGCGACAAATGTCTAATGATCTAGTCTTCTAAAACTCATGTGAATCTTCTGTAAATCAGAAGGTGTAACGACATCTGATTTATGTTTTGCTTGTATCAAATGTCGAACCACTCTATAATTTATTGATGATAGCATAAGGGCACTTCAAATACCAATTTTGGAAGTTACTCAACATTTACATGGCCTTACAATGTCGTCTTGGTCATACTTGTCGTACAACCTGGTATGTTTTTATAGGTTAAACATACTAGATGCCAACAAGACAGAAAACAAATTTCAAAGTCAACTTCTCATTCATAATTTCGTTAAAAAACATTGAAAGTCCACAACACGAGCCCTCGGTTTGATGACTACTTGTTACAAAGGAGCCCCTAGAAGATTGAATGGGAAGATGAAAAGGAAATTAAAAGGGATTCTATTGCTAGTGCCCACAAGATAAATCCCTGCCCAAACTCTCCCTCGGATGGCAGTTTATTACATGTCAAATGGATAGAATATACTATATCATGAAACCCTATCTCTCTCTTGATTGTAGTAGCTAGTCAATGTGGAATGGCCAATAAAGCTTCACGAATTTGTGTTGTTAATTGCTTCCCTTTGACACGGGACCTAGCCGCCGCATGAAAGGAAGCGGCCTCATACATTGCGGGTTACTCGGGTTCCTTAACTTCACCGGTTGATTCGGCGATGGTGGAGGGAGAGAGACCCCAAGACTTTGTTTCCCATGTGTTTAGTAATGTGGTGTCTTCGTTAGGTCTTTGGCTCTCCATGGCTTCGACGGTTGCGATGGTGGAGGCAAATAAGCTTCCTCTAGATCACTCACCAAAACAATGTTTTTTTCAACTACTGGTGTCGGACCTGGGAGGCGGTCTCTACGCCCTCTTGGGTCCTTCGGATCTGGGCGGGTGCTCGGTGTGTCTTACTGTAAGTATTTAGGTCATGGTCTTCTTCTTTATGCTCTTTGTGGTGGTGGTTTTACGGGCAGCCAACGACTTCAACAGTGGAAGGTCGACCCTTGGGGATCAGTGCAATGTTCTCCTAGTTGTTCTTGCGGAAGCGACGAGGCTATTGAAGGAAATATGCCCTAGAGGCAATAATAAAGTTATTATTTATTTCCTTATTTCATGATAAATATTTATTATTCATGCTAGAATTGTATTAACCGGAAACATAATACATGTGTGAATACATAGACAAACATAGTGTCACTAGTATGCCTCTACTTGACTAGCTCGTTAACCAAAGATGGTTAAGTTTCCTAACCATAGACATGAGTTGTCATTTGATTAACGGGATCACATCATTAGGAGAATGATGTGATTGACTTGACCCATTCCGTTAGCTTAGCACTTGAACGTTTAGTATGTTGCTATTGCTTTCTTCATGACTTATACATGTTCCTATGACTATGAGATTATGCAACTCCCGTTTACCGGAGGAACACTTTGTGTGCTACCAAATGTCACAACGTAACTGGGTGATTATAAAGGTGCTCTACAGGTGTCTCCGAAGGTACTTGTTGAGTTGGCGTATTTCGAGATTAGGATTTGTCACTCCGATTGTCGGAGAGGTATCTCTGGGCCCACTCGGTAATGCACATCACTATAAGCCTTGCAAGTATTGTAACTAATGAGTTAGTTGCGGGATGATGTATTACGGAACGAGTAAAGAGACTTGCCGGTAACGAGATTGAACTAGGTATTGAGATACCGGCGATCGAATCTCGGGCAAGTAACATACCGATGACAAAGGGAACAACGTATGTTGTTATGCGGTTTGACCGCTAAAGATCTTCGTAGAATATGTGGGAGCCAATATGAACATCCAGGTTCTGCTATTGGTTATTGACCGGAGACGTGTCTCGGTCATGTCTACACGCTTAAAGTTCGATTATGGTTATATTATGAGTTTAGGTGTTTTGATGTACCGAAGGTAGTTCGGAGTCCCGGATAGGATCACGGACATAACGAGGAGTCTCGAAACGGTCGAGACATAAAGATTGATATATTGGACGACTATGTTCGGACACTGGAATGGTTTCGGGAGGTTTCGGACATTTATCGGAGTACCGGGGGTTACCGGAACCCCCCCCCCCCATCGGGGAAGCTATTGGGCCTTATGGGCCTTAGTGGAAAGGAGAGAGGGAGGCCAGGAGGTGGCGCGCGGCCCCCCTTGCCCCAATCCGAATTGGGAAAAGGAAGGGGGCGGCGGCCCCCCTTCTCCTTCCTTCTCTCCACCTCCTCCTTCCCCCTTCTCCTACTTGGAATAGGAAAGGGGGGGCCAAACCTACTTGGAGTTGGATTGCCCCCCCTGGGCGCGCCTCTCCCCTAGGCCGGCCCTCTCCTCCTCCCCCTTTATATACGGAGGAGGGGGCACCCCATAGACACAACAATTGATCCCTTGGATCTCTTAGCCGTGTGCGGTGCCCCCTCCACCATAATCCACCTCGATAATATCGTAGCGGTGCTTAGGTGAAGCCCTGCGTCGGTAGAACATCATCATCGTCACCACGCCATCGTGCTGACGGAACTCTCCCTCAAAGCTCGGCTGGATCGGAGTTCGAGGGACTTCATCTAGTTGAACGTGTGCTGAACTCGGAGGTGCCGTGCGTTCGGTATTTGATCGGTCGGATCGTGAAGACGTACGACTACATCAACCGCGTTGTGCTAACACTTCCGCTTTCGGTCTACAAGGGTACGTGGGCACACTCTCCCCTCTCGTTGCTATGCGTCACCATGATCCTGTGTGTGCGTAGGAATTTTTTTTGAAATTACTACGTTCCCCAACAGTGGTATCAGAGCCTGGTTTTATGCGTAGATGTTATATGCACGAGTAGAACATAAGTGAGTTGTGGGCGATACAAGTCATACTGCTAACCAGCATGTCATACTTTGGTTCTGCGGTATTGTTGGATGAAGCGGCCCGGACCGACATTACGCGTACGCTTACGCGAGACTAGTTCTACCAACGTGTTTTGCACATAGGTGGCTGGCGGGTGTCAGTTTCTCCAACTTTAGTTGAACCGAGTGTGGCTATGCCCGGTCCTTGAGAAGGTTAAAACAACACTAACTTGACGAACTATCGTTGTGGTTTTGATGCGTAGGTAAGAACGGTTTTTGCTCAGCCCGTAGCAGCCACGTAAAACTTGCAACAACAAAGTAGAGGACGTCTAACTTGTTTTTGCAGGGCATGTTGTGATGTGGTATGGTCAAGGCATGATGCTATATTTTATTGTATCAGATGATCATGTTTTGTAACCGAGTTATCGGCAACTGGCAGGAGCCATATGGTTGTCGCTGTATTGTATGCAATGCAATTGCCCTGTAATTGCTTTACTTTATCACTAAGCGGTAGCGATAGTCGTAGAAGCAATAGTTGGCGAGACGACAACGATGCTACGATGGAGATCAAGGTGTCGCGCCGGTGACGATGGTGATCATGACGGTGCTTCAGAGATGGAGATCACAAGCACAAGATGATGATGGCCATATCATATCACTTATATTGATTGCATGTGATGTTTATCTTTTATGCATCTTATTTTGCTTAGATCGACGGTAGCATTATAAGATGATCTCTCACTAAATTTCAAGGTATAAGGGTTGTCCCTGAGTATGCACCGTTGTGAAAGTTCTTCGTGCTGAGACACCACGTGATGATCGGGTGTGATAAGCTCTACGTTCAAATACAACGGGTGCAAAACAGTTGCACACGCGGAATACTCAAGTTAAACTCGACGAGCCTAGCATATGCAGATATGGCCTCGGAACACTGAGACCGAAAGGTCGAGCGTGAATCATATAATAGATATGATCAACATAGTGATGTTCACCATTGAAACTACTCCATCTCACGTGATGATCGGACATGGTTTAGTTGATATGGATCACGTGATCACTTAGAGGATTAGAGGGATGTCTATCTAAGTGGGAGTTCTTTAATAATTTGATTAACTGAACTTTAATTTATCATGAACTTAGTCCGGGTAGTATTAGCATATCTATGTTGTAGATCAATAGCTCACGTTTAGCTCCCCTATTTTATTTTTGATATGTTCCTAGAGAAAACTAAGTTGAAAGATGTTAGTAGCAATGATGCAGATTGGATCCGTGATCTGAGGATTATCCTCATTGCTGCACAGAAGAATTATGTCCTTGATGCACCGCTAGGTGACAGACCGATTGCAGGAGCAAATGCAGACGTTATGAACGTTTGGCAAGCTCGATATGATGACTACTTGATAGTTTAGTGCACCATGCTTTACGGCTTAGAATCGGGACTTCAAAGACGTTTTGAACGTCATGGACCATATGAGATGTTCCAGGAGTTGAAGTTAATATTTCAAGCAAATACCCGAGTTGAGAGATATGAAGTCTCCAACAAGTTCTATAGCTAAAAGATGGAGGAGAATAGCTCAAGCAGTGAGCATGTGCTCAGATTGTCTGGGTACTACAATCGCTTGAATCAAGTGGGGGTTAATCTTCCCGATAAGATAGTGATTGACAGAATTCTCTAGTCACCATCACCAAGTTAGTAGAACTTCGTGATGAACTATAGTATGCAAGGGATGACGAAAATGATTCCCGAGCTTTTCATGATGATGAAATCGATGAAGGTAGAAATCAAGAAAGAGCATCAAGTGTTGATGATTAACAAGACCACTAGTTTCAAGAAAAGGGCAAAGGGAAAGAAAGGGAACTTCATGTAGAATGGCAAGCAAGTTTTCACTTCCGTGAAGAAGCCCAAAGCTAGACTAAAGCCTGAAACTGAGTGGTTCTACTATGAAGGAAATGGTCACTGGAAGCGGAAATGCCCTGAATATTTGGTGGATAAGAAGGATGGCAAAGTGAACAAAGGTATATTTGATATACAGGTTATTGATGTGTACCTTACTAGTGTTTATAGTAGCCCCTGGGTATTTGATACTTGTTCGGTTGCTAAAAATTAGTAACTCAAAACAGGAGTTACAGAATAAACAGAGACTAGTTGAGGGTGAGGTGACGATGTGTGTTGGAAGTAGTTCCAAGATTGATATGATCATCATCGCACACTCCCTATACTTTCGGGATTAGTGTTGAACCTAAATAAGTGTTATTTGGTGTTTGCGTTGAGCATGAATATGATTTGATCATGTTTATTGCAATACAATTATTCATTTAAGTTAGAGAATAATTGTTGTTCTGTTTACATGAATAAAACCTTCTATGGTCATACACCCAATAAAAATGGTTTGTTGGATCTCGATCATAGTGATACACATATTCATAATATTGAAGCCAAAAGATGCAAAGTTAATAATGATAGTGCAACTTATTTGTGGCACTGCCGTTTAGGTCATATTGGTGTAAAGCGCATGAAGAAACTCCATGCTGATGGGATTTTGGAATCACTTGATTATGAATCACTTGATGCTCGCGAACCATGCCTCATGGGCAAGATGACTAAGACTCCGTTCTCCGAAACAATGGAGCGAGCAACTGACTTTGTGGAAATAATACATACTGATGTGCGGTCCGATGAGTGTTGAGGCTCGCGGCAGGTATCGTTATTTTCTGACCTTCACAGATGATTTGAGCAGATATGGGTATATCTACTTGATGAAACATAAGTCTGAAACATTTAAAAAGTTCAAAGAATTTCAGAGTGAAGTGGAAAATCATCGTGACAAGAAAATAAAGTTTCTACGATCTGATCGCGGAGACAAATATTTGAGTTACAAGTTTGGTCTTCAATTAAAACAATGTGGAATAGTTTCACAAATTCGTGCCACCTGGAACACCACAACATAATGGTGTGTCCGAACGTCATAACCATACTTTATTGGATATAGTGCAATCTATGATGTTTCTTACCGATTTACCACTATAGTTTTGGGGTTATGCATTACAGACAGATGCATTCACATTAAAAAGGGCACCATCTAAATCCGTTGAGACAACACCGTATGAGTGGTTTGGCAAGAAACCAAAGCTGTCGTTTCTTAAAGTTTGGGGTTGTGATGCTTATAAGAAAAAGTTTCATCCTGATAAGCTCAAACCAAAATCGGAGAAATGTGTCTTCATAGGATACCCAAAGGAGACAGTTGGGTACACCTTCTATCACAGATCCGAAGGCAAGATATTCGTTGCTAAGAATGGATCCTTTGTAGAGAAGGAGTTTCTCTCGAAAGAAGTGAGTGGGAGGAAAGTAGAACTTGATGAGGTAACTGTACCTGCTCCCTTATTGGAAAGTAGTGTTGGAGATCGTTGCAGAAATTAAAAAATTTCTACGCATCACCAAGAACAATCTATGGAGTCTTCTAGCAACGAGAGGGAAAAGAGTGCATCTACATACCCTTGTAGATCGCGAGCGGAAGCGTTCAAGTGAACGGGGTTGATGGAGTCGTACTCGTCGTGATCCAAATCACCGATGACCGAGCGCCGAACGGATGGCACCTCCGCGTTCAACACACGTACGGTTGGGGAAGACGTCTCCTCCTTCTTGATCCAGCAAGGGGAG
The DNA here is from genome assembly GCF_002575655.3 of Aegilops tauschii subsp. strangulata. Classification (NCBI taxonomy): domain Eukaryota; kingdom Viridiplantae; phylum Streptophyta; class Magnoliopsida; order Poales; family Poaceae; genus Aegilops; species Aegilops tauschii. The sequence continues at coordinate 7,445,318 of NC_053037.3, read as the reverse complement.
GGAGAGGTTGATGGAGATCCAGCAGCACCACGGCGTGGTGGTGGAAGCAGCGGGGATCTCGGCAGGGCTTCGCCAAGCTCAGCGAGAGGGAGAGGTGTCACGGGAGGGAGAGGGAGGCGCCAGGGGCTTGGGGTGCTGCTCCCATGCGCCTCCCCACTATATATAGGGGTGGAGGGGGCTGGTTTCTTGCCCTCCAAGTCCATTGGGGCGTTGGCAAAGGTGGGGGAAAGAAATCCCATCATTTCCCTTCCCCACCGATTGTTATCCCCCTTTTTTAGGGATCTTGATCTTATCCCTTCGGGATATGATCTTATTCCTTCTAAGGTGGGATCTTGGTGCGCCTTGACTAGGGGTGTGGGGCCTTGCCCCCACTACCCACGTTCATGTGGGTCCCCCCATGCAGGTGGGCCCCACTTCGGAACCTTCTAGAACCTTCCCGGTACAATACCGAAAAATCCCGAACATTTTTCGGTGGCCAAAATAGGACTTCCCATATATAAATCTTTACCTCCAGACCATTCCGGAACTACTTGTGGCGTCCGGGATCTCATTCGGGACTCCGAACAACTTTCGGTTAACCGCATACTAATATCTCTACAACTCTAGCGTCACCGAACCTTAAGTGTGTAGACCCTACGGGTTCGGGAGACATGCAGACATGATCGAGACGACTCTCCGGCCAATAACCAACAGCTGGATCTGGATACCCATGTTGGCTCCCACATGTTCCACGATGATCTCATCAGATGAACCATGATGTCGAGGATTCAATCAATCCCGTATACAATTCCCTTTGTCAATCGGTACGTTACTTGCCCGAGATTCGATCGTCGGTATCCCAATACCTTGTTCAATCTCGTTACCGGCAAGTCACTTTACTCGTACCGTAATGCATGATCCCATGACCAAACACTTGGTCACATTGAGCTCATTATGATGATGCATTACCGAGTGGGCCCAGAGATACCTCTCCGTCATACGGAGTGACAAATCCCAGTCTCGATTCGTGCCAACCCAATAGACACTTTCGGAGATACCCGTAGTGCACCTTTATAGCCACCCAGTTACGTTGTGACGTTTGGCACACCCAAAGCACTCCTATGGTATCCGGGAGTTGCACAATCTCATGGTCTAAGGAAATGATACTTGACATTTGGAAAAGCTCTAGCAAACGAACTACACGATCTTGTGCTATGCTTAGGATTGGGTCTTGTCCATCACATCATTCTCCTAATGATGTGATATCGTTATCAATGACATCCAATGTCCATAGTCAGGAAACCATGACTATCTGTTGATCAACGAGCTAGTCAACTAGAGGCTCACTAGGGACATGTTGTGGTCTATGTATTCACACATGTATTACGATTTCCGGATAACACAATTATAGCATGAACAATAGACAATTATCATGAACAAGGAAATATAATAATAACCATTTTATTATTGCCTCTAGGGCATATTTCCAACAGTCTCCCACTTGCACTAGAGTCAATAATCTAGTTACATTGTGATGAATCGAACACCCATAGAGTTCTGGTGTTGATCATGTTTTGCACTAGGGAGAGGTTTAGTCAACGGATCTGCTACATTCAGGTTCGTATGTACTTTACAAATATCTATGTCTCCATTTTGAACATTTTCACGAATGGAGTTGAAGCGACGCTTGATATGCCTGGTCTTCCTGTGAAACCTGGGCTCCTTGGCAAGGGCAATAGCTCCAGTGTTGTCACTGAAGAGAGTCATCGGGCCCGACGCATTGGGAATAACTCATAGGTCAGTAATGAACTCCTTCACCCAGATTGCTTCTTGTGCTGCCTCTGAGGCCGCCATGTATTCCGCTTCACATGTAGATCCCGCCACAACGCTTTGCTTGCAACTGCACCAGCTTACTGCCCCACCATTCAAAATATACACGTATCCAGTTTGTGACTTAGAGTCATCCAGATCTGTGTTGAAACTAGCATCGACGTAACCCTTTACGACGAGCTCTTCGTCACCTCCATAAACGAGAAACATATCCTTAGTCCTCTTCAGGTACTTCAGGATATTCTTGACCGTTGTCCAGTGTTCCATGCCGGGATTACTTTGGTACCTTCCTACCAAACTTACGGCAAGGTTTACATCAGGTCTGGTACACAGCATGGCATACATAATAGACCCTATGGCCGAGGCATAGGGGACGACACTCATCTTTTCTCTATCTTCTGCCGTGGTCGGGCATTGAGCCGTGCTCAATTGCACACCTTGTAATACAGGCAAGAACCCCTTCTTGGACTGATCCATATTGAACTTCTTCAATATCTTGTCAAGGTACGTACTTTGTGAAAGACCAATGAGGCGTCTTGATCTATCTCTATAGATCTTGATGCCTAATATATAAGCAGCTTCTCCAAGGTCCTTCATTGAAAAACACTTGTTCAAGTAGGCCTTTATGCTTCCCAAGAATTCTATATCATTTCCCATCAACAGTATGTCATCCACATATAATATGATAAATGCTACAGAGCTCCCACTCACTTTCTTGTAAACACAGGCTTCTCCATAAGTCTGTGTAAACCCAAACGCTTTGATCATCTCATCAAATCGAATGTTCCAACTCCGAGATGCTTGCACCAGCCCATAGATGGAGCGCTGGAGCTTGCATACCTTGTTAGCATTCTTAGGATCGTTAAACCTTCCGGCTGCATCATATACAATTCTTCCTTAAGAAAGCCGTTAAGGAATGCCGTTTTGACGTCCATTTGCCATATCTCATAATCATAGTATGCGGCAATTGCTAACATGATTCAGACGGACTTCAGCTTCGCTACGGGTGAGAAAGTCTCATCGTAGTCAACCCCTTGAACTTGTCGATAACCCTTAGCGACAAGTCGAGCTTTATAGATGGTAACATTACCATCCGCGTCTGTCTTCTTCTTAAAGATCCATTTGTTTTCTATCGCTCGCCGATCAACGGGCAAGTCTGTCAAAGTCCACACTTTGTTTTCATACATGGATCCTATCTCGGATTGCATGGCTTCAAGCCATTTGTCGGAATCTGGGCCCGCCATTGCTTCTTCATAGTTCGAAGGTTCACCGTTGTCTAACAACATGATTTCCAAGACAGGGTTGCCGTACCACTCTGGCGCGGAACGTGTCCTTGTGGACCTACGAAGTTCAGTAGGAGCTTGATCCGAAGTACCTTGATCATCATCATCATTAACTTCCTCTCTAGTCGGTGCAGGCACCACAGGAACATCTTCCTGAGCTGCGCTACTTTCCGGTTCAAGAGGTAGTACTTCATCAAGTTCCACTTTCCTCCCACTTACTTCTTTCGAGAGAAACTCTTTCTCCAGAAAGGACCCATTCTTGGCAACAAATATCTTGCCTTCGGATCTGAGGTAGAAGGTATACCCAATGGTTTCCTTAGGGTATCCTATGAAGACGCATTTTTCTGACTTGGGTTCGAGCTTTTCAGGTTGATGTTTCTTGACATAAGCATCGCATCCCCAAACTTTTAGAAACGACAGCTTAGGTTTCTTCCCAAACCATAATTCATACGGCGTCGTCTCAACGGATTTCGACGGAGCCCTATTTAAAGTGAATGCGGCAGTCTCTAAAGCATAGCCCCAAAGTGAGAGCGGTAGATCGGTAAGAGACATCATAGATCGCACCATATCCAATAGAGTGCGATTACGACGTTCGGACACACCATTTCGCTGAGGTGTTCCAGGCGGCGTGAGTTGTGAAACTATTCCACATTTCCTTAAGTGTGTGCCAAATTCGTGACTCAAATATTCCCCTCCACGATCCGATCGTAAGAATTTTATTTTCCTGTCACGTTGATTCTCAACCTCACTCTGAAATTCCTTGAACTTTTCAAAGGTCTCAGACTTGTGTTTCATTAGGTAGACATACCCATATCTACTCAAGTCATCAGTGAGAGTGAGAACATAACGATAGCCACCGCGAGCCTCAACACTCATTGGACCGCACACATCGGTATGTATGATTTCCAATAAGTTGGTTGCTCGCTCCATTGTTTCGGAGAACGGAGTCTTGGTCATCTTACCCATGAGGCATGGTTCGCACGTGTCAAATGATTCGTAATCAAGAGACTCCAAAAGTCCATCTGCATGGAGCTTCTTCATGCGTTTGACACCAATGTGACCAAGACGGCAGTGCCACTAGTATGTGGGACTATCATTATCAACCTTACATCTTTTGGTATTCACACTATGAATATGTGTAACACTACGTTCGAGATTCATTAAGAATAAACCATTAACCAGCGGGCCATGACCATAAAACATATCTCTCATATAAATAGAACAACCATTATTCTCGGATTTAAATGAGTAGCCATCTCGAATTAAACGAGATCCCGATACAATGTTCATGCTCAAAGCTGGCACTAAATAACAATTATTGAGGTTTAAAACTAATCTCGTAGGTAAATGTAGAGGTAGCGTGCCGACGGCGATCACATCGACCTTGGAACCATTCCCGACGCGCATCGTCACCTCGTCCTTTGCCAGTCTCCGTTTATTCCGCAGCTCCTGCTTTGAGTTACAAATATGAGCAACCGCACCGGTATCAAATACCCAGGAGCTACTACGAGTGCTGGTAAGGTACACATCAATAACATGTATATCACATATACCTTTGGTGTTGCCGGCCTTCTTATCCGCCAAGTACTTGGGGCAGTTCCGCTTCCAGTGACCACTTCCCTTGCAATAAAAGCACTCAGTCTCAGGCTTGGGTCCATTCTTTGGCTTCTTCCCGGCAACTGGCTTACCGGGCGCGGCAACACCCTTGCCGTCCTTCTTGAAGTTCTTCTTACCCTTGCCTTTCTTGAACTTAGTGGTTTTATTCACCATCAACACTTGATGTTCCTTTTTGATCTCCACCTCCGCTGATTTCAGCATTGAATATACCTCAGGAATTCCATCCCCTGCATATTGAAGTTCATCACAAAGCTCTTGTAGCTCGGTGGAAGCGACTGAAGGATTCTGTCAATGACCGCGTCATCCGGGAGATTAACTCCTAGCTGAGTCAAGCAGTTGTGTAACCCAGACATTTTGAGTATGTGCTCACTGACAGAACTATTTTCCTCCATCTTACAACTGAAGAACTTGTCGGAGACTTCATATCTCTCGACCCGGGCATGAGCTTGGAAAACCATTTTCAGCTCTTCGAACATCTCATATGCTCCGTGTTGCTCAAAACGCTTTTGGAGCCCCGGTTCTAAGCTGTAAAGCATGCCACACTGAACGAGGGAGTAATCATCAGCACGCTGCTGCCAAGCGTTCATAACGTCTTGGTTCTCTGGGATGGGTGCGTCACCTAGCGGTGCTTCTAGGACATAATCTTTCTTGGCAGCAATGAGGATGATCCTCAGGTTCCGGACCCAGTCCGTATAGTTGCTGCCATCATCTTTCAGTTTGATTTTCTCTAGGAACGCGTTGAAGTTGAGGGCAACATTAGCGTGGGCCATTAGATCTACAAGACATATTGTAAAGATTTTAGACTAAGTTGATGATAATTAAGTTCATCTAATCAAATTATTCAATGAACTCCCACTCAGATAGCCATCCCTCTAGTCATCTAAGTGAAACATGATCCGAGTCAACTAGGCCGTGTCCGATCATCACGTGAGACGGACTAGTCAACATCGGTGAACATCTTCATGTTGATCGTATTTTCTATACGACTCATGTTCGACCTTTCGGTCTCTTGTGTTCCGAGGCCATGTCTGTACATGCTAGGCTCGTCAAGTCAACCTAAGTGTTTTGCATGTGTAAATCTGTCTTACACCCGTTGTATGTGAACGTTAGAATCTATCACACCCGATCATCACGTGGTGCTTCGAAACAACGGACTTTCGCAACGGCGCACAGTTAGGGGGAACACTTTCTTGAAATTATTGCGAGGGATCATCTTATTTAAGGTACCGTCGTTCTAAGCAAATAAGATGTAAAACATGATAAACATCACATGCAATCAAATAGTGACATGATATGGCCAGTATCATATTGCTCCTTTGATCTCCATCTTCGGGGCGCCTTGATCATCTTCGTCACCGGCATGACACCATGATCTCCATCATCGTGTCTTCATGAAGTTGTCACGCCAACGATTACATCTACTTCTATGGCTAACGTGTTTAGCAATAAAGTAAAGTAATTTACATAGCGTTATTCAATGACACGCAGGTCCTATGGCTCCTGCCGGTTGTCATACTCATCGACATGCAAGTCGTGATTCCTATTACAAGAACATGATCAATCTCATACATCACATATATTTCATTCATCACATCCTTTTGGCCATATCACATCACAAGGCATATGCTGCAAAAACAAGTTAGACGTCCTCTAATTGTTGTTGCATGTTTTTACGTGGCTTCTATAGGTTTCTAGCAAGAACGTTTCTTACCTACGTAAAACCACAACGTGATATACCAACTTCTATTTACCCTTCATAAGGACCCTTTTCATCGAATCCGATCTGACTAAAGTGGGAGAGACAGACACCCGCTAGCCACCTTATGCAACTAGTGCATGTCAGTCGGTGGAACCTGTCTCACGTAAGCGTACGTGTAACGTCGGTCCGGGCCGCTTCATCCCACGATGCCGCCGAAACAAGATAAGACTAGTAGTGGCAAGAAAATTGACAACATCTACACCCACAACAAGTTTGTGTTCTACTCGTGCATAGAAACTACGCATAGACCTAGCTCATGATGCCACTGTTGGAGATCGTTGCAGAAATTAAAAAAATTCTACGCATCACCAAGAACAATCTATGGAGTCTTCTAGCAACGAGAGGGAAAAGAGTGCATCTACATACCCTTGTAGATCGCGAGCGGAAGCGTTCAAGTGAACGGGGTTGATGGAGTCGTACTCGTCGTGATCCAAATCACCGATGACCGAGCGCCGAACGGATGGCACCTCCGCGTTCAACACACGTACGGTTGGGGAAGACGTCTCCTCCTTCTTGATCCAGCAAGGGGAGGGAGAGGTTGATGGAGATCCAGCAGCACCACGGCGTGGTGGTGGAAGCAGCGGGGATCTCGGCAGGGCTTCGCCAAGCTCAGCGAGAGGGAGAGGTGTCACGGGAGGGAGAGGGAGGCGCCAGGGGCTTGGGGTGCTGCTCCCATGCGCCTCCCCACTATATATAGGGGTGGAGGGGGCTGGTTTCTTGCCCTCCAAGTCCATTGGGGCGTTGGCAAAGGTGGGGGAAAGAAATCCCATCATTTCCCTTCCCCACCGATTGTTATCCCCCTTTTTTAGGGATCTTGATCTTATCCCTTCGGGATATGATCTTATTCCTTCTAAGGTGGGATCTTGGTGCGCCTTGACTAGGGGTGTGGGGCCTTGCCCCCACTACCCACGTTCATGTGGGTCCCCCCATGCAGGTGGGCCCCACTTCGGAACCTTCTAGAACCTTCCCGGTACAATACCGAAAAATCCCGAACATTTTCCGGTGGCCAAAATAGGACTTCCCATATATAAATCTTTACCTCCGGACCATTCCGGAACTACTCGTGACATCTGGGATCTCATCCGGGACTTCGAACAACTTTCGGTTAACCGCATACTAATATCTCTACAACTCTAGCGTCACCGAACCTTAAGTGTGTAGACCCTACGGGTTCGGGAGACATGCAGACATGACCGAGACGACTCTCCGGTCAATAACCAACAGCGGGATCTAGATACCCATGTTGGCTCCCACATGTTCCACGATGATCTCATCGGATGAACCATGATGTCGAGGATTCAATCAATCCCGTATACAATTCCCTTTGTCAATCGGTACGTTACTTGCCCGAGATTCGATCGTCGGTATCCTAATACCTTCTTCAATCTCGTTACCGACAAGTCACTTTACTCGTACCGTAATGCATGATCCCATGACCAAACACTTGGTCACATTGAGCTTATTATGATGATGCATTACCGAGTGGGCCAAGAGATACCTCTCCGTCATACGGAGTGACAAATCCCAGTCTCGATTTGTGCCAACCCAACAGACACTTTCGGAGATACCCGTAGTGCACCTTTATAGCCACCCAGTTACGTGGTGACGTTTGGCACACCCAAAGCACTCCTATGGTATCCGGGAGTTGCACAATCTCATGGTTTAAGGAAATGATACTTGACATTTGGAAAAGCTCTAGCAAACGAACTACATGATCTTGTGCTATGCTTAGGATTGGGTCTTGTCCATCACATCATTCTCCTAATGATGTGATCCCGTTATCAATGACATCCAATGTCCATAGTCAGGAAACCATGACTATCTGTTGATCAACGAGCTAGTCAACTAGAGGCTCACTAGGGACATGTTGTGGTCTATGTATTCACACATGTATTACGATTTCCGGATAACACAATTATAGCATGAACAATAGACAATTATCATGAACAAGGAAATATAATAATAAACATTTTATTATTGCCTCTGGGGCATATTTCCAACAAGTAGTTCATCACAGAAATCTGTTCCTGTGACTACTATACCAACTAGTGAGGAAGCTAATGATGATGATCATGTAACTTCAGATCAAGTTACTAACGAACCTCATAGGTAAACCAGAGTGAGATCCTCACCAGAGTGGTACGGTAATCCTGTTCTGGAGGTCATGTTACTTGACCATGACGAACCTACGAACTATGAGGAAGCGATGATGAGCCCAGATTCCGCAAAAATGGCTTGAGGCCATGAAATCTGAGATGGGATCCATGTATGAGAACAAAGTGTGGACTTTGGTTGACTTGCCCGATGATCGGCAAGCCATAGAAGATAAATGGATCTTCAAGAGGAAGACGGACACTGATAGTAGTGTTACTATCTACAAAGCTAGACTTGTAGAAAAGGTTTTGACAAAGTTCAAGGTGTTAACTACGATGAGATTTTCTCACCCGTAGCGATGCTTAAGTCCGTACGAATCATGTTAGCAATTGCCGCATTTTATGATTATGAAATTTGCCAAATGGATGTAAAGACTGCATTCCTGAATGGATTTCTGGAAGAAGAGTTGTATATGATGCAACCTGAAGGTTTTATCGATCCAAAGGATGCTGACAAAATGTGCAAGCTCCAGCGATCCATCTATGGACTGGTGCAAGCATCTCGGAGTTGGAATATACGCTTTGATGAGTTGATCAAAGCATATAGTTTTATACAGACTTGCGGTGAAGCCTGTATTTACAAGAAAGTGAGTGGGAGCTCTATAGCATTTCTAATCTTATATGTGGATGACATATTGTTGATTGGAAACGATATAGAATTTCTGGATAGCATAAAAGGATACTTGAATAAGAGTTTTTCAATGAAAGACCTCGGTGAAGCTGCTTACATATTGAGCATCAAGATCTATAGAGATAGATCAAGACACTTGATAAGTTTTTTTCAATGAGTACATACCTTGACAAGATTTTGAATTCAAAATGGAATAGTCAAAGAAAGAGTTTTTGCCTGTGTTACAAGGTGTGAAATTGAGTAAGACTCAATGCCCGACCACGGCAGAAGATAGAAAGAGAATGAAAGGCATTCCCTATGCCTCAACCATAGGTTCTATAAAGTATGCCATGTTGTGTACCAGATCTATTGTATACCCTGCCACTGAGTTTGGCAAAGGAGTACAGTAGTGATCTAGGAGTAGATCACTGGACAGCGGTCAAAATTATCCTTAGTGGAATAAGGATATGTTTCTCGATTATGGAGGTGACAAAAGGTTCGTCGTAAAGGGTTACGTCGATGCAAGTTTTTTACACTGATCCAGATGACTCTAAGTCTCAATCTGGATACATATTGAAAGTGGGAGCTATTAGCTAGAGTAGCTCCGTGCAGAGCATTGTAGACATAGAAATTTGCAAAATACTTACGGATCTGAATGTGACAGACCCGTTGACTAAAATTATCTCACAAGCAAAACATGATCACACCTTAGTACTCTTTCGGTGTTAATCACATAGCGATGTGAACTAGATTACTGACTCTAGTAAACCCTTTGGGTGTTGCTCACATATCGATGTGAACTATGGGTGTTAACCACATAAAGATGTGAACTATTGATGTTAAATCACATGGCGATGTGAACTAGATTATTGACTCTAGTGCAAGTGGGAGAGTGAAGGAAATATGCCCTAGAGGCAATAATAAAGTTATTATTTATTTCCTTATTTCATGATAAATGTTTATTATTCATGCTAGAATTGTATTAACCGGAAACATAATACATGTGTGAATACATAGACAAACATAGTGTCACTAGTATGCCTCTACTTGACTAGCTCGTTAATCAAAGATGGTTAAGTTTCCTAACCATGGACATGAGTTGTCATTTGATTAACGGGATCACATCATTAGGAGAATGATGTGATTGACTTGACCCATTCGGTGAGCTTAGCACTTGACCCCCTTGGGCGCGCCTCTCCCCTAGGCCGTCCCTCTCCTTCTCCCCCCTTTATATACGGAGGAGGGGGCACCCCATAGACACAACAATTGATCCCTTGGATCTCTTAGCCGTGTGCGGTGCGCCCCTCCACCATAATCCACCTCGATAATATCGTAGCAGTGCTTAGGAAAAGCCCTGCGTCGGTAGAACATCATCATCGTCACCACGCCGTCGTGCTGACGGAACTCTCCCTCAAAGCTCGGCTGGATCGGAGTTCGAGGGACGTCATCGAGTTGAACGTGTGCTGAACTCGGAGGTGCCGTGCGTTCGGTACTTGATCGGTCGGATCGTGAAGACGTACGTCTACATCAACCGCGTTGTGCTAACGCTTCCGCTTTCGGTCTACGAGGGTACGTTGACACACTCTCCCCTCTCGTTGCTATGCATCACCATGATCCTGTGTGTGCGTAGGAAAGTTTTTGAAATTACTACGTTCCCCAACAGCTATGTCCTCCTTTTATCCCCTTGAGCATATCTTTGATGTGAAAAATTGCTCCGTGCTACTTCGTGCCCCTCTCCGTCGCATCGGTGCTCACTCCGCCAACGCTACGAAGTTGGTTGAAGGCTTGTTTAAGGGATTCTTTGGCTTTGGGTTTTTTGATCTACATAAGGCTTCTACGATGATGGATTTTTGTCCGAGGTATTGGTCCAACTAGACCTTAGCACCAGAGCTTCCCTAAGGACGACACAGTATCAAGCCCTCTTCGACGATGGAGCGGCGGCGACACACTTACAACTCGTATTGGATATTGAGTTTGTTTGGATATAAGTCCACATCTTTATTCGCAAAAAGGAAGAAGAAATGACCAATAAATAGGTATTATCATTCGATCCTGAAATGGCTAAATGAATTAACTAACTCATCGAGTTAATGACTAATACGTGATGAGGAAGTTTAGGGCGTGTTTGGTTGCCTGCATGAGGCCCGGCCTGGCTCGCGCGGGACGCAGACGGGCCGATTGGTTGCCTGCTTTTACTGTTCGGCCCGCATGGCATGAACCTTAAAGCACTCCTAGGTCTGGCTCCCTGGGAACGTTCGAATCGGCAGTTTCTCCAGGGCCAGGCCCGAGCGGTACACGTGGGCGGCAGCGGCTGCACGCGCGCGGCCATGCTCGAGAAGCCGCGTTGCTTCCCGAAGAGCCGGCAGTTATTAGCCTCACTGCCCTTCACTGCTCCCCCTCCCCACTCTCCCAACTCTCACCGGCGGCGGCGAATCAGAGGAGAGCAAGAAGACAACAAGACTCCATCACCGGCGAGCGGATCATCGCCTGGCCCGTGGCAATGGCGGTAAGCACTTCTCTGTTTGTCATGCACTACTTTTTCGCGTTCGATCCGGTGGTAGATTCAATCCACGGCGGAGAGGGGAATGGGGAATATAGGTAGATAAGCATGGCAGTTCATACGAGTTCATACTAGTTCATGCAAGATCGGAATAGAGGTAGATGCGGATGGAGTAGAAGGGGGATTGGGGGTACACAACAGACACTGGCTAACCGCGACGGCCGTCACCGGCGTGCGGAGCGGCGGGTCGAGTGGCTGGCCTTCATCTTCTTGTTCATCGCCGTGCGGGGCGGCTGGTCGTCGTCGTCGTCCTCGGCGGAGTCGAGGTCGATCTGCCAGTACGACGGCCTGGCTCTGGCGCCCTCACTGGCATCTGCACCGGTTCTTCCTCCTCCTTAGGCTCCCCATCGATGACCGCCGGCGGCATGATTGCCGTGTCCCAGTACACTACAGAAGTCGGTCATTACGAGCCCAGGAGTTCTTGTACTTGGACCACTTCTTCCTCTGTTTAGCGTCGTCGAAGACGGCCTGATTCATGGCCCATCGAATGATGTCGACTGCCATTGCGCCCTTCGCTGGGTCAGGAATCAACGTCTTCAACTCTTGTGCAGTGGCCCTCATGAGCACTGCGTCAGATTCCTTCTGCATGTTAGGCATGGAGCCGAAGTTCAAGCACACCTCCGTGGTGTTCTCAAACTTGGTGCGGTCACCAGCCGACCACCCGAGGAAGAAGGCCCTCCAGCCAATACCCCAAGGGAAGGGGTTGGCGTTGGAGCTGGAGCTGGAGCTCATGGCGATGGAGAGGAGGAAGGTTGATAGTGAGAGAAGAGAGGGGGTGGGTAAGTAGTGGTGGGCAGGGTGAGTAAATATAGGCGTGATGGAGAGGAGGAAGAGTGACAGTCATGCCATTTTAACTACATGCTCTTCAATAAGCCATGAACTCTGTGATGTGCCTGACTCCTTTGCAGATCGAGGAGAGCAATGAGATGGGCACGGAGGTGCTCTCGGCCGTTGACAACAAGGGCAAGCAACCGGTTCATCCAATGTCCGAGGTTGTGCTGCCGCCCACCGCCGAGGAAGAACCGAAGACGCCAACGGTTGGCGACGACGAGCGCATGGAGGAGCCCCCCAGCGGCAAGTGCCGCAACTACGACCACTACCATGAGGAGGGTGGCCCAACTCAGTTCTGCAAGGTCATCCTTGCACCGAAGCTTGAGTGCATCCCCATGCCCCTGGACTTCACCAAGCACTTCGTCGCGGTGCCGACGGAGTTCAAGCTGAGGAACAACACCGGCTGCTCATGGAGGGTGATGGTGAAGCTGATGAATGGCAGGGTGACCCTGGATCAGGGTTGGGCCACCTACGCCGCCGTTCAACAGATCAAGTTCGGCTACATGGTGACGTTCAAGATCCTCACTCCCGACACCCTGAAGGTCATCATCTTCGACGACGATGGCATTGAGGTGGTCAACAAGTGCGGAAAGCACGACGAAGCCTTCGCCGCCAAGGACTAGGGCCGGGGCACCTCCTTCCTAAGTATTATCGAGTCTGCTTTATGGTTTATGCATTGAACTGTTTGAACTATCGTTATGATGTGTCGTACTATGTAATCTGAACTATCCTAAGTAGTTGATGCTTTGTTTATGCTTTGCTCTGCTTATGATGTGTGGTACATGGTTATGCCGAAGTGTGCTGGTAACCTCACCAACTAGCCAAAGAGGTTACCACACACTAGGCATTGCATACAACCAAACACCATGCCTTGGCTTTGTCCACTAACATGCTTGCAATCAAACACCAAGCAGTATGGTTCTGCCCATGTAGGCAAGAGGGCATGCAGGCAACCAAACAACTTGCAGATGGTGCATTTGAGGCTGCATTTGTATAGCCATGCTGAGTTGAGAAGGCTATGCAATGCAGCTACTGTGGACTACGGCAACCAAACACGCCCTTACAATCCCATGTTTATGGCTATACAATGTTACAAAACCGAGCGACGCTTCGTGCCCCTTCGGTTCTTGACTCCTGAATGGGGGATATAATGTTTCGTTATTATTAGCAAGGTAGAACCTTGCAATATTAGAATGTCGATGCATGTGTGGATCTAGGTGAGACGCCTCTAAACAAGAACCTCAACTACCTGCCTTACCCCTTTGTCTAGCGCCTATCAAGCGAACAAGGCGACTAGGGTTTCCCATGGCTCCCGTTGACGTCATCTCGTCTCCCGTGGTCTTGGGGTCATGGAGGCACGGTGGACCCCATCCCTAGCAAGTGTGATCCCGCTCCATTTTTAGTTAGAGTGTTGAGTTCTCTTAGATTTTTGTCCTATTTGAGGGCGGCGAGGAGGCGACGGCTCCCTGAATGGAATAATGTCCTTGGCTCCTTGCTGACTATCCCCCGTTTGTGCGTTGCGTCTAACATCACCGGAGGGCCTGTGAAGGTGTGTCTCTGATGAATATCCCAGGATTAGATCGGTGCTAGTATTCGGTGGATCCGTTTGGATCCAAACCTCTTTCATCTCTAGTGGACCCACCTGAATTTGGCCATTCATCGTCTTTGTTCACTTGTTTACATATTTGATTATTTCGATCTATCATTTTGTTTATGGACGATGCTTATTGTGTTCTGGTGTGTTGGTCCCGTAAGGCCTTAACATGTCGACTTCTCCAGGGGATTCTTTGGCTTTGCGTTTTTTGATCTACATATGGCTTCTACGACGACAGATTTTTTGTTCGAGGTATTGGTCCAACTGGACCTTAGCACCAGAGCTTCCCTAAGCACGGCATGTGTAAAGCCCTCTTCGACGATTACATAGTCTTACAATGTCGTCTTGGTCATACTTGTCGTACAACTTGGTATGTTTTTTTATAGGTTAAACATACTAGATGCCAACAAGCAGGATTTTTTTAAAATGCAACTTTACATTCGTAATTTCGTAAAAAAACATTGGTAGTACTCAACACGAGCCCTCGGTTTGATGACTACTTGTTACAAAGTAGCCCGTGAAAGTTTGGCTGGGAAGACGAAAAGGAAATTAAACGGGATTCTATTCCTAGTGCCCACAAGTAAATCCTGCCCAAACTCTCCTTTTGATCTATACTTTTCTTTATGGACGATGCTTACTGTTCTGGTGTGTTGGTCCTGCCTAAATTCTCCTTTTGATCTATACTTTTCTTTATGGACGATGCTTACTATTCTGGTGTGCTGTCCCGTGAGGCCTTAACACGACGATTTCTCCAACTGACTAATACAATAAGGTTTTGCCCTGCGCCAGTGAGGAAGGGATAATTTTGATGACGCGATTACAGTTCACTCTATTATTTGTAGCCGTCATTACGTGGTGCGCGGATATCTTGTTATTTTTCATGTTCTTTGTATCGACATCGCAGATTATGAATAAGTCAAAAGAAAAACTTACCTAAAAGAAAGCAAAGCAAGGGACGGCTGTATGGGACGGCTGTACATGCGGTTGATCTTTTTCTAAGATTAAGATTTGTACCAAATGATAGAAGAAAATGATTCCAAATCACAACATTTCATTCGTTCATATGGAATTACAACAAGTTCTCACTGATATACATGGATCCCGCTTTCATCGTGGCAACAGAGCATATCCAGAGCACAAAAATTGCTGAAAGATCAAATGCCTGGCTGAAGCTTTGAATAATTAGCTACTGTATAAGGATCTACTGCATAACTGCACTTTGCCATTAGCTCTAGGCACGCCTTATTTGACCAGTCCAAGGACAGTGAGCGGGAGGGGCAGTCGTCCGCGCACGTTGCGCAAGAGCCGACGGGGAGCTGGCGGAGACTACGAGTGGTGAGTGGTGAGTGGTGGTGGCGACCTCGAGCGGTCGGCACCAATGGCGAGAAGGCAATCACCGCGACGGACCTGAACCATTCGTTTCATTTCTTCATGCATCGTAGCCCGTAGAACGCACGGGCATTCTACTAGTTTAGGTGGTGTTTGGTTCTCTAGTCCTAGGACTTTTTGAAAAATACTCTCAAAAAGGTGCTTCTAAGGACTTTTAGCAAAAAGTCTCAAAAAAGTCCCCCTGTTTGGTTTGCTAGGGACTTTTAAAGACTTTTTTTGTCCCAACTTAAAAAAGTTCCTGGAACCAAACACCCCCTTAGTTGCGTAGATTTTGAACTATTTAATTTATTATTTGCCGTGCATTTACGTCTCGTTCGAACTTTGAAAAAATGGGTGGATACCGTGGACCGGAGGGCAGGGCTGGTGCTGGTCGGTACACATGGAAACGAGCAGGCAGTCGATTGCTGCTTCGGCAGGAAATCAATCGACATCTCCTCAAGACCATTCCATGCCATACACACATAAATATATTAATTAATTGGATTGGAACACCATATATTTTTCCAGCTATAGAGAGAGAAAGATACGGGCCCTACACCACATAAAATAGAAAGAAACGGGTGAGAGAGGCAATTAACAAAGGTCGTAAATGGCAGTCAATATTTTCCTTTCAATGGCGCCTTCTAGAGCGCCTCCCCCCCTTCTTACCCCTCTATAAATTCACCCCTTGGTCTTCAACTCTCCCACACATCAACAGCGCCACAGAATAGTTTCTTTCTTTCTCTTCCCTTCCATCTCTTCCAGCCCAATAGATGTAGCCTACTGTCTACCGAGTTCTAGCCAGCATATCTCCATGGATGCTCGTTCTCTTTGTTCTTGGCTTTGGCTTGTGAGCCACAGATCTTCTTCTTTTTTGCTTGGTTTTCTTTGATCTGGTTTAGAGGTCGAGCTCCTATCATTCCAATGAAGGGTCTACCGAAGGGTTTGTGCAGCTGCTTGTTCATGGTTCCCACTATCCTATCTCCATTAGAATACGAGGAGATAGGCTTGTGGTTTGCATGACCGAGGAGCCGCTTCGATCCCTCGCTGACCGCTGTTTGGATTGAAGGGAGCTCTGCATCTTGATCTACTATCAATTAGTTTCGTCTGCCGTCTATTGCATGCTAGCTGCTGCAAATCTTTAAAATGCCCCACGTTCCAGATCTGAACGGAAGCTATTTCTTCTTCTCGAGATCTCTCCAGGAGCTTGGTATTTATTGTGTATTTGCTACCAAGATTCGAGTGAGCTTTGTATTTTCTTGGGTTATATTCCAAGCCAAGATTTGAATAGCCTTGGTATTTTGTTTTCTCCCCAAGTTAGTGAATAAAAGATTCAGGTTGTGCTTTGTACTTCGCACGCACCTTTATTCCCTTGCTTTTGAGCCGTGGTGTCACTGTTGCTTCGTCTTCATCCCTTCCCTACCGGCCGTCTGCTCTACAGGACCGGTGTCCATTTGTGGCAGATCTCTTAGATCTCCCCATGGATGCGTTTATCCCCTCGTCCTACTTGTGGCCACATGATTTTCCATGGTAGATTTGCATCAGATTCCTTACGGCTGCTGCTTGGATCTGGGCGCTTCGTGCAGCACATGCGCCATTACTTTTGCTGTCTCTGCCCCATGCGCTTATCACGTGCTTGCTGTCGCCCTTGTACCATTTGATGTGTCTGGGATGAGGGATTTGCCATAGATTGATTGGATGCAAACATAAAATGCCGTGAAACTGATACTAGTCTTTTATTATTTTGCAGGCTTGACATGACGATGGTGATTGATCCCTTTGCTCTGGTGAAAGCTTTGAGACGTTGAAGCTCTAGCAATGTTAAAGCTCTAGTTAGGCTATATCCAGTTTTGTCATTGTGCTTCAGGTGTAAATCTTGCATTGTATGTGGTAGCTTCAGGTTGTATATTTCAGCAATATTTGTTCTTTCGTAAACTGTGTTAAACAATGGTTGAGCAATATTTGTTCTTCAGGTCTGTCTGATTGAGCAGTTTGTTAAACAATGTACTGAATGCGAGTATTTTTCCTGACACTTCTTTTGATATTTAATGACTTAAATATATATATGTACAAGCTTTCAACAGCCACTTTTGCTGTGGAACTCTACAAATTAAAACCGAATAGTATAAGCACCCTCATGAAATCTTCGAAATTTATGGTACCCCAATGTCAGGATTATGTACGGGCTATTGGTCACCAACAGGTCTTCTTACATTTATAAAGTCAGTTTGGAAGAAGAAACCTATGAAGCACCTACATCGTCCAATTTGCTGGCAATCTTCTCTGTGACGGTCTGCATGCACCTACATCGTATGTTCTGCTAGCGAACTTCCCTGCGTTACTCACTTTGCATGCAGGATTTTGCATTTATTGATTTATTGCTTGCAGGATTTTGCATTAATTGTGATTGATTTATTTTCTAACAACTTAATCAAAGCACGGCTTGCTTCCTAAAATTTAGTTTGTTGCCTATAGTTTCAAGGCATGTATAATTTGGTGTCCAACCATCAAGTTTGGCTTCCTTTTTTTTTTGCTTTGTACGCAATTTTCAATCTAGAAGGTCCTTGTTTGTTTGTTTGTTTCCTACACTTGTTTTGGAATGATTTTTTATTTGCTTGTTCAAATTGCTTCGATATGGTTAAAAGTTTGTTTGTTTGGTATTGTTACAATTTTTTGAGATTGTTCCACTCTTGTACACTTGTACACCCTCCGTTTCAAAATATAGTGTTGATGTAAATTTAACCAACGGGATCGTGACTAGCGGCGGGAGCCAAAATATAGTGCTTTCTATGCTTCAACTTTGACCATAAATTTAACCAACGAGACTGACTAGCAGCGGGAGCAAAAGTTATACTAGTGATTTTATATTTAAAAGAAGTTTCTAATTATATAATTTTTTATTCTGCCAAAGTCGGTCTCGTTGGTTAAATTTATGATTAAAGTGGGACCTCGGGAAACGCGACTATATTTTGGAAGGGAAAAGTGGGACCTCGGGAAACGCGGACTATATTTTGAAAGGGAGGGAGTAGTTAGAAGTGTGTCTTGGACAGACAAAAAATGTTTTAAAGTTTGTTTGTTTGGTATTGTTACAATTTTTTGAGATTGTTTCACTCTTGTAGTTAGTGTATTCTGTTTGCACAGACAATAAATGTTTCGTGCAATCAAAGAATTTCCTGTATCGATTAAGTGATTCCAACAAAATAAAAATTTATTTCCATCAAACATTGCTTATAAAAATTAGAACTTGCTACTAAAGAAATATTTAATTTAGTTTAACGGAATTCCGAATTCACATATCACCGTGTCAGCTAGTCTATGATTCATTCAATGAAGCCCTTTGAGGGCGAGTCAACATTCAAAGATTGGCCAAGGTGAACTGAAAACAAAGACAACATCGTTTAACCCGAGAGCCGCGTAACGACTCTTTAGAATGCACACAGGTCAACAGAAAACAGAGAAATGTAGTATGCTACGGCAAAATAATGATCTTGTAGCATGTAGTGTTATTCCTGAAAGTATGTGGTGTCTTCCTAGAAGCAGAATGTTGGCAATACAGATGATTTGGGAATTGAGTGAATAATAAAAAAGTATTAGAAACATTATCGATAAAGGATAGCTCAGCAACTAAATTATCTTTAGGAGCTTATGAATGAAGATAGGGACAATATTTACACAATGGTGGGTTCAAATGTTTGTGAGCAAAATGTACATAGCCAAAGCACAAATAAAGAACCTCAGGATGAAGTACTATATGGGAGCCTGAACTATTTCGATGGTTTTAACTAGAAGGAAAAAAAAGAATAAGTAGGAACTGCCAAGGAAGCTTTGATCGGAAACTGAAGAAGCACATAAGAGCATCAACAGTCGGGCGCCTCAAACCCGCCTCATATGCCCGATCGGGCCGCCCGGTCACTATTTTTTACTCAGACGGGCCCCTCAAACGGTCTTCAAATGCCCAGGCTGACCGGCACCCCTCATATCCAGCCCAAATATGGGGCGGATATGGGGCGCCCGAGTACGCCCGCCACGTCGGACCCGACAGCCCGACCCCACCCCAAATTGCACCAAATCCACTCCGAAGACCACCCGGATCAATTTGCTTTCTCCTCTCTTCTTTCTCCTCCGCGCCATCCCTCTCGCGCTTCGCCGCCGCGTGCGTTCACAGCCGTTCCCTGGCTCTCAGCCGCCAGCTTCGAAAGAGCCCTCCCGTCCGCGCCGCGGGGCACGCCATCGCCGGCCCGGACGCCACCGTGGTACGTCTGGCAACTCTCTTACTCCGCCTTGCGCTTGATGTGTTCGACACATTCTCCGACCGAATTTTTCGTGATTTTGTTAGGTAAAATGATGGATTCCGGTGCTTCGTTGGACGAGGAGTATGGACCGACGGAGCTTGACCAAATGATTCAAGATGAGTTTTTTGATTCGTCGATTTTGGACGAAGAGGTGGACATGATTATGCTCATGAGCATGCAAGAGGAAATGGACCGGCAAGTGGAGCATATTCTCAACTTCAAGGTTTCAATCAAAGGGAGAAGAGTGATCAACC
Organism: Aegilops tauschii subsp. strangulata; assembly: GCF_002575655.3. Classification (NCBI taxonomy): domain Eukaryota; kingdom Viridiplantae; phylum Streptophyta; class Magnoliopsida; order Poales; family Poaceae; genus Aegilops; species Aegilops tauschii. The sequence goes on along the minus strand of NC_053037.3, from coordinate 7,425,188 downwards.
GGATAGGGTGTCCGGAGCAAAGCTACTGCAAAAGGACTACTTTGCTCCCAAACCTACTTTTCCTGATGATCCATGGTTTCGTTGCTGTTTTCGCATGCAGAAACCATTGTTTTTACGCATTGTGGAGGGAGTGAAGGCACACGATGACTACTTCAAGCTCACAAGGGATTGCTGCGGCCAACTCTCTTTCTCGGCCAAGCAGAAGTGTACTGCTGCTCTGAGGATGCTTGCACTTGGTACTGCTGCAGATGCCGTTGGTGAGATGGTCAGGATGGTGGAGAGCACGTGTCTGAAGACCACTTTCAAGTTTGCCAGCGCCGTGGTGGAGGTGTTTGGACCTGAGTATCTCAGAGAACCAAATGCGCAGGACACAGAGAAATTGTTTGCTATTACAGAGGCAAGGGGGTTTCCAGGAATGCTCGGATCAATTGATTGCATGCATTGGCAATGGAAGAACTGTCCCAAAGGTCCGCGGGGAATGTATCAAGGTCACACAAGAGAGGCCACCATCATACTAGAAGCAGTGGCATCACATGACTTATGGATTTGGTATGCTTTCTTTGGAATGTCGGGTTCTCACAATGACATCAACGTGCTTCAACGATCTCCGGTGTTCAGGAGGCTTTGCAATGGGGATTCACCACCGTGTAACTACACCATCAACGGCCGAGACTACAATACGGGATACTATCTTGCCGATGGTATCTATCCTTAGTGGGCGGCGTTTGTGAAGACCATATCCGAGCCGCGTGGCAATAACAGAGCCACTTTGCAACAATGCAGGAAGCGGCTAGGAAGGATGTGGAGAGGGCATTTGGTGTGCTTCAAGCTCGTTGGGGAATTGTGCGGAGCGCTGCAATGATGTGGGAGTCAGAAACTTTGTGGCAGCTGATGACATGTTGTGTTATTCTGCACAATATGATTGTCGAGGATGAGGGTGATGGTGTAGCCCAAACCCATGATTTCGAAGCACATGGAGAACAAGTTGAAATCCCGGAAGATCAACATGCGGCTCAGCTAATGAACTTTCTGCAGATGCATTAGAATCTTCGAGATCAGCAGGTGCACACGCAACTACTTAATGATCTTGTGGAGCACATATGGACCCACAATGGCAACCAAGGAGACAATGCTTGAGTTTGGCACTTCAAAATAATTTTTTATGTAAACGCTATCTATCTTCATACCAACATTTGCTATTTACGTGCGACATTGTCTTGTATGATCGACGTGCATGTATTTGCATCGATTTGAGATATGTTGATGCCGGGATGGAAATATGAAGGCCCGTCCGGATGCGCCCGCGAGCATGCCCGTTCGCGTCCGCGGGCGTTTGAGGGGCCGGATTTGTCAAGTCCGGCTATAGATGCTCTAAGTATGACACTGGAAGCTCCATTTTCAGGATGCATGACAATAAGCTATATACACGTGGCACAGAAGATAAAACATGTGCAATATACATGAGCTCAAATGGAAGCACAACAATGAAAATTCTAGCAAACTAATATTGTGACCTACAAGGGAATGGATGTTTTCTGTTACCAATATACAAATTGATTTTTCTAATAAACTATGATAGCAAAGTGTATAGAGTTCAAAAGCATCTTTGTTCAAGTATGGACGCTGGATAATAAAGAAGCATGGGCATGCTACTTTGGGAACATAACTAGTCATGGATGGAAGCAAGAAAAACTAAAATTGTAAATAAAACTAATATTACCGCCAAGATCGGGATGCACACTATTGTGTTATTCATAGCAAATTAACCAAAAATCTTAGATAATATAGTGATCACTCACACGCTCGATAGAAGCACGATAAAATTAACCAAAATTCTTAGATAGTTAGTGATCGATTACAAGTAGGATAAAACCATAACATGAACAAGAGAATCAAGATTGGAGGAGTCAATACCTAGGTCAAATGAGTGTATGTTACCCGTGGTGAGGGGGGCGAATCCTGCAATCTTCCTCGCATATTGGCTTCATTGGGAAACCAAGATGATTCTACATTACGGTGGAATAGAGAAGTTAGGGGTCTTATCTTAGTGTAGCTGATTGGGGGCAGCGATTATTTTGGGAGCTCGCTCATGCTTCTGGTGGATAATGTCGTGATCTTAGTGAAACTCACGGCCGCAGTGGGAATGGGAGGTTCATGGCGTAGAGAACCAGGGCGGCATGGCAGTGTGAGCTTGGCGATAGGGATTATTCGTGGAGCATGAGAGATGGGGAAGATGTTCGAGTGGGTTTGGGTAGGCAAAATTAATGTAGGATAACTAATGAGGGATCATCGTGGAATGTGGTGGCAAAATTGGGGGCCTAGTTTGGAAACAATGCGATGGATTTTGGGAAGCTATCTCAATCGTGAGATAAAAAATGCATCGACTCCCATTCATATGTATTACATATGTTTTAGACACCATTAACACCACACATTATAATAAAAGACTTACCAAATACTCCATCCATTCCATACGATTTACTTTTTTAGGAACCCCCCACCTGAATATATTTCGCAAGCTGCAACATAGTACATGCCTAGTTACAATGGTAAAACACATAATCACATGGATCAATAAGAGAGGCATAGCTGCCATGAGGATGCAGTGAGACCAAAGATTAATGCCATCTACATTTTTTGAAATATTCGTGTTACAACTTATAGACTCTCCTCGAAATGTCCTGGCATTCCTTGCATCCCAGTTCTTCCAGAGAATAGCAAAGAGGATGAAAGGCCATACTTTTCAGTACAGACTAGTTGGAGTGATGCAGTCCTAGAGGCACGTGATAAAGGTACCTGGGTTAACCCCTAACTGCCGCCATATCCTTGCTGAGAGGGGGCAAGGGATGCAAATATGTTCCATGTCCACAACATCATAGTTGCAGCATGAGAAGTCAGCATTATTGATGATGTTCTTGAAGGCAAGATTGGCACTTGAGTTTAGTTTGTCCCTGAATAGTAACCATGCAATGATCCAAAATTTGTTAGGAGCTCTGTTGTGCCAAATAGATATGGAAAATGGGTATTCATTGTGGCCTTGAAAGAGAAGATCATATGCTGTTTTTATGGAGAAATTCTTCCCACAGATGAGAAAGCATGAGTCTGGCTCCGTAGACGGCAAGAAATGCTGCAACATAGATGATAATGTAACAAACTCTTGCTAGACTGCAAAGGTCAGATGGTTTCGCATGTTAGATTCTAGACCAGATCGTAAGATATTTCCTGTCCTGAGCAAAGGAATAATTGAGTGCGAGAAAAGGTAGGGAAAGGCTATATATATAGTAGTTTTGGAGTAGCCAAGTGTCATACCTAAAATAAGTCGAAGATCCATTATTGGTGAACGCAAAGGAATTTTTTTGTAGGTCGGGCATGTGGCAGTTTATGATTTTGCAAAGCATTGTTTGGTGGTATTTTGGAGCAAAGGCATTGGGGTGTTGTAGACTAATCCAATGAAGACATGGTGTGTGGTCGAAGGGAGTAGGGATTTGAATATAAATTCTATACGCAAACATCTATTCTCCTAGTGTAAATTTTTCAGAACCAGACCACCCAATTTTTTCGGTTTACAAACGTTGTTCCAAGCAACCAAGCATTGAGATCCAGTAGAAGTATTTTCGACTGCCCAAAAAAAGGGCCGCAGAAAGTATTTAAAGATTTAAGTACCTTTTTGGAATTAGAAAGACTGTCACGAAATACATGGTGAGGGCATCTACGACGGAGGAAGTAGAACTAAGTGATCACCTTTTGAAAGTAATTTTGTGCGCCAATCAAAGAGGAAATTGTGGCATCGTTCTAAGATTGGAAAGGAACATGATGAGGGTAGCCGAGTGGGTGAAAGTGGCAGTCCTAAATAGACCAGTGGGAATGAGGAGACGTTAGTGCCCAAGATAGCGTCAATGACGGAAGACTTGCCTCTTGTGACATTAATTGGTACAAAGGTTGTTTTGGCAAAGTTGATGTTAAGGCCAATAGTCGCTGAGAACGTGTCTAGGATACTTCTTAGTTTATTGGCGATAGAGGCTGAAGCAGATGCAACTATAAGAGCATCAGCGACATATTGCTATTTGTGGGTGGGAGAGGGTGTAGGATGGGAAAGTGTGTGGAGATAGGGTGATGGAGAAGCGTGACATCATCATTTTTGAGAATAAGTTGTTGATAATGTTGTGGATCCACCAGCAAAATTTTGGGGGGAAGCCTATGGTTTGAAGGACGTGAGAGAATGATGGATACAATGTACTTTGGTTTTCGTGAAAGTCATTATTCACAAACTAAGTTTATTGAGAAAATTATCTGTTTACAATACAAATATATACCATATGAAAAAAAATTCATGATGAATCTAATGATATTGATTTGGAATTCTAAGTATTGATATTTTATGACAAATGTATTCTAAGTTTATAAGGTTTGAATTTGAAATCTAATACACACTACATTTTGGCATGGAGGGGGTATAGTTTAAGATCATGGTTCTCCAACAACATGGAGGGGCCATCACAATGATGTATTTCATCTTTGATCTATCCTGACACATTGACGACTCTGGTAAAACATTTTGGTATAAGTGAACACTTTCTCATGGGGTGTCATGAAAACAACTTCAATGTTTCTTGATGCTATCACCATAACAAATAAGGCCTTCCCAGTGCTCGAGGTGCACATGTGCTAAGCATACCACAAAGAGAAAAAATACATGACAAATCAATTAAGGAGGAGATAGAGAAGTTTAATGACCCAAGGAAGATACAATGTAAATGCGTGGACCTTTGCAAAATACTTAAATGAAGGAATCTTACCCTATGCACGAAGGAGTTTAGTTGCTAAATAACCGAATTAAGGAATGTAGATACAAGAAAGCTAAGCACATATGCATTGGGGACTTTAGTTGCTAAACTCTTTCATGCATGTAGCACTCCATCTAAGCATGTGTGCATTGGAAGAGGCCTAAAAATACTCGGGCTCTCTCTTGTGGTAGTCGTGTTGTTCAACATAAGAGAAATCTAAGAAGTAAAATAAGTGGTATCTTCATGGAAGGAAACTTCATTGGAAAATAAGAAACGTGTAGTAAAAGTTATAATCCAGTTTGTGGTAATACCTATACTTTTTTAAATACTTACAATGTTTATTGAATGTATGTAAGAAATTACATCTACACTTTATTGATGCGGGTGATACCCTAGCTAATAATTAAATATCAAAAAATAATATAATTTGGGACAATGATTGAGCAACACCAAGGAAGGGTCCATATCAATAGAGACACAAATCTAGCACTTTTTTCGTACTGGTATGTTACTCGGAGGGGTTGTGGTACATAGACCAAGTGTCAGCGGGAGTAACACAATTCGTGGTTAACGAGGATATGAATATCATATGGATAGAAAAGTTATAGAAAATGAGATGTCATATATCTCAAATCTTATAGGAAATTAGGTGCCATTTGATTCATAGGATGGGACTTCCCTCATTAGGTTCGAGTTATTTTTTTGTTTGAAATGTGAAGAATAGAAACCAATTATGTATAGGAATAATAATCATTCCTACAAACCAAAGTGCAGGATGATTACTAGGATAATGACAATCATTCCTACAACCATGCACAAAATTATTTTGGTAGCATATTCACTACTCATAATTGAAGTTGTAGCTGATCTAAAGTAGTATTCAACAAATTCTGTCGTTGCTAGCTTACCTTTGGTTGTGTTGGACGAGAATGTGGGAGGTTTTGCGTCGGCTTACCAGTAAAAAAACTTGTACGTGTGAAACTGGTAGCCGCATCACGATGTAACAAACCTCCCACCTGATCATCAAATGAAACCACTGATAGACCTCAAGTATTCCACATAATAGGTATAATCTACAAGTGTCAACCCTCGTATGCCTTGTGCGATTTCATAAACTGGGCAGGCAATGGGTATCATCTGTCGATACTCTCAACTACACTGGCAAAACTCTAGGATGTATTGATTGACATTCTTGCTACACCAACAATGAGTGCACCACACCATAGAAATGTCATCCTATACCGTCAATGTCGCGTGCACTTGAGATGCTCAATCGACTATCTTGAGAGGTAACTGTGCACACCTTGTCAATGATGATCACTTTGTTCTTAAGCGCAAAAACAACATTGCTACTCTCGTAGGAGTTGTTGGATTCCCCAAAGAGGAAGGGTGATGTAGCACGACAGTAGATAGTATTTCCCTTAGTTAAGAACTAAGGTTTATCGAAATAGTAGGAGGCACCAAGCTAACAACGTTAGCAATACCCACACACAAGCAAATAAAATTGCTTGCACCCAATAGTAGCACGGAGGTTTTCAATCCCCTTGTTCTTGCTAGTTACAAGGTCCAAAGCAAATAGTTATATGGCAAAGCTGCAAGAAAATAAAGGAGCAAATTGTAGGAGTTTTTGTATTGATGAAAAATAGACCCGGGGGCCATAGGTTCACTAATGGCATCTCTCTCGAAAGAATGTAGTGGCATGGTAGACAAATTATTGTTGGGCAATTGACAAAATAGTGCAAATTATAACTATGATAATTCATGGCATAATCTCACATAGATATTACATCCGTGATAAGTACACCGTAACCCAACTGCATCTACTACTATTACTCCACCCCAAGACTGCAATCCAGCGTGCATCTCAAAGTATTAAGTTCACAAGAAACATAGTACCACAATAATCAAGATGACATAATGTAGACAGAAGAAAACCTTGCAATAATATTTACCCCATTGTTATATTCTTAGTAGCAACAATACAATATGTGCCTCCGTCCCTTTTATCACTAGAGAAGATCACCACGAGATTGAACCCACTACTATGCACCCCTCCCTCTTAAGAACTACTCATCTTTCTTGGCCAAAGAAGACTCATAGATCGGAAAACATACATAGCTATAAAATTACACGTAAAAGAGACTTCAAGAGAATCAATATAAACCAATGAAAAATCTGATCATAAAACCACAATTCATTGGATCCAAACAAACACACCGCAAGAATTACAACAGATTGACCTCCGAAGAGATCATTGTATTGAAGATCAAGAGAGAGAGAGAGAGAGAGAGAGAGAGAGAGAGAGAGAGAGAGAGAGAGAGAGAGAAAGTCATCTAGCTACTACTATGGACCTGTAGGTCCTAAAAGAACTACCCATACATCATCATGGAGGCAGCAAGGTTGACAAAGATGGCCTCCCTAATGACCCTCCTCCGGCAGAGTGCCAGAACAGGGCCCCAGATGGGATCGCTTCAGAATAGAGGCTTGCGGCGACGATAAAATTATTTCGTCTCTCGTTCTGAGGGTTTCAGAATATATGTGAATTTATAGGCCAGATATTAGGGCAAACGAAGCATCAGGGGGGCCACAATCCACCCTGGCGCGCCCTACCCCCCAGGGCGCGCCCCTTGGCCGTGCCCCTTCATGGGTCTTCTAGTCTCTCGCATAAGCATCTAGGGTCTTTTATGTTCCATAAAAAGTCATCAAAATGTTTCGTCGTGTTTGGACCGTCGTTGTATCGATTTTGTATAAAACCAAAAGTATGCGAAAATAGGAACTGACACTGGGCACTGAGTGAATAGGTTAGTCCATAAAAATAATATAAAATGATATAGAAAGCATACAAAAGTGATTGTATAATAACATTTACTAATAAAAAATTATCTATACGTTGGAGACGTATCAAACATCCGCCTCTTTGAGAGCTTCATCGACACATATGCTGAAACTAGAAGTGTTCGTATCGCCTGGGTACTGCATAAGGGTCTATGTGATCTCTCCTGACACGATGGTATCTCTAGATAACATTTTTGTAGAAGTGGACACCTTCACGAAAAACAACTTATATGTTTCATGTTAACAGTTAGACCCCATGTTGTTGCCATCAGAGCAATCATAGCTTACGCTATGGCATTTAGATCATGCTATGGAACAAAGAAGTAAGGGTAGCTAAAAGAAGTGTTACCTACATGCCAGGTAACTTCATGTGAAAATAACAAGTACCTTGCCGGCACACAAGGGGCCCAGCTATGTCATGCGTCACACGATACAAAGCAAGGTCTCGCTTAAGGACCACGCTAATGGGGCGGGCCGGTGCGCGGGAGACCAGTACCTCGTGTTTTACTTTCCTTTTCACAATTTCTTCTTTTTTTATGATTTCTTTTCTTAGTTTTGTTTACACTACCAAATATTATGAACATATATATTACAAAAATATAATTTATATAATGTTTTGAAAAGTGTTAATCATGCATTTCAAAACTGTTAAACATATGTAGAAAAGTGTTGACCATGGATATTAAACATGTATACAAATATATAAAATGTGTGTGAAAAAAGTTGATCATGTATTTTAAAAATGTGAATCAAGAATTTGAAAAATAATGTTAAACAAGTATTCGAAATATATTAATAAAGCATTTGAAAAATGTTAAATTTGCATAAAAGATGTTAACCATGTACACAAAAAATGCTAATCATGTATTGTATTCAGCAATATGTTAAACAAGTATTTAAGAAATGTCAAGCAAACATTTGAGTTTTTTTAAATGTGTATACAAAAATTGTTGGCCTTGCATGGAAACAAATGTTAATCTTGTATTGTATTCCAAAAATGTTAAACAAGTATTTGATTATTCTTATCAAGCTTTTAAAAAATGTTAAATGTTCATAGAAAGAATGTTGATCATATATGCAAAAAATTGTTAATCTTATATTGTATTAAAAAAGTTAAACTTGCACCTTAAAAATGTTAAATGTATAAATAGAAAATTTTGACCATGTATTAATAAAATGTGAATCCTTTATTTGAAAAATGTTAATCAAGCATTTAAAAATATTAAATGTGTATTGAAAAATGATGACTGGTTATTAAAAAATGTTGATCTTGTATTTGAAATATGTTAAACATGTATTTTATATATACCAAAGTTGAGTACGGAAAAATAATGAAAATAGAGAGAAAAAAATCGATGAAAATGATAAAGAAACAAGTAAAACCAAAGAAAAAACATAATGAAAATTGTGAAGAAAACAAATGAAACCGAAGAAAAACAAAGAAAAAAAATGAGAACATAGAAAGAAACGAAGAAACCAATGTAAAAAAAAAGAAACAAAAAAAGCAGTGAAAACCCAGAAAGAAACTAAGGAAATAAAAGAGAAAAAGAAAAAAGAAAATAGAAAGAAACGCAATAAAAACAGATAAAGAAACAACAAAAAACCTATGAAAAAACAAAGAAGAAAACAAAAACCCAAAAGAACCGAGAAAACCGTCTCTCTTCCCTCATGCCACACCTTCTGTTCTTACATGTACACAATAGTAGCTTAGTTGCTAGCAGCTGTGCGCAATATTCAGGAGAGGTGGGATCGATCCTTAGTGCTCCTTTTTTTTCTTTCTATTTTCTCTCTTTCAATATTAAATGTGAACGCTTGAGCGAGAGCTTGTTCCATCTCGCGTGAAGCGAGATATAGCTCTCGCGGCCCACAAGGAGGATTGTCAGGAGGCCTACTTTGACTAGGCCATGGTTGGGTTAAACTGTCGCGGGCCATAAAATCATACACCTATACAAAAGGCCTCTACCCGGTTCAGAGAAAATCAATTTGTTGGAGGAACTATTTGTAAGTCTTCTGCTATACAATACTTTTTGTTGTAGGATTAAAACATATAGTTTTTTCTATGGAGTATTTTCCAGGTAATTTCAAATAAAAAATTATATTGATTCCAACCTGATGATTTTTTTTGCATGACAGCTATGAGATGCATTTAATTATTCATGAAAGTTCATGTATTTTTCTATGAAGCTAAAATAATTCCAATACATATTCATGTGTTTTCAGTTCTTGTAGGGCTCCACATGCCACATAATCCAATCTTATAATGTTTTCATTCATGCATTTTTAGAATCATGCAAACCAAAGAGTACCTTAAACTGTTTCTCTCAATAAATGAAGAGGACATACGAAATTCCATGAAAATGCATCCGCTAGAATTGAAAGACCAACGAGCGTTCACATATAATTGTGGAAAATTTTGTTTCTCGGGGATTTTCTCGTAGAGCTTGTCTAGTCTACAGGTGTTGTATTGTATGTGCCAATATACAATCTATATCTATATCTATATACCTATACCTACCTACTAATAAAGCAAATTGCGTTTCTCCAATTTGTTCATCCGTTGACCTTTGAAAAGATTTTTTTAATATCCGAGATGGTACTAAATTTTTGTGCCTCTATCTGCTAAAAAAGTAAAAAGGGGAGCCCCTAGTCACCTGTTGCCCAACCGCTATACTTAACAGTTTTTGGTGATTCCTTAGAGCGCAAACTATTTAATAAGTAAGTATAACCACACTTTTACTGCATATATAAATTAGCAAAATCCTGATTTTTGAAAAAAAAACTGTGAAGAAAATTTGAAACTTCACAAATTTCAAAACAAAGCACGAATTTAGAAGGAGTTCACGAATTCAAAGAATTTCCATGAATTTGGAAAAAGTTCATCATTTCTGAAAAATAGTTCATCGATTTTGAAAAAAGTTCGTCCTTTTTAAAATCGATATTCAATTTTGAAAAAAGTTCATCATTTTTGAAAAACGTTCGCCAATTTTACAGGCAGTTCAGAAAATTTAAAAAATTTCATTGATTTAAAAAAAGTTCATCAAGTTTGGAAAAATGTTCGTCGAATTGAAAACAGTTCATCAATTTTCAAAAAAAGTTCATCAATTTTAAAAAAAGTTCATCAATTTTCTAAAAAGTCCATGGGTTTTGAAAAAAGTTCATCAAAAAATGAAAAAAAATTCAACGATTTTTTTAAAGAAGTTCATCAGTTTGAAAAATCAAGTTCTAAAAAATGTTCATCAATTTGAAAAATAAGTTCAAAACATTTAATTGTTTTCATCGATTTGAAAAATAAGGGAGATGAAGAACTGAAAAAAGGAATGGAAATGTAGAATTAATAAAACAATACGAAAGATGAACAATATTGGATGAGGTTGTATGGTTAGCGCATTGCTCGTTTGTACAGCAGGTCTCGGGATCGACTCGTCACGCACCCAATTATTTGAGAGCTCCTCGCCAGCGCCTTCAGCGCCCGCTGCGTCGCTTGCATGGGCTTGGCCCAGCAACGCGCGCTGTATCCCGCTCGCTCGCTAGCCGCCCACTCGATCGCTGGCTCACGCAGCACGCTCGATATCTTGTTTTTTTTTCTCTTCCCCAAAATTGCTACATTATGTCATGATTTCTCTTAGGAAAAAAACCAACCGGTTTTCTACAGTACATACTCTTGTTCTTAGGAAAAAGTTCATAGAATTCAAAAAGAAGTTCATTGAATTTGCAAAAAAGTTCAGCAATTTTGAAAAAAAATCGTCGAATACGAAAAATAGTTCATCGAATTCAAAAAAAGTTCATCAAATTTTTAAAAAGTTCATCGAATATGAAAAAGAGTTCATCGAATTTGCAGAAAAGTTCATCGGATTTGAAAAAAAAGTTCATCAAATTTAGAAAAAAGTTCATCGAAGTTAAAAAAAAGTTCATCGATTATGGAAAAAGTTCATTGAATTTATAAACAAAAAGTTCATCCATTTTCCCGGAAAAAAGGTGAAGAAAGAATTTTTCTCGAATTTAAAAAAAGGGAAAAAGAAAAGACGAAAGAATAAAGGATATAAACGATGTATGTTATGACATCAAGCTTTGCGGCGCGCTGGTTGTTTCGTTGTCTCACCTAGGGATAGGTTGGGGGTTCGATTCTCCAGGATTTTGGGCAATTATTTTGCGCTTTTTGGAAACAGAAGGAAAACAAAACTACAGATAAATGGGCGAGCCCAGTTAACGCAGCTGCAGGCACGGGTTAGGAAAATTGCCTTTTAATCGGCGCCTGCTGCGCCGAATAGGGTTTGCCTTTAATTCCATAATTATTGTCACGCAGTTGGAAAGACCTTATATGTCGCACGTAACGATAAATAGTTGAAGCTTCCCAAAGGGCGTCTAAGACTGGGTCAGCCTGTTTCCCCTTTTCGTTGTTCTATTTCGATTTTTATTTTTTGTTTATTTCTCTTTCTATTTTATATTTCCTTTTCCATTTTTTATTTATTTTAATTTTTTCTGTGACCTAAAAATTTAAAAAAATAAAGAATTTCAATTTTTGTACAAACATTCAAAATTTATTAGAATTTAAAAACTGTTTCTATTAAAAAAATGTTCGAAACTTTTGGAAAATTCCTGTTCTGAATTTTTCTCTATATTCAGAAAATGTTCTCATTTTGAAAAAAATGTGTTTTTAAAAAATTCTTCGAGATTTGTTTCAGAAAAAATACATTTTTTAAAATATACCATATTTTAAAATATTCTATTTTTAGTGAAATATTCACTAATTTAAAATAATGTTTGCGTCTAAGAATTTATTTTCTAAAATTGTTTTGAATGATCCCCTTTAAAAATTATCAAAAATTCAAAAATGTTTGTGTTTGTATAAAATTTTCATGTTTTCATAATATTGTTTCTGAATTTAAAAAATGATTCATGTTTCTATTTTTTTGTGTTTTGCCAAAAATATTTTAATTTAAAAAAATGTTTGCATTATCTGAAAATTGTTCGGGATTTTAAAAAGTGTTCACATTTCCAAGAATATTCGCCAATTCATATTTTCTAATGTTAAAAAATCAGAGAATATTTGTAATCTGACGCTATAGTATTTTTTTAAATATTCGCGCTGACCATTAGTGAGCGGTGCGCGTTCGTTCTATGCTGGTTGACTATGAATGAAAGAAATTGTAGGCACATGCCAATGAAAGAGAATATGTTGTTTGGCTTTAATTAGAGCAAAATTATGGGTAGTTGAGCACTAAAATAATCAAAGAGAATAAACCCTCATAAAGAAGGGACATTCATGCCAGATTATAATAATGAAACGAGATTTATGCGCTGCAATCAATAATCCATCCAGTTAAACCGTCGTAGGAGAGAGTGGTCGAAGCAGCCGTGTGATGAAGGTCGCCGCGCAGCCACCAAATGAGGAGGCATGCATATCCCCGAGATGGAGGCGGACCCGGAGGAAAAAAGGCATGAGTTGGGTGCTCGCCACCACGCCGACCAACCCCACTACTATCAAGATTTCTCGTGTCAAACATGTCCAGCGAGAAAACCATAACTCCGTGTTCTGTCGCCTACCATTATGGAGACCCTTTTTTAATGACACATCAATTATCTTTCCCGTTGCTTCTCGGAAAAAAAATCTCTCCCGTTGCGATGCACGGGCATATGTGCTAGTGAGATCTAAATCTATGTGTCATATGGATTTGCATGATTCTAAATGGGTAGAAATAGGAAAATAGAAATAGATGTGCATACAAACAGAGAACTAGAAAACACATGAATTTTATAAAATTGAGTGTTTAAGTCACGGGAATATGAAAACCACGATATTCTTAATAAAAACTCTTAATAGAATTTTATTATGCTACCAATGAGATTTGTCTCATTCTTCTTGCATTGGATCTCATGTGCAATGTAAAACTCTGTGTTTTGCCTCTGAAACTGGGACGAAAGAAAAACTTCGGCATTGTTCATTTGCTCCAGTTTTGAACTAAATGATTAATATTTAGTGTAACAAAATGAATTTTTCTAGCTCCAACTTCTTGCTCCAATTTTTCTATGAACTACAATGACCCTTAGTATTTCTTCTTCTGTGTTCTTAAGAACCTCAGAGCAAAGAAATAAAATTAGGGCTCCTTGATTCGTAGAAATTTCATAGGATTTATAGACTATTTGGATCTTTTGGATTTTGTATATTTGTTCATCTGATTTATAGGATTGACATCCTTACGATTTTTTGCAAGTTTTCATTTTGTACTCTGTTTGGAGGAAAATTCCCATTCACTCATAAATTCGCTACAATAACTTTGTTTATCTTTTAAACGAAAAAAACTATGTTTGGCTTTATAACGTAGTGTAAGAAACTTTAAATGCAAATCACATATTTTTGTGATCCCAAATTATTGTGGTTCAAGAGGACGTGGTTCAGTGATGTGTTATTTTGATTCACATATCTTAAGAATCTCGTGAACTAAAAGTGCCCCTTACACCATGATGCGGAAGAAAAGAAGAAATCCCCCAAAACTCCATGCGTGCAAACAGTCGGCTACAACGGCACCACCCGAGTCGCCATGGAAACAGTCAAACAGACAAGATAATCGTCAAGTTGTGACCTAGTTGGAACATGCTACAACGGCACCACCCACAAGCGGCTCCTACTACGTACTTGCGCTTTGTAACACTAGTTGGACATGGTTTGGCTAAACAGCGCGTGGATCATCAAAAATCCCTTTTGGAGCTCGGCCTTCAATGAGGCCTCCAAATTCAAAATTCAAATTTCATCAAATTTCATATTTTTATGTCTCAAAAAATTCTGAACAAAAACACAGGTATACATGAAGGCATAACACACAACTGTGTGTAAATTTTCAGCGCAAAATACGTTGAAATGAGGGTTGTGCAAAAAAACAAAAACAAATCTGGGGCTGTTTAACAGATGATACTATTCATCCTCCCGGACCATAAATTTGTCACACATGTGTGTTACATCCTTACATACACGCATATTTTTTTTAAAATTTTTTAACCATAAAAGTTTGATTTGAATTTTTCAAAAATAAAGGCCTTCATGGAGCTTGGCCTCCTAAACGCCTCTCTCGTGGAGCATCACATACAAAACGCGTCCCATGCACTTATGCACAGCACACCAGAGGTGATCAAGTGGATATTTGATGCAGTGCCACCAGAAGGAGGGTTGCAAATGGACGTACGAATTCGAAGGATAGTGGCTGGTCGCAGTGGCGGAGCCAGGAAAGTTAAATAAGGGGGGCCAAGTGTTGTTTAGCTTTGGTGAGGAGGGCCGGATTGTGAAATTACACCATTTTTAGCAGAATTAATCACCTACTGACATGCATATTAGCTTGAATACAAGGATGTTAGGGGGGGCCAGGGCCCCTGCTGGCACCCCCGTCTCCGCCACTGGCTGGTCGATATGGACGTCTATGGTAAATTGTGTAAATTGTGTTATACTATCGACGAACTCATCATTTTGATGGAGCTACAACCCCTGAATGGATTAATTACATAACCTAAAATAGCCTTGAGGTGGACGATATGGTTGTGTGCATTATGATGACGTAGAGGGTGTGATCAACCCTTTTTTTAAAATGTCGATGAGACAGTGACAGATAATTAGTTATCGACAAAGAAAAAAAAAAGATAAACCCAACTACGCGTGTGTTGCGCTTGATCAACCTGCTGGCGCACGTTCCAGAACTCGCTACTACCATCTTCTACCGTCCCAATTTTAGGAGCGATCCATGCATTGGCCTTGCCAGGCCTTACCGATGATGACGCTGCCATGCCGCCATACTGTGCCACCGCCAGCGCTCTTCATGAAGTCGCATCAATCGCCACGACTCCTCTGCACCATGCTGTCAAAACCCACTGTCGTCAACGCGGTATATATGATGCCACTCCACCTCCAACCCAACACATGCCCAATCAATTCCTCCATCAACACCACCATCCAAGCTCCCCCAACAACATGACACTCCTTGATAAAAGTCATCATCAAGCACTCCACAAATGACGCCTCGAAGAAGGTAGTGATGTCGAGGGCAACTCCGCCATCTAATCCGGCATGGCCCGATCTAAGGTTTTCATCCGGAGTTACAAGACATGAGGTTAGTATGTGCGACAGATCGATGACGACACCTCCAAGGAGGGATACGACATCTGCGAACGTCGTTGCCGCCGGCACCGACAAGCTCAATGCTTGGTTTTCACCCGGCTTTGTGCAACCCACCTCCACTGTACTCTAGGCAGCCGGAGCTCCGAGAGAAGTCACCGCCAGCCGACCAGCACCACCGAGGACACGACTGGGAGGAACCGAGCCGAACACATGGGCCGAGGAGGCCTGCATCACCGCTCACCAAAGCTTGTATAAAGGAGGAACACCACCAGCTTCCGCCATCCTCTGCGTCCCGAGCCGAGTTCAACAGGAAGCCCTTCCGCTGAGATCGAGGTGCCCGGGCGCTGCACCACCGAAAACTGCTCAACACTCCACCATCACGCGTATGGCCATGGGAAAATGAATCCCCTGCCACTCTGCTCGTGCGCGCCACCCATATACAACAGTCGATGCTCTTGTGGACGAGATCCAGGAGGACACAACCGCTGACCGAGGACCACGCCGAACCGACGTCCCCAGCGCTATTCGAGCTTTGCTGGTGGGTGCCTTAGGCAGCCGCGAGGGGAGGGGTGAGATGAGGGGAGGTGGCGGCAGGGTTATGGCTGCGCCCCCGAGTCACCAGAGCAGGTGGCCTAGGGGTACCATTTTGATCAATCGATCGAGAGGTTCTGTCCAATCAAGAGTCAGTCCAATGAGAGGTAGTTGCTGAAAACCACCACATATGAGACTAGGATATCCGTTTGGTATCACTTTTGAGACAACTCACAACGCATCACCATTTTCGAGGCTAATAATCAGTAACAAAAAGCACTAATGACCGTTTGAGATCGTGAACACAATGGATCCTAGTTGTTAGGATGAGTTGGCCTGCCAATGTGGACAATACGCTGAGGTGGATGAGGGACCCATGTGTTAGCCTCACATATTCCCCCCGTCTTTTCTTCCTCCTCATCATCTCTCTCTCTCTCTCTCTCTCTCTCTCTCTCTCTCTCTCCGGATCCCATGCCACCACACGACTATCTAGACTGTTGACGGTCGCCATGCAGCTCATCCTCACAATGTCTAGGTCCCATGAGGCTGTGGCCAGGGTGCGTCGTGGCTAGTACGTTCACGAGACGATGACGTCGGGCGCCAGGAAGGCGCGCATGACCCGCAACCCCCACACCTCGCCTCCCGTTCCCGCACCCCACACCTCGCCTCACACTCCTGCAACCCCCACACCCCATCGCACCCAATACCCATACTAACCGCTCACCACAATGGCCCGACAAGTAAAAACATTGGAGAGGGAAATGTGAGGAGATTGCAGAGGACAAGACGACTAGTGCCATGAAGGCGAAGTCGGAGGTGCTACTAACGCCTACTGCTAGCTACGGGCACATGCGTTGTAACATCCCAAATTTTCAATTTGGAACGTTATACATAGGTCATTCATGCATATCATATTCTATTGCATTTCGTTTTGCGATCCTCAAAATTCTAAGCAACTCAAGGACCCTCGGAGAGAGTTGGGGATTTCCTAGTTTTCATATTTGAATTTTTTTCTCAAATATCAAAACAGGGATCATTTTGGTTTTAATAATTTTTCTCTCCGAAAATATTTCATACTAAAAGTACATGAGAGGAGATAATATGACTTCTCCAAAATAAATGAAATATTGGAGGAAAAATATTAAAATCAATTAATAAATTTTATTTGGATTTTATTGCAATTTTATTCGAATTAGGAAAAATTCGCGTTTTTCAAAATTGCATTAGAGGCCCAAATAAATGTTCACTCTGTCCGGAATATTTTTAGAGGACGGGAAAAATTTATTTCGGGATTTTTGGAGTCCGTTTAGCATTTCTTTTCTTTGTTTTTCCCCGCGTCAGAATATAAAAAAAAACGAACCGCCTTACCGGGCCATGTCCGCCTGGGACACCGACCCGGCCGGCCCTTTAAAAGGCCGAAGGCCCGAGCTGCCAGCCCCCACCCCCGAAACCCTAGCCGCCAGCCCCGCCGCCCGATCCGCCGCCGCGACTCGCGCCCCGCCGCCTCGCGCCGCCGCCGCCGGATGCCGCCGCCCGCCAGAGTACGCCGCCGCCGCCCCGTTCCACGAGGTAGCCGCCGTTTTTTTAAAACCGATCGGTTTTTATTTCGTAAACCTAGATCTCGTTTTCTCTAGAATCAGTTTTGTTTCGGTTTTCTCGGTTCGGTTAAATAGCGGACGTTCGTCCGTACGTTCGTTTTAATGAACGTTGTTCGTCCGTTAGTTGCAGACAGCGAATGTTCATTCGTTAGCCTGTTCGTCAGTTTTTCTTTTTCCAGGGTTTTTTCGCGATTATTTTTGATCGCGATTTCTGCCCTCATTTTCGTTTTAGTTTATTTTTTCGCTCGTTTATCGGAATCAGGCGATTCAAGCGCCTAGATCTTCGTCTCGAAGCCCTCTTTCTGTTTAACCAACTTGAGCAAGATTTTGACACAGTAAAATTTGACTTTAGTCCAGATTAGTAATCGGATCTTGTTTCTTTTGTGGTTTGAGTTTCGTTGCTCCGTTTGATTTGATTCTTTTTGCAAACCGGAGTTCTTCAGTTGAATTTTCTGGTTAGATCTTCTTATTTGGGAGTTATCCGTGCATGTTTGCTTGATTGCTTATGTATGCTATTGTTTGTTTGCGATAGAATTCCCGGAGTGCGAGGCGTGCTACTACGAGTCACTAGGTTTTGCGGACGTTAGCAAGGCAAGTAACACATTGATCATACTCTTTTTGAAGGAAATATGCCCTAGAGGCAATAATAAAGTATTATTTAGTTCCTTATATCATGATAAATGTTTATTATTGATGCTAGAATTGTATTAACTGGAAACATAATACATGTGTGAATATATAGACAAACAGAGTGTCACTAGTATGCCTCTACTTGACTAGCTCGTTAATCAAAGATGGTTATGTTTCCTAGCCATAGACATAAGTTGTCATTTGATTAACGAGATCACCTCATTAGGAGAATGACGTGATTGACTTGACCCATTCCGTTAGCTTAGCACTCGATCGTTTAGTATGTTGTTATTTGCTTTCTTCATGACTTATACATGTTCCTATGACTATGAGATTATGCAACTCCCGTTTACCGGAGGAATACTTTGTGTGCTACCAAACGTCACAACGTAAATGGGTGATTATAAAGGTGCTCTACAGGTGTCTCCAAAGGTACTTGTTGGGTTGGCGTATTTCGAGATTAGGATTTGTCACTCCAATTGTCGGAGAGGTATCTCTGGGCCCACTCGGTAATGCACATCACTATAAGCCTTGCAAGCATTGTGACTAATGAGTTAGTTGCGGGATGATGTGTTACGGAACGAGTAAAGAGACTTGCCGGTAACGAGATTGAACTAGGTATCGAGATACCGACGATCAAATCTCGGGCAAGTAACATACCGGTGACAAAGAGAACAACGTATGTTGTTATGCGGTCTGACCGATAAAGATCTTCGTAGAATATGTGGGAGCCAATATGGGCATCCAGGTCCCGCTATTGGTTATTGACCGGAGACGTGTCTCGGTCATGTCTACATAGTTCTCGAACCCGTAGGGTCCGCACGCTTAACGTTACGATGACAGTTTTATTGAGTTTTGATGTACCGAAGGAGTTCAGAGTCCCGGATGAGATCGGGGATATGACGAGGAGTCTCGAAATGGTCGAGACATAAAAATCGATATATTGGACAACTATATTCGGACTTCGGAAAGGTTCCGAGTGATTCGGGTATTTTTCGGAGTACCGGAGAGTTACGGGAATTCGTATTGGGCCTTAATGGGCCATACGGGAAAGGAGAGAAAGGCCTCAAAAGGTGGCCGCACCCCTCCCCATGGTCTGGTCCGAATTGGACTTGGGAAGGGGGGCGCACCCTTCCTTCTTTCTCCTTCCCCCTTCCCTTCTCCTACTCCCACAAGGAAAGGAGGAGTCCTACTCCCGGTGGGAGTAGGACTCCCCCCTATGGCGCGCCTCTCCCCTTGGCCGGCTGCCTCCCCCTTGCTCCTTTATATACGGGGGCAGGGGGGCACCCTAGAGACACAACAATTGATCCTTGAGATCTCTTAGCCGTGTGCGGTGCCCCCCTCCACCATATTACACCTCGATAATACCGTTGCGGAGCTTAGGCGAAGCCCTGCGTCGGTGGAACATCATCATCGTCACCACGCCGTCGTGCTGACGAAACTCTCCCTCAACACTCGGCTGGATCGGAGTTCGAGGGACGTCATCGAGCTGAACGTGTGTAGAACTCGGAGGTGCCGTACGTTCGGTACTTGATCGGTCGGATCGTGAAGACGTACGACTACATCAACCGCGTTGTGATAACGCTTCCGCTGTCGGTCTACGAGGGTACGTGGACAACACTCTCCCCTCTCGTTGCTATGCATCACCATGATCTTGCGTGTGCGTAGGAATTTTTTTGAAATTACTACGTTCCCCAACAGTGGTATCCGAGCCTGGTTTTATGCGTTGATGCTATGCACGAGTAGAACACAAGTGAGTTGTGGGCGATATAAGTCATACTGCTTACCAGCATGTCATACTTTGGTTCAGCGGTATTGTGAGATGAAGCGGCCCGGACCGACATTACGCGTACGCTTACGCGAGACTGGTTTCACCGTTGCGAGCACTCATTGCTTAAAGGTGACTGGCGGGTGTCTGTCTCTCTCACTTTAGTTGAACCGAGTGTGGCTACGCCCGGTCCTTGCGAAGGTTAAAACAGCACCAACTTGACAAACTATCGTTGTGGTTTTGATGCGTAGGTAAGAACGGTTCTTGCTAAGCCCGTAGCAGCCATGTAAAACTTGCAACAACAAAGTAGAGGACGTCTAACTTGTTTTTGCAGGGCATGTTGTGATGTGATATGGTCAAGACATGATGTGATATAATGTGTTGTATGAGATGATCATGTTTTGTAACCGAGTTATCGGCAACTGGCAGGAGCCATATGGTTGTCGCTTTATTGTATGAGATGCAATCGCCATGTAATAGTTTTACTTTATCACTAAGCGGTAGCGATAGTCGTAAAAGCAATAAGTTGGCGAGACGACAACGATGCTACGATGGAGATCAAGGTGTCGCGCCGGTGACGATGGTGATCATGACGGTGCTTCGGAGATGGAGATCACAAGCACGGTGCTTCGGAGATGGATATCACAAGCACAAGATGATGATGGCCATATCATATCACTTATATTGATTGCATGTGATGTTAATCCTTTATGCATCTTATCTTGCTTTGTTTGACGGTCGCATTATAAGATGACCCTTCACTAAATTATCAAAGTATAAGTGTTCTCCCTGAGTATGCACCGTTGCGAAAGTTCTTCGTGCTGAGACACCACGTGATGATCGGGTGTGATAGGCTCTACGTTCAAATACAACGGGTGCAAAACAGTTGCACACGCGGAATACTCAGGTTAAACTTGACGAGCCTAGCATATAACAGATATGGCCTCGGAACACGGAGACCGAAAGGTCGAGCGTGAATCATATAGTAGATATGATCAACATAGTGATGTTCACCATTGAAACTACTCCATCTCACGTGATGATCGGACATGGTTTAGTTGATATGGATCACGTGATCCCTTAGAGGATTAGAGGGATGTCTATCTAAGTGGGAGTTCTTAAGTAATATGATTAATTGAACTTAAACTTATCATGAACTTAGTCCTGATAGTATTTTTGCAAATTATGTTGTAGATCAATAGCTCGCGTTGTTGCTTCCCTGTATTTATTTTTGATATGTTCCTAGAGAAAATTATGTTGAAAGATGTTAGTAGCAAAGATGCGGATTGGATCCGTGATCTGAGGATTATCCTCATTGCTGCACAGAAGAATTATGTTCTTAATGCACCGCTAGGTGACAGACCTATTGCAGGAGCAGATGCAGACGTTATGAACGTTTGGCTAGATCAATATGATGACTACTTGATAGTTTAGTGCACCATGCTTAAACGGCTTAGAATCGGGATTTCAAAGACGTTTTGAACGTCATGGACCATATGAGATGTTCCAGGAGTTGAAGTTAATATTTCAAGCAAATACCCGAGTTGAGAGATATGAAGTCTCCAACAAGTTCTATAGCTAAAAGATGGAGGAGAATCGCTCAACTAGTGAGCATGTGCTCAGATTGTCTGGGTACTACAATCGCTTGAATCAAGTGGGAGTTAATCTTCCAGATAAAATAGTGATTGACAGAATTCTCTAGTCACCATCACCAAGTTAGTAGATCTTCGTGATGAACTACAGTATGCAAGGGATGACGAAAGTAATTCCCGAGCTCTTCGTGATGCTGAAATCGACGAAGGTAGAAATCCAGAAAAACATCAAGTGTTGATGGTTGACGAGACCACTAGTTTCAAGAAAAGGGCAAAGGGAAGAAGGGGAACTTCAAAAAGAACGGCAAGCAAGTTGCTACTCAAGTGAATAAGCCCAAGTCTGTACCTAAGCCTGAGACTAAGTGCTTCTACTGCAAAGGGACTGGTCATTGAAGGCGAAACTGCCCCAAGTATTTGGTGGATAAGAAGGATGGCAAAGTGAACAAAGGTATATTGGATATACATGTTATTGATGTGTACTTACTAGTGTTTATAGCAACCCCTCAGTATTTGATACTGGTTTAGTTGCTAAAGAGTAGTAACTCGAAACGAGAGTTGCAGAATAAACAGAGACTAGTAAAAGGCGAGGTGACGATGTGTGTTGGAAGTAGTTCCAAGATTGATATGATCATCATCGCACACTCCCTATACTTTCGGGATTAGTGTTGAAACTAAATAAGTGTTATTTGGTGTTTGCGTTGAGCATGAATATGATTTGATCATGTTTATTGCAATACGGTTATTCATTTAAGTTAGAGAACAATTGTTGTTCTATTTACATGAATAAAAACCTTCTATGGTCATACACACCAATGAAAATGGTTTGTTGGATCTCGATCGTAGTGATACACATATTCATAATAATGAAGCCAAAAGATGCAAAGTTAATAATGATAGTGTAACTTATTTGTGGCACTGCCGTTTAGGTCATATTGGTGTAAAGCGCATGAAGAAACTCCATACTGATGGGATTTTGGAATCACTTGATTATGAATCACTTGATGCTTGCGAACCGTGCCTCATGGGCAAGATGACTAAAACGCCGTTCTCCGGAACTATGGAGAGAGCAACAGATTTGTTGGAAATCATACATACAGATGTATGTGGCCCGATGAATATTGAGGCTCGTAGCAGGTATCATTATTTGCTGACCTTCACATATGATTTGAGCAGATATGGGTATATCTACTTAATGAAACAGAAGTCTGAAACATTTGAAAAGTTCATATAATTTCAGAGTGAAGCGGAAAATCATCGTAACAAGAAAATAAAGTTTCTACGATCTGATCGTGGAGAAGAGTATTTGAGTTACGAGTTTGGCCTTCAGTTAAAACAATGTGAAATAGTTTCACTACTCACGCCACCTGGAACACCACAGCATAATGGTGTGTCCGAACGTCATAACCGTACTTTATTGGATATAGTGCAATCTATGATGTCTCTTACCAATTTACCACTATCGTTTTGGGGTTATGCATTAGAGACAGCTACATTCACGTTAAATAGGGCACCATCAAAATCCGTTGAGACGACGCCTTATGAACTGAGGTTTGGCAAGAAACCAAAGTTGTCGTTTCTTAGAGTTTGGGGTTGCGATGCTTATGTGAAAAAGTTTCATCCTGATAAGCTCAAACCCAAATCGGAGAAATGTGTCTTCATAGGATACCCAAAGGAGACTGTTGGGTACACCTTCTATCACAGATCCGAAGGCAAGACATTCGCTGCTAAGAATGGATCCTTTCTAGAGAAGGAGTTTCTCTCGAAAGAAGTGAGTGGGAGGAAAGTAGAACTTGATGAGGTAACTGTACCTGCTCCCTTATTGGAAAGTAGTTCATCACAGAAATCTGTTCCTGTGACTTCTACACCAATTAGTGAGGAAGTTAATGATGATGATCATGTAACTTCAGATCAAGTTACTACCGAACCTCGTAGGTAAACCAGAGTAAGATCCGCACCAGAGTGGTACGGTAATCCTGTTCTGGAGGTTATGTTACTAGACCATGACGAACCTAAAAACTATGAAGAAGCGATGGTGAGCCCAGATTCCGCAAAATGGCTTGAGGCCATGAAATCTGAGATGAGATCCATGTATGAGAACAAAGTGTGGACTTTGGTTGACTTGCCCGACGATCGGCAAGCAATTGAGAATAAATGGATCTTCAAGAGGAAGACGGACGCTGATAGTAGTGTTACTATCTACAAAGCTAGAATTGTCGCAAAAAGGTTTTCGACAAGTTCAAAGTGTTGACTACGATGAGAGTTTCTCACTCGTATCTATGCTTAAGTCTGTCCGAATCATGTTAGCAATTGCCGCATTTTATGAAATATGGCAAATGGATAAACAAAACTGCATTCCTTAATGGATTTATTAAAGAAGAGTTGTATATGATGCAACCAGAAGGTTTTGTCAATCCTAAAGGTGCTAACAAAATATGCAAGCTCCAGCGATCCATCTGTGGACTCGTGCAAGCATCTCGGAGTTGGAATATACGCTTTGATAAGTTGATCAAAGGATATAGTTTTATACAGACTTACGGTGAAGCCTGTATTTACAAGAAAGTGAGTGGGAGCACTACAACATTTCTGATAAGTATATGTGAATGACATATTGTTGATCGGAAATAATGTAGAATTATTCTGCAAAGCATAAAGGAGTGTTTGAAAGGAGTTTTTCAAAGAAAGACCTCGGTGAAGCTGCTTATATATTGAGCATCAAAATCTATAGAGATAGATCAAGACGCTTGATAAGTTTTTTTTCAATGAGTACATACCTTAATAAGATTTTGAAGTAGTTCAAAATAGAACAGTCAAAGAAAGAGTTCTTGCCTGTGTTACAAGGTGTGAAATTGAGTAAGACTCAAAACCCGACCACGGCAGAAGATAGAAAGAGAATGAAAGTCATTCCCTATGCCTTGGCCATAGGTTCTATAAAGTATGCCATGCTGTGTACCAGATCTATTGTATACCCTACACTGATTTTGGCAAGGGAGTACAATAGTGATCTAGGAGTAGATCACTGGACAGCGGTCAAAATTATCCTTAGTGGAATAAGGATATGTTTCTCGATTATGGAAGTGACAAAAGGTTCGTCGTAAAGGGTTACGTCGATGCAAGTTTTGACACTAAATCTAGATGACTCTAAGTCTCGGTCTAGATACATATTGAAAGTGGGAGAAATTAGCTAGAGTAGCTCCGTGCAGAGCATTGTAGACATAGAAATTTGCAAAATACTTACGGATCTGTATGTGACAGACCCGTTGAACTAAAATTATCTCACAATCAAAACATGATCACACCTTAGTACTCTTTGGGTGTTAATCACATAGCGATGTGAACTAGATTATTGACTCTAGTAAACCCTTTGAGTGTTGGTCACATAGAGATGTGAACTATGGGTGTTAATCACATGGTGATGTGAATTATTGATGTTAAATCACATGGCGATGTGAACTAGATTATTGACTCTAGTGCAAGTGAGAGACTGAAGGAAATATGCCCTAGAGGCAATAATAAAGTATTATTTATTTCCTTATATCATGATAAATGTTTATTATTCATGCTAGAATTGTATTAACCGGAAACATAATACATGTGTGAATATATAGACAAACAGAGTGTCACTAGTATGCCTCTACTTGACTAGCTCGTTAATCAAAGATGGTTATGTTTCCTAGCCATAGACATAAGTTGTCATTTGATTAACGAGATCACCTCATTAGGAGAATGACGTGATTGACTTGACCCATTCCGTTAGCTTAGCACTCGATCGTTTAGTACGTCGCTATTTGCTTTCTTCATGACTTATACATGTTCCTATGACTATGAGATTATGCAACTCCCGTTTACCGGAGGAACACTTTGTGTGCTACCAAACGTCACAACGTAAATGGGTGATTATAAAGGTGCTCTACAGGTGTCTCCAAAGGTACTTGTTGGGTTGGCGTATTTCGAGATTAGGATTTGTCACTCCAATTTTCGGAGAGGTATCTCTGGGCCCACTCGGTAATGCACATCACTATAAGCCTTGCAAGCATTGTGACTAATGAGTTAGTTGCGGGATGATGTGTTACGGAACGAGTAAAGAGACTTGCCGGTAACGAGATTGAACTAGGTATCGAGATACCGACGATCAAATCTCGGGCAAGTAACATACCGGTGACAAAGGGAACAACGTATGTTGTTATGCGGTCTGACCGATAAAGATCTTCGTAGAATATGTAGGAGCCAATATGGGCATCCAGGACCCGCTATTGGTTATTGACCGGAGACGTGTCTCGGTCATGTCTACATAGTTCTCGAACCCGTAGGGTCCGCACGCTTAACGTTACGATGACAGTTTTATTGAGTTTTTATGTACCGAAGGAGTTCGGAGTCCCGGATGAGATCGGGGATATGACGAGGAGTCTCGAAATGGTCGAGACATAAAAATCGATATATTGGACGACTATATTCGGACTTCGGAAAGGTTCCGAGTGATTCGGGTATTTTTCGGAGTACCGGAGAGTTACGGGAATTCGTATTGGGCCTTAATGGGCCATACGGGAAAGGAGAGAAAGGCCTCAAAAGGTGGCCGCACCCCTCCCCATGGTCTGGTCCGAATTGGACTAGGGAAGGGGGGCGCACCCTTCCTTCTTTCTCCTTCCCCCTTCCCTTCTCCTACTCCCACAAGGAAAGGAGGAGTCCTACCCCCGGTGGGAGTAGGACTCCCCCCTATGGCGCGCCTCTCCCCTTGGCCGGCTGCCTCCCCCTTGCTCCTTTATATACGGGGGCAGGGGGGCACCCTAGAGACACAACAATTGATCCTTGAGATCTCTTAGCCGTGTGCGGTGCCCCCTCCACCATATTACACCTCGATAATACCGTTGCGGAGCTTAGGCGAAGCCCTGCGTCGGTGGAATATCATCATCGTCACCACGCCGTCGTGCTGACGAAACTCTCCCTCAACACTCGGCTGGATCGGAGTTCGAGGGACGTCATCGAGCTGAACGTGTGTAGAATTCGGAGGTGCCATACGTTCGGTACTTGATCGGTCGGATCGTGAAGACGTACGACTACATCAACCGCGTTGTGATAACGCTTCCGCTGTCGGTCTACGAGGGTACGTGGACAACACTCTCCCCTCTCGTTGCTATGCATCACCATGATCTTGCGTGTGCGTAGGAAATTTTTTGAAATTACTACGTTCCCCAACACTTTTCATACCCAGTTTTTATGCATTAGTTCCAATCCTCAAAATTTGCATGATTAGGATGTGTTTAACTTGTGGGTATTGGGAAGTAGATGATGAGGTAGAACCTATTGCCCTGTTTATTATCAAACCTTGGGAGTTACTTCTACGTATGCTTATTTGCTATGTTATGCTCGTAGACGTGGTTTGGCTTGAGAGATCCATGACAGATGTGTGATTGTTAACTAATGGTTCAACTTAAGGTGGCAACTTTAATACACATCTGGGTGGATTGCTTGTGGGCACCTGAAGAATCCAGTGTTGTCCTAGGATATCCCGGAGTACCCGTGTGATCATCCTACGGTTCGCCACCCAGGCTCAAAGGGATCATAAGATTATTCATGCCAGAAACTTCCGTGTGCAGCCACAAGCTATTATGTGCTCTAGCATAGTTGAGTATGTTGCATGACCTCTTCCAGTGGTGGGCTAGCAGATGTAGAGGGAAAGTAGGTGTAACTGTCTACCCGGGGTTAGAGTTAATGTTTCTGAAAGACTTTGTCTCGGTCATCCGTTTCTCAAACACCATGTAGTGCGAGAAATCCAACGGAGGAGATCGAGTCTTGTGGGGAAAAGTGCGCAAACCTCTGCAGAGTGTACAAACTAATCATGGTTAGCCGTGTCCTCGGTTATGGACATCTTGAGTATCTGGATTTTGGATTATCATATGGATCTCATCACTCTAAATTAACTTGTTGGGTTGATAATTACTTTTAATTTGGATTGAGTTGGAGGAACCTTCTCAATGATGTTTCAACTACCATGATAGTTAAATAAAATATATACCGTTGTTGTAGGAAAAAATTGGCTTTTCGCAAAAACAATATAGCCATAGAGCCTCCACCAGCCATATATGCATATAGTGGTAGCATTTGTCTGTTCATTACTCTACTGTGTTACATTGCCAGCATATTCCATGTGCTGACCCGTTTTCGGGCTGCAACGTATCATGTTGCAGACTTTTCAGACGAGGAATAAGGTTCGCTAGGCCGTTGTCGTGCACTCAGCTATGCCGTTGGAGTTGATGGACTCACTTTATCTTCCAAGCCTTCCGCTGTTACCATATTTAGATGGCCTTAAGCCATATTTATTGTAATAAGTTCTCTTTTGAAGACATTCGATGTAATAAGTGTGTGATTGCTACTCTGTTATAAATCCTTCGAGTACTGTGTGTGTCAGCATTACCGATCCAAGGATGACACTGAAGCACAGAGACTTGACCGTCTGAGGTCGGGTCACTACAAGATGGTATCAGAGCACACGCTGAATGTAGGACACCACCACTAAGAAAAACCATTGGTCACTCTTCTCTACTCATTTCCGACTCCTCTCCATTCTCTAATCTTTAGGATGGCGGACTCGAGGAACAAGTTTGCACAACCAGATGAAGACACACCTTTTGGACGACACTTGAAGGAAGTCACTAGGTACCTGAACATCGGAATACCAAGCTTCACCGGGACCTACACGGCCACTTTACCAGAAGAGGAGCGCTAGATGATTCGAGTTCAAGTTCCAGGAAGGACGTTTACGCCAGCCACTGAGCCCATAGAGTTTTCCTTTGATGCACCAACCTGGAGTCTAGGCAAAAGTATGGCAGCCCACATTGCTATGGGGCGTATTGGAGAAATCTACAAATAGGAGCTGAAGGACACTATCTACCAGATATGTGGGCGCCGAGATGAGCAATGGGAGATGATCAGCACCAGGAAGGACAGGTCCATTGCAACATTCATTCAGGAGTTAAACCAGCACATTCGACACCAGGAGAACCAGATGTGCGCTGGTATGATAGATTTGAAGAAGGCGATGACCAGGAACATGGAGCTAGAAGAGGAACTCAAGTCTACGCACGACGAATACGAGGAGGAAATCACAATACTATTGGAGAAGAATGACGACCTGATAAAGAAGATCGGAGTATTCATGGGAGATCCCGCGCCAGGAGAAGACGACGATCAGTCCAAAGACATTCGTTCTGAAGACTACATCATCATCGACGACACTGACCCCGACCCCGACAGTAGTGATGATGACTATGAAGACGAAGCTGGAGCAGATATCATGGAGTCTTCCACCGATCAAAATTTCTAGTAGACCACCGATCAAGTAGAATATTTCCCCCATGTATATAGTATAGTCTGAGCACTGTAACGATAGTTAGATTGATTGTATGCCCTTACTTGATTGATTGAGTGATATGATATGATTGTGTTTGTCTCATGTGCATATGGGTAGTGCTTTCTCATTATACCCCATTCTATTCTAATATCTTCCCTCTAAACCCATCAGATGCCTCTGAGACATGATACCGGATTTGTCTTCCCACCGGAGCTCACTCAGTTGATCCAGCAGCAGAATGCCTTGATGCAGTTGTTAGTTCAGAACCAAGGCAACAACAACAACAACAACCCACCGCCACCACCTCCAGTTGACAACTTAGCCCGTTTTTTGAGGTTGCAGCCGCCGGTGTTTTCCAGTAGCACCGAGCCAATAGTTGCTGATGACTGGCTGCGTAGGATTGGAAGGGTGTTGACCACCGCAGGTTGCACAGATGCTGAGAAGGTGCGTTTTGCCGCACACCAATTGGACGGACCAGCAGCCTCATGGTGGGAGAATTACACAACCACTTTCCCTATAGCCAATGTCACTTGGGAGCAGTTTCAGCAAGCATTCCGCACCGCCCACGTCTCAACTGGAGCTATGAGCATGAAGAAGCGTGAGTTTCCCAACTTACGCCAGGGGAACCGTACTATGGGGCAGTACGTGGATGAGTTTAGCAAGTTATCCCGCTATGCCCCAGATGATGTGGCCACAGATGCCATGAAGCAGGAGAAGTTTATGGAAGGACTGAATGATGAGATGAGTATGCAGTTAATGGTGGCAACATTTAACAACTACCAAGAGTTGGTAGATAAAGCTCTCATGATCGAAGGGAAGCAGCAGCAGATAGAGAGCCGCAAGAGGAAGTATGGACAAGGGAAGTATAATTCAGGAGCTCAGCAGAAGCCTCGTTTTACCCCGAACTCGGGAGGACTTACCCATAACCATGGAGGCCACACTCACAATGGAGGAAGTTCTCATAATCATAATGGCCCAAAGAATGGGAATGGGAATGGAGCAAGCAGCAATCAGAACCGCTCCAATCCAGCCACACCCGCCAAGAGGGACCTAAGTCACATTACTTGTTTCAAGTGCGGGAAGACTGGACACTATGCCACCGAGTGCCCTGAAGCGAAGAACGGAAATGGTAATGGGAGCTCTAGGAAGAAGCCCAATCCATTTAACAAAGGACAAGTGAACCACGTGAACGTGGAGGAGGTTGAAGAGCAGCCAGATGCAGTTATCGGTAAGTTTTTTTGGTTAAGTCATTTACTGCAATCGTTCTTTTGATAGTGGTGCATCACATTCATACATATCAAGGGGATTTGTGGATAAGTATAAGTTGCCCACTAAAGTTCTTAGGACACCTATGCTAGTAACCTCACCCGGAGCTGAGTATATGGCAAGCAGTGGATGTTTTCAGATGCCATTAACCATAGGTAGTCATGTTTTCCCATCCGACTTGATAATTCTGGAGTCACAAGGATTGGATGTGATACTAGGCATGGATTGGCTATCGATGTATGGGGGAAACATCAATTGCGCCAGTAAGTCGATTTTGCTTACCACCCCGGAGGAAAAAATGATCAAGTATGTATCGAGGCATGCGCCAAGGAGAACCCATGTAAATTCCCTCTTAGGAGTTGTTCAGGAGGAAGTGCCTGTTGTAAAGGATTACCGAGATGTATTTCCAGAGGAGTTACCAGGCATGCCGCCAGATCGAGACATCGAGTTTTTGATAGAGCCGTTGCCAGGCACCCGGCCTATATCGAAGAGACCATACCGGATGCCCGCGAATGATCTGGAGGAGATCAAGAAACAGATTAAGGAGTTATTGGAGAAAGGTTACATTCGATGAAGTTCATCACCATGGGGAGCCCCAGTACTCTTGGTTGAGAAGAAGGATGGATCATTGAGAATGGTTGTAGATTATCGTGCGCTGAATGAAGTGACGATCAAGAACAAGTACCCGCTCCAATGATCAATGATTTGTTTGACCAGCTGCAAGGAGCTAAAGTGTTTTCGAAGATCGATCTGCGATCAGGATACCACCAGTTGAGCTGCAAGGAGCTAAAGTGTTTTCGAAGATCGATCTGCGATCAGGATACCACCAGTTGAAGATTCGAGAGAAAGATATACCTAAAATAGCTTTTACCACGAGGTATGGGTTATATGAGTATACCGTTATGTCATTCGGATTGACTAATGCCCCTGCCTATTTCATGAGTATGATGAACAAGGTGTTCATGGAGTTCTTAGATAAGTTTGTTGTGGTGTTCATTGATAATATCTTGGTATACTCAAAGAATGAAGAGGAACACAAGGAGCATTTGCATTTAGTTCTCGAGAAGCTCAGGGAGCATCAGTTGTATGCCAAGTTCAGCAAATGTGAGTTTTGGTTGAAGGAAGTTGGATTCCTTGGACATGTTATATCAGGAGAAGGTATAGCAGTAGACCCCACCAAGGTTAAATCAGTCACTGATTGGTTATCACCCACCTCAGTTGGAGAGATCCGCAGTTTTCTTGGACTAGTAGGATATTACCGGAGATTAATTGAGAATTTATCTAAAATTGCGAAACCCATGACGGAGTTGCTGAAGAAGGACACCAGGTTCAAATGGACAAAAGAATGTGAGGCCAGTTTTCAGGAGTTGAAGAAACGTTTGACTACAGCCCTAGTGCTAATTTTGCCGGATATACGCAAGGATTTCCAAGTGTATTGCGACGCATCTCGCTTAGGACTTGGAGGAGTACTTATGCAAGACGGAAGAGTTGTTTCATATGCCTCACGACAGCTTTGACCGCATGAGTTGAATTATGCCACGCATGACTTGGAGTTAGCAGCAGTAGTGCATGCGCTCAAAACCTGGAGACACTTTCTTATTGGAAACCGTTGTGATGTGTACACAGATCATAAGAGTTTGAAGTATATATTCACCCAGAAGGAGCTGAACCTCAGGCAGAGGGGATGGTTGGAGCTTATAAAGGATTATGACATGAAGATGCATTATCATCCAGGAAAAGCCAATGTCGTAGCAGACGCTTTGAGCCGAAAAAGTTATGTCAATACTCTCTTAATGGGAGGGATGCCAAAGGAGTTAGCCGAGGATCTCAGGGAACTTCGTTTGGAGATTGTTCCTAGAGGTTTTGTTGCAGCGATGGAAGTTCAGTCTACATTGTTGGGAAAGATTCGGGAGGCTCAGAAGGATGACAAGGAAATTGCCGAGATAAAGGAGAGAATGAGCAAAGGAAAGGCCAAAGGTTTTCGTGAGGATGAGCATGACACCTTGTGGTTTGAGGACCGCATTTATGTGCCCAATAATGCAGAGATCAGGAAGTTGATACTACAGGAAGCTCATGACTCACCATACTCGATACACCCCGGAAACACTAAGATGTATTTGGATTTGAAGGAGCGTTTCTGGTGGACCGGTATGAAGAAGGATATTGCCGAGTATGTAGCCGTATGTGATGTATGTCAGAGAGTGAAGGCAGAACATCAGAAGCCAGCAGGATTACTGCAGCCTATGCCGATACCCGAGTGGAAGTGGGATAAGCTTGGCATGGATTTTATCACCGGATTACCCAGGACCCGATCGGGATATGATTCTATCTAGGTAGTAGTGGATCGGTTGACCAAGGTAGCTCACTTTATCCCAGTGAAAACCACCTATACAAGTGCGAAGTTGGCAAAGATATACATGACCAGGATCGTATGTCTGCACGGAGTTCCGAGGACCATCGTATCAGATAGAGGAACACAATTTACTTCAAAGTTTTGGTATCAGTTGCACCAGACTTTGGGTACCAGGCTAGAGTTTAGTACAACTTTTCATCCACAGACAGATGGACAGACTGAGAGAGTCAATCAGATTCTGGAGGACATGTTGCAAGCTTGTGCACTATATTATGGATCTAGTTGAGATGACAACCTGCCCTACGCGGAGTTCTCATACAACAACAGCTATCAGGCCAGTTTGAAGATGGCACCGTTCGAAGCCCTGTATGGAAGAAGGTGCAGAACACCGTTGATGTGGGATGAAGTTGGAGACCGTCAGTTGTTTGGACCGGATTTGATTAAAGAGTCAGAAGAGAAGGTTAAGCTGATTTGAGATAGACTAAAGGTAGCTCAGTCCAGGCAGAAGAGTTATGCAGATTCAAAACGCAAGGAGGTAGTCTATGAAATCAGAGACAGAGCATATCTGCGAGTGTCGCCTCTGCGAGGAGTTAAGCATTTTGGAGTTAAGGGAAAGTTAGCCCCGAGATTTGTAGGACCATACCGAGTTTTGGAACGCATGAGAGAGGTTGCCTACAAGTTGGAGTTACCCGAAGGACTGTCAGGAGTTCATGATGTGTTTCACGTTTCCTAGTTGAAGAAGTGTCATGCAGAGATGGCCGATATTCCCCTGAGAGATACAGTGCCCCTGGAAGCAATTAAGTTGGACAGTGATTTGACATATGAGGAGAAACCTGTCAAGATCCTCGAGTTTGCCAGCCGAGTTACTCGCAGCAAGGTTATCAAGTTTTGCAAAGTTCAGTGGAGCCACCATACCGAGGATGAAGCCACCTGGGAACGAGAGGATGATCTACGGAAATACCACCCACACATGTTTTCTAGCCAACCCGAATCTCGAGGGCGAGATTCATCTTAAGGGGGTAGGTTTGTAACATCCCAAATTTTCAATTTGGAATGTTATACATAGGTCATTCATGCATATCATATTCTATTGCATTTCGTTTTGCGATCCTCGAAATTCTAAGCAACTCAAGGACCCACGGAGAGAGTTGGGGATCTCCTAGTTTTCATATTTGATTTTTTTCTCAAATATCGAAACAGGGATCATTTTGGTTTTAATAATTTTTCTCTCCGAAAATATTTCATACTAAAAGTATATGAGAGGAGATAATATGACTTCTCCAAAATAAATGAAATATTGGAGGAAAAATATTAAAATCAATTAATAAATTTTATTTGGATTTTATTGTAATTTTATTCGAATTAGGAAAAATTCACGTTTTCCAAAATTGCATTAGAGGCCCAAATAAATGTTCACTCTGTCCGGCATATTTTTAAAGGACGGGGAAAATTTATTTCGGGATTTTTGGAGTCCGTTTAGTATTTCTTTTCTTTGTTTTTCTCCGCGTTGGAATTTAAAAACAAAAAAAACAAACCGACTTACCGGGCCGTGTCCGCCTGGGACACCGACCCGGCCGGCCCATTAAAAGGCCGAAGGCCCGAGGCGCCAGCCCCCACCCCCGAAAACCTAGCCGCCAGCCCCGCCGCCTGATCCGCCGCCGCCGCGACTCGCGCCCCGCCGCCGGACGCCGCCGCCCGCCAGAGTACACCGCCGCCGCCGTCCCGTTCCACGAGGTAGCCGCCGTTTTTTTAAACCGATCGGTTTTTATTTCGTAAACCTAGATCTCGTTTTCTTTAGAATCGGTTTTGTTTCGGTTTTCTCGGTTCGGTTAAATAGCGGACGTTCGTCCGTACGTTCATTTTAATGAACATTGTTTGTCCGTTAGCCGCAGACAGCGAACGTTCGTTCGTTAGCCTGTTCGTCAGTTTTTCTTTTTCCAGGGTTTTTCCGCGATTATTTTCGATCGCGATTTCTGCCCTGATTTTCGTTTTAGTTTATCTTTTCGCTCGTTTATCGGAATCAGACGATTCAAGCGCCTAGATCTTCGTCTCGAAGCCCTCATTCTGTTTAACCAACTTGAACAAGATTTTGATACAGTAAAATTTGACTTTAGTCTAAATTAGTAATCGGATCTTGTTTCTTTTGTGGTTTGAGTTTCGTTGCTCCTTTTGATTTGATTCTTTTTGCAAACCGGAGTTCTTCAGTTGAATTTTCTGGTTAGATCTTCTTATTTGGGAGTTATCCGTGCGTCTTTGCTTGATTGCTTATGTATGCTATTGTTTGTTTGCGATAGAATTCCCGGAGTGCGAGGCGTGCTACTACGAGTCACTAGGTTTTGCAGATCGTTAGCAAGGCAAGTAACACATTGATCATACTCTTTTCATACCCAGTTTTTATGCATTAGTTCCAATCCTCAAACTTTGCATGATTAGGATGTGTTTAACTTGTGGGTATTGGGAAGTAGATGATGAGGTAGAACCTATTGCCCTGTTTATTATCAAACCCTTGGGAGTTACTTCTACGTATGCTTATTTGCTATGCTATGCTCGTAGACGTGGTTTGGCTTGAGAGATCCATGACAGATGTGTGATTGTTAACTAATGGTTCAACTTAAGGTGGCAACTTTAATACACATCTGGGTGGATTGCTTGTGGGCACTTGGAGAATCCAGTGTTGTCCTAGGATATCCCGGAGTACCTGTGTGATCATCCTACGGTTCGCCACCCAGGCTCAAAGCGATCATAAGATTATTCATGCTAGAAACTTCCGTGTGCAGCCACAAGATATTATGGGCTCTAGCATAGTTGAGTATGTTGCATGACCTCTTCCAGTGGTGGGCTAGCAGATGTAGAGGGAAAGTAGGTGT
The DNA here is from genome assembly GCF_002575655.3 of Aegilops tauschii subsp. strangulata. NCBI lineage: Eukaryota > Viridiplantae > Streptophyta > Magnoliopsida > Poales > Poaceae > Aegilops > Aegilops tauschii. The sequence goes on along the minus strand of NC_053037.3, from coordinate 7,389,518 downwards.
AACTGTCCACCCGGGGTTAGGGTTAATGTTTCTGAAAGACTGTGTCTCGGTCATCCGTTTCTCAAACACCATGTAGTGCGAGAAATCCAATGGAGGAGATCGAGTCTTGTGGGGAAAAGTGCGCAAACCTCTGCAGAGTGTACAAACTAATCATGGTTAGCCGTGTCCCCGATTATGGACATCTTGAGTATCTGGATTTGGATTATCATATGGATCTCATCACTCTAAATTAACTTGTTGGGTTGATAATTACTTTTAATTGGGATTGAGTTGGAGGAACCTTCTCAATGATGTTTCAACTCCCATGATAGTTAAATAAAATATATTCTGTTGTTGTAGGGAAAATTGGCTTTTCGCAAAAACAATATAACCATAGAGCCTCCACCAGCCATATATGCATATAGTGGTAGCATTTGTCTGTTCATTACTCTACTGTGTTACATTGCCAGCATATTCCATGTGCTGACCCGTTTTCGGGCTGCAACGTATCATGTTGCAGACTTTTCAGACGAGGAGTAAGGTTCGCTAGGCCGTTGTCGTGCACTCAGCTATGCCGTTGGAGTTGATGGACTCACTTTATTTTCCAAGCCTTTCGCTGTTACCATATTTAGATGGCCTTAAGCCATATTTATTGTAACAAGTTCTCTTTTGGAGACATTCGATGTAATAAGTGTGTGATTGCTACTCTGTTATAAATCCTTCGAGTACTGTGTGTGTCAGCATTACCGATCCAGGGATGACACTGAAGCACAGAGACTTGACCGTATGAGGTCGGGTCGCTACACGTGTGTGCCTGCTGGGCACGCCGTGGATGCCGATCATACCACTTTTACATATTTTTGACAATAATTTATATTATTTTTATTTGTACTAACCTATTAACCCAGTACCAAAGGTTAGTTCTTGTTTATAATGTTTTGGCGGTTTTAGGTGAAAAATTCAAGGGGCTAGAATGCCCTAATTTTTTTGTGAAATTTTTGTTAGGATATCAGGTTTTTTGGCGCAAGAATCAATGCAAGACGAGGCCCATGGGCCCCACAAGGGCAGGCCGCACGGATATCCCATGGCCACGCCATGAGGGATTGTGTGGGATCCGTAAGTCGGATGGAGCCCTCCTTCGGCCGCAAGGAAGCTAATTTTGTGAAAAATAGTGTTAAAATTTCATCATGGTCGGAGTTAAGAAACTTCGGATATTTAGGAAACGGTGTTCAGCCAGAAAAAATACCGAAACAGAGAGAAAAACCTAGAGAAAAAGAGGAGGAGATATCCAATCTCGGAGGGGCTCCCGCCCTCCGGGGGCTATGGAGGCCAAGGACCAGAGGGGTGGATCCTTCTCCCATCTAGGGGGAAGGCCAAGCAAGGGCAATAAGGAGGGCCCCTCTCCCACCTCTCACCCGATGGCGCTGGAGTGCCGCCGGGGGAACCATCGTCACGGCGACAATCTCCATCAACACCGCCGTCGTCATCAACACCTCCATCACCTTCCTCCCTCTATAATCAGCGGTCAACTCTCCTGCAACCCGATGTAATCCCCTACTTGAACATGGTCTTTGGTGCTATGAATTATTATCCAATGATTTGTGTCATCATATTTTGTTTGAGTAGATCACTTTTGTCCTATGGATTGATTGGTGATCATGATTGGTTTGAGTTGCATGTTTTATTTTGTTGTTGTCCTTTGGTGCCCATTATATATGTGAGCGCACACGTATATGTATTATACTATAGGGTGGTGCAATATGTGATTAATTTGCTTATGATGGGTTACGGGAGTGATAGAAGCCTAAACACTAGTTGGTGAGTTATTTCATATGGGATGAAGGGGGACCAATTTTATCTTAATGATATGGTTGGGCTTGCCTTAATGGACTCGTTAGTAGTTGTGGATGCTTGCTAATAGTTACAATCACAAATGCATAAAATTTGGAGTAAGGGATGTCATGCTAGCAGATGCCTCTTTCACACATGTAACTGCAATGATGACGATCGGTCTAGTTATCAATTGACTAGGGACAATTTCACACATCCTACCACCACTTTTCCACACTTACTATATTTACTTTATTGTTCTTTATTAACATAACACTTAACTTTTATTTTTCACATTATTTATTATCTTGCAAACCTATCCTATTACACATATAGAGTAGTTTTATTTCTTGTTCTAGGTAAAGCAAATATTAAGTGTGCGTAGAGTTGTATCAGTGGTCGCTTGAACTTGAGGGAATAGTAATTCTACCTTTGCCTCATTGGGTTTGACACTCTTATTTATTGAAAGGACTACAACTGATTCCCTACATTGTGTGTTATCACCGACCACGATCGCATCAAGGTCGACGGCAATGGTCAGCCCGACGACCGACAAACTTCGTCCTCCCGTCCTCCAAGACCTCCCCTTAATTGGGCTCGATCCAAGCATAAGACAACACCAGGCCCTGATACGTCCACTTTGCGTAATTATTTATTATTGTAATTTATCTTATTTTAGTGATATATTTCACATCATGGTGCAATTCTAATGCCTTTTCTTTCTTAAAATGCAAGCTATAGAAAGAGAGGGAGATTATTGGCAGCTGTAATTCTATATCTAAAATAGCAACAGAAGAGAAAGCAATTCTCCGGAGCTCAAAATGAAGCGTGAACTTTTGGAGAATTATTTTGAAATACATGAAGAATATTGGAGCAAAGAAGTACTAGAGGGGAACCACTTGCCAGCCACATGGACATGTGGCGCGACCTACCCCCCTGGCCGCGCCCCTTGTCCATGTGGGCCCCTGGAGGCTCTTCTCCCGATGCCCTTTGGCCATAAAAGTCCTATTTACCCTAGAAAAAATGACATACTTTTTGTGTGACTTTTCGCCGACGCCTGGGGGATGGAACTTGGGCGGAACACTTTTGCTCTCCGATGGAGCGATTATGTGGGAGAAAATTCCCTCCGGGAGAGGGAAATCAATGCCTTCTTCACTACCAACACTTCGTTCATCATGAGGATCATCATCTCCATCAACATCTTCATCAGCACCATGTCATCTCCAAATCCTAGTTTATCTCTTGTGCTCAATCTTTGTATCCAACCTCAGATTGGTACCTGAGGGTGCTAGTAGTGTTGATTACATCTTATAGTTGATGCTTGTTGGTTTAATTGGTGGAAGATTATTATGTTCAGAATGGTAATCATATATTTGTAACCACTAATCATGATCAATATGATGAGTTGTGAGTAGTTCCATTTGTTCTTGAGGACATGAGAGAAGTCTTGTTACTCGTGTGAAGTTGATGATCATTCAATCTTTTGATAATATGTTGTGCAGTTCTTCCTCTAGTGGTGTCATGTGAACGTCAACTACATGACATTCGTCATCTTTAGTCCTTGGGGCATGAATTATGAAATTAGTTTGTGAATCATGGTTTGCGGGAGTGATAGAAACCTAAACCCTAATTTATGAATTACTCCGTAAGGGGTTATTTTGGATCCAACTCTTTATTGCTATGGTTAGATTTATCTTAATTACCTCTTGTAGATGCGGATGCTTGCATAGAGAGTATAATCATAAGTAGGTATTTGTTCAAGTTAGGACAATACCTTAGCTCCGGTCTAGCCACATAACACTTATCAAGGCAATGAATGTAAGTCGATGAATCAGGTTGAATGTAACTTGGCGATATTCCCGTGTGTCCTCAAGAGCGTCTTAATCACTATAAGAAGTATCGCCGGCTTGTCCTTAGCACAATTAAGGATTGGGACACTTGCTGCATCTTGCTACCTTGTTACTTGTTACCTTGTTATAAATTATCTTGCTATCAAACTATCTACCAAAACTATCTTACAACATTTGCAGTGAAATCCTTGCTAAAAAATGCCTATCAATTGCTTCTACTCCTCGTTGGGTTCAAAACTCTTACTTATTAAAAGAACCATGATCGATCCCCTATACTAGTGGGTCATAATGCCCTCCTCGTCGAACACGCACCAGCGAGGCTGCTGAGAGGTGCGAGTCGGTCCCTTCGAGCTTCTCGCCAGGCTGCATGTGCTCTGGCTCGTGCATGTCCTCCTGGCCGCGTTTCTCTCAGCCGACGTGGCCACTTTGTACCTGATGACGTGACTGAAGGAAATATGCCCTAGAGGCAATAATAAAGTTGTTATTTATATTTCCTTATATCATGATAAATGTTTATTATTCATGCTAGAATTGTATTAACCGAAAACTTAGTACATGTGTGGATACATAGACAAACAGAGTGTCCCTAGTATGCCTCTACTTGACTAACTCGTTAATCAAAGATGGTTAAGTTTCCTAGCCATAGACATGTGTTGTCATTTGATGAACGGGATCACATCATTAGGGAATGATGTGATGGATAAGACCCATCCGTTAGCTTAGCACTATGATCGTTTAGTTTATTGCTATTGCTTTCTTCATGACTTATACATGTTCCTATGACTATGAGGTTATGCAACTCCCGAATACTGGAAGAACACTTAGTGTGCTATCAAACGTCACAACGTAACTGGGTGATTATAAAGATGCTCTACAGGTGTCTCCGATGGTGTTTGTTGAGTTGACATAGATCAAGATTAGGATTTGTCACTCCGTGTATCGGAGAGGTATCTCTGGACCCTCTCGGTAATGCACATCACTATAAGCCTTGCAAGCAATGTGACTAATGAGTTAGTTACGGGATGATGCATTACGGAACGAGTAAAGAGACTTGCCGATAACGAGATTGAACTAGGTATGAGGATACGGACGATCGAATCTCGGGCAAGTAACATACCGATGACAAAGGGAACAACGTATGTTGTTATGCGGTTTGACCGATAAAGATCTTCGTAGAATATGTAGTAGCCAATATGAGCATCCAGGTTCCGCTATTGGTTATTGACCGGAGATGTGTCTCGGTCATGTCTACATAGTTCTCGAACCCGTATGGTCTGCACGCTTACCGTTCAATGACGATTTGTATTATGAGTTATATGATTTGATGCCGAAGTTTGTTCGGAGTCCCGGATGAGATCACAGACATGACGAGGAGTCTCGAAATGGCCGAGAGGTAAAGATTCATATATTGGAAGGTTGCATTCGGACATTGGAATGGTTCCGAGTGATTCAGGCATTTTTTCGGAGTACTGGGAGGTTACCGGAACCCCCCGGGGAAAGATTGGGCCTACATGGGCCATAGGGAAGAGGGGAGGCAGCCCACAAGGGGCAGCCGCGCCCCCTCCCTATAGGGAGTCCGAATTGAACTAGGGAAGGGGGACTAGGGAAGGGGGCGCGCCCCCCTTTCCTTCTCCTCCTCCTCTCCCTTCCCTCTTTCCCCCTCTCCGGAAAAGGAAAGGGAGTCCAACTAGGATTGGGAGTCCTAGTTGGACTCCCCTCTATGGCGCGCCCCCTAGGCCGGCCGCCTCCTCCTCCCCTCCTTTATATACGGGGGAGGGGGGCACCCCAATGGCACAACATGCTTCTCTTAGCCGTGTGCGGTGCCCCCCTCCACAGTTACACACCTCGGTCATATCGTCGTAGTGCTTAGGCGAAGCCCTGCGCCGGTAACTTCATCATCACCGTTGCCACGCCGTCATGCTGACGGAACTCTCCCTTGGCCTCAACTAGATCAAGAGCTCGAGGGACGTCATCGAGCTGAACGTGTGCTGAACGCGGAGGTGCCATACGTTCGGTACTTGGATCGGTTGGATCGCAAAGATGTTCGACTACATCAACTGCGTTACTTAACGCTTCCGCTTTCAGTCAACGAGGGTACGTGGACACACTCACCCCTCTCGTTGCTATGCATCTCCTAGATATATCTTGCGTGATCGTAGCAATTTTTTGAAATACTGCGTTCCCCTACAGTGGCATCCGCGCCAGGTCTATGCGTAGATGTTATATGCACGAGTAGAACACAATGAGTTATGTGCGATAATAGTCATACTGCTTACCAGCAACGTCTTACTTTGATTCGGCGGTATTGTTGGATGAAGCGGCCTAGACGGACATTACATGACCGCGTTCATGAGACTGGTTCTACCGCCGTGCTTCGCACACAGGTGGCTAGTGGGTGTCTGTTTCTCCAACTTTAGTTGAATCGAGTTTGACTATGCCCGGTCCTTGTTGAAGGTTAAAACAACACATTTGACGAAAAATGTTGTGGTTTTTGATGCGTAGGTAAGAACGGTTCTTGCTAGAAGTCCGTAGCAGCCACGTAAAACTTGCAACAACAAAGTAGAGGACGTCTAACTTGTTTTTGCAGGGCTTGCTGTGATGTGATATGGTCAAGACGTGATGATATATAAATTTTTGTATGAGATGATCATGTTTTGTAAAAGTTATCGGCAACTGGCGGGAGCCTTGTGGTTGTCGCTTTATTGTATGAAATGCAATCGCCATGTAATTACTTTACTTTATCACTAAGCGGTAGCGATAGTCGTAGAAGCAATAGTTGGCGAGACGACAACGATGCTACGATGGAGATCAAGGTGTCAAGCCGGTGACGATGGTGATCATGACGGTGCTTTGGAGATGGAGATCAAAGGCACAAGATGATGATGGCCATATCATATCACTTATTTTGATTGCATGTGATGTTTATCCTTTATGCATCTTATTTTGCTTAGTACGGCGGTAGCATAAAGATGACCCCTCACTAAATTTCAAGGTACAAGTGTTCTCCTTGAGTATGCACTGTTGCTACAGTTCGTCGTGCCGAGACACCACGTGATGATCGGGTGTGATAAGCTCTACGTTCACATACAACGGGTGCAAGCCAGTTTTGCACACGCAGAATACTCGGGTTAAAATTGACGAGCCTAGCATATGCAGATATGGCCTCGGAACACTGAGACCGAAAGGTCGAGCGTGAATCATATAGTAGATATGATCAACATAGTGATGTTCACCATTCAAAACTACTCCATCTCACGTGATGATCGGACATGGTTTAGTTGATATGGATCACGTGATCATTTAGATGACTAGAGGGATGTCTATCTAAGTGGGAGTTCTTAAGTAATATGTGTTGGAAATATGCCCTAGAGGCAATAATAAATGGTTATTATTATATTTCTTTGTTCATGGTAATTGTCTATTATTTATGCTATAATTGTATTGTCCGGAAATCGTAATACATGTGTGAATACATAGACCACAACGTGTCCCTAGTAAGCCTCTAGTTGACTAGCTCGTTGATCAACAGATAGTCATGGTTTCCTGACTATGGACATTAGATGTCATTGATAACGGGATCACATCATTAGGAGAATGATGTGATGGACAAGACCCAATCCTAAGCATAGCATAAAAGATCGTGTAGTTTCGTTTGCTAGAGCTTTTCCAATGTCAAGTATCTTTTCCTTAGACCATGAGATCGTGCAACTCCCGGATACCGTAGGAGTGCTTTTGGTGTGCCAAACGTCACAACATAACTGGGTGACTATAAAGGTGCACTACGGGTATCTCCGAAAGTGTCTGTTGGGTTGGCACGGATCGAGACTGGGATTTGTCACTCCGTGTGACGGAGAGGTATCTCTGGGCCCACTCGGTAATGCATCATCATAATGAGCTCTATGTGACTAAGGCGTTAGTCACGGGATCATGCATTGCGGTACGAGTAAAGAGACTTGCCGGTAACGAGATTGAACAAGGTATTGGGATACCGACGATCGAATCTCGGGCAAGTAACATACCGATTGACAAAGGGAATTGTATACGGGATTGATTGAATCCTCGACACCGTGGTTCATCCGATGAGATCATCGTGGAACATGTGGGAGCCAACATGGGTATCCAGATCCCGCTGTTGGTTATTGACCGGAGAGGCGTCTCGGTCATGTCTGCATGTCTCCCGAACCCGTAGGGTCTACACACTTAAGGTTCGGTGACGCTAGGGTTGTAGAGATATGTGTATGCGGAAACCCGAAAGTTGTTCGCAGTCCCGGATGAGATCCCGGACGTCACGAGGAGTTCCAGAATGGTCCGGAGGTGAAGAATTATATATAGGAAGTCAAGTTTCGGCCACCGGGAAAGTTTCGGGGGTTACCGGTATTGTACCGGGACCACCGGAAGGGTCCCGGGGGTCCACCGGGTGGGGCCACCTACCCCGGAGGGCCCCATGGGCTGAAGTGGGAGGATAACCAGCCCCTAGTGGGCTGGGGCACCCCCCATGGGCCTCCCCCCTGCGCCTAGGGTTGGAAACCCTAGGGTGGGGGGGGGGGGGCGCCCCACTTGCCTTGGGGGGCAAGTTCCCTCCCTTGGCCGCCGCCCCTTGCCCTAGATGGGTTGTGGCCGGCGCCCCCCCTCCCAGGGGGCCTATATAAAGGGGGGAGGGAGGGCAGTAGGAACACAGCCTTGGGCGCCTCCCTCCTCCCCTTCAACACCTCTCTCTCTCGTATAAGCTCGGCGAAGCCCTGCCGACATCCCGCTGCATCCACCACCACGCCGTCGTGCTGCTGGATCTCCATCAACCTCTCCTTCCCCCTTGCTGGATCAAGAAGGAGGAGACGTCGCTGCACCGTACGTGTGTTGAACGCGGAGGTGCCGTCCGTTCGGCACTCGGTCATCGGTGATTTGGATCACGGCGAGTACGACTCCGTCATCCACGTTCATTGGAACGCTTCCGCTCGCGATCTACAAGGGTATGTAGATGCACTCCTTTCCCCTCGTTGCTAGTATACTCCATAGATGCATCTTGGTGAGCGTAGGAAAATTTTAAATTATGCTACGATTCCCAATAGTGGCATCATGAGCCAGGCCTATGCGTAGTTACTATGCACGAGTAGAACACAAAGCAGTTGTGGGCGTTGATGTTGCAAATTCTTCTTGCCGCTACTAGTCATTTCTGGTTTCGGCGGCATTGTAGGATGAAGCGGCCCGGACCGACCTTACACGTATGCTTACGTGAGACAGGTTCCACCGACTGACATGCACTAGTTGCATAAGGTGGCTAGCGGGTGTCTGTCTCTCCTACTTTAGTCGGAACGGATTCGATGAAAAAGGTCCTTATGAAGGGTAAATAGAAATTGGCAAATCACGTTGTGGTCTTACGTAGGTAAGAAACGTTCTTGCTAGAAACCTACAAACCACGTAAAAATTTGCAACAACAATTAGAGGACGTCTAACTTGTTTTTGCAGCAAGTGCTATGTGATGTGATATGGCCAGAAGATGTGATGAATGATATATGTGATGTATGAGCTTGATCATATTCTTGTAATAGGAATCACGACTTGCATGTCGATGAGTATGACAACCGGCAGGAGCCATAGGAGTTGTCTTTATTATTTTGCATGACCTGCGTGTCATTGAATAACGCCAGGTAAATTATTTTACTTTGTTGCTAAACGCGTTAGCCATAGAAGTAGAAGTAATCGTTGGCGTGACGACTTCATGAAGACACAATGATGGAGATCATGATGATGGAGATCATGGTGTCATGCCGGTGACGAAGATGATCATGGTGCCCCGAAGATGGAGATCAAAGGAGCATAATGATATTGGCCATATCATGTCACTATTTGATTGCATGTGATGTTTATCATGTTTTTGCATCTTATTTACTTAGAACGACGGTAGTAAGTAAGATGATCCCTTATAATAATTTCAAGAAAGTGTTCACCCTAACTGTGCACCGTTGCGAAGGTTCGTTGTTTCGAAGCACCACGTGATGATCGGGTGTGATAGATTCTAACGTTCGAATACAACGGGTGTTGACGAGCCTAGCATGTACAGACATGGCCTCGGAACACACGCAATACACTTAGGTTGACTTGACGAGCCTAGCATGTACAGACATGGCCTCGGAACACGGAGGACCGAAAGGTCGAGCATGAGTCATATAGAAGATACGATCAACATGGAGATGTTCACCGATCTTGACTAGTCCGTCTCACGTGATGATCGGACACGGCCTAGTTAAATTCGGATCATGTATCACTTAGATGACTAGAGGGATGTCTATTTGAGTGGGAGTTCATTAAATAATTTGATTAGATGAACTTAATTATCATGAACTTAGTCTAAAATCTTTACACTATGTCTTGTAGATCAAATGGCCAACGTTGTCCTCAATTTCAACGCGTTCCTAGAGAAAACCAAGCTGAAAGATGATGGCAGAAACTATACGGACTGGGTCCGGAACCTGAGGATCATCCTCATAGTAGCCAAGAAAGATTATGTCTTAGAAGCACCGCTAGGTGAAGCACCAATCCCAGAGAACCAAGACGTTATGAACGCTTGGCAATCACGTGCTGATGATTACTCCCTCGTTCAGTGCGGCATGCTTTACAGCTTAGAACCGGGTCTCCAAAAGCGTTTTGAGAAACATGGAGCATATGAGATGTTCGAGGAGCTGAAATTGGTTTTCCAAGCTCATGCCCGGGTCGAGAGATATGATGTCTCCGACAAGTTCTTCAGCTGTAAAATGGAGGAGAATAGTTCTGTTAGTGAGCACATACTCAGAATGTCTGGGTTGCACAACCGCTTGTCTCAGCTGGGAGTTAATCTCCCGGATGACGCGGTCATTGACAGAATCCTTCAGTCGCTTCCACCAAGCTACAAGAGCTTTGTGATGAACTTCAATATGCAAGGGATGGAAAAGACCATTCCTGAGGTATATTCGATGCTGAAATCAGCGGAGGTGGAGATCAGAAAAGAACATCAAGTGTTGATGGTGAATAAAACCACTAAGTTCAAGAAGGGCAAGGGTAAGAAAAACTTCAAGAAGGACGGCAATGGAGTTGCCGCGCCCGGTAAACCAGTTACTGGGAAGAAGTCAAAGAATGGACCCAAGCCTGAGACTGAGTGCTTTTATTGCAAGGGAAGTGGTCACTGGAAGCGGAACTGCCCCAAATACTTAGCGGACAAGAAGAAGGCTGTCAACACCAAAGGTATATGTGATATACATGTAATTGATGTGTACCTTACCAGTACTCGTAGTAGCTCCTGGGTATTTGATACCGGTGCGGTTGCTCATATTTGTAACTCAAAACAGGAACTACGGAATAAACGGAGACTGGCGAAGGACGAGGTGACGATGCGCGTCGGGAATGGTTCCAAGGTCGATGTGATCGCCGTCGGCACGCTACCTCTGCATCTACCCACGGGATTAGTTTTAAACCTCAATAATTGTTATTTAGTGCCAGCTTTGAGCATGAACATTGTATCTGGATCTCGTTTAATTCGAGATGGCTACTCATTTAAATCCGAGAATAATGGTTGTTCTATTTATTTGAGAGATATGTTTTATGGTCATGCCCCGCTGGTCAATGGTTTATTCTTGATGAATCTCGAACGTGATGTTACACATGTTCATAGTGTGAATACCAAAAGATGTAAAGTTGATAACGATAGTCCCACATATCTGTGGCACTGCCGCCTTGGTCACATTGGTGTTAAGCGCATGAAGAAGCTCCATGCAGATGGACTATTGGAGTCTCTTGATTACAAATCATTTGACACATGCGAACCATGCCTCATGGGTAAGATGACCAAGACTCCGTTCTCCGGAACAATGGAGCGAGCAACCAACTTATTGGAGATCATACATACCGATGTGTGCGGTCCAATGAGTGTTGAGGCTCGCGGAGGATATCGTTATGTTCTCACTCTCACTGATGATTTAAGTAGATATGGGTATGTATACCTAATGAAACACAAGTCTGAAACCTTTGAAAAGTTCAAGGAATTTCAGAGTGAAGTTGAGAATCAACGTGACAGGAAAATAAAATTCTTACGATCAGATCGTGGTGGAGAATATTTAAGTCACGAATTTGGTACACACTTAAGGAAATGTGGAATAGTTTCACAACTCACGCCGCCTGGAACACCTCAGAGAAATGGTGTGTCCGAACGTCGTAATCGCACTCTATTGGATATGGTGCGATCTATGATGTCTCTTACCGATTTACCGCTCTCATTTTGGGGCTATGCTTTAGAGACTGCCGCATTCACTTTAAATAGGGCTCCGTCGAAATCCGTTGAGACGACACCGTATGAATTATGGTTTGGGAAGAAACCTAAGCTGTCGTTTCTAAAAGTTTGGGGATGCGATGCTTATGTCAAGAAACTTCAACCTAAAAAGCTCGAACCCAAGTCGGAAAAATGCGTCTTCATAGGATGCCCTAAGGAAACTATTGGGTATACCTTCTACCTCAGATCCGAAGGCAAGATCTTCGTTGCCAAGAACGGGTCCTTTCTGGAGAAGGAGTTTCTCTCGAAAGAATTGAGTGGGAGGAAAGTGGAACTTGATGAGGTGATAGTCACCCCTTCTGAACCGGAAAGTAGCGCAGCGCGGGAAAATGTTCCTGTGGTGCCTACACCGACTGGGGAGGAAGTTAATGATGATGATCATGAAGCTTCAGATCAAGTTACTGAACTTCGTAGGTCCACAAGGACACGTTCCGCACCAGAGTGGTACGGCAACCCTGTCCTGGAAATCATGTTGTTAGACAACGGTGAACCTTCGAACTATGAAGAAGCGATGGCGGGCCCGGATTTCGACAAATGGCTAGAAGCCATGAAATCCGAGATAGGATCCATGTATGAAAACGAAGTATGGACTTTGACTGACTTGCCCGATGATCGGCGAGCCATAGAAAATAAATGGATCTTTAAGAAGAAGACGGACGCGGATGGTAATGTGACCATCTACAAAGCTCGACTTGTCGCTAAGGGTTATCAACAAGTTCAAGGGGTTGACTACGATGAGACTTTCTCACCCGTAGCGAAGCTGAAGTCCGTCCGAATCATGTTAGCAATTGCCGCATACTATGATTATGAGATATGGCAGATGGACGTCAAAACGGCATTCCTTAACGGCTTCCTTAAGGAAGAGTTGTATATGATGCAGCCGGAAGGTTTTGTCGATCCTAAGAATGCTAACAAAGTATGCAAGCTCCAGCGCTCAATCTATGGGCTGGTGCAAGCATCTCGGAGTTGGAACATTCGCTTTGATGAGATGATCAAAGCGTTTGGGTTTACACAGACTTATGGAGAAGCCTGTGTTTACAAGAAAGTGAGTGGGAGCTCTGTAGCATTTCTCATATTATATGTGGATGACATACTATTGATGGGAAATGATATAGAATTCTTGGAAAGTATAAAGGCCTATTTGAATAAGTGTTTTTCAACGAAGGACCTTGGAGAAGCTGCTTATATATTAGGCATCAAGATCTATAGAGATAGATCAAGGCGCCTCATTGGTCTTTCACAGAGTACATACCTTGACAAGATATTGAAGAAGTTCAATATGGATCAGTCCAAGAAGGGGTTCTTGCCTGTATTGCAAGGTGTGCAATTGAGCACGGCTCAATGCCCGACCATGGCAGAAGATAGAGAAAAGATGAGTGTCATCCCCTATGCCTCGACCATAGGGTCTATTATGTATGCCATGCTGTGTACCAGACCTGATGTAAACCTTGCCGTAAGTTTGGTAGGAAGGTACCAAAGTAATCCCGGCATGGAACACTGGACAGCGGTCAAGAATATCCTGAAGTACCTGAAGAGGACTAAGGATATGTTTCTCGTTTATGGAGGTGACGAAGAGCTCGTCGTAAAGGGTTACGTCGACGCTAGCTTCGACACAGATCTGGATGACTCGAAGTCACAAACTGGATACGTGTATATTTTCAATGGAGGAGCAGTAAGCTGGTGCAGTTGCAAGCAAAGCGTCGTGGCGGGATCTACATGTGAAGCAGAGTACATGGCAGCCTCGGAGGCAGCACATGAAGCAGTCTGGATGAAGAGTTCATTACCGACCTAGGGGTGATTCCCAATGCGTCGGGCCCGATGACTCTCTTCTGTGACAACACTGGAGCTATTGCCCTTGCGAAGGAGCCCAGGTTTCACAGGAAGACCAGGCATATCAAGCGTCGCTTCAACTCCATTCGTGAAAGTGTTCAAAATGGAGACATAGATATTTGTAAAGTACATACGGACCTGAATGTAGCAGATCCGTTGACTAAACCTCTCCCTAGAGCAAAACATGATCAACACCAGGACGCAATGGGTGTTCGATTCATCACAATGTAACTAGATTATTGACTCTAGTGCAAGTGGGAGACTGTTGGAAATATGCCCTAGAGGCAATAATAAATGGTTATTATTATATTTCTTTGTTCATGGTAATTGTCTATTATTTATGCTATAATTGTATTGTCCGAAAATCGTAATACATGTGTGAATACATAGACCATAACGTGTCCCTAGTAAGCCTCTAGTTGACTAGCTCGTTGATCAACAGATAGTCATGGTTTCCTGACTATGGACATTAGATGTCATTGATAACGGGATCACATCATTAGGAGAATGATGTGATGGACAAGACCCAATCCTAAGCATAGCATAAAAGATCGTGTAGTTTCGTTTGCTAGAGCTTTTCCAATGTCAAGTATCTTTTCCTTAGACCATGAGATCGTGCAACTCCCGGATACCGTAGGAGTGCTTTGGGTGTGCCAAACGTCACAACGTAACTGGGTGACTATAAAGGTGCACTACGGGTATCTCCGAAAGTGTCTGTTGGGTTGGCACGGATCGAGACTGGGATTTGTCACTCCGTGTGACGGAGAGGTATCTCTGGGCCCACTCGGTAATGCATCATCATAATGAGCTCTATGTGACTAAGGCGTTAGTCACGGGATCATGCATTGCGGTACGAGTAAAGAGACTTGCCGGTAACGAGATTGAACAAGGTATTGGGATACCGACGATCGAATCTCGGGCAAGTAACATACCGATTGACAAAGGGAATTGTATACGGGATTGATTGAATCCTCGACACCGTGGTTCATCCGATGAGATCATCGTGGAACATGTGGGAGCCAACATGGGTATCCAGATCCCGCTGTTGGTTATTGACCGGAGAGGCGTCTCGGTCATGTCTGCATGTCTCCCGAACCCGTAGGGTCTACACACTTAAGGTTCGGTGACGCTAGGGTTGTAGAGATATGTGTATGCGGAAACCCGAAAGTTGTTCGGAGTCCCGGATGAGATCCCGGACGTCACGAGGAGTTCCGGAATGGTCCGGAGGTGAAGAATTATATATAGGAAGTCAAGTTTCGGCCACCGGGAAAGTTTCGGGGTTACCGGTATTGTACCGGGACCACCGGAAGGGTCCCGGGGGTCCACCGGGTGGGGCCACCTATCCCGGAGGGCCCCATGGGCTGAAGTGGGAGGGTAACCAGCCCCTAGTGGGCTGGGGCACCCCCCATGGGCCTCCCCCCTGCGCCTAGGGTTGGAAACCCTAGGGTGGGGGGGGGCGCCCCACTTGCCTTGGGGGGCAAGTTCCCCCCCTTGGCCGCCGCCCCTTGCCCTAGATGGGTTGTGGCCGGCGCCCCCCCTCCCAGGGGGCCTATATAAAGGGGGGGGAGGGAGGGCAGTAGGAACACAGCCTTGGGCGCCTCCCTCCTCCCCTGCAACACCTCTCTCTCTCGTATAAGCTCGGCGAAGCCCTGCCGACATCCCGCTGCATCCACCACCACGCCGTCGTGCTGCTGGATCTCCATCAACCTCTCCTTCCCCCTTGCTGGATCAAGAAGGAGGAGACGTCGCTGCACCGTACGTGTGTTGAACGCGGAGGTGCCGTCCGTTCGGCACTCGGTCATCGGTGATTTGGATCACGGCGAGTACGACTCCGTCATCCACGTTCATTGGAACGCTTCCGCTCGCGATCTACAAGGGTATGTAGATGCACTCCTTTCCCCTCGTTGCTAGTATACTCCATAGATGCATCTTGGTGAGCGTAGGAAAATTTTAAAGTATGCTACGATTCCCAACAATATGATTAATTGAACTTTAATTTATCATGAACTTAGTACCTGATAGTATTTTGCATGTCTATGTTGTTGTAGATCAATGGCCCGTGCTACTGTTCCTTTGAATTTTAATGCGTTCCTAGATAAAGCTAAGTTGAAAGATGATGGTAGCAACTACACGGACTGGGTCCATAACTTGAGGATTATCCTCATTGCTGCACAAAGGAATTACGTCCTGGAAGCACCGCTAGGTGCAAGACCCGCTGCAGGAGCAACACCGGACGTTGTGAATGTCTGGCAGAGCAAAGCTGATGACTACTCGATAGTTTAGTGTGCCATGCTTTACGGCTTAGAATCGGGACTTCAACGACGTTTTGAACGTCATGGAGCATATGAGATGTTCCAGGAGTTGAAGTTAATATTTCAAGCAAATGCCCAGATTGAGAGATATGAAGTCTCCAATAAGTTCTATAGCGATGGAGGAGAATAGTTCTGTCAGTGAACATATACTCAGAATGTCTGGGTACCACAACCACTTGACTCAACTGGGAGTTAATCTTCCTGATGATAGTGTCATTGACAGAGTTCTTCAATCACTGCCACCAAGCTACAAAAGCTTTGTGATGAACTATAATATGCAAGGGATGGATAAGACAATTCCCGAGCTCTTCGCGGTGCTAAAGGCTGCGGAGGTAGAAATCAAGAAGGAGCATCAAGTGTTGATGGTTAACAAGACCACTAGTTTCAAGAAAAAGGGTAAAGGGAAGAAGGGGAACTTCAAGAAGAACAGCAAGCAAGTTGCTGCTCAAGTGAAGAAGCCCAAGTCTGGACCTAAGCCTGAGACTGAGTGCTTCTACTGCAAAGGGACTGATCACTGGAAGCGGAACTGCCCCAAGTATTTGGCGGATAAGAAGGATGGCAAAGTGAAAGGTATATTTGATATACATGTTATTGATGTGTACCTTACTAATGCTCGTAGTAGCGCCTGGGTATTTGATACTAGTTCTGTTGCTCACATTTGCAACTCGAAACAGGGGCTACAGATTAAATGAAGTTTGCCTAAGGATGAGGTGACGATGCGCATGGGAAATGGTTCCAAAGTCGATGTGATCGCCGTCGGCACGCTACCTCTACATCTACCTTCGAGATTAGTTTTAGACCTGAATAATTATCATTTGGTGCAAGCGTTAAGCATGAACATTGTATCTGGATCTTTTTTTATGCGAGACGGTTATTCATTTAAATCAGAGAATAATGGTTGTTCTATTTATATGAGTAATATCTTTTATGGTCATGCACCCTTGATGAGTGGTCTATTTTTGTTGAATCTCGATAGTAGAGACACACATATTCATAGTATTGAAGCCAAAATATATAAGTTTAATAATGATAGTGCAACTTATTTGTGGCACTGCCGTTTAGGTCATATTGGTGTAAAGCGCATGAAGAAACTCCATGCTGATGGGCTTTTGGAATCACTTGATACTTGCGAACCGCCTCATGGGCAAGATGACTAAGACTCCGTTCTCCGGAACAATGCAGCGAGCAACAGACTTGTTGGAAATAATACATACTTATGTATGCGGTCCGATGAGTGTTGAGGCTCGCGGCGGGTATCGTTATTTTCTGACCTTCACAGATGATTTGAGCAGGTATGGGTATATCTACTTGATGAAACATAAGTCTGCAACATTTGAAATGTTCAAAGAATTTCAGAGTGAAGTGGAAAATCATCGTAACAAGAAAATAAAGTTTCTACGATCTGATCGTGGAGGTGAATATTTGAGTTACGAGTTTGGTCTTCATTTGAAACAATGCGGAATAGTTTCGCAACTCATGCCACCCGGAACACCACAGCGTAATGGTGTGTCCGAACGTCGTAACCACACTTTATTAGATATGGTGCGATCTATGATGTCTCTTACTGATTTACCGCTATCGTTTTGGGGTTATGCTTTAGAGACAGCTGCATTCACATTAAATAGGGCACCATCTAAATCCGTTGAGACGACACCATATGAACTGTGGTTTGGCAAGAAACCCAAGTTGACATTTCTTAAAGTTTGGGGCTGCGATGCTTATGTGAAAAAGCTTCAACCTGATAAGCTCGAACCCAAATCGAAGAAATGTGTCTTCATAGGATACCCAAAGGAGACTGTTGGGTACACCTTCTATTACAGATCCGAAGGCAAGATATTCGTTGCTAAGAATGGATCCTTTCTAGAGAAGGAGTTTCTCTCGAAAGAAGCGAGTGGGAGGAAAGTAGAACTTGATGAGGTAACTGTACCTGCTCCCTCATTGGAAAAGTAGTTCATCATAGAAATCAGTTCCTGTGACTCCTACACCAATTAGTGAGGAAGCTAATGATGATGATCGTATAACTTCAGATCAAGTTAGTACTGAACCTCGTAGGTCAACCAGAGTAAGATCCGCACCAGAGGGGTACGGTAATCCTGTTCTGGAGGTCATGTTAATTACTTGACCATGACGAACCTACGAACTATGAGGAAGCGCTGATGAGCCCAGATTCCGCAAAATGGCTTGAGGCCATGAAATCTGAGATGGGATCCATGTATGAGAACAAAGTGTGGACTTTGGTTGACTTGCCCGATGATCGGCAAGCCATCGAGAATAAATTAATCTTCAAGAATAAGACTGACGCTGACGGTAATGTTACTGTCTACAAAGCTCGACTTGTTGCGAAAGGTTTTCGACAAGTTCAAGGAGTTGACTACGATGAGACTTTCTCACCCGTAGCGATGCTTAATTCCGTTCGAATCATGTTAGCAATTGCTGCATTTTATGATTATGAAATTTGACAAATGGATGTAAAGACTGCATTCCTGAATGAAGCCTGTATTTACAAGAAAGTGAGTGGGAGCTCTGTAGCATTTCTGATATTATATGTGGATGACATATTGTTGATCGAAAATTATATGGAATTTCTGGATAGCATAAAAAGATACTTGAATAAGAAATTTTCAATGAAAGACCTCGGTGAAGCTGCTTATATATTGGGCATCAAGATCTATATAGATAGATCAAGACGCTTAATTGGACTTTCACAAAGCACATACCTTGATAAAGTTTTGAAGAAGTTCAAAATGGATCAAGCAAAGAAATGGTTCTTGCCTGTGTTACAAGGTGTGAAGTTGAGTCAGACTCAATGCCCGACCACTGCAGAAGATAGAGAGAAAATGAAAGTCATTCCCTATGCTTCAGCCATAAGTTCTATCATGTATGTAATGCTGTTTACCAGACCTGATGTGTTCCTTGCTATTAGTTTAGCAGGGAGGTACCAAAATAATCCAGGAGTGGATCACTGGACAGCGGTAAAAACATCCTGAAATACTTGAAGAGTAAAATACACTCGTGGTCATTAGACTTATCGTATAAGCTCACTTTGGTCACTGTACTAAAAAATACGGTCAATATGGTCACTATATACGTGTTGAGATGATTATACGGTCACCGCAGATCGTATCGATCTGTATTTCATCTATTTGACTGGTCAAACTATCCGCATGTTGCCTCATCAGCTCATTTTCTCCGCGGGTCCTACCTGTCAGTGGGTGGGAGAAAGAAGTAGAGCGAAAAATAAAATGATGCACAAGCGTGGATTCGAGAACGCGAGACCACATGCTCGAGTGCCAATAGCCTAACTAGCTGCACCAGTGTCACTTTGTGGTTACCTAGTTTTAAGTTCCCTGTCAACGTGTACATGTATGCTCGCATCGATCAATCAACGGCCGGCCGGACCGGCGGAGCTTAGTTAGATGCCGATCCAACGATGGCAGCTATACGATGATTTACAGTTTGGATGGACCGGCTCGCGCCTCACGCAGGAGTCTAAACAAGGGGAGTACTTTTGAACTGATTAACAGCTAGCTCTTCTTATTAAGTACTAGCAGTATCTCTGAATCTGAGACGGAGCGGGTCCGTCCACCCCCATTGATCCATCTCGTTCGTCACATGCCATGCGCATAGCTGCTTCCCAATGCCTCGTCTGTTTGTTGAAATGGAATGAAAAAATGGAATCTCGTCAAGTAGCAGCTAGGTAGCTGCATCGCTGCACGACTGATCCACGCATGCATCACGCGCTTAACCGCGGTACTTAGTTCATTATTCAACTACTTCAACAGAAGCTGGAAGTTGTCATGTGAGTAGTGAACTACTGGGAGCATTTAACTCAACACGTATATAAAAAAACCTCAACACCTATATACTGGAAGCTTTTAACTCAACACGTATATATTTCAACTACTGGAAGCTTTTAACTCAACACCTATATATTTCAACTACTGGAAGCTTTTAACTCACGTGACAGTTTCCACGCAACAGGTAAAAGTTTTCACTAGCTAAAGGACAACCCGAGAGCAGTGCAGCTGGTTAGGCGGCTTGCACATACGCGAGAGCTCTGGGGTTCGAATCTCTATTCTTGCTTAATTTTATTTTCGCTCTGCTTATTTCTCCCACCCACTGACAAGTAGGACCCACATAGGGCTGAGAGAAAAAAAATGAGCTGACGAGATTGTTTGACTGGTCAAATATATGAAATACGGAGCTATACTATTTGACAATGACCGTATAATCATCTCAACATGTATATAGTGACCGTATTGACCGTATTCCTGAGTATAGTGACCAAAGTGAGCGTATACGATAAGTCCAATGACCATCAGTGCATTTTGCTCATTCCTGAAAAGGACTAAGGATATGTTTCTCGTTTATGGAGGTGACAAAGAGCTCGTCGTAAATGGTTACGTCGATGCAAGCTTTGACACTGATCCGGATGACTCTAAGTCACAAACCAGATGTGTAATTATATTGAATGGTGGAGCTGTTAGTTGGTGCAGTTCCAAGCAAAGCGTCGTGGCGGGATCTACGTGTGAAGCGGAGTACATAGCCGCTTCGGAAGCAGCACACGAAGGAGTCCGTATGAAGGAGTTCATATCCGATCTAGGTGTCATACCTAGTGCATCGGGTCCAATAAAAATCTTTTGTGACAATACTGGAGCAATAGCCTTGGCAAAGGAATCCAGATTTCACAAGAGAACCAAACACATCAAGAGACGCTTCAATTCCATCCGTGATCAAGTCAAGGAGGGAGACATAGAAATTTGTAAAATACATACGAATTTGAATGTTGCAGACTCGTTGACTAAGCCTCTCTCACGAGCAAAACATGATCAGCACCAAGACTCCATGGATGTTAGAATCATTACTATGTAATCTAGATTATTGACTCTATTGCAAGTGGGAGACTGAAGGAAATATGCCCTAGAGGCAATAATAAAATTGTTATTTATATTTCCTTATATCATGATAAATGTTTATTATTCATGTTAGATTTGTATTAACCGGAAACTTAGTACATGTGTGGATACATAGACAAACAGAGTGTCCCTAGTATGCCTCTACTTGACTAGCTCGTTAATCAAAGATGGTTAAGTTTCCTAACAATAGACATGTGTTCTCATTTGATGAACGGGATCACATCACTAGAGAATGATGTGATGGATAAGACCCATCCGTTAGCTTAGCAGTTTATTGCTATTGCTTTCTTCATGACTTAAACATGTTCCTATGACTATGAGATTATGCAACTCCCGAATACCGGAGGAACACTTAGTGTGCTATCAAACGTCACAACGTAACTGGGTGATTATAAAGATGCTCTACAGGTGTCTCCGATGGTGTTTGTTGAGTTGGCATAGATCAAGATTAGGATTTGTCACTCCGTGTATCAGAGATGTATCTCTGGGCCCTCTCGGTAATGCACATCACTATAAGCCTTGCAAGCAATGTGACTAATGAGTTAGTTACGGGATGATGCATTACGGAACGAGTAAAGAGACTTGCCGATAACGAGATTGAACTAGGTATGAGGATACCGACGATCGAATCTCGGGCAAGTAACATACCGATGGCAAAGGGAACAACGTATGTTGTTATGCGGTTTGACCGATAAAGATCTTCGTAGAATATGTAGGAGCCAATATGAGCATCCAGGTTCCGCTATTGGTTATTGACCGGAGATGTGTCTCGGTCATGTCTACATAGTTCTCGAACCCGTAGGGTCCGCACGCTTAACGTTCAATGACGATTTGTATTATGAGATCACAGACATGACGAGGAGTCTTGAAATGGCCGAGAGGTAAAGATTCATATATTGGAAGGTTGCATTCGGACATCGGAATGGTTCCGAGTGATTCGAGCATTTTTTCGGAGTACCGGGAGGTTACCGGAACCCCCCGGGGAAAGATTGGGCCTATATGGGCCATAGGGAAGAGGGGAGGCAGCCCACAAGGGGCAGCCGCGCCCCCTCCCTATAGGGAGTCCGACTTGAACTAGGGAAGGGGGCGCGCCCCCCCTTTCCTTCTCCTCCTCCTCTCCCTTCCCTCTTTCCCCCTCTCCGGAAAAGGAAAGGGAGTCCAACTAGGATTGGGAGTCCTAGTTGGACTCCCCTCTATGGCGCCCCCCTAGGCCGGCCGCCTCCTCCTCCCCTCCTTTATATACGGGGGAGGGGGGCACCCCAAAGGCACAACAAGCCTTCTCCTAGCCGTGTGCGGTGCCCCACTCCACAGTTACACACCTCGGTCATATCGTTTTAGTGCTTAGGCGAAGCCCTGCGCCGTTAACTTCATCATCACCGTCGCCACACCGTCGTGCTGACGGAACTCTCCCTCGGCCTCAACTGGATCAAGAGCTCGAGGGACGTCATCGAGCTGAACGTGTGCTGAACGCGGAGGTGCCGTATGTTCGGTACTTGGATCGGCTGGATCGCAAAGACGTTCGACTACATCAGCCGCGTTACTTAACGCTTCCGCTTTCGGTCTACGAGGGTACGTGGACACACTCTCCCCTCTCGTTGCTATGCATCTTCTAGATAGATCTTGCGTGATCGTAGGAATTTTTTTGAAATATTGCGTTCCCTACAGTGACCGTGCACCGTGTACCTCGTCGACTACGCCTGCTTCCGCACCAAACCCTGCCACCGCGCTCATCCCAGACTTCCGCATGGTGTTCGAGCACTCTTGCAAGTTCGCCTGCTCATGGGAGGGCTATAAGGATAGAAGCCCACCTCAAGCCCAACAACACCACCGCTAGGCTCCACCGTGCCACCGCCATTGTATCCATGGTAGACGGCAGGACCGGCCACAACACCCACAGGCTTGCCGCCACGTCGCTCGGAAGCTGCTCAAGAAAATGCCCAATGGGAAGAAGATAAACATTCACTCATTGACAAGTACCCCTCCGTAAAGAAATATAAAAGCTTTTAGATCACTAAAGTAGTAATCTAAACGCTCTTATATTTCTTTACAGAGGGAGTAGGACACACCTCTCATTTGCCACCTCAGTTGGTCAAAGTATTTGTGTTTGGTCTTTGTCACATCAGCCCAACAGGTGGGCCATACCTGGCGGATTCGCTGTTTTCACGAGCTCGAACGCAGTGGCGTTGCCAGGATCAGAAATCCGTGACGTCATTTCAAATCTATGATGTCAAATACCTGTGTTTTTATCAATTTTATATAAAAAGTTACATGATTTCTACTTATGTACTCCCTCCGTAAACTAATATAAAAGCGTTTAGAATACTAAAATAGTGATCTAAACACTCTTATATTAGTTTACAGAGGGAGTACAAAGGATTTGCCAAAAACCTGTGTAGTCAATTGACCACCCTCCTCTCAACGTGGCTTCGCCACTGCTCAAACGGCCATCATTGCTTTGATTAGCCTAAGAAATAGTGGTTCGCTGTGAGTTAACACAAAAGCGGCACCAATCTGTTATCCTAACCTCAACTATAATGGTTTTGAGTGATTACCTCGTCCAATGATAAAGAGCGGAGAAAATAATAACATGATAAAACAAAGTGCTGCGCTCGACCGGCACTAAACCTTGGTGACGTATGATTAATGCGCATATGTTTATTTTCTTTGTTCGTCGGCCAAAAGAAGAATATTCAGATATCAACATTGAATGGTTGGTGTACATTCAAGGGTCCATCAGCGGCGTTCCTTCCAACAGAAAACGACATATATAACAAAATAAGTGTGAAGAACCATCGTCGATCCAAAAAATTGAGAAGTATGTTGTATACTATACCAACATCCAGAGAACCTGTTGCTTGCAGTTTTTCCCTCTAATTATAAATAAACCGGCCGCCCAGGCCAGGCATGCATTGCATGCATACTGGTTCAACTCATCTCAAAATATACAATTTCTTCTTGGACGCCAATATATAGCCAGCGACCGAGTTCGTCAACCATGATGGCATTTGCGAACGGCGAGATGGCAATTTCCAAAGCTGCCATGGCAGTTTATTTAACAGTTTAAATCGCGGGAGTTTTAGTTGTAAAACCGCCACCGTCCGACGGCTCTGGCGGCGAACGTTCACCGTAGCTATTCCGTTGTTTAATTAATCACAATTGGCACCGTGCTACGTACCATTGAACCCAGCGATGATTGATCAATTAATCGATGAGACCAAGCGGCAGGTGTTAGTTGGAATCCAATCCACATAAACAACGTCAGATCACCGGCAAGAAGCCGCCGTCCATGCAACCGCGTCGTGAACCGCCGGTTCCAGTGCCTACAAGAATAAGAAGCAAACCCACTCCAGCTGCATCTTCCATTGATTCCTGCTCCTCCTTCCATCGCTTCCTTGTTGTGCTAGCTATTACGTACTACCATATATCTTCTTGACTGGGAGATCACACGCTCGGTTTATTCGTTAGCAGGTTCGGTACAATCGATGTCGTCTGCCGTCTCATTGCAGTCGACGATGCGGCCGGCAGCCCCAGGACTTGGGCGCCAGCTCCACGGGTCGCCGCCCTGCCATGGTCCGGTGCTGCGACCGAGGAGTCCGCGGGCGGTGCCGACGGCGACGGTGCGTTGCAGCGCGTTCCGCCGGGACCACTACGGGGGCGCGCTGGCGGACGAGGGCATGACGGTGCTCCGGCGGAGGATCCGGGAGGCGCGGATGGCCGAGACCAACTACGAGGCGCCGCCGGGGTGGGCCGCCTGGGAGAAGCGCTACTACCGGGCGTATGTCTCCGATGTGTCCACGCTCGCCGGCGCTCTGCAGTTGCTGGCCATGGATACCAGGCCCGGCGTCGCGGCTGCTGTTGCCGCGCTGGTGCTCGCCGGAGTGCCGGTGTCCGCCGTCTTCGCGCTGCACCTCCTCGGGCAGGCGGCGGGTTCCGTTTTGCACCTCGTTTCTTGATTGACTATCATTCATTCGCCCGCAGTGTGTGCTATCTGTGTCTATAGATAATTAGATACACAGTGCAATGGAGATATGTAATTCTTTTGGCTTTAGCTTAGTCGATTACGCATACATGCAGATTAATAGTACTAGTACTTTTTTCTTGTTGCACTGGTTTCAGCGAGCTAATAAAGTCAATGAGACAGCTTGTCAAATGGCCTGCTTCAACGACCCAAAGTCTAATGCTTTGTGGAATGTGATAACAACACCAGGCTGATCACTGACTATTGGCTCGCTGAAACCAGTGCAAAGTATATAATGACCCATATATAGTGATTTCAGTGATTCCTATTTCATATTTTGTAAAAGATTGAGACCGATTATTTCAAAGGAGTGTCATACACATTTTTGTAAGTGATTCCAGTTTCATATTTCACAAATTTCAGTGAAACTAGGTATTTTAAGAGAGTGACTAGTCTAAAAAATTCAAATTATATCACATATTTGAAAAGAAAAATGATTTCAAAAGTGGTTATTTCCAGTATTTCATAGATTGAATTGCTAACTTCAGCAATTGTAGTAGGTTATTTCAATTATTTCACAGATTGGATCACCAATTTCACAAATTGAAATAACATTTTCGCACACTGCAAAACAAATTCCATCACATTCAATTTCACGAATTGTACTCCATCCATTCCCTTATATAAGCCCACTTCGTTTTTCGTGTCAAACATTGACTTATAATTTTGGTCAACAAAATATGGATTATATGTCATAAAAAATATAGCATCGGAAAGTTCTTTGAAATGTGCATTCAATGAAATAATTTTTGTGACACATAACTCACTTTTTGTTGGTAAAATTACTGGTTAAAGTTAGACATAAAAATATGAAGTGGCCTTGTAGATCTCCTCGACTATAGTCGCAAACCTCTTAGATGTGTTGACCGCCATGCTTTCTACACCGATGATCAGTGTATGACACATTAGTAGTATCATCATATTCCACAGATATTTTGTGCACTTGATATGCCCAACTGATTATCTTGTCACAAAGTGTAAGAATGCACACTTTCAATGATCACAACTTTATTTGTGAGTGCACAAACAATGCATTTTGGAAAGCTTCATTGACACATGTGATGCAACTTGAATTGATAATATAGCCTCGGCACTTCACTGCGGCGTATGTGATCTGTGGTGACACAATGGTGCCTTTGGCAAACATTTTAGTAGAGGTGGACACCTTCCGATGCAGTGTCATGGGCAACAACCTCAACGTTTCTGGTTAGTCTCCCTCCGTTCTGAAATATAGGTCGCTGGGGACCTTGTTCCGACTTGGTGAAAACATGCAAATTGACCTTAATACCAATCCGCCCCCATCTTCTTCCTTAGCCCGTCTTCTACCTCCGCCTCCGCCCTCCACCTCTAGTAGATGCATGTGTATGTAAAAAATCACACCAATATTTTACCGATCACAATGACACCTCACGCTATGATAAAAGTCTTACAAAATATATTTTGAGGCCATGGTTGAGCAAGAACAAGGAGGGGACAACATCAAAACATGCAAACATTTAGTAATATAGAAAGTTTTTTGGAAACTACACCGGTTAAAACTAGTCTCACACAGTTGCAAAAATTATTTTCTTTGTTGGGGGGGGGGGGGGGGGGCATTGCCCCCTAGGTTGAATGAAAGTTGTAGGTTATATAATAGTGCTAAAAAAATTCTCTCGTTGCTAGGTTTATATAATAGTGTTGGTCTTGAATGTGGGCAGTTTCTACATTGAGTCACCGGAAAAAAAGTGTGCAGGTGTAAGCCGTGAAACGGCTGATAGACCTCACGTCCTCGAGGCAATAGGCACAATTGGCATGTGCCAACCCTGCTATGCAGTCCGCTGGACCGTAAGCCGTGTAGGCAGTTGGAACGATCCCCGATCTCCTCAACTGCAGTGGCGAACTCCCGACATGTTCACCGCATGCTTGCTGAACAAGTAATGAGTGCACCGCACGATAACAATATCAGCCTATTCCGCTAATATCTTGTGGGCATGTGATGCCCGATTAATTATCTTGTCAAAAAGTTTAAGATTGCACACCATGTCAATGATGATCACTTATTTACGTGCCCACGGACAACATATGCCTCTTGGAGAGCTTCATTGATGCATGTGCTGCAAACTGGAAGTGTTCGTATCGCCTCTGCAACAACACTAGGGCGTATGTGATCTTTTCTGCCACAACGGTGTTCGTCCACCAATCTCTCTCCTTCCTCTGTTTTCAACCATGGGCCTCCTGATTTCCAATTAGCTGATGCCATGTTAGCCTGTAGGTTCTAATCCGTGACATTGAGTCCGTAAGTGTAGCATCTCTCTTACAGAATTTACATTCCCATGTCTAGTAAATGTCATTTCTCTTCCCTTTTTCAAGAACCCCGTGAATCGGAATTTCTCCTTAAACCGTCCATACATATACCACGTACTTGCAGTATATCACGTTGGGTGGAAACCGTCTGGCTAAATGGCGCGTGAATTACTCACACAACGCGTCACACTTATTCACACCATGTGATCATCGTCAGAGGTGATCAAGTGGATATGAGAGCTGCAAATGGATGACTCGATTGATAGCAGCTGGTCGATATGGACGTCTCTGCTTGCCGGTGCTAGCTATATATCCCTAGTAGCATTAGACTTTTCGAGAGCTCTTTTTGGGCCGAGGACTAATTCGTGGATTGATCAATTAAAAAACCTAGAAAAGAGCCTCGAGGTAGCTGGGCGATGAGACGGTGACATATAATCAGAGAAAGAAAAATGATAAACCCACGTACAGTAGGTGATCGCTGGTTCCACCGGCGGCCAGCACACGATTTCTCGTGATGTACGCGATGATTAATTAATGTGCACGTGTTTATTGATATCTTCGTTGGCTGAAAAAAGAATTCACATCGATCCAGAATGCATAGCATCTTCTTCCAACAGTGCATCATATGAAGTCAAAATTGATCACTGAAAAAGCGTCGATAAATCGACGGGTTGGTATATATAGACGTCTCCGATGTGTTATCCTATGGTAGCTAGAAGCATTATACTCTCCCTCTATATCAAAATGTAAGATGTTTTTGATTTTGCATAGGGCATAAAAAACGTCGTGGTACATTTTGTTATAGAGAGCGTACTTTGCAATGCATGGATGAATGAACTAATTAGCCTTTTCTAGTAGGATACTTGGATGAATTATGATTTAATTAAATTCGAGGTACTACTGTACTTGTAGGATACTTGGATGAACTATGATTTAATTAAATTCGAGGTACCCTGTACCTCCGTCCTGGTTTATTAGTCTCACCCGTATCTAGGGTCATATTTTGACTATGATTTTAATTAATAAAATATAAGTTATACATAAAAAAAATAATATTGTCAAAAACTACGTTTAAATATAAATCCAACGATATATTTTTTGATGACATGTATTAATATTTTGATAGTTAAATATATGGTCAAATTTTGACATAAAATACGAAGAGACCAATAAACTAGGGTGAAGAAAATGACAGAATAGTTCAACCCAAGTGTTGCGACTCGACAGGCCCTATACGTTGGTGACGTATGCGATGATTATGATCATCTGCGCATGTATTCTTAGTCAATGAAATTTAGAATTCAGGTCGATGCAAAAAAAAAAAAGTTGGTGTATTCAGCATGTCCGGTCAACGGCGTTCCTTCCAACAGAAAGTGATAAAGGAAAAAAAATAATCAATCTTACTCTATATGAAGTCCGAAATCCATTGCGGAAGACCGGCGTCGTTGATCATACAAATTAATTTAGTAAGTGTATATACCCATCCAGAGAACATGTTGCTTGGACTTTTTTCTTAAAATTATTATCCCGCCGCCCAGGCCCCAGGGTGTCGAGGCACTACCAGTTCAACTCATATCAAAATGATATATACTCTTTTTAATTATCGAGGCCCTACCAGTTCAACTCATCGATGATTGATCATTTAATCGATGAAACTGAGAGGTGCGCGGTAGGCAGGCAGGTGTTAGTTGGAATCCTTCGTGGTTGCCGTGTTGTTGCTTAACGAGCTAGCTACGTGATTACCACAATTAAACAACGAGATTCCAAATCACCGGACAAAACCCGCCAAGGATAACCGTCCATGAAACCGCGTGAATTCTCTGTACCACTACCTATAAGACGCAACACCCACTCGACCTGCATCTCTCGCCATTATTCATTACTCACCTCCATTGCTTCCTGCTCCTAGCTCCCTCCGTCTCTTTCTTGGTGTCTCATCTTCTTGTGCGAGAGATCACACGTTCCTTTCATTCTTCAACCAATTCGATTCCATCGATGTCGTCTGCCCTCTCCTTACCGGCGACGGTGCGGCCGGCATCCTCCGGGCTTGGGCGCCAGCTCTACGGGTCGCCGCCGCGCCACGGTCCAGTGCTGCGACCGAGGAGGCCGCAGGCGGAGCCATGCCACGGTCTGCTGGCGCTGCGACCGAGGACGAGGCGCTGCGGCGCTTTCGGGCAGGACCACTACGGTGGCGCGCTGGTGGACGAGGGCATGGCGGTGCTCCGGCGGAGGATCCGAGAGGCGCGGATGGCCGAGACCAACTACGAGGCGCCGGCGGGATGGGCGGACTGGGAGAAGCGCTACTACCCGGCCTACGTCTCCGACGTGTCCGCGCTCGCCGGAGCGCTGCAGCTGCTGGCCATGGGCACCAGGCCTGGCGTCGCTGCGGCCGTAGCCGCGCTGCTGTTCGCCGGCGTGCCGGTCTCCGCTCTCGCAGTCCTGCACTTCCTCGGTCAGGCGGCGGAATCCGTTCTGCACCATGTTTCTTGATTGATTCATCATTCATTCGTACGCAGTGTGTGCTCTACGTGTCTCTATAGTTTATACATAGACAATGGAAAGGAGATACCCAATTCTCTAGGTCTATGGACCAAACTGACCATCCGCGTAAGTTTTGTGACCCTATTTATCCTCTTTTTTTGGCAGTGTGTAGTACCACTTTTTTTTTTGAGACGATGTTTGACGCATGATTGGCCCCTACGATGCTGGGCTGGAGTACAGAAGTGGGCCGAACCCGAGGTACCACGACTTTCAGGCACTACGAGCAATATATTATATATATATCGGAAATCGCTAGTTAGAGGGTATTCCTCACAAACGTCACTCACACCTTCTAGACAAGTGGCGCACTGCATGTGCGTCACTTGTGGCAACCTAGGAGTTTTGTCCATTTTCGTGTATTCATTTTTAAACATTTAATCTCTTGAACCACGTGTTCAAATCAGGAACCTTTTTCACTATTCAGTTTCTCGTGTCGAGATCTTCGAAACTATATCTCGTATTTTCTCGCAAAAAAAAACTATATCTGATGTTAATAAGTTTCGATGACTTTTTTGACAAAAAAAAATAAATTAGAAAAAAAGAAAACCTGATTTTTTTTTACAAAAAACTGAAGAAAAGAAAAACATAAAACAAAAGCCGTTGTGCTTTTCACTTTTTTGAGGAAGCAGAGACTGTGCTTCTCACGGAAGTATAGATTGTGTCTTTTCATTTTCGGGAAGCATGTTACTACGGGAATTGGTTCAGATATATTTTATTTTTTTAAGTTAAAGATATATTTTAATTGATAATATCTTATGGAATATGGATGTTTAAATCAATAATATGTAGACAAAAATTGAAAATACATGCAATTCATTGTATTGTACTCACTCCGTCCCATAATATAAGATCGTTTTTACGCTAGTGTAGTGTCAAAAACGCTCTTATATTATGGGACGGAGGGAGTATTATTTTATAGGTGTAAACTATTTATTGAATATACCAAATATAATACTAGGGTGCATGTTGAGTTGTGGAGGTCATCCCTCATTTTTTTCCTTTAGTGGCTACTGTGGTTGTGCCAGAGAGAGACATATGACGGGCGTTGGGGTCAAACTCAGATGATTCTTCAATCTTCTTTGTATTTCTATTTCTTGGCTGGTGATCAGATGTGCAAAGGCTAAAGTCATGTTTTTTTTTCAGTTTTGGCAGGTCGGTATGTACGTGACTTGTACAATGATCATTATGAAAAAATAATAATGAAATAAGGCCAATCGTTCCTGGCCCGTTGGGCCATTATTTTCAGGTTGTCTATCTGTGGTTGCAATACGTCATTATACCTCTAAGGCCATTTCTTGCCCGCTGTAAAACTTAACTCGTCCTTGCCTATTGGACCGGCCCAACACTGTAGTTTCGTGTGAGTTTTATTTCTATATGTTTTTCCTTTTTATGGGGTTTGCACTGCTTGCATAGGTTTTCTTCTGTTTATTTTTGGTTCCTTAGTTTTACTTTTTCTTTGATTTCCATGGTTTCTCCTTTTTTCAACACATGTCTACTTTTTTCATGCACATTGTACATTTTCCATAAAAATATGGAACATTTTCTATACACATTTCATATATTTCAAATACATAATTTATATTATTTCAAATATATGTTTGGATATCTACAGATATTGTACATTTTTCATATACATCTGAATCTTTATTTATGTACATATTTTTGGACATTTTTATGAATAGGCGTTAAACATTTTTCCGATATACATTGAAACAATTTTCTGAATAGTAAGATGTTTTTATAGCTACACAAACAATTTCGTACATTTTACAATTTTTAAAAAAAATCATGAACATATTATTTGAAATATGTGAATATTTTTAAATTTTAACATGCTTTTTCTAAGGGTATGCTTTTTAATTCCACTAAAAAATTCTTACATTGTGTAAGCATTTTTTTTAGTGCCACGTACAATTTTTTAAGTGCGTGAACATTATTTTCAACTGGACGATGAGCTCGGAGCAGATTGGGAGTGGAAGGCAAGCTAGGAGCGTATTGGGAGTGGTGGCACGGATGGGAGG
The DNA here is from genome assembly GCF_002575655.3 of Aegilops tauschii subsp. strangulata. Taxonomy (NCBI): domain Eukaryota; kingdom Viridiplantae; phylum Streptophyta; class Magnoliopsida; order Poales; family Poaceae; genus Aegilops; species Aegilops tauschii. The sequence goes on along the minus strand of NC_053037.3, from coordinate 7,357,642 downwards.
GAGAGGGTGAAAATAGGAGTGGTTAGGGTTGAGGATCGCCGTTTGGCTTAAATAGACGGATTTGGCCCCTCAGGTGGCGTGCTGGAGCGGTAGCATGAATGCGTCCTCACCGGATTGATGAGTTTCGATGTGTGTATTGGTGGGCCTGCGATACGTCTCAAATTTATGTATAAATTTTTATTGTTGCCATATTTATATTAAATTAGCATACTTTTGGCATTAATTTAAAATTATTTTTTATTATTTTTCTGAACTAATCTTTTAATCCAGTGCTCAATGCCAGTTACTATTTTCTGTTGTTTTTGGATATGGCGGAGCAGCAGGTGTTGTGAGTCGGGCAGGCGTAGACATGAGAGATGGTGTGTCCGATCGTGGCTAGGAGTGCGTCGATGGGTGCGACAGGAGCGGAGGGCCGTCGATGAATGGTACGTGAGGTCGAGTGAGGAGCGACATGCAATGGGAGAGAGCCGGGCAGGCGCGGGGCACCAGCGCAGGTTTGTGGGTGGCGAAGTTAGAATGGGGAGACGGTGCACTTGAAGTTCTTTTTCACGTTAGTGGAGGCAGTTTTGCACGTGGAGCTACGGTGGTGGGAGAGGCGTGACGCGTGATTTTTGGCTAATGTGTTTTTTCAATTACGTGGTATATAGTGTGACGATTTGTTTTCTTATAAGGCGTAATTAAGGTGCAATAATTCCTACTTAAGGTGTTGTGAAGGTGATTAAAATTAATTAGTAATATGTGGATATGTGACCGAGATCCAATGTTTCTGCCTCAACTCACTCGTTTAATAGTAGTGGAGATGGAGATGGAGAAAAGTGGGTTAAACAGGTGCATTGGAGATAGACTACATGCTAGCTCACAATAACAGTTTAACCAATACTAATTTCCACACAAAATGGATATATAAGTGTATCACTAAATGGCTAATAGTCAATGGAGAGAGGGAAGTGTATGAAGTAGCAGTTTTAGGGTATCTAACTTTCCACATAATCTCTTCAGTCTTCAATTTTTTTTGATGGAAAGTCTTAATTACTTTTAAGGGCTGCCTTTTCGACAAGAATGTTTTCTAAGAAAAAGAAAAGGTGACCATCAGAAAAGAAAATAAATCCCTTGACTATAAGCAGGCACCAGAATTTTCCTTATTTGTCAATGGATTGAGCAATGGTCACACCTGAAAAGCCTAGAGATGAGCTTAAGAGGGTGACAACAAATTGTTTTTCATAACTTTGCCAATGGTACTTAGCCAAAATGTTTACAATGATCTTGAACTGCCCACATCACGCATGATGGAACAACGACCCCAAATAAAGGCACATCAGCTTTTATGCAAACCATACTGTTCTTCGAAAATTGCATTATAGTATGAGTGTTCTTAATTCATTCTTCTTTCGAATAATTTATGTTTTTGCATTTGTTTTACTTTGTCGAGTTCTTTTAATTTATGTTCTCATTTATTAATAAAAAAAAAAAAATAATGATCTGAAAAGGAAATTCAGTCCTTTGAGTATTTGTCTACCGCAGGATTTTTCTTATTTCTTGCTCGATCAAGGAATAATAGTCACAGCGAAAAGCCTAGAGCTGAGTTTAAGATAGTGACAACAAATAGAGTGCGGACCTTTGGTACTCGACCACCATAGTGGATGGTATTTTCAAAAAATAAGAAAGCACATTTAAAAGTTTCAAGGAAATAAAAAAAAATCCGTGGAAACATATATGTGTTACGCATGAATGTGCGGAAATTCGTTTGAAAAAGTTGCTACCTGTAGGCTGTACAAAAAAAATATTCTGGCCCAATAACATAAAATCCCGGCCCATTCAGAAATACGTATTTTATCTTTTTTTGTGTACGCCACGTGTGAAAATATAATGTTATGAAATTTTGCGTATACGTCATATACATGTGTATGTGTGTTAAAAAAATCTAAAATTTTCGCTTTGTGAAAATTTGTATTTTGAAATCATCCACCATGGTGGTCGGTCACCGTTGGCATTTTCCTCAACAAATAGCCTTTTCATTACTTACCCATAATATTTACAGTGGTCAGGAATCACCCACGTAGCGGGACTGGACAACCCCATATAACAAACCATCAGCTTTTACATTGGAACCATACAGTCACTGAAGATAGTGACAACAAGTTAAGTAGACACGACCTTGCATATAAGCCAGCCAAAAATGCCTAGAGTCGTTGCCACTTAGTTTTGAGATTCCTATTGGAAAATGAGCGTAATCGTAACCAAGTCTAGGCCGTTGCTGGTCCGCCCGTCGACGGAGCAGTCGACGCCGACGACGCCCGACCACATCAAAGTCTCCTCCTTCGACAAGGCTCTCGCCTTCTCCGCGTTCTCGTCGTTCCACGTCTTCGACGGCGCCATCCACGAGCCCGCCGAGACCATAAAGAGGGCGCTGTCTCGAGCTCTGGACCACTTCCGGCTCATCGCCGGCCGCGTCGTCGTGGGAGACAACGGCAGCGAGCTCTACATCGCATGCACCGGCGAGGGCGTGGAGTTCGTGGCCGCGACGGCCAGCCGCGCCTTAGAGGACGTCAAGGTCTTCGACCCGCCGTTCGCGGGGCTGCTTAAAGACCTCGCCGTCGACTACCCGGAGGCCAGGTGCCGCGTGACCGACCCCTTGCTGCTCATGCAGGTGACCGAGTTCTCCTGCGGCGCGTTCGTCCTCGGTGTCACGTGGAACCACGTCGTCGCCGACGGCACGGGGATCGCACTGCTCCTGCGGGCAGTGGGCGAGCTCGCGCGCGGGCTGGCTCGGCCGTCCGTCTCCCCGGTCACCTGCGCCGACCAGTTCATGCCGGACTTCCCGCCGTTGGCCGCCTCTATAGTGAAGGCCATGCTTGGCCAGCTGGAGCCCCAGGATTACCCCTACCTCGACATCACCGTGCCGATGAGCACCATCGGCCGCATCAAAGCGAAAATCGGCGACGAGCTAGGCGCGCCGTGCACCGTATTCGAGGCGGCCACGGCTGTCCTGTGGCAGTGTCGCTCCCGCGCCATCATGCCCGACGGCGACCCGGACAGCGCGGCGCCTCTCGTCTTCGCGGCGAACGCGCGCAGGCACGTCGGCGCCGGGGACGGCTACTACAGCAACTGCGTCACGACGCACGTAGTCGCCCCGCCACCGACGATCCGTGAGGCGGCACAAGGGGACATGAAAGACCTCGTTAAGCTGATCAGGAGCGGCAAGGATCAGGTACCTGGCACCTTGGCCGGAGAAGAAGTAGAAGGCGTGCCAGGCATGGAGACGCTGTTCGGGTACAATGCGCTGTTCGTGACGAGCTGGCGGAACCTGGGCTTCGAGGCGACGGACTTTGGCGGCGGGACGCCGGCGAGGGTGATGGGCCACGTGGGGCCGCGGTCGGTGCCGGCCTGTGTGGCGTGCCTGCCGTGCAGGGACAAGGACGGGGCAAACATGCTGTCGCGCTTCGTCAAGGAGGAGCACCGCGGCGCCTTCCTTACCGAGCTGGCCAAGTTCACCTGACCGCGCCGCGCAAAGCTAGCTAGCTGCTGCATGCTCTGGGGCATGTACACTCGAAGTTGCATTTTAGAGGATCCAAGTAGTACTTATTAGTATAAATAAACAAAACATAGCTTTGAGTTTGTAGTGAAGAGAATATTTATTGTAGTATGTGAGCACATTCACGTATTAGTCAGGTCAGGCGTCTGAAAAAAAAATCTTTTGCATCAATCAAATTTTGGGCCGTTGGATGGTGATCCAATGACCACTATGTATGTTCAACCTCAACCGCCAGCCCGCCCGATCGACCACACCTGCCGTCGCCGCCGGCAACCACCGCACCGCCGTACCCTCCACATCATCGTGTTGTTGCCGCCCCAGGCGATGACTCTGCACATGCCTCCGCCAACAAAACCACGACCCACGGCCAAACACAATCACTCCGTTTTGAGATAGTTTTTTTCTTAAACTCGATTGACACTCACATACATGTATATAAACTCCGCCTTGAGCTACTCTCACTTCTGACGAGTAAAGTCTGTTTTAAACTATAAGGTTGTAGAATTGGTAGCAAACAAACCCTTACCTTCAAATCCCTGAAGTTTGTACCCTGTATTCATTGATCCCGGTCAATCTCAACCCTGAATCTGTCTAGACCAGTTTGACGCTAGGAAACCAACTATCCTGGACGGGATCACACTCTAATGTCACTGGCTTCACGGGTCCACATGTCATATTCATCTTCTCTTCCCCAATCACTCTATGGGCGTGTTTGGTTGCCTACATATGGCCCAGCCTGGCCCGCGCGGGAAGAACTTGGCCCGTTTGCTTGCCTGCGTTTACTGTGCGGCCCGCATCGCACGAAACTTAAAGCACGTTCAGGCCAGGCGCAGGGGAAACGCCCGAATCGGCAGTAGCTCGCGAGCCTGGCTCGGGCAAGGTAGGGGAGGGCGACGCGCATCTCTCCTCGTGCGACCAGGGAGATGTCGCGAGCTCGCCCGCGTCGGCCAAAAATCGGCGGGAGGATTTCGGCTCACCTCCCGCCGAGTCCACCTCTATTTAGCCCCCTCCCTCACCACCCCAACTCCCGCCACCATTCCCCCTCCGTTCAAACTTTCCAGCTGACGCGCATCGGCACCGACGAGCAGGTAAGCGGCGCATCTTCATCGGCCAGCGGTCCACAGCGTCGGCGCTCCTTCACCGGCCGGCGTTGATCTTCCACGACCGGCAAATGGACGTACGGTTCGAAGGATAGTGGCTGGTCGACATGGACGTTTATGGTAAATTGTGTTATACTATCGACGAACTCATCTTTTGATGGAGCTACAACCCATGAATGGATTAATTACATAACCTAAAATAGCCTTGAGGTGGACGATATGGTTGTGTGTATAAGTGTATTATGATGACGTAGAGGGTGTGATCAACCCTTTTTTAAAAAATATCGATGAGACGGTGACAGATAATTAGTTATAGACAAAGAAAAAAAAAATGATAAACCCAACTACGCGTGTGCTGCGCTTGATCAACCTGCCGGCGCACGTTCCAGAATTCGCCACTGCCATCTTCTACCGTCCCAGTTTTAGGAGCGATCCATGCATTGGCCTTTCTAGGCCTTACCGATGATGACGCTGCCATGCCGCCATACCGTGCCACCGCCAGCGCTCTTCATGAAGTCGCAACCGTCGCCGCAACTCCTCTGCACCATGTTGTCAAGATCCGCTGTCGTCAACGCGGTATATATGACGCCACTCCACCTCCAACGGTCCAACCCAACACATGCCCAATCAATTCCTCCGCCGGAAACACCACCATCCAAGCTCCCCCAACAACATGACACTCCTTGATAAAAGTCATCAAGCACTCCACAAATGACGCCTCGAGGGAGGTAGTGATGTCGAGGGCAACACCGCCATCCAATCCGGCATGGCCCGATCTAAGGTTTTCACCCGAAGTCACAAGACATGAGGTCAGCATGTGCGACAGATAGATGACGACACCTCCAAGGAGGGATACGACATCTACGGACGTCGTTGCCGCCGACACACTAACAAGCTCAATGCTTGGTTTTCGCCTGGATTTGCAACCCACCTCCATTGTATTCTAGGCAGCCGGAGCTCTGAGAGAAGTCACCCAGCCAACCAGCACCACTGAGCACACGACTGGGAGGAACCGAGCCGAACACAGGGATCGAGGAGGCCTGCATCACCGCTCACCAAAGCTTTTATAAAGGAGGAACACCACCAGCTTCCGCCATCCTCCGCAGCCCGAGCCGAGTTCAACAGGAAGCCCTGCCGCCGCCTCCGAGATCGAGGCGCCCGGGCGCTGCACCACCGAAAACCGCTCAACACTCCACTATCACGTGCATCGCCATGGGAAAATGAAGCCCCTGCCACTCTGCTCGTGCGCGCCGCCCATATACAACAGTCGATGCTCTTGTGAATGAGAGCTAGGAGGACACAGCTACTGACCGAGGACCACGCCGAACCGCCGTCCCCGGCTGTTCGAGCTTTGCTGGTGGGTGCCTTAGGCAGCGGCGAGGGAAGGGGTAAGATGAGGGGAGGCGGTGACAGGGTTATGGTTGCGCCCCCGAGTCACCAGAACAGGTGGCCTAGGGGTACCGTTTTGATCCATCGATCTTTTTTAAACCCTCTTGATCGAGAGGTTCAGTCCAATCAAGAGTCAGTCCAATGAGAGGTAATTGCTGAAAACCACCACATATGAGACTGCGATATCCGATTGGTATCAATTTTGAGACAACTCACAACGCATCACCATTTTCGAGGCTAATAATTAGTAATAGAAAGCACTAATGACCGTTTGAGATCATGAAGACAGTGGATCCCAGTTGTTGGGATGAGTTGGCCTGCCAATGTGGACAATATGCTGAGGAGGATGAGGGACCCATGTGTTAGCCTCACATCTTCCCCCCTTCTTTTCTTCCTCCTCCTCATCTCTCTCTCTCTCTCCGTATCCCATGCCACCGCACGACTATCTAGACTATTGACGGTCGCCATGCTGCTCGTGCTCACAATGTCTAGGTCCCACGAGGCTGCGCTACAGATGGCCATGGTGCGCCGTGGCTAGTCCGTTCACGAGACGATGACGTCGGACACTAGGAAGGCGCGCATGACCCGCAAGCCCCACACCTCGCCCCCCGTTCCCGCACCCCACACCTCGCCTCACACTCCCGCAACCCCCACACCCCACTGCGCCCAATACCCGTACTGAACGCTCACCACAATGGCCCGACGCATAAAACCATTGGAGAGGGAAATGTGAGGAGATTGCAGAGGACAAGACGATTAGTGCCATGAAGGCGAAGTCGGAGGCGCTACTAACGCCTACTCCTCCTACCTGTGCACATACGCGTGCGCCTGCTGGGCACACCGTGGACGCCGATCATACCACTTTTACATATTTTTGACAACAATTTATATTATTTTTATTTGTACTAACCTATTAACCCAGTCCAAAGGTTAGTTCCTGTTTATAGTGTTTTGGGGGTTTTAGGTGAAAAATTCACAGAGCTAGAACGCCCTAATTTTTTTTGTGATATCAGGTTTTTTGGCGCAAGAATCAATGCAAGACGAGGCCCATGGGCCCCACAAGGGCAGGCCGCACGGATATCCCATGGCCGTGCCATGAGGGACTGTGGGGGATCCGTAAGTCGGATGGAGCCCTCCTTTGGCGGCAAGGAAGCTAATTTTGTGAAAAAATAGTGTTAAAATTTCATCCCGATTGAAGTTAAGAAACTTCGGATATTTAGGAAACGGTGTTCAACCAGAAAACAGTATCGAAACAGAGAGAAAAACTGAGAGAAAAAGAGGAGGAGAATCCAATCTCGGAGGGCCTCCCGCATGTGGTAGGCTAGATTAGTAGTAGAGTTTGAAGTTCAACCTTGTTCTTGTGTTGATTCGTGCTTAGATCTGTGATTTGTAGCTATTGGTGGTTCATTTGTAGCATGTTGTTTGTTGTAGATGTATGTTCGTGCTCATAGATTGTCTGTTATGCTTAGTATGATAGCGATGAACCATATGTGCTTAGTATGATAGTGATGAAGCATGTGCTTGTTGTAGATGTATGCTCCTGCTTTCATGGATTGTCCGGTATGTTGTGTGCTATGCTTATTGTCAATGCGTGCTATGATTGTAGGACATGACCACGCAGACGCAAGATCTTAGTCAGGCCCTTGTCCTGTCCGACAGCCAGTTTGCTCCATATTTTGTCAAGGACTCGCAGCCTATGTCCGAGATGGCACCTGATTCAGAGGTGTTCGCGTCTGATTCCCTCTATGTGCCAGTAGTGCTCGTTGAGCCAACTCCTTCTGCTGCTGCTGCTGCCGCTGCACTCAAGATAACAACAGCAAAGGCAAAGAAGGATGGTAGGTCGAACAACATGAAGTGGCAGCCGTTCATGTCCACGTTCGTGTTGAACAAGATGTGTGAGCTCATTTCTAGTGGAGTTAGGACCGTTGCGAAGAAGGTGTTCGAGTTCTGTGGGCAGGAGGTGCCAGCCACCCAGGTGTACAACCACCTGAGGAAGTGGAGAGGTCGATGGATCCAAGTGTCCAAGCTGAGAGACCTTAGCGGCGCCTCATGGGATGAGAACACTACGCCGGCCATGTCGCGGTTAGCTCACAGCCCTCTTCCTTTTCATACTGTCCACCATTGCCTACTCCTAATCGCAACTAACAACACTTGTGTTTCATTCTTAGGACCACCCAAGGGACGCTAAGTTCCTCAACACACCCATACAGAACTACAGCCAGATGCAACACATCTTCTTCTTCGGGCTGGCAACTGGGAAGCACGCCATGGGCTCGGGGGAGCCTCTTGGTTCTCCCATGCCATACTTCCCTGCGACCCCGAACGTCGAGGTATTTGATGGCCCTGACAAGCCCTTCGACAAGCCCTTTGACCCCGTCCATGATAGGAAGAGGAAGAGAGGAGGCCTGATGGAGGAGGAGATCAATGTCTTTTGCAGCATGACTGAGGCGGTGAAGGAGGTGGCAACAACCATCAGGGAGTGCAAGCCCCTCGACATCCACCCTGACCTGTATGGCGCTGTCATGACCCATGGTGGCTTCAGCGATGAGGCTCTCATGGCAGCTCTCAGCCACCTGCTTGACAACAAGGCCCAGGGTGTTGGGTTCATTGCCATGGCAGACGCTCACAGGGTGATGTGGCTCAGGAGCTGGCTGGGCAAGCACTACTACTAGAGTAGTGTTGCCTGTGAGCGTGCATGATCCCCGACGGTGATGGCGTTGGCGGTGGCGACGACGACGACGACGATGACATACATTTTGTGTAGCTAGGGGTGAAAAAGAATTTGATGGTCCGTATATTTTGGTGAGGTGGTATATACTAACCCCTGACGCTGATGGTGAACTTGCGGTGGTAGGACGACACCCTCTTTTGGATGTGGTGGTAGGTTAACACCAAGGTAGTGCTAGGTAGAACTTGCTGTGCCGTATGATCATGCATGCTTTACTTCTTCTCTTCTGCTCCATTATTGTTTGTGTGCTACTTTGCTTGCTACTTGTCTGCTCCATTGATTTGCTACTTGAACTCTTGCTCTTGTGCATTGCTAGGGCAAGTGGCATGTCGTGTTCATCGGTAAGGCTCCAGGGGTTTACAGTTCATGGGAAGAAGCCAGTGCACAAGTGGCATCGTATAGCAACAACAGCCATAGAGGGTTCAAGACTAGGCAGGCAGCAAAACAAGCTTACTCCGACTGGGTGCGAAAGCACGGAGGCAACAGTGTTGACAGTGGCAAGGTTGGAGGTGTCAAGGTGGATCGTCAGTTTGGGCTGAAGCTGAAAAACTTCATCATCTTCGTCTAGTTCATCGTCATTGCTTTGTTGTGGCGTTGGTGTGCTAGGTGTGATCATTGTGGGTAAGCTCACAACTAGGGTACAAGGTAAGCACAACATGTACGCCGTATGCAACCAAACACCGTGTTCATGTGCCGCTTGGGCCAATGCAGGCGACTAAACAAAGTGCACTTGTGTATTACCTAATGCAGGGACACTAGATGCAGGCAACCAAACAACTTACAGATGGCGTATTAGGGCCTGTTTTTGCTCAACCAGACTGGGTTGAGAAGTGTATGCAATGCAGGAACTATTCACAACAGGCAACCAAACATGCCGTATCTCTCTCCCGAGAAACCGCAGCAGCTCTGTCTTCGAGCATCGTGATGGGCTAGCTGCAGGTCATGCTGTGGTGCATCTGCCTCTTGAGCCACCGCGGTTGAGACGAGGCCATCCGCGAGGAGCGCGTATAGGACCACCTCGCGGCCTGCCGTAGTAGGTAATGGGGAGGACAAGCTCCAACTCGAACGCGGGCACGCGGAGTTTAGGACCGGTTTGCCGCCCTGGACGCCGCGGCAACCTACGTCCGGTGCCACCACGAATAGCTCAATTGCTTCGGCTGCGTGAGAGCAACTCCAGTGGGGCGACCCATTTCGTCCGCCTGCGTCCGTTTGGGTCGGCGCTGACAAAAGTGGAGGCCCAACGCGCCGACCCAAACGCAAATCTCGTCCGCTTGGCATCCGCGCCGACCCATTTTCGGCCCAAAATTGCGCCTGAAATGCATCACGGACGCGCCGCGCGTCTCCTCTGTGTCCGCCGCGGCCCCACCTGTAAGCCAGCCAACTACCACCCGTCGTCTTATTTATGATGACCACCGACAACGGGCCCACTAGTCAACCAGTGGAAGCGTCCTTTTATAAGCACGCGTGCGGCGGGGCCCGACCTCATCCACTTCCTTCCACATCTGGCCGCCCACCACTCCCTTTGCTTCCTCGCCGGCAACAACAAACCCTAGCATTTCCGCCCAGGTCGTCGGTACCTGAACATCCCGGTCGCTTCGGTGGCAGCAGCAGCTGCAAGGGCAAGGGCAAGGGCACCCCGGCGCCTCGTCGTCCCGTACTCCTCCTCCCCTTCCTCCTCCGTTGCCGGCGCATTTCCGCCCAGGTCGCCGGTACCTGCACATCCCGGTGCACCAAGCGCGGTGGCACTGGGAGTACAGGCAGCCACTGCCCTACCCTGACGTCACGCTGCCGCACCACTGACACCTGGATCCGCAGCGGATCCCGGAGCCGGCGGTTCCGTGGAGCCAGCGGGCGCACGACGAGGAGGTGCACAGGCGCCACACGCAGCTCACGCCGGGGCAGCAACGGATGCCTGAGTACACCGCCGACTCTCCCAACTGGGAGGCTTGGTTCGCCCTTGAACACGAGGAGCAACAGCGTGTAGGCGTCAACGCCGTCCCGCCGCCTTTCCCACCGCTGCCCCCGCAAGTAGAGCCGGAGGACATGGAGGCCCTGCAGCACGCGCTGGAGGCTAGCCGCCTCGAGAAGGATGCGCACTTGGATGGGCTGGAGCAAGCCCTTGCCCTATCGGCGGCGAGGGACTCCGTCCACACCCCGCTCTTCGTGCCGCCACCGCCCGTCGAGCCCAAGCCGAAGCCGGAGCCAGAGCCGACAAGGAAGCGCTCCCCGCCTCCACCCACTTTGCCGGAGGAGTCCTACACGTGGACGGGCCAGTACCGCGAGTGGGTGAGCACGCCTCATGTCCACTTCGCCGCGACACCAGCGCAGGAGGTGGCCCACCTTGAGCGCTGGAAGGCGCACTGGCTCCGCCAGGAGCAGGCCGACGGCGAGCGGCAGATGCGCTACGAGGCGATGCTCCAACGCGATGCGGAGGCGCTCCAGCTCGAGGAGGAGGAGGAGGTGGAGCGCGTGCGGCTAGTCACAATGTCGCCGCCCCAGCAGACGCCGGAGGAGGCTGCCCTGGCAGCCTACCAGGCGGCGTTTGAGTGGGCTGGCCCTGCTCCCGTCTTCATCGACCTCACCGACGGCGATGGCGACGACGGCATCGACATCAAGGGCAAGGGCAGGGCCGACGACGTCTAGGGCAGCGTGCGGGGCGGCGCAGACTTTTTTTAATGTTTTAATTAATGTTTAATTAGGTTTAAGTGGACTTTGGCCGGAGGTTGATGATACGTCTCCAACGTATCTATAATTTTTGATTGCTCCATGCTATATTATCTTCTGTTTTGGACATTATTGGGCTTTATTATTCACTTTTATATTATTTTTGGGACTAACCTATTAACCGGAGGCCCAGCCCAGAATTGCTGTTTTTTGCCTATTTCAGAGGTTCGCATAAAAAGAATATCAAACGGAGTCCAAACGGAATGAAACCTTCGGGAACGTGATTTTTGGAACGAACATGATCCAGGAGACTTGGACCCTACGCCAAGGAAGCTTCCAGGAAGCCACGAGGTAGGGGGCGCGCCTACCCCCCAGGCGCGCCCTCCACCCTCGTGGGCCCCACGTTGCTCCACCGACGTACTCCTTCCTCCTATATATACCTACGTACCCCCAAACAATCAGATACGGAGCCAAAAACCTAATTCCACCGCCGCAACCTTCTGTACCCACGAGATCCCATCTTGGGGCCTGTTCCGGAGCTCCGCCGGAGGGGGCATCGATCACGGAGGGCTTCTACATCAACACCATAGCCTCTCCGATGAAGTGTGAGTAGTTTACCTCAGACCTTCGGGTCCATAGTTATTAGCTAGATGGCTTCTTCTCTCTTTTTGGATCTCAATACAATGTTCTCCCCCTCTCTCGTGGAGATCTATTCGATGTAATCTTCTTTTGCGGTGTGTTTGTTGAGACTGATGAATTGTGGGCTTATGATCAAGTTTATCTATGAACAATATTTGAATCTTCTGAATTCTTTTATGTATGATTGGTTATCTTTGCAAGTCCCTTCGAATTATCAGTTTGGTTTGGCCTACTAGATTGATCTTTCTTGCAATGGGAGAAGTGCTTAGCTTTGGGTTCAATCTTGCGGTGTCCTTTCCCAGTGACAGTAGGGGCAGCAAGGCACGTATTGTATTGTTGCCATCGAGGATAACAAGATAGGGTTTATATCATATTGCATGAGTTTATCCCTCTACATCATGTCATTTTGCTTAAGGCGTTACTCTGTTCTTATGAACTTAATACTCTAGATGCATGCTGGATAGCGGTCGATGTGTGGAGTAATAGTAGTAGATGCAGGCAGGAGTCGGTCTACTTGTCTCAGACGTGATGCCTATATACATGATCATACCTAGATATTCTCATAACTATGCTCAATTCTGTCAATTGCTCAACAGTAATTTGTTCACCCACCGTAAAATACTTATGCTCTTGAGAGAAGCCACTAGTGAAACCTATGGCCCCCGGGTCTATCTTCATCATATTAATCTTCCAACACTTAGTTATTTCCGTTGCTTTTTACTTTGCTTTTATTTTACTTTGCATCTTTATCACAAAAATACCAAAAATATTATCTTATCATATCTATCAGATCTCACTCTCGTAAGTGACCGTGTAGGGATTGACAACCCCTTATCGCGTTGGTTGCGAGGATTTATTTGTTTTGTGTAGGTGCGAGGGACTCGCGCGTAGCCTCCTACTGGATTGATACCTTGGTTCTCAAAAACTGAGGGAAATACTTACGCTACTTTGCTGCATCACCCTTTCCTCTTCAAGGGAAAACCAACGCAGTGCTCAAGAGGTAGCAGTTGACCGACCATCTATGTTAAATTATGTTTATTTTGTGTGAGCTGTTTTTTTTCACGCCGTCACATTTGGGTCAGCCTCCCGTTGGGCGGTCAAGCCGGCCCATTTGAAAATACGGATGCGCACATCCGCCTGGCCGACCCAGATGGACGAAAAGCGGACAAAGCACGCGTCCGATTGGGTCACCCCGTTGGAGTTGCTTTGATGTGCCTGGATAAGTAGTAGCTAAGCAATCTAGCACCAAACGCTCATATATTTGATAAGCAAAGCAACTTATTCGATCTTGGCCTGATTGATATGCTCGAATCTGTGCACAACGCAACACACAAGAATTCGTATGTGTTATTTCTCAGTGAGGCACTCCGGCGAAGCCACCATCACCTGCCACGCTTGTTGCGGGCACATCACGGGTATTGAATTTATGCTCCAACCAACTCATCCAAAAGTCTGAACTGATGGAGGGAGGTGGGCAATATATTTCAACACTTCCCCTCACGTCCAGACTATTTTATTCGTTATACGTGGGTTCGATGTAGGCCGCAGAATCATTTTTATAATACTGCGTTGGTGATGTCTACTACACAACCTTCTTCTTGTAGACGTTGTTGGGCCTCCAAGTGCAGAGGTTTGTAGGACAGTTGCAAATTTCCCTCAAGTGGATGACCTAAGGTTTATCAATCCGTGGGAGGTGTAGGATGAAGATGGTCTCTCTCAAACAACCCTGCAACTAAATAACAAAGAGTCTCTTGTGTCCCCAACACACCCAATACAATGGTAAATTGTATAGGTGCACTAGTTCGGCGAAGAGATGGTGATACAAGTGCAATATGGATGGTAGATATAGGTTTTTGTAATATGAAAATATAAAAACAGCAAGGTAACTAATGATAAAAGTGAGCGAAAACGATATTGCAATGCGTTGAAACAAGGCCTAGGGTTCATACTTTCACTAGTGCAAGTTCTCTCAACAATAATAACATAACTGGATCATATAACTAGCCCTCAACATGCAACAAAGAGTCACTCCAAAGTCACTAATAGCTGAGAATAAACGAAGAGATTATGGTAGGGTACGAAACCACCTCAAAGTTATCCTTTCTGATCGATCTATTCAAGAGTCCGTAGTAAAATAACACGAAGCTATTCTTTCCGTTCGATCTATCATAGAGTTCGTACTAGAATAACACCTTATGGCACAAATCAACCAAAACCCTAATGTCACCTAGATACTCCAATGTCACCTCAAGTATCCGTGGGTATGATTATACGATATGCATCACACAATCTCAGATTCATCTATTCAACCAACACAAAGAACTTTAAAGAGTGCCCCAAAGTTTCTACCGGAGAGTCAAGACGAAAACGTGTGCCAACCCCAATGCATAAGTTCATGAGGTCACGGAACCCGCAAGTTGATCACCAAAACATACATCAAGTAGATCACGTGAATATCCCATTGTCACCACAGATAAGCACATGCAAGACATACATCAAGTGTTCTCAAATCCTTAAAGACTCAATCCGATAAGATAACTTCAAAGGGAAAACTCAATCCATTACAAGAGAGTAGAGGGGGAGAAACATCATAAGATCCAACTATAATAGCAAAGCTCGCGATACATCAAGATCGTGCCGAATCAAGAACACGAGAGAGAGAGAGATCAAACACATAGCTACTGGTACATACCCTTAGCCCCGAGGGTGAAGTACTCCCTCCTCGTCATGGAGAGCGCCGGGATGATGAAGATGGCCACCGGTGAGGGATCCCCCCTCCGGCAGGGTGCCGGAACAGGGTCCCGGTTGGTTTTTTGTGGCTACAGAGGCTTGAGGCGGCGGAACTCCCGATCTAGGTTATGTTCTGGAAGTTTGGGTATATATAAGAGGTTTTGGCGTCGGGAACAAGTCAGGGGGGTCCCCGAGGCGGCCACGAGGCAGGGGGCGCGCCCGGGGGGTAGGGCGCCCCCACCCTCATGGTGGCCTCGGAACTCTTCTGGCCCACCTCCGGTACTTCGTGGGCTTCTTCTGGTCCAAAAATAATCTCCGTCAAATTTCAGGTCAATTGGACTCCGTTTGGTTTTCCTTTTTTGCGATACTCAAAAACAAGGAAAAAACAGAAACTGGCACTGGGCTCTAGGTTAATAGGTTAGTCCCAAAAATCATATAAAATAGCATATAAATGCATATAAAACATCCTAGATGGATAATATAATAGCATGGAACAATAAAAAATTATAGATACGTTGGAGACGTATCAGTTGGCAGGGTCTTGAACTTAACATCTCTTGGCTCTAATACCATGTTAGATGGGAAGCGTTCCTACTCCTCGATGAGGAGCCGCGTTGGTTCATATTGATATGAGGCAGAAACAACCTCCGCCGTGGCGTACAAGATTGGACCGATCTGTTAGATGGGAAGCGTTCCTACTCCTCGATGAGGAGCCGCGTTGGTTTATATTGATATGAGGCAGAAACAACCTCTGCCGTGGCGTACAAGATGGGACCGATCGCTAGGATTCAATCGTTACATGAGATCGTTAGGAAAGAGGATAAATACGGGAGAGATAGAGAATAAGGAGTTTGTTGAGATTACACTGATATTTATCTCTAATTCTAACACCCTCCCTTAATCTCAACTATCCTACATTAAGATTCTTCTTGAATTCTTCAAATGGTCTGACTGATAAAGCCTTGGTGAAACCATCTGCCACCTGATCCTTGGATGGTATGAACCTGATGTCTAGCTTCTTCTCTGCAACTCTTCCTCGCACAAAATGAAAGTCAATTTCAATGTGTTTAGTTCTGCCATGAAAAACAGGATTGGCAGAGAGATAGGTGGCTCCCAAATTATCACACCATAAACATGACCTTTGGCGGTGCTTAACACCCAACTCATTTAGAAGTGATTCCACCCAAATAATCTCAGCAGTTGCATTTGCCAATGACTTGTATTCAGCCTCAGTACTTGATCTTGACACTGTAGCATGTTTCCTAGCACTCCAAGAAATAATATTAGAACCAAAGAATATTGCAAATCCTCCAGTCGACCTCCTGCCATCACTCCATCATGCCCAGTCTGCATCAGAAAAGGCACTAACTAGAGTAGAGCTAGAACATCTGAATTGAAGTCCTAGACTTATAGTGTGTTTTATATATCGTATAATTCTTTTAACAGATGTCCAATGTGCAGTAGTAGGTGCATGTAGATACTGACAAACCTTGTTAACAGCAAATGATATGACTGGTCTTGTCAGCGTCAAGTACTGTAAAGCTCCCACAACACTTTTATATCTTGTGCTCTCTTCTTCCTTAAGTGGCTCTCCTTTAAAAGCTAAAAGTTTTTCTGAAGAGGACAATGGTGTAGGTGAAGGCTTACAGTCCTTCATTCTCATACGGGCTAGAAGCTCAGTAGCATGCTTCTCCTGGTTCAACATTATGCCATCTGAAATCTTCTTAACTTCAATGCCTAGGAAGAAGTGTAGATCACCAAGATCTTCCAAGGCAAACTCTGAACTCAAATCATGCAAGAGAGCATTAGTAGCACTTTGTGAAGAACTTGCAACTGTAATGTCATCAACGTATATAAAAAAAATGATTGTGTTTGCTTTGTTATAAATAAAGAGCGATGTGTCAGCTTTAGATGCAACAAAACCAAGGCACCTCAACTGAGAGCTCAACCTTGAATACCATGCTCGTGGTGCCTGTTTTAGGCCATAAAGAGCCTTATCAAGCTTGCACACATAATGAGGTGTTTTCTTATCTGCATACCCAGGTGGTTGTCTCATGTAAACCTCCTCTTCCAAAACACCATGCAAAAACGCGTTCTGAACATCTAGCTGCCTCAAGCTCCATCCCCTAGAAACATCAATAGCTAGCACAAGCCTAATAGTTGCAGCTTTAACAACAGGACTAAATGTGTCCTCATAATCCAAACCATACCGTTGTTTAAATCCTTTTGCAACTAGACGTGCTTTATACCTGTCAATTGAGCCGTTTGCCTTTTATTTTATTTTGTACACCCATTCACAATCAATGATATTTTTACCTCTCTTCTCAGGCACAAGATGCCAGGTCTTGTTTCTCATGAGCACAGAGTACTCTTCATCCATTGCCTTTTCCTGTCTCGAATCTCCAAGTGCATCTTCTAACCTTGTTGGCTCTCCTGCAACACACAACATTCTATACGGTATAGTACCATCAGTTTGGACTTTTGGATGAGTTGGCTGGAGCATAAATTCAATATGGTATCAGAGCTAAGAGGTCTTGAGTTCAAGACCCTGCCAACGTAGTATTATAAAAACAATTCTGTGGCCTACATCGAACCCACGTCTAAGGACTAAAATAGTCTAGACATGAGGGGAAATGTTGAAATATATTTCCCACCTCCCTCCATCAGTTCGGACTTTTGGGTTTCTTATAACTTTTTGTAGATGAGTTGTGACACGTGGAGCTGCCACTAGTTGAGGTTGAACAAGAGGTAAATCTTGCTGCACAGGAGATGGCGTAGGAGAGGGCGCCACAGAGGATCCAGGGAAGCTACCGGATCCACTTTGCGCACTTGATCCGGATCCAAAATATGTGGTCTGCTGTGTATCTCCATCTGCACTGTAGGGACCAGTGGCCATCGAAAATTCTGCCGCAGACGATCCTGTGGGCGGCATCGCTGTCACACCCACGCGCATGGGCTGTGGGGCGACCGGGAGCAGTCGCCCGCGCGTGGGGCGTGGGGTCCGCGTGCTGCCGGGTGATGCGGCACTTCACGGCTGGCTGGGCGCTTGATCCGGAGAGGATCTCCGTGCGGATCCCATGGGAGCCTGACGTGCTGGAGTTGCAGGCTGCTCCAGATCCGCCTCGTGCTCCGCGCCTGCCTCTTCTTCTTCTAACACATGCAATATTGGACCATTGTGTGCCAAATTTTGATCATTTTCAATTCCGTTTTCTCCATGGACAAAATTTCGAAGGTTGGGAGGAAGAAGAATAATTTCTTTTCTAAGAAGGGCGCGAGCATTTGGATGGAGAGACTGAAACAGAATAACAGATTCGTCGAAGATAACATCATGCGAGATGTAGACCCTACCAGAGGTGGCATCTAGGCACTTGACTCCCTTGTGAATAGGGATGTAACCTAGAAAAACACACCTTTGTGAACGAAACGCAAGTTTGCGTGTATTGAATGGTCTTAGGTTGGGCCAGCATGCACAACCAAATACTCGAACAGATTTGTAATCTGGAACAGTATCAAAAAGGTGTGTGATGGGTGTTTTGAATTTGATGACTTTGCTCGGGAGCAAGTTAATGAGATATGTGGCAGTTAAGAATGCTTCATCCCAGAATTTTAATGGCATAGATGCATTTGCGAGGAGAGCTAGGCCTACTTCGACAACGTGACGATGTTTCCTTTCTGCTGGTGTGCATGTGGACATGCGACATGATGAGAGATACCAAGTTGTTGAAAGAAGGAATTCAATTTCCTGTATTCACCTCCCCAGTCGGTTTGCATGGCAATGATCTTAGTGTCCAGTTTTCTTTCAAAAGGATTTTTAAAGTTTGTGAAAACTTGAAACACTTCAGACCGTTTCTTAAGAAGGTAGATCCACGTAAACTTGCTATAATCATCGATAAAGCGTACATAGTATGAGTATCTACCAACTGAAGTAGGAGTTGGCCCCCAAACATTTGAGAAAACAAGTTGTAAGGGTGCAGTAGACATGCTAGTAGATACATGGTATGGAAGTTGATGGCTTTTAGCCTGTTGACACGGATCACAAACTGACTCACTTATCTCATGAGAGTAGGGGAGTTTATTTTTACTAAGAACAAATTTAACAATGACTAATGAAGGGTGACCTAATCTGCTATGCCACTTTGAAGATGAAGGGTTGATAGCGACAAACACTTGTTTATTAAATGATGACGATTGTTGGGGATATAACTATTGGGTATGACCCGCCCAGGAGGGGCCGGGTCATACCACTGATGGCTTATACATTGAAGATGGCAGATTATGGATGGCGCCTATTGACGGCCCAAGACCCAGTGGCGACTTGAGGCCCAAGAGGATGAACCGCCATAAAGTATAACTTGTATTGTAAGGAAAGCATAGCTAGTCACCGAGCCGGACACATAGTGTATGAGCCGGCCGGGACTATGTAAGCCGTCGGGCATCAACCTATTTATATAAAGGGGTGACCCGGCGGCGAGTTAAGGGCAAGAAAGAAGAGATCGAGAACTAGGTCAAACGTATTCGCTCCCTGGTAATCGAAACCCAAGCAATACAATCCCAAACTGGAGTAAGCCTTTACCTCCACCGCGAGGTGCCGAACCAGTATAAACTCTCTGTGTCCTTTGTCCCGATTAACCCCTTTAATCTAACCTAGTTGCGATGGCTCCACGACTAAGTCCTTACGCTAGGACATCTGCCGTGTCAAGTCCACGGCAACAATGATGAAGATATGAGTGGGTAGAGACCTCCCACGCACTTGCCCCTAAGCAGGATTCTCCTCATGTCCAAGTCCTTTACCAAAAAGAAATAAGGGTAAAATTCAATAAGGTCACGATTACCTAAAGTAAATCGATGAACGGAGAGAAGATTCTGTGAAGCTTAAGGTACATGAAGAACTTTGTTTAGGTGCAAGTTTTTTTAGGGGTTTTAACAATTGAATGACCAATGTGAGCAACTATCATACCAGAACCGCTTGCGGTGTGCACTTGATCATGTCCATGGCCCTTGTCCTTGAACGTCAGCTTGTCCAGTTCGCCGGTGATGTGATGTGTAGCACTGGTATCCGCATACCAGTTCGTGTCGACGCCATAGGAGTCGGTGACCATGTTGGCACTCTTCTCCTCGTGTTCATCTTCATCATACCGATGCCAACAATCACCAGCACCTCCTTGATGATGCTTGTAACAGATTTGACATTCTGGATAATCACGAGTTTGCTGCTGTCGTTGTTGCTGTGGGCGACCGCGGCCATCTCCGCCGCCGCCGTTGCCACCAGATGGATTCGGGGAGGGGCGCCCGCCTCGGCCGCGACCCCTGTTGTTGCTGCGCCCGCGACCTCTGCTGTAGCCGCGCCCGCGCCCCCTGTAGACCATGTTCGCAGAGGACTTGAATCCCCCGTCAGGACCATCGCCGAGCATCTCCACTCGCTGGTCAAACGCTGCGATCTGAGCGAACAAATCATCAACTATGATCTAGTTTTTAACTGCACCAATGGCTGCCACAACAGGATCATAATCTCTGTCGAGGCCGGCAAGAACATAATCCACCATCTCTGGATCTGAGACAGGGCGACCTGCCGCTGCGAGCTCGTCTCCCAGGTTCTTCATCCTGGAGATATAGGCGTTGCTGGACATGGCTCCTTTCTTCGTGTTGGTGATGGCAATCCGCAGATTGGTGATGCGGGATTGGGACTGTCAGGAAAACAAGGTGGTGATGGTAGTCCAGATATCAAAAGTGGTCTCCTTACTCGCAACTTGGGCGAGTATCTCCATTGACAGAGAATTCAGGAGATGACTAAGGACTTGCTAGTCCTTTGATATCCACTGTACATACAGAGGATTGGATTCCATTGTGATGGTTTTGTCTGCCTGTTGCTGCTGCACCGTCTTCGGTGGCGCAGCATCTGATCCTCCCAGGAGGCCGGTGACCTGTGCTCCTCACAGGACCGGCATGACCTGTGCCTTCCATAGGCTGACGTTGGTCTTGGTGAGCTTCTCGGATGGTAGAGCTCCAAGGTTGAGGGCGACGGTGGATGAGGACGACATAGCTGTAGGGGAACGCAGCAGAAAACAAAAATTTTCCGACCTACGCACCAGCCCAGGACCACTATGGAGACTGCATACATGGTTTGATCTTTTTCGTTACCGACTCGTAGCGCAGCGGGAAGTAGAGTCGATGACGATCGGCGGTGCAGATCCCCGCAGCTAGGATTTACAACCTCCCAACCGCGAGGATGTATACCCTCATCTGCTCCTCAGACAGCCCTCCGGGAGGCGGTCGAACAGCCCCCGGACGGTGTCGCGGACAGCCCTTCGGGAGGACCTTCGAAACTCGAACGGTCACTCGGACAGCCCTTCGGGAGGACCTTCGAAACTCGGACGGTCACACGGACAGCCCTTCGGGAGGCACTCACGAACTAAGACCGAAACTACGATCTCTCTACAGAGTTGCGCACATATGGTGTCATCTATCCGGCAGGGCTTCGCCGTCCAGAACTAGTTCCTGCCGGAACCCAGACAGCCTTACGGCTCTACGAAACTCTTTTCGTGGGAGGGAGAGAAGAAGCCAGATAATGCATGGCATGTGTATGAGAGCAAGGGATGAGTGTGGAGGGCTGCCCCTCCACCTCTATTTATAGGAAATCCCAAGGGGATAGGGTAGTTTCACAAAAAACCCAAAATGCACATGAATGAAGTCCTTCCACAAGGACCTAGGAGTGAAACCAAGGAACAAGAGGGTCCCCAAGGGGGGATACCCCATGTGGCCGGCCACACCCCCATGAGGGGCCCAAAAAATGGCTCCTATCCATCCATGTCATCCCCAAGATCTTTTGGAGCAAAGCCCCAAAAGGTGGCTTTCCATAAAGTAACCATAAAGCTGATTTTCACTATTCACGACGACATTTTTCAGCGTCTGATCGAACTGAAAATATTTATGTGGGCTAAGAACATTTCCAGTACCCACTAAAATGATTCTCAACGCGTTCCGAAACAATTCCGGTTTTAGTGATTTTCATCTGCGAAACGCATCTGAAGTGGCTCCGGCAGCTCCGGAACATTTCCGGTTTTTATCTCAGAAAATTCCAAAAAGCTTCCAGAATGATTCTGGCATCCTCCAAGAATTATCAGGCATGTGCTGAAACCAATTTGACTTAATGGTGTATCCCGAAACAACTTTTCGGTATCATCAATACTTATTCGATGACCTCTCTCTGCGGTACGATTCCGCTGTCCGAAACTTTTCGGTGTCCGAAACTTTTTCGGTGATTTTCTCTCAGACTCCCTGTCTAGTATTCAGCAGATAGATGACCCTTAAGCGTGTGACCCTATAGGTTCGGTGAAGTATAGACATGTCCCGGAACCCCTTCCGATCAATGATCAACATCGGAGCCGTGGACACCCATATTGACCCCTATACCCACACGAATAAATATTCGAGTGAACCTCCAGTTGCCGTGTGCTATTCCTGTTGCTTCGCGATATGTTACAAATACCCGAGGTGAGACATGTTGGCATTCCTGTGGATCAACAACTTGTCCACTATGCTAGTTACCTCGTTACCGGTATTGTTCTCTTTTCTCGTTATCATGTTCCGGCATCCCCATGATCAAATCACAAAGTGTCTGGCCAGACGATGATGGATACCGTAACACCGAGAGGGCCCGGAGATATCTCTCCATCGTCGGAGGAGCAAATCCCAATCTTGAGCTATCAAGTTACTTGACACACTTTTCCATGAACCCGTAAGCCGCCGTAATAGCCACCCATTTACGGATGACGTTTAACAAACCCCAAAGTTCATGAAGCAAGCATGAAGAAACTCGATACTCTCATGGTCTAAGGAATCATGCAAACGTTAACCATCTCTGTGTTATGTACCAATAAACTTGTGACGAATGAATCTCATAGCATAACATCAATCCGGGTCGATTCAACACAAATGTTCTCTTAACATTGTGCCCTCAAAGTTGCTGGCATAGACATGCCCATGACCAGGAAAACAGAATCATCATGCAACACTTGAGCTAGTCTTAGAGGCCAGACTAGGAATACTTCTTACCGTTTATTATTCCGCACGTGCATATGAGTCTTCCTCCGAGCCTCGTGGATATTGAAGACTCGAGAATCATTGCAGTTATAGCATGGAATATAAACATAATTATGAACTTGGAGATAAATAATATCATTTATTATTGCCTCTAGGGCATATCTCCTACAGACTCCCACTTGCACTAGAGTCAATAATCTAGCTTATGCTAATGCACTTCACACCTGTGGCACACCGGTGTAAATATGCTTCGCTTGTGGTATAGCCTGATGTCCAACGGATCTGACGACTTCAGTTCCGTGTGTATCTTTGCATGTCCTCGCGTTTTCACGTTTTCAGAAAATTCATATATTGTGTGGACTTGGCTTTGTATGTATGTGAATCACAGGTCGAACCTGGATTCCTCAGACTGAGTTATGGATCAACTACCTGCAGTAGTGTCCCATTGTCAAAAGCCATCTTGGAACTATACTAAGTTCATGAATGAACTATATGATTCAACATCTTCTTTGTCGCTTCTAAAGCGTCAACATACTTAGCCCTTTTTATAGAATTCGCCACAGTAACTAGTTTGAACAAATTCCAACTAACTGTGCCACCACATTGTGTGTTACACAAAACCCTTAATTTAAATCGAAAATCGCATGGAGAAAATATGAAGACTCTATCGATGTAACATTTTACAACTCTTCATGATCTCTGCTTGCGAGAAAACCATGTCATCAGTACTTACTCTAGTACTCTGTGACATCTTTCACTGTTGTCCCATGATTAGTAATTTGATCACTTTGGTATCCATACTCGCAACACCTTGGGAGTATCGGACATATTTGGTTGTTTTACATACCATGGAATACATGATTAATCCAAACACAAAAGTGTGTGGAATCATGTATTTTACTCATCAGTGTCTTGGGACACCGAGTCTTGCAAAAACTCTTTCCATGTGACTTTGGCAAGAATCACTCCTTGGCGTTTTAAATGCTAAAAGGTTTTAGCATCTTGTCAATATGCATTCATTGCTTAGCCCCATTAGGTAAATCTATCTCCATAGATCATCATGCCTAATATTGAGGCTATTTAGCCTAAGCACTTCATCGAAAAACTATTTTCAAATGAAGTCCTAATTTGTGTCAAGAAATTTATTTCCAATTACCAATGTGCCAAGCACATAAGGTTTTTAGAAATATTATTATGCTCCCACTTACTTTCTTGAATTACAAGCATCTTCGTTACCCATTGATGAAGTCAAAACCCCTTTGACCATTTCATCAAAACACGAAGATTCCAACTCCATTTTGCTCTCTTCTGTCCATTGCTGGAACTCTGAAGTTTGCATACCTACTAGCATCCTCTGGATCGACAAATTACTTTGGACTGTATCATATACAAGTCCTAGCTTTCATTTCCATCAGATGGAAATCCTTTTATCATCCATGTTTCATATCTCATGATTGAAATATGTATTAATTGCTAGTTCAACCCGAACCGACTTTAAGCATCGCTACGATGAAAACAACCTCATCGTAGTCAACTCTTGAACTTGTTATTTCAACAAGTCGAGCTTTATGGATAAAACATTTTATCCGTATCAGTTTTAAGTTCCATAAATATTCGTTAGACTCTAAGTCTTCCGAAAGGTGTATCAAGGTTTTAATCTTGAATCACTTATATGGAAACTAACTCGGGTTGTATTGGCATTTAGCCAATTCCGGAGTCAGGGCCCATCAACGCTTCCTTGTGTATCGTAGGTATAATGTTGTCTAACAACAATATCTCGTTTGCGCACCTGAGAGGTTTGCACGAGCCTTGCCTACGTGGTTCAGCTGCAAGTTCGACCGAAGTTCATACATTTTATTGTAGAGACTTCTGTATCAGTCGCAGTAGGAAACTCTGGAATTTCTTCCAAGGTCTCTTTCCTTTGATCTGATGAAGATACTGTTTATCTCGTCGAGTTGCACTATTCTCCCACTCACCTTTTAGAAAGAACCATTCTCTTTAAAAGCACACCGTTTCGCGGCAAAACTAGTTGCCTCGGTATAGTGAGGGAGGAATACCCAACATTTTGGTATAACCTACAAAGTAGCACTTGTCTGATTTGGTATAGGTTTGTAACCTTTAACACAAGCCCCATATTCCAAATGTTAAGAAAAGATATAACATGGTTGGGCGTACCATACCATGGCTTCATTTCAACAGACCCGATGTAGCTCTTTTCAGTGTAAAAGCCGCAGTCTCTAAAGCATCACTTTAAAAGGGATAATGGCAAATTTATTTATGTCATCTTTGACCTTACCATGTCATAAATGGTTTGATTACATCTCCACGGACTTTCCACTTGCAGTGGTGTTCCGGGAGGTGCAAGTTTACGAAACCCCTTTCACAACTCATCAGACATTCGCTAAACATGTAACTCAAATATTCCTTTGTGCAATCAAATTGCAGAAACATAATTTTCTTGTTACAATAACTTCTACTTCATTTTTGAGAACCTTTCGAATGATTTCAAAAGATCCAGACTTACGTCTCATCAAGTAAATATCCATATATCTACTTGAGTCATTTCTGAAGATAAATAAATCCACCACTAACAACACTTACCGGACTACACACATCAAATGTGATCACTAATAAGTTTGTTGTTCGTTCCTTATGGCCCGTGAACGGTATTTTAGTCACTTCACTTTTCGGAGGAAAGTTGCAAGTGTCAGATGATTCAAAATCAAAAAGACTTCAAAATCCATCATAATGGAATTTTCCATGCGGGTTTCTCCAATGTGACCAAATGTAGTGCCATGTGTGGTATTCTTTTAGTCTTGCGACATTTAGCGTCAGTGTTATGGATGTATCATATTACCCTCAATATTCATAACATACGTCCCATCGATGATGGAAGTATGGCCCTTATGTTATTCATAATACTTAACAACAATTGTTGTTTTTATGAACAACTCTTTTGCAACAAACATTGTGCAATGGGCTAGAGTGTATGAAACTCTAAAATGAATTATGAAAGTAAACCAAGAGGTATTGTATTATTATCAATATTCATAACATACATCTCATTCATAATGAAAGTATGGCCCTTGTGTTATTCATAACATCGAACATAAAAAGTTCTCTTATGAACAATCTTCTTGCAAGATACCTTATGCAATGGGCTAGAGTTTGTAAAACTCTAAATGAATTATGAAAATAGATACAAACGTCAATACACCGATGGAAGGTATAGTAACATTTACTATGTTCCCTGTGTATACCTTAACCTCATTTCTGGCTAGTCTTTTTAGGCCATAGTAGCTCTTACATTGATCCACAACAGAATGCAATCGAGCGGGTATCTTTGTGATTAACTCACAATACCCAAGAATTAGTGATTAACATGTTTAACCATAATTCCCAAGAACTATATCTTTGACCAGCCTACTATACATCAAAAACTTGTATGACATTCATACATGAGCTGGATATTCCAGTCATCTTTCTTTCTGCCTTTATACTTCTAACAGTTTAACTTTTAGTATTTCTCCTACTCGCAAAAGAAGCACCCAACTTAAGAGTGGCATTAGCCCCGGACTTCCTAGGCGTGTAAGTCATACTAACACCCTTTGGACACTTCCTTTCTCTTTAAGTTGTTGTTTTATTCACCTTTCATTATATGACAGGCGTTCTTCTGGATCCCTTTCCCAACAGTCAAATGCATAGTAAACACTTTTACTAATACTTGCAAACAAACATTGCTTTGTTTGTATCTGAAAATAATTTTAAGTTCCATGAATATCATATAACTATCCCAACTTTCGAAGTCTGGGTTTCATGGAAGCAAACATATTCCACTTGACCGTAACAGAATTCTAGCTTTTGGATCGAAGGACGAGAGTCACATGATCCATAACATTAGCGGGAGGATACGGAAAGCATGCGATCGGACAAAGTCCTTCTCGGCACTTTTGAGGACAATCCTCATATTACGTTACCAATCGTAAAGTTTTAACCAGATATTTAACAGCTATTCAATTTTAATAGGGAAGGTGGAAATGCGAGCCATTATTGTAAGGAAAGCATAGCTAGTCACCGAGCCGGACACATAGTGTATGAGCCGGCCGGGACTATGTAAGCCGTCGGGCATCAACCTATTTATATAAAGGGGTGACCCGGCGGCGAGTTAAGGGCAAGAAAGAAGAGATCGAGAACTAGGTCAAACGTATTCGCTCCCTGGTAATCGAAACCCAAGCAATACAATCCCAAACTGGAGTAAGCCTTTACCTCCACCGCGAGGTGCCGAACCAGTATAAACTCTCTGTGTCCTTTGTCCCGATTAACCCCTTTAATCTAACCTAGTTGCGATGGCTCCACGACTAAGTCCTTACGCTAGGACATCTGCCGTGTCAAGTCCACGGCAACAATGATGAAGATATGAGTGGGTAGAGACCTCCCACGCACTTGCCCCTAAGCAGGATTCTCCTCATGTCCAAGTCCTTTACCAAAAAGAAATAAGGGTAAAATTCAATAAGGTCACGATTACCTAAAGTAAATCGATGAACGGAGAGAAGATTCTGTGAAGCTTAAGGTACATGAAGAACTTTGTTTAGGTGCAAGTTTTTTTAGGGGTTTTAACAATTGAATGACCAATGTGAGCAACTATCATACCAGAACCGCTTGCGGTGTGCACTTGATCATGTCCATGGCCCTTGTCCTTGAACGTCAGCTTGTCCAGTTCGCCGGTGATGTGATGTGTAGCACTGGTATCCGCATACCAGTTCGTGTCGACGCCATAGGAGTCGGTGACCATGTTGGCACTCTTCTCCTCGTGTTCATCTTCATCATACCGATGCCAACAATCACCAGCACCTCCTTGATGATGCTTGTAACAGATTTGACATTCTGGATAATCACGAGTTTGCTGCTGTCGTTGTTGCTGTGGGCGACCGCGGCCATCTCCGCCGCCGCCGTTGCCACCAGATGGATTCGGGGAGGGGCGCCCGCCTCGGCCGCGACCCCTGTTGTTGCTGCGCCCGCGACCTCTGCTGTAGCCGCGCCCGCGCCCCCTGTAGACCATGTTCGCAGAGGACTTGAATCCCCCGTCAGGACCATCGCCGAGCATCTCCACTCGCTGGTCAAACGCTGCGATCTGAGCGAACAAATCATCAACTGTGATCTAGTTTTTAACTGCACCAATGGCTGCCACAACAGGATCATAATCTCTGTCGAGGCCGGCAAGAACATAATCCACCATCTCTGGATCTGAGACAGGGCGACCTGCCGCTGCGAGCTCGTCTCCCAGGTTCTTCATCCTGGAGATATAGGCGTTGCTGGACATGGCTCCTTTCTTCGTGTTGGTGATGGCAATCCGCAGATTGGTGATGCGGGATTGGGACTGTCAGGAAAACAAGGTGGTGATGGTAGTCCAGATATCAAAAGTGGTCTCCTTACTCGCAACTTGGGCGAGTATCTCCATTGACAGAGAATTCAGGAGATGACTAAGGACTTGCTAGTCCTTTGATATCCACTATACATACAGAGGATTGGATTCCATTGTGATGGTTTTGTCTGCCTGTTGCTGCTGCACCGTCTTCGGTGGCGCAGCATCTGATCCGCCCAGGAGGCCGGTGACCTGTGCTCCTCACAGGACCGGCATGACCTGTGCCTTCCATAGGCTGACGTTGGTCTTGGTGAGCTTCTCGGATGGTAGAGCTCCAAGGTTGAGGGCGACGGTGGATGAGGACGACATAGCTGTAGGGGAACGCAGCAGAAAACAAAAATTTTCCGACCTATGCACCAGCTCAGGACCACTATGGAGACTGCATACATGGTTTGATCTTTTTCGTTACCGACTCGTAGCGCAGCGGGAAGTAGAGTCGATGACGATCGGCGGTGCAGATCCCCGCAGCTAGGATTTACAACCTCCCAACCGCGAGGATGTATACCCTCATCTGCTCCTCAGACAGCCCTCCGGGAGGCGGTCGAACAGCCCCCCGGACGGTGTCGCGGACAGCCCTTCGGGAGGACCTTCGAAACTCGAACGGTGACTCGGACAGCCCTTCGGGAGGACCTTCGAAACTCGGACGGTCACACGGACAGCCCTTCGGGAGGCACTCACGAACTAAGACCGAAACTACGATATCTCTACAGAGTTGCACACATATGGTGTCATCTATCCGGCAGGGCTTCGCCGTCCAGAACTAGTTCCTGCCGGAACCCAGACAGCCTTACGGCTCTACGAAACTCTTTTCGTGGGAGGGAGAGAAGAAGCCAGATAATGCATGGCATGTGTATGAGAGCAAGGGATGAGTGTGGAGGGCTGCCCCTCCACCTCTATTTATAGGAAATCCCAAGGGGGTAGGGTAGTTTCACAAAAAACCCAAAATGCACATGAATGAAGTCCTTCCACAAGGACCTAGGAGTGAAACCAAGGAACAAGAGGGTCCCCAAGGGGGGATACCCCATGTGGCCGGCCACACCCCCATGAGGGGCCCAAAAAATGGCTCCTATCCATCCATGTCATCCCCAAGATCTTTTGGAGCAAAGCCCCAAAAGGTGGCTTTCCATAAAGTAACCATAAAGCTGATTTTCACTATTCACGACGACACTTTTCAGCGTCTGATCGAACTGAAAATATTTATGTGGGCTAAGAACATTTCCAGTACCCACTAAAATGATTCTCAACGCGTTCCGAAACAATTCCGGTTTTAGTGATTTTCATCTGCGAAACGCATCTGAAGTGGCTCCGGCAGCTCCGGAACATTTCCGGTTTTTATCTCAGAAAATTCCAAAAAGCTTCCAGAATGATTCTGGCATCCTCCAAGAATTATCAGGCATGTGCCGAAACCAATTTGACTTAATGGTGTATCCCGAAACAACTTTTCGGTATCATCAAAACTTATTCGATGACCTCTCTCTGCGGTACGATTCCGCTGTCCGAAACTTTTCGGTGTCCGAAACTTTTTCGGTGATTTTCTCTCAGACTCCCTGTCTAGTATTCAGCAGATAGATGACCCTTAAGCGTGTGACCCTATAGGTTCGGTGAAGTATAGACATGACCCGGAACCCCTTCCGATCAATGATCAACATCGGAGCCGTGGACACCCATATTGACCCCTATACCCACACGAATAAATATTCGAGTGAACCTCCAGTTGCCGTGTGCTATTCCTGTTGCTTCGCGATATGTTACAAATACCCGAGGTGAGACATGTTGGCATTCCTGTGGATCAACAACTTGTCCACTATGCTAGTTACCTCGTTACCGGTATTTTTCTCTTTTCTCGTTATCGTGTTCCGGCATCCCCATGATCAAATCACAAAGTGTCTGGCCAGACGATGATGGATACCGTAACACCGAGAGGGCCCAGAGATATCTCTCCATCGTCGGAGGAGCAAATCCCAATCTTGAGCTATCAAGTTACTTGACACACTTTTCCATGAACCCGTAAGCCGCCGTAATAGCCACCCATTTACGGATGACGTTTAACAAACCCCAAAGTTCATGAAGCAAGCATGAAGAAACTCGATACTCTCATGGTCTAAGGAATCATGCAAATGTTAACCATCTCTGTGTTATGTACCAATAAACTTGTGACGAATGAATCTCATAGCATAACATCAATCCGGGTCGATTCAACACAAATGTTCTCTTAACATTGTGCCCTCAAAGTTGCTGGCATAGACATGCCCATGACCAGGAAAACAGAATCATCATGCAACACTTGAGCTAGTCTTAGAGGCCAGACTAGGAATACTTCTTACCGTTTATTATTCCGCACGTGCATATGAGTCTTCCTCCGAGCCTCGTGGATATTGCAGACTCGAGAATCATTGCAGTTATAGCATGGAATATAAACATAATTATGAACTTGGAGATAAATAATATCATTTATTATTGCCTCTAGGGCATATCTCCTACAATAGCGAGGCTAATCGAGGAAGAAGCCTTCTGGCTAGATCGATGGGAAGAGGATGGCTCTATATACCATGTTAGATGGGAAGCGTTCCTACTCCTCGATGAGGAGCCGCGTTGGTTTATAGTGATATGAGGCAGAAACAACCTCTGTTATGGCGTACAAGATTGGACCGATCACTAGGATTCAGTCGTTACATGATATCGCTAGGAAAGAGGATAGATATGGGAGAGATAGAGAATAAGGAGTTTGTTGATATTACAATTGATATTTATCTCTAATTCTAACACTTCCCCTCACGTCTAGACTATTTTAGTCCTTAGACGTGGGTTCAATGTAGGCCGCAAAATCGTTTTTATAGTACTGCATTGGCAGGGTCTTGAACTCAAGACCTCTTGGCTCTGATACCATATTGAATTTATGCTCCATCCAACTCATCCAAAAGTCCGACCTGATGGAGGGAGGTGGGCAATATATTTCAACAACGGGGACCAGCGTGTGGCCGCTCAGGATGGGCTGAGCGCGTCTGTGGTGCTCTGCGTCTATAGCTTCCCGCCTCTTGGCCGCCAACGGCACCGCGCCACGGACTGCGGCCGCTCATGCACAGTGAGGTTGAGGCCCCGAACGGCGAGGACGACGCTGTGGGACCTGCTGCACCAGCGAGGGTGCGACTGCAAGGTCGTCTTTACGGGACACTCGTTCGGCTCCAGCACCACAATGCCCATGACAGTGCTGATAGTGAACGCCTGCCGCGGCGCCCGGGGCGCGTGCGGGCACTGCACGCCTTGTACATCGATGACCCCCGAGGCGCGCATCGCTGTTCCGCCGTGTTGGTGCCGTCCAGGCGCCTGCGCTGATTTCAGGAGAGAGAGGACGGGTTGGGGCCTGGAGGATGGATCTGACATGTGGGGTAGGCATGTAAGTGAGAGGTAGACTTCTTTTAGGAGAGTGAGAGGTAGACTTTAATCCCGGGCGGGATGCATCTTTTCCCGGTGTGCCAAACAGAATCAGGGTTGAGATTGACCGGGATAAGTGAGTACAAGGTACAAACTTCAGGGATTTGAAGGTGAGGGTTTATTTCAGACGAGATCTACAACTTCAAGGTTTAAAAGAGACTATACTCCACTTTTGACCGATGATACCACACCAAAGTTCCCATGCAGGGGCAGACTCACGTTTAGCTCAATGGGGCAAGTGCGAAATCAAGGTGTACCCCTTGCAAAGGTTACTCCCACCTTGTTTGATCTGTGCCATCGTAATCTGTTAGTTTTTTCTTTTTTTTGTTGATTAGTTTTTTCAAAATGGTTTATCTATTGAACTGTGTGTACAAATCATGAACCATTTCTACTGTCGGATTACCCGCGTCGAGATCTTCAAAACTAGATTCCATGTTAATATGTTTCAATGATTTTTTTCATGAAAAAATAGGAAAAGCCGGAAACAAAAAACGAAAGCCGTAAAACAAAAGCTGAGAAAACAGAAAAAGAAACCAAAAAAAAACAAAGTCAGTAAAAATCCAGAAGCATAGTTGTGCTTTTTACTTTTTTCAGAAGCATGGCTGTGCTTTTCTATTTTTGGGAAGCGCAATTGTGCCTCTACTGGATCCACAAGTTATGCTTTTCCATTTTCGGGAAGCACAAATTTGCTTCTCATGAAAGAACGATTGTGCCTCTTTTTCCTTTTCGAGAAGACAATTGTGCTTCTCGTGAAAGAGTAGTTGTGCTTCGTTTCCAAAGTATAGTTGTTAGATTGTAGAGCGTCTATATTGTATTGCAACGATAGGATTTAAAAACTATTTACAAGCATTGATATTGTTGCTTTGTTATCTCACAGTGAAAGAGCATAAATAACATCACTCCTGTTTTCTTTCCTGGTCATTTTCATTAGGGTTTTTCTTATTACATTTCTTGATGCGCAGGCCTTGTGCATATCAAAAGCTCATTTGTCCAATCATAGAAACATATCGACATAGTAATGTATAAACTCTCCTATAGTAGCTCACCACCATAGAAACATAACGTTCCAAAAATAACTGTCTAATTCTTATATGAAATCGTATTACTTCAAAAAGTCATAACAATTATGTAGATATTACTTCATGCCAATTTGACTACAAAGTAACAAGGCTTCTCTTTTCATATACTTGCATTACTTTCGGCAATACAACGTTAAAATTAACGGTCGCGGCAACGCGCATCATCAATGATGTACTGATTCATTGCCCTTTGTTTTTCAAAGTAAAGGGTTTCGTTTTTGGAATTTTCTAATTGTTACAAACTTTCAAGACGCCTTGATGGTGAAATGGTAGACACGCGAGATCAAAATCTTGTGCTAAAGAGCGTGGAGGTTTGAGTCCTCTTCAAGGCACAATATGGAGAATGTTCATTGGAGGCAGCGGGTTTTGGTCTCGTTACTCGGAGGTTCGAATCCTTCCGTCCCAGATTGTGTCTGATGAAACAAACGGTGAAATCATATAGTACTCCGTACGAGACCAAAAATAAGAAATGACACGAGGGTTCTATATATAGATAGAGAAACAATAAGAAAATTATGATTTGCAAAAGGAGACAGGAATTGTGTACAATGGCATTGTACACCAATTTAATTTGGAAAAGGGATGTAGTGCAGCTTGGTAGCGCGTTTCTTTTTTGAGTTTCCATTTCTTCATTTGAAATCTAGGCTCTTCTATCTTCGACTTATTTTTTGGCTTTATTCGTTATTTATTTCATTTTGATTTTTCCCTCTTCCTCTATGCCTATCCTCTAGCTACAACTTCTCGGTCAATTATTTTGAAGGTATCTTTTTCCCCATTCGAGAGTCTATGCCCTTCTTCCACTCCATCCTGAAGACTAACTAAGAGGGATCAAAAACTGCTAATTCGTATAAAGCCATTGAGCCAGCCCAACTAGGCTTGAATCGGACTGAACCGATTGTTTTTCAGACTATTGTTCTCCTATTCTCTTGAATCTATGAAGTAAGCCAACCCAAATACAAAATAAGAAAATGAACATAAAAAGTTAATGGATTTTATAGGAAAAATGTCCTATTTTAACGAGTCGCACGTGGAGATATTGCTAGCACACAAAAAATATTTGCGGAAAAAAAGTTAATGGTATTTCATAACTAATGGATTGAGTAGCACCTCGTAGACCGCCTGTAGAAGAATATTTATTATTTGATCTCATCCTTATAGTATAATTAATTGTTTTTCTTTGTTCAGTAATAATTCATTCTTGGAATAGAACACTTGTTACTTGTTATAGAATTCAATTAATAAATGGAAAGAGTTGGGTATTAGTTCATGAGCAATTTTGCATGAATAATGATAGAGGAAGGAAATAATGACAAGAAAATCTAGTGCAAGGAGATTCCCCAAAATCATGCTTAGAATAGCTAGGATTTCTAGATGAAGGTGCCATTCGTTTGATGAGAAATAAAAAGGAACATCAAGAATTTGCGTGGCTGAAGCTGAACAGCTACTTTCGCGGTAACAGAAAGAAACGCAACGGCTGGAGTGGGGGAGTCAGAGTCAAAAAGAGGTTCTTGGATTATTTACAAGCGGTATTCACGCTCTTATTTTTGCAACATTTGCCGCAGCCTATATAGGTGAATCCATGGAGGGTCATCATTGAATTAACTAGTTTTGGAAATAGTATTTCTTTTGCAGCAATGAAGATCTTTACATTGGAGATTTTTTTCTATTATTTTTTCTACGTTGTCCTTAATAGTGGGTTGGCTACATCTACAATCCAAATGGAAACCAAGCTTTTCGTGATTCAAAAACACGGAATCTCGTCCCAATCATCATTTTTCAGAACTTTTCGGGTAAGTTCTTTGGCTTGGACATGACATTTAGTTCCGAAAAAAATTATGTTGAGAAGAAAAAATTATAGATCAAATGCTACATTCCGTAAAAATTTACGATACATGTATAGGATGCACTCAATGTGTACGAGCTAGTCCCACAGATGTATTAGAAATGATACCCTAGGATGAATGTAAAGCCAAGCAAATTGCTTCCGCGCCGAGAATCGAAGATTGTGTGAGTTGTAAGAGATGTGAATCTGCCTGCCCGACAGATATTTTAAGTGGATTTCTCTGGGAAAAAAAAGACCTAGTGACAGATTAATACAATTCCCTGTATGAGTGTATGCAATAACAACATAACAGCTCAATGAACATCAGACACCAAGTATTACCGTGTACTAAATATTCCTGAACACTCTTTTACAACCAATTGGGCAAACACAAAATCACAGCTAGCTATATATCCCTCACGAGTCAAAACAAATGTTCATACATATCTGTAAAAAGAATGTTCACATTTATTTGAAAAAAAAGCGAAGACCGTAGATATGTGATGTCACGGGCTCACGGCTGCATAGTCGATAGTGAACTCACTTCATCATGTCACTGATCGTCTTCCTGATGAGCTCCCAAGCGCTCAAAATGTGCTTCTCCTCCTGAAGTGACGATCCCACAGCGAAGCGCAGCACGAGCTTGCCACCTACCACTGTGTGCGTAAGGTACGCCTTGCCGGTCTTGTTCACGTTTGCCATGAGCAAACGGTTCACCTCGTCATCCGCCCTAACTCCAGCCGCCTTGATCCTGAAGCAGACCAGAGCAAAGTTTCTCGGCACGACGATCTCGAACCGATTATCAGCATGGACCAAGTCCTCAAACATCTTGGCCATGGCGACGTCTCTGCGGATGTGTTCTTGGAGATTGGCGGTGCCGTAGGTGCGCATGACCATCCAAAGTTTGAGGCCACGGAAGCGGCGGCCGACTCCGACCTGCATGTCCTTGAGGTCAGTGACGTCGCCGGACACGCTGGCATCGTTCTTGAGGTACTCGGGGTCAGTCTCCAGCGACTGGCTGAGGCGGCGCGCATCACGCACGTAGAGGCAAGTGCAGTCCAGACACGTGAGCAGCCACTTGTGCGGGCTCATGCTGATGGAGTCCACGTGCTCGACGCCATTCAGGTGGTGCCGAAACTCTGGGCAAATGCACGCGCTGCCGGCATAGGCAGCGTCGACATGGACCCACACATTGAACATAGCCGCGACTTTGGCTACGTCGCCTATCGGGTCGACGGCATTGGAGGACGTGGTGCCCACCGTGGCGCAAACGTAGGTCGGCACGAGGCCGGCCATGGCGTCGGCCTGCATGGCCGCGAGTAGCTTCACCGGGTCGACGCCGTAGTCAGTCTCTGGCCCGGTGGGAATTGAGCGGAAATTTGTAGGGTCGAAGCCCGCCAGCCGGCACGCCTTGAAGAACGTAGAGTGGGTCTGGTCAGAGGCGTAGACGGCGAGGTCTGAAATCCCGGCCCCACTCCGGCGCATTGCTATGTCACGGGCGGCGGCAAGCGTGACGAGCATGGCCTCGCTCGTCGTCCCTAGAATGACGCTGCCGCCCGTCCCCCGGGAAGCACCGGTGCGGTTCATGAAGCTCCTTGGAAGCCGCAGAAGCTGCGCGAGCCAGTCCAGCGCGAGCACCTCCATCTCCGTAGCAGCGGGAGCCGCCTGCCACGTGAATCCAACGGTGTTCATTGCGGAGGCGATGAGATCTCCGGCGATAGCCGCAGCGCTATTGGTCGCCGGAAAAAATGCGAAGAAGTTTGGGCTGGCCCAGTGTGTGATACCAGGCACCACTGACGCCCTGAGCTCTTTCATGGCGACGTCGAAAGGGGCTGGGTGCACCGGCGGAGACGCTCCGAGCTCGTCCCGCAGGTAGCCAGGTTTGACGCTGGGCAGCACCGGCATGGACTCGACGGACTTGTAGTAGTCGGAAATGAAGTCGACGGCCTTGTGGAGGTAGGATCGTACGTCATCGTCGTTGAGTGGATGGAAGGGTGGCCGCTCACCAAAGGCGGTGACGAGGCCGCTTCTTGCAGGAATGCTGCCCATTTGTGGATGGTACCAATGAGATGGGTGCCTTGATTGGTACTACCACCAACACGTACCTCTCTATTATAGAGTAGTACAACTAGGAAGGACTAAGGACTCCATACATACCATGTGACCTCACAGCAAAAGCAACACATCAGCGGAACTGTAAACAAGGCACCCATCTCATTGGTACTATCCACAAATTTAAATTTTGTTCATGTCCCAGGTTGGCACCTAATTTGCTACCACATGCTGGCATGAACCTTGAGACAGAGCCAGCAAAAACACTTAACCTAACATCTCCGAAATTATCTTCCTAATTTTGGACCCACTCTCTCCAAAAGCCAAGCCCCAAAAGGCCATAACACGTTGGATGAAGATAGCTAGCAAGATTTTGACGGAGACCCAAAAGCCATGTCCCTTCCTTGACGGAGAAAAAAAGGAGGCACCGAAGCAACCAAGGAACAGTGCAATAAAGCAAGGAAGATTCTTTGCCAAAAAAAATGGAATAAAACCCAAAAAAAACTAGTTGGATGCCTCGTATATGAAGGGGTTGCTTGGTTTGAAGCCACCTTTTGCAAGGTAATATATTATCAAGTTTAAAAGGTTTGGACTCCATTTGTTTGGTGCCAAATTATTGACAGTGCTTACAATGTTTGAAAATTCGCAGGGGCACACACGTACACATGGATACAGCTGTCCATTCGCTTCAAAATTGGTGCACTAGTTTATTGCATTAGCCCTTAATCGTTGCGTTCAATGCATGCCAGCTTTTGGCAGAGTTGCATGAGCAACCCACCCCACCTCTCATGCCATTTCATATCATCTCAAATTTTGAATCAATTTTATCCTTTGAACTGAAAGTCTAAATTAAGTTTTGTTTGCATATTATGTTCGTTGAACGAGTACTTTCGAACAATATCAATTTTGAATACATTTAGACACCTTTTTTTACAATTTTATACCAAGATTTAAATATTAAAACTTGATAGTCGTGATGTTAAGTTCTACAAATTTTACCAAGTTTCATTTTCTTTTGGGGGTTTAGGGTCGGTGGTTAGGGCTTAGGGTTTAGGATTTAAGTTTTAGTTTTTGAAACTTGCTGAATTTATAATTTTTTTATCAAGTTTTAGTACTCCTCTGTATCGAAATATAAGACATTTTTTTATAAAAGGGAGTATAAAAGACTGTCTTATATTTTGATACGGAGGGAGTAGTTGAAACTTGCTGAAGTTTTTGAAACTAGTCAAAATGTATTCAAAAGTGGGCTTGTTTCAAAGCCCTTTTTACAAGGAAAACAAAGATGCGAATGAAATATAAAATGGTATTTCAATTCAAAAGGTATAATAGATTAAAATAATTTACAATCAAAAGGAAAAGCATGAGAGGTGGGGTGGGTAGGGCATGCACCTTCTGCCAAAACTCCCTCGGTTCCTAAATATATGACCTTTTAGAGATTTCACTATAAACTACTTACGGAGCAAAACGAGTGAATCTAAGCTGTAAATTATGTCTATATATATCCGTATGTAGTCCATAGTGAAATCTCTAGAAGGTCCTATATTTAGGAACGGAGGGAGTATCAAAAGCTGCATGTATGCAATAATTAAGCTCTAGTCACCAAGCCACTTTCCTAATCTTGGCGTAATCATGTGGCTGCATGCATGCATGCCCCGGTCCCTGTGTCTTCCCTACAATGTTAGCAAGGCAAGATCCTTCAGTTTTAAGTAGCCAACCAAATGCATTTTTGTTTCTCCTAAAAAAAATGGCTCATTACTCTCAATAACATTTTCGCTTGGAGTCATGTTGGTGTAGCTAAATTTCACTTCAATCCAACCAGGCTCAAACTCAGATGAGGTAGAATGTCTTGTCAGCGCCTAGTTGGTCTAATGGGTATGCAAGGCATTTCAGATCCACTGCTAATTAACCTAAATGTGATGAATTTATGGATTCTGCCATGTCCCATATGTCGCGCCGTGCAAAAATTGGCATGTAAATCATATCATTGTCTGAAAATTGTACGTTCTTGCATATAGTGGAATTGTGATTTTTTTAATTTGTGTTATTTTTTATCCCATTATCTTTCTTCTTTTAGGATAATATCAATGATATTATTTTATTTTATTTTATTTAGAATAATTTGTGTTTCTGTGTGTGTGCCAATTTATGTAAATATTTTTTTATTAAGAAACAATGTTGGTCCTAAAAAATGTTTGATTATTAGTCGGCCCAAGAATTTTGCTATTTCTCAATGGATTGAGCAATAAGTCACTGAAGAGTCACACCCGGAAGGCCCAGAGCGGAGCTTAAGGTAGTGAAAAAATTGTTTCCTTGATGACCCAACCCTATATTACTTATCCAAATTGTGTTCTTGACAACAAATCGTTGAAAACCGGCCACTGAGCTTTGCTACACGTACAGAGTGTTACAGGGATGAGGGGATTACAGGATGTTATGGCAGCTTTTAATTGGTCACTAGTAGAGGCGCGGCCCACCCCTGTCGAATTCAGGGAGGGTGTGTTTGGAAGTTTGGAAGGAGCCTATAGAATCCTCATAAAAGCCTATACGTCTAGAATTTTTGGGGCATGTCAGCTCAATAATCCTAGACCTACAAAGAATCTATAAACATTTAGATAACTTTCTAGACTATAATTCTTTCCTCCACGTCGCATGTAAGGGGAGCCCCAAATAACAAGTCATCAACTTTTACGTACATCGAAGAGAGTGCCAACAAATTGGGTGTAGGGGACAGCGGTATCAAGGATTTAAGTCCTAGATTTGCAACTGGTGCTCGCATTTTTTTGGATTTATTTCAGGCTATCCAGTGATGTTCGTTCAGTAGGAGGAGACGTTTCGGTTGACTACGAGACGTCTGTGATGACTTCGTCAATCTCAAGATGCTATGCCAGTTCAACCTCTCAAATATGCTCATAGAAATAGGATGTGTGTGCATGCGTCCATATGGGTGAGTATATGAGCAACTTCGATTGTGCTGTGTTAAAAAAGTTAGTTTAGCTATACGTCAGTCGACTGAAAATCTGATTTGATCAGCTAATTTTCCTTAGAAGAAAGGAGGCGCAGCAGAGAAGGAAGAAATGAGGCGCTGGAGAGAAGGAAGAAAGAGCCGCACTGGGTGCTCGCCGGAGAGGCTAGCCCATTATGAATCTTAGGGTTTCGGGTGGGGGCGGCGATGGACGGTGGTGGTGCACTTCGCCGGAGAAAAACCCAAACGCGGGTGGGCCCAGAGGGATGGCCGGGGCGACGAAAGACCGGCGGTGGGGGTGGTTCCGCGGAGGGCGGGGCGGCGCTCCCGCCACCCGCGGCCGGCGGTTCCGCAGGTGGAGCGCTGGGAGGAGGAGGAAGAAGAAGGGCCGCTGGTCGTTATATCTTCATCCGACGTCTAGAATTAATCGACTGGCCCAATTTCAAAAAACAGAGCCTAACCCAAAAAAAAAGTAGACAAGGCCTTGTATATAAGCCGGGCCAAAATGCCCAGAGGAGGCGTTACCACTTAGCTGAGAACTTGTGAGATTCCTGTTGGAAATGAGGGTAATCGTGACCAAGTCCAGGCCGTTGCTGGTCCAACCGTCGACGGAGCAGTCGACGCCGGCGACGGCCGACCACATCAAAGTCTCCTCCTTCGACAAGCCTCTCGCCTTCTCCTCCTCCTCATCGTTCCACGTCTTCGACCGCGCCATCCACGAGCCCGCCGAGACCATCAAGAGGGCGCTGTCCCGCGCTCTGGACCACTTCCGCCTCATTGCCGGCCGCGTCGTCGTGGGAGACGACGACGGCGATCTCTGCATCGCATGCACCGGCGAGGGCGTCCAGTTCGTGGCCGCCACGGCCAACTGCGCCTTGGTGGACGTCAAGCTCTTCGACCCGCCGTTCGCGGGGCTGCTTAAAGACCTCGCCGTCGAATACCCGGAGGCCGGCTGCCGCGTGACCGACCCCTTGCTGCTCATGCAGGTGACCGAGTTTTCCTGCGGCGCGTTCGTCCTTGGGGTCACCTGGAACCACGTCGTCGCCGACGGCACGGGGATCGCACTGCTCCTGCGGGCAGTGGGCGAGCTCGCGCGCGGGCTGGCTCGGCCGTCCGTCTCCCCGGTCACCTGCGCCGACCAGCTCCTGCCGGACCTCCCGCCGTTGGCCGCCGCTATAGAGCGCACCATGGTTGGCCAGCTGAAGCCCAAGGATTACGCCTACCTCGACATCACCGTGCCGATGAGCACCATCCACCGCATCAAAGCCGAGCTCGGCGACGAGCTAGGCGCGCCGTGCACCGTATTCGAGGCGGTCACGGCGGTCATGTGGCAGTGCCGCTCCCGCGTTATCATGCCGGACGACGACCCGGACAACCCGGCGCCGCTCGTGTTCGCGGCCGACGCGCGCAGGGCCGTCGGCGCCGCGGAGGGCTACTACAGCAACTGCGTCACGACCCAGGTAGTCGCGCCGCCTCCGACGATCCGTGAGGTGGCAGAAGGGGACATCAAAGACGTGGTTAAGATGATCAGGACCGGCAAGGAGCGGATACCGGCCACCTTCGCCGGAGAAGAAGGAGAAGAAGGCATGCCACTGCCATGCGTGGAGGACACGCTGTTCGGGTACAGCGCGCTGTTCGTGACGAGCTGGCGGAACCTGGGCTTCGAGGCGACGGACTTTGGCGGCGGGACGCCGGCGCGGGTTATGTGCTACGTGGGGCCGGAGTCGCTGCCGGCCTGCGTGGCGTGCCTGCCGTGCAGGGACAAGGGCGGGGCCAACGTCCTCTCCCGCTTTCTCAAGGAGGAGCACGGCGGCGCCTTCCTTGCCGAGCTGGCCAAGTTCACGTGACCGCGCGCGTGCCTTGGATCGATCGGTGCAAAGCTAGCTAGCTGCATGCTTGGGAGCTCTACTGTTTGGTCCTAGTACTCTACTAGTAAAAAAAACAAAAATAGCTTTAAGTTTGCACTGGACATGCAGAGAATATTTGATTGTATCACTCGAAATCAATAAATTTATTTAAAGAATGTTATAGGCGTCTGTTTTCAGTTTTTGTAGAAACACATCTAACTTTATTCATACTCAATAACAGTTATAGATACACAACGATGCAATAGAGGCATGACTCAACAAACAACCTAGAAGACACAACGCCCGCAGAAGCTGGAAAAGTAGGATCAGATCGCACGAGGCGATCAGGAGGCGACGAAGCCCTTGCGCGCCTCCGGTTCCCTCTCTCTCTGTCGGCCGCTCCGGCGGCGGGAGGGAGGGGGAACCTCGGGTCTGTTCGCTAGGTGGGTGTGTGGTAGGGTTAGGGTTGAGGGAGACGCTGCCGAGGCCGTTGCGGTGGTGTCGCGTCGGAATAAGTTTCTCCGGGCTCCGTTCGTGGTCAGGAGAGGCTTTTGCCTTCGTCTAGGAGCCAGCGGAGTTGGGGATCCCCGGCCCTCGTCGAGGTCGCGGGCTTTGGTGGCTGGAGGTCCGTCGGCACTGGCCGTTTGGGTCCTCAGATGGGCGATGGATTCAGTGAGACGAAGACCCTTCTTCTTCCTTGTTGGTATTATTTGCTGCTGCTGTTCTTCTCCTTCCTCTGTGCTGATGCTGGTGGGAGATCCTGCTTTGCCCGGGCGGATGGCCCGGCCGCAGTTCTAGACCGGTCGGATGACTCGAGTTCTCTTCCCTCCGGAAGGGACACTTTTCGCGGTACTCAAAGCCAAAGATGGCGACGGCTGTTGTAGGTGTGTTGGATTGATGTCCATGCCCTCTCAGCGCTGGTGTCAAGAAAAGAGGAAGCAGCATAGCGGCAATTGTACCGTGGTCGAAGATGATGACCTGCTTGCGACTGGTTGCAGATCCTTCTACTGCAGGGGTCTTCTCTCAAGATTCAGGGATGATGACACAGGGCTCCGGAGATCTTCTTGTATTATGGTTGTCTTAGGGTACTCTAGGTGTTCATGGTCCTTTGTGTTTGCGTGTCAGTGTGCTTGTAAGGGTCAACTTCTTTGTACTGATTCGTGATATGAATGAAAAAAATTCTCAAAAAAAAAAAACAGTTATAGATACACTTATTTGGATCTAAAATCCAAGACAACACAAAGTAACTCCTATGACTAAAAATTACAATGAAATCTCTTGTAAACATCTTCTTCACAGTATCAATCTCTGCTCGAAGAAATATTCCAAGGACTTCGGTAAGAGGCTGCAATTAGATTGGAGCAACGATGTTGTCACTTTTTCACCGGCACGAACATTACCAATTATGGTTTTTGAAAACGCCTTGAGTCGTCCATCTAAAAAGATGGGAAGCCTTGATCGATGAACATTTTTTGGGCCGGGGATGGTCCCCTAGAAGTACAGGTTGTTGAATCACGATATCTTTATCATGGTGTCGATGAAAATTTTCACTTGCACAAAGAAGCAAACCAACAAAAAAGGATGAATGTACAATTAGAGGAAGAAGATGACTAGTATATTTTTTAATTTAATTTTACTATTTACAGGTTGTTCTACGTCCAGTTGTCAATCCTTTATACCGGCTTTTGTTTTTCTTGATATTAATCGGGTCTAAGATGCCCTATGGGTGTCTTTGTTCAGAAAAAATAGCAACCAAATTGCTAAAGATGCCCCCTCTCAAAAGTTGTTTCTATAGAAACAACAAGATTGCAGTGCATTTTGGGATGCCATTTTGGCTCTCGGGTGCATTTGCTCCTAGATGAACAGTAAAATAAAAAATAGTAAAAAAAAACCCGATTCTTTGTTGTAGATTTTTGTGTTAGTGTCGGAAGCATGCTTGATAATTTTCATGCGAAATAGAGTAGCAGTGCTTTATTGGTGAAAAAAACAAATTTAGATGCAACAGTTTGGGGGTGACATTTGGTGATCAATTTGTTTTTTTCACAGTCCAAAATTCTTAACCTTTTTTCCTAAAAATTTGCAGGTAGCATTTGCATGTGACTATGAACATATTAAAATTTTGTTTGGATTTTTTGACATTTCAAAAATCATTTTCCGCACGAGGAGCACGTGCACCTGGTGACGGTGTCCTGGACTAAGGGGTGCTAACCACCACGACGACCCCCCAATCATGGGCCAAGTCGAGGACTCCCAGACAATCTACGAGTGGGCCATGTTTGTCATGCCCCACAGCGTACCCAAGATGGAATCCTCCAAAGACTTGGCACATACTCCACGACGTGTTTAAATCCTCGGCATGTTTATCCTTCAATGTAACCGACCTACATGTAAACCTAGCCTACCCCCCCCCCCCCCCCCCCCCCGCGCCCGCCCCGCGCAGTGCCTATATAAGAAATGGGTTTAGACCGTGGGGTTAGATTCATTCACATACAATCTCAAGGTAGATCATTTGTACTTTCCACTCCAACCGAAATCACAACAATAGAAGCAGGGCGTAGGGTTTACCTCTTCGAAAGGGCCTGGACCTGGGTAAAATCCCGTGTCCCTCTTTGTCCTGTTACCATTTAGGCAAGATCACCAGCTCGGGACCCCCTACCCGAGATCCGCCGGATTCCACCCCGGCACCTGGGAGCCGAATTGGATTTTCGAAAATATTTTTTATTTGTACATCAATATATATCAAAAAACATGGTGCTAATTTTTACATCAATAAATATTAGAAAGGCATGAAGATGATTCAAAGCTCGAAGCATGAACCATCGCGTCACTCTTTCTTGGTGCATGAAATAAATGAGATTATGAGAGGGAACCATAAAATTTGTATTACTAATAATTACCACTTCAGCATATGTCAAACATTTGTTAGGTAATACGCAATCTGGTTAGGTTCTAGACTAGAAAACGGAATAGATTTCTGTACTTTAGATTATAATCATTTGATTGAGTAATACAGATCCTCCTTCACGAAAAAGAATGTTGTGTGCTCCATGGTTATACATACAATTTTTTG
The DNA here is from genome assembly GCF_002575655.3 of Aegilops tauschii subsp. strangulata. Taxonomy (NCBI): domain Eukaryota; kingdom Viridiplantae; phylum Streptophyta; class Magnoliopsida; order Poales; family Poaceae; genus Aegilops; species Aegilops tauschii. Next base: position 7,313,134 of record NC_053037.3, on the reverse strand, counting down.
TATATGCATTTATGTGAATTTAGAACAAATCACATGAATCACATAATACTCATTTCATTAGCTATCAATAACTTCCATAGGATACATGAACATTTTATTGTGATCTCTAGGATAAAATAAAATAAAATTCTTGTGGTCTCTTTTAAAGATCTAGCTTATTACCCGCAGAAAAAATCTAGCTTATGATTACAAAAATGATGTGATTTCGAATATCTAATATGTGATCCATTCATCTTAAAATACAATGTGTACCAACTTTTCTTAAATTTAGTCATTGTAAAGTTTGACCAAGTTTATATAAAAAATGTATCAATACCTAGAATACTGAACTAAAACCATTAAAAATATTTTCGTATGTACTTCCTCCATTTCTAAATATAAGTCTTTCTAGAGATTCCACTATGGACTACATCCGGAGCAAAATGAGTGAACATACACTCTAAAATATGCCTATATACATCCGTATGTAGTTTGTAGTGGAATCTCTAAAAAGACTTATATTTAGTAACAGAGGGAGTATATATATAATATTATAGTTATAGATAGTTTTCTAAATAAATTTGGACGTGTTTTGTGAACTTAAAAATATGTAAAAACATAAATAAAAATGAAAACATATACGTAGGATGGAAGCATAAATAAAAATGTTTAAAAAGCGCTAGTGTCTAGCACACAGTGCGTCCCACGGTGATACATATGATTTTCGGCCGTATGCATCAGCTTCGGTCCATGGTTTCTGAAATGCAGGGACGCGTTTTGCAATGATGCAGCCGCGGGCGTACAACCGAGAGGCAGTCTCGCTGGTGTGGCCTATTTTTTTTTCTCAGCTGACGGCCGTGTATCGACCGTGGGGCGCGTAGCAAAGGCAGTAAATCCAGTTTATAAGATGAGGGCCTAGTTCGTAATTTTCCGGTATGGTACTAATGGCTAAAAATGGGTCGGTTGGCGTCGTCGGATGAGACCCGTATCGTGCTGGGCTGAAGCGGGCCGTAAGTGTGCATTAGGCCGGACCCGCGCGGCCAGACCCACCGGAGATAGATCCTCGTACGTCATCGGCTGGGGTTCTGGATGCGAAAAGCTCTACTGCCCGGCGTACTCCGGCGAGTCCACCCCTAGCCGGCGCGCTGCAGCTGCTGTCCATGGGCCGGCCTTGCCGTTACCATCGTCACCTTGGAGCTCGCCGGTGTGCCGGTCTTCGGCGTCGCTGCGCTGCACCTCGGGCAGCGGCAGGATCCGTTTGTTGATTAGTTCACGGGCAATGTGAGCCAAACTTTTTTTTTAACACAGTGCAGACGCTCATACATACGCATATACACTCACTACTATGGACACACGCATGCACACCAACTTCTTTGAGCATCTTCAAGAGACTGGGTCGGCATATCATTTTGAGTTTGACAGAATCACCATAGGCATCTCTATAGTCGATGGAAGCGTCTCCTCCCACTAAATGTAACCCTAGGTACCCCCGGTGCCTATATAAGCAGGGGTTTAGACCGTAGGATCAGATGCATTCACATTCGATCTCGAGGTAGATTATCTTGTACTTTGTACTTCAACCAAAATCAATACAATAAAAGTAGGACGTAGGGTTTACCTCTTCGAGATGGCCTAAACCTTGGTAAAACCCCGTGCCCCTCTTTGTCATGTTACCGTTTAGCCAAAATCACCAGCTGGGGACTCCCTACCCGAGATCCGACGGATTCAACCCCGACACCTAGGAGCCGAATTGGATTTCCGAAAACATTTTAATTAATTTGTACATCAATATATATCAAAAAAAGATGGTGCTAATTTTTACATCAATTAATATCAAAAAGGCATGAAGATGATTCAAAGCTCGAAGCATGAACCATTGCGTCACTCTTTCTTGGTGCATGAAATAAAGGAGATCATGAGAGGGAACTTTAAAATTTGTATTACTAATAATTACCACTTCAGCATATGTCAAACATTTGTTAGGTAATACTGCAATTTGGTTAGGTTCTAGACTAGACAATGCAATAGTTTTTTGTACTTTAGATTGTAATCATTTGATTGAGTAATACAAATCCTCTTTCACCAAAAAAGAATGCTCCATGCATGGTGATACATAATTTTTTTTTGTATATGCATTTATGCGAATTCAGAACAAATCACATGAATCACATAATACTCATTTCATTAGCTATCGATAACTTCCGTAGGATACATGAACATTTTATTGTGATCTCTAGGATAAAATAAAAAATTCTTGTGGTCTCTTTTAAAGATCTAACTTATTACCTGCAAAAAAAGAAGATCTAGCTTATGATTAAAAATGGCGTGATTACGAATATCCAATATGTGATCCATTCGTCTTAAAATATAGCGCGAATTAACTTTTTTAAATTTAGTCATTGTAAAGTTTGACCAAGTTTATATAAAATTGTATCAATACCTAGAATACCGAACTAAAAACATTAAATATGTTTTCGTATGTATATATTTAATATATTGTACTTATAGATAGTTTTCTAAATAAATTTGGACGCATTTTGTCAACTTAAAAATATTTAAAACATAAATAAAAATCAAAGCATATACGTAGGATGGGAGCATAAATTAAAAAAAAAACTAGAAAGCATTGTGCTAGTGTCTAAGCACAGCGTCCCACGGTGATACATATATGATTTTCGGCCGTATGCATCAGCTTCGGCCCATGGTTTCTGATCAATGCAGGGACGCGTTTTGCATTGATGCAGCCACGGGCGTACAACCGAGAGGCAATCTCGCTGAACTGGCCTTTTTTTTTCTCAGCTGACGGCCGTGCATCTACCGTGGGGCGCGAGGCAAAAGCAGTCAATCCAGTTTATAAGCTGAGGGCTCGGTTCCTAATTTACCGGTATGGTACTAATCGCTTAAGATTTCTTTTAGGGCACTAATCGCTAAAGATGAGCGGTCGGCGTCGTCGGATGAGAGCAACGGTTGGCCCCAATCGTGCTGGGCTGAAATTGGCTGTAAGAATGCATTGGGCCGGACCCAGGGGGAAGGCCGGGCAGCTAGAGCCACCGGACGAGCAGAGAGGATCCATCGTCGCCGGGCCGGAGACAGATCCTCGTCATCGGCGGGCATTCTCGATGGGAACAGCTCTACTGCCCGGCGTACTCCGGCGAGTCCGCCCCTAGCCGGCGCACTGCAGTTGCTGCCCATGGGCCGGCCTCGCCGTCGCCATCCTCACCGTGGAGCTCGTCGGTGTGCCGGTCATCGGCGTCGCTGCGCTGCACCTCGGGCAGGCAGCAGGATTCGTTTGTTGATTGGTTGACGGCAATGTGTGTGCATATACGCAGAGTAAATAACAATGCCCTGGTTTCGGCGACGCAAAGTCAGCGAACCAAAAAAAAAATAAACAGCTTGTGAAATTGCCCCCCTTTTTTTAGCCAAGATTGCCCAGCGTGTGTCCGATCAGCGTGTGTCCAATCAGCCGCTTCCTTCACCGTGTGATCCAATCTTTTTTAATACGATGCAAACGTTCATACATACGCACAAACACTCACTTCTATAAACGCATGCATGCACATTCTACTTCTATGAGCATCTCCGAAAGACCGAGTCAAGACATTATTTTCAGTTTGATGAAGTCACCACATGCGTCTCTGTAGTCGATGAGAGCGTCTCCTCCCACTGAATCATCGGAAAGCCTGAAATAAATCCAGGAAAATGCGAGCATCAACATCAAGTCTAGGACTGGTTCCACCACCAAGAACCTAACCATCTCTTGTAGGCTCAGTTCGCTGCGTGATCCAACTTAACATGTCATTTCTTGCACGCTCAATAGGCGTAGCAAAAAATCTCGTGTACATTGGGCCAGTTTGGTTGGTGTCCTCAACACCATGCCTGGGAAATATTCGTGCCGGACACATGTCTGAGAAACTGGAAAAGATTGGCTGGTCAGGCAAGTAGAGCGAAGCCCCGTTTGGTTGATCACCTCGCCCGGTGAGCGCTAAGAAGTTCAGCTTTTGTCTGACACAACGAATTGATTCCTTCCCTAATGCCTTGTTCCTTGAGCCCTATGATTAATAAGTCCAGGCTGCTGCTCTAGGCAGGCCCAGGCATCCAAAATCACTTGCCTGGACGAGGCTAACTAGGTTGCCTGGGTCAAGGATGTTTCTTTCTTTTATTTTTTAAATCTAGACCAGACTAATCACGTTGCATGGACTCCCAGGCCAGGCAGATGTTTCATTTCCGAGGACACTATCCAAACAAATACCAGGCAGAGCCCAGGGCAGGCCTCAAACCAAAAACGGCCATAGTGCAGGACCTAATAAAGACTAATATTTTTTGGGTGGTGGTGGTGGGGGGGGGGGGGGGGGGGGGGGGGGGGGCGTACAAAATGATGAGCACCCATTGAGCTATAAAACATTCATTGTCAAAGAAGTCTTTCATTGGTGTGAACAGCACAAATTACTAACTCCTGCGTTCACAAATATAGCTGCTCACGGGATAAAAATGCGGTATGCAAATTGTATGACTGTATAAGTTTAAATAAAAATTGAGCATAAACATGATGTTGTCATGTTAAAAAAGAAACATTATGTAAAAATAATTTGGGCATTACATGCACATGTTTCTCCCAAAATTCGAGCATCATAAAGCACTAGGTTGGCACAGCAAAACATAAGACAATAAGGCATTGAGTTGACAATAAAAGTGTCATGTTGATTTGAGAATCAAGTTCACCAAATAATTCTCACCAATTTTTTTGGTTTTCAAACATATTCCAATAAAAGTGTCATCTCAGTAACATACGGGCTGAAATGAGTGAACAAACATGAGTATATATTCTGAATTGGATGCATATAGACATCCGATTCAGAAAAAGTTAGAACATCTTAGATTTGAAGCCAACAAAAAATTTCATCAACCATTGTATTTGTGATGTGTTCCTTTTTGCTTTGGAAAATGTATAATTCTCAAGAAAAACATTATTGCAAAAAAACATGTCATGCTTGAAATGCTCAAATAAAATTATTAAAAAAACAATATGCTACTTTCTAGCATAGCACGCCCCACGGTGATGCATACAAATTTTCATAACCACATGAATATGTTCTTATACTTTTTTGTAGTACTAGAATACATGAATATTTTTATGAATGAAAACGAAAACTGATTCAAAAAAAAACTCTAACAAATGTCATGCCAAAAAAAAAAAGCATTGTGCTATTGTCTAGCACAGCGCGCTCCATGGTGAGCATACAGATTTTTATTTATGTACATATCTGTTTTTCAGACCGTATGCATCGGATTCGGCCCGTGGACTTATACACTGGGTGAGGCAACGCGGCCTAGAACCGAGAGGCAATCTCGCTGCAAAGGCCTTTTTTTAATTTTCGGTCAGCTGACAGCCGTGCTTCGAACCATGGAGGAGGCGCAGAGCATAGGCCGTCTGTCCAGTTAATAAGCTGAGGGCCTGGTTCATCCATCAGCGGTACGGTACTAATTTTTGTTTTTTGAGTGTAGCGGTACGGTACGGTTCGCGGCATACCGGTCGGCCCGTATTACGCTGTGCCGATGAGGCCTGTAGGAGTGCATTGGGCCGGACCACCGCTGGTTGGCCCTTATTAAGCTGGGCTGCTGACGAGGCCCCCTCAAAAAAAAAAAAAAACCCGACGGAGACAGTCACCGGCTTGTCTCAAAAAAAAAGAAAGGTCCACTTCACCGGCTGGGTTCTCGAACAGCTGCTTTCCCAACATTTGCAACGGACGGCCAGTCTCTTCTTCTTTTTTTCAAATGCGAAGAAGAATCATCCACGTGATGATTTTATTTCTCTTGATTCTTCCAAAGAGGGATGCTTAAAGTGTCACAGAAGCAGGAAAAAAAAGGAAACTGGCTACAACACACGGCCTGCCCTACCTGCCATGATGTCTTCACAGAACAAATATGACGCAAATAATGATTACGCCTACTCCGTCTGCTGCTTACTTTGATCTTCCTCGGAGGGCGGCAGGAGCTGCTGGTACCTCGGTTTGTTTTTCTTCAGGAGGAGGTAGGTCAGCCAGTACCAGAACATCAGGATCCTGCCCTGCGCAGCCAGCGTGTCGGCGATGCGGATTCCTCCCAGCGAAAATCTCTCCAGGGCCTGCCACAGAGAAGCATGTGTTCAAACAGGCATATTTATCTCTCGGTAGAAATAGATGGGAATGAGCTATTAGCCTTGAGCCCTTGACATCTACTCCCTCCATCCCATAATGTAAGACGTTTTACATTTAGGAACGAAGGGAGTATAAGTAGCCATCCAGTACTTATATATGTTTAGAGCATATGAGCTTTTTCTTTGTTTCCATACATCATTACTCAAATATCATCCCTGATTAAACAATATTTCCTTGACCAAGTTCTGTAATTTGGTGGCAGTAAAACTGCCTTTCACATGAATGTGCCATACCTGTTCTCCAGTTTGAACATCGTAAGAATGTTGGTGCTCAAACTGCAGACCCTTGAACTCATTAATGCAAAGTCCTTGAAAAGCCCTGAAAAAATAGAAGCAAAGGGATATCCAGATGTTAGCTGTCCCACGCTATGCTAGGGAGGCACCTAGGTAGCAGAAGATTGAGTATTACCATCTGATCAGAGATGCTTTTGGGATCCAGCGGAAGATGACGGGGGTGTTATCAGGGTTCACATAGTATCCTCCAAAGACGATGAACACCGTCATAAGGGATGGCCCAAGAGCCATCGCAGCCTCGGTTGTAGGAGCGATTGCTCCCACTGTAAGACCCATGGCTGATGCCGCAAACGATTCAACAGTCACGATGCCACAGAACTTGGCAAATCTGAATACAGAGCATGAAATAATTGTTAGGAATATGCATAAGCTAAACCGTGTCAAATTCTACCATCTGGCATGTAATTATGGTGCCGCACAACACATTAAACTTTGATTTGGGGATAATACTGACCTAGAAATTGTTGGATGAAGTTTAGCCATTGGATAGAGGATGGATCCAAATATCAACGGAAATGCTGCTCCAATAGGAATCTCGGCCAGCAGCTTAGATGAGAGATATGGTCCTAGTGCATACGAACCTTTTGCTCGTTCCCTGTCAACTATAGCACGTTCTTTTGGAAAAACTCCCACCGTCTTTGTCAGAGCAGCCATTGCTGTGTTTATGGCAGCCACCTAACTCATGAAATGGAAGGAAACAGAACAATATGAAGAAGAGCTCAGGCATTTATTTCAAAGAAACTTTCTTTAAGACAAAATGGGAACATTGACAAGATAAATCAAATATCAGAATGTGTATGTTCCATAGATTCAAGATATTCTACCTGAAGAAGTCCCATCCTATCCTGTATGGAAGTTTGAGTTTTCCCCATTCGCCAGAACACTGATCCAAATATAATTGCTGAAGCAACAGACATTCTTGCTCTCACTTTGTTTGTTGGTCCATCACGAAAAGCCTGAAATACTTCTCACAATCAACTAATGAAAGGGTGATAGTCAATCTTCAGGTAACACCATTTAGATTTTAGGCAGCTAAGCTCAGATATCTTGAAGCTACTCAAGCTAATTGTGTTTTCTTCAATTTGCTTTGTTAGCATCAAGAGCCGTTTTCTTGTTTACTTGCTTATTTCATGCAGTAGTTAGGTATGACATCTATATGAGCCACAGACTTGGTGAAAGCACAATTATGCCACCAGTGTCAACATACAGCAAATATTGAAAAGATAGATCTCCTAAATTTGGTACAGCATAGGTTTGATTTATTTTACACTAAACACATATGCAAAATAACCTATCAACGTGTTTAAAGGCAGAAGTAGGAAAAAGATATTAAAGGGGTCAAAAGCTGGAAGACACTATCAAACAAGGTTTAGGGAAAACCTGCATCCATGCTCTCTTGAACAGCAAACGAAATTGTCTCCACCAACCACGTCTTTGCTTTCTAGTAGACTTCTGAGCAAGTTTGGTAGAAAATTCAGAGCCCTCTGATTGTGTTACTGGACTGTTAAATTCAGTAATCAGAACCTTATTTGTAAATTCATCAATTAGGTTCTCAATCCTTTTCTGTGATGACTGTACACTTTCGGCTGAGCTATAATCAGTGGAAATGAGATCAGCCAAGAACTCGGCAGGGTTCTCATGATCTGGGCACTGGTACCTGATGAAGTAAACAAACTCAAATCATTAATCAGTAATGTACAGGTGCAGAATGCGCAGAATGAGATGTAGGCCAAAACTTAAGCAGTTAAAATAGGCCTGAAGTATGTTTCACGGCATAAACAGCTAAACAAACATCAGTCACACTGTAAAAAATTCCAGCATCGCGAATGTTCGATTTAAGGGCTCTCCTAACAGGGATACATATGGTAAAATGAAGAAGTACTTAAGCTTGAAGCAAGTGTGAAAAATGAAATGTACAATAGAACCTGAACTGCTGAAAACATGAAGTACTAATGTATGCCTAGGGATGGAATACCCCCCCCCCCCCCCCCTCTCTCTCTATGCCTACTTATGCAACACTTGCTTCGGTACGTGTTGGCCACATGGATAATACTAAAATGTTGACACATCACCATATCCATGTTTATAATGAAGTGATCGTGACATGCTACGGTGTCAAATACACAATGACTGAGATGTGTTACCAAAATCCAATCTATGCCTTGGTATTAATTTAGCTCTGGTAACTGTATTATAAACAAAACAAGTGCAGCACATACATTCAAGATATGTACTAGAAATCATGGAAAATATTATGTTTCAAAAAAGATTGAATGCCAGAAAGGGATGTAAGTGATGACAGAATAACAACCCTAATGATGCAAAGTATTTAAGAGGTTCCTCTTTTGCAGGCCCCATATATACAACTTCTCCCTCTGACAGTAGCACAATGTCATCAAATTTGCTATAGACTGAACCCCTCGGCTGGTGTATAGAGCATATCACAGTGTGTCCATCTTCTGCAAGTTGTCTAAGGGTCTCCATCACCTTCTCTGCCTGGAATGCATCAAGGCCTAAAAGAGTTCATGTGTTATCAGTTCATATTTTATAGCTGTCATACCAAGCGATTAAAAAAGTCTAATAAATATTCAGGATAGGATCTCAGAAAAGCAAAAACTGATTCACATGAATTCAACACTTAATAAGGGATCCCACTTAAAACAGAAAGTTGCAAGTGTTGAAGTGTATATGTGGATTGCCTAGCCCTTTCCATCAGTTCGGACTTTTGGTTGCGTTGGCTAGTGCATGAAGCTTAACAGCAAGAACAGTCTATCAATTTCCTTCATAGGGTCGTGGGCAATACTTAGGTTGGTGACAGTACAAGCAGGGAATATCTTTTTTACAGTCATCATGTACTTCTATAGGATTACCATGATGTTTTTTTACGGGAATAACCAGGCAGCAACCTCCTTGCCCTTTGGGAAGGCCACGACATTGTCAAGGTGCCATGTAATCACAGTTAACCTTCCATTTCAGTGAAGTGGGTTTATGTGTTACTATTTTTCATTAAGTTTCTGTATATCACTATCTATTTACATACATTTGCTAAGTGGAAGAAGTGACCAAGCATTTGCTGCCGTGCAAGTAAATCTAACTATAATAACTATACAGAAGTAAAATGAAAGGCCAATCCAAACCAGGGAACGTAAGGAAATAGTAGTAATCAGGTAAAATACCTGTTGTTGGTTCATCCGCAAAGATGACTGAAGGACTTGCAATCAGTTCACATGCAAGCGAGAGGCGCTTCTTTTCACCACCACTAATTCCGCGTACTTTTGCATCACCCACAATAGAATCGGCAGAGTTGACCTTTCATCAAAAAGAAATGAATACATAATTATAATACTATATAAAATACAAATCAAATTGAACTAAGAGTGACATATATTGATCATCCAACAATCATGTAAGTTCCCTGTAAATTCATCCAACAACTGTGTAAGGTTCCCCTATGAAAAAGGAACAACCAAACTATGTTGCCATCAGCCATTCATCGATAACTTACCAATCCAAGGCGAAACAAGAGATCATTAACATACTTCTCCTTCCTCTCAGGAGACATGGTGTCGGGAAGCTGGAGTTCAGCGGCAAGGGAGAGTGTTTCCCGCACCGTGAGCTGTGAGAAGAAAATGTCTTCTTGCCTCACATAAGCGATCCTACGGAACGTAACACTTATAACATGAGTTTCTATTCCACAAACGTTTGCAAGAAGATGAGACCCCAATTGGAATCAGCATAGCTTACTTATAACCGCCCTGCGACATAGGCTGGCCATTGACATAGAGAAAGCCCGAGAGGTGCAAGGAAGGCGACGCCGCGAGCTGCCCTGCCAGCACATTGAGCAGCGTCGTCTTGCCGGACCCTGACGGCCCCATGAGCGCTAGCAACCTCCCCGGTTTCGCCTCCCCGGACAGATTCGACAGCAAGAACCTTGCCTGCCAAAATCACACAACACATCACAAACAATACATACAGGGTTTGCATACTCTGGAAGGTTCAGACAACGGGTTAGCCCACGCAAAGTTATGCAACTTGTCCCACAGTAACAGTTTGGCCTCACTGTTGCCGCTGCTACATCCCAGGGTCACATTGTAGGGGTGTGCTTACTCTGAATCGTTCCAACTCAAAATTTCACGATGCAGCACATTGATGAACAATGTAGGGTGTGCATACTCTGGAAGATTCAGACAACGCTCGGCCCACGCAAAATTATGCAGGTTGACCTATTAACAGTATGGCCTCACTGTCGAGTGCCACTGACACATCACTGAGTCAACCAGTCGACGCCCCAGCAGGGCCCAGCGCGAGCCACTCAGACCAGCCGAACGTGGCCCCACACTATCCTGCGCCTCCAACCATTGTAGCACGAGAGAGAGACGAGACCAATGCGCGCGCGCGCAAGGTGTTCGGCCGCGGGACTCCGGCGAGCAGAGAGTTGGAGAGGGAGGGCGGCGTCAACCAGAGCGACTCACCATGTCCCCGCGCTTGTTCTTGAGGGCGCAGGTGATGCGGGCCCACCGGATGGCCACCGGGCGCACCCCGCCGCCGCCTCCCCCCTCGCCGGCCTCCGCGTCCTCCTCCTCCTCCTCCGCGGGCGGGAGGAGGGCGGGGCCGGCCCCCGCGGCGACGACCCGCAGGAAGAGCGCGGCGGCCAGCGCCGCCAGGAGCTGGCCCAGCCCCTTGATCTCCATCCCGCGGCGACCGGCGACGAGCGGAGGAGGAGGAGGAGGGGTTTAGCCGCGCCCTCGGGCTTAAGCCTCGTCGTCCTTCCTCGTCCAGCTCCAGCGAGGCGCGTTGTGTGGTGGTGGTTAGTTTGTTGCGGCATGGCATGGGATGGGGAGAGAGAGGGAGCGTTGCCATCGGCGACCTGGGCCGCCGCTGGGCCGGTCGTCAGGACGGCAGGGCCTTGGGAGCTTACGCTTGTCACGCTGGGCCGTCGCATCCGAAGCGAACGACAGGTTCGAACAAAGGAGATCGGGTCCACCCCTAACAAAATTTTCTCAAAAAAAAAAAAAACCACAAAAAAAGGAAGATCAGATCCACGTCGTGGTCCATGTGGCTGTTCTGGAGTCCGCGAGTGGAGTGGAGTGGAGTAGCCGTTGCCCCCGCGCAAAAGAACAAGCCGTGATTGAGTAGTAATCAGATTTCTAAAGCGCGGGCAGTCAACGTAGATCGCCCCTCCCACCTAAAACTGTTTGTTTAACAGCAAGAAGAAAATTCAGAAATGTGCGCTTACTTGTGTACTACTATGTTAAAAAGAAAAACAAGAAGAAAAAGTCGGAAATGAGGGTGTGTTTTTCTCTTCTTAGTACGCATATTATAAAAGTTAATCAAAAGTAAATGTTACACAAGGTCCCTGAACCATCGAACGATACCATCACCAGAACGAGACATCGACGCGCCCGTGTTGCCGCTCCCATACCGAAGCCGGCCTGACTTTGTTGATGACAGCTAACAAGTCTTCGCACACGTGTCTCTAAGGACCTGTGCCCTAGAGCCAAAGTCGTCGTCGTTGAACCATTGAATCGATCTAAAGTGCCTAACAACAGATTTCATCGTGACGCATGCACAACGAGGAACTCTAACCTACGTCGAAGCTCCATCGATTCCATCTTGACGAACAAATTCGTCAAGGATCGAAGATCAAAAGAGAATTCATGGGTTGGTCGGTGCAGAAGGGAAAGAGAACTTTACCTAGTCGTCTTTGTGTGAGGGGAGGATAAAGATCCAGCGGAGCTTTGAGCGTGATGGGTTCATCGAAGATGGTATGGTTGGCAGGGGTTGTTTTCAGCTAACCTGACGTCACACAACAAGCTTGCAGCAAAGCGATAGAGACTCAATTTGAAAAGAGGAAGAAAAAGGGCGAGGTCCTATCTCCGTTGCTCGAAAAAAAAAGCAAAAAGGAAATTCAGAACTAAGCATGCTGGGTTTTTCTTTCTTAAGAAATACGCAATCAAATATAAAAGTTCATCGAAGTATAAATCAGCACAAATATAATAAAAACTACATCGATGTTCCTAGACCATTGAGCGACCACTACTGCTAACGCTCCAATAGCAAGCTGCTTCCATATTGGAGCTGGTCTGACTTTATTGATGATAGTTGAGAAGTCTTTCTGCACATGCCGCTAGGGACTAGCGCCCTGGAGCCAAAGTTGTCGCCGTTGAACTCTTGAATTGATCCAAAGCTTCTGACACCAGATCTCATCACCGCGCACGCACGGGGAGAAACCCTAACCTCGTCGCCCCATGAAGATGGAAGGAATCCGCGCCGGAGCTCCGTCGACTCCGCCTTGACAGACGAATTCGAGAAGGGTCAAAGACCGAAAGACCAACCCGACGACGAAGTGCCGCCATCCGTTCGAGCACCGACTCCGCGATGACTACAAAACATAATCTAAAGCACTAGCCAAAGCCGAGGCACCGGATTTCTCCTCCCCATCACCGGTCGTCGGAAACGGCGAGCAGATGAAAGAAGAATCCGCAGGCTGACCCGACGACGAAGCTTGGAGGAGGGGAGGAGGAGAACTTTACCCTAGCCGCCGGCTTTGCGCGAGGGGAGGGAAAGGATCCAGCGGAGCTTCGAGCGTGATGGGTTCATCCAAGATGGTATGGTTGGCAGGGGTCGTTTCAGCTAACTTGTTGTCACGCAGCAAAGCGATAGAGACTCAATTCGAAAAGAGGGAGAAAAAGGAGGCAGGGTTTCGGTAGAAAGGGAGGAAGAGATCGCCTACACTAGTAGGGAGGAGCAGTACTTTAGCGGCCACATTAGGCCGAGGAACAACTACACGCAAAGTCGTCTTAGTTACACTAATTAAGCAAAGACGTACGTACTTACGTCAATGCTGCGCACGCGCGCGGGACAAACACTAGCGGTTAAAGTTTTGCACCCCTCCCATCCCACGCAAAAAACTAAAATTAAAATTTGCACCCGGGCCCCACGACGATAACCTTCACTGACACGGCGGCCACGGTCCATGGATACCATCCCCCTAATCCCCACCACCTACCTACCCACCCCCACCCGATGGATTCCTGATTCTTTACCGCGCGGTGGCGGCACCCCGACGTGGCCCACGCGCCAGCGTCGTCGGCCCGAAGCAAGCGCCGTTCGCTCGCCCCATCCGACAACTCCCCGCTCCCTCTGCCCGCCTCCCCCCAGCTGCCACGCGACCCAAGCCCGTCTGCCCTGCCACCACTGACGTGCGGGTCCATTCCTGTAGGGCCGGCATGTCATGGGGACTACGGCGGCCGCGTCGACGCGTCGACTTGGGTTGGCGCCGGTACATAGCGACAGGCGCCTCACGCTCTCTCTCCCACCTCCGTACGCGAGGCCTGGCAGGCAGAGAGAGAGAGAGAGAGAAACGTACGCGAGAGAGAGAGAGAGAGGCAGAGGAGATCGAGCTGCCGATCTCGCCCGCCATTCCCACCCCCGATGCGATCTCGCCGCCAAACCCTAGCAGCGATCCCGCGCCCCAGCAGCAGCAGCACCACCCCGCCGGAGCCCCGGGCGCCGCGGCGTTGACGCCTGCCTGCTCCCGCGCGCGGCCGACTAGCTGAAGCTCAGCGCTGCTTCGTAGCGCAGCTCCCGCCTGCTCTGCTCGGCTCGGAGGCGGGGCCGGCGATGGGGGCAGCGGACAAGTGGCTGCTGCCGCTGGTCTCCGTCTCCTTCGTCTCGCTCATGCTCTTCCTCTCGGCGCTCTCGGGCTACTCGGCCTCCTCCGCGCTCTTCGCGCGCCTCCCGCCGCCCTCCTACGTGCGCCGCGGGGCCGCCGCGCCCCCCTCCTTCGCCTACCTGCTCTCGGGCGGCCGCGGCGATGGCCGCAGGCTCCTGCGCCTGCTCCTCGCCGTCTACCACCCCCGGAACCAGTACCTGCTCCACCTCTCCGCGGACGCGCCCGAGGCCGAGCGCCTCGACCTCGCCGCCGCCGTCGCGCGGGCCGCCCCCGCAATCACAGCCTTCGGGAACGTCGACGTCGTCGGCCGCCCCGCCGCGGGCACCCCCATGGGCTCCTCCGGCCTCGCCGCCACGCTCCGCGCCGCCGCCGCCCTGCTCCGGCTCGACGCCGAGTGGGACTGGTTCGTCACGCTCAGCGCCGCCGATTACCCCCTCCTCACCCAGGACGGTAAGATTCCAAATGTCAGTCCTCCCCCAATCTAGCACAATCAGTTTGGGAAGTTCCTTGCGCTGTCCGGATCTAGCGCAAATCTGACGGGTGCCTTGCTTTGGGGATTCGGGAGGCGTTTCTTTCTTCAATTGTCGAGCTGCGAAGGGACATTTTCGGCAGTTCGGTTGAGCTGTTGCTGTAGTCCCCGGAATTAAATCTGTCTTGTGACGCTGCTTTGTTTAAGTGCTGTTTAATGCTTGCTGTCACATTGTACAATTACTAGTATTAGATGCATAATTATCTATGTTTGGCTGACTTGTAGCAACGGAGTATTTGTACTTGTTTACAATGTTTTTAGGCACTGGTACGAAAGCTGCCCTTGACAGGAACGTAGTATACCACAATATATATTACTACTAAATATAGTTTGACATCTTGTTTTCGTCAATTGCTGTGTTCCTGCTTCATGTTGTCAAGCCCAAACCCACTGAATTACCTATCTCCGGTCTTCTCTTCATATTGAAGCTCATCAAACATGTCAGCTGTACGCAACACTCTAGCAGTAGCTTTGTTTCGGGCATGTAGCAATCACCCATTTTTTACAGAGCATATGACGCTAATTGACAACATCTAGGTGCATTCATGTTTCATTTATGCTGATCGTCTAGGGAAGTTGTTTCTAACAAATAAGGGGGTCTTTGGTGAAATTGAATAAATAAAAAGGAATTTTAAAAAATGTAGGGAAAAAATATCGGCATACAGTTGAGAAATGAATCTTGTGTGTTTCCTTCAGTCCCGAAATCCATGAGTTGTGCATGAGGAAACCTTAAATTTGAAGCAAACATGACTGATGGATCAGACAAAAGACACAGCAACTTAATTGAGTCCTGAGAGTCCCCTTTTGTGTTTCTTCCTCCCAAAGTGGTCATGTGCCCACATCTTCCTCCCAAAGCCATTGCGGAAACGCAACACAGTCACTTAAAAGTGAAAATCATCTATCATAGATTCACTGCATACTTAGAAGTTACGTGCTGCTGTTACTCTCTTACTCATATACTTGTTCCCTAGCTTGACCGTAATGTACTGTACTTCAAATTTTTTTCTGGGGTTAGCTTGCTTTAACATAGTAATAATCTGGTATTTATTAATACATTTTACCAGTTATCTTTCACATAGTACAGTAAGTAGAATGTCCACATACTGCAGTTATCCTTGCCTGGACCTCGTCATATATTTTTTCTTCTCATATACGATAGGTCTCTTGTATCTTTTCCCACAGAAAATGTATGTAACATGCTAGCCCCAACATGCATATGTAATTCTCCCAGACCTTCCTCCTCGTATCTTATTCTCTCTTTCCTAAGTCCTGTTGAACCCACACTATTGATCTGCGCTTGGTTTTGTTATGTTGCTAGGGTGATTTAAGAAAAAATTTACTTATCGTCAGTCTGGAGTTATTTAAGTTTGACGTATACACTTTACCTTTGCGCATGTGTGAATGTCTCAACTGATGAAACTTTATGGTAGTTAATGGAGCTTGAGTGCTCCTGACTTCTCTGGTATTTATGGTCTTCTATGTTTTCGCTTGCTGCAGACCTGATTCATGTCTTCTCGTCTGTGCCAAGGCACCTCAACTTCATCGATCACACTAGTGATATTGGATGGAAAGAGTACGTACTATCTGAACTTAGTAAGAATTTAGCCGCACTGGTATTAGTTTCACCAATATATTGTTGCAGGTCTCAGAGAGTGCAACCAGTCATAGTAGATGCTGGGATATACCTGGCTGGCAGGAATCAGTTCTTCCAATCCACAGAGAAACGGGCGACTCCAGATGGTTTCAAATTCTTCACAGGTATTATTATTATACCTCTGCTTCTACTTCCCCGTCCTTCCTTTCGACCAAATACTTTTCATCCTTATATGTGTTCCATTTCTGATAGGTTCTCCTTGGGTCATTCTAAACCGGCGGTTTATAGAGTACTGCATTTTCGGATGGGAGAACCTCCCTCGAACCCTTCTCATGTACTTCACCAACGTGATGCTGCCTCTGGAAGGTTATTTCCACTCGGTCGCGTGCAACTCGGACTTCCGTAACTTCACGGTGAACAATGACTTGCGGTACGTGGCCTGGGACGACCCGCCTCAGATGGAACCCCGGTTTCTAAACATTACACATTATGAGGAGATAGTGGAGAGCGGAGTGCCCTTTGCTAGGAAGTTCCGAGAGAAAGAGTATCTGTTGGACAGGATTGATGAGAAAATACTCCAGCGGTGGCGTCACAGACCTGTTCCTGGAGCGTGGTGCACAGGCAGGAAGAGATGGTTCAGTGATCCATGTTCCCAGTGGAGCAACGTCAACATCGTAAGACCCGGGCCCCAAGCCGAGAAGTTCCGCAGATACATGGACCGGATCCTGGAAGAATCGAAGTCAAGCAACAGCTCATGCGCGCAATAGCAGCACTGAACCGCGAGGCTGCATGCACTTTCCGGCAGTCGAGCGTGTCTCATTTTGCACAGATCGAGCGGCTCTCCACGTGTTCAGAACTCCGGCATTTCCGCCTCCCGTGGGAGCATTTTTGCTGCAGCTGGGTTGTGCGCACAGGGCCAAGGTGAGAGGGCGTGCCTATTCTTTCAGAGATATTTTTGGTAGCTGCCATGACTTGAAGGTCTCTTCTCACTGCTGCGTTGCATCCCAGCATTGTTGGAGGCCAGGGAGCTTTGGGCTGGGGGTTGATTACCTCAGCTTGTAGGGAGTGTAATTAGTAGCGATGAGTCGAAGGACCTTGTGCGGATGTTTATAGAACCTTGGTGGAATTCTTGGTGCTCCCATACGGAATTGAATCGAGAGAAAGGCAAAAAAACATGAAGGGTGGGGAATTTTGTTGGCCTTGTGGTTTTGGACTGGTTGCTGTTGTGCTTAACAGAACGCTCATGGTTTTTTTTTTTCTCCTCTTGAACTGCAGAATGCAACCACATGTGACGTCTGATTTATCTTATCCAGTCTAATATGTCTATACATCGATGGCTGCATGCATCGTCTAGATGCAGAAGCCGGGGGTTTATCCTCCTTTTCCAAAAAAAAATGTAGCAAGCTTTAGGATTATTATTATCAGGTGTAGGGTTGTAGAAAGAGTGGTTACCCAGCCTCGCTGGCTCTGACTAGAATCTGTTTCGGTTTGGTTTGGAGGGCGTGAGTTAGTTCCGTTTCAGGGTGGGAATGGGCCGGGTCGACCCGTCGGGTCTTTGGCCCGACCCAAAAAAACAAGGCCGATGGTCAGTTGGGCCGGCCTTGTACAAAAAAAAGGGCCAGTAGAGCCGGCACAGAGTGACCCATTGGGTCAGCGGGGCCGACCCACCTCACCTCCGAGTACTGGAGTCCATCGGTATCACCAAATCCATCTTGCTAGCTTAGCTTATACGACAACGCGATTAGCCAATTATATAGTATACTAATGAGCCGAAACATCAACCAGCTAACTTGTACACGTACTAGAATCCATTAACCCAATCGTCCTTTATAAACCGGACGTGAAAGGAGCTGAAATTGTATATTGTGGTTCATTTGTATACTTTAATTATTTCAATCATGCATGTTCAGGTCATAATTTTGTTTTACTTGTAATAACATATTCTTGAGAATATTCTATGTGTAACCACAACCAAATATTTTATAAGAAAATAAAATTTGGGTTGACCCAAAGTACCCATCCGGCCGGCTAGGCCATTGACATTTTTGAATTGGGTTGACCCGTGGCCTCTCAAATTGGCCTCGAGGCCAACGGGGCCGGGTCCAAGGCCAGGGCCGGGCCCCATTCCCACCCTGAGTTCCGTTTCCTTCGGAAAACATGGCGCATTAGATTGAGAGTGGATTTGATCCAATGCGCTGTGGATTTTGGCAAGTAAACGGAGCGTGGGAGGCGCCTAACCTGTCCACCGGAGTGAAGCGGGAGCTGCGCCGCCGTTCTGGTCCTCGCCTCCCTGGAGGGAGCCGCCGCTGTCTGCAGTTGCATTTCTGTGGGGTGGCCCGTATGGGCGTTGAACGGCCAGGTAAAAGGCAGGACGGCTCGATTTTCTCTTTCCCTGAAAAAAATCGACAGAGCTATGTGCCAAGCTTATTGCCGAAATCACAGTTAAGGATACTTCTTGCAAAGGTCACTTCCTTCTCCTTAGGAGCTGACAAGTGGCAACCTGTTAGTTTTTCCTTTTCTTTCGTACATTTGTTTTTCAAAACATTTTATCACTTGTACCGTACGTCCAAATCCTGAACCGTTTTCATCATTGGATTCTATGCCGAAATCTTCAAAACTAGATCCCATCTTAATAGGTTTCGACATTTTTTTTTACAAAAAAACCTAAAAAAGACAGAAAACCGCTTTTTTCTTTTTCGAGAGGCACAATTGTACCTCTTGTGAAAGCAAATCTCTTCCTCCACAAGAAGCAAACTTGTACCTCTTCTGAAAGCAAATTTCCACTGGGTTTTTATGCGACGAGGTGGACCGTTCAGTGTACGCTTCGTTGGTTAACGAGATTAGATTCTTAATGCGCCTTAGACAAACTTGCATTACTCATGTCTCCCGTTCTCAGAATAAAGCTAGTGATAGTTTAGCGAGGTTTGCTAGAGATGAAGGTCGGACTATGACTTGGCTAGGGTCCGGTCCTGTGGAGACTTTGGAGATTGTCCATGATGATTGTAAAGACCTCGTGATTGAGTAATACAAGTTTGTTTCTCCCGCAAAAAAAAACTTGTGCCTATGATGGAAGGAAAAAATATAAGAAAACGTGTTTTTCCCTTTTCAAAAGGCACAACTGTGCCTCTCGCGCAAGCAAACTTCTGCCTCCATAAGAAGCAAACTTGTACCTCTCGTGAAAAGAAAAGAAAAACACGTTTTTCCCTTTCCTAGATGCGCAACTGTGCTTCTCGCGGAAACAAACCTGTGTCTCCATGAGAAGCAAATATGTGCCTCTGGTAGAAGAAAAAAGAAAACATACTTTTTCCTTTTCCGAGAGACACAGTTGTGCCTCTCGTGGAAGCAAACTTGTGTCTCTACAAGAAGAAAATTATGGCTCTCGTGAAAGAAAAAAAATACATTTTTCCCTTTTCGAGAGGCACAACTGTGTCACTTGTATAAGCAAACATGTGCCTCCGAGAGAAGATAAATCTATGCATCTCGTGAAAGAGAAGAAAACACGATTATTTCGCACATTTGTTTTCCGATTTCTCCCCTCCAAACTATCAAGGAAACATGACGAAACCGAAGAGAAAAAAAAACAAATACATGCCTTAGGGGGCCAGTCCATTAAATTGTTTTTGAGATGGTTCTATAGACCGGTTTTAGAGTCTTCCATGCGTTTTTTGTGTGTTTGCTTTATTGTTTTTTTTGTTTTATTCAAATACATGTTTATTTTTAATATGAGGTATAAGTTTTTGTATGCACATTAAATATATTTCAAATACATGACAAATGAATTTTCAAACACGCGGTGAAGGTTTTTTGTGTGATACAAAATATTTTTATGAATTCTGTGAGCATTTTTTATATTTTCTAAAAAACCATGAATATTTTTGAAATGCATGAACATTTCTTAAAATGTCACGATTTTTTAATAGTATGAAACATTGTTTTGAATCATGCAAACATTTTTCTTTAAAATGGCACAAGCATATTTCTAAAATACATGAACACTTTTTTAAATGGTAGATAACATTTGTTTTTTGGAATTTATGTGGACATTTTTTTACATTATATCAGCAATTGTTTAAATATGTCACGAACATATTTTTGAAATGACATGAACTTCTTTTTGAATTCTATCAACATTTGTTAAAAGTTGCGCAAACATGTTTTTACACTGCATGAGCATTTTAGAAATGCTAGATGACCATATCTAAAAATTAAGTAAAATATTTTCCCACTTACAAAATGTAAATAAAAGTAGGAAAAAAAAAGAAAGAACAAACGAAAAACAGAAGAAACGAACACATGAACGATACTGGGTCCGCTCACTAAAACCATCCTTGAGGCAACAGTGCATTCCGTCTCACGTCATGCAAGACATTTTTTTTTTGACAGAAATCATGCAAGACATTGTTGCTCTATAGAAAAGGGCACTTCTTTTTGGTGACCTATAATCCACTTTTTTTCCGCATAGAGTTGTTTCCGTATGTTTCTTGATAACTTTACACCCTTACTATCTTCCAGCTAACGGATTTTTGATTCAGCATCATTAAAAGAAGTATCTGTTCGATACTCTCAATTTCTCACACATCGTGATGATCTTTGTATCAATGGTTGGGTTGCTAGGGATTGACCTGATCCCACCATGTTCGTTTTTAGTTCTCTCAAACGATCCAATTAATCGCCTGTCTGGACTTAAAAGATACTGAAGAATGTAAATCTAACTGACACCAAATTGAAAAACCAATGGCTATGTGTGGTTTTGTTTTTGCAGAAGCAAGAGGAATGAATGGAAGCAATTTTTTGTAGTACTGAGAATTCTTTTATTTTCAGAGATAAGAGAAGATCAAATCGGAAGAGTGAGGGGTAAAGTAAATCGTAATTATTAATTTGAATGATTTGGTGAACTTTTTTTTTGAAACAATCATAATTGGTGAGAGGCGCGTCTTGAGAGCATGGGACGAAACTACAAAGAGAAGAAATTGTGCACATCAGCAGTACTAATCCAAATGACCAAGACAGTCCATCCAATGGTTGGGTTGCTAGGGATTGACCTGATCACACCATGTTCATTTTTAGTTCTCTCAAACGATCCGATTAATCGCGCGTCCCTGTGTATGTTGTAGGGTGATGTACACTGCACCTTAGCCATTTATCACATTAACTCGAGTTTTCGGGATGTTTACAACCTATATTAATTAACAACACACCTATCATAATTTAAGGGAATTCATCACATATAGATAAAATAATAAGTGCTCCACCAACTTTTATACGCATGATTTTTTGATTACTTTCCCTTCATATATAACACTCGCTCTTCGGTCTTCATGAGAGTTGATAACATGAGGTTGTTTCGCTTTGTTATAACCTGTCAGCAGCACTAGCTTAGTTCACTAATTATGTGCCAATTACATAAACAACAGAGGATAACATGAGAGAAGCCAAAAAGACAAATGAGAATATTGGCAGGGAATAGGAGGCGTCGGTAACCAGGGTGGAGCGGCGACCTCACTTGCCACGAGGCTGAAAAATAAACATTTGCCTTGCCACGATGAGCGAGACCTCGAAATTGCATGGCTGGAAACCTGAAAATGATTGCCATTACAAATTATCTCATATGTTTCATTACACCATGCACATGAGAGAGCGACTTGAGAAGGCTTTCGTGCAGCTTTTAGTTTCCTCACAATTAGTGCCGCTACTGCTTGGGGAAATCAGGAGAAAAATGTTTCATATACTTCTAAGAATTGGGTTAATAGCACAAATCGATGATAACTTCCAGGGCTAAGATGCACAGAAATAATTATATAGCAGATAAGTTTTTTAATTGCTACTGTGGCCAATTTCTCCTTGAAAAATCATCGCTACCCAACTACTCTAGCCAAGTTCTTATTCTTTTCCATATTTTTCTGTAAAGATAAAACACCTGCGAATATACAGGGCACACACACATACTCTCCGGCTCTGTCGTTATTTAGTTCAGCCGCCGCCCGTCGTTGTCTTCGTCGTCCACGAGATTCCGTGGTTCATCATGCGGTCGTGAACTCCCTAGGTGGACGCGCAGCTGCCTAACTCCTCATCGCAAGGTCAAATTCCAAATCCGCCGGGCCGAAACCTTCTCGATTTCCTTAGCTGCATGGGAACCTTCCTCGTGCCTTGTTGATTAACCAACACACTGTGTTGGGATCTTGTGGTGAATGAGAGCCGTCGAATGGTGGGTCAAGGCTAATTTCTTGTAGATACAAGAGTTTTGAAGGGCTTTGGTGTAACTTTTAGTTTCATCACATTTGTGTCGCTACCAGCCCAAGAAATTAAGCAAGCAATGTTCTTACAATTTGGTTAACAATGCAAATCAATAATAATGTCCATTGTCAAGATGCACACAAAAATCAATGTAGAGCAGATATTTTTTAGTTGCTACTCTAGCCAATTTCTCTTAGAAAAGTCATTTATATGTGGCTATGCATACTTTTGTATAGGCTTTTTTTTTTAAATTTTTGTTCTTGATATTGTTATACCTTGCTATCTTCCAGTTAGCTAACTTTTAATTCGGTATTATTCAAAGTTTTTGGCAATTCAATCCATTATGCAGTCATCCCGATGATTTACTACAAAATATAAAGTCAGATGCGCACGTGTGTGGTTTGGTTTCTCAAGGAGGGACGTGAATAAATGGAAGCCAATTTATGTTGCTGTGTTGGATGATTATTTTTAAAATTAGTGTCAAAATTTCATTTCGAAAATGAGAGAGAACCAAATCAAAAGAGCAAGGACTAAATGAAACGACACTTACATCCTTGAATGATTTTCAGGAGCAACTCTTTTTAAATAATCGTAATTGTTTTGAGCCATAGACGAAAATAAGGAAGAGAATAGAGGGTACACATTCTCATTACTAATCCAAACAATCAAGAGAGTCCATCCAATGATTGCATGTTAGGCTGATGGATCGCTATGGGTCGACCCAATCCCGACCATGTACGGTTTTAGTTCTCTCAGAAGATATTGGTAATGTTTGTACTGCTTGTTTGGCACATGGGTGGGTACGATGAATCACCTTCTTACACCTGCATGCCTTATAGGGTGAAAGCCGTAGCACCTTTGCGATTTACTGCAACATCTCAAGCTTTCAAGCTGTGTAAAACCTATATTAATTAAGAAAAATATACCTACCCTAACTCAAGGAATTTATCACTTGTAGATAAATAAGTTCTCCACCAACCTTCACTTGTATGAATATTGAATTTTCCCTTTATAAAGCCACTCTCTCTTCACTGCAGTAGATACACATGTTGGGTGGTTTCACTTTGCTTTAACTTGTTGATAGCATTATCTTATATCATCACAAAGGTGAGCTAATAAAGAGATAAATGAGTACATGACCAAGAATAGAAGGTGTCAGTAATCGTGGTGGAGAGACAACTCCACATGCCACGGGATCTAAATGATCATGGTGTTGAGTCTTCTTGCCAAATCGAGCGATCTCACAAAACTGCAAGGTTGGAAGGCTAAAAAAGTTACCATTACGAGTCATCGCGTGCATTTCATTAGACACTTTGCACATGGATTATAAGCAAGCATGAAGGACCTTCCTGTTAGGGAGAGCGATTTGAGCCAGTTTTGACGTAACTTTTGGTTTCATCCACAATTTGCAATTTGTGTTGCTACCGCTCGAGGGATTCACAACAATTTTTTAAATATAGTTCTTATAATTTAGTGATAATGGCGTCAATCGATAATAACCTCCATAGCTATGATGCATAAAATATCACCATAGGACAAATAAATTTTAAACAGCTACTCTTTCAATTCTCTTTGATAAGTTACTTATATGTGCCTAGAGTTCTTCTAATATTTCTCTCTCTCCATATTTTGATATGAAGATAAAACACTGCCACTGCGCCGTCGAGCCATGCAGTGGCAGGAGCCGTTCCATATAGTTTTTTTTGCTTGATAACTTTACACCATTTCTATCTTCCACCTAACTGATATTCAATTTGATAATATTCAAAGTTTTTGTCATTTCAATCAGCTTCCCACACAACCCAATGACTCATGATGAAATTGTAAATTAGATCTGTGTGTGGTTTGGTTTCTCGAGTAGGAACATGAATAAATGCAAGCAAATTTTTATATCATTTGGAACAAAATTTCTTTTCATAATTGAGAGAGGACCAAAGCAGAAGAGTGAAGAATAAATGAAACAGTGATTACGTCCTTGAATGATTTCCAGGAGCAACATTTTAATGATAAATGATGGGAGCTTCATACGAAAACAGGGAAGATAGAGGGTGCACATTCCCACTATTAATCCAGACAATTAAGAGAGTCCTCCAATGGTTTCATGCTAGTCTAGGGATCATCCCCGTCCGTGGTTGTCCCCGATTTTAGTTCTCTAGAATGATCATATTAATTTATTAATGTGTGCACTGCTTGTTTGGCACATGTGTGGGTCCAATTATTCTTCTACAAGACTTACATCTCTGTATCTTGTAAGGTGAAACTTGTAGCATCTTTTTTTTTTTGCGGAACGAAACATATAGCATCCTAGCAATTTACTTCACCGCTTCATGCTTTAAGATGTGTAGAATCTATATTAGTTAAGAAAATTACAACTACCATAACTAATGCAAATTTATCATAAGTAGATAAATAAGTTCTCCACCAACCTTCATCTGCGCAAATATTGATTTCTTCCTTTATATAAGCCACTCTCTTTTCACGGGAGTATATATATATATATATATATATATATACATGTTGGGTGGCTTCACTTTGTTTTAACTTGTTGGTAGCATTAGCCCATCAAATAGGTCATAGTCACATAAACAAATGAGCACGCGATGAAAATAGGAGGCGTCGGTAATCGGGGTTGAGCGACGATGTCGAATGCCACATGATCAAAATGAGTATGGTGCTAGGACGGCCTTCGTGCCAAGTCGAGCCAGATCTGGAAAACGTACCACTAAGGGTCTAGAACATCTACCATTACGAGTCATCTTGTTTGCTTCATTAGACACTGGGCACGTGGATTAGAAGCAAGCACGAAGGACCTTCCTGTGAGTGAGAGAGAGAGAGAGAGGGAGGGAGAGAGAGAGAGGCCCGATCAAGTTTTTACGTAACTTTCACTTTCATCACAACTTATTTAGTAACGTAAAAAGAACCTCCATTACTAAGTTGCATAAGAAAGGAAAATTGTTATAGAACAGTTAACTCTTAAATTGCTACTTTGGCCAATTTCTCTTTGAAAAGTTATTTATATGTGCATGGAGTTCTTTTTTGCTTTTTTTCTCTACATATTTTCATCTGAAGATAAAACACATGTGAATATACGTGACACACGTATTATCTCCGGTCCTGCTATTATCCACTTCAGCCGCCGCCGCGTCCTGTCGTCGGCGGGATCCCATGATTGATGCGTCCGCAAACTCTCCCGATGGCACACAGCCGCCCAGCTCCTTGCCGCAAGGTCAGATTCCTAACCCTCCGGGCGGAAACCTCGGCGCGATTTCTTGAGCTGCCCGGGAACCTGTGTGGGGATCTTGTGGGGAACGAGAGGCGAGGGTTTGTATTAGCAGAATGGACAATCAAGAGAACAAGGAAGATAGAGGGTGCACATTCCCGCTATTAATCTAGACGATCAAGAGAGTCCTCCAATGGTTGCATGCTAGTCTAGGGATCAGCTCCGTCCGTGGGTTGTCCCCGATTTTAGTTCTTTGGAATGATCATATTTAATGTGTGTACTACTTGTTTGGCACATATGTGGGTCCGATTATTCTTCTATAAGTCTGTCATATGTGTACATCTCTACATCTTGTAAGGTGAAACATGTAGCATCTTAGCAATTTACTTCATCGGTTCATGCTTTAAGATGTGTAGAATCTATATTTGTTAAGATAAGTACAACTACCATAACTAAAGGAAAAATATCACATGTAGATAAATAAGTTCTCCAGCAACCTTTTTTTTTGGGACTAGAAATAGGGATCTTTATTGCATAATAGAAATTATGTTACAATCAGCCATAAGGCTTGCAGCTATAAAGGAGGAGCAGACTCCAACCAACAATCTGAAACTGATAAAGCAGTAGCATGTTTAGCACATAAGTCAGCCCCAACATTGGCTTTCCTATTGATGTGCCGAACCGAAAAAGAAGCAAACTCCATGGCTCTTCCCTTGATTTCATCGAAGATAGGCGTCACAACCGACCTGAGATTGTGATGCGAGTTCCAGAGATTCACGACCTCTAGGCAATCAACCTCCATTACCACATGCGAGTAGCCCCTCAATTGTGCAAATATAACACCTTCTCGCATGGCCAAAACTTCAGCAATGAAGGGATCCGTGACACCGGGCAAAGGCTTACTCCAAGCACCCATGAAGGAGAGATGAGAGCGCGCCACCCCCCTGCACCTCCAGTTCGAGCTTGGCTGTCAATCGCCCCGTCCGTGTTGATTTTGATCCAGCCCGGAGCTGGTGGAATCCACCCTTGGCTAGTACGCAATTGGCGATGGTCCTTCGGAAGCTCCAAAAGAGCTAGATCATCTCGGGCCCATTTAATCGCCTGCATTGGGTTCTACCCTTCCTCATCATGTGTCCATTTGTTCTGTGTGGTCCAAATAGAATACATAATCGTAATAATTTTGCATCTCTCTGAATCTGAGAACATAGTATCCACCACTAGGTCCCTCGCCCATGTGTGCGGGTGTAGCCTTGGAAGTTTGATCCCAAGGACTTCTTTTGCTGCTGTCCAGAAAGCCTTAGCATGAGAACAAAGGACCAAGGCATGCATCAGATCCTCGTCCATGGCTTTGCATAGATCACAAAGCGATGTGGTGCGGATACGACGATAGTGCAATGTAGCATAATCTGGAAGGATGCCCCGGAGCACCCCCTCCACCAGAAAACCCGAACTCTAGGTATGACCTTGAGTTTCCAAAGAGTGGTCCACAACTGTTTTTCCGACGTTGAAGTCTCCACTACTGTCCCTTCCTCTAGAGCACGCAGCTCGTCTCGAGTCACCAGGGCACGGTAAGCTGATTTCACAGTGTATTCACCGGATTTTTCAAGAGCCCACGCTAGGACATCTTCTCCACCATTGAGCCGAATTGGGATATTTAGTATTGCCTCGGCATCGGGTGCAAGAAAATTTCGCCTCACTACCTGAACATCCCAAGTACCAGACTGGTGATCGATTAGTTCAGAGACCCGCTCGATATGATCGGTCCCTTGCCGTCCTGTAGGCTTGAGATAGGTGGTGGAAGGAATCCAAGTGTCATTCCAAATAGAAATTGACTCGCCATTGCCTACCCTCTTGATTAGACCTGTTTGCAATGTTGTGCGCCCCGCTATGATCGCCTTCCATGTTGCAGAGGCAGAAGCTGGAGCATTAGCCTGCATGAAATCTCCATTAGGAAAATATTTTCCTTTGAGAACTCTCGAACAGAGGGTATCCGGATGGGTTAGGAGCCGCCACCCATGCTTCCCGAGAAGCGCCAGATTGAACTTCTCAAACTCCCGAAAGCCCATCCCGCCCTGTACTTTTGGTGTGGACAGCTTCTCCCAAGACATCCAATGCAGAGAACGCCTGTCGGTAGAGCTACTCCACCAGAATTTTGCCATGGATGATGTGAGCTGTTTGCAGACCTTCTTTGTCAGCTTGAAACAACTCATGCTATGGGTGGGAATGGACTGTGTAACAGATTTTAGAAGTACCTCCCTCCCGGCACACGCCAGGTAGTGTTCTGCCCATCCATGCATACTAATGCGGCTTCTTCCTCCGATATGCTCGAAAGAACCACTAGTGATGCGCCGCACCGCTGTTGGTAGGCCCAAATAACGTTCCATGAAAGCTTCAAGAAAAATTCCCAACTCCTGTTTCAATGCCTCGTGGACCGGTGCAGTTGTATTCGGACTGAAGTAGATTGAGCTTTTTTCTTTATTCACAGCTTGTCCCGAGCAGTCCGAGTAGATCCGAAGAATGTCATGCAATCTGCGTGCACTCTGCAAGTGAGCACCAAGAAAAAGAAGACTGTCATCTGCAAATAGCAGGTGGTTCACCCAGGGTGAGTTTACACTCACACGTATTCCACGATCAACTGCCGGGCCACCATAACTGTTTAGAAGGGATGTAAAACCTTCAGCGCAAATGAGAAATAAAAAGGGAGATACTGGATCCCCCTGACGAAGTCCTTTAGTTGGCTGAAAGAACAGAAGGAGAGCACCATTCACCTTGGCCGAGAACCTAACTGACGAAACACACTTCATAATGAGTCTGATAAACGAATCACAAAAACCCAGTCCAGTCATCATCGCCTCAAGGTAATGCCACTCAACTCTGTCATATGCTTTGAGCATATCTAGTTTTACCGCGCATGAAACATTTTTTCCTCTCCTTTTCCTCTTCATTGCATGTATACTTTCATAAGCCACAAGAACATTGCCAGTGATCAAGCGTCCTGGCACAAAGGCACTTTGCTCCTGCCCTATGATCTCATCCATCATACTCCGTAGTCGGTTAGTAATAGCTTTAGCGGCAATTTTGTACAGTACGGGACAAAGAGCAATGGGCCGAAACTGTGAAATTCTTTGGGGATTGCGTACCTTGGGAATAACTGTAATAGCAATATCATTTAGTCCCAAAGGAAGCTCACCACCATTTAAGAAATCCAACACATCCGCCGTCACATCTTCCCCTATCAAACTCCCGTTTCTCTGAAAGAAACCGGCCGTGAATCCATCAATCCCGGGTGCTTTGGACGGGGTCATTTGGAATAAGGCTATCTTCACCTCCTCGACAGTAAAATCCTTCTCTAAGGATTCATTCATGGCTGCTGTAACATGAGGAGTGACAAATGCTAGAAGTTCATGAAGGAAATATGCCCTAGAGGCAATAATAAAGTTGTTATTTATATTTCCTTATATCATGATAAATGTTTATTATTCATGCTAGAATTGTATTAACCGGAAACTTAGTACATGTGTGAATACATAGACAAACATAGTGTCACTAGTATGCCTCTACTTGACTAGCTCGTTGAATCAAAGATGGTTATGTTTCCTAGCCATAGACATGAGTTGTCATTTGATTAACGGGATCACATCATTAGAGAATGATGTGATTGACTTTCCGTTAGCTTAGCATTTGATCGTTTAGTATATTGCTATTACTTTCTTCATGACTTATACATGTTCCTATGACTATGAGATTATGCAACTCCCGAATACCGGAGGAACACTTTGTGCGCTACCAAGCGTCACAACGTAACTGGGTGATTATAAAGGTGCTCTACAGGTGTCTCCGATGGTACTTGTTGAGTTGGCATAGATCAAGATTAGGATTTGTCACTCCGATTGTCGGAGAGGTATCTATGGGCCCTCTCGGTAATACACATCACTAGAAGCCTTGCAAGCAATGCAACTAATGAGTTAGTTGCGGGATGATGTATTACGGAACGAGTAAAGAGACTTGCCGGTAACGAGATTGAACTAGGTATTGAGATACCGACGATCGAATCTCGGGCAAGTAACATACCGATGACAAAGGGAACAACGTATGTTGTTATGCGGTTTGACCGATAAAGATCTTCGTAGAATATGTGGGAGCCAATATGAGCATCCAAGTTCCGCTATTGGTTATTGACCGGAGACGTGTCTCGGTCATGTCTACATAGTTCTCGAACCCGTAGGGTCCGCACGCTTAACGTTCGGTGACGATCGGTAATATGAGTTTATGTGTTTTGATGTACTGAAGGTAGTTCGGAGTCCCGGATATGATCACGGACATGACGAGGAGTCTCGAAATGGTCGAGACATAAAGATCGATATATTGGATGACTATGTTTGGACTTCGGAAGGGTTCCGAGTGAGTTTGGACATATACCGGAGTACCGGGGGGTTACCGGAACCCCCCGGGGAGTGTAATGGGCCTCATGGGCCTTGGTGGAGAGAGGAAGGGGCGGCCAGGGCAGGCCGCGCGCCCCTCCCCCTCTAGTCCGAATTGGACAAGGAAGGGGGGCCCCCCTTTTTCCTTCCCCCTCTCTCCTCCTTCTTCCCTCCTACTCCTACTCTTGGAAGGGGTGGAATCCTACTCCCACCGGGAGTAGGACTCCCCGTGGAGCGCGCCTAGGAGGCCGGCCTCCTCCCCCTCCTCCACTCCTTTATATACGGGGGAGGAGGGGCACCCCAGAGACACACAAGTTGATCATTGATCTCTTAGCCGTGTGCGGTGCCCCCCTCCACCATAATCCACCTCGGTCATATCGTTGCGGTGCTTAGGCGAGCCCTGCGTCGGTAGCTTCATCATCACCGTCATCACGCCGTCATGCTGACGAAGCTCACCCTCGAAGCTCTACTGGATTGTGAGTTCGTGGGATGTCGCCGAGCTGAACGTGTGCAGATCGCGGAGGTGCCGTATGTTCGGTACTAGGATCGGCCGATCATGAAGACGTACGACTACATCAACCGCGTTGTCATAACGCTTCCGCTTTCGGTCTACGAGGGTACGTGGACAACACTCTCCCCTCTTGTTGCTATGCATCACCATGATCTTGCGTGTGCGTAGGAATTTTTTTGAAATTACTACATTACCCAACAGTGGTATCAGAGCCAGGTTTATGCGTAGATGTTATATGCACAAGTAGAACACAAGAGAGTTGTGGGCGATACTAGTCATACTGCTTACCAGCATGTCATACTTTGATTCGGCGGTATTGTTGGATGAAGCGGCCCGGACCGACATTATGCGTACGCTTATGCGAGACTGGTTCTACCGACGTGCTTCGCACACAGGTGGCTGGCGGGTGTCAATTTCTCCAACTTTAGTTGAATCGAGTGTGGCTACGCCCGATCCTTGTTCAAGGTTAAAACAGCACATACTTGACGAAATATCGTTGTGGTTTTGATGCGTAGGTAAGAACGGTTCTTGCTTAGCCCGTAGCAGCCACGTAAAACTTGCAACAACAAAGTAGAGGACGTCTAACTTGTTTTTGCATGGCATGTTGTGATGTGATATGGTCAAGACATGATGCTAAATTTTATTGTATGAGATGATCATGTTTTGTAACGGAGTTATCGGCAACTGGCAGGAGCCATATGGTTGTCGCTTTATTGTATGAAATGCAATCGCCATGTATTTGCTCTATAGCGATAGTCGTAGAAGCAATAGTTGGCGAGACGACAACGATGCTACGATGAAGATCAAATTTTCGCGCCGGTGACGATGGTGATCATGACGGTGCTTTGGAGATGGAGATCAAAGGCACAAGATGATGATGGCCATATCATATCACTTATATTGATTGCATGTGATGTTTATCTTTTATGCATCTTATTTTGCTTAGTTCGGTGGTAGCATTATAAGATGATTGTCGGTGTCAAAATCGGCAGATCTCGGGTAGGGGGTCCCGAACTATGCGTCTAAGGTCGATGGTAACAGGAGATAGGGGACACAATGTTTACCTAGGTTCGGGCCCTCTCTATGGAGGTAATACCCTACTTCCTGCTTGATTGATCTTGATGAATATGAGTATTACAAGAGTTGATCTACCACGAGATCGTAATGGCTAAACCCTAGAAGTCTAGCCTGTATGACTATGGTAATGAGTATCTGTCCTTTCCGGACTAAGTCCTCCGGTTTATATAGGCACCGGGAGGATCTAGGGTTACACAAGGTCGGTTACAAAGGAAAAGAATCTACATATTTGGTCACCAAGCTTGCCTTCCACGCCAAGGAGAGTCCCATCCGGACATGGGTGCAGTCTTCGGTCTTCGTATCTTCACAGCCCATCAGTCCGGCCCATGGCTAACAGGCCAGACACCCGAGGACCCCTTAGTCCAGGACTCCCTCAGTAGCCCCTGAACCTAGCTTCAATGACAAGGAGTCCGGCGCGCAGATTTGTCTTCGGCATTGCAAAGCGGGTTCCCCTTTCCGAACTCTAAGATAGTCTCCGGACGTGATGATTGTATCCGGACCTGTAACACACACCACACACAACCGCAGAGAGAATATAATACTCTGCGAGTCCAATCTGCTGATGACGTCATATCTGTCCGGTCGTAATTTTGAACTGTTGTCTCGCCTGCGGCCCCACGTTCCGAAACGTGGTTGTCATTGACACGTCTTATACAAGCAGAGATTGTGTCCCCTTATTAAGGGATTCTTTTATCAACACGAGCGTGGGTAACCCAACCGTCCTCAGGGTACACCTCCTTGGGAATAGGCAAATTTTAAGGCACGGGAGGAAGCGTTCGATATTCTCGCTTCCTCCAAGGATTAGGGTTTGCCCTCAATCCCTTTGTTCGGGGGCTCATGTTCTATTACGGATTAGATTTTCACGACCTCGCCCTGAACTCTATTCTTCTCATCTCGGCATTTATCGTCACGTGTGAAGCCTTCCTCCAAACTCCTCGACACTTCGGCTTGTGGCTCAAGACCTTCAATGTGAAACCACAAATGATAGAGGGGGAGCAGGCGGAGTGCGGTGGCACCTTAGTGAGCAAGCTTGCCAGCGCTGTCTGGCTAAAAGGATCTTTCAAAGAATCTTCCAACTTATGGCAGCAGGAGTGGTTCTATATCACCGAGCCCCGCGGTTCCAAGTGGGCAGCTGCGCCTGCATTTCGATCCAGCCCCCCAATTCAGCTTGCATCGTGGATTAATAAGGGGTTGGACTGGGGATCATTTGACGAGGTGCGGACTCTGCAAAGTCGCATCCTAAGCCTTATAGAGAAGGATATCGATATTGTCAACATTATTCAGGTAATGCTGGTTCGCCGGATCCTGCCGTGCCAGCGACGGACACTCCGTCTGTGGGAGTTTAACCCAGAAGGGCCACGGACTCTTCAGCACTTCTTCGGCACTATGCATGAAGGAATGTGGAAATTATTCTTCGGGAGACGAAAACAATGGCCGGACACCACCGAAGATACTGGCCTAGACTGTAACCATCCGGACACCCCAGTAAGTACTCATCCGCCGAACACCTCATAATCAGATATTCTGTGGTAAGACACTGAGCAAACCATCTTCTTCCAGGGCTGGATAAAGAAAGCGGAACGGATTAGGTGTCCGGCCCCTCTTCCCGAAGACTCAGCGGACCCCTTGTTAACAAGGATGCTGGCACCAGCACCGCATCAGGCGCCGGCAGGGGAGGGCAAGGTGGAGAGTGAGAAGACTCGGGATGACCTTCGTTCCGGCGGTAAATTAGATACTGAGTCTGGAGAAATCGACACTTCCTCGCCCGAAGACGAAGGCGAAAGAGAAGCCAGTATCCCTTCTCCATTCAGGAGGAAAAGGGCCGCCTTTGAAGGTTGGGAGGGGCGGTCTCCCAAGAGAGGCAAGATGCCACCGTTGAGCGGCTCGGGATTGGAAGGCGACGCCAGTGAACGGCTCCGTCATGAGGACAAGCCCTCAACCAAACCGTAAGTGAATCCGGGGTACTTTGATGGCGTCCCGTTCCTTTCATGTTACCGAAGAGATACGTAACGTGTCTGTGTATTTTTACAGTCCGGCACAGAGTTTTTCTGGGCAATCCTATTCTTCGGGAGATCTCCTCCCAGAGATGATGGAAAGCGAGACGCCTCCCTCGACCTCCTCGCCCAATAAGGCGGACGACTCCGAAGTGACATCTCGGAGGGTTATTCTTGATCAACAAGCGGTGCAGGGGATGAAGGAGGCAGTACCCGAAGGTGGACGTCCAATCGTTCGGGATTCGGGGGCCAATAATGAAGGCCCCGGACTGTCCGGTTTTCAGCCAATGATGATTCTGGAGACGGGTGAACGGGTTCCTTCAAAGGATGGTCGTGCTCCTTTAGCAGCTTCCGGAGACCCGGCGGCGCCGGATATCTTGAGGGACATACTGCAAAAAGCATCTGTCTAATAGGAACAGCGTACCTTGATGGGTACGGTGGTTGAGAAGATTCTGTCCGTGAAAGGCGGATTGAATGAAGCCTTCATGAGCCTGCTAAGAGGCTTTGAGGTTTGTAATGTAATGTTTTCAGCTATATTTTATTTGCAAAGATGCACCTGTGTATAGGTAGTAGCCCCTGAGACTCGTGTTGGCTTCCCATGGGAGGCGAACGGAGGATCAAGAAGAAATATTCAAGGACTAATCTGATTAACTAGAACACAGGCTGCTTCCCCCCTGGCTACTTCCCAGACTATGGATATTGCCGAGCTGCAGCGGAAGCTTGATGTGGCAGGGGATGACATTGCGTTAATCAATATGCGTCTTGACGAGTCGCAAGGTATGTATTTGGGGCAGTCCCTATACATTTTTGTGATATAAGCATGACGCTGAAGGTTATATACTGGAATATGCATGACTGCAGATGGTGCTGCCGCCGTTGAAACTCTTTGGGCGGAGCTGGCCCGGGCCAAGGAGCAGGCCCGGTTTAGTAATGCGGCGGCCGAAAAGGCATCGGCTGAGCTAAAAGCCGAACAAGCTGCTCGGCGCCAAGACGAGGAGAAGATATCCACGATGGCGCTCGAATTAAAAAATGCCGCTAGCCGCTGTGAACTTCTTGAGAAGGAAAATGAAGCCAAAACGGTGGAACTTGACAGGGCCTTACAAGAGGGAGAGAAGCGCGGTCTGAATCCAGAGCAGCCCGTGAGGAGATCCGGCAAGCTGGGGAGATTGCGGCCGGTAAGCCCTTTTTGCTACAGACCAAGTTCGGCGATCCGAACTATGCTAAGCTTAACCAGGTGTGGAGTTCTCCGGACGAGTTTTTAGACTTGCCGAAGGGTTCTTCTGATGCGGCGCAGTTTTACCAAGCGCGAGAGGGGTATGCAACGGAGAAGCTTTTCTGGTCACAATTTGGCGCATCGAAGCGCCCTCTGTTGCTAAATGAACAGATGTCTCAATGGGCCGAGCTTCATAGGATGTCCGGCTCTGCCATGAAGAACGTCATAAGCCGGCTGTGGCCGACTGAGCCTGTTCCGAATAGCTACTTCGGCTTGGTGTAGTGGCTCATTGATGCGGCGCCACGTATCGACGCTGTGAAGCGGTCGGCGTGCATTGAGGGTGCACGGATGGCCTTTGCCCTTGTCAAGACATTCTGGGGGAAGATGAAGGCCATCGATGTTGCGGCGAAGAGTCTGTCGGTGTCAAAACCGGCGGATCTCGGGTAGGGGGTCCTGAACTGTGCGTCTAAGGCGGATGGTAACAGAAGGCGGGGGACACAATGTTTACCCATGTTCGGGCCCTCTCGATGGAGGTAATACCCTACTTCCTACTTGATTGATCTTGATGATATGCGTATTACAAGAGTTGATCTACCACGAGATCGTAGAGGCTAAACCCTAGAAGCTAGCCTATGATTATGATTGTTGCCGTCCTACGGACTAAACCCTCCGGTTTATATAGACACCGGAGGGGGCTAGGGTTACACAGAGTCAGTTACAAGGGAGGAGATCTACATATCCGAATTGCCAAGCTTGCCTTCCACGCAAAGGAGAGTCCCATCAAGACACGGGACGAAGTCTTCAATCTTGTATCTTTATAGTCCAACAGTCCGGCTAAAGGATATATTCCAGCTGTCCGAGGACCCCCTAATCCAGGACTCCCTGGTACTTCCGTGCTCATCCGAGTACAAGGCAATCGGACTATATTGCTTTAACACTTTCACTTAGCCATAGGAGTTTGACGGTGGGGCTACTATATAGCCCCTGGTACTTCCGCGCTCATCCGAGTACGGGGCACATACATACATGACCGGGAAACCGGCCCTTCGTTAATGCGGAGGAATCACGAATATTCCGCTGAGTCATCGAGTGGTTGACCAGTCTCGCGCTTTATCATGACAGTCAGTTTTCGGCTTTCTCTACTGAGGTGCTCATCCGGATGAGCCAGAGCACAATTGCAGTAGTTCTCCCGGTGCCACCTTAGCCGATAGAGCGGAACGTAAGGTAGCAAAACACGGGAGCCGGGCTAACCCAACTATTGACCAAAGACATGATTCGGAGCTGATGCATATAAGGCCAAACTCGCGACGCCGAACACTCCCTAAGGTATTCGGACTTTACCAAATATACCGGGTGGAGTAACGCCCTTGATAATGAACCCTGAATTTCCAGGTACGTGCATTTGTCTGACGTGGCGAAATGCCAATAACGCCAGCATCCCTCTCGGTTGTGTTGAGTATCCGGGGGGTGTGAAGCAACAAGAGATAGTAAGAAAGGTTTACACAGGGTCTTAATCTAAAAAGAAACCTTTGAGCGGGGCCCTGCTGCACGTCTGCGCCTGTGTCTCCATTGTGCCGTATCCTGGAAGGGTGTAGCACGATTGTCATCTGTAAAAGAGAAAAACTTAGGTAAAAGTCTTCATGCGAAAAATTGATTATTCTTAATAGACCATTAAAATTCAATCTAAATAAGGTCAAGCCGAACAATAGTTCTTTTTTACATGCGGGAAGCCCCTAGTGCCACCTATGGGGGTATATCCATATACCCAGTCTCAGGTTTATCTGAGCTGTTATAACCAGTGGTGCGCCGGACTCGTCTAGCCGTGTCCGCGGTCTTGACGACCGATCATTTATTCTGGTTGGAGAGGCCATTCAGTGTTCGGCTGCTAAAGCCGCCACACATTCTTCCGCACACAAGGAACACTCTGTGTTTCCGCTAACTATGATGATGCCACGTGGACCGGGCATCTTAAGCTTAAGATAAGCGTAATGCGGTATTGCGTTAAAACGAGTGAATGCCGTTCTTCTGAGTAGTGCTTGATAGCCGCTTCGGAATGGAGCGATGTCGAAGGTTAACTTTTCACTTCGGAAGTTGTCGGGAGAACCGAATACAACTTCTAGTACTAGAGAGCCCGTGCAGCGGGCCTCTGTGCCTGGTATTACTCCTTTAAAGGTAGTATTGCTTTGGCTAATTCTTGTCAGGTCTATCCCCATTTTGCGGACTGTGCCCTGATATATCAGATTAAGACTACTACCGCCGTCCATAAGGACTCGGGTGAGATGCTATCCGTCAATTATTGGGTCTAGCACCAAGGCAGCCGATCCTCCGTGCCGGATACTAGTCGGGTAATCCCTGCGATCGAAAGTGATCGGGCAGGCCGACCAGGGGTTGAACTTGGGGGTGACGGGCTCCACGGCGCATACGTCTCGGAGTGCGCGTTTGCTCCTCGTCTTCGTTACGTGAATCATGTTCACTGTTTTGACTTCTGGTGGGAATTTTTTCTGTCCCTTAGTGTTTTGCTGGCGAGGCTCATCTTCGTCTTCACTTGGTGTCTCCCTCCCCTCGTGTTCGGCGTTTAGCTTGCCGGCCTGCTTGAAGACCCAGCATTCTCTGTTGGTATGATTTGCAGGTTTGTCGGGGGTGCCATGAATCTGACATAATCTGTCTAGAATCTTGTTTAGGCTGGACGGTCCATCTCTGCTGCCTTTGAATGGCTTTTTCTGTTGACCGGATCGTGAGTCCCTGAATCCGGCGTTCACCGCCGTGTTGTCTGGGCTATCTTCATTGTTTCGATGCTTGCTTTTGTTGCGTCGTGGTTTTCCATTGCCATCCCTGACTTCGGATGTGCTTGGGTCGCTGGTGCCGCTACGGGCTAGCCAACTATCCTCGGCCGCGCAAAAGCGGGTCATAAGGCTTGTTAGGGCTGCCATTGTCCTCGGTTTTTCCTGGCCGAGGTGTCTGGCGAGCCATTCGTCCCGGACACTGTGTTTGAAAGCCACTAAGGCTTCGGCATCCGGACAGTCGATGATTTGATTCTTCTTAGTGAGGAATCTGTTCCAAAGCTTTCGGGCTGACTCTCCGGGCTGTTGAATTATATGACTTAAATCGTCTGCATCCGGAGGTCGGACATAGGTCCCATGAAAATTAGCCCTAAAAGCATCTTCAAGCTCTTCCCAACTTCCAATTGAGTTTTCGGGGAGGCTCTTCAGCCAATGCCGAGCTGGTCCTTTCAACTTGAGGGGCAAGTATTTGATGGCGTGGAGATCATCTCCGCGAGCCATATGGATATGAAGGATAAAGTCCTCAATCCAGACCCCAGGGTCTGTCGTTCCGTCGTACGCCTCTATGTTCACGGGTTTGAATCCCTCTGGGAATTCGTGATTCAGCACCTCATCGGTGAAGCATAGGGGGTGCGCTGCACCCCTGTATTTGGATGTGTCATGGCGTTCTGACGGTTGTATTGTTTGGTTTTGATTCTGCGCCGGAGCACGCTTCCTAGATCCGTAGATGGACCTGGTCATACCGGCTTTTTGATACAAGTCCTTACGTGAATCGTGTGCTGACTTGTGTGCGACATCGTTAGCCGCCCTATCGCGGCCACGGGGTGGTCGATCCGGCTGATCGGTAGTTTTATTTTTCGGCTGTATAGGCTCTAAAGCCTCGTCATCGAATTCAGGCAGCAGCTTGCGCTTTGGATAGCTCTTTGTGTGGCGACTGCCACCGTACTTTTCTTCAGCATCGAGCACTTTGTTCCATCTACTATTGAGTGTATTTTGCGCGGCCTTAAGCCTTTGCTTCTGCTTCTTTAGACTCCTTGCGGTGGCAAATAAGCCTTCTATGGATATTCTCTTGCTCCATGTGCCTATCCGGGATGATGTGTGCATCGTCGTCCGGACTATTCTCCTCTCCGGAGGCAGGTTGATTAGCTTTACCCTCGGCTTCGCCGTGATTGGACAGCGGCTCTGTACTATGTTCGCCGTCCGCTGGTTCATCCTGCTCTATCGCCGGGTCCCCATGGTCGTCGTTCCTTTGGAGTCGACCAGGGTATTATTCTTTCCTGCGCTGTTGTCGCTGTTTTTGCCGAGGTGGGATTTGGAGCGGCGCCTACGTCGTCGCTTTGGTTGCTTCTCGAGGGGACTATCCTTCGCTGCATCCTTCCGTTCCTCGTCATTGTTTTCTTTGGGTGTATCCACCATATATATATATATATATATATCGTGTGATGAAGTGGCTGTCCAGCGCCCTGTGGGCGGTGGTTCCTGTTCCTCTCCGGCATCGTCGTCCATACCGTCGATTTCTTCGGAGCCGAAATCGAGCATGTCGGATAAGTCGTTGACAGTGGCTATTAAGTGGGTGGTGGGTGGGGAACGAATTTCTTCATCGTCCGCTTCCCACTTAGGCCGGACACAGTTCGGCCAAGGACCTCCTGACAAGGAGAGAGACCTTAATGAATTTAGCACATCGCCCAAGGGCGAGTGCTGAAAGATATCCGCGGAGGAACACTCCATGATCGGCGCCCAATCAGATTTGATAGGCACGGACGCATGCGGTTCGGAGCCCGTGGCCGGGGATGAAGGAGGCAGTACCCGAAGGTGGACGTCCAATCGTTCGGGATTCGGGGGCCAATAATGAAGGCCTCGGACTATCCGGTTTTCAGCCAATGATGATTCTGGAGACGGGTTTCTTCAAAGGATGGTCGTGCTCCTTTAGCGGTTTCCGGAGACCCGGCGGCGCCGGATATCTTGAGGGACATGCTGCAAAAAGCATCTGTCTCGCAGGAACAGCGTACCTTGATGGCTACGGTGGTTGAGAAGATTCTGTCCGCGAAAGGCGGATTGAATGAAGCCTTCATGAGCCTGCTAAGAGGCTTTGAGGTTTGTAATGTAATGTTTTCAGCTATATTTTATTTGCAAAGATGCACCTGTGTATAGGTAGTAGCCCCTGAGACTCGGGTTGGCTTCCCATGGGAGGCGAACGGAGGATCAAGAAGAAATATTCAAGGACTAATCTGATTAACTGGAACACAAGCTGCTTCCCCCCTGGCTACTTCCCAGACTATGGATATTGCCGAGCTGCAGCGGAAGCTTGATGTGGCAGGGGATGACATTGCGTTAATCAATATGCGTCTTGACGAGTCGCAAGGTATATATTTGGGGCAGTCCCTATACATTTTTTGTGATATAAGCATGACGCTGAAGGTTATATACTGGAATATGCATGACTGCAGATGGTGCTGCCGCCGTTGAAACTCTTTGGGTGGAGCTGGCCCGGGCCAAGGAGCAGGCCCGGTTTAGTAATGCGGCTGTCGAAAAGGCATCGGCTGAGCTAAAAGTCGAACAAGCTGCTCGGCGCCAAGACGAGCAGAAGATATCCACGATGGCGCTCGAATTAAAAAATGCTGCTAGCCGCTGTGAACTTCTTGAGAAGGAAAATGAAGCCAAAACGGTGGAACTTGACAGGGCCTTACAAGAGGCGAGAGAAGCGCGGTCTGAATCCAGAGCAGCCCGTGAGGAGATCCGGCAAGCTGGGGAGATTGCGGCCGGTAAGCCCTTTTTGCTACAGACCAAGTTCGGCGATCCAAACTATGCTAAGCTTAACCAGGTGTGGAGTTCTCCGGACGAGTTTTTAGACTGACCGAAGAGTTCTTCTGATGCGGTGCAGTTTTACCAAGAGCGAGAGGGGTATGCAACGGAGAAGCTTT
This sequence comes from Aegilops tauschii subsp. strangulata, assembly GCF_002575655.3. Taxonomy (NCBI): domain Eukaryota; kingdom Viridiplantae; phylum Streptophyta; class Magnoliopsida; order Poales; family Poaceae; genus Aegilops; species Aegilops tauschii. Next base: position 7,272,499 of record NC_053037.3, on the reverse strand, counting down.
TCTGGTCACAATTTGGCGCATCGAAGCGCCCTCTGTTGCTAAATGAACAGATGTCTCAATGGGCCGAGCTTCATAGGATGTCCGGCTCTGCCATGAAGAACGTCATAAGCCGGCTGTGGCCGACTGAGCCTGTTCTGAATAGCTACTTCGGCTTGGTGCAGCGGCTCGTTGATGCGGTGCCACGTATCGACGCTGTGAAGCGGTCGGCGTGCATTGAGGGTGCACGGATGGCCTTTGCCCATGTCAAGACATTCTGGGGGAAGATGAAGGCCATCGATGTTGCGTCGAAGAGTCTGTCGGTGTCAAAACCGGCGGATCTCGGGTAGGGGGTCCCGAACTGTGTGTCTAAGGCGGATGGTAACAGGAGGCGGGGGACACAATGTTTACCCAGGTTCAGGCCCTCTCGATGGAGGTAATACCCTACTTCCTGCTTGATTGATCTTGATGATATGAGTATTACAAGAGTTGATCTACCACGAGATCGTAGAGGCTAAACCCTAGAAGCTAGCCTATGGTATGATTGTTGTTGTCCTACGGACTAAACCCTCCGGTTTATATAGACACCGGAGGGGGCTAGGGTTACACGGAGTCGGTTACAAGGGAGGAGATCTACATATCCGAATTGCCAAGCTTGCCTTCCACGCAAAGGAGAGTCCCATCCGGACACGGGACGAAGTCTTCAATCTTGTATCTTTATAGTCCAACAGTCCGGCTAAAGGATATAGTCCGGCTGTCCGAGGACCCCCTAATCCAGGACAACCTCAGAGTCCATCCAAGGGCAAGGACCGTCACGCACCGGAGCTTTATTTTGAAGACGTCCTAGAGGCCACCCGCTTGATAGAGGGTCAATGCCTGAAAGACATATATTCGAGTGAGGTGTATGAGGATTGTAAAAGATAATTTTATAGTTAATCTGTCGGAGTAAATGGCCACGGGTAGCCTAATCGACTCCCCCTGGCTCTTCGAAAAATTATCAGGCCATTCAAGCCTTCAAGCATACAAAGCATAGGGCCGCCTTCCCCCGGCCGGCTATCCCCAGGGCCGACTCCCAGAAGGCGACCCAGCCTTAGAAACCTCCCCCAAGAAAGATACGAGAGGACCGACTCCCAGAAGCCGGCCATGAAGAAAGCCGGCTCTCAGAAGCCGGCCAAGACTGCACCCACTAAGACTGTACCCACATAACGGCGATAGGATGGGGTGTGGCCGCAGTACAGCCCACTACCCCCGAATCCCGGAACAGGCATGGCCACAGGGCGCCGTACGGGCCAGCCATCCCCCGTCCGACGCGGCACTGTAGCCGTGTTGGCCTCGATGTCACCCACGACAGGCGCCAGTACGGCCCGTAGGCGGCGGGCCCCTTTTGCCAGAGAGACACCCGAAGGCGGCCTGGCCTCCTCTAGTCGGCCAGGGGTGTGGCCGGCTCCCAATAGCCGGCTACCTCCCTTCCTCGAAACATGTGCCTCATTAAGGAGACAAGACGAGGTAAGGCTACAGTGGGAGCCCGCTAGGCGGTGACACTGTAGCCACGCTTACCTCAACAAAGCTCTCGTCATCAGAGGCGAGGCGACAGTAACCAGCCGCCGACAAAGCCCCCAAGCGGTGGGGCCGGCCTGTCGGCCAAGAGGCCGGCCGCCGGCGGGACCCACCAGTCGGCGGGCCCCAATGACCGGCGGAGAAGCCGACGAGCATATACGCTGATGGCTGGGACCCGCGCCCAGCCGGATTACCATTGTACCCCTGGGGGTAGGCCTATATAAACCCCCCGGGACACCCATGCAAAGGGTTGATCTCATAGAATTCCACACACCACATAGAGAGAAAAGGAGAGCTAGCCTTGCCCTTCTTCTTCCTCTAGCCAAACAGCTCAAGGAGCGCTTGTAGCTACTTGTATTGATCTAGTGATCATGCGGAGACCCCGCAGAGCAGGACTAGGGGTGTTATCTCCATGGAGAGCCCCGAACCTGGGTAAGATCCGCCGGCGTGCATGTCTTCGCCTCATCCCGTTTCCAGGCACCGGCGATGTTTTACTGGCTCCCACAATGATAAGCCACCCGTTGGCATATGTCACACCTACCACCCGACATTTGGTGCCCACCGTGGGGCCAGGTGCACCGTCGTCCGGAGACCTGTTCTAGACGGGAACCCTCTTCCTCCCCCGCGAGCGCAGCCAGCCTGCTACGCCCGATGGTGCTTGCCCCGACGCGCTGATAGGCGTCGACGACGCCTGCGCAGCGAGCTGCCTCGCCGATCTTCTTGGCGAGACTTGCATCTCCGACAAGCCTGCGTCCGACGCGGGCACGGACTACCCCGAGAGCCGCCTCGTCAGCCTCCTTGACCAGCTTCACGTCTCCAGCGAGCTTGCTGTGGACTTGGAGTCGGTCGGCTCCACCGACCCGATGCTTGTCGACTCCGACACGGCATCGCTCGACGCCTACCCCTCCGACGTGGTAGTCTTCGACGACCCTCTCCCTCGAGCTGACAGCGGCAGCAGCGCTGTCACTGAGGTGCTGGTCATCAGCCACGTCGCCGACTTGGGCGAGAACGCCCACGACGCCCTACAAGCGGCGATGCATGACTTGTCCGTCCCCATCCCGGCCGACGCCGACGCCGAGACCCTGGAGGCACGCCGCCTCGCCCTCATCGCGGAGGGTCAGACGATAGCCTCCATGAGACGCCTCACCGAGGCTCACCAGCGCGAAGTCGACCGCGCTGCCTTTGGCACGCCGCCTCATGCCGGGCCGAGCCGAGCCGGCCTCGTCAAGAAGCGCGGCGCGGCCATCGCCAGCATGCTGGGGGCAGACCGCCCCGTCTACGCCACACCGCTCGAGAATCTGCGAGCCGCTCATGCGGCCGCAGAAGAGCTGGATGGGCTGGGGGCTAATGAGCTCCCCTACATGACAAGGCGCATCCAGCAGCTGATCGACGCGGCCGCAGAACGGCATGAAGCCGGCGCCCGCGCTGAGAGTCCTCCCCCACGCCGAGAGCACGCCGCGACATCCCGGTCGCCGACTGCGAGCGGCACCCGCGCAAGGAAAGACAAGGAGCCGGCTGCTAGCCGCAGCCGGACTCGAATCACCATCGAGCGCGACGCGGAAGGCCGCCCTCGAGCAGTGGAGCGCCATGGCAATCCGCCTCCTCCCCCGCCTCGTGGGGAGAGATATCCCACCCCGCCGCCTGTCACACATCCGACTCTTGGTGGCCGACTAGGCCACCGCGAAGGAGTCGGCGAGAACGACGCCCGCCACCGGATCGACCGCCTAGCTTGATCCCTGGCGCTAGAAGAACCCGCCATGCTTTGGCCCCCGCATCCGCGACGAGCCCTTCCCCAAAGGGTTCTCGCTCCCCAGAGACACGCCCAAGTACAACGGCTCGGTGAAGCCGGAAGATTGGCTCATCGACTACTCTACCGCTGTCAGCATAGCGAACGGCAACAGGCACGTAGCCGTGAAGTACGTCCCTCTCATGCTGCAAGGCACGGCACGCACCTGGCTCAACAGCCTCAAGCCCTACAACGTCAACAGCTGGCTGGACTTCACGGAAGTCTTCGTCCGCAACTTCACCAGCATGTACAAGCGACCTCCCAAGCCCCGCCAGCTCTCCTTATGCGTCCAAGGGCCCAGCGAGTCGACCCGCGACTACCTCACGCGGTGGGCCGAGCTCTGCAACTCCTGCGAGGGGGTGCACGAGGTTCAAGCCATCAAATACTTCACCGCCGGGTGCTGAGAGGGCACCCTCCTCAAGCACCGACTCCTCTACGACGAGCCGGCTACCCTCGACGAGCTGCTGGTCATTGCAGAGAAGTACGCCACGGCCGACTCCTCAATGAAGAGCGAGCTCCGAGTGGACGCCTCTGGGAAGGTGCTCGCTCCGGCTCCCAAGACGCCGGCTGGCGACTCCAATCGGCGCCCCTACCAGAACGACCACAAGCGCAAGGCCCCTATGCCGCCTTCCACCAGTCGGTAGGTGGCCACAGTCGAAGATGAGCAGCCCGAAGAACGGCCCGCTCCCAAGAAGAAGGGCGGCAGGCCGGCTTGGCAGCCGGCCTTCTCCTACGAGCAGATGCTCGATGCCCCCTGCAAGTTCCACAGCGGCGCGAAGCCGTCGAACCATACGACCCGAAAGTGCCACTGGCTCACACGGATCTCCAAGGGCGAGGGGCTGGTGCCGCCTCCGCCTCCCGGCCCGCCGCCTCCAGCCCCCCAGCAGCCGGCTGCTCGACCAGCAGTCAGAGCCATTCAAGATGAGTTCCCTGATGGGCACGCCGCCTACGTCGTCTTCACGAGCCAGGTTGAAGACAAGCGCAGCCGGCGCCGATAGCACCAAGAGGTCAACGCAGTCGCCTCCAGCAACCCCGAGTTCATGCATTGGTCCGAAAGGCCTATCAATTGGAGCCGTGCCGATCACCCAGAGGTGATGCCGTCCCCTGGCTCCTACGCATTGGTGTTGGATGTCACCCTCGCAACGGAGAGGCGGGCTGCCCGATTCTCCCGCGTTCTGATTGATGGCGGAAGCAGTATCAACATACTGTACTGCGACACCATGGAGAAGTTGAACCTCAAGGCGAAGCAGCTCATGCCAAGCCGGACCGTGTTCCATGGCATCGTACCCGGCCTGTCCTGTTCCCCGATCGGCAAGATCAAGATGGATGTTCTCTTCGGGGACAAGGATCACTTTTGCCGAGAAGCGATCTGGTTCGAGGTAGTGGATCTGGAAAGCCCTTACCACGCCTTGCTTGGCCGACCTGCTCTGGCCAAGTTCATGGCTGTGCCCCACTACGCCTACCTGAATATGAAGATGCCGAGCTCGAAGGGGATCATCACTGTAGCCGGCGACTACAAGAAGTCCATCGAGTGCGCTGCAGCCAGCGGCCGGCTGGCCGAGTCCCTCATAGTGGCAGAAGAGAAGAAGATGCTGGAGCGAGTTGTGGCCATGGACGACATGCAGCCTACCTTGTCCCCCAACCCCAAGGAATATGATGCGCAGGGCTCCTTCCAGCCGGCAAGGAGATGAAGAAGATACCTCTGGACCCAGAGAACCCGGAGAGGTTTGCAGTCATTGGTGCAAACCTAGACAGTAAATAGGAAGGCGAGCTCGTCGACTTCCTCCGTGAGAATCGAGACATCTTTGCATGGTCCCCAAAGGACATGCCGGGTGTTCCGAAGGATTTCGCCGAGCACAAGTTACACGTCCGAGCGGACGCGAAGCCGGTGAAGCAGCCTCTCCGCCGACTGTCAGAAGAGAAGAGAAGAATCGTAGGAGAAGAGATAGCCCGGCTCCTTGCTGCCGGCTTTCTTATGGAAGTGTTTTTCCCAGAGTGGCTTGCCAACCCAGTCTTGGTGTTGAAGAAGAACAACAAATGGCGTATGTGTATAGACTACACTAGCCTCAACAAGGCCTGCCCCAAAGATCCGTTTGCTCTGCCACGGATTGATCAAGTGATAGACTCCACAGCCGGATGCGAGCCGTTGAGTTTCTTGGACGCCTACTCAGGATACCATCAGATTAAGTTGGACCCAGCAGACCGCCTGAAGACCGCCTTCATCACACCATTCGGAGCTTTCTGTTACCTGACTATGACATTCGGCTTGAGGAATGCATGTGCCACTTTTCAGCGTTGCATGCAGAAATGCCTCCTCAAGCAACTCGGCAGAAATGCCCACGTCTACGTAGACGATATTGTGGTGAAGACAGAGAAGCGCGGCACCCTACTGGAAGACCTCAAAGAAACACGCGAGATCATGGTGATGCATAGCAACGAGAGGGGAGAGTGTTGTCCACGTACCCTCGTAGACCGACAGCGGAAGCGTTATCACAACGCGGTTGATGTAGTCGTACGTCTTCACGATCCGACCGATCAAGTACCGAACGTACGGCACCTCCGAGTTCTACACACGTTCAGCTCGATGACGTCCCTCGAACTCCGATCCAGCCGAGTGTTGAGGGAGAGTTTCGTCAGCACGACGGCGTGGTGACGATGATGATGTTCCACCGACGCAGGGCTTCGCCTAAGCTCCGCAACGGTATTATCGAGGTGTAATATGGTGGAGGGGGGGCACCGCACACGGCTAAGAGATCTCAAGGATCAATTGTTGTGTCTCTGGGGTGCCCCCTGCCCCCGTATATAAAGGAGCAAGGGGGACGCAGCCGGCCAAGGGGAGAGGCGCGCCATAGGGGGGAGTCCTACTCCCACCGGGAGTAGGACTCCTCCTTTCCTTGTGGGAGTAGGAGAAGGGAAGGGGGAAGGAGAAAGAAGGAAGGGTGCGACCCCCCTTCCCTAGTCCAATTCGGACCAGACCATGGGGAGGGGTGCGGCCACCTTTTGAGGCATTTCTCTCCTTTCCCGTATGGCCCATTAAGGCCCAATACGAATTCCCGTAACTCTCCGGTACTCCGAAAAATACCCGAATCACTCGGAACCTTTCCGAAGTCCGAATATAGTCGTCCAATATATCGATTTTTACGTCTCGACCATTTCGAGACTCCTCGTCATATCCCCGATCTCATCCGGGACTCCGAACTCCTTCGGTACATCAAAACTCAATAAAACTGTCATCGTAATGTTAAGCGTGCGGACCCTACGGGTTCGAGAACTATGTAGACATGACCGAGACACGTCTCCGGTCAATAACCAATAGCGGGACCTGGATGCCCATATTGGCTCCCACATATTCTACGAAGATCTTTATCGGTCAGACCGCATAACAACATACGTTGTTCCCTTTGTCACCGGTATGTTACTTGCCCGAGATTTGATCGTCGGTATCTCGATACCTAGTTCAATCTCGTTACCGGCAAGTCTCTTTACTCGTTCCGTAACACATCATCCCGCAACTAACTCATTAGTCACAATGCTTGCAAGGCTTATAGTGATGTGCATTACCGAGTGGGCCCAGAGATACCTCTCCGACAATTGGAGTGACAAATCCTAATCTCGAAATACGCCAACCCAACAAGTACCTTTGGAGACACCTGTAGAGCACCTTTATAATCACCCATTTACGTTGTGACGTTTGGTAGCACACAAAGTGTTCCTCCGGTAAACGGGAGTTGCATAATCTCATAGTCATAGGAACATGTATAAGTCATGAAGAAAGCAATAGCAACATACTAAACGATCGAGTGCTAAGCTAACGGAATGGGTTAAGTCAATCACGTCATTCTCCTAATGAGGTGATCTCGTTAATCAAATGACAACTTATGTCTATGGCTAGGAAACATAACCATCTTTGATTAACGAGCTAGTCAAGTAGAGGCATACTAGTGACACTCTGTTTGTCTATATATTCACACATGTATTATGTTTCCGGTTAATACAATTCTAGCATGAATAATAAACATTTATCATGATATAAGGAAATATATAATACTTTATTATTGCCTCTAGGGCATATTTCCTTCAGTCTCCCACTTGCACTAGAGTCAATAATCTAGTTCACATCGCCATGTGATTTAACATCAATAATTCACATCACCATGTGATTAACACCCATAGTTCACATCTCTATGTGACCAACACTCAGAAGGGTTTACTAGAGTCAATAATCTAGTTCACATCGCTATGCGATTAACACCCAAAGAGTACTAAGGTGTGATCATGTTTTGATTGTGAGATAATTTTAGTCAACGGGTCTGCCACATTCAGATCCGTAAGTATTTTACAAATTTCTATGTCTACAATGCTCTGCACGGCGCTACTCTAGCTAATTGCTTCCACTTTCAATATGTATCTAGACCGAGACTTAGAGTCATCAAGATTTAGTGTCAAAACTTGTATCGACGTAACCCTTTACGACGAACCTTTTTGTCACTTCCATAATCGAGAAATATATCCTTATTCCACCAAGGATAATTTTGACCGCTGTCCAGTGATCTACTATTGTACTCCCTTGCCAAAATCAGTGTAGGGTATACAATAGATCTGGTACACAGCATGGCATACTTTATAGAACCTATGGCCAAGGCATAGGGAATGACTTTCACTCTCTTTCTATCTTCTGCCGTGGTCGGGCTTTGAGTCTTACTCAATTTCACACCTTGTAACACAGGCAAGAACTCTTTCTTTGACTGTTCTATTTTGAACTACTTCAAAATCTTGTTAAGGTATGTACTCATGGAAAAACTCATCAAGCGTCTTCATCTATCTCTATAGATCTTGATGCTCAATATGTAAGCAGCTTCACCGAGGTCTTTCTTTGAAAAACTCATTTCAAACATTCCTTTATGCTTTGCAGAATAATTCTACATTATTTCCGATCAACAATATGTCATTCACATATACTTATCAGAAATGCTGTAGTGCTCCCACTCACTTTCTTGTAAATACAGGCTTCATCGCAAGTCTGTATAAAATCAAATGCTTTGATCACACTATCAAAGCTTTTATTCCAACTCCGAGATGCTTGCACCAGTCCATAGATGGATCGCTGGATCTTGCATATTTTGTTAGCACTTTTAGGATTGACAAAACCTTCTGGTTGCATCATATACAACTCTTCTTTAATAAGGAATGCAGTTTTGTTTATCCCTTTGCCAGATTTCATAAAATGCGGCAATTGCTAACATGATTCGGACAGACTTAAGCATAGATACGAGTGAGAAACTCTCATCGTAGTCAACATCTTGAACTTGTCGAAAACCTTTTTGCGACAATTCTAGCTTTGTAGATAGTGACACTACTATCAGCGTCCGTCTTCCTCTTGAAGATCCATTTAATCTCAATGGCTCGCCGACCATTGGGCAAGTCAATCAAAGTCCATACTTTGTTCTCATACATGGATCTCATCTCAGATTTCATGGCCTCAAGCCATTTTGCGGAATCTGGGCTCACCATCGCTTCTTCATAGTTCGTAGGTTCGTCATGGTCAAATAACATGACCTCCAGAACAGGATTACCGTACCACTCTGGTGTGGATCTCACTCTGGTTTACCTACGAGTTTTGGTAGTAACTTGATCTGAAGTTACATGATCATCATCATTAACTTCCTCACTAATTGGTGTAGGAGTCACAGGAACAGATTTCTGTGATGAACTACTTTCCAATAAGGGAGCATGTACAGTTACCTCATCAAGTTCTACTTTCCTCCCACTCATTTCTTTCGAGAGAAACTCCTTCTCTAGAAAGGATCCATACTAAGCAACGAATGTCTTGCCTTCGGATCTGTGATAGAAGGTGTACCCAACTGTCTCCTTTGGGTATCCTATGAAGACACATTCTCCGATTTGGGTTTGAGCTTATCAGGATGAAACTTTTTCACATAAGCATCGCAACCCCAAACTTTAAGAAACGACAACTTTGGTTTCTTGCCAAACCACAGTTCATAAGGCGTCGTCTCAACGGATTTTGATGGTGCCCTATTTAACGTGAATGTAGCTGTCTCTAATGCATAACCCCAAAACGATAGTGGTAAATTGGTAAGAGACATCATAGATTGCACTATATCCAATAATATATGGTTATGACGTTCGGACACACCATTACACTGTGGTGTTCCAGGTGGCGTGAGTAGTGAAACTATTTCACACTGTTTTAACTAAAGGCCAAACTCGTAACTCAAATATTTTACCTCTGCGATCATATCGTAGAAACTTTTATTTTCTTGTTACGATGATTCTCCACTTCACTCTGAAATTCTTTGAACGTTTCAAATGTTTCAAACTTTGTGTTTCATCAAGTAGATATACCCATATCTGCTCAAATCATCTATGAAGGTCAGAAAATAATGATACCTGCTACGAGCCTCAATATTCATCGGACCACATACATCTGTATGTATGATTTCCAACAAATCTGTTGCTCTCTCCATAGTTCCGGAGAACGGCGTTTCAGTCATCTTGCCCATGAGGCACGGTTCGCAAGCATCAAGTGATTCCAAAATCCCATCAGTATGGAGTTTCTTCATGCGCTTTACACCAATATGACCTAAACGGCAGTACCACAAATAAGTTGCACTATCATTATTAACTTTGCATCTTTTGGCTTCAATATTATGAATATGTGTATCACTACGATCGAGATCCAACAAACCATTTTTCGTTGGTGTGTATGACCATAAAGGTTTTATTCATGTAAACAGAACAACAATTGTTCTCTAACTTAAATGAATAACCGTATTGCAATAAACATGATCAAATCATATTCGTGCTCAACGCAAACACCAAATAACACTTATTTAGTTTCAACACTAATCCCGAAAGTACAGGGAGTGTGCGATGATGATCATATCAATCTTGGAACTACTTCCAACACACATCGTCACCTCGCCTTTTACTAGTCTCTGTTTATTCTGCAACTCCCGTTTTCGAGTTACTACTCTTTAGCAACTGAACCAGTATCAATTACCGAGGGGTTGCTATAAACACTAGTAAAGTACACATCAATAATCTGTATATCAAATATACCTTTGTTCACTTTTACTAGTCTTTGTTTATTCTGCAACTCCCGTTTCGAGTTACTACTCTTAGCAACTGAACCAATATCAATTACCGAGGGGCTGCTATAAACACTAGTAAAGTACACATCAATAATCTGTATATCAAATATACCTTTGTTCACTTTGCCATCCTTCTTATCCACCAAATAGTTGGGGTAGTTCCGCTTCCAGTGACCAGTCCTTTTGCAGTAGAAGCACTTAGTCTCAGGCTTAGGACCAGACTTAGGCTTCTTCACTTGAGCAGCAACTTGCTTGCCGTTCTTTTTGAAGTTCCCCTTCTTCCCTTTGCCCTTTTCTTGAAACTAGTGGTCTCATCAACCATCAACACTTGAAGTGGTCTCGTCAACCATCAACACTTGATGTTTTTCTTGATTTCTACCTTCGTCGATTTCAGCATCATGAAGAGCTCGGGAATTAATTTCGTCATCCCTTGCATACCATAGTTCATCACGAAGTTCTACTAACTTGGTGATGGTGACTAGAGAATTCTGTCAATCACTATTTTATCTGGAAGATAAACTCCCACTTGATTCAAGCGATTGTAGTACCCAGACAATCTGAGCACATGCTCACTAGTTGAGCGATTCTCCTCCATCTTTTTGCTATAGAACTTGTTGGAGATTTCATATCTCTCAACTCGGGTATTTGCTTGAAATATTAACTTCAACTCCTGGAACATCTCATATGGTCCATGACGTTCAAAACGTCTTTGAAGTCCCGATTCTAAGCCGTTAAGCATGGTGCACTAAACTATCAAGTAGTCATCATATTGAGCTAGCCAAACGTTCATAACGTCTGCATCTGCTCCTGCAATAGGTCTGTCACCTAGCGGTGCATCAAGGACATAATTTTTCTGTGCAGCAACGAGGATAATCCTCAGATCACGGATACAATCCGCATCTTTGCTACTAACATCTTTCAACATAATTTTTCTCTAGGAACATATCAAAAATAAACACAGGGAAGCAACAACGCGAGCTATTGATCTACAACATAATTTGCAAAATACTATCAGGACTAAGTTCATGATAAATTTAAGTTCAATTAATCATATTACTTAAGAACTCCCACTTAGATAGACATCCCTCTAATCCTCTAAGTGATCACGTGATCCATATCAACTAAACCATGTCCGATCATCACGTGAGATGGAGTAGTTTCAATGGTGAACATCACTATGTTGATCATATCTACTATATGATTCACGCTCGACCTTTCGGTCTCCGTGTTCCGAGGCCATATCTGTTATATGCTAGGCTCGTCAAGTTTAACCTGAGTATTCCGCGTGTGCAACTGTTTTGCACCCGTTGTATTTGAACGTAGAGACTATCACACCCGATCATCACGTGGTGTCTCAGCACGAAGAACTTTTGCAACGGTGCATACTCAGGGAGAACACTTATACTTTGATAATTTAGTGAAGGATCATCTTATAATGCTACCGTCAAACAAAGCAAGATAAGATGCATAAAGGATTAACATCACATGCAATCAATATAAGTGATATGATATGGCCATCATCATCTTGTGCTTGTGATCTCCATCTCCGAAGCACCGTGCTTGTGATCTCCATCTCCGAAGCACCGTCATGATCACCATCGTCACCGGCGCGACACCTTGATCTCCATCGTAGCATCGTTGTCGTCTCGCCAACTTATTGCTTTTACTACTATCGCTACCGCTTAGTGATAAAGTAAAACTATTACATGGCGATTGCATCTCATACAATAAAGCGACAACCATATGGCTCCTGCCAGTTGCCGATAACTCGGTTACAAAACATGATCATCTCATACAACAAATTATATCACATCATGTCTTGACCATATCACATCACAACATGCCCTGCAAAAACAAGTTAGACGTCCTCTACTTTGTTGTTGCAAGTTTTACGTGGCTGCTACGGGCATAGCAAGAACCGTTCTTACCTACGCATCAAAACCACAACGATAGTTTGTCAAGTTGGTGCTGTTTTAACCTTCGCAAGGACCGGGCGTAGCCACACTCGGTTCAACTAAAGTGAGAGAGACAGACACCCGCCAGTCACCTTTAAGCAACGAGTGCTCCGAACGGTGAAACCAGTCTCGCGTAAGCGTACGCGTAATGTCGGTCCGGGCCGCTTCATCTCACAATACCGCTGAACCAAAGTATGACATGCTGGTAAGCAGTATGACTTATATCGCCCACAACTCACTTGTGTTCTACTCGTGCATAGCATCAACGCATAAAACCAGGCTCGGATGCCACTGTTGGGGAACGTAGTAATTTCAAAAAAATTCCTACGCACACGCAAGATCATGGTGATGCATAGCAACGAGAGGGGAGAGTGTTGTCCACGTACCCTCGTAGACCGACAGCGGAAGCGTTATCACAACGCGGTTGATGTAGTCGTACGTCTTCACGATCCGACCGATCAAGTACCGAACGTACGGCACCTCCGAGTTCTACACACGTTCAGCTCGATGACGTCCCTCGAACTCCGATCCAGCCGAGTGTTGAGGGAGAGTTTCGTCAGCACGACGGCGTGGTGACGATGATGATGTTCCACCGACGCAGGGCTTCGCCTAAGCTCCGCAACGGTATTATCGAGGTGTAATATGGTGGAGGGGGCACCGCACACGGCTAAGAGATCTCAAGGATCAATTGTTGTGTCTCTGGGGTGCCCCCCTGCCCCCGTATATAAAGGAGCAAGGGGGAGGCAGCCGGCCAAGGGGAGAGGCGCGCCATAGGGGGGAGTCCTACTCCCACTGGGAGTAGGACTCCTCCTTTCCTTGTGGGAGTAGGAGAAGGGAAGGGGGAAGGAGAAAGAAGGAAGGGTGCGACCCCCCTTCCCTAGTCCAATTCGGACCAGACCATGGGGAGGGGTGCGGCCACCTTTTGAGGCATTTCTCTCCTTTCCCGTATGGCCCATTAAGGCCCAATACGAATTCCCGTAACTCTCCGGTACTCCAAAAAATACCCGAATCACTCGGAACCTTTCCGAAGTCCGAATATAGTCGTCCAATATATCGATTTTTACGTCTCGACCATTTCGAGACTCCTCGTCATATCCCCGATCTCATCCGGGACTCCGAACTCCTTCGGTACATCAAAACTCAATAAAACTGTCATCGTAACGTTAAGCGTGCGGACCCTACGGGTTCGAGAACTATGTAGACATGACCGAGACACGTCTCCGGTCAATAACCAATAGCGGGACCTGGATGCCCATATTGGCTCCCACATATTCTACGAAGATCTTTATCGGTCAGACCGCATAACAACATACGTTGTTCCCTTTGTCACCGGTATGTTACTTGCCCGAGATTTGATCGTCGGTATCTCGATACCTAGTTCAATCTCGTTACCGGCAAGTCTCTTTACTCGTTCCGTAACACATCATCCCGCAACTAACTCATTAGTCACAATGCTTGCAAGGCTTATAGTGATGTGCATTACCGAGTGGGCCCAGAGATACCTCTCCGACAATTGGAGTGACAAATCCTAATCTCGAAATACGCCAACCCAACAAGTACCTTTGGAGACACCTGTAGAGCACCTTTATAATCACCCATTTACGTTGTGACGTTTGGTAGCACACAAAGTGTTCCTCCGGTAAACGGGAGTTGCATAATCTCATAGTCATAGGAACATGTATAAGTCATGAAGAAAGCAATAGCAACATACTAAACGATCGAGTGCTAAGCTAACGGAATGGGTTAAGTCAATCACGTCATTCTCCTAATGAGGTGATCTCGTTAATCAAATGACAACTTATGTCTATGGCTAGGAAACATAACCATCTTTGATTAACGAGCTAGTCAAGTAGAGGCATACTAGTGACACTCTGTTTGTCTATATATTCACACATGTATTCTGTTTCCGGTTAATACAATTCTAGCATGAATAATAAACATTTATCATGATATAAGGAAATATATAATACTTTATTATTGCCTCTAGGGCATATTTCCTTCAGGAGGAAAGTAGAACTTGATGAGGTAGCTGTACCTGCTCCCTTATTGGAAAGTAGTTCATCACAGAAATTTTTTCCTGTGACTCCTACACCAATTAGTGAGGAAGCTAATGATGATGATCATGTAATTTCAGATCAAGTTACTACTGAATCTCGTAGGTCAACCAGAGTAAGATCCGCACTAGAGTGGTACGGTAATCCTATTCTTGAGGTCATGTTACTTGACCATGACGAACCTACGAACTATGAGGAAGCGATGATGAGCCCAGATTCCGCAAAATTGGTTGAGGCCATGAAATTTGAGATGGGATCCATGTATGAGAACAAAGTGTGGACTTTGGTTGACTTGTCCGATGATCGGCAAGCCAACGAGAATAAATGGATCTTCAAGAAGAAGACAGACGCTGACGGTAATGTTACTGTCTACAAAGCTCGACTTGTTGCGAAAGGTTTTCGACAAGTTCAAGGAGTTGACTACGATGAGACCTTCTCACCCATAGCGATGCTTAAGTCCGTCCGAATCATGTTAGCAATTGCCGCATTTTATGATTATGAAATTTGGCAAATGGATGTAAAGACTGTATTCCTGAATGGATTTCTGGAAGAAGAGTTGTATATGATGCAACCTGAAGGTTTTATCGATCCAAAGGATGCTAACAAAGTGTGCAAGCTCCAACGATCCATTTATGGACTGGTGCAAGCATCTCGGAGTTGGAATAAACGTTTTGATAGTCTGATCCAAGCATATGGTTTTATACAGACTTTTGGAGAAGCCTGTATTTAATGGAAAGTGAGCGGGAGCTCTGTAGCATTTCTAATATTATATGTGGATGACATATTGTTGATTGGAAATGATATAGAATTTCTGGATAGCATAAAAGGATACTTGAATAAGAGTTTTTCAATGAAAGCCCTCGGTGAAGCTGCTTATATATTGGGCATTAAGCTCTATAGAGATAGATCAAGACGCTTAATTGGACTTTCACATAGCACATACCTTGACAAAGTTTTGAAAAAGTTCAAAATGGATCAAGCAAAGAAAGGGTTCTTGCCTGTGTTACAAGGTGTGAAGTTGAGTCAGACTCAATGCCCGACCACTGCAGAAGATAGAGAGAAAATTAAAGGTGTTCCCTATGCTTCAGCCATAGGCTCTATCATGTATGCAATGCTGTATTCCAGACCTGATGTGTGCCTTGCTATTAGTTTAGTAGGGAGGTACCAAAGTAATCCAGGAGTGGATCACTGGACAACGGTCAAGAACATCCTGAAATACCTGAAAAGGACTAAGGATATGTTTCTCGTTTATGGAGGTGACAAAGAACTCGTCGTAAATGGTTACGTCGATGCAAGCTTTGACACTGATCCGGATGACTCTAAGTCACAAACTGGATACGTGTTTATATTGAACGATGGAGCTATTAGTTGGTGCAGTTCTAAGCAAAGCGTCGTTGCAGGATCTACGTGTGAAGCGGAGTACATAGCTGCTTCAGAAGCAGCAAATGAAGGAGTCTGGATGAAGGAGTTCATATCCGATCTAGGTGTCATACCTAGTGCATCGGGTCCAATGAAAATCTTTTGTGACAATACTGGTGCAATTACCTTGGCAAAGGAATCCAGATTTCACAAGGGAACCAAGCACATCAAGAGACACTTCAATTCCATCCGCGATCAAGTCAAGGAGGGAGACATAGAGATTTGCAAGATACATACGGATCCGAATGTTGCAGACCCGTTGACTAAGCCTCTCTCACAAGCAAAACATGATCAGCACCAAGACTCCATGGGTGTTACAATCATTACTGTGTAATCTAGATTATTGACTCTAGTGCAAGTGGGAGACTGAAGAAAATATGCCCTAGAGGCAATAATAAAGTTGTTATTTATATTTCCTTATATCATGATAAATGTTTATTATTCATGCTAGAATTGTATTAACCGGAAACTTAGTACATGTGTGAATACATAGACAAACAGAGTGTCCTAGTATGCCTCTACTTGACTAGCTCGTTGAATCAAAGATGGTTATGTTTCCTAACCATAGACATCAGTTGTCATTTGACTTGACCCATTTCGTTAGCTTAGCATTTGATCGTTTAGTATATTGCTATTGCTTTCTTCATGACTTATACATGTTCCTATGACTATGAGATTATGCAACTCCCGAATATCGGAGGAACACTTTGTGCGCTACCAAACATCACAACGTAACTGGGTGATTATAAAGGTGCTCTACAGGTGTCTCCGATGGTACTTGTTGAGTTGGCATAGATCAAGATTAGGATTTATCACTCCGATTGTCGAAGAGGTATCTCTGGGCCCTCTCGGTAATACACATCACTATATGCCTTGCAAGCAATGCAACTAATGAGTTAGTTGCGGGATGATGTATTACGGAACGAGTAAAGAGACTTGCTGGTAACGAGATTGAACTAGGTATTGAGATACCGACGATCGAATCTCGGGCAAGTAACATACCGATGACAAAGGGAACAACGTATGTTGTTATGCGGTTTGACCGATAAAGATCTTCGTAGAATATGTGGGAGCCAATATGAGCATCCAAGTTCCGCTATTGGTTATTGACCGGAGACGTGTCTCGGTCATGTCTACATAGTTCTCGAACCCGTAGGGTCCGCACGCTTAACGTTTGGTGACGATCGGTAATATGAGTTTATGTGTTTTGATGTACCGAAGGTAGTTCCGAGTCCCGGATATGATCACGGACATGACGAGGAGTCTCGAAATGGTCGAGACATAAAGATTGATATATTGGATGACTATGTTTGGACTTCGGAAGGGTTCCGAGTGAGTTTGGACAAATACCGGAGTACCGGGGGGTTACCGGAACCCCCCGGGGAGTGTAATGGGCCTCATGGGCCTTGGTAGAGAGAGGAAGGGGCGGCCAGGGCAGGCCGCGCCCCCCTCCCCCTCTAGTCCGAATTGGACAAGGAAGGGGGCCCCTTTTTCCTTCCCCCTCTCTCCTCCTTCCTTCCCTCCTACTCCTACTCTTGGAAGGGGTGGAATCCTACTCCCGGTGGGAGTAGGACTCCCCGTGGAGCGCGCCTAGGAGGCCGGCTGAGGGAGTCCTGGACTAAGGGATCCTCGGGCGTCGGGCCTGTTATTCACTGGGACGGACTGATGGTCTGTGAAGATATGAAGGACGAAGACTATACCCATGTCCGGATTGGACTCACCTTGGCGTGGAAGGCAAGCTAGGCGACCGACTATGAAGATTCCCACTTATGTAACCGACCCCATGTAACCCTAGATCTCTCCGGTGCCTATATAAACCGGAGAGATAGTCCGGATAGACGGATACTCATTGCCATATTCATATAGGCTAGATTTCTAGGGTTTAGCCATTACGATCTCGTGGTAGATCAACTCTTGTAATACTCATATTCATCAAGATCAATCAAGCAGGAGGTAGGGTATTACCTCCATAGAGAGGGCCCGAACCTGGGTAAACATCGTGTCCCCCGTCTCCTGTTACCATCGATCCTAGACGCAAAGTTCGGGACCCCCTACCCGAGATCCGCCGGTTTTGACACCGACATTGGTGCTTTCATTGAGAGTTCCACTGTGCCGTCGGCAAAGGACTCGATGGCCCCTTCGATCGTCAGTGATGACGTTGTCCAGGGAGAAACCTTTCTCCCCGGACAGATCTTCGTATTCGGCGACTTCGTACTGCGGGCCAACTCGCTTGGCCATCTGGAGCAGGTCGATAGCCACGCCCCTGGCCATCAGGTCAGATTTGGAAGCTTGAACTACGTCGCGAATATCCGTGGAGACTTGATCTTCGATGGATTTGAGACCGTGGCGATCGCTCCACCTCTCTCCAATGAACATGACTCAAATCTGTCATCGGATCACATCCAGGAGATGGATCCTGTCGCTACAACGGCCGCAGAGCCGAAGTAGATCGTACCCTCCGAGGCCACAAAGCCCGTGGCATTGGAGCCGCACACGGACTCGACATCCTGCAATGCTTGCGTCAATGGAACTCTGGACTCGTCTCCGACCTCACGTTCCGGATCGGGTGCACCTGCGGACACCGAGCTCGATCGGTTATCGATTTTCGAATTTAGTGCCGCAGACATCTTCCAGCATTCACCTTTGGGTGACATACTAAACTCTTTTAAGAACTTGTCCTTGGAGGAAGACTCATAGCCTATGTTCGGTTCAAGCTAGAGGCGGACAACGAGGAATTTTGCTTCCCACCCGCCACCCACTTCATAGCCACCATCGATGACTTAACCGACGTGCTCGACTATGGCTCCGAAGACATCGACGATATGGATGACGATGCCAACAAGGAGCAAGGCCAAGACCCGCCATTTACTGGACGCTGGACGGCCACCTCTTCGTAAGACGTATACATGGTTGATACACCTAAAGGATCGGGCGACGACAAAGAAGAGCCAGACGCAAATAAACCCTCTGAGACGCAGTCCAAGCGTCGGCGCCCCAAACGCCGCTCTAAGCCTCGTCGCTCAAAAGATAGCAACACTGGCACCGGAGAAAATAGCACTCCGGGTGACGCCGAAAATAACGAAGACCCTGTCGAAGCTACATCCGAACAGGAGGAACATGACAACATGCAAGATAACCCTAACGAACAGGCCATAGAAGATGACTCGGAGGACGATAGTTACCGTCCGCCCTCCGAGGAGGAGACAAGCCTCGGCAACGATGATTTTATCGTGCCTGAGGATCCTCTGGAGCAGGAGCGCTTTAAGCTTCAGCTCATAGCCACTGCAAGGAGCCTGAAAAAGAAACAGCAGCAGCTTCAAGCCGAACAAGATCTGCTCGTCGATAGATGGACTGATGTCCTGACAGCTGAAGAATACGGCCTCAAGTGCCCAGCCAAGAGCTACCCAAAACGCAGACTGCTACCTCAGTTTGATGATGAGGCACCAGATCCCATACCTCCCTCGCGCAATGTGGACCGACCACCACGTGGTCGAGATAGAGCGGCGGACCGGCCACCCCGCGGTCGAGATAAAACGGCAACCCAGGCCGAACAGCAGCCCGCCCCACCGCCTCGCAAAAACAGGGACAGACCATCTCGGGACCATACATACGATCTCCGGCAAGAATTGGACAGTAGAGCAGGATATACAAGATCGATCTACGGATCGCGAGGCCGTGCCTCGAGGCACGATGACGGCTACCTATTCGGACGTGACAAACCTAGCCACGCCCGGGCCGAATGCCGCAGACGGACTCCATCAGATCTACGCCGCGATGCGGCCCGGTACAGAGGTGCCGCACACCCTCTCTGCTTCACAGATGAAGTACTGGATCATGAATTCCCCGAGGGGTTCAAGCCCGTCAATATCGAATCATACGACGGCACAACAGATCCCGCAGTATGGATCGAGGATTTCATTCTCCATATCCATATGGCTCGAGGAGATGACCTCCACGCCATCAAATACCTTCCACTAAAGCTTAAGGGGCCAGCTCGGCACTGGCTCAACAGCCTGCCTGAAAATTCTATCGGCAGCTGAGAAGAGTTGGAAGAAGCTTTCCTGGACAACTTCCAAGGAACCTATGTCCGGCCACCAGACGCCGATGACTTAAGCCACATAGTTCAACAACCTGGAGAATCTGCCAGAAAATTCTGGACTAGGTTCCTAACCAAAAAGAACCAGATCATTGACTGTCCGGATGCCGAGGCCTTAGCAGCCTTCAAACACAGCATCCATGACGAATGGCTAGCATGCCACCTCGGCCAAGAAAAGCCGAAGTCCATGGCAGCCCTCACGGCACTCATGACCCACTTTTGCGTGGGAGAGGACAGTTGGCTGGCTCGTAGTAACAACACAGCCAGCGAGACAGGCCCCTCCAAGGCCAAGATTAGCACTGGCGAGCTCCAGCGCAATAGACACAAACGCCGAAGCAATGGCAACAACACCGATGACACCACAGTCAACGCCGGATTCACTGGCTCCAAGTCCGGCCAACGGAAGAAGCCCTACAAAAGAAACAATGAAGGACCTTCCAGCCTGGACCGCATACTCGACCGTCCGTGCCAGATACACGGTACCCCGAATAAGCAAGCCAATCATACCAACAGGGATTGTTGGGTTTTCAAGCAGGCTAGCAAGTTAAATACCGAAAACAAGGAAAAGGGATCACAAAGTGAGGACGAGGACGAAGAGCCCCGGCAGCCGAACACTGGGGGCAGAAGAAATTTCCCCCTCAAGTCAATACGGTGAGCATGATATACGCTACACACATCCCGAAAAGGGAGCGTAAGCGAGCACTTAGGGACGTCTATGTGGTAGAGCCAGTCGCCCCAAAATTCAATCCGTGGTCGTCGTTCCCGATCACCTTCAATCGTCGAGACCACCCAACTAGTATCCGCCACGGCGGTTCAGCCGCACTAGTCCTTGACCCAATTATTGACGGGTTTCACCTAACACGAGTCCTGATGGACGGTGGTAGCAGCCTCAACCTGCTCTATCAAGACACAGTGCGGAAGATGGGCATTGACCCCTCACGAATCAAACCAACAAAGACTACCTTTAAAGGAGTCATACCAGGCGTAGAGGCCCGCTGCATGGGCTCAATCACGCTGGAAGTGGTCTTCGGTTCTCCGGACAACTTCCGAAGCGAGGAGTTAATCTTCGACATCGTCCCCTTCCGCAGCTGCTACCACGCACTGCTCGGACGAACAACGTTTGCTAGATTCAACGCAGTGCCACACTATGCTTATCTCAAGCTCAAGATGCCCGGTCCACGCGGCGTCATAACAGTCAATGGCAATACGGAACGCTCCCTCCGAACAGAGGAGCACACCGCCGCCCTAGCAGCAGAGGTACAGAGCGGCCTTCTCAAGCAGCACCATAGTGCGGCTGTCGAGCCCCTGGACATCATCAAGAGGTTCCGGACTACACTGCAGCAGGACAACGCGGCTCGTCAAGAGCTCGATTAGCAATTCGGCCTCCGTCCCAGTTCCGATGAAGTAGTGGCATTTGCACCATGCGTACATAATTACGCACTCAAAATCCCATGGACATCGACGGAGGCAGAAGCTAACCCGGGATCTACAGTTCGGCTAGACCGATCCCGGACACACATACTTTTCACCTTTTTCTTTTTGTTCCAGGTTCCTTTTCCCACGGGCCTGCTGACCAGTCCCTTTGAAGGATCGGCATACAAAGGATGCAAGTAGTATAGGTGCGTAGAGCAACCTCTATACGTCTTCTTGACGGTATTTATATTTATTTCCTAGGACCCGCACGCTGCGCCCTCTTGATTCCGGCATGTTAAATAGCCCGGACGCTTATCGCACTATTTGTACGAGGTACGCCTGGACGTATCCACCCAGTTATAATGAAAATGGTTTGCGGCCCAGTTTTTGTGGTTTTCACCTCTTACTTCATTTTATTTTGATCTGCCTATCAGCTGCATCGGTACTCTCTGGTACGTCTCATATTCGCCAGGGGCTACGTATCGCCCCAGAATACGGCAGCAAAGACCGAACACTTCTTATATATAAGTTCGGCACCCCGAATTTAGCATTATATGCATTGACTCCGAATCATGTCTTTGGTCAATAGTTGGGTTGCCCGGCTCCTGTGCTTGCTACCCTACGTTCCGCTCTATCGGCTAGGGTAGTAAAGGGAGAACTACTGCGATTGTGGCCTGGCTTTGACCGGATGAGCACCTCAGTAGAGAAAGCCGAAAACTGACTGTCATGATACGGCGAGAGCCGGTCAGCTGTTTGAGGGTTACAAAATCGTTGGAGATTTTTTCCGCGTCATGCGAAGGATCGGCACTTCCCGATCAGATGCGGACAGCACCCCGGCTCGGACCAGGGGCTGCGCACTTGCTTAATTATAAAAGTCCTATGGCTAAGTGAGGGCGTTTAAGCCGTATAGTCTGATAGCCTTGTTCGTTGCACTAAACAACTCCTCCAAAGGACCATATAATTGGATCAAGATTGTTTAGATCCCATCCCGAACACCTCCGTACTACCTACGCGAGGGCAGAAGCCGATGACTGGCCAACCCTCATATTACAAATAATACGGCCGCACCGGAGGAAACAATTAAAGCATAACAAAATTACATTACAGGTTTTGTTTCCATAATACAATGCAAGGGCAACATGAATATATTTATTCAAATACAATGTCCTGCGAACATCGAGCTGCCACAAGTCGAGACCCTTCTGTGACATCCGCAAAATATCTCTCGGGTGTGCGGTGCTCCTTGCCCTCCGGCGGCCCGCTGGCAACTTCAACGGCATTCATCTTCGCCCACCACATCTTGCAACGAGCGAAGGCCATACAGGCACCTTCAATACAGGCAGAGCGCTTGACGACGTCCAGCCGCGGACAGGCTTCCACTAGCCGCCTCACGAGTCTGAAGTAGCTGTCGGGCATAGCTTCGGCTGGCCATAGCCGGATTGTCAAATCCTTCATGGCTAGTTCGGCCACCCTGTGCAGCTCCACCAGCTGCTTCAGCTGATCGGTGAAGGACACGGGATGCTCTGGCATCGCATACTGCGACCAGAATAGCTTCTCCGTAGAACCTCCTCCTTTGGCTCGGTAGAACTCTGCAGCGTCTGATACGCTGCGTGGTAGATCCGCAAAAGCCCATAGGGAACTCCGAACCCGGGTTAGTAAAAGGTATTGCTTCGCCGCATACTTGCTTTGCATCTTAAATGACTTACCCGCCGTGATCTTCTTGGCTTCCTGGATCTCCTGGAGGGCGGCTTGGGCCTCATTCCGTGCGGTCTCCGCGCTCTGACGAGCCTTGGTGAGTTCGGCCTCTTGAGCCGATGCATCATTCTCCAAGGTCTCACATTTTTTCACCGCATCTTGGAGCTCCTGCTGGACTTCTTTGACCCGGGCCTTGAGCTTCTTACGAGCGGCCTGCTGCTGGATAGCTTTCTCCTCGGCCTCGCCCAAGGCCTTCCTCAGGGACTCGACCTCGGTCGCGGCTCCTGCACATATTACGACATTACAGTCATTACACAACGCCTACGCTTTCCGAACACACAGCAAGACGTTACTCACCTTGCTTCTCCTGAAGCTGCATTGTAACCTCGCCGAGCTCGTTCTCGGTCCGCTCCAGCCTCTGCCTCAATTCAGAGACTTCGGCAACATGCGAGGTTGCGGCCAACAACGACGCCTGCTTATGCATACGTGCTATGTTAGTCTCCTACAATAGATCCTCTGTCCGGTTCTTCTCGTCGAACACCGGACAGTGTCTCAGGGGCTACGGACTACAGGTTTTTTTTCTCTTTCTATGTCACTTACATCGAAACCTGTCAACAGGTTGCTGCAGGCTTCGTTCAGTCCACTCTTGGCGGACTGAACCTTGTCAATCACCGCCCCCATAAGGACACGGTACTCGTCCATAACGGAGGTGCCTCGTAGCGCCTCCATCAGGTTATCCGGCACCCCTGGATGGACAGGGACCACCGGCGGAAGCGGCGCACCCCCCTCCTTCAAAGGGGGCTGCTCGCCCGACTCCGGAGCCATATGGGTCTCCGGAATCGTATTCGGCTGAGGACCAAACTGGATGCGGCCCTCTTCGCCAGTCTCCATGGGGATCGTCTCCTCCATGTGTCCGGCAGTGGAGGCTTCGCCTCGTGGCGCCTCCCGACAGCGTCCTAGGCTCCTCCCCGGTTCGGATCGGCCCTCCGGGATAACACTTCGGTGTCATCCCTGGCCCCGGGGGAATAAGCAGGCGGCGACGACATGCTTGCCATCTCCGACGGAGCCAACGAACCTCCAGACGAGGATCGTTGGATTAGGTCGCGGGCGAACTGCAATGGTACAGTTAACTATGTCAAGATAATGGAGCGAAAGGGCCGGATGTGCGCACAAGCAAGCCATGTCACTTACGAAGCGGCCTGGGGTTTAGCACGGGGGCGTCGTTTCGGACTACTGTCAACATCCCACGCGGTGTTGACCGCCGGGACCCCCTTCCCCTTCTTGGGCGTTTTCGCCTCTAGATGCACCGAAGCCGCCCTCTTCTTCTTCTTCCTCTCCTCAGGGGGAGGGTTGTCTTCCTCCTCCTCCTCCTCTTCCTCGTCATTGTCCTCAGGGACAGAGGAATGAGTTTCGTCATCTTCGGACGTCATGTCCGAAGTGCCCTTACGGCGGAGGCCACTCTTGGCCCCCCTTGCCTTCTTCTCCGGCGCCTTATATGGCGCCAGCACCAGCATCTTCTCTAGATGCAGGATGACTGGTTCTTCAGGCAGCGGAGCCGGACACTGGACCCGCTTCGCCCTCTCCATCCAGTCCTGAAAGAGCAATAATAAAAGCTCACACATCATCCTCGAAAAAATTAAGTCAGGGGCACATAAAAATAACATACCTCGCTGGCGGGGTTTTTACAGTCGTGACCACGGTCTGAATCCGTGGCCGGTAGTTTCTCATTGCCCTTGAAGAGCAACTTCCATGCACCTTCATGCATAGTCTCGAAGAGCCTCACCAGGGTCCGGTGCTTCTTCGGGTTGAACTCCCACAGCGGGCGGCTTCGGCGCTGGCACGGAAGGATCCGGCGAACCAACATCACCTGGATCACATCGACGAACTTGGCGCTCTTGGTTACCATGCTCTGAACACGCGTTTGCAGCATTATCAGCTCGTCAGGAGAACACCAGTCCGGACTCTTCTCGACCCAGAAGGTGAGTCGCATAGGAGCGCCGGAGCGGAATTCGGCAGTTGCGGCCCAGGTGGTGCCGCGTTGTTCTGTGATGTAGAACCACTGCTTCTGCCACTCCTTTACCGTATCCACAAAAGTGCCCTTGGGCCAAGAGACGTTGGACAGCTTGCTCACCATGGCTCCTCCGCACTCCGCGTGCTGGCCATCCACCACCTTCGGCTTCACGTTGAAGACTTTGAGCCACAGCCCGAAGTGGGGTTGGATGCAAAGGAAGGCCTCACACACGACGATAAACGCCGAGATGTTGAGGAAGGAATTCGCGGACAGATCGTGGAAATCTATCCCGTAATAATACATCAGCCCGCGGACGAAAGAGTGGAGTGGAAACCCTAGCCCGCGGAAGAAATGGGGGATGAATACTACCCTCTCAGTGGGCTTCTGCATGGGGACGATTTGTCCCTCGGCCGGCAGACGGTGGTCGATCTCCTTCGCCAAATACCCGGCCGCCCGAAGCTCAGTAATGTCCTCCTCCTTGACGGAGGAGACCATCCACTTGCCCTGACCACTGGATCCGGACATGGTTGCTTGAGTGGAAAAGAGATGAGAACTTGGGCGCTGGAGCTCGAGATCGGGAAGGCGGAGACAGAGAGAGAGCGTGAGAAGAGGAATAGGGAATCCTTATCCCCTTATAAAGGAAGCAAATATTAAACGCCTCCTCACTCGCCTTAAGATTCACCTATTCCCCAGGGCTGTATAAACGATACGGTTGGGTTACCCATGCCCGCATTGATGAGTATCCCGCAATAAGGGGACACGATCTCTGCCTCGACAAGACGTGCCAATAGCAACCGCATCTTGAAACGTGGGACAACGGTTCGAAATTATGACCGGACGGACGTGATGTTACGTCGCAGAAAGCTGTCAGCGGATGGAACTCGTGTAAAAATATATACTCTCTCTATGGTTGTGTGTATGGTGTGTGTAACAGGTCTGGATACAATCAATGCATCCGAAGACTATCTTGGAGTTCGGAAAAAGGGGAACCCGCCTTGCAATGCCGAAGACAATTTGCACGCCAGACTCCTCGTCATTGAAGCCAGGTTCAGGGGCTACTGAGGTAGACCTGGACTAAGGGGTCCTCGGGCGTCCGGCCTATTATTCAGTGGGTCGGACTGATGGGCTGTGAAGATATGAAGGCCGAAGACTATACCTATGTCCGGATTGGACTCACCTTGGCGTGGAAGGCAAGCTAGGCGACCGACTATGAAGATTCCCACTTATGTAACCGACCCCATGTAACCCTAGATCTCTCCGGTGCCTATATAAACCGGAGAGATAGTCCGGATAGACGGATACTCATTGCCATATTCATATAGGCTAGATTTCTAGGGTTTAGCCATTACGATCTCGTGGTAGATCAACTCTTGTAATACTCATATTCATCAAGATCAATCAAGCAGGAAGTAGGGTATTACCTCCATAAAGAGGGTCAGAACCTGGGTAAACATCGTGTCCCCCGTCTCCTGTTACCATCGATCCCAAACGCACAGTTCGGGACCCCTACCCGAGATCCGCCGGTTTTGACACCGACACCGGCCTCCTCCCCCTCCTCCACTCCTTTATATACGGGGGAGGGGGGCACCCCAGAGACACACAAGTTGATCATTGATCTCTTAGCCGTGTGCGGTGCCCCCCTCCACCATAATCCACCTCGGTCATATCATAGCGGTGCTTAGGCGAAGCCCTGCGTCGGTAGCTTCATCATCATCGTCATCACGATGTCGTGCTGACGAAGCTCTCCCTCGAAGCTCTACTGGATCGTGAGTTTGTGGGACGTCGCCGAGCTGAACGTGTGCAGATCGCAAAGGTGCCGTACGTTCGGTACTAGGATCGGTCGATCATGAAGACGTACGACTACATCAACCGCGTTGTCATAACGCTTCCGCTTTCGGTCTACGAGGGTACATGGACAACACTCTCCCTTCTCGTTGCTATGCATCACCATGATCTTGCGTGTGCGTAGGAAATTTTTTGAAGTTACTACGTTACCCAACAGTTCAGACATATCTCTGTAACCTTGGGAAAGGTATAGACCTTGGTAGAAACTCTGGATCTCCTCTTTAATTTCATCTTGATCTGTACATAAATTACCGTCATGTTTCTGTAAAGAGGTGATCCGATTGGTTCGTCTCCTTTGCGATGCACGGGCATGGAAGAATTTTGTGTTTCTGTCCCCGGCACGAACAGCTTGGACCCTTGATCGTTGCTTGATCCAGATTTCCTCTTGGCGAAGCACCAGCTTCAGCTGGTCTGTAACCGAGAGTTCTTCCTGTGTTGGACCCCTGCCAATGGATGCAGCCCTCAAACGCTCCAGATTTTTCTGTAGTTTCTTGACTTTCTTTGCAAGGTTACCGAACTCCCGTTCACCCCAGGAACCGAGCCGGGATTGTACAATATTAAGGGCTTGCACTACCCCTTCAAGTCCTCCTTGACCAGACCCGGACTGCCAAATATACATCACCAGCTGATCGTAGTCCGCATGGGTCTGCCACACATTTTCATACTGAAAAGATCGTTGCCCCGCAGGCCATCTATTCGGTTGCTCACGTCTCAATTTAGCTAACACATAGTAATGATCAGATTCAGCTGAACTAATGTGATTTACATTGGTGTACTCAAACATTTGCATGAATTCATTATTGGCCAACGCTCGATCAACTCGAGCTTTTACATTAGAGTCACCTTGTTGCCTATTATCCCATGTAAAGGGAACACCTCTCCAACCTAAGTCTTGGAAAGAACAGTAATCCACTACTTCGCGAAAAGCTAGCATTTGCCACTGTGGCCGGGTGTGCACACTAAAGTGTTCCTCGGCGTACATAGTCTCATTAAAATCACCCATGCAAATCCAGCCATCATGTCTAATACTATGCAGTCTCCGTAGGAACTCCCAGCTGTGATGACTATTCTCTGCTCGGGGTTCTCCGTAGAAACCAGTAAACCGCCAGGGAGGCACCCCACTGTCATGCCCCCTGACGAGTACATCAATGTGCGTCTGGCTATAGTTCTTCAGTCCAGAACAAGCCAATGCCACCACTCAAACCATCGCTATCCACCGCGAAACAACCTTTGAAACCTAGAACAGATTTCAGGTTCTCCACACGCTATCCCCTAATCTTTGTTTCCATGAAAAAGAGGAGGGAGGGGCCTTCTTGCTTCACAATCTTGCGAAGCTCCCGAACTGTCGATGGGTTCCCAAGCCCCCGACAGTTCCAGCTCATGCTTCACAATCTCTGCATATTATTCTCACGATCAGCCACCGGGGGAGCCGATGTCCCAGAATTTTCAGGTGTAGGCTTCTTCTTCTTAGACTCCCTCTCTAGGGCTGAATCGTCATCATTTTCCACTGTTGTAGCAGCAGCCGCACCACCACTGACCACAATCTGCATATTATTCTCACGATCAGCCACCGGGGGAGCTGCAGACGAGTTATCAATCCTCCTATAGACTTGCTTAGTGGTTTCTCCCCCCTTGCATTTGTTCCTGTTAGTTTTAACTGGGTAGTTCACCTCCTTACCGGCATCTCTAGCAGTGCTTGAGTTCATTGTATCATGCTTCGTGCCCTTTGTTGTTCCTCTCTGTTAGATCCCTGACTAGAGGCCGGTTTCTTCCAATCCTCCTGAGGCCGCAACCCCTTACCAAAGGGCAGATCCCCATTAGCATCTCTGATTCCCGGAGTAGGACAGAACAAATCGCCATGGCCCAGGAGGCTGCACGAGAAACAAAAGTGTGGTATGTTCTCGTACTGTATATCATACATGTCCGTGCTTTTCCTCCTGGCAGATTCTATCAAGATCCATCGCCTCAGGGGCTTGCTTACATCTAGCGTCACCCGGGCTCTCAGATATCCTCCTGTTTGATCAAAATGCACTTGGGACGCTTGCTTATCAATCTGCTTAGCAATCGCTGATCCCTACGAGTCATTCCGAAGATTGGAAGGTAAATTCACCACTCTGGCCCAGACTTGGAGTCGATCGAACTTTAGTTCAGACGGCCGCATACAGTCCTCAAATCAAGACAAAATCACAGCATGTTTGCTAACATGCCAAGGAGAGCCTTCCCACACGCGATCTAGGTCCTGCTGGGTAGCAAACTCGGCAACGAACGTGTTGGTACCCACAGATCGAAACTCGAGTCCTCTAGGGTTTCCCCAAGCGGGACGAAGAGCATTGGAGATGGTCTGTATGTGTAGAGTGTTGCGATTCAGGACCTTTCCCGCCAGCATCCATCTCTGATGTTCGCGTTCTTCCCGATCATCAATCACCAAAGGCGTAGCCTCCTCCTCAGTGATATCGAGCTTTCCGAGGGCCTCCGCCAGCCGCGTCCTTGCCGAGTTGGGTGACAGGGGCCCGCAGCACCATGCCCGCCGGTTGACAATGACGAAGCCAACCTCTCCCGACGATGAGGGCTCGCGCCGCCGATGAGATCGACGGGCGCCGTCAAGTCCACGCGTGAAACCCTAATCGCCTAACTGGAGGCGCCGGGTTTTCCGCTGGAAAAACAAGATGCTGTTTTTTTCGCTCCACAGCGTTCGTTCTCCAGCAACCTTCATCAGCGTAAATATTGATTTCTTCCTTTGTACTGTATAAGCCACCCCCTTTTCACTGGAGTAGATAGGTATATTGGGCGGCTTCACTTTGTTTTAACCTATTGGTAGCATTTGTTAAACACATAATTATCTGTCACGTACAAGAGGTTGAGAAGATCATTCGGTTGGAGAGATATTGGGTAGCTAGGCGCATAGGATATAATCTGTTGTAACCTCTTGCTAGCTTATCTCTTGTATTTCTTCTCCTCCAAGTTGCATCTCCAACAAACTCTTGTACGCGTATATCAGGCTCGCACCCTGCCTATTTAACATGCAACACATCGCCCTAGATTGGGTAAGACGTTTCCGCCAACGCACATGGTAATCAGAGCCTTCCTACTTCCCATCTAGCCTCCACAACTCCACCTGTGCCGAAACCATGTCTTCCTCCTCCGGTGCCGCCCACCCCAACCTCAATGGGCGGGTCATCGAGAAGCTCTCGTGCACGAACTACGTGCTGTGGCGCATGCAGATCACGCCCCAACTGCGTGGCGCCGGTGTCTTCGGCTACATCGACGGCACATCACCGGAGCCGGCCAAGCTCCTCGCGTCCAAGGACAAGGACAGCAAGGAAACTTTCGAGCCCATCCCTCTCCACCCTATCTGGGTCTGGGAGGACCAGCAGGTGCTCGGCTACCTACTGAGCAACCTCTCCAAGGAGGTGCTGGTCATGGTCACCACGGCGCACGCGCTCTGGACGACGCTAGCGGGCATGTACTCGTCGCAGCCGCTGAGCCGCGTCAACAACATCCGTACCTCCCTCATCAACACGCAGAAAGGTACCCAATCCGCCGCCACCTATTTCGCCTTCATGAGTGGCCTCGCCGACGAGCTGGCCGCGGCCGGCAAGCCGGTCTAGGATGATGAGCTCATCTCCTATATTCTCCATGGGCTGGATCTGGAGTACCAGCCCCTGGTCTTAGCCCTTGAACGCTCGTGTCTCACCCGCCTCCCTCGATGAGATCTTCGCCATGCTCAGCAACTTCGATCAACGCATGGCGCAGTTTCACGGTGCGGGCGGCAACTCCTTCAAGTCGTCCGCAAACGCTGCAACCCGCGGGCATGGTGGTGCACGCTCCCGCGGCTCTTCCCGTGGCAGGGGGCGGTCTGGCGGCAGCGCCAACAGCGGCGGGCGCCTCAACAACAAGGCTCGCCGCCGCGACGGCGGCGGCGGTGGTGGCTCTGGCAGATCCCGTCCGGACTCACCTCGTTGCCAGATATGTGGCAAGCCGGGCCACACAGCCAAAGACTGCTGGTACCGCTATGATGAAGATGAGGATGACTCTCAAGATGATGACAAGGTCGCTGCGGTGGCCGATGGCTCCTACGGCATCGACACAAACTGGTATGTTGATAGCGGCGCCACCAATCACATAACCAATGAACTTGAGAAGGTGACCATGAAGGAGAGGTACCGTGGAAAGGATCAAATTCACACGGCCAGTGGAGAAGGTATGTGGATAAATCACATTGGTCATTCAATATTTAGTACCCCTAGTCGCAATATTCATCTCAAGAAAATCTTGCATGTCCGTAGTGCCGCCAAAAATCTTCTTTCTGTTCACCGTATTGCCTTAGATAATCATGTCTTCCTTGAGTTTCACCCTTATTCCTTTTTGATTAAGGATCAGGCAACGAACAAAATCCTCTATCGAGGTAGATGTACTCGAGGGCTTTATCCGTTGATTCCGGTGCGTAGAAGATTCAATAAACAAGTCTATGGTGTTGCCAAGCTTTCGTCAACACGGTGGCATGATAGATTAGGACATGCTTCTTTCTCTTTAGTTGAAAAATTGCTTAGGAAGAATAAGCTCCCGTTTGTTGATGAGCGACATAATAAGACTATTTGTGATTCGTGCCAAAGAGCTAAAAGTCATCAATTACCATATCCCATATCTATTAGTGTTTCTACAAAACCATTGCAACTTATATTTTCTGATATTTGGGGTCCAGCCCCCACCTCTGTTGGTAGACACACTTATTACGCCAGTTTCATTGATGACTATAGTAAATTCTCTTGGATCTATCTCCTTAAGAAAAGATCCGACGTTTTTCAAGTTTTTTAAAACTTCCAAGCTCTTGTTGAGCGCAAGTTCGACAGCAAAATCATTGTTGTCCAATCAGACTAGGGAGGGGAGTATGAGAAATTGAACTCCTTCCAAACCCTTGGCATCTCACATCACGTGTCATGCCCTCATACGCATCAACAAAACGGCTCTGCTGAACGAAAGCATCGTCACATAGTTGAAGTTGGACTTGCTCTTCTAGCAGGAGCATCCATGCCTCTCAAGTTCTGGGATGAAGCCTTTCTCACTGTCGTTCATCTTATAAACATGCTTCCTAGTCGTGTTATTAACAATGAAACCCCGCTAGAAAGACTCCTCCATGGAAAATCAAACTATAAATCCCTTCGTGTTTTCGGGTGCGCATGCTAGCCCAAATCTCCGTCCCTACAACAAACGTAAGCTCATGTTTCGCTCCACCAAAAGTGTGTTCCTTGGCTATAGTGCCCAACACAAATGTGGCAAGTGTCTAGACGTCTCCACGGGTCGTGTCTATATATCTAGGGATGTTGTTTTCGATGAAACACAATTTCCTTTCGCTGATCTTCATCCCAACGCTGGTGCTCTCCTTCGCGAAGAAATTCTTCTTTTGCCCTCACATCTCACCGGTATTGATCAAGGGGGGAACGATATTGATGATCACTTGCTGACTAATCCCGCTAATACACTGCATGAGACTTGCGTTGATGAAACAGGCACTGAAACAGGGACGAACGGCGAAAAAAATGAAGAAAATGGTGCAAATATTGGGCCTTATTTCATGTGTCCAGAAACCGGAGACAGGATCTCCTCGGGATCGGTGTTGCGTCAGGAAATCTGATCCCCCTCGAGATCCGTCGCAGCAGACGCGGCTGCACCCGCAGGCGCACGCGCCGCAGTGTCCGCCTCTGCGGGCGACACGCGGCTACCTCTCGCTGGTCGCGCCACGAACCCAGCGACGCGCCAACCATCTCCTGCCAACTGGCGACGCGGGGATGGCTCGGGCGACGCGCGTTACAGCGGCCAACCGGTATGCTACAAGCGGCGGGCTCTGGACCGCTCCACCGACGCGAGTCCTGGCGCGGGCCCTGGCGCGACACCCAGTGCGGATCCGCCATCATTAGAGAATGATGGGCCGGTCCAGAGGCCGGGATTCTTTGCGGCCTCCTCAGATGCAACAGTGCCGCCATGAGCTGCAAAAGATCCGCCCGAGACAGCTCGCGCTGCTGCACCTACGGGATCCTCCTCGGGATCAGCTTCAGCTGAAACTCCTGTGCAGGTGGCTGGATCTTCTGTGGCCACGGAATTGGCTGCGTCATCACCGCGGTGCACACGATTACAAAGAGGGGTAACGCAACCTATGAACTACAAACATATAGTCAAATATGGTACGATCTGTTCTACAGGCGAACCAGGTGAACCAAGTACAGTTGAAGAAGCACTTGGTGATGAACAATGGAAGAAAGCTATGAATGAAAAGTACATGGCATTGAAGAAAAATAAAACATGGCACTTGGTTCCTCCATGGCAAGGTAAAAACTTGATTGACTGCAAGTGGGTATTCAGGATTAAAAGAAAATCTGATGGAACCATTGATCGTTATAAAGCTAGACTTGTTGCCAAAGGTTTTAAATAGAGGTATGTCATAGACTATGAGGACACATTTAGTCCAGTTGTAAAAGTTGCCACCATCTGCCTTGTCCTGTCTATTACTGTTTTCAGGGGCTGGAGTCTCAGACAGCTAGATATACAGAACGCGTTCCTCCATGGTGTTCTAGAAGAGGAAGTGTACATGAAGCAACCTCCTGGGTTTGTAAGTAAAAGTGCTCCTTCTTACGTGTGCACACTTGATAAAACACTATATGGGCTAATGCAAGCTCCAAGGGCATGGTATTCTCGTCTCTGTCATAAGATGCAGGCACTTGGATTTGTCCCTTCTAAGTCTGGCACCTCATTGTTTATTTACAACAAGTCCAACACATGTATATTTGTCCTCATATATGTTGATGACATTATTGTGACAAGCTCATCTGATGAAGCAATCACAGGGCTCTTAAAGGACTTGGGTGCAGATTTTGCCTTGAAGGATCTTGGAGACTTGCACTTCTTTCTTGGGATTGAGGTAAAAAAGAAACAAGGATGGACTCCATCTCTCTCAAGAAAAGTATGCAACTGATCTGGTAAAGAAGGCTGGTTTGAAAGATTGTAAACCTTCACCTACTCCACTATCCAGTTCAGAAAAATTATCTCTCACAGAAGGGACACTCTTGAATCAAGAGAACAGCACAAGATACGGAAGTTTAGTGGGAGCATTACAATATCCGACTCTTACTAGACCTGACATTTCCTTTGCAGTTAACAAAGTTTGTCAGTTTCTTCATGCACCCACTACTGTTCACTGCTGCAAAACGCATAGTTAGATATGTTAAAAACACTTTGAGCATTGGTCTAAATTTCAGCAAGTCACCCTCTACTCTTGTCAGTGCCTATTCTGATTTAGATTGGGCAGGATGTTTGGATGACAGGCGATCAACTGGTGGGTTTGTTGTAGTGTGCACGAAAACAAGCCACTGTCTCCAGGTCAAGCACAGAGGCAGAATATAAAGCATTAGAAATTGCTACAACAGAGATAATATGGGTTCGGTCTATGTTGAAAGAACTTGGTGTGAAAACCACACGAGCTCCATGTCTATGGTGTGACAACCTTGGTGCTACTTATCTTTCTGCAAATCGAGTCTTTCATGCTAGGACAAAGCATATAGAAATTGACTTTCATTTTGTCAGAGAAAGAGTTGCTCAGAAGCAACTTGACATTCGTTTTGTGCACTCTAGAGATCAGGTTGCAGATGGTTTCACAAAGGCGTTGCCTGTACGAAGCTTTGAAGACTTCAAACATAATCTCAATTTGACCAAGTTGTGATTAAGGGAGGGTGTTAAACACATAATTATTTGTCACGTACAGGAGGTTAAGAAGATCATTCGGTTGGAGAGATATTGGGTAGCTAGGCGCATAGGATATAATCTGTTATAACCTCTTGCTAGCTTATCTCTTGTATTTCTTCTCCTCTAAGTTGTATCGCCAACAAACTCTTGTACGCGTATATCAGGCTCGCACCCTGCTTATTTAACATGCAACACGTCGCCCTAGATCAGGTAAGACGTTTCCGCCAACGTACAACATTAGCCCATTGAAGGCATGCACATGAGAGAAACTAAAGAGACAAATGAGCACGCGATGAAAATAGGAGGCGTCGGTAATCGGGGTGGAGCGATGATCTTGAATGTCACATGATCAAAATGATTATGGTGCTAGGACTTCGTGCCAAGTTGAGCCGGATCTAGAAAACGTACGACTATGAATCTTGAAACATCTACCATTACGAGCCATCTTGTGTGTTTCATTAGACACTGTGCACGTGGATTAGAAGCAAGCACGAAGGACCTTCCTGTGCCTGATCGAGTTTTGATGCGACTTTCAGTTTCATCGGAATTTGTACAGACACCGCTCGAGCGCATCATCAGAAGCTCTCACAGATTATTTATAATCGTAATCGATAATGACCTCCATTGCTAAGATGCACAAAAAAGAATAAAAATCATTATACAACAGTTTATAACTCTTAAATTGCTACCGTGGCCAATTTCTCTTTGGAAAGTTATTTATATGTGCATGGAGTTCTTTTTGCTATTTTTCTCTTTCCATATTTTCGTCTCAAGATAAACACACGTGTGAATATACATGACGTGTGTACTCTATCCGGTCCTATTATTATCCACTTCAGCCGCCGCAGCCCGTCCTCGTAGTCATCGGCGGCGAGATAACGTGGTTGATGCAGCCATGAACTGCCCCGATGGTCGCGCAGCCGCCCAGCTCCTCGCCGCAAGGTCAGATTCCTAGCCAGCCGGGCCGAAACCTCTGCGCGGTTTCTTGAGCAGCCTGCCTGTGGGAGACCTCCCCGCGCCTCGCTGAAGCACCACCCTGCGTGGGGGATCTCGTGGGGAACGAGAGGCGAGGGTTTGTATTAGCAGAACCAGGTGATTAGTTGCCGCGGTTGCCCTCTGGAGAGTGGAGAGTACCACCCAAGTTCGTCAGATTGATTTCAGCGTTACTTTTTTCTTGGAGACAAGGCTGAAATTTCGGGGTTTCATCCTCGCCATGTATAATGGGCGACTGATAGGCGCCGGCGCACCGGCGCAACGGTTTGGCCGGTCGCATCTGGGGCGTTAGTTTGTCTTTCTGTCCACCGTCAGATTAGCCTTCTTTATCTTTTTTTCTTAACAAAAATTGCATCCAGCTGTTCGTCCTGGACACCCGCCTTGGACGCACCGAGGCCTGCCTTGAAGCATCAGCAGCTCGCCACCGGTCGCTGTCCTCACCGTACCACCATGCCGTCAGCTACAGCTTTTTTCTCACGCCCACTGAACCTTTTCTATGGCTGAAGCTTTTTCACAAAACGGTTGAAGCTTTTTCCATCGACGGTTCCAGCTTTCGCGGTTGCGTGGTGGCCGGTCCCCAAATTCCGTCGCCTTCGATTGAAGCTCTGTAGGACGCTGGTTGTAGCATTTTTTTTGGTATTGTTTGCAGCTCCCTCCACGCCATTTACAGCCTTCTCTCTCTCTTTGAGTGGTTCCAGCAAAAATATCATAAATGGGGGTGTAGCAAAAAACGAAGACGGTTGTAGCAAAATTCAAACACCGTTGTAGCAAAACTTGGAGAAGTTCCAGCAAAATAAGATAGATCCAGCAAAAATTCAAAAACAAGGTGGGAGCAAAAACTAAGACGGCGGTAGCAAAAATCAAAGACCATGGTAACAATTTTTTGAGTAGTTCCAGCAAAAGGATGGATCTGATTAAGCAAAAAAATCAAAAGACGGACTGCCAACTGTGGTAGCAAAAAGCAAAACGATGGTAGCAAATTTTTGGACTGGTTGCAGCAAAAAAAATCACTCAAAAAATATGGATCCTGGTTACAGCAAATTCCGGCGCCGGTGGTAGCTTTCTCGGTGCTGGTTGCAGCAAATTGCAGCACCAACCTCCAACCTCGCCAGTTGCAGAACACCGGGGGGGGAGGGTGAGGAGATGGACGACCATGGCTTTCCCGGTTGCATCAGCCCCTAAGTACTCCTCGCATCAGAAAGTAGTGGATGAGTGGAAGAGCAGAGCCCCGTCTCAACCCGATCTAGATGGAAAAAAGAAAGGTGGGGAACAGATGTGATTTCTTCAGCGACTTGATTTGGGCGCTCCTGCTGGAGGTAGGGGATGAGAAAGGACTGGGATGAGTGGACGAGCAGACGGGTAAGACCATCGAGAGGGATCGAGAGGGATGGGAAGCGGTGGTGGACCAGGAGGCTGCGGTACCGACGTGGCCATGTGGGCTGTCACACGTCGTTTGATCCAGAGGGATCGTGCGGCTCGTACTCGACCGGCCGAGCGTTCGGCCGGTCTGCCGTACGTGAACATTTCCCTGTATAATGTCCATTTTCTCCGAGTTTCTTCCTCTCCATGCGCCGGCCCACTATTATTGCGGCATCAAGGCTCGCTCTGGTTGATTTCGTTTTCTTCTTGTTGAATCCGGCCTTGGGTTTCTAGATATGACAAAGCAGTTCTCCATGCAGATTATTTGTCGATTTCGTTTACCGATGAGAGATGGAACCATATGATCTAGCCAGCCTCTGTAATTGTAATTATGATTGAACTCTTCTTAGTCTTGTTCCTTCTCTTTCCTTAGTTTTTTTCAGTAAGAGTAATGACTTTGGCACTATTACCTGAGCCGTGCGTTCTGAGGCTAAAAGAGAAGTGAGAAAAAAATAATGCTCGGATGGATCCCTCCCTCAGTTTTCGGCCATTTAGGTACTACTCCTTCCGTCCCAAAATATAAGAGCGTTTTTGACACTAGAAGTGAGACGTCTCAGCACAATATGAATTAGGGGGGCGTGTTCAACAAGTTGAACTCCAGTCGGTGAGCTAGCGCTCAGTTCCCAAAGAAGAATGAAAATTTCCGTTTCAGAAAAGAAGAAGAATGAGAACCTATCTTCGTGCACACGACACAGAGCTTGTAGAGGAGGAAGCTTCTCGGGAGGGATTTTTTTGAATAATCATATTAATGTGTGTACTTCTTGTTTGCCACATGTGTGGGTCCGATTATTCTTCTGTAAGTCCCACACCTGTTATCTTGTAAGGTGAAACATGTAGCACCTTGCAATTACTTCATCAACGGCAAAAAGGAACAACAATTACTTCATGAATTCAAGCTTTAAGATGTGTGAAATCTATATTAGTTAAAAAAAATTATACCTATTCCACAACTCAAGAAAATTTATCACATGTAGATAAATAAGTTCTCCACCAACTTTCACCTGCTCAAATATTGATTTCCCCTTTATATAAGCCACTCTCTTTTCATAGGAGTAGCTAGATATGTTGCACGCCTTCACTTTGTTCTAACTTGTTGGTAACATTAGCCCAGTTCATCAAATAGGTCGTAGTCATATAAACAATAGGGGGGCATGCGCCTGAGAGAAGCTAAAAAAATAAATGAGCACATGATGGAAATATGAGGCGTCGGTAATTGAGGTGGAGCGACCGTGACAAGTCAGACGGGATTGAAATGATTATGGTGTCAAGTCTTCGTCCCAAGTCGAGCAGCATTTGAAGAACCCACGGCTGTAATTCTCGAAACCGCTACCATTACGAGTTATCTTATGTGTCTCATTAGACATCATAGACGTGGATTACAAGCAAGCACGACTGTCCTTTCCTATTGGAGAGAGAGCTTGATCGAGTTCTGACATAACTTTTAGTTTTGTCACAAGCGAACCAGAACAAAGATATACCAGATAGTGCGTAAATCAATAATAACCTCCATTGGTAAGATGTAAATAAATAAATTATTATAGAACAGATTAACCTCTTGCGCGAATCAATCTGTGATTGAGTTGGTTAGGTGGACAGTGGTATCCCCAACCCACCAG
The DNA here is from genome assembly GCF_002575655.3 of Aegilops tauschii subsp. strangulata. Lineage (NCBI taxonomy): Eukaryota > Viridiplantae > Streptophyta > Magnoliopsida > Poales > Poaceae > Aegilops > Aegilops tauschii. The sequence goes on along the minus strand of NC_053037.3, from coordinate 7,233,818 downwards.
GATTCAAATCGCGCTTGTGTCTGATGCTAAAGAAAAAAAGAACAGATTAACCTCTTGTTAATTTCTCTTTGAAAAGTTATTTTCAGTATTTCCCGCAAAACAAAAGTTATTTCAGTATATGCATAGAGTTCTTTTCTGTATTCTTTTCTCTCCATATATTTTCATCTGAAGATAAAGCACGTGTGAATATACGTGACGCGCGTACTCTCCCCGGTCCTGCTATTATCCACTTCCGCCGCCGCCGCCGCCGCCGCCGCCCGTCGTCGTCCTCGTCGTCGGCGAGATCCCGTGCTTGATGCGGCCGTGAACTCCCCCGATGGCCGCGCAGCCGCCCAGCTCCTCGCCGCAAGGTCAGATTCGTAACCTTCCCGATTTCTTGAGCTGCCTGGGAACCCTCCTCGCGACTCGCTGGTTAAGCACCACCCTGCGCGGGGGATCTCGTGGGTAACGAGAGGCGAGGGTTTGTATCAGCAGAACCGGGCGATTAGATTCCGCGGTTTCCCTCTGGAGAGTGGAGAGTGCCCCCCAAGTTCGTCAGGTTGATGCGAATCGTAAAATTGGGTTCCTGAGTGAGTTCGTGTGGGGTTATCTCCATGATTCGTGGTTGTCTAGCTCGGGCGACTTTTTCCTTGGACTTAAGGCTATGGACTGGATTCCTGAGTTCCTTGGACTTTTTCCTTATCACCATGAGGCAAGGCTGAAAATTCAGAGGTTTAAAGCATCATATGAACTTTTGTAATTATAAGGTCCTTTCTCCCCTAATTGTGGTTCAAAGCATCATACGAACTTTGAAGGTTCTTTACCCCCTAATTGTTTTCCCCAAGAGTTGTATGTGGTCAATCCCTGATGTTCAATGCTCAATTTTGCCAGACTTACACTGTTCTTAGAATGAAACTGTATATATACATTCTAACTTTTCTAATGCTGCAGATGGTTCCGGCGGAGGCGGATCCTCGGAAAATCTGGTACTCCAAGCTCCGCAGGCAGTCCGGGAGGATTACGTGCAGAACGCCGTAAATTTCCTCGCGCATCCAAAGGTGAAAGGTTCTCCGGTGTCCTACAGGTACTCTTTCCTGGAGAAGAAAGGGCTCACAAAGGAGGAAATCGACGAGGCCTTCCGCCGGGTTCCTGTAAGTTCCTATTTTCCGGCCAGGTCCGCAGGGATGTTTTAGCTGAGAAAATGAGGAAGAGAATCAAGTGTTGTGTTCCTGAATGGCTTTGGTGTCTTGCAGGATCCGTCGACAAGCAGTACGGATGTTGTGGCTGTCGGTTCGCAACAAGGTATCTCCACATGCTGCATAGTTGAGCTAATGAAGTAATGGTCTACAGTGATATCGTCGTATTACTCTGTTAATTTGTTTTAATTGGATGGGTCTTTACACTATGTTCTGTTTTTGCCTTGCACACAGCATCTTGTATTTATGTAACTTTGACTGAACTTGCTCTCTTTTTATCATCTGATGCTGCGAACAAAAGTACTTTAGGTAATGCATCTAAATGGTATTTTCTTCAAGGGGCATTCATCTAGTTCAGAGACACATTTTGTTTCGGAAAAATTACTAGGATAGCTTCAGAAAAGATAGTATGACTAAATACTTAACTATAAGATATTTTTTTATTGCTGAAAATAGTCCTTATGCTATTCCGGTCCCTCACATGGAAATCCGGAATAAGCCTACAGTCGCTCTTGCTGGCAGCTAGCCTATTCAAAATAGAAGAATGTCTTCCTTGCATGACATTTAATATCTACGCTTCAAAGTTCTGTCCTGAAATCTGTACCATTTTTGTTAACTTATATGCTAAAAGGCTGCCTTGCTTTCTTTGCTTCCAGCAAGCAATCCAAATCAATCTGCCGGGGTGCAGCCTTACGCATCAGTTCAGTCGCCACAAGCACCAACTGGCTCTGTCGCCACTGGTCATATCGTCCCACAAACGCAGACACAGTTTAGCTGGTACCATACGCTCCTTGGTGCTGGTATTTTCCTTGGAGTTGGGACTAGTTCAGTTCTCATCATCAAGGTATATTGTGTTTTCTGCATACGGTCATGATTTTAGCGGAAGAATTGAGGGATTAACTTTGTTTGCGTGTGTATTTTGCACAGAAATTGTTCCTGCCTAGGCTAAAATCTTGGACCCGTAGAGTCGTTTCTGAAGGAGATGAAAATGCGGACAACGAACTGAAATCCAAGCTTTATGATGAAATTAAAGAGGCTATGGAAGCTTCCTCATCAGCCTTTTCTGCTATTGCTAAAACAAACCAAGAATTACTGGCTTCAAAGGAAGAAGGTTCAGAACATTTCTTAACAATTTAGCATAATTCTTGCTCTAGGATAACCATTATTGTTCGAGTTTGATTACACTAGTGGTTTTCTCTTGTTAACAGATAAGAAGATACTTGTAAAGTTAACAGAAGCATTGGATTCTCAGGCAGAGGTGTTGAAATCCTTGAGCGAGACCTTACATCATACAAGGGAGAATCGGTTTTCGCAGTACAATATGTTGGAAGAGCATGCTCAACCTGGACCATGGAATGGTTAGAAATCAATATTTACGCATTATATGGGCACATTATTCTGTTAATTTTGAATTGACTATTCTCACCCATATCCTTGCTTCTGTGAACCTTGTGCATATAAAATACTAGATTGGCAGGTCGTAGGGTTTCTAACGAGTTCTTTTAACATCTATTTGTATTGTGTCTCACCACATTGTTATTGTATTGTACCAACAGGGCCAACTACTAATTCATGGAGAGCTTCCCAGGTATGATTTGTAGACTTGTAGTTATTCCTCCTGTTCGTCAGTACTTACATAGGTTTGCAGTCCTTGTGTCTTACCCAGCGTTTCTGTTTGTAGCAAACCAATATGTACACAACGACGCCAAATGGTGATTTTGACTCAGGTAAGAACTAAGGAACTAACATGAGCTGGCACCACCATATCTCCGCTATTTTTTTTAAATAATACATTTTTTTATTAATTTTCATAAATATTACGCTGGATAAAAAAATTTCAAAAATAATACACCGTCGGCCCGCTGCAGGCCGACTGGGCCTAGTCGGCCCACAGCAGGCCGATTGGATTCCAGTCGGCCTACAGCTGGCCGACTGGCCCCTGTCGGCCCACTGTGGGCTGATTGCGTCCTGTCGGCCCACTGTGGGCTGATTGCGTCCTGTCGGCCCACTATGGGCCGACTGAAGCTAATTGGCTCGCTATGGCTAATTGTTTTTGCAAAAAAAGTAGGCATAAAAAATATATGTTTAAAAAAATGTTAATCATGTAATTAAAAAATGTTAAACGTGTATAAAAAAATGTTCCTGATGTATACAAAAAATGTACAATATATATGCAAAAAAGTTGACATAAAAAATATGTTTTAAAAAGTGTTAAGCATGTATTTAAAAATTGTTAAATGTGTGTATAAAAAATGTTCCTTATTTATACAAAAAATATAAAATGTGTATGAAAAAAAGTTGACACCAAAATAATGTGTTTGAAAAGTTGACATTTTTTCAAATACATGATTAAAAATTGTTAAATGTGTGTATAAAAAATGTTTCTTATGTATTCAAAAAATATAGAATGTGTATGAAACAAAGTTGACACCAAAAAAATATGTTTGAAAAAAATGTTCCAGTTCCATACAAAAAGAGCAACCAATCATGCTTAGGTCCGTGATGCTCCCATACCGGATCCGGAGCTGGAACATTTTTTTATACACGTTTAACCTTTCATTCCAATACATGAAACATTTTTGTGTACTCATTGAACATTTTTTCAAATACATGATTAACATTTTTTTCAAACATAATTTTTTGGTGTCAACTTTTTTTCATACACATTCTATATTTTTTGTATAGATAAGGAACATTTTTTCAAATACATGATTAACATTTTTTTTCAAACATATTTTTTTGGTGTCAACTTTTTTTCATACACATTCTATATTTTTTGTATAGATAAGGAACATTTTTTATACACACATTTAACAATTTTTAAATACATGATTAACACTTTGTAAAACATATTTTTAGTCAACTTTTTTTCTTATATATTGTACATTTTTTGTATACATCAGGAACATTTTTTATACACGTTTAACATTTTTTAATTACATAATTAACATTTTTTTAAACATATATTTTTTATGCCTACTTTTTTTGCAAAAACAATTAGCCCACAGCGAGCCAATTAGCTCCAGTTGGCCCACAGGACCGAATCAGCCCATAGTGGGCCGACAGGGGCCAGTCGGCCTGCTGTGGGCCGACTAGGCCCAGTCGGTCTGCAGCGGGCCGACGGTGTATTATTTTTGAAAAAAATTTACCCAGCGTAATATTTATGAAAATTAATAAAAAATGTATTATTTAAAAAAAATTAGCTCCATATCTCCTACCTTACACTTGTTCACTCCTGTGTTATGTTTGGACAGGGAGGCAATCGTTCATGCCATTATCTGCAGAACCTACATCAGCATCATTTCCAAGATCTTATGTTGATGTAAGCTACTGCATCATCCTTTAAGATAGCAAAAACAGGACAGTGGTTCTAGAATTTCGCTTAAATTAGATGCTCTGTACTTGCAGCAGCGGGTGCCGAGGGCTGGGTACGGGTTCCAGCCGCAGATGGGCTATGACAGATCGAACCCTGGCACTCGGGAGGGCTACTACGGTTCTCCTCCGTACTACCCCGGGGGCAGCAATGCCGTTGATGCTCCAGCACCGGCGCCAGCTCCGCTAGCAGTACCAGCACCAGCACCAGCACCAGCACCGACACCAGTTGCACAGGAAAGCCCGTTCCAGCGCCACTGGGTTCCCCCACAGCCACCGGGCGTCGCCATGCCGGAGGCGGCGGCCGCCATTCGGCAGCCAAGGTCCCTTCCAAGACAAGAGCCACAGCCAGCGGCAAGCTCAGCCGATGCTTCAAGACCGGCAGACTCTGCCATGAATGAGCAGATGGACGGTGTATCATCCGCTGTCACCAGTGACGAGTCGCCTAGTAGCAGCGCTGCCGTGGGCACCATGGCCGGCGCGGCCAACGGTGAGAATGGAGAAGGGCCTGGAGCCGCCTGATTTTGACGAGAGCAATGCATACGATTTTCCGTGTTGTTGTGTGCGGTTCACATATCTAATTATCTATGCACTGTTAATTAGGTATTGGAAACTGTATATGGTGGTTGTAATTAGCATCGCGTGTATAAGAAAAAATGGATTAGATACCTGTGTGATTCACTTGACGGTACCATGTAATACGGAATTACTTATATTTTCTACCTGTATCTAAAATTCCAAATATGGAGCAGGTCATATTAACCAGCAGTTTGGATAGCTATGATTAGTGATAAAATGAGCATATCCCTGTATGTTTCAGTTTTATTTGTTTGCTGGTAACTTCAGCTTTTCCGCGGTAGCTCAGGTTTTTATGGTGAATATGGCTAGTAACTTTCCGAGTGAACTGGTAGGTATGTACAATTTATGTTGATATGCATATTGTAACTCATGGGCATTGGCCACATGAAAACAGATACAACGCTCCAATTTTCGCTTGTGTTTACAAGATCCCCGCTTATATATACTGCTCCAACTCCACCCGACTAGATATCGCGTTACATCGTTTCACTTTGTTTTAACTTGTCTGGTAGCATGCACCTTCCCCTAAAATACAAACCGGGTGCGTAGTTACGCACCTGGCTTAGCATATAATGTAGGGGAAATCGCAGAAACAAAGGAAAATGATTTGCGAGTGGGGAGCGGAAGAGTTGAGAAAACATGTGGGAACAGGAGGCTTCAGGAACATGGGTCGAGCAATTGTTCTATATGTTGGATCAAGTTAAGCTAGAAGTTGCGGCCCCATCTCAGAGAGAGACATCTGTTGGACTTTTGTGGTTCCGAGATGAGGCAGAGTAGCAGAAATGAAATGCAGATATTTCAATTTTATAAATTTGTTGGTAACTCGCGTCTGTTGAAACCACATGGTCAAAGTAGGAACTGCTTAGCGTAGCCAACCTTTTCTTGCTATCTTGAGCTTTCAAGGCGAAGCGGCTGGTGCATACAACTTGTGTTGATTAACGGCATATCTATTGTAACTTGTGAGCATTGACCACATGAAAACAAATCCATGATCCACCGACTTTCACTTGCGTTTACCACTTATACATACCTCTGGAGCTTCACTAGAGTAGACATCCGGTTAAATCATTTCCTTTTTAGCTTAACATAGTAGTACATGATGAAGGAAAATGCTGGGAAGTTTATGCGTGCTTAGGTCCTTATAAGTAATTAAAAAGGCAAACAATTAGGTACACATTGATGGTTGCAGCAAAATACCGAGAAATCGAACTTGTGGGGTGACAAATCAAAATGCTTGAACGTAGATAAGATGAAATTACTCAAAACACTGGCTGCCTTGTAAATATTTCTGTATGCGGACTTGACTGTCTTTATTTTTCACGTTCTTTCAGGTACTCCCTCCGTTTGGAATTACTTGTCGCAGAAATGGATGTATCTAGACGTATTTTAGTTCTAAATACATCCATTCCCGAGACAAGTAATTCCGAACGAAGGGAGTAGTGCTCAGGGTTGGTGGTGGTAGGATTGCCCAAAATGCCAATGCATCCCATTGGCCAATAAGAAGCCAAAAAAGCTGTAACCGCGGAGTGTCAAAACCCTCGTGGGCTCACGCCATACCTCATCACACCACCACCCAAGCCACCCTTAGCCCTCTCTACTCCGCTATAACATCTCCGTAGCATTAGCTTAGAGCATCAAATATGTGACGATGAGATGAACAAATCAATATGAGGATTAGAACAATCATTCCTCCTTGTACTGAATGGATTTCCTTAAGCTACAAGTCATGTACGGCTTCATCCAAGAGAGGAACATATGTTGAAATCACTCACTTTGGTCAGCTCAAAAAGAAAAGAAAAGATGTCACCCCTCTTTCCGTCCGAACCCCGACGATGACGACGACCCGCCGCCGCCACCGCCGCCTCCGTGATAGGGAAAGCCCGCTCTCCCTCCCATTGCAATCTGATGTTGGTGCTGCTGCTGCTGCTGTGGCGGCGGCGGCGAGCCGTACACGGGCTGCCCCATCATCATCATGCCTCCCGGGGCGTCGGCGTAACCGGTGGCATTGTTGTTGTTTCTTGGCATGTCGGGCGTGGTTGATGTCGATGTGGCGGCGGCCCTCTCGCCCTCGATCTCGCGGAACTTGTGGAGGTAGTGCTTGAGCGGGTCGACGTAGTCCTCGAAGCCGAGGGTGGTCATGGCCCAGAGCAGGTCGTCGCCGTTGATGGTCTTGCGCTTCTCGCGCTGGCACTTGTCGGAGGCCTCGCCGGTGATGAAGGAGATGAACTCGGAGACGCACTCCTGCACCGTCTCCTTGGCGTCCTTGCTGATCTTGGCGTTGGCCGGGAGCGCCTTCTTCATGATGCGGCTGACGTTGGCGATGGGCAGGAAGCGGTCCTGCTCCCGCGGCGACGACAGCTCCCCGCCCGCGTTGCCCGAGTCCTCGTTGTCCGAGTCCGGCATGGCTCTCCTCCTCGATCTGTCTGCCTCAAATCAACAAGCAAGTGGTGACATCAAACCACTCTAGCCTGATCAAGCATGAACTACTTAACTAGAAGGAAGGACACTTGTACGAAAAGTTGAAAAATGTTTGGAGCAACAAGAAGAGGAGAGGAGAGGAGATGGTGGAGGGTTGGCAGGGGGACCTGGGAGAGGGTGGTGGGGAATGGCTTGGCTGGGTCCGGTCCGTTGGATTGCGCGGATAAGAAGGGATGGAGCTGTGAACGTGGAGCCAAGCCAGCCGTTGCTCACTCGATAAGTATGTGCCACCTGTCACATTGGACAACCGTCGATTACTGCCATGTCAGACCAATCCAGGCCGTCCATCCGCCCGCCCGTCCATTGGAGCAAAGCAGTTCTGGACAAAAAAAAAAAAGAGCAGCTAATCATAAGTCAAGCAAGGAAAAGGAAAGACTCTTCAAGCTAAACAAGGAAGGTCGATACAACAAGCCTTATAGTACGTACGTACCTACCTACCTACCTACAGTACATGTCAAGCACAATTTACACAACATTCTGTCCATTTCCTAACCTTGTTGGGGTACAGTCCGCAAGGAAATCTAATCCTCCATAAACTATCCTACTAGTTGGGACTAAGTGGGGCTGAAACATCCATCAGCTGGACCTTCATCTCACCACCTCCTTTGGATCTTAGGCTTGATCAGTTGGGGTTAAGGCTAATCTCATTGCCACTGGCTTCCTTAGATTTGACATCTTCTACTTCTGCTTCTGCTTCTGGACAGGTTTCAGATTCTTCAGCTTCACAGTCACCAGCATTTTCAGCCCTGCCTTCTTCAGATCTGCCGTCTTTTTCTCCAGATTTGACATCTTCAGAACCTCCTATGGTGTTACCGTTGCAATTATTATTCACAGTTTCAGCTTTACCATCTCTCAATATTTCCGTGCCACCATCGCCATTTGCATTCTGCACAATCTTTTCAGCCTCGCAATCCTCGCTAAATTCTTTCTTCCTTGTGTCAACTTCTGCCTTCCCATCTTGTAAATTTTCAGCGGCCTTCTCACCAGCCTTCACACAAATCCCACTTTTACCACCTTCTTCACTACCATTGCTGTTGCCAGTCTTTTCAGCATCCTTAGATTTACCATCTGGACCACCTTCAACTTCATATTCCTTGTCTATCTCTGATTCAACTCTTCCATCCCTTGCGCTGCTGTCCTTGGCAGCTTGTTCAGCTCTTACTTTTGCTTCCATTGCTTCCTCCTCTTCCACTTCCTTCCTCTCAGCCTCCTTGGCTAGCCTAAACAGCTCCTCCTCTATCAAGGCCCTTACCAGTGGCTTTCTCTCAAACAAATCCTTGCCAAAGTATTTGTCTGAAGATATGGAAACCCATCAGATCTTTTTGCAGATATCAACTAATTTAAAAGGGAGGGAGGAAGCAAAGACATACCAACTGCTTTTACAACCTCTCCAAAAGTCATCTAAAATTGGTGAAAACAAAAGAAACATATCAAGATTTAACGGTGAATGGAAGAAATGTTAAAGATCAATGATGTACAATGTATGTATCTCACCGTGGCAAAATTTGCAGCACCCAATATACAGAAGACAGCTTGTCTCAGCTCATCCTTACTTGGTTTCGGTGCCTGCTTCCATGGTTTCGCATCTCCTCTAGACATAATTTTACCTTTCATACCAATGAAACAAGGTTTTCAAACATATTACAAAGGAGAGACTGGAGATCGCACGCGTTATCTGTAAAGTATTTCACTTGCATAGTAACATGAAAACTAGAATTTGGTTAACCCCCCAGCTCAAGATAGATTTTGGAAACGGATAGCATAAAGAAAAAGATAGTGCTGTATGTTGTATGAACCTATAACAATGAAAATTTATGCACTGCTTATAAAAAACATGAGCAGAAACTTGTTGTATCTCACATATTAACCAAGTAGAAGTACACATCGTCTAAGCAAATGCTGGTGAAGCTCCACAATCAAGTTAGAAAGAACTAATCCCACCTCTTGTTTTTTTCTTTTTGCAGGTAAGCACTCCAGCAATGATCTATAAAAGGACATTAGTGCATAATTTGGAACTTGTCCTGGTTACTTTGTTCTAGTTAAATTAATATTGAGTAACAGAACAGTAGTACACTGCACCACCCAAATGCAACATCTACATCCCAAAACAGCTTTTTCGGCCAAAATAGATGACAGTTCTAGCAAATAAAACTAACAGTGCATTCCTGAATGCTTAAAAGAATTTTGTTTGTATCTTTTCTCAACATGCATATGTGCAAACAACATGAGCCGCACTCAACCACATGTGCACAAGTGGAAAGTAAGGCATACCACCAGATTTCTCCTTGGAATCTGTGTTTTGGATTGCCTTTTTCTTGGTAACAGAAATGTTTTTCTTCATTGAAGCTGCCATATCCGTGGTATCGTTCTCAACATTGCTAAATAACTTTGCAGATGGTGTTGTGATTAGCGTTTGTTCATCTGTAGGAATCAGTACTCCTGGGAGCGGAACTACAGCTAATTTCCCCAACGCGGAGTCATTTACCAGCTCATCTCTGCTATCCCTCAAGCAGAACTCGGAATGGTTTGTTCTATCTTCTACAGCTTTTCTCCCATCTGCTTCCTCTTGACTACAAAATTCCAGTAGAGTTCCATCTGGTTTCCTTTTCTGCAGTAGTTCGGAAAAATGGGAAAAATAAATATGTGGAGACAGCTTATGAAAATGGTGAAAGAACTTGCAATGCAGCACACATGGGACCATGAGTTCAGGTAGTATTAGATAAATAAGTAACTTTAGTGGCACTAAACAAAACCAAACATAAATGCAAAGAAGTAAGATACATATATGTCATACCTTGGAAGGTTCCCCACCAGATAGATTCGCTCCATTCTTGTTGCGCTTTCTTTTCTTAAGTTTCTGCAAATCAATAAAACACCAAGTCATAAAAAAGAATCAGTGTGCCAATGACAATACCAGTCAAACTGGCTTAACCTAACATGTAGAGGTATACATAGGCTAACAGTTATGACAGACAACCGAAAACCTCTGTTATTAGCAGAAGAGTAAGTGTTGTAACAAACTGATATGTCCAAATCACCTGGCCGCTAAGAAGTTGAGCCTTATCAGGATCTGTGTAAATAATACCAGAACAGTGTTCCATCAAGAACTCCATCAGTATTGTCACTAATTCATCCTGCAAAACAGAAAAGCAAAGGGTTTTCATGTGAAACTGAGCGCAGCAGATAAAAGAAAATTCTGGACCAACCTTCTTAGTGCTTGTTGAACCAGGGACATCAAATGAACGGCACAGTTCAACTAGCATAACCTTGTTACATGTTTTGAGCTTCTCCAGTAGCTCTGTCCGTGATTTTCCCTAACATGGGTGATACAAAACCATGATAGTATCAAAGAAGCTGCTATTAAAGTACAGAGCGGCAAAGGCATGCTGAATTTCAGTCACGGTGTAACTAAAGGATGACACATACCTCCTCTTCATGACAAGCAATCCCAGCAAGTTGCAGAATTTGTTCTCTGAAGACACTTACCTGATAATAAAGATCACCGAACTCACGTTAATTATGAAGGTTGAAGATAAATTCAAATGCCACCAATCTAGTAGTAGCGTCCATACAAGAAGCACAGTTTAATCCTCCTCCCGGGAGTTGAATGTACCTTTAATTTCTTATTAATCCCTTTGCCACATGCAATAGTTTTGATAGCATTATATGTAAACCCTATGATATCTCAAGTGCGATTCCAACTGAGGGAAACCGCAAGTACTGACATCCGAGTGAGTGAGTGAGTGAGTGACACCTAAAAGCAGTGCTGCTGAATAGCTGGTGAAATATGTCGCGCCTGCAGATAGCAGCAGCCCTGCATCTGCAGCGGACTGAAGAAATGCAAGTTCAGTAACTGAACTTAACTGAACTTGCAACACCCTGCGTGGTGACTTGGGCCATGGGCCTTGTAAGCGAGTCGTGTATGGGCTAGGGTCGAGTCGTGTGAGCCCAGGCGGGCGGCTACTTATGTATCTTCTCTTCTAGCACTACCATCTTCTTGCCATCATCCCAAAGTGCCCCACTTAATAAACCCTTCAAATAGACAATCCTTGTCCACCTATTCCGCCACTTGCGAATATGATTGTGCACTTGGGTAATACACCCGTCATAACCAACGAAAGAAGATATACGCTTTGCAACTTTCAAGTTTTCAACCTCATTGAACCCTTTGTCAGTCTTGGCACCTCTTGCCGCCACCTCTGAAAGGCCTTTCAACATCAACGCAGACATAGGCGGAGTCCAATTCATCACCTTGGGGGCCTTCCTGGGAAGAGCACCAACATTTGGAGTCTCCTGCGCCTCATCATCCATCTACAACATAAACATTCCAGAAGTTAATAACACACTTCACCACATAAAAAATGCATATTTCAGCACACAAAAAACATATTTCAGCACACAAAAAGCACATTTCAGCACATAGAAAGCATGTTTCAGCTCATACAAATGAAATTTTTTCAGCATGAGAAGCAATGAACAAACTTGAATATGAGCATAGTAGCTACAACAATGAAAAGTTTATACATCTACTGTTTTTAATCGTTTTGACCACCTAGACATGATAATCACAAGGGAACAGAGAAGCAAATTTTGGTCTGAACCATCTATATACGGCTCTCAGTAGAGAAGATAGATACAGTAGTTGACAAAACAATATTCACATAAGTGTAGGCTCTCTGTAAACAACAAGGGCTCTCTGTAGAAACAAATTGGCAGGCCTCATCCCTTGTCAAACAAAAATCAAGGGCTTGTCCCTGGTCACGCACGCAGCAGGGGCAGGGGCTCGCCGGGCCGAGGCAGGAAGGAGGGAGGTAGGGGAAGGAAGGGGGGAGAGGAGGAGGCGGAGCAGCTACCTCTCCCGGCCGGCGGCGACGGTGTGCCGGGCCTGGCGGCGGCGAGGTTGGAGTGGGGCAGCCGCGGTTTGAAGACCAGGGCGTGGTAGACGGGGTCAGCAGGGGCGGCGGGGATGCGGATCAGGCCGCAGTCGCCATGGAGTTCGCGGGAGAGAGGTGGCGGCGGCTAGGTCAGGGAGAGGAGAGGTGGCCGTTGGATCCAGAGCGGTGGATGGCTTTACCCAAGCGTTGACTGTTGAGTGTTGAGCGGTGTTTGGGTCTGGCCCCTCTGGTCTCCCCCATTATGAAATTTCCAGACCACTTTTTATTGATTTTTTTCTCGGATTTCTTTGTGATGTTTTCCTCAAATACAAAAAAAAAATAGTTTTGGCCGATATGTCTCTAACGTGTCTAGATTTTTTTTATGTCCATGCTATTAGAAAAAACAGGTATTTTAACCTTTCAAAATATGAAAACAAATACGATGGAAATTTTTTCACCGGAGAGCAACTAGGGGGCCTGGGCCCTACACCCGAGAGCCCCAGTGGCCATACGCACCCTACTTACAGGGCGCCTAGCCAGGTGCCTGGGCAATTCAAGAAGGTTCCAATGCCCCTTTAGTTGCAAATTTGTCCCTGAAGGTTTTAAACCTTTCTAAACTTTTCAAATTTTCAAAGTTATGGATCTCGGGGAAATTACAAAGTGGTGATGGTATTTCATCACTGTCGTGCATTTCTGGATGGAGGTGAATCCAAATTTGCCGGTGCAATCCATCTTGCATTTGAAGTAGTTGTCGAACTCCCGGATGGAATTCACAATCCTGAGGAAAAGCTTTCTGCTCATCCGATAACGGCGCCGAAATGTTCTGTCGCCATGAAGTGGAGTATCGGCGAAGTAGTCGGAGTAGAGCATGCAGTAGCCTTCGAGACGATGCCGGTTCTTTGCTTTCACCCGCCCCGGCGCCGAGCCACCTCGCCGCGGCTTTTCATTGCTCGCCAGCAGCTGGGCGAGGGCGGCGAGCACCATGAGATGCTCTTCTTCCTGGACGTCGGCCTCGGCTTCCTCCTCCAGCAGCGCGGCGAGCACGTCCTCGTCATCCGAGTCCATCGCCGAGGCAGGCAAATCGGCAAACACCTTGCGCGCGGTGGGCGTGCACCCGCCGCTAAACTGCCCCTCCGCGGCCGGAAACGGCGGCCGGAAACGCCCAGCTGGTGTCGGAGGGGCTGCCGCGGCGAACCTTTGCTATTTTTCCGGCGGGGAATGGCTATCTACCGGTGAAGGGCGGCGGGGCGGCGCCGGGATATACCTAGTGGCGGTCGAGAGCGCGGGGGGTGGGGGGCGAGTCGGGGAAGAAAATCTTGACTTTTCACCTGACGGCGTGGGCCAGCCGTGCTTTTCCCTTGCGCCGGAGCCCCCAAGCGCCCCCAGCGCGCCGGGTTCGGCCTGCGGCCGCCGGGCGGAAAAAGGGCCGAACCGGCGCTTTTCGTCGTCCTGGGGGCGCGACTGGGCCATTTTTTTGGCGCCGGCGCCGAAAAAGTCGCCTGGGGGGCCTGTTGGGGGTGCGGCTGGAGATGCTCTTAGTTGCAAATTTGTCCCTGAAGGTTTTAAACCTTTCTAAACTTTTCAAATTTTCAAAGTTATGGATCTCGGGGAAATTACAAAGTGGTGACGAGATTCAGATTTTAGCGTCTAAAAACAGCCCCCTCGAAAGACCGGTCCCATCCGAGGGGAGTCTCTCGTCTTCCATAGCCATGGCCGCTAAAACCAGAGGGAAAACCCTTCCGTTTAAAGTGAAGAATCATTCTGATGGATCCATTGAACACTAGAAGGCCCACCTGTTTGCTAAAGGTTTCAAAAAACGCCACGGACTTGATTATGTGGATACTTTCAGTCCGGTTGTCAAGCCCACCACCATTCGCCTCTTGTTGTCCTTGGCGGTTACTCGTGGTTGGTCTCTCCGATAATTGGATGTCCAGAATGCCTTTCTTCATTGTGTGTTAGAGGAGGAAGTTTACATGAGGCAACCACCAGGTTTTGTCGCTTGGACAAAGAACTATATGGTCTGAAACAGGCTACTCATGCTTGGCATGCTCGTCTTGTGACTCCTCTACATGTTCATGGTTTTTTTCCCTCTATGGCAGATACATCAATATTTGTCTTTCAGCGACCAGATGTCACCATATATCTTCTGGTTTATGTTGATGACACCATTCTTGTAAGTTCCTCGGTCTGTTGTCGATCATCTTCTGTCAACACTTGTTATGATTTTGCTATTAAGGACCTTGGCAAGCTTCATTATTTTCTGGGTTTAGAGGTGGCTAACACTTCTGATGGACTCTATTTCACTCAGAAGAAGTATTCTTTGGATCTTCTGCGTCGTGCTGGTATGCTGAAATGCAACCCCTCCTCTACAACCATGTCTGCTACTGGCAAGCTTGCTGCTTATGATGGTGATCCGTTATCTCCTTATAATGCTACTGAGTACCGTAGTCTTGTTGGTGCCTACAGTATCTTACTATCGCCAGACCGGATATTTCCTTCGTTGTCAATCATGTTTGCCAGTACCTCCATGCACCTCGGAATTCACACCGGTTTGCTGTCACGCACATTCTTCGTTATGTACGCCTGAGCGCCTCTTATGGATTACATTACGGCCTGCTTCATCTGGTGTTTTTTTTGCATCTTCGGATGCGGCCTGGGTAGGCAATCCCGATGATTGGCAATCCAAGGGGGGGTTATGCGGTCTTCTTTGGACCTAATTTGATCGCCTGGAGTGCTTGAAGCAAGCGACGGTATCTTGCAGCAGTGTAGATGTTGAATACAAGGCTATAGCTAATGTGAGTCCAGAACTTATTTGGGTACAGTCTTTTGGTTCGTGAGTTACGAGTACCTCAACGACACCCATCAGTTCCTTGGTGTGATAACACTGGTGCTACATACCTTTCTTCCAATCCGGTATTTCATGCACGAACAGAACACATCGAAGTTGACTACTATTTTGTCAGAGAACGTGTCACATAAGCTACTTCAGATCGAGTTAATCTCCTCTAAAGATCAACTTGCAGATATCTTTACCAAGCCATTGCTGTTACTTTTGTTTGAGCATTGTCGGTGCAATCTCAACTTGAGAAATCGTGGTTGAGATTGAGGGAGGGTATTAGACTTGTAGCTTATGTAACATGTCATGTATTTGTACAATGTAAATCTCCATATATATAAACCAACGCACCCTTTGGTGTGTGCGTTTGACCTAATATTATTGATACAATGAGCATGTCTGTATGTGTCTTGTTTTCCATGTGGATTATAAACAACGGCATTGCTGAAAACATGTTGAAATAGCGAATACTCGACGAGGCAGTTTGTTGGTTTGCCGGTAACTTAGCATGTTCAAACCATGAAGTGAAGTAGAAACTGCTTAGCATAGCCAACTTTTTTCGCGGTAGCTCGAGCTTTTATGGCGAGTAGGTTTCAAAGGGGGAACTGGTAGATTGTTCAATTTATGTTGATTGATGACATACATATTGAATGCACGGTCCAAATTTCACTTTTGTTTATAATAATTCCCCTCTATATATACTGCTCTGACCTCACCAGAGTAGATATCACCTTACATTGTTTCACATTGTTTTAACTTGTAAGCTAGCACCTTTCCCCCCAAAAAATTGTTGGGTAGCTCATAGCTTAACATATAATGCAGGGGCAACCACGTTAACAATGGAAACTGCGAACAGGAGGCTTCAGGAATGTAGGTAGAGGGGCATCAGTGTGGTCGGGAGCTCAGCTGGTTAGTCCGGTGCACTGTTGTTGAACCGGGATGAGCAAGTCATCGGCACTCTGTGTGGCGGCTCCGGCGCCTTTCGGTCGTACTTTACTGTTCCGCGGCACATGCAGGCGTTGCTTGTCACTGTGCGCCAGCGGGCCACTGCCATCATTGGAGGTGGCCGCTATGATTCTCGACCGGGTTTTCTCTGCCCCAAGGCGTGCTCACACTGCTGCACAGCGTGGTAGGTTTACCTCGTTGCCTTTGGTTTGATCAAGCTGCATCTGTAGTAGTGTACAAGATCGATTTCTGGTTGATTTTGTGTTGTGTTAGACTTGTAGACTTGTACGTATTGTAATCTCTGTACAATGTATCTGTATCCGATGAGGTACCCCCTCGTTATATATGTTATCGTGGCCGACCCTCTCAGGTGTCGAAGCCCATAACCCCAAAACACTTTGTTTATCATGGTATCAGATGCGATATAGCGATCCTGCCCTAGCCATGTCGTCTTCCGCTGCTTCCTCCGAGGCCGCCGCCGCCGCCCTCTCCGGCGCAGTCACCCTCGCTGCACTCACCGGCGCGGCGACTATGTCCGCCGCCACCACTTTGCTCGCCGATCCCTACTCGGCCCCTGCGTCGCTCACCGATCCGATCGGGACGGGCGCGTCCATCTTCGCCCCGCCATTCCTGTCCAACCTTCTCCAAGGAGGAAGATCGACAGGAGCCTTGTTTTCCGGGGCGACGTCCTCGGCTCCTCCCGGCTCACCGGCTCTACGCCCCAACTACGGCGCGCTGGCACCCTACGCGCCGCCGCCGTCGTATGCGTACGACCCCGCCGCCTACGGTGCTTTCTACGGCGCCCCTACGCTGGTCATGGCGCCGGCTATGGTGCACCTCCTGGTGCCGGCTATGGTGCTCCGTATGGCCCTGGCTACGCGGGGTTCCCGCGGCCTGCGACTCACGGTGCGTCACCACAGGCCCCTCTGGTTGCGCCGCAATCCTCGCCTGCGGTGGATGTCGCCTCCTCCGGTGCGGTTCCTGTGCCGCCCTATGACTTCGCCCTCGACGTCATCACGACTCCGCCGTTCTACTTCAGCAATCTTCTACTGGTGAAACTGAAGATGGACAATTATCTGTTCTGGTGCGCACAGATTCTTCCCCTCCTTCGTAGCCACTACTTGGAGGGTTTTGTGGATGGTACTCTGCCATGTCCCCCGCCGGATCATCATATGTACCGGCCATGGATTGCTCAAGATCAAGCGATTCTCTCGGCGATTCAGTCCTCTCTCACCGAGGGCGTCGCCGGCTTGGTTTTATTTGCTACTACGTCTCATGAGGTATGGGATGCGCTGGAGTCCAGTTTCTCCGCACAATCCTCGTCTCAGCACATGGCTCTTCGTACACAGCTTAATGAGACCCGCAAGGATCATCACTCTGTCACCGTTTTCTTCAACAAGATCAAGCGCCTCGCCGATCAGCTTGCCTCCATCGGCGAGCCACTTCGTGACACAGAGTTTACCACATATGTTCTCCAAGGTCTCGATGCCGAGTATGACTCTCTTGTGGAGGTGATCCAGGAACACAAGGTTCCCATCAAGCCGCAGGAACTCTTTCAGCGCCTCCTCTCAACGGAGCAACGCCTTGCCAGTCGTCATCCGGATGAGGCCCCCTCGGTCAACGCTGCTGTCCGTGGTGGGAAGGGGCGTCCCGGTGCCCGTCCTGCTGCTCCTACGGCTGCTTCGACCCCTCCTACGGGAGGCAAGGGTGGCGCTCCTCCTGCTACACCTTCTCAGTCGCGTCCCACCATCGTCATCGAGAACGGGCGCCCATGTGCCTGTTGTGCCGCTTGTGGAGCTGCTGCCCCTTGTCAGCTGTGTGGAATTCCTCGCCACGTTGCGTCTCGCTGTCATCGTCGTTTTCAGCCTGATTTTCTGGGTCTTGGCAACAACGGCAAGGGCAATGAGCGTCAAGTCAACATGACGCAGCATCAAGGAAAGACTCAGTCTTATAATGTTGATCCCACCTGGTACATGGACACTGGCGCCACAGAGCATGTGACAAATGAATTGGACAAGCTTGCTATCCGGGAGGCCTACCATGGTCCTGACAAGGTTCACACAGCCAATGGGGCAGGTATGCACATCTCTCATATTGGTCAGGCATCTTTCCTCACACATACATCTCGGCAGTTGCGTCTTAAGAATGTTCTTCGAGTTCCCACTGTTTCCCGTAACTTGCTCTCCGTACCTAAACTTACTTATGACAATAATGTGTTTTGTGAGTTTCACCCGTTTCATCTTTTCATCAAGGACCGGGCTACACGGGACGTTCTTCTTAGAGGGCGCCTTCGTCATGGACTATACGCTCTTGATGTGCCGCGATCTGTCTCTCCAGCCATCCCTCAAGTCTTCAGTGTTGTTCGAGTGTCTCCCTCGCAATGGCACTCTCGTCTTGGCCATCCGGCTACACCCATTGTTCGCCATATTCTTCACCGTCATGAGTTACCGTCAGTGTCTAGTAATAAAGATGTCTCAGTTTGTGATGCTTGTCAGCAGGGAAAGAGTCATCAGTTACCTTTTTCTGTTTCTAGTCATGTAGTCAAAACTTCTCTTGAGCTTGTGTTTTCAGATGTTTGGGGTCCTGCTCAGATGTCTGTTAGTGGTCATGAGTACTATGTCAGTTTTATTGATGCTTATAGTCGCTTTACCTGGATTTATCTTCTTAAACATAAGTCTGATGTGTTCGATCTTTTTCTTAAATTCCAAGCACATGTTGAGCGTCTCCTACAACACAAAATTATTCATGTACAATCGGATTGGGGGGGGGGGGTGAGTACCGCAATCTAAATACCTTCTTCGAGAAACTTGGGATTTCGCATCGTGTGTCTTGTCCTCATACACATCAGCAGAATGGTTCAGCTGAACGTAAGCATCGTCATCTTGTTGAGACCGGTTTAACCCTACTAGCCCATGCCTCTCTTCCTTTTCGTTTTTGGAGTGATGCTTTCACTACTGCCTGTTTTCTCATAAACAGACTTCCGTCGCGACTCCTTGGCATGAAAACTCCACTTGAACTCTTGCTTCATGAGACTCCTGACTATACTTTTCTCAAAGTCTTCGGTTGTGCGTGTTGGCCGCATCTCCGTCCTTACAATAATCGCAAGCTTGAGTTTCGTTCTAAAAAATGTGTCTTCCTTGGGTACAGTCCGTTGCACAAAGGTTATAAATGCCTTCACGTTCCAACAAATCGTGTGTATATTTCGCGTGATGTTGTCTTTGATGAGCATGTTTTTCCTTTTTCTAATCTTCCAACTCCTGTCACCACACCTAATGAACCCGTGCATTCATCTCCTTTATTGCCTGATCAATTTGTAGATGCTGCACACTCGCCTCTTTTGTTGTCTAACCATGGTGCAGGAACTGGTAGAGGTGCTCGGCTTGTTCTCCTGGAGGATTCCTCCGCTGCTCCGACGGCTTCTTCGACGGATCACGTCGATCCTGCCGCTGCGGCCTCCTGCATGGGGCATGCAGGGTCTCCTGCACCTGCGCCCGCCATGCGCTTGGATCCGGCTCCGGTAGCAGCGGGTTCGCGCTCGACGGATCACGTTGATCCTGCGCCCTCTTCCCCCTGCATGGGCCATGCAGGGTCGGGTGTGCTCACGCCCGCTACGCACTCGGCCCCGGCTCGGCTGGAGCTGGACCTCCCCGCGTCGCCTGGCTTGGCCTCACCCGTGACCGGGCCGGTCTCGCCTGCATCGCCCGGTCCGGCGACGCCCGCGCCTACGGACTCGCCTCCTGGCAGCCCGTCATCGTCGCGGTCACCATCACCCGTCATGTCTTCTTCTCAGGAGATGCGGGCCTCTCCATCGACGGTTCCTGTGACTTCGATCGCGCCAACCGCCCCGGTTGCTCAGCGTCCACACACTCGCAGCAAGAGTGGTATTTTTCGACCGCTCCAACGCACCGATGGCACGGTTGCCTAGCTCGCGGCCTGTATAGCTCATTCTGAAACTGATCCTTCTGCTGAACCCCGTCATTATCAAGCAGCTCTGGGTATTCCTCACTGGCGCTCTGCAATGGAACAAGAGTATCAGGCATTGCTCAAAAATGGTACGTGGCGTCTTGTTCCTCCGCACAGTGGTGTCAATATTATTGATTCTAAGTGGGTATTCAAAGTTAAACGACATGCTGATGACTCTATTGAACGGTATAAGGCTCGGCTTGTTGCTCGTGGGTTCAAACAACGTCAAGGTCTTGATTATGATACCTTCAGTCCAGTGATCAAGCCTACGACTATTCGTCTGCTCTTGTCTCTTGCGGTTACTCGTGGATGGTCTCTTCGACAGCTCGATGTTCAGAATGCTTTTCTGCATGGTGTTCTTGATGAAGAGGTCTATATGCGTCAGCCGCCTGGTTTTGTTGATCCTGCTCGTCCGCAGCATTTGTGTCGCTTGGTAAAGGCTCTTTATGGTCTTAAACAGGCGCCACGTGCTTGGCATGCGCGTCTAGCTTCTGCTCTCCGTGCTCATGGATTTGTTCCCTCGACAGCTGATACGTCCTTGTTCATGCTACAGCGCCCTACGGTCACTATGTACCTGTTGGTGTATGTCGATGACATCATATTGATCAGCTCGTCGGCTCTTGCTGCGGATCGTCTTGTTTCTGCTTTGAGTAGTGATTTTGCCATTACAGATCTTGGCCGACTTCATTATTTCCTTGGCTTGGAGGTCTCTCATTCTGATGCCGGTCTGACTCTCACTCAGCAGAAGTACTCTCTGGATTTGCTTCGTCGTACTGGTATGCTTCAGTGTAAGCCTGCTACCACTCCCATGACAGCTTCTGATAGACTCTCTGCACTTGATGGTACCCTTCTTCCTTCAGATGAGGCTACCACGTATCGCAGTATTGTTGGTGGCTTACAGTATTTGACGATTACTCGTCCTGATATATCTTATGCGGTGAACAGCGTGTGCCAGTTTCTTCATGCTCCTCGGGATACTCACTGGACTGCTGTGAAGCGCATTCTGCGCTATGTTCGCTTGACTGCTGCTCTGGGCCTGCATCTTCGGTCTGCTCCTTCCGGTGGCCTCTCGGCGTTTTCTGATGCAGATTGGGCTGGTAGCCCAGATGACAGGCGATCCACGGGGGGATATGCAGTGTTCTATGGTCCTAATTTGATCGCCTGGAGTGCTCGTAAACAAGCTACAGTGTCTCGTAGTAGTACTGAAGCTGAATACAAAGCAGTAGCCAATGCCACCGCTGAACTTATCTGGGTTCAGTCCTTGCTTCGAGAGTTGAGAGTCTCTCAGCATCATCCACCTGTTCTTTGGTGTGACAACATCGGCGCTACGTACCTTTCTTCAAATCCGGTATTTCATGCCCGAACGAAACACATCGAAGTTGACTATCACTTTGTCAGAGAACGAGTTTCACAGAAGTTGCCTCAGATCAAGTTCATCCCATCGAAGGATCAACTTGCTGACATCTTCACGAAGCCGTTGCCACTACCTCAGTTTGAGGGATGTCGTCGCAATCTTAATCTTCTGAATTCTTCAGATCACGGTTAAGATTGAGGGAGGGTGTTAGACTTGTAGACTTGTACGTATTGTAATCTCTGTATAATGTATCTGTACCCGATGAGGTACCCCCTCGTTATATATGTTATCGTGGCCGACCCTCTCAGGTGTCGAAGCCCATAACCCCAAAACCCTTTGTTTATCAGGCGTTCACGCTTTTCTAGTCAAGCATGAGAGATAGGCTAGCAGCGTCCTAAGGCAACCCAATGCAATGCTTTGTGTCTTGTTTTAGATGGTGCAAAGTGTACTCATGTTTGATGCACCTTACAAATCATTCTTGCCATCATTGACTTCCTCTGTAGGCAACCGCATTGCCGAGCGCAAATTCGAGGCGGCTGATTCTCGGGACAGCTTCCTCGTGGAGGTCATCCCGGGGAAGCAGCGCATAGACCTGTACCTGAATCACGATTCCCAGAGATACAAGCTTGAGGTGTCCTTCGAGGACATCAGGAGCTGCTACAAGTACGACTATGGGGCAGTAATGCCGTTGATGCTCTCGCACCTGTACCAGTACCAACACCGACATCAGTTGCAGAGGAAAGCCTGTTCCAGTGCCGCTGGGTTCCCCCACAGCCACCGGGGGATGCCATGCCGGAGGCCACGATAGCCATTCGGCAGCCAAGGTCCCTTCAAAGAGAAGAGCCGCAGCCAGCAGCAGGCTCAGCCGGCGCTCTGAGATTCCCAGACTCTGCCTTGAATGAGTCGATGGACAGTGGATCACCTGCCTTCCCTGGCTAGTGACTAGTCGCCTAGTAGCACCATGGCCGGCGCGGCCAACAGCGGGACGGAGAAGGTTCCGAGGCGCCTGATTTCAAAGAGGGTGAGAGATGTTGGAGCCCCTCTGTTTTTCCGTAGCCACTCATACGATTTTCTCTCCTGTTGCCGTGTGCGGTTCACATAACCCACGCTTGTTATATGATGCTTGTAACTAGTATGACGTCTATTTATAGGGAAAAAATGAATTGTGATGATGAGCTATCTGTGTGCTTTTCACTGGACAATACTCTATATGAAATTCCTTTTCTATTTTTTACACGTATCTGAAATCCCTAATACCGACAAAACCCTAATGACACAGCTGATTGTGATGTCAATGATTAGTGATAAAAGTAGGCATAACTGTATGCATCTTGTCTTCCATGTGGATCCTGTAAACATGTGGATTGTGTGTTGTTATTGTCTGCGGTTCACATATCTAATTATCTATCCATTATTAATTAGGTACTGGACTGTATACGATGGTTGTAACCAATAGCATGTATATCAGAAAAAGAAGGGATTAGATATCTCGGTGCTTCACTTGATGATACTATGTATACGAAATTATATATATTTTTACCCGCATATAAAATTCCGAATACTGAGAAGGTCGTATTAACGGAGTTGTTTGTGATAGCAATGATTAGTGATAAAATGAGCTTATCTGCGTGTGTGTTGTTTTCCATGTGGATTCTGAACAACAGCTTACTGAAAACATGTTGCAAAAGAATGAAGACTCAAGGATGTATAAACCATGAAGTAAAATATAAGCTGCTTAGGGTAGCCAACTTTTTTGCGGTAGCTCGAGCTTTTATGGCAAAGGCTTTCAAAGTGAACTGGCAGGTGTGCAAGGTTTATATTGATTGACGGCATACATACTGAAACTCTGGGCATTGGCCACGTGAAACCAAATACACGCTCCAACTTTCACTTGCGTTAATAATACTTCCCCTTATATATACAACTCCAACTTCATGAAACTAGATATCACCTTACATTGCTTCACTTTGTTTTAACTTGTCGGGTAGTGCCTTCTCCTAACTTGATGGGTAGCACCTAACTTAGCATATCATGTAGCAGCAATCAAATAAACACGTGGGAACAGGAGGCTTTAGGAACATGTGTAGAGCAAGGTTTCTTCTTTATCCTGAATGGAGTTAAGCTATGAGTTGAGACTTCATCACAGAAAGACGCATATCCTGAAATTACTTTAGTTCTGGGAGGAAGGGCAGTAGGCTCAGTCTTGTTTTCCATGTGGATTCTAGAAGTCGAGACCGAAAGCAGTAAACATAAAATTCTATGACTCGCCGATGCTGTGTATCTGAAATTTCTTTTTGGTTTGCATGTGTATCCGAAATCCCCAATACCGAGAAGATCATAATGACATAGTTGTTCGTGATATAACTGATTAGAGTGATAAATAAGCATATATGACCGAGTTTTGTTTTCCATGTGGATTCTAAAGGGCGGCATAAAGCTGGCCTGTTAACATGATTTCAGTATGTCGTCCTGTCAGAGCAGAAATTTCAGCTTTTAAGTTCGTTGGTAACTTGCGGTTGTTTAAACAATTAGAAATCACTTAGTGTAGCCAACTGTTTCGTGTTAGCTCGAGCTTTCAAGGCAAAGTGGCCAGTGACGACTTATGTTGTTTAATAACATACCTCTGGTAACGTGTGAGCATTGACCACATGGAAACAAATCCATGCTCCACACACTTTCACTTGCGTGAATAATTCTTCGCTCTTATATATACAGCTGCAACTTCACTAGAGTAGACACCATGTTAAATCGTTTCATTTTATTTTAACTTATCATTAGCTTAGTATAGTACATGATGCAGGGAATTTTTTTATGAGAGAAGAACTAAAGAGTTCAAAACAAACGTGACAACAAAAGGCATGGGAAACATGGCCGGGCATGCCTAGCATTGTTGTTTCCGACGTTGAATGAACTTGATCAAGAAGTTGTGTCTTCATTCCATTGAGGAGATGCTAATTTTCTTTTTTGAAAAGCCTATGGGCATGCCGGCTGTAAGGGCATTTTTATCCCTTAGTTGGTTTTGGTGATTGATGACAATGCTTTTGCGGACTAACCATGTGCATCAAATATTTCAGATATATTGACTAGGCACAAGATGATTGGGTTCCCCTCAAAGGCTATAGAAGACGGCGTTTCTCTTCGGTTCTTTTCGGTGGTATTGAGTCATAGGGAAGCCGTACTATTAAGAGGGGGTCCGCTTTGGAAAGGTTGGGTGGATTCATCACGTACACATCGTCCCTTGCACCTCCTTTCCTCTTGCCTTTGGAGCATCCTAAGTTTTCCTTGTCTATGCAATTATAGCTCTTGTCTGCCGAACTAGGAAGTGCGGTAGTACTGCTCGTTAGAGCAGTAGTACCGCAGGACCTTGCGGTAGTACCGCCCGCTGGTGCGGTAGTACCGCAAGGCCCCACGGTAGTACCGCTTCTGGTAAGCGGTAGTACCATGGTCCCTGCTTAGTTCCGCAACTACGCGGCTGTAAGGGGCGGATGTAATTTTTTACATCCGCACCTCGCACGGTAGTACCGCGGCTGGCTTACGGTACTACCGCGTCGGGTTTTTGCATCGACTCCAACTCTGCGAAAGTAGCCACGGATGTAATTTTTTATATCCGTGCCTTCCCATCCCTGGACAGCCCCTGCTACCGCAAGGGGGAGCGGTAGTACCGCGCCAGCAGTACTACCGCCCTCTGCCTTAGTGCATGTGTGGCTGTTCTGGTCTCTGCTGCGTGGGCGGTAGTACCGCGGGGCTCTGCGGTAGTACCGCATACCCCTGCGGTAGTACCGCGCCTCAGGTGCGGTAGTACCGCGTGCCCCTGCAGTAGTACCGCGTCTCAGGTGCGGTAGTACCGCGCTGCGCAGGCTGAGTTGGTGGATAACGGTTGGATTTGTTCTTCCACTATATAAGGGGTGTCGTCCTCCTCTTGTTGACTACCTCTTCCACCTCCAAGCTCCATTGTTGCTCTAAGCTCCATTTTCGCCCGATCTCCTTCCCTAGCCAATCAAACTTGTTGATTCTCTAGGGATTGGTTCAGGAGGCCCCGATCTACACTTCCACCAAGAGATATTTGAATCCCCCCACTAATCCCTTGTGGATCTTGTTACTCTTGGGTGTTGAGCACCCTAGACGGTTGAGGTCACCGTGGAGCCATAGTCCATTGTGGTGAAGCTTCGTGGTGTCGTTGGGAGCCTCCAATTAAGTTGTGGAGATTGCCCCAACCTTGTTTGTAAAGGTTCGGTCGCCGCCTTCGAGGGCACCAATAGTGGAATCACGACATCTCGCATTGTGTGAGGGCGTGAGGAGAATACGGTGGCCCTAGTGGCTTCTTGGGGAGCATTGTGCCTCCACACCGCTCCAACGGAGACGTACTTCCTCTCAAAGGGAAGGAACTTCGGTAACACATCCTCGTCTTCACCGGCTCCACTCTTGGTTATCTCGTTCCTTTACTTGTGCAAGTTTATTTGTGCCTTATCTCTTGCTTGCGTGTATGCTTATTGTTGTTGCATCATATAGGTTGCTCACCTAGTTGCATATCTAGACAACCTACTTTGATGCAAAGTTTAAATTGGTAAAGAAAAGCTAAAAATTGTTAGTTGCCTATTCACCCCCCTCTAGTCAACTATATCGATCCTATCAATTGGTATCAGAGCCTCGTCTCTTTATTAAGGACTTTGCCGTCCGAAGAGTATGGTTGACGTCGTAGACGGTGTGGAGGAGCACTCCGGTGTGAATCCGGTCTCGTCTACGGGAGATGGGGGAACCGGGTCTCTCGTGAGGAATTAAATGTGGCGTTGGACACATTGAAAACCTCCATGACTACCGAGGTCGAAAGCATGTTTAATAAATACTTAGAAGGGCTTAAACTTTCCACCGCACTGTTGAAAGTGGGTGATCCCGCCAACAAGGTGACGGATGCTACCACCGACAAAGGGGAAGCTACTAGCGAGGAAGCTCCTTCTTCTAGTGGTAAAAATGGCACTGACATCTTTGCCCATGTGGAACCTCCACCTGTCTATGGTGGACTGCTCCCTTCCACTCATTTGAATCATGCCGGCCCGGCTCCGAAGATTGAGAAGAATGTAGATTTTGATTCTTGGGTCTATCGTTTTAAGCGTCATTTAAATCATGTGAACACTAACCTTTGGAGAATCATTGAAGAAGGTTTTTATCCGCATGACCGAAGTAACTTCACTCCTAGAGAAGTTGTGGATCATCAATTCAATGAGAATGCTCTCTTCATCATCCAAGAAGCAATCCCACCCGAAGATCTTCCTCATCTCCGGCCCTACACCGTGGCCAAAGATGCTTGGCTCCAAGTTGTTTCCCTCTGTCGGGGAAGCGCAAGCATTCAACGCTCCAACTATGAAGTGGTGCAAGATGAAGCCGATGAGTTTGCAATGAAAGAAGATGAAGAACCTCGTGAGCTTTTTTGGAGAGTAACCAAACTCGCGGTCTCTCTCCGAGATCATGGAAGTAAAGACATGGATGACAATTGGATCAAGCGCAAATTCCTCAAGGCAATGATGCCCTACCACAAAGCCATGTCCTCCGTCATTCGTCAAAGGCCGGACTTCCACACCTTGTCCTCAAGTGAAGTGTTGGATGAGTTCGTTGCTATGAGCATCTTGGACAAGACCGCCGACAATGCGGTTCTTCGCTCTCAAAGAGTAAAGAAGCCCAACCTTGCTCTAAAGGCCAAGGTTAGTATGGAGGAAGAGGATGAAGAGGAAGAAGAGGAGGGCAACCTCGAAGATACGAAGTATGCCTATCATGAACACATGGCTCTTGCTTCAAGGCAATTTTGGAGCAAGAAGAACTCAAGGCCAAACTTCAACAAGAACAATTCAAGTGGCGCAAAGGGCAAGCAACGGGTGAGGACTTGCTTCAATTGTGGCAATGTGAGCCACTTTGTTGCGGAGTGCCCTTACGAGAAGAGGGAAGACAATGGTGGCAAGCTCATCCGAAAGGACAAGGCCAAGTCGTTCCCCAACAAGAGCAACTTCACCAAGAAGACTCCTCCCAAGGCATTAGTCGTACAAGAAGAGTACAACGAGGATGATGACGATGATGAAGATGGTGAGTCGGTTGCCATGGCCTCTGTGGCCATTGCGATGACTCCACGGATGTCTCTCTTCGACTCACCCAATGAGAACATCGCCGCCAAGTGCCTCATGGCTAAAGCCACCAACAAGGTAACCCCCAACATCAAAACTACCATCATTAATCATCCTTCTTCGACGGATAGCATTGATGAACATGAGGGGACAAATGTGGAGAAAAATGAGTTTGAGACCTTTATGGGTAAACTCAAGGATAAATCCAAGAAGCACTTCGTTGCTCTCTTGGAACAACTTGGTGAAGCCAATGACATGACCGAGGCTCACGAAGACACCATCTCTAAGATGGAGGGGCATAGTCGTGACTATGCCGATGAGATTTCGGATCTTTCCAATGCTCTTGACAAAGAGCGTGGTCTTCGTTTGGTTCTTGAGGAGTCATACAACGATGATCATGCTAAGTTAAAGAAAGATCTTGATCATGCTCTTGTTGTGTCTTGTGTGCTAAACTCCGAGAAGGCAAAGCTTGGGGTTGATCTTGCTAGACTCAAAGAGGAGTTTGACATTCTTGACAAGGCTCACAAAGTCTTGAAGGGTGTTCATGCTAGCCTCAAGGAGTCTCATGATCAACTCCAAGTGAAGCTAACTAAGGAGAAAGCCACCTTTCCTCATATGGTGTTAATTGATAATGCAAATGCTACTAATCCTTGTTGTGAGCATGTGCATCTTGTTGAGGAGAATGCTAAGTTGAAGGAGCAACTTGAGAAAGGGCTTGTTGTTGGGAATCGTAGCATAATTTAAAATTTTCCTACGCTCACCAAGATGCATCTATGGAGTCTACTAGCAACGAGGGGAAAGGAGTGGATCTACATACCCTTGTAGATCGCGAGCGGAAGCGTTCCAATGAACGTGGATGACGGAGTCGTACTCGCCGTGATCCAAATCACCGATGACCGAGTGCCGAACGGACGGCACCTCCGCGTTCAACACACGTACGGTGCAGCGACGTCTCCTCCTTCTTGATCCAGCAAGGGGGAAGGAGAGGTTGATGGAGATCCAACAGCACGACGGCGTGGTGGTGGATGTAGCGGGTCTCCGGCAGGGCTTCGCCGAGCTTCTGCGAGAGAGAGAGAGGTGTTGCAGGGGAGGAGGGAGGCGCCCAAGGCTTAGATGTTGCTGCCCTCCCTTCCCCCCACTATATATAGGGCCAAGGGAGAGGGGGGGGCGCAGCCTTGCCCCTTCCTTCAAGGAAGGGTGCGGCCAGGGGGGGAGTCCTTCCCCCCCAAGGCACCTCGGAGGTGCCTTCCCCCTTTAGGACTCTCCCTTCTTTCTTATCTCTTGCGCATGGGCCTCTTGGGGCTGGTGCCCTTGGCCCATATAGGCCAAGGCGCACCCCTTAGAGCCCATGTGGCCCCCCAGGGCTGGTGGACCCCCTTGGTGGACCCCCGGACCCCTTTCGGCACTCCCGGTACAATACCGATAAAGCGCGAAACTTTTCCGGCGACCAAAATAAGACTTCCCATATATAAATATTTACCTCCGGACCATTCCGGAACCTCTCGTGACGTCCGGGATCTCATCCGGGACTCCGAACAACTTTCGGGTTTCCGCATACATATATCTCTACAACCCTAGCGTCACCGGACCTTAAGTGTGTAGACCCTATGGGTTCGGGAGACATGCAGACATGACCGAGACGCCTCTCCGGTCAATAACCAACAGCGGGATCTGGATACCCATGTTGGCTCCCACATGTTCCACGATGATATCATCGGATGAACCACGGTGTCGAGGATTCAATCAATCCGTATGCAATTCCCTTTGTCAATCGGTATGTTACTTGCCCGAGATTCGATCGTCGGTATCCCAATACCTTGTTCAATCTCGTTACCGGCAAGTCTCTTTACTCGTACCGCAATGCATGATCCCGTGACCAACGCCTTGGTCACATTGAGCTCATTATGATGATGCATTACCGAGTGGGCCCAGAGATACCTCTCCGTTTACACGAAGTGACAAATCCCAGTCTCGATCCGTGCCAACCCAACAGACACTTTCGGAGATACCCGTAATGCACCTTTATAGTCACCCAGTTACGTTGTGACGTTTGGCACACCCAAAGCACTCCTACGGTATCCGGGAGTTGCACGATCTCCTGGTCTAAGGAAAAGATACTTGACATTGGAAAAGCTCTAGCAAACGAAACTACACGATCTTTTATGCTATGCTTAAGTTGGGTCTTGTCCATCACATCATTCTCCTAATGATGTGATCCCGTTATCAGTGACATCCTATGTCCATAGTCAGGAAACCATGACTATCTGTTGATCAACGAGCTAGTCAACTAGAGGCTTACTAGGGACAGGTTGTGGTCTATGTATTCACACATGTATTACGATTTCCGGACAATACAATTATAGCATGAATAATAGACTATTATCATGAACACAGAAATATAATAATAACCATTTATTATTGCCTCTAGGGCATATTTCCAACACTTGTGTCATGCATACAAGGTGAGAAGAACCTCAACGACCTTTTGAGCAATCAAAAGGAAGTTGTGGCCAAGGAGGGGATTGGGTTCGCACCCAAGCCCAAGAACAAGAAGAAGAATGACAAGACCAAACGACCTCCTCCTCTGAAGCAAAATTTTGTGAAGGAGGGAGAGGGTGCTTCCAAGGAGAAGAAGAACAATGCGAAGGGTGGCGGTGTCAAGAAGGGCAATGCCACACCTTCCAACAAAGCCGGCGACTTTAATCCTTCTTATGTGCTATGCCGTGCTAGTGATGGGCATGTTTATGCCAAATTTGTTGGTTCTCCTCATGAGTATATTGAATGGTCTATTTGGGTTCCTAAGACCCTTGTTACTAACATCAAAGGACCCATTACAAAATGGGTACCTAAAACCAAGCATTGATCTCTTGTAGGTGTTTGCTTCCGGTGGGGGATCATGGTTGCTCGATAGTGGAGCTACAAATCATATGACCGGAAGCAAGGACTTGGTGGTGGACGTGCACAAGATTCCATCTATGCCCACCAATGTCGAGTGGGGTGATGCCTCGTCTTCTAAGGTATTGGGACTCGGCAAAGTTGTCATTTCTCATGATCTCACGATCGAGAAGGTCATGCTAGTTGAGTCCCTTGCATACAATTTACTTTCCGTTCGTCAACTTGCAATCATGGGCTTTGCCACTTTCTTTGATATTGATACCGTGGCCCTCTTGTGGAGCAAGACTCTTAAAGTAGCCTTTGTTGGGCATGTCAAAAACGGTCTCTATGTGATTAACTTTTCGGAGCGACCCACTAAGACCGCGACATGCCTAATGGCTAAAGTTGACATGGGATGGCTTTGGCATCGCCGGTTAGCCCATGTCAATATGAGATCTTTGCAAAGTCTTCTCAAGGGGGACCATGTCCGTGGACTAACGAATGTTAGTTTTGCTAAAGATCGTGCTTGCAGTGCTTGTATCGAAGGAAAGCTACATGAGACGGCTCACCCTCCCACAACTATCATTTACTCGAAGAGGCCTTTGGAGCTCCTTCATTTGGATCTCTTTGGGCCTCCATCCTTTGATAGTCTTGGGGGTAGGAAGTATTGCTTGGTGATTGTGGATGACTATTCAAGATACACTTGGGTGTATTTCTTCAAGAGGAAGAGCGAGACCCAACAAACCGTCATTGACTTTGCGAATGAAGCCCAATGTCAACACAATACAAAGATCTTGACAATAAGAAGTGACAACGGCACCGAGTTCAAGAACTACACCTTGGATGAGTTTCTTAGTGATGAGGGGATCAAGCATCAATATTCCGCTCCTTACACCCCTCAACAAAACGGTGTTGCGGAGAGGAAGAACCGGACGTTGATGGATGTGGCAAGGACTATGATGGCGGAGTTCAAGTCTCCATACAACTTTTGGGCCGAAGCCATCAACACCGCGTGTCATGCATCCAATCGGCTCTACCTCCGCAAGGGCTTGAACAAGACTCCATATGAGATACTCACCAGTAACAAGCCCAACCTCAAGTACTTTCGGGTGTTCGGGTGTAAGTGTTTCATTCTCAAGAAAGGTGTTCGGTTGTCTAAATTTGAGGCTAGAGCTTATGAGGGCATATTTGTCGGTTATGCTACAAACTCTCATGCTTACCGTGTCCTCAATAAATCTACGGGACTTATTGAGGAGACGTGTAACGTGGAGTTTGATGAGAATAACGGCTCCCAAGTGGAGCAAAGTGGCACTTGTGATGTAGGTGATGAAATTCCTCCTCAAGCCATAAGAAGAATGGGTGTTGGTTTTATACTACCCATTGAGGAACCCCTTGTGGCAGAAGGAGAAGAACAATGCTCCACCCAAGTGGAGCCATCACCAACCCAAGGCCCACATGCTTCCGAAGAACAAAATGAAGACCCTCAACCTCATGAACAAGACCAAGGTCAAGATCATGCTCAAGACGGTGGTGACACACCAAGTGATGCCGAGCAAGTTCAAGATCAAGAACAAGCTCAAGACGGCGCTCAAGATGATCAAGTGACCGCTCCTCGACTCACCACCGAGGAGGAATTGGAGCGTCGTGCCGCCAAGATTGCATCCAAGCTCTCCACCAAGGGTCATCTCATGAAGAATGTGCTTGGAAGCATTCAAAAGGGGGTAAGCACTCGTAGACAATTGGGAAACTATTGTGAACATCACACGTTTGTCTCTTGTGTTGAACCCCATAAGGTATATGAAGTACTCGAAGATCCGGATTGGCTTAATGCCATGCATGAAGAACTCAACAACTTCGAGTACAACAAGGTGTGGAGATTAGTGCCGAGGCCAACGGGGAACCACAATGTCATTGGAACCAAGTGGATATTCAAGAACAAACAAGATGCTCATGGGACCATCATTCGCAACAAGGCACGATTGGTGGCACAAGGCTACTCCCAAGTCGAGGGTATCGACTACGGTGAAACCTTTGCTCCCGTTGCTCGCCTTGAATCTATTCGTTTGTTGATTGCTTATGCTTCTCATCACAACTTTAAGTTGCAACAAATGGATGTGAAGAGTGCTTTTCTTAATGGCCCCATTAATGAGTTGGTTTATGTCAAGCAACCCCCCGGGTTCGAGGATCCCTACTTTCCTGATCATGTGTATCAACTCGATAAGGCACTCTATGACCTTAAACAAGCCCCACGTGTGTGGTATGACCACCTTACCGAGTTGTTACAAGATCGTGGGTTTGAAGTTGGGCTAATCGACCCCACTCTTTTTACTAAGAAGGTCAAAGGGGAGTTGTTTGTATGCCAACTATATGTTGATGACATTATCTTTGGTTCCCCTAACAAAGCTTTCAATGAGGAATTTTCCGCACTCATGACCTCAAAGTTCAAGATGTCTTCCATGGGAGAGTTGAAGTTCTTTCTCGGTTTCGAAGTAAAGCAAAGAAGAGAAGGAACCTTCATCAACCAAGCCAAATACACTCAAGACATGCTCAAGAGATTCAAACTAAGTGATGTCAAGCCGGCGTCCACTCCAATGCCCACCAAGTGCCAACTTGACATCGATCCCAATGGTAAAGCGGTGGATCAAAAGGTATATTGCTCCATGATTGGTTCCTTGCTTTATCTTTGTGCATCTAGATCGGATATCATGTTGAGTGTGGGAATTTGTGCACGGTTTCAAGCCGCACCTAAGGAAAGCCACTTTGTGGCGGTCAAGCGAATCTTTCGATATTTGGCTCATACCCCAAACTTTGGCTTATGGTACCCAAGAGGAGCAAACTTCAAGCTTGTAGGATATTCGGACTCCGATTGGGCGGGAGACAAAGTGGATAGGAAGTCCACTTCCGGAGGGTGCCAATTCCTTGGTTGCTTTTTGGTAAGTTGGTCTTCTAAAAAGCAAAGTTGTGTGTCTCTCTCATCCACCGAAGCGGAGTATGTGGCGGCCGGGAGTTGTTGTGCACAACTCTTATGGATGAGGCAAACTTTAAAGGATTACGGTGTCATTTGTGACAAAGTGCCTCTTTGGTGTGATAATGAAAGTGCCATCAAGATTTCTCTCAACCCCGTGCAACACTTCAAGACGAAGCATATTGAGATTCGGTATCACTTCATCCGAGATCACATTAGGCGAGGGGAGATCGAGCTCAACTACGTCAACACCCATGATAACCTTGCAGATATTTTCACGAAGCCTTTGGATGAAGCAAGATTTCGCGAGTTAAGGCATGAGCTAAATATCATTGATTCGAGCAATGTTGCTTGACCCCTTGCACACCCCACCACACTCAACTTGTTGTCTAATCTAGGTGTAGGCATGGACATAGGGGGAGTGTTGTTCTCTCAATGAACTCTCCCTCCCCCCATTATGCATAAAGTGATCAACTCTTTCACATTAGCCATTTTTGATGGTACTTTTGCTTCAAAGACGAGTTTTGGTCATGGGCCCAAGGATAATTCTTCGCGGTGCCATACCAATTGACTCAAACATAGGTGGCTCCGGCCACCGCCCTCTCCTTGGAGAGGTTGTGTCTCGTTTTTGGCCTGTGTTGGTTCTTGCCTCTCCTTCTTCGTGCCGCGCTCGTGCTTGTGGTGTCCAGTGTGTTAGTTCCTTATTGTGGTCTCTCGCTTGAAGGTTCCGTGCTTAGGAGTTATCTTTGGTTGAAACTTTTTTTTGAGCCCACGGTACTACCGCGGCCTGCCACGGTACTACCGCAAGGGGGGCGCGCGGTACTTCCGCACCCAGCGCAGCAGTAATTTTTTACTGCCGCCTGGGGGAGCGGTACTACGGCCTCGGTGCGGTACTTCCGCCCGGGCGGTACTACCGCGATGACGTGCGGTACTACCGCGAGAGGAGTGAGCAGTACTTTCGCACCCAGCGCGGCAGTAATTTTTTACTGCCGCCTGGGGGAGCGGTACTACGGCCTCGGTGCGGTACTTCCTCCCGGGCGGTAGTACCGCGATGACGTGCGGTACTACCGTGCGGTCAAGGGCGCGTGGGGGTTAAACACGGGCGGGGGAGTTCTAACTCCCCCATACCCATTCGTCTCTCTCCCCACTTCGTCTCTCTCTCTCTCTCTCTCTCTCGCTCAAGAACGGCGCCGGAGGCCCTCGCCGGATCTCCGTCTCCGGCCGCTCTCCTCGGATTCCGACTGGTGGGATCGTTCCCCCCCACTCCCTCTTGCCATGGAACAAGGTTTCTCCCCAATCCCTCTCATTTTCTTGTTCGTCTTGTTGCTTTTAGGTTTTGGGGAGATGCAAGTTGTTCTTGAGATTTTAGGACAAATCTATGCAAGAATAGGATGTAGGAGAGTAGTTTTGTGTAGTGTTGGTACTTGCTATAGTTGTCCCGTGATGGATTTGATCGACCGTAGTACCGCGTGTTGACACGGTTGTGCTCAGATCTCCATGGCTATTTCGGATCTGCAACCGTGCGGTACTACCGCTCCTCAGGTGCGGTACTACCGCACGTCCGGTACTACCGCCCTACTGGCGCGGTACTACCGCACGTCCGGTACTACCGCCCTGCGGGCGCGGTACTACCGCACGTCCGGTACTACCTCTCCTTGGAGCAGTACTACCGCACGTGGCACAACACGCGTTACTACCGTTGTCTCAAATCCCTCTTGTGGCACTTCTTACGTGCCAAGTCTATTTGTTTCTCCTGCTTTGCTGTGGTCTTTGCATTGATCCTTCTCGCGTTTCGTGCGTGTTTGTTTTGTGGTGTGTGTTTAGGTGGTGGCTCAGGTGCTCCGGCTCGCCGCTCCAATCCAAGCCGTGACACGGGATCCAAGCGTATGCGCAACACAGAGGTAGCAAAGGGCTCCAATGCCCCCCAACGCAGAACCAAGACCGCTGCCACTAAAGAGAAGGAACCCGCCAAGGGCATGGATGAGATACCGCTTGTTGAGTTCATCACTCGGAGGAAGGTCAATCCATATGGAAACCCTCGTGCTAACTTTCGAGGGAATGATCTATTCTGGACCAAGCAGCAGAATCTCATTTATCTGCATGTCATCAAGGCCAAGCAAAATACCCATGTGGAGGTGAAGTGGATCAACATGCATCACATGCGCAAAGAGGCGCATCGGGAATACTTTGGTGAGGCTTTGGACCTCGTGGAGCAATTTGGCATTGAGCATATCATCTCATTCCACAAAGACTATGATCCTGATATCCTTGCCCAGTTCTTTGCCTCCGTGCATTTTCATCCCAATGAGGAAAGGACCATGACTTGGATGACCAATGGCCGACAGCTGACTGCTACCTGAAGGAATTCATGACCCTGCTTGGGGTTCCGGATGAGGGGGTCACCACACCCCAAGGTGTTCGCCCTCATGCCAATCCCGAGTCTGCCAACAAGAACAAGCTCATGCCCTACCTTGTGGAGAAGAAGCTCTCCAATGGCAAGTCAACTTGGGTACTCAACTCCTTTCTTGACATCATGCACCGGATCTTCCGCAACACTCTCTTCCCACGCATTGGGGACAAGGACACAACCACTTGGTGGATATGATGCTCTTGTGTGAAGATGCTCGCAACTCTCAGACACAGCCACTTGATGTCTCACATATCATGTGGATTGAACTTCGGTTTGCGGTCTACAACCGCAAGGTCCCCATCTATGGACCTTATTTTTTTCAGTTGATCTCGGCTACTTGGGAGCGGGTCTACCCTCAGGATGAGTTTGAGGCCCCTGGTTGGATCCGGCATGAGCCCATCAACCTCCGTATCAAGTCTCAGTGGGCCAACACTACCTATCGTGCTGATACTGCAGCTGCCATGGACATGGATGCAAATGAGGATGAGGAGGAGGCAGCAGACGAGGACAGCTCTGAGGGTTACATCCCTCCCACCTCTGAGCCTTCTTGGGCTAAGCGACTGAAGAAAAAGATGAAGATGCTATTCTGTATGCAAGCCAAGGGGCAGTACCAGACCCATGTGGCTTCCAAGGAGACTCGCCGCCGCGACAAGCGGATTTTCAGGACTTTTGGCGAGAACATATCTAGCGGGTCAGAGGTGAACATCACCCCAGAGGCAGAATGGCTGCACAAGCAGGGCTATCGGTGGACCGAGTCTGAGGAGGAGTCCGTCCCAGCTGCAGAGTCCGACGAGGAGCGTGCCAGTGACTACTCCGCTTGAGCCCCCACTATTGCTGTAGGTGTCCTCTCTGCCTTTTTGGCGTCTCGATGCCAAAGGGGGAGAGAGTGTAGGATTTGCTGCGAGTTATGTCGTGTTTGGGCCAGTTGAACTTCGTTTATTTCGTTTGCTTTGGTTTGTGCTCGTGAGACCTTCTATCATATGGTGTAAGACATATGCACTCTATCGTACCGTAGTGAGCTTATTCTATCTTGTGCTTATTACATTTTGCTCCTGTCTATCTTGCTTAGTTTTAGCCTAATTGCAAGATTTTCCTTGTCAATAAAATATAGGGGAGTGTTGATCCTAGTATGTGTGCCGTGCAGTCCAAAGCACTCATCGAGATAGCACACATCTAGGGGGAGCCCGTCTATATTTTAGAGACTTGGGGTTTGCCCTTGCTCTTTGCGTTATACCCTCGTGCAAATCCCGTGTTGTCATCAATCCACCAAAAAGGGGGAGATTGTAAGGGCATTTTTATCCCTTAGTTGGTTTTGGTGATTGATGACAATGCTTTTGCGGACTAATCATGTGCATCAAATATTTCAGATATATTGACTAGGCACAAGATGATTGGGTTCCCCTCAAAGGCTATAGAAGACGGCGTTTCTCTTCGGTTCTTTTCGGTGGTATTGAGTCGTAGGGAAGCCGTACTATTAAGAGGGGGTCCGCTTTGGAAAGGTTGGGTGGATTCATCACGTACACATCGTCCCTTGCACCTCCTTTCCTCTTGCCTTTGGAGCATCCTAAGTTTTCCTTGTCTATGCAATTATAGCTCTTGTCTGCCGAACTAGGAAGTGCGGTAGTACTGCTCGTCAGAGCAGTAGTACCGCAGGACCTTGCGGTAGTACCGCCCGCTGGTGCGGCAGTACCGCAAGGCCCCACGGTAGTACCGCTTCTGGTAAGCGGTAGTACCGTGGTCCCTTCTTAGTTCCGCAACTACGCGGCTGTAAGGGGCGGATGTAATTTTTTACATCCGCACCTCGCACGGTAGTACCGCGGCTGGCTTACGGTACTACCGCGTCGGGTTTTTGCATCGACTCCAACTCTGCGAAAGTAGCCACGGATGTAATTTTTTATATCCGTGCCTTCCCATCCCTGGACAGCCCCTGCCTTGCGGTAGTACCGCAAGGGGGAGCGGTAGTACCGCGCCAGCAGTACTACCGCCCTCTGCCTTAGTGCATGTGTGGCTGTTCTGGTCTCTGCTGCGTGGGCGGTAGTACCGCGGGGCTCTGCGGTAGTACCGCATACCCCTGCGGTAGTACCGCGCCTCAGGTACGGTAGTACCGCGCCTCAGGTACGGTAGTACCGCGTGCCCCTGCGGTAGTACCGCGTCTCAGGTGCGGTAGTACCGCGCTGCGCAGGCTGAGTTGGTGGATAACGGTTGGATTTGTTCTTCCACTATATAAGGGGTGTCTTCCTCCTCTTGTTGACTACCTCTTCCACCTCCAAGCTCCATTGTTGCTCTAAGCTCCATTTTCGCCCGATCTCCTTCCCTAGCCAATCAAACTTGTTGATTCTCTAGGGATTGGTTGAGGAGGCCCCGATCTACACTTCCACCAAGAGATATTTGAATCCCCCCACTAATCCCTTGTGGATCTTGTTACTCTTGGGTGTTGAGCACCCTAGACGGTTGAGGTCACCGTGGAGCCATAGTCCATTGTGGTGAAGCTTCGTGGTGTCGTTGGGAGCCTCCAATTAAGTTGTGGAGATTGCCCCAACCTTGTTTGTAAAGGTTCGGTCGCCGCCTTCAAGGGCACCAATAGTGGAATCACGGCATCTCGCATTGTGTGAGGGCGTGAGGAGAATACGGTGGCCCTAGTGGCTTCTTGGGGAGCATTGTGCCTCCACACCGCTCCAACGGAGACGTACTTCCTCTCAAAGGGAAGGAACTTCGGTAACACATCCTCGTCTTCACCGGCTCCACTCTTGGTTATCTCGTGCCTTTACTTGTGCAAGTTTATTTGTGCCTTATCTCTTGCTTGCGTGTATGATTATTGTTGTTGCATCATATAGGTTGCTCACCTAGTTGCATATCTAGACAACCTACTTTGATGCAAAGTTTAAATTGGTAAAGAAAAGCTAAAAATTGTTAGTTGCCTATTCACCCCCCCTCTAGTCAACTATATCGATCCTATCACCGGCGATCGATGCTCCACGGCGCATGGGGCACCCCACCAGGGCGCGCAAATGGATTGTGCATGAGCACATTGGTAGAGCACGTGCCTGGTGGTCTCTTGGACACGCAGACGGAGTAGGCAGGGGATTCGATGATGTGACAATGGTGAAGGAGGGGTTCATAAGGAAGGCAATGTCAGTGGTAGAGCCAAAGCAAGAACCTATATTGGTAGGACATGTAGGACCTCTAGATGTTGGGAGTGAAATCGTCTACGGGGAGGGCAGCCAACTGAAGGTGGTATGCCCCACGCACCTTGAAAGGAACACGGGGGCCAGAGAGCCTCCGTAGGTCGGTGACAAGGGGACGCAACATGGTCTCATGCAGCTTGGTGGTTAGGCAAAGCAGCTCTTCAGCGACCGTGACCAAGAGATGCGACTGAAAGGTGTGTGTGGGGGGAGGGGGCTCAAAGAAGACCACCGCGACAGAGGCGTTGGGCCTGAGGGTGTGTGAGAAAAGCGCGGGGAAACACGGTGTACAACATGATGGGGCACAACGGGGTGTTGTAGCCTCCCTGCATAACCACCACGAGGACCTTCCATAACCCGTTGAAGGAAAATGTTAAGAAGTTGATGCATGTATATGTTCTTCAGTAACTAATTAGGTAGGGACGGATGATTGTGGTAAAACACAGAGAAATCGAAATTGTGTTGTGACAAATCAAAATGTTTGAACATACATAAGATGAAATTACCGACGACACCGGTTTCCTTTTAAATATATTTGTGTGTGGATTTAGTTCACTTTATTTCTAAAGGCAGTGCTCAGGATTGGTCGTGGTAGGATTGTCCAAACTGCTATGCATCCCACTAGCTAATAAGAAACCAAAAAGCTGCAACCATGGAGTGTCAAATCCGTGTGGGCTCACGCCATACCTCATAACACTACCACCTAAGCCATTCTTAGATATTCAAATATGTGACGATGGAATGAACAAATCAATGACAGGATTAGAGAAGTACATTTAAGATCCAATACTCAATAATGTAAGGCATCAATAGTGGTGGTAAGGAGAGTGAGCTCTTTTGAGATGTCTAGGACGAAACAGAGCTCTGAACTCGATGCAAAGCAGGAGTTGCTAATACGTACCCTAAAGTAATTAACTACATCTGTCGTTGAGTTGCCTTATTTTATCTTGTTAGTTCTTTCAATATATCGTGTTAAACTAGTGGTAGCATCCCATGTCTATGGGCCAAGCTAATCTCCTCTCCGGTACCTATTAGTCTTTTGAGATTGGCGCCAGTCAACTATTTGCTCAGATTAGGGTTTCAGTATGAACCAGGGCGGGGTTCATACAACTTACATTAATGATGTACCAATTTTAACTCACGCAGATTCACGACATGAAAATAAATAAAAACTCTGTTGACCTTCCATGAACATAGTTTCTCTTATATATAATCGTTTCATTTTCTTAATTAAACATCAAGTCCCGCGGCCGGAAAGTATTTGAAAGCATCATTGTCCCTACTATGACAGTGGCAAAAACAATGTATAGAGTGAATCGCTAGGCACTAGTTTCTTCATATTTTTATGGTGCCAAAAAATAAAGAAAAAATGTCAGAAGTGGGGTTTGAACCCACGCCCTCGTAAGAGGACCAGAACTTGAGTCTGGCGCCTTAGACCACTCGGCCATCCTGACTCGCTGATCGGAATAATGGTAATCTTTCTGAAGTTTACTATGATTTTCCGTTTGGAAGCTTTCCGAAGTCCTGCCTCGCTTTGTCCCTAGCCAGAGCATGGTCTTGAACATCTTTGGTATTGTGTCTCACCACATTGTTATTATATTGTACGAACATGGCCAAACTACTAATTCTTGAAGAGCTTCCCAGGTATGATTTGTAGACTTGTAGCTATTCCTCCGGTTGGCCAATGCTTAAATAGCTTTGCAGCCCTTATATATCTTAAAAAGCGTTTCTGTTTGTAGCAAACCAATATGTACACCACGACATGGAATGGTGATTTTGATTCGGGTAAGAACTAAAGAACTGCAGAAACGTATGGTGACTTTGATGTATAGGCAGCACCCTGGGTGACTGCACCTTTTTCATGGTTTTCCCTACCTCTTGTATATCCCCTCATCTTTAATGAAAAGGCAGAGCACCTGCCATTTACCCTTCAAAAAAAGAACTGAGGAACTAACATGAGCTGGCACCGACATATTTCCTGTCTCATGTTCATTCCTGGGTTATGTTTGAACAGGGAGGCAATCGTTCATGCCATTACCTGCAGAACCTACATCCGGATCATTTCCAAGATCTTATGTTAAGGTAGGCTACTGTAGAATCCTTTAAGATAGCAAAAATAGGATAGTGGTTCTAGATTTGCGCTTAAATTCGATGCTATGTACTTGCAGCGGCGGGTGCCGAGGCCTGGGTACCAGTGCGGCCGTAGATGAGCTATGACAAATCGAACCCTGGCACTCGGGAGGGCTACTACGATTCTCCTCCATACTACTCCAGAGACAGCAAAGCCATTGATGATCTAACACCAGAACCGACACCAACACAAGCACCAACAGTGACACCAGTTGCACAGGAAAGGCCGTTCTAGTGCCATTGGGTTCCCCCACAGCCACCAAGGCTCGCCATGCTGGAGGCCGCGGCCGCAATTCAGCAGCTAAGGTCCCTTCCAAGCCAAGAGCCAAAGCCAGCAGCAGGCCTAGCTGATGCTTCGAAACCAGCAGACTCTGGTGGATCACCTGCTATTGCTGGTGATGAGTCACCTAGTAGCACCATGGCCGGCATGGCCAACGGCGAAAAAGGAGAAGGGCCCGATGCCGCATGATTTCGATGAGGGTGGTTTTGAGCAGCCATTCATATGATTTTCTGTGTTGTTGATCCGTGCAGTTCACATAACGTCGTGAGACAGTTCGGTTCCTATCTACCATTGGTATTGAAGGGAGAACTGCGAGCTCTGTCCTTGGTATGGGCGCAACCTCAGGAGGGCGGGTTGAGGAGATAGCTTTTGAATCCATTGAGTTTATCCTCTGCCCCAAGGGAAATCAAAGAAGAAGAAAGCTCTGATATTCTCTACTTGAATTCAGGAGATTCAAATACCGAATGCAATAGGAATGGGAAAACGGAGCGGGCACTTGTTATACGCCAGTTGTAATGACGTGTATTTATAGGGGAAATAGTGATTATGAGTTATCTGTGCGCATTCCACTAGACAATACTCCCTCCGTTCTTTTTACTACGCGTATAAAATTTGTCTCCTCCTCTGTTTCTTTTTACTCCGCGTATAAGATTTCTATATCAACATCTACAATATCAAAGTTACACAATATAATAATTGATTTCATGATACAACTAATGATATTGTTTTGGTATTGTGAATGTTGTTAGTTTTTTCGATAAACTTGGTCAAACTTTACCAAGATTGACTTACGGCAAAACTTATATACGGAGTAAAAGAAACCGAGGGGGTACTTTGTATATGAAATTCCTTTTGATTTCGTACATGTATCCAAAATTCCGAATAGCGAGAAGATCCTATCATCTTAATGACACAGATCTAGATGTGTTTGTGATAGCTATGATTAGTGATAAAATGGTCATAACTGTGTGCGTCTTGTTTTCCATGTGGATCCTCAACACATGTTCAAAGAGTGAAGACTTGAGGAGGCACCACAACTGCTGAAACAAAAATGCATATGATTTCAGTTTTGTAAGTTTGTAGTGCCAGTTCAAACCAGCGTAGCCAACTTTTTCGCTCAGCATCGCGTTAGCTCTGGCTTTTAAGGTGAACCACGTAGCTTTGCAGGTGGACTGGTTGGTGCGTACTGCATGGCATTGGCACATGAAAACAAATGCACGCTCCA
This sequence comes from Aegilops tauschii subsp. strangulata, assembly GCF_002575655.3. NCBI lineage: Eukaryota > Viridiplantae > Streptophyta > Magnoliopsida > Poales > Poaceae > Aegilops > Aegilops tauschii. Next base: position 7,191,066 of record NC_053037.3, on the reverse strand, counting down.
ACTTTTGCTTGCACCAATATACTCCCCCCTTATATATACTGCTCCAACTTCACCAGAGTAGACATCATCTTACATCGTTTTGCTTTGTTTTAACTTGTCTGTCCGGTAGTGCCTTCCCCTAAAACAAAACCTGTCGTGTAGCACCTAGCTTAGTATATCATGTAGGTACAATCACATAAACAAAGGAAAACGATTTGTGAGGAAAAACAAAAGAATGGAAAAACATGTGGGAATAGGAGGCTTCAGGAACGGAGATAGAGCAACTGCTGTCTTTAATGCTGAATAAAGTTAAGGTAGAAGTTGCCGCTTTATCTCAGATAGAGACATTTGTGTTGACGTATAATGTGCTGCCTAGTCTCTTCCATCAGATCAGTCTTTTGGTTTCATTGACTAGAGCATGCACTTCTATATGGTATCGGAGCCAAGAGGTCCTGAGTTCAAAATCCGGCTGGCGCAACTAAATTGCAGCCCACTTTCGGTCCACGTATAGGCATGAGGGAGCCAAATGTGAGGGGGAGTGTTGACGTATAATGTGCTGCCTAGTCTCTTCCATCAGATCGGTCTTTTGGTTGCATTAGCTAGAACATGCACTTCTACAATATGTACTTGAAGTGCACTTTCAGCACACGACGGCATTGGCGCACTTTATCTACGCCGTGTGCTGCGTGCTTCGAGATGGAAACAACAAGTGCCAGCATGTAATATTGGTGAAATACCAGACACCATACTCGATGTATTGTTGTGCTATATGCTGATGGTACGGTGCGGGATCCAAGTCTAGTGCATGCAGAGAGACTAGCTGACTTGTGCCTTTGTGGTGGGACCTGATGCCAAACTCAGCACAGGTACACTACTTTTTGTGGCACATCGACGTCAAAATGTGCCGGCGTCAGTGCATGGGTGGAGTCTCTACTAGGACCCGCTCGTTACGCGTAAACAGTTCAGTATATATCTAAAAAGTTGGAGGCCCGGGCAACATCACAACTAGAAAATCTGAAACGAGGAGATGCAGCACAGATCTAAATCTGCTTTCTGCAATGAACATGGAGTTCATTGACATGGATGGGCAGCTAAGGTTAGATTCCAGGTCTTTATAGTTTTTGATTCCATACCGTTACAAATATCTTGATTGACTGCTCGCGTTTTCAGATCAACTGCTAGCTTGATCCCTCACTCTATGCGTCCTTCGTTGCGAGCTCATGATGTTTTGGGTGCGCAATCAGCATGCTCATCTGGATCTTCTATAGCTTGCCCGAGGATAAAAGATATGTTGCGTCCAGGATGCGGATCATGGAGTTGGTCACAAGCATGATGCGATACATGCGTCTGAAGGGGGAATGGTTGACGTCCATGGCAAAATCTCTAGTTTGTAGGGATTTCGTAGTTTGTATGATCTAATTACTATACTATGATGTTGTAATGATGGAACAGCATGATTAAAACTGAAATCAATAAAGAAAATATGATTGCCACGAGGTTGGGCTGACGAGCGTGTTGGTCCATCATGACCGGGTTACACTGGCTACTAGTTGGATCCGGGACCAGAATTTGTTTAATAGGGGAGCCCGGGCGTCAAATACTACCTGCTGTAACTCAGACCAGTCATAATAGGTAGTAATTTAGACTAGTAACATGCATATGGGAAAATACACAGAAGCTCCTGGGTGCTTCACACCCCTATATGAAAAATAATTGTAAAAAATACCCAAAATATAAAAAAAAGCCTGAAATTTGGGGATATCAAACCTGGGTTCCCAATCTACTCCCGTGTGAAATTTCGTGATAAAATTCCCAAAAACGTATCCGTGGCGAAGGAAATACTGTCCGAACAAAAATCTACCCAAACAGTTTTCTTTTCTATACATAGGAAATTTTTGTCTTTTTTGCCACGAATACGTTTCCTGGTATTTTTTCACGAAATTTCACACGGGAGTAGATTGGGAACCCACGTTTGATATCCCAAAATCCCAGATTTTTTAAAAATTTCTTGGTATTTTTTGAATGAATTGTTCGTATAGGGGTGCGGAGCACCCGAGTGCTCAAAATCCTCGTCCCATGCATATGTTACTAGTCTATGTTACTACCTTTATAGTGGGGAGCAGGGCCGTCCAACGCCATGTGCGAGCAGTGCGACCGCACAGGGCCCCCAAGTTTCAGGGGCCCCAGATTTTGGGCCTTGTTATATTTCTGGTAGTGTATTTTCTTTGGTTGCTGTTGGGCCAGCCGGCCTTGTTTGCTCGCCCGAGCGCCTCCCAAACTCTCTCCTGGTCCCTGCTCCCGATCAATTAGATTGTCGCTTCGTTTCGAGTCTTCTCGAGTCGCCCGCCTAGATCATACGCTTGCCGCCAGTTGCTCAGACAAAAAAAAAGAACTGCTTGCTGCGAGCGCCATCGCAAGGACCAGGAGGGCAGGGGCCATGGTGCAGAATTTGTGCCATGAATTTGAGCAGAAGTCAGGGCTAAACAGGGCGCCCGCACCACCAAGCAAAACAGAAGGAGCCGCTGGCTGAGCGCAAGGCTAAGGCCAGATCGAGCAGGATATTTAATTTACGCATCACCGACCTGTCAATGTCAATCACAGGTGCGCCCAAGCCATACAAGATTTGTTTTATGCTAATTTTTTCTATCAAATACATTAGTGGCTAATGAGTATACTGAACATGTGCATCGTTCTCCAGTTAATTAGCAAAATTGCTATATGTTCACTCTCAATGGGTGAAATATTTGGCGAAGATAGTTCGTACGATATATTCCCAAATATTGTACGGAATAACACATGTATAAAGCATGCAATTGAACTGGGAGTTTGCATTCAGTGCGAAAAAGTGAGATTATGCTTTAGCTATATGAATATTTAATTTTAGGGCCCCCATTCACATTTCGCACCGGGGCCTCGAATTTCTGGAGACGGCCCTGGTGGGGAGTAACATATGTGTGGTGTAATGCAACACTTCATTTTTTAGGTTGTAGACTCGTATTGTCTTGGTATGTGCGATGTTACAGTAACTAGCTATGTTACCACATGCCCCTCTTTCCTTATTAATTACTCGTCACATCATGTGTTTTGTCTACAGATGTGTGATGTTACCACCTATGTTACTCCCACTATGGAGATTTAATTAACAAAATGTTAATGCATGCCATAAAAAATTATATCGTTCATGCATTAACATTTTAGTAGTTAAATCTATGGTCAAATTTGACCCAAATACGATGGGAACCAATCAATAATGACGGAGATGGTATTGTCCAAGACCTTATAAAGTACTACCTCCATCCTGGTTTATAAGTCCCCTCTGTATTTTGTGCCAAATTTTGACTAGGAATTTAACTAACAAAATATTAATGCATGTCACAAAAAATTATATTGTTAGATTCGTATTTGAACCTTGTTTCCAATTGTGTTATTTTTATGACATGCATTACACTTTGTTAGTTAAATTTAAGGTCAAAATTTGGCACATAATATAAAGGGGACTAATAAATCAGGATGAAGATAGTAATACATAAGTCTGAAGACACCACCTTGGCAGCATCTGTCACTACTTCTATCAACTTGATGAGGGGGTGCGTATTGTCAGGGCCGCCTGCTCAGACCTCATAGCAAAGCCCAACATCTAAAACAGAAGATCTCAACAAAGCCGCCATCGCCGGGTCTGGGGCACAGACCGGTTCAGCGCACTCTCAGCGGGCACTGTATGCACGCGCTATAGAGGTCACCGCCACCATCTTCCACCGATCCATCTTTAGAGCAGGTACCGACGCATCGACCTTGCCAGGCCTGCCGCCGACGCCACCTCCCAACGCGCGTCCATCATTACGCATCCGTCACCGAGACCCTCTAGCATCACATCTCCGAGACTGCACGTCGATGATGTGTCACATGAAACGCTGCTCAACCGCTGAAACCGTCCATTGATCCCTCGAGCCAATGCACACCCCTAAGAATGATGTCCCCAAGGGGGGAAAGACACAGGAGCGCCGCAGTCATCCATCGACTGTAGGCATGTATGGTTGCTGTAAAGCACTAAGAAATTGAACTTGAGGGTTGACAAATCAAAATGGTTGAACATAGATAAGATAAAATTACTCAAGACATTGGTTGCCTTTTAGTTCACTTTATTTCCAATGCTCTTTTTAGGTAGTGCCCGGGATTGGCTGTGGTAGGATTGCCCAGAATGCTATGTATCCCACTGGCAAATAAGAAGCCAAACAGCTGCAACCACAGAGTGTCAAACCCTACTGGGCTCACGCGATACCTCTCAACAATACCACCTAATTAAACCATTCTTAGTCTTCTCTATAGTAGTCCTGCGAGATGACATAGCTTGATGCCTTGAGTACAACAAGATCGAGGTGTTGACAGATACTACAAGGTGAGCAAATGCTTATGTTGAAACATATTATTTTGCTAATGTTATTCCATGTAAAATATTTACTTACATATATCCATCTACATTGCATGTATGTAAATTTTTCATGAGAAAGAGATGAGTTTTGCGCCCTTTGCAAAAGAAAAATGTTCGGTATTATTTTCTAACATTTCCTTTGCTATTTTTGGGACTCTGAATATGAGAACTCTTCTTGCACTATAGCAGCGGTTGACCAAGATAAGAGATGGTGTCTTGTCGGAATGAAATTTTGGAGTCACAAACATAGCCCGGGCTCCTTGTAGTTATGATAGTATGGCTACACATCACAATGATTCATAAGGCAGGCTTACTTTCAGAAGATATGGACTCTTGGAATTATCCACTACCATGTGAGAAGCAAGGACTGCTACTGAGTGCTAATGAGCCATTGGATCGGTGGTAGAAGTTTCCAATTGTCAGAGTAAATTACATATGGTTGTGAGCTTAACAGAGAAAGACCACCCCTCTTCCTAGACCAAAAACAACACCACTGAGTGACTCATTCATACTACTCATCAACTACCTTCTTGAACCCTTTTTGTTGGTGATTGAAGACCCATCGCTGAAATCAAAATGCTACAACTGCAATGGGACCCGAGTGATTGCCCTGCTTCAGCTTGGCGAGGAGACATTAATTCTTGACGGCATGGATTGCCTTGGGCCTTGTATTCAAGTGACTTGGGATCTTGGTCGTTTACATCCTCTTCAGGGCAAGACAAATTTAAGGGAAGGGGATTGTCAGTGACGTACCCTATATTCAACTATTCTCGTCTTCCTCGTTGAGCTGTGTTCGTGTGTGCGCGTGCGAGAGCGCGCGTGTGTAATTTGACTTGTACTCTGAATTAATGTCTAATTGAGTGAACTAGTAGCATGTTTCTAACACTCTTGCTTCTCTCAACCAACTGTATTGATTTACTACTATTGCACGCTAAGTTACAATAAAAAAAACGTGTGCACATTGGAAGTTATGAATTAGATATAGATTACAATGTTCTAGAGATGAAACATCTCCTTGTACCGCAAGTCTCTAAGCCATCCAAGTTTGTACCACTATATATGCTCTCATCTGGGTCAGACCAATAAACACTGATATATTTATGATTCCTATATAATTTCCCACATACTGAGCTTGCTTAATCTCTTCTCATGCATCTATTTATAAGTTATAACACATAACAAAGCGGAAATTTCCTAGTTGTACACAACCGTCCTTGCCAATTTGAGCTTTCGGGAGAAACGGTTGATGTATAGAACTTATAACAATGTACCAGTTGCCACCCATGGACATTCATCACATGAGAGTACATAAATGCTCCACCAACCTTAATGATTTTCCCCTTATATATATCACCCCGTCATCGCTGTGTAGATAGCACACCCTATACTTCCATTTAGTTTTAGTGTGTGATAGCCACAAACATTGGAGAGAACATATGAGAGAAGAGCCAAAGATATGTAAGAACACACAGGACTGGGAGGCGTCGGGAATAGAGACGAGTTGAGTATTGGTCTTGGATGAAGTTATTCTGGAATACATAGCTTGACCAAAATCACAACAAGAACGAGGTCTGGCAATAGCACCTAGGTTAGTACATCATGTAGGGAAACTCACATAAACAAATGAAAACAAATTGGGAGAGAAGAATCGAAGAGTTGAACAAAACAAGTGGGAATAGGAGGCCAAAAGACCATGGGATTGTTTTCCTTTTCTTTTTTTGGATATAAAGCTTGGATCTTTTCTGTGGATGAGTGAAGTTGGACAAGAAGTCAAGCTGCATCTTCCTAGCTAGCGTGAAGACGGATGTTGAAACTGCGCTGCTTAGTGTTCCTCTCTTGTTTTTTAAGTGGATTGTGGGACGTAGCAATTCTATCCCCCCCTCTCTCTCTCACCCTAATCAATTCCTGTTGCTCCATGGCATGGCTTCAGGGCGTGCTTGGTTGCCCGCATGCAGCCAACCAGGCCCGCGCGGGATGTGCGCGGCCTGTTTGGTTGCCTGGGCTGCATGCGGTTTGTGGCCCGCACGGACCTTAAAGCAGCCCGCAGCCTGGCCGGGCGAAAACTGCCGAATCGGCAGTTTCTCACGAGTCTGACTCGGCGCGGCCACGCGTGCGAGGCAGTTGCACGCCTCGGGCAGCCCAGGAGACGGATGGGACGTCTTATAACTCGCCCCCCCACTCTCCTGTCACCGCCGAGTCGCACTGTTCCCACCGCTCCCTCTCTCTCACCGCCCCTTCCTTTCCTCTCCTCCGATGGCTCCGCCTCGCCCACCGCCGCGCCACCCTCTGACCCCCGTCGACCAGCGCATCGCCAGCATCCAGGAGCGCTGGCTGGCCGGGCTCCAGAACTCGGGCCGGGACCTGGCGTCGGCGCTGCGAGCGCCGTCCCCCATCTGCTGCCGGCCACCACGAGCGCCGGCCAATGCGGTGCCGGCCGTTCCTGCTCCGCCGCCGATTCCGGACCTCGTGGTCCTTGGCTCGACGCCGGCGCCGTCCACGGAGCCGACGCTTCTTGGGACCCCATTGGGCAGGGGGGTTTTCTTGACCCCCGTCCAAGGGTTTTCTGGTGTCGGCGGGCCGTCCTCCTCGACCTCCGGCGTGGCGATGAGCACAGGGCCGATGCCGCAGGCCGTCGCCAGGGCCGGCTCCTCCTCTGCTCCGCCACCTCTCTCCTTCCCACCCGGGTTTTCACCCCGGCCTCGGTTCGCTGCGCGTGCTCCGGTGAGTCAAACCCCCTCAATGCTTGCTCGTAGATGTATATTAGGGGTTTATTTCTTAGGCATGTGCTAGTAGTTAGTGGATTCGATAGGATTAGATAGGATTCGAGTAGATCCAATTGGATGCAAACCCAATCGAATCGAATCGGACCGATCTGTTCTTGTTTCGTACAGTGTGTGTCCTAGGATAATTTTCTTCTGCTACTGCTAGTGTGTCCTAGGATCTGTGTTCAAGCTACTAGCTGTGTTCATGCTAGAATCCCCAATGGTAGTATGCTTTGCTAGGATCTGTGTTCATGGTAGGGTCTTGCTAGGATGTGTGTTCATGCAAATAGCATGTTCATGTTCAATCTAGGATCATGTTCATGTTGTTGTTCATGTTGCTAACATACATGTTCAAGCTAGGGTTTGTGTTGATTGTTATACGTGCATGTAGTAGGACCATTTTAGGATGCCGCCAAATGTGCATGGCTGCACATGGGTGCTATTGGCACTTGCTGTTGCTATTTTTAGATGTTTCCATGCTTAGGATAGTGCACTGATGAGCGGCAGTTGTAGAAAAGCAGATGCCACTGATCAGTGGACTTGGCCAACAGCAAGTGCCACTGATCAGTGGCACTTCCTGTTGGGCAAGTCCACTGATCAGTGGCATTTGCCTAACAGCAAGTGCCATTGATAAGTGGCATTTGCTCAAAGAGTTTGTGTACTGATCAGTGGCATTTGTTCTTGGGCAAATGTCTCTTATCAGTGCCATTTTGCAAAGAGTTTATGCACTAATACTTGTCGTCTTACCTGACAAGATATTGAAGACTGACTGGGATGTGGCGGGTGGAGGAGCTCAGGTGGTGGCCGGAGCTGAGGGCGCCGAGGATTTCATCCCCACGAACAGGTGGCTCAGGACGGTGGACCTGCCTGGCAGGATCGCCTTCATGAGCCTGCCTCGTTCAAGGGGACGATCTCCGAGGCAGGGCCACGAGGAGGGGGCCCGGGAGCCGCTGCGCTTCTAACAACAGATCAAGGACAACAAGGACCTCGCCATGCTCGTCGTCCCTCCCAAGTTCGTGGAGGTGATGAACACCTGGCTGGTCATCCAGCGGCTCCCGCGCGTGGTCAGGCTGTCAGCGAACAAGCGGTGCGTGTTCTCGGTGCAGGTCCAGAACTTCGAGGGGCACATGGTGCTTGGCCGGGGCTGGAACTACTTCTGCCGCCGCCACCGGATCGTCCCCGACGACCTCATCCTTGTGCACATCTTAGGACTCGGACTAAAGGTTCAGATCTACAACCACAACTCCTCGGTCATGTGCAGGTTTCGTTGCAGCAGGCACAACTGCCATGGTGACATCGAGCATGCTATGTAGTTAAGTTAAGTAAGGTGTTAGTGTTGAACTTTTATGGTGTGTGGCGAGACTTGTGCTGGGAACTTGTTCATATTTTGGCCAGGAGCAGCACCCTGGCATGGAGCAGGGAAGAAGGATGCCCCTGCTGTTAATCTAGACTTATGCTATGTAGTTAAGTTTGCTGTCATTTCCTTGCTTGCTGTGTTAAGTTTGCTGTCATTTCTTTGCTTGCTTTGTTTGATCTTGCTGTTGTGCTGATCATGTGGTGATAAGGCCACCACATTTGAATGGAGTGAGCAGAACACAAACGCTGTTTGCAACCAAACAGCTGAAGTTTGCATCTGCTCACACCCTAAGCAGAAAAACGCCAACCAAATAGCAGGGGGTAAGTGCCCCTCCATGTAATGTAGGCAATCAAACAGGTTGCATCTGCTGCATATGTGGCTGCATTTTAAGAACCAGGCTGGCTGGAGATGGACATGCAATACAACTACTGTTGCAAACTGCAACCAAACACGCCCTTAGAGTATCTATACCCTGCCTTCTCAAATCATCCTCAAATATCCACGGATACGTCCGTTCAGTGACCATAGGGCTGAGGCATTGTGGCCGAAGATAACCATGATGGTTTGACCAGGACTCTAGGTGGCACTACCGCACCAAGTAGAAAGAGGACAGAACAACCTTTTCGTAATTTCGCGATCGGGTCTAACGTGGCTGCGTCACCCAGTTGCTGATGGATTCGCGTGAGGCCTGATCGCCACCGCCTGCCGGCTTGCGGCCTGCAACTCCAGCTGGAGAGGCAGACATGCCCAATCATCATTCTTACGTGGCAACGTCGGGAAGATGCCGATTTTAGTTAAGGTACTGATTTTGCCGTGATAGTCGATACTCCTTCCAATCCATAATAAGTGCCGTGGTATTATCAAGGGAGTAATATTTTAGGGATAATCGATACAAATTTTATTGGATTGATCTAGCAACTCTGTGCTAATATCCAAGGATCTGTCTAGGGCACATCTAGATCTGCCTTAATTGTTGCACATCTAAATGACTCAATCAAACTAGAAAAAAAGAAAAGAAAATACCTACACGAATCTTCACGTAAAATCAATGGCATATGATATAGATGTGCAACTCTAGATATGCTTTAGCATACATGAGTTGATAGAGTCCACAGTAAGAGAACAAGCACCTCATCCAGAGAGAGAGGGAGAGAGGGAGAGAGAGATAAAGGGGGAAACTTTTCTCTCTCTCTTCATCTATCCCAAGCACATGCAAGTGACCGGATATATAAGGGAGAAAATGAGGAGTATGTCTGCATGCACGGATAAATAGAGGCTCAAAATTAACACCCCTGGATACGACTAGGCGCGCCCGCGGGCGTTTAGTGGCAGATTTGCTAAGTCCGGTTGTAGATGCTCTAAGGTCGAGAGAGCCTTGCGAATTTTTTCTTTTTGCGAGAAAACTTCTAATCCATATATTCATCATGTCAAGGTAGTACAAAACCACCAGAATTAAAAATTACATCTAGGTCGTCCGTAGACCACCTAGCAACGAATACAAGCATTGGAGCGAGATTAAGGCAAGCCGTCGTCTTTGCCCCTCCCTTGTGCAAACCAGAAAAACCTTGTTGTAGTAGATAGTAATGAATTGATCGTGCTAAAGCCCCATAGAACCAGTACACCAGAACAACTGCCACCGATGAAGAGAAAGCGTAGAACGAAATGATACAACCTGTAGACACACAAACGCATACGAACAAAGACCGGATCCACCGAAGACAAACACTGACCGAATACGACGAGATCCGTCGAGACACACCTCCGCACGCCCTCCAACGATGTTAGAAGTACCACCAGAACAGGGGCTGGGTGGGAAGAACCTTATTCCATTTTCAGAAAGACGCCGTCCCCTTGTCTTCTTGAGCATGATACAAACCCTAACAAAAGCCACGCAGAACTAGCGCACCAAAACAACAACCGCCACCGATGATGAGAAGTGTAGATTGAAAGGATACAACCTGTAGACACACAAACGCATACAGACGAAGACGAATCCACCGAAGACAAACACTGACCTAATACCACGAAATCCAGCGGAGACACACCTCCACATGCCCTCCGACGACGCTAGAAGTACCGCCGGAATGGGGGCTGGGCGGGGAGAACCTTATTCCATTTTCAGAAAGCCGCCGCCCCTTGTCTTCTTGAGCATGACACAAACCCTAACAAAACTCAAAAAAGCACCTGACGCCCCCCCCCCCCCCCCCCCCCCCCCCGCCCGGCCGCGCTGGCAAGGACTGCAATCCATCGCGCCTCCATGGTCCTAGAACCATCGAAGCCGAGGCGGCTTGGCGCGGGCACGAAAAACCCTAGTGGAGCAGCTTTTGGTCGCTGGAGCGAAGGGGTACATATACAAGCACGATGGCAAAAAGGTTGATACGTTGACAAACTGAATATGAATAATGAACTAAAGCTGCAACCATTAAGTGTCAAACTCAACTCTGGTCAAGTGGTGGGTTCACGTACCATTAGTTTCGTGCATCAGACATGGGAGCAGGGATGCAAGTGGATATCCCACGAAATCAACGACTTAGTTCACCTCTGCTCGTTAGATTAACACTAAATTTACACTATACTATTGCCCTCAAACCCACCCGCCTTGTTTCCGTATAGGACTTTGCTACACCTATATACAACACCTACGTAAACCTACGTGAAGGCTGACTTGGCGTGGTTTAATTGGAGCAAAAAATGGCCCAGGCCCCACCCACGGAAATCAGGGGGCAGGAGAGAATTAGATTATAGGAAGTTAAGCAAGAGTACGTAACAATGTTTTTAGAGAAAAGGCATACGCCCGACTTTATAAATAAAGCCATTAGGCAGGTAGCAACCACATAACAGAACGTACCACACACCAGCCAGACCCCAACCACGGGTCAAACGAAAGAGAAGACAGTCAAGTATATGGCTCCCTCGCCAGTACACGGCACGCAGGCCGGAAGAGAAAGTCTCAAATAAAGCTAAACTACCGGTCCCAAAAGAAAAGCAACTAAGCATCCTGCTCTTGTCTGCATAACTGAGAAGCCGAAGCCCGAACTTTGGAGATCAGCATAGAGAGCGTATCCTGGTCGTCGACCTTAGTCAATGATTTCCACTGCTGCAAGAAAGCACACGATTTAAATAAGCAATCAGCAGGTTTAGCCGGGAACACGTGCTCAATAGTAAATTTGTTCCTAGTCGCCCAAAGGGACCAGCAGAGAGCCCCCCGGCCCACCCAAAAGATACATCTGGGGACGCCAGACAGGTTGTTTGCTAAGCTGCGTAGCTCGGCAAAGGAGGCAGGGGCCCAAGAGACAAGAAGCCAATCTCTCACGCAGCTCCAAATGAGCTTAGCCAAGACACAATGGAAAAAAATATGCTCCGTATCCTCCAAAGCACCGCACAGAGCACAGAATTGGGAACCCGGCCCATTTCTCTTACGAATCTGATCAGCCGAAGGCAGCCGGCCTCTAAAGGCTTGCCATAAGAAAATTTTAATCTTAGGAGGAATCAGGGCCTTCCAAATATGGGAAAAACGATTAGTAGGCGTGCCGCCAACAAGCTTAGAATAGAGCGACTTAACAGAAAAGCGCCCAGAGGCAGACAACGGCCAAGTCACCGAATCCATGTTCGTCGAGAGCGAAGGGAAGAAGGCAGTAAGGCGTTGCCAGTCTTCAAACTCTACAGGCGACAAGGATCGACGGAAGGCCAGGTTCCACCCATGGGAAGCCAACTCCGCAATAGAAATATCCGGATCAGAGCAATAAGAAAATAGGGTCACAGAGAGGGGTGAGTCTCCACACCACCAGTCGAGCCAAAACCTAATAGAGGAGCCATCCCCAACTACAAACTTAACAAAAGACTGGAAAACAGGCCTAACTTTGACCAGGGACTTCCAAAACTGAGAACCACCACGCGAGTGGGCAAACATCGGGCTCGAGGAAGGGAAATATTTAGCCTTAAGAATAGACAGCCAAAGGGGCTGGTCCTCAGCACTCATAATCTTCCACCACAATTTGATCAGCAAGCATTGGTTCATGAACCCCCAAGGTTTTTGGGCCTACACATCAACTTCCATTTAACAAAGCGATATTAACGTCGATTATCAGCAGCGTTCCAGTAGAGCGCCCCACGGTGTTTATCAAAACCAGCATGTGTCCCACCCGATAAGAGGTAGAAGCCCATTAGGAACATGGGGAGGGAGGACAGGCAAGCATTGATCAAAGCCACTTTACCCGCATTGGAATTATACCTACCACGCCAGGGAAGGACCCTGTTGCCCACCTTTGTAACCACCGGGGCAAATTCTTTCGCATGAAGCACGTCCGGGGATATGGGAAGGCCCAAATATTTGAAAGGGAAAGACCCTAGCTTACAATTAAGAAGATGTGCCACTCGCACAGCTTCAGACTCGTCCACACCAGTAACAATCACTTCACTCTTGGCAAAGTTTATCTTAAGGACCGACATCGCCTCGAAGCAGAGGAGAATAAATTTGAGATGGGCGAGGCAAGCATCATTCAGCTCAACCATAATGATAGTGTCATCCGCATACTGAAGGTGGGTCATCCCTTGGGGGAGAAGATTAGAGCTAACCGGAGAGATGTGCCCATACGCTGCTGCCCTAGAAAGCAAACGGGATAAGGCATCCGCAACAAAGTTGAACAGAATGGGCGAGGCAGGATCACCTTGCCGAAGGCTCCTACCATTGGCAAAAAACTTACTAACCTGACCATTAATAGAGATGGCAGTATGACCTCCCGAGACCAACTGCATGATTCTATGAACAAGGTGCCCCTCAAACCCTTTAGCCAACAAGACCCTACGCAAAAAAGGCCAGCTCACCGAATCGTAGGCCTTCTCAAAATCGAGTTTAAGTGTAGGATTATTTTTCTGTATATGTGAGATTGACATGAACAAATTGTTGCAGAGACAAAGAGTTTCCCCTCCTTCAAAAAATTTGATGAGATAATGAGAAACATATGTACGGTTAAATACACTGAACACGGAAATGGAAGACATCAAGAGACGCATGTTCTTTAGAGAAATCAGGGTCTGGCATCGCATTCTCCTTCCTTCGTGGCGGAGCGGATGGACTGCTAGGAGCCTTCAGATCTGAGCCCGGGCAATTCTGGCGGGTGGCCTACTCGTGCGTGGATCCAGCACAACACGATTCCTCGAGCATTAATGGTCTCTTATCATGGGAGGGTTCTGTGAGGCGCTGCCCTTCTCTTCCTCCATTGACGGTGACGTGTCGTCGAGGCCGTCAGAATGCTACCATTAATCTAACACGATATATTGAAAGCACGAACAAGGTAAATAAGGCAACTCAACAACGGATGTACTCATATTCTGAGGAGGCAGTACTAGTTAATCATACCCACCGTTGAGACAAACCCTGGCACTCGGGAGGGTTACTAAGGTTATCCTCCATGCTACTCCAGGGGCAGCAACACCGTTGATGCACCAGCATCGACACTAGTGCACAGGAAGCCCGTTCCAGCGCCGCTGGGTTCCCCCACAGCCATCGGTAGATCGAAGTATCGGTCTTGTTTTCCATGTGGATTCGAACATGAAATTCTTGGACTTGACGATACTATAAGGGAAAAAGGTTAGTTATTTGTGCGCTTCACTTTACGGTACCATGTACCAGAAATATCTTTTTAGTTTGCCCTTGTATCTGAAATCCCCAACACTGAGAAGATCCTAGCATAGTTGTTTGTGACATCACTGATTAGAGTGATAAATAAGCATAGTCTTCTTTTCCATGTGGATTAAAGAACGGCATACTGAAATCATGTTTACTGAACCAAGACTTGAGGAGGCAGAGCAACTAAAGTAGAAATGCATATATTTCAGTTTCGTAAGTTCATTGATAACCCACGTCTGTTTCCTGAGGGCTACTAAGGTTCTCCTCCGTGCCACTCCCAGGCACCAACTCCATTGATGCTCTGCCACTTGTACCAGCATCGACACCAGTTGCAGAGGAAAGCCCGGTCGGTTGCTTTTGGATTCCCCCACAGCCACCGGACGTCACGATACGGGAGGCAACGGTAGCCATTTGACAGCCAAGGTTTCTCCCATGATATGAGCCATAGATAGTCTCTGCCTTTAATGAGCAGATGGACGGTGGATCACCCTGCCGTTACTGGTGACAGTCGCCTAGTAGCACAATGGGCGGCACCGCCAACGGAGAGAACGGAGAAGGCCTTGGAGCCGCCTGAATTCGAAGAGGGCGAGAGATGTTGGATTACATATGTTTTTCCGCAGACATTCGTACCATTTTTTGTGTTGTTCTTGTGTGCGGTTCACATAACCCACACTTGTTATACGCTGCTTGTAGTTAGCATCACGTCTATTTACACAGGGAAAGAAGGAATCGTGATTATGGGCGTGTTTGGTTGCCGTAGACAATAGTAGCTGCATTGCATAGCCTTCTCAACTCAGCCTGGCTATACAAATGCAGCCTCAAATGCACCATCTGCATGTTGTTTGGTTGCCTGCATGCCCTCTTGCCTGCATGGGCTGAACCACACTGCCTGGTGTTTGGTTGCCTGCATGTTAGTGGACAAACCCAAGGCATGGTGTTTGGTTGTATGCAACGCCTGGTGTGTGGTAACCTCTTTGGCTAGTTGGTGAGGTTACCAGCACACTTCGGCACAACCATGTAGCACACATCATAAGTAGAGCAGAGTATAAACAGAGGATCAACTACTTAAGAGCATATTTCAGATAAGCAGTGCCACACTTCATAACAGTTCAACGCATAAACCATAAACATAAACAGTTCAAAGCAGACTCGATAGTACTTAGGGAGGCCCCGGCCCTACTCCTTGGCGGCGAAGGCTTCGTCGTGCTTCCCGCACTTGTTGACGACCTCAATGCCATCGTCGTCGAAGATGATGACCTTGAGGGTGTCGGGAGTGAGGAGCTTGAATGTCACCATGTAGCCGATCTTGATCTGATGAACGACTGCGTAGGTGGCCCAACCCTAATCCATGGTCACCCTGCCGTTCATCAGCTTCACCATCACCTTCCAGGAGCAGCCGGTGTTATTCCTGAGCTTGAACTCCGTTGGCACCGCAATGAAGTGCTTGGTGAAGTCCAGGGGCATGGGGATGCACTCAAGCTTCGGTGCAAGGATGACCTTGTAGAAGTGAGTTGGGCCATCCTCCTGATGGTAGTGGCCGTAGTTGCGGCGCTTGTTGCTGGGGGGCTCCTCCATGCCCTCGTCGTTGCCACCCTCAGGCGTCTTCGGGTCTTCCTCGGCGGTGGGCGGCAGCACAACCTCGTTGGGCATTGGGTGAAGGGGCTGCTTGCCGTTGTTGTCAACAGCCGGGAGCACCTCCGTGCCCATCTCATTGCTCTCCTCGATCTGCACACAATTCATGGAGTCACGCACAGCACAGAGTTCATGGCTTATTGAAGAGCATGTAATTAAAACGGCATGACTGTCACTCTTCTCCTCCTCTCCATCGCCCCTATATTTACTCACCCTGCCCACCACTACTTACCCACCCCCTCTCTTCTCTCACTGTCAACCTTCCTCCTCCCCATCGCCATGAGCTCTAGCTCCAGCTCCAACGCCAACCCCTTCCCTTGGGGTATTGGCTGGAGGGCCTTCTTCCTCGGGTGGTCGGCTGGTTGCTACCTCTTGAGCACTGCGTTGGTTTTCCCTTGAAGAGGAAAGGGTGATGCAGCAAAGTAGCGTAAGTATTTTCCTCAGTTTTTGAGAACCAAGGTATCAATCCAGTAGGAGGCTACACACGAGTCCCTCGCACCTACACAAACAAATAAATCCTCGCAACCAACGCGATAAGTGAGGGAGTCCTTAGGGGGTCCTCGGACAGCCGGACTATATCCTTTGGCCGGACTGTTGGACTATGAAGATACAAGATTGAAGACTTCGTCCCGTGTCCGGATGGGACTCTCCTTGGCGTGGAAGGCAAGCTTGGCAATATGGATATGTAGATCTCCTCCCTTGTAACCGACTCCGTGTAACCCTAGCCCCCTCCGGTGTCTATATAAACCGGAGGGTTAGTCCGTAGGACAACAACAATCATACCATAGGCTAGCTTCTAGGGTTTAGCCTCTACGATCTCGTGGTAGATCAACTCTTGTAATATTCATATCATCAAGATCAATCAAGCAGGAAGTAGGGTATTACCTCCATCGAGAGGGCCCGAACCTGGGTAAACATTGTGTCCCCCGCCTCCTGTTACCATCCGCCTTAGACGCACAGCTCGGGACCCCCTACCCGAGATCCGCCGGTTTTGACACCGACATTGGTGCTTTCATTGAGAGTTCCACTGTGCCGTCACCATAAGGCTTGATGGCTCCTTCAATCATCGGCAATGATGCGATCCAGGGTGAGGTTTTCCTCCCTGGACAGATCTTCGTATTCGGCGGCTTCGTACTACGGGCCAATTCGCTTGGCCATCTGGAGCAGATCGAAAGCTACGCCCCCGGCCATCAGGTTAGATTTGGAAACTTGAACTACACTGCCGACATCCGCAGAGACTTGATCTTCGGCGGATTCGAGCCATGTCAGGTGCGCCGCACAATCACGACGAGCATGATTTAGCTCTGCCGTCGGACAGTGTTCGGGAGATCACACCTGCAACTACTCCGGCCCTCAATCCGGAACAAATTGCGCCATCTGTGGACGGGTGGATGGACCCCGCCACGGAGGCCGCACACTCAGTAGCGATAGCGCCGAATACCGACTTCACCTCCTACGAGACCCGTGTTGCCGAACCGTTGGATTCGTCCCCGGCCACGGACTCCGAGCTGCTTGCGTCTGCGCCCATCAAATCCGATTGGGCACCGATCATGGAGTTTACCTCCGCGGACATCTTTCAGCACTCGCCTTTCGGCGACGTACTAAACTCGTTGAAGTCTCTCTCCCTGTCAGGAGACCCTTGGCCGAACTATGCCCGGCTAGAATGGGATGCGGACGACGAAGAAATTCGCACCCCACCCACCACGCACTTAGTAGCCACTGTCGACGATTTAACCGACATGCTCGACTTCGGCTCCGAAGACATCGACGGTATGGACAACGATGCAGGAGACGAACAGGAACCACTGCCCACAGGGCGCTGGACTGCCACCTCATCATATGACATATACATGGTGGACACCCCCAAAGAAGGGGATGATGATAAGACAACGGAGGATAATCCCTCCAAGAAGCAACCCAAGCACCGACGTCAGCGGCGCTGCTCTAAGTCTCGCCATAGCAAAAGCAGTGATACCGGCACAAGAGACAATAACGCTCCGGATAGTGCCGAAGACGACGATAATCCCCTCCAGCCAGACCTCGAGCGGGAGGATGAACAAGCTAGCCCTCCGGAACAGGCAGCAAATGGAGAATCAGAGGATGACAATTACATGCCTCTCTCCAAAGACGAAGTGAGCCTCGGCGACGAAGAATTTATCGTGCCTGAGGATCCCGTCGAGCAGGAGCGCTTCAAGCGCTGGCTTATAGCCACAGCAAACAGCCTGAAGAAAAAGCAACAACAGCTTCGAGCTGATCAAGATCTGCTAGCGAATAGATGGACTGAAGTCCTGGCAGCCGAGGAATACGAACTCGAGCGCCCAACCAAGAGTTACCCCAAGCGCAGGTTGCTACCTCAACTCGAGGAGGAAGCATTGAAACCTACATCACCAGCGTATGATGCGGCTGATCAGCCACCTCGTGGCCGAGACAGAGAGGCATTTCAGCCCGAAGTCCAGCCCGCACCCCGCCGCCATTCAAACAAAAATACCAAGGCCCGGGGCAACACGCCGGACCTGCGAGACGTATTGGAAAACAAAACAAAACATGCAAGGTCGATATACGGATCACGAGGTCGCGCCCCAACACGTGACGATGATCGTCACGCCGGATACACTAAAAACAAATCCGGCCGGGCCAAACACAGCAGACAAGACTCGTATGAACTGCGTCGTGACATAGCCCGGCACCAAGGCGCCGCACACCCCTTATGCTTCACTGATGAAGTAATGGATCACGAATTCCCAGAGGGTTTTAAACCCGTAAACATTGAATCATATGATGGTACAACAGATCCCGCGGTATGGATCGAGGATTTCCTCCTCCACATCCACATGGCCCGCGGTGATGATCTACATGCCATCAAGTACCTCCCACTAAAACTCAAAGGACCAGCTCGGCATTGGCTGAATAGCTTGCCTGCAGACTCCATCGACAGTTGGGAGGATCTGGAAGATGCATTCCTTGACAACTTCCAGGGCACTTATGTGCGACCACCGGATGCTGATGACTTGAGCCATATAACTCAGCAGCGAGGGGAATCGGCCAGGCAATTCTGGACCCGGTTCCTAACTAAGAAAAACCAAATTGTCGACTGTCCGGATGCAGAGGCCTTAGTGGCATTTAAGCATAACATCCGTGACGAGTGGCTCGCCCGGCACCTCGGCCAGGAGAAGCCGAAGTCTATGGCAGCCCTCACGAAGCTCATGACCCGCTTTTGCGCGTGTGAAGACAGCTGGCTGGCTCGCAGCAACAACACATCAAGAAGTCATGGCACTTCAGATACAAAGGATACTAACGGCAGACCACGTCGTAACAGACACAAGCGCCGCAACAACGGCGACAACGCCGAAGACACGGCAGTCAATGCCGGATTCAGTGGCTCTAAATCCGGTCAGCGGAAAAAGTCATTCAAAAGAAGTAATCCGGGCCCGTCCAGTTTGGACCGCATACTCGATCGCTCGTGTCAAATTCACGGCACCCCCGATAAGCCAGCCAATCAGACCAACAGAGAATGCTGGGTGTTCAAGCAGGCCAGCAAGTTGAACACCGAAAACAAGGACAAGGGGCTGCATAGCAAGGACGAGGAAGAGCCTCGGCCACCGAACACAGGAGGACAGAAGAGATTCCCTCCACAAGTGAAAACGGTGAACATGATATACGCAACCCACATTCCCAAGAGGGAACGGAAGCGTGCACTAAGGGACGTCTATGCGATGGAGCCAGTCGCCCCAAAATTCAACCCATGGTCCTCTTGTCCGATCACTTTCGATCGCAGGGACCACCCCACTAGTATCCGTCATGGCGGATCTGCCGCATTGGTCCTTGACCCCATCATCGACGGATTTCACCTCACTAGAGTCCTTATGGATGGCGGCAGCAGCCTGAACCTGCTCTATCAGGATATAGTGCGCAAAATGGGTATAGACCCCTCGAGGATCAAACCCACTAAAACCACCTTTAAAGGTATCATCCCAGGTGTAGAGGCCCATTACACGAGCTCAATCACACTGGAAGTGGTCTTCGGATCTTCGGACAACTTCCGAAGCGAGGAGTTAATCTTCGATATCGTCCCGTTCCGTAGTGGCTATCACGCACTGCTCGGGCGAACTGCATTTGCCAGATTCAATGCGGTACCGCATTATGCATACCTCAAGCTCAAAATGCCAGGACCTCGTGGGGTTATAACAGTCAATGGAAACATAGAATGCTCGCTCCGCACGGAGGAGCACACTGCGGCCCTCGCAGCAGAGGCACAAAGCAGCCTTTTAAGGCAAGCCGCCAATTCGGCGATAAAGCCCCCGGATACCTTCAAGCGAGTCCGGAGTAACCTGCAACAGGATCGCCTGACACGTTCAGAGCTCGCCTAGCAATTCGGCCCCCGTCCTAGTCCCAGTCAAGCGACGAAATCTGTGCCGCGCGTATATAATAACGCACTAAAAATACCATGGGCTTAGGCGGGGGCACGACCAGGGCACGTCCCAAAATGCGGCTCAACCGCCCCAGGGGCTGTATATCTTGATCATTTTCTCTCTTTCAGGACCTTACTCTCTGGAAGCCCTTTTCCGCAGTCTGATTGCTGGACACATTACGGGAAGGAACAACCTAGGAGGCAAGAAGCTAAGACGTACAAGGGAATCCCCAGGTGGTCTCTGATAACAATCGAAGTACCCGTTTTTAATACCCATACGCAGCTTGCCCTTGGATAGGACATGTCAAATAGTCCTATTTTTTTGCTTATTGCACTACTTGTATCAGTACGCTTCGACGTATTATTTAAATAACAATGCATAGCATTAGTCTATTATTGCATTACCCTTCCCTTTTTCCTTGTCTGTTTATTTACGACAACTTGCACCCATACATTCTGGTACGACCAGTACGCCAGGGGCTTCAGTATACCCCATAATACAGCGTGAGAAGTCCGAACACTTTCAACAGTGCAGCACCCCGAACTTATAGCATTATATGCATCAGCTCCGAATCATGTCTTGGGTCAATAGTTGGGATTGCCCAGCTCCCATGTTTTGGTACCTTACGTTCCGCAATATCGGCTAAGGTAGCGCTCGGAGAACTACTGCGATTGTGTCCCGGTTCTTCCGGACGAGCACCTCAGTAGAGAAAGCCGAAAACTGACTGTCATGATAAGACGAGAGCTGGTCGCTGTTCGAGAGGTTTCAAGTCCTTAAAGACTTTTTCCGCTTCGGGCGAGGAGTCGGCCTTGCTCGACTTAGGCGTATATAGCGCCCCAAATTTGGCCTTCCGAATACCAGGGGCTTCGCCAAAATTTAAAATTGTAGACTTCTATGGCTAAGTGAGAGTGATAAAGCCTTATAGTCCGATTGCCTGGTTCGTTGTGCTAAACACCTCCCTCGAAGGACCCAAAATTGGGATAAAGAGTGCTCAGGTTTATCCCGAACACCCCAGTACTAGTTACATGGGGGCAGAAGCCGACGACTGGCCAACTCTTAGATTTTATAAACGGCCGCATAGAAGGTAATATTTTAAATTCACAAGCGTTGCATAACGCAAATGAACTCGTTTCATATTACAGGATCACATAAGTACATTCATTCGAATATTACATCCTTAGCACATTCCTCTGCCACAAGGCGAGAACCCTTCAGGACACTGTTATAATACATTTCGGGGTGGCGATGCTCCTTGCCTTCCGGCGGCCCCTCCTTCACCAGCTTCTCGGCGTCCAGCTTCGCCCAGTGCACCTTTGCCCGGGCAAAAGCCCTGCGCGCACCCTCGATGCAGACGGACCGCTTTATGACTTCAAGCCGTGGGCAGGCATTCACAAGCCGCCTCACCAGGCCGAAGTAGCTATTAGGCAGGGGATCACCAGGCCACATCCGGACTATAAGACGCTTCATGGCCTGTTCGGCTGCCTTGTGGAGCTCAACCAGTTGCTTCAGCTGGTCGCTCAAGGGCATGGGGTGTCCGGTCCCAGTATACTGAGACCAGAACAACTTCTCCGTCGAGCTCCCCTCCTCGGCCCGGTAGAACTCCGCGGCATCTGACACACTGCGGGGTAGATCTGCGAACGCTCCTGGAGAGCTCCGAACTCGGGTAAGTAAAAGGAAATTTTCTTTCACATGCTTGCTTTGCATAATGAATGCCTTACCCGCCGCTATCTTCTTAACCGCCTCAATTTCCTGGAGGGCCTTTTGGGCTTCGGCCTTGGCGTGTTGTGCGCTTTGGAGGGCCTTCGCAAGCTCGGACCCTTGCGTCTTAGAGTCACGCTCCAAGGACTCATGCTTTTGGACGAGGGCCTGGAGCTCTTGCTGCACCTCGCCTACTCGGGCCTCTTGTTTCTCTCGCTCGAAGCGCTCCTTGGCCGCCTTGTCCGCGGCCTCGGACAGCGCCTTCTTCAGGGTCGCCACTTCGGTCGTGACCCCTAGCAAAATTCATGACGATCCTATGATCTAAGCAACCACCCTTGTTTTTTCTTATCAATATACAGACGGGGTATCACTTACCTTTGTTCTCTTCGAGCTGCCTCTTGGTAAGGCCGAGCTCTTCCTTGGACCGCTCAAGGTCCCGCTTCAGTGCGGCGACCTCCGCAGTACGTGCGGCAGCGGCCAGCAGTGAAGCCTGCATATGCACATAGACATATTATGATTAGACTCCTGCGATTATTATTTGATCCTCTATTCGGCTTTTCTTCGCGAACACCAATCAGAGCATCAGGGGCTACTGTCTATGACATAATATTTTCTTATAATTTGATTACTTACCTCAAAGCCTGTTAGGAGGCTGGCACAGGCTTCAGTCAGTCCGCTTTTGGCGGACTGAACCTTCTTGACCACCGCACTCATGATAGTATGGTGCTCTTCATCAATGGAAGCACCGCGAAGCGCTTCCAGCAAGTTGTCCGATGCCTCTGGATGGACAGAGGTCATCGGCACAGACGGCTCGCCCCCCTTAGCGAGGGGTCGCCCGACGGAGTCTGGAACCACTGGAGGTTCCGGCACAGTATTCAGCTGGGGGCCAAGCTTGTTGCCCCCGCCATTGGATCCCTTGGGAGTCTTGTTCCCCATGCGCCCCGTGTCCGGGATGTCGCCTTGGGGTGCCTCCAAGACTATCTCCCCTTGAGCTACCACCCTTCGAGACAACACCTCGGCGTCGTCCGTAGGGTGGGGGAGGTGGCGGTCGGGAGTGAATCGTTGTTCATCGCCAACGGATCCAAAGACCCATCCAAAGAGGATACGTCAATATGGGCCTTGGAGGGACTGCATGATCATGTTCGGCATGATA
This sequence comes from Aegilops tauschii subsp. strangulata, assembly GCF_002575655.3. Classification (NCBI taxonomy): domain Eukaryota; kingdom Viridiplantae; phylum Streptophyta; class Magnoliopsida; order Poales; family Poaceae; genus Aegilops; species Aegilops tauschii. Next base: position 7,168,018 of record NC_053037.3, on the reverse strand, counting down.
AGGAGCAATAAAATGAAACATACCAAAATTATTATGGTATCCGGATACTTACGACTTCGCCAGGGGCTTGTCCCTGGGCAACCACTCCTCTTCGCTGAAGGCGGCGGTGGTGGAGTTGTCCGGAAGGAGGGTTCTTCCCTTCTTGGACCCTTCGGCCGCCCCGGACGGGGCGGCCTTCCTTTTCTTGTCTCCCCCGGCTGGGGGGGGGAGAACTTTCCTCTTCCTCCTCCTCGTTTTTGCGGGAGGAGTGCGCCTTGGTGCTTTCGGACGATGAGTCCGATATAACCTTGCGCCGGAGACCCTTCCTGGTCCCCGTGGCCTTCTTCTCCGGCACCTCATAAGGTGCCGGAACCAGCATCTCCGTTAGGAGAGCATCTGCTGGATCTTCGGGCAGGCGAGCCGGACAATCGATCCGCTCCGCTGTCGCTACCCAGTCCTGTTAAACGGCGTGGAGGCTTAGATCCCGCGCCTAGTTATACCGGGGAAATGAACATCTTATAAGATATAAAAGACTTACCGGATTCGCAGGGCGCTTTGCGCTGAGTCCGCGGTCCTCGGTAAGGGGAGGTGGTACCTCGGCGCCCTTGAACAGCACCTTCCAGACGTCCTTGTGCGTCGTGTCGAAGAGCTCTCGCACCGTCTGGTGCTCAGCCGGGTCGAACTCCCACAAGGTGAATGCCCGTCTTTGACATGGGAGGATCCGGCGGAAGAGCATGACTTGGACCACGTTGACGAGCTTGATTTTCTTGATCATCATGTTTTTGATGCATGTCTGGAGTCCGGTCAGCTCTACCGGGGAACCCCAAGACATGCCCTTTCTCTTTCCAGGAGGTGAGCCGCATGGGGATTCTGGATCGAAATTTGGGGGCCGCCACCCAGTTGGTGTCACGCGGCTCGGTGATGTAGAACCACCCCGATTGCCACCCCTTTATGGTCTCCACATAGGAGCCTCCGAGCCAGGTGACGTTGGGCATTTTGCCCACCATGGCGCCTCCGCACTCCGCTTGCTGGCCGACCACCACCTTCGGTTTAACATTGAAGGTCTTCAGCCACAGGCCGAAATGTGGTTTGATGCGGAGGAAGGCATCGCACACGACAATAAACGCCGAGATGTTGAGGATGAAATTTGGGGCCAGATCGTGAAAGTCCAGCCCATAGTAGAACATGAGCCCACAGACAAACGGGTGGAGGGGAAATCCCCGTCCGCGGACGAAGTGGGTAAGGAAAACCACCCTCTCATTGGGTTCTGGAGTAGGGATGATATGCCCCGCATCTGGCAGCCGGTGCGCGATATCCGCGGCCAGGTATCCGGCTCCCCGCAGCTTTGTGTTGTTCTCCTCCGTAACGGAGGATACCATCCACTTGCCTCCCGCTCCGGACATGCTTGGAGTGGTTTGAGGAGAAAAACGCGAACTTGGGCGCTGGAGCTCGGGTACGCAAGAATGGATGAGCAAGGAGGAAGAAGGCGTGGGTGAAAAGAGTGAATCCTTGTCCCTTTATAAGGACGGAAGAAGCTATGCGCCTCCCCACCTACCTGGTAAAATCGCTTATTCCCCAAGCGCCGTAATTGATGGTGCGGTTGGGTTACCCACACCCGTATTGATGAGAATCCCGTGATAAGGGGACACGATCTCTGCTTCGACAAGACGTGCCAAGGAAACCGCCTCGCAATATGTGCAGTGGCTGGTTGTGCAAAACGGTTCGAATAATGACCGGGCCGTGGTGTGATGTCATGCTACAAAATGCGTCATCAGATTAGATTTGTGGAAATGTTATTCTCTCTACGGTGGTATGTGGAAATTTTTTTGTAGAGCCGGACACTATCCTTGTGTTCAAAATCTTCTATGGAGTATTCGGAGGAGGAACCCGCCTTGCAATGCCGAAGACAATCTGCGCGCCGGATTCATCGTCATTGAAGCCTAGTTCAGGGGCTACTGAGGGAGTCCTGGATTAGGGGGTCCTCGGACAGCCGGACTATATCCTTTGGCCGGACAGTTGGACTATGAAGATACAAGATTGAAGACTTCGTCCCGTGTCCGGATGGGACTCTCCTTGGCATGGAAGGCAAGCTTGGCAATACGGATATGTAGGTCTCCTCCCTTGTAACCGACTCCGTGTAACCCTAGCCCCCTCCGGTGTCTATATAAACCGGAGGGTTTAGTCCGTAGGACAACAACAATCATACCATAGGCTAGCTTCTAGGGTTTAGCCTCTATGATCTCGTGGTAGATCAACTCTTGTAATACTCATATCATCAAGATCAATCAAGCAGGAAGTAGGGTATTACCTCCATCGAGAGGGCCTGAACCTGGGTAAACATTGTGTCCCCCGCCTCCTGTTACCATCCGCCTTAGACACACAGTTCGGGACCCCCTACCCGAGATCCGCCGGTTTTGACACCGACAATAAGGGGTTGTCAATCCCTACACGGTCACTTACGAGAGTGAGATCTAATAGATATGATAAGATAATATTTTTGGTATTTTTGTGATAAAGATGCAAAGTAAAATAAAAGGCAACGAAGATAGCTATGTGTTGGAAGATTAATATGATGGAAAATAGACCCGGGGGCCATAGGTTTCACTTGTGTCTTCTCTCGAGAGCATAAGTATTTACGGTGGGTGAACAAATTACTGTTGAGCAATTGACAGAATTGAGCATAGTTATGAGAATATCTAGGCATGATCATGTATATAGGCATCACGTCCGAGACAAGTGGACCGACTCCTGCCTGCATCTACTACTATTACTCCACACATCGACCGCTATCCAGCATGCATCTAGAGTATTAAGTTCATAAGAATAGAGTAACGCTTTAAGCAAGATGACATGATGTAGAGGGATAAACTCATGCAATATGATATAAACCCCATCTTGTTATCCTCGATGGCAACAATACAATACGTGCCTTGCTGCCCCTACTGTCACTGGGAAAGGACACCGCAAGATTGAACCCAAAGCTAAGCACTTCTCCCATTGCAAGAAAGATCAATCTAGTAGGCCAAACCAAACTGATAATTCGAAGAGACTTGCAAAGATAACCAATCATACATAAAAGAATTCAGAAGATTCAAATATTGTTCATAGATAAACTTGATCATAAACCCACAATTCATCGGTCTCAACAAACACACCACAAAAGAAGATTACATCGAATAGATCTCCACAAGAGAGGGGGAGAACATTGTATTGAGATCCAAAAAGAGAGAGGAAGCCATCTAGCTAATAACTATGGACCCGAAGGTCTGAGGTAAACTACTCACACTTCATCGGAGAGGCTATGGTGTTGATGTAGAAGCCCTCCGTGTTCGATGCCCCCTCCGGCGGAGCTCCGGAACAGGCCCCAAGATGAGATCTCACGGGCACAGAAGGTTGCGGCGGTGGAATTAGGTTTTTGGCTCCGCATCTGGTAGTTTGGGGGTACGTAGGTATATATAGGAGGAAGGAGTACGTCGGTGGAGCAACATGGGGCCCACGAGGGTGGAGGGCGCGCCCAGGGGGTAGGCGTGCCCCCTACCTCGTGGCTTCCTGGTAGCTTTCTTGACGTACGGTCCAAGTCCTCTGGATCACGTTTGTTCCGAAAATCACATTCCCGAAGGTTTCATTCCGTTTGGACTCCGTTTGATATTCTTTTTCTGTGAAACTCTGAAATAGGCAAAAAAACAACAATTCTGGGCTGGGCCTCCGGTTAATAGGTTAGTCCCAAAAATAATATAAAAGTGTATAATAAAGCCCAATAATGTCCAAAACAGAAGATAATATAGCATGGAGCAATAAAAAATTATAGATACATTGGAGACGTATCAAGCATCCCCAAGCTTAATTCCTGCTCGTGCTCGAGTAGGTAAATGATAAAAACAGAATTTTTGATGTGGAATGCTACTTGGCATAATTTCAATGTAATTCTTCTTAATGGTGGTTTCAATATTCAGATCCGAAAGATTCAAGATAAAAGTTCAATATTGACATAAAAATAATAATACTTCAAGCATACTAACTAAGCAATTATGTCCTCTCAAAATAACATGGCCGAAGAAAGTTCATCCCTACAAATCATATAGTTTAGTCATGCTCCATTTTCGTCACACAAGAATGCTCTCATCATGCACAACCCCGATGACAAGCCAAGCAATTGTTTCATACTTTAGTAAGCTCAAACTTTTTCAACCTTCACGCAATGCATGAGCGTGAGCCATGGATATAGCACTATGGGTGGAGTAGACTATGATGATGGGGGTTATGTGGAGAAGACAAAAAAGGAGAAAGTCTCACATCAACGAGGCTAACCAATGAGCTATGGAGATGCCCATCGATTGATGTTAATGCAAGGAGTAGAGATTGCCATGCAACGGATGCACTAGAGCTATAAATATATGAAAGTTCAACAAAAGAAACTAAGTGGGTGTGCATCCAACTTGCTTGCTCACGAAGACCTAGGGCACTTGAGGAGGCCCATTGTTGGAATATACAAGCCAAGTTCTATAATGAAAAATTCCCACTAGTATATGAAAGTGACAAAACAAGAGACTCTCTATTATGAAGATCATGGTGCTACTTTGAAGCACAAGTGTGGTAAAAGGATAGTAACATTGTCCCTTCTCTCTTTTTCTCTCATTTTTTTGGGCCTTATCTTTTTTTGGCCTTTCTCTTTTTTTATTCCTCACTTGGGACAATGCTCTAGAAAATGATGAACATCACACTTATATTTTTTTACAACTCAATGATTACAACTCGATACTAGAACAAAGTATGACTCTATATGAATGCCTCTAGCGGTGTACCGGGATATGCAATGAACCAAGAGCGACATGTATGAAAGAATTATGAATGGTGGCTTTGCCACAAATACTATGTCAACTACATGATCATGCAAAGCAATATGACAATGATGAACATGTCATGATAAATGGAATGGTGGAAAGTTGCATGGCAATATATCTCGGAATGGCTATGGAAGTGCCATAATAGGTAGGTATGGTGGTTGTTTTGAGGAAGATATAAGGAGGTTTATGTGTGAAAGAGCGTATCATATCACGGGGTTTGGATGCACCGGCGAAGTTTGCACCAACTCTCAATGTGAGAAAGGGCAATGCACGGTACCGAAGAGGCTAGCAATGGTGGAAAGGTGAGAGTGCGTATAATCCATGGACTCAACATTAGTCATAAAGAACTCACATACTTATTGCAAAAATCTACAAGTCATCAAAAACCAAGCACTACGCGCATGCTCCTAGGGGGATATATTGGTAGGAAAAGACCATCGCTCGTCCCCGACCGCCACTCATAAGGAGGACAATCAAAGAACACCTTATGTTTAAAATTTGTTACATAACGTTTACCATACGTGCATGCTATGGGACTTGCAAACTTCAACACAAGTATTGCTCAAATTCACAACTACTCAACTAGCACAACTTTAATATCAGTACATCCATGTCTCAAAACAATCATCAAGCATCAAACTTCTCTTAGTATTCAACACACTCATAAGAAATTTTTACTAATCTTGAATACCTAGCATATTAGGATTTTTTTAAGCAAATTACCATCCTATTTAAGACTCTCAAAATAATCTAAGTGAAGCATGAGAGATCAATAGTTTCTATAAAAAAATCCACCACCGTGCTCTAAAAGATATAAGTGAAGTACTAGAGCAAAAACTATATAAATCAAAAGGTATAAGTGAAACACATAGAGTATTCTAATAATTTCCGAATCATGTGTGTCTCTCTCAAAAGGTGTGTACAGCAAAGATGATTGTGGTAAACTAAAAAGCAAAGACTCAAATCATACAAGACGCTCCAAGCAAAACACATATCATGTGGTGAATAAAAATATAGCTCCAAGTAAAGTTACCGATGGAAGTAGACGAAAGAGGGGATGCCTTCCGGGGCATCCCCAAGCTTTGGCTTTTAGGTGTCCTTAGATTATCTTGGGGGTGCCATGGGCATCCCAAAGCTTAGGCTCTTGCCACTCCTTGTTCCATAATCCATCAAATCTTTCACCCAAAACTTGAAAACTTCACAACACAAAACTCAGCAGAAAATCTCGTGAGCTCCGTTAGCAAAAGAAAACAAAAGACCACTTCAAGGTACTGTAATGAACTCATTCTTTATTTATATTGGTGTTAAACCTACTGTATTACAACTTCTCTATGGTTTATAAACTCTTTTACTAGCCATAGATTCATCAAAATAAGCAAACAACACACGAAAAACAGAATCTGTCAAAAACAGAACAGTCTGTAGTAATCTGTAACTAACGCAAACTTCTGGAACTCCAAAAAATCAGCCAAAATAGGAAGACCTTGAAAATTTGTTTATTGATCAGCAACAATTAGAATCAATATTTTATCTCGTTCTGGTGATTTTTAACAATTATTTTCGTGAACAGAAAGTTTCTGGAATTTTCTGCAAGATCAAATAACTATCATCCAAGAAGATCCTATAGGTTTAACTTGGCACAAACACTAATTAAAACATAAAAACACATCTAACCAGAGGCTATAACAAATATTTATTCCTAAACAGAATCAAAAAGCAAAAAAAACTAAAAATAAAATTGGGTTGCCTCCCAACAAGCGCTATCGTTTAACGCCCCTAGCTAGGCATAATAGCAAGGATAGATCTAGGTATTGCCATCTTTGGTAGGCAACTCTTTAATAAGACATCTATCACCTATGGGAGTTTATTTCTTTTTATTAATTATCAAACTCCTAGGCATAAAATCGAAAAATTCATTTGTAGCAAATGGTTCCTTAATGATAGCAAAAAGATTGGGATGAATACTTATAGATTTGAGATCCGCAGTTTCCTTACTAGAGGATTCACCCTTGTTTTTAGGAACATACATAAGCTTGGCAATTTTAGTTGGAGGACTTGGAGTATACTTTACGGAAGAAAAAGCGGTTCCCAAGTTGGTAATGACACCCTCAAGTTTATCGATTCTAGTGGAATCTTGATTTATTCTTTCATTAACTAAGGGTTCCTTCTCCTTAATATTTTTCAAAGTTACTCCTACTTTAGATCCATATTGGGTAATTTGGTTGTGGATCTTTTTATCCAAATTTTCAATTAACTCTACGGTAGCCACTTTATTTTCAATAATTTCAAGTCTTTGCATTACATGCTCCAAAGTTAACGTAGTTCCATTAACCAAAAGAGGTGGTGAGCCAAAAAAATCTCTCATAGCATTATAAGAATCAAAAGAATGGATACCCAAGAAATTCCCTCCGGTAATGGTATCAAGGATATATTTGTACCAAGGAGTAGCGCCTACATAAAAATTGCGGAGAAGAACGGAAGTAGATTGCTTCCGGGTAGATCTATTTTGAGCATTGCAAATTCTATACCAAGCGTCTTTTAGATTTTCTCCCTCCCTTTGCTTAAAATTTAGGACTTCATTCTCGGGAGACAACGGAGAAGATAGAGGACTAGCCATAACGACAAGCAAACGGAAAAGAGGCAAACGGAAAAGAGAGGGCGAATAAAACGGCAAGGGTGAAGTGGGGGAGAGGAAAACAAGAGGCCAATGGCGAATAATGTAATGCGGGAGATAAGGGTTTGTGATGGTTACTTGGTATGTTGACTTTTGCGTAGACCTCCCCGGCAACGGCGCCAGAAATCCTTCTTGCTACCTCTTGAGCACTGCGTTGGTTTTCCCTTGAAGAGGAAAGGGTGATGCAGCAAAGTAGCGTAAGTATTTCCCTCAGTTTTTGAGAACCAAGGTATCAATCCAGTAGGAGGCTACACACGAGTCCCTCGCACCTACACAAACAAATAAATCCTCACAACCAACGCGATAAGGGGTTGTCAATCCCTACACGGTCACTTACGAGAGTGAGATCTGATAGATATGATAAGATAATATTTTTGGTATTTTTGTGATAAAGATGCAAAGTAAAATAAAAGGCAACGAAAATAGCTAAGTGTTGGAATATTAATATGATGGAAAATAGACCCGGGGGCCATAGGTTTCACTAGTGGCTTCTCTCAAGAGCATAAGTATTTACGGTGGGTGAACAAATTACTGTTAGCAATTGACAGAATTGAGCATACTTATGAGAATATCTAGGCATGATCATGTATATAGGCATCACGTTCAAGACAAGTAGACCGACTCCTGCCTGCATCTACTACTATTACTCCACACATCGACCGCTATCCAGCATGCATCTAGAGTATTAAGTTCATAAGAACAGAGTAACGCTTTAAGCAAGATGACATGATGTAGAGGGATAAACTCATGCAATATGATATAAACCCCATCTTGTTATCCTCGATGGCAACAATACAATACGTGCCTTGCTGCCCCTAATGTCACTGGGAAAGGACACCGCAAGATTGAACCCAAAGCTAAGCACTTCTCCCATTGCAAGAAAGCTCTATCTAGTAGGCCAAACCAAACTGATAATTCGAAGAGACTTGCAAAGATAACCAATCATACATAAAAGAATTCAGAAGATTCAAATATTGTTCATAGATAAACTTGATCATAAACCCACAATTCATCGGTCTCAACAAACACACCGCAAAAGAAGATTACATCGAATAGATCTCCACAAGAGAGGGGGAGAACATTGTATTGAGATCCAAAAAGAGAGAGGAAGCCATCTAGCTAATAACTATGGACCCGAAGGTCTGAGGTAAACTACTCACACTTCATCGGAGAGGCTATGGTGTTGATGTAGAAGCCCTCCGTGATCGATGCCCCCTCCGGCGGAGCTCCGGAACATGCCCCAAGATGGGATCTCACGGGAACAGAAGGTTGCGGCGCTGGAATTAGGTTTTTGGCTCCGTATTTGGTAGTTTGGGGGTACGTAGGTATATATAGGAGGAAGGAGTATGTCGGTGGAGCAACATGGAGCCCACGAGGGTGGAGGGCGCGCCCCGGGGGGGGGGGGGGGGGGTGTAGGCGCGCCCCCTACCTCGTGGCTTCCTGGTAGCTTTCTTGACGTAGGGTCCAAGTCCTCTGGATCACGTTCGTTCCGAAAATCACGTTCCCGAAGGTTTCATTCCGTTTGGACTCCGTTTGATATTCTTTTTCTGCGAAACTCTAAAATAGGTAAAAAACAGCAATTCTGGGCTGGGCCTCCAGTTAATAGGTTAGTCCCAAAAATAATATAAAAGTGTATAATAAAGCCCAATAATGTCCAAAACAGAAGATAATATAGCATGGAGCAATCAAAAATTATAGATACGTTGGAGACGTATCACTGGTGACCACACCAAGTTCGAGAACACCATGGAGGTGTGCTCGAACTTCGGCTCCATGCCTGACATGCAGAAGGCATCTAATGCAGTGCTCATGAGGGCCACTGCACAAGAGTTGAAGACGCTGATTCCTGACCCAGCGAAGGGCGCGATGGCAGTTGACATCATTTGGTGGGCCATGAATCAGGCCGTCCCCGACGACGCCAAACAGAGGAAGAAGTGGTGCATGTACAAGAACTACTGGACTCCTAATGACCGCTGTGCCGCGTGTACTGGGAGACGACAATCGCACCGCCGGCGGTCATCAGTGGGGAGCCTAAGGAGGAGGAAGAACCGGTGCGGATGCCATCGAGTGCGCCGGAGCCAGGCCGTCGTACCTGGCAGATCGACCTCGACTCCGCCGAGGACGACGACCCGCCGGCCCGCACGGCGATGAAGAAGAAGAAGGCCAACGGCTCGACCCGCCGCTCTGCACGCCCGTGACGGCCGCCGCGGTGAGCCGGTGTCCGTTGTGTACCCCCAAACCCCCTTCTGCATCCGCTGAAGGAAATATGCCCTAGAGGCAATAATAAAGTTATTATTTATTTCCTCATATCATGACAAATGTTTATTATTCATGCTAGAATTGTATTAACCGGAAATATAATACATGTATGAATACATAGACAAACATAGTGTCACTAGTATGCCTCTACTTGACTAGCTCGTTAATCAAAGATGGTTGAGTTTCCTAGCCATAGACATGAGTTGTCATTTGATTAACGGGATCACATCATTAGGAGAATGATGTGATTGACTTGACCCATTCCGTTTGCTTAGCACTTGATCGTTTAGTTTGTTGCTATTGCTTTCTTCATGACTTATACATGTTCCTATGACTATGAGATTATGCAACTCCCGAATACCGGAGGAACACTTTGTGTGCTACCAAACGTCACAACGTAACTGGGTGATTATAAAGGTGCTCTACAGGCGTCTCCGATGGTACTTGTTGAGTTGGCATAGATCGAGATTAGGATTTGTCACTCCGATTGCCGGAGAGGTATCTCTGGGCCCTCTCGGTAATGCACATCACTATAAGCCTTGCAAGCAATGTGACTAATGAGTTAGTTACGGGATGATGCATTACAGAACGAGTAAAGAGACTTGCCGGTAACGAGATTGAGCTAGGTATTGAGATACCGACGATCGAATCTCGGGCAAGTAACATACCGATGACAAAGGGAACACCGTATGTTGTTATGCAGTTTGACCGATAAAGATATTCGTAGAATATGTAGGAACCAATATGAGCATCCAGGTTCCGCTATTGGTTATTGACCAGAGACGTGTCTCGGTCATGTCTACATATTTCTCGAACCCATAGGGTCCGCACGCTTAAAGTTCTGTGACGATCGGTATTATGAGTTTATATGTTTTGATGTACCGAAGGTAGTTTGGAGTCCCGGATATGATCACGGACATGACGAGGAGTCTCAAAATAGTCGAGACATAAAGATCGATATATTGGACGACTATATTTGGACATCGGAATGGTTTCGAGTGAGATCGGGAATATACCAGAGCACCGGGAGGTTACCAGAACCCCCCGAGAGGTATACGGGCCTTATTGGGCCTTAGTGGAAAAGAGAGGAGAGGAGCAAAGGAGGGGGCTGAAGGAAATATGCCCTAGAGGCAATAATAAAGTTATTATTTATTTCCTTATATCATGATAAATGTTTATTATTCATGCTAGAATTGTATTAACCGGAAACATAATACATGTGTGAATACATAGACAAACAGAGTGTCACTAGTATGCCTCTACTTGACTAGCTCGTTGATCAAAGATGGTTATGTTTCCTTGCCATAGACATGAGTTGTTATTTGATTAACGGGATCACATCATTAGGAGAATGATGTGATTGACTTGACCCATTCCGTTAGCTTAACAGCGATCATTTAGTATGTTGCTATTGCTTTCTTCATGACTTATACATGTTCCTATGACTATGAGATTATGCAACTCCCGTTTATCGGAGGAACACTTTGTGTGCCACAAACGTCAAAATGTAACTGGGTGATTATAAAGGTGCTCTACAGGTGTCTCCAAAGGTACTTGTTGGGTTGGCGTATTTCGAGATTAGGATTTGTCATTCCGATTGTCGGAGAGGTATCTCTGGACCCACTCAGTAATACACATCACTATAAGCCTTGCAAGCATTGTGACTAATGAGTTAGTTGCGGGATGATGTATTACGGAACGAGTAAAGAGACTTGCCGGTAACGAGATTGAACTAGGTATCGAGATACCGACGATCTAATCTCGAGCAAGTAACATACCGATGACAAAGGGAACAACGTATGTTGTTATGCGGTCTGACCGATAAAGATGTTCGTAGAATATGTGGGAACCAATATGAGCATCCAGGTTCCGCTATTGGTTATTGACCGGAGAGGTGTCTCGGTCATGTCTACATAGTTCTCGAACCCGTAGGGTCCGCACGCTTAACGTTACAATGACAGTTATATTATGAGTTTATATGTTTTGATGTACCGAAGGTTGTTCGGAGTCCCAGATGTGATCACGGACATGACTAGGAGTCTCGAAATGGTCGAGACATAAAGATTGAGATATTGGAAGCCTATGTTTGGACATCGGAAGTGTTCCGGATGAAATCGGGATTTTTCCGGAGTACCGGGAGGTTACCGGAACCCCTCGGTAACTTAATGGGCCTTAGTGGGCCTAGGTGGAAGAGAGGAGAGGAGGCCAGGGCAGGGCCGCGCGCCCCTCCCGCCCAGTCCGAATAGGACAAGGAGAGGGGGGCGGCGCCCCCCTTCCTTCCTCCCCTCCACCTCTTCCCCATTTCTCTCCTAGTCCAACACGGAAAAGAGGGGGGAGTCCTACTCCCGGTAGGAGTAGGACTCCTCCTGGCGCGCCTCTCCTCTAGGCCGGCCGAACCCCCCCCCCTTGCTCCTTTATATACGGGGGCAGGGGGGCACCTCTATACACACAATTGATCAACGATCTTTTAGCCGTGTGCGGTGCCCCCCTCCACCATATTACACCTCGATAATATTGTAGCGGTGCTTAGGCGAAGCCCTGCGTCGGTAGAACATCATCATCATCACCACGCCGTCGTGCTGACGAAACTCTCCCTCAACACTCGGCTGGATCGGAGTTCGAGGGACGTCATCGAGCTGAACGTGTGCTGAACTCGGAGGTGCCGTGCGTTCGGTACTTGATCGGTCGAATCGTGAAGACGTACGACTACATCAACCGCGTTGTGTTAACGCTTCCGCTTTCGGTCTACGAGGGTACGTGGACAACACTCTCCCCTCTCGTTGCTATGCATCACCATGATCTTGCGTTTGCTTAGGAATTTTTTTGAAATTACTACGTTCCCCAACAGGGGCGCCCCCCCAAGCCCAATCCGAATTGGGAAGGGGGCCGGCCCCCCTTTCCTTCCTCCCTCCTTCCCTTCCTTTCCCTCTCCTACTCCAACTTGGAAGGGGGGGAATCCGACTCCCGGTGGGAGTATGACTCCCCTTGGCGCGCCCTCCTCCTGGCCGGCCGCCTCCCCCTCCTCTACTCCTTTATATACGGGGAGGGGGCACCCCTTGGAGACACAACAATTGATCATTGATCTTTTAGCCGTGTGCGGTGCCCCCCTCCACCATATTCCACCTCGGTCATATTGTAGCGGTGCTTAGATGAAGCCCTGCGTCGGTAACTTCATCAACATCGTCATCACGCTGTCGTGCTGATGAAACTCTCCCTCGAGCTCTACTGGATCGTGAGTTCGCGGGACGTCACCGAGCTGAACGTGTGCTGAACAAAGAGGTGCCGTACGTTCGGTACTAAGGATCGGTGGATCGTGAAGACATACGACTACATCAACCGCGTTGTTATAACGCTTCCGCTTTCGGTCTACGAGGGTACGTGGATGACACTCTCTCCTCTCGTTGCTATGCTTCACCATGATCTTGCGTGTGCGTAGGAAAATTTTGAAATTACTACGTTCCCCAACAGTGGCATCCGAGCCAGGTTTATGCGTAGATGTTATATGCACGAGTAGAACACAAGTGAGTTGTGGGTGATACAAGTCATACTGATTACCAGCATGTCATACGTTGGTTCGGCGGTATTGTTGTATGAAGCGGCCCAGACCGACATTACGAGTACGCTTACGCGAGACTGGTTCTACCGACGTGCTTAGCACACAGGTGGCTGGCGGGTGACTGTTTCTCCAACTTTAGTTGAACCGAGTGTGGCTACGCCCGGTCCTTGTGAAGGTTAAAACATCACTAACTTGACGAAATATCGTTGTGGTTTTGATGCGTAGGTAAGAACAGTTCTTGCTCAGCCCGTAGCAGCCACGTAAAACTTGCAACAACAAAGTAGAGGACGTCTAACTTGTTTTTGCAGGGCATTGATACGTCCATTTTGCATCATGCTTTTATATCGATCTTTATTGCATTATGGGCTGTTATTACACATTATGTCACAATACTTATACCTATTCTCTCTTATTTTACAAGGTTTATATAAGGAGGGAGAATGCCGGCAGCTGGAATTCTGGGCTGGAAAACGAGAAAATATTAGAGACCTATTCTGCACAACTCCAAAAGTCCTGAAACTCCATGAAATTTATTTTTAGAAATAATAAAAAAATACTGAGCGGAAGAAATACCAGAGGGGGCCCACACCCTGGCCACGAGGGTGGGGGGCGCGCCCCCTGCCTCGTGGGCCCCCTGTTGGCTCTCCGATGCCCATCTTCTGCTATATGAAGTCTTTCGTCTGAAGAAAAATAATAAGCAAGCTTTCGGGACAAGACTCCGCCGCCATGAGGCGGAACCTTGGCGGAACCAATCTAGGGCTCCGGCGGACCTGTTCTGCCGAGGAAACTTCCCTCCGGGAGGGGGAAATCATCGCCATCGTCATCACCAACGCTCCTCTCATCGGGAGGGGCCCAATCTCCATCAACATCTTCACCAACACCATCTCCTCTCAAACCCTAGTTCATCTCTTGTATCCAATTCTTGTCTCCAAGTCTGGGATTGGTACCTGTAGGTTGCTAGTAGTGTTGATTACTCCTTGTAGTTGATGCTAGTTGGTTTATTTGGTGGAAGATCATATGTTCAGATCCTATATGCATATTAATAATCCTCTGATTATGAACATGAATATGCTTTGTGAGTAGTTACGTTTGTTCCTGAGGACATGGGAGAAGTCTTGCTATTAGTAGTCATGTGAATTTGATATTCGTTCGATATTTTGATGAGATGTATGTTGTCTCTCCTCTAGTGGTGTCATGTGAACGTCGACTACATGACACTTCACCATTATTTGGGCCTAGAGGAAGGCATTGGGAAGTAATAAGTAGATGATGGGTTGCTAGAGTGACAGAAGCTTAAACCCTAGTTTATGCGTTGCTTCGTAAGGGGCTGATTTGGATCCATATATTTCATGCTATGGTTAGGTTTACCTTAATACTTCTCTTGTAGTTGCGGATGCTTGCAATAGGGGTTAATCATAAGTGGGATGCTTGTCCAAGTAAGGGCAGCACCCAATCACCGGTCCACCCACATATCAAATTATTAAAGTACCGAACGCGAATCATATGAACGTGATGAAAACTAGCTTGACGATAATTCCCATGTGTCCTCGGGAGCGCTTTTCTTTATATACGAGTTTGTTCAGGCTTGTCCTTTGCTACAAAAAGGATTGGGCCACCTTTCTGCACTTTCCTAGTAGTGCTGATCATAACACTTCTATTAAAATGCTTAAAGAAGTTATTTTTCCGAGGTTTGGAGTCCCTAGATATTTAATGACTGATGGTGGTTCACATTTTATTCATGGTGCTTTCCGTAAAATGCTTGCTAAGTATGATGTCAATCATAGAATTGCATCTCCTTATCACCCACAATCTAGTGGTCAAGTAGAATTGAGTAATAGAGAACTCAAATTAATTTTGCAAAAGACTGTTAATAGATCTAGAAAGAATTGGTCCAAGAAACTTGATGATGCATTATGGGCCTGTAGAACTGCATATAAAAATCCTATGGGTATGTCTCCATATAAAATGGTTTATGGAAAAGCATGTCACTTACCTCTCGAGCTAGAACATAAGGCATATTGGGCCATTAAAGAGCTCAACTATGATTTCAAACTTGCCGGTGAGAAGAGGTTATTTGACATTAGCTCACTTGATGAATGGAGAACCCAAGCCTATGAAAATGCCAAACTATTTAAAGAAAAAGTTAAAAGATGGCATGACAAAAGAATACAAAAGCGTGAGTTTAATGTAGGTGATTATGTATTATTATACAACTCTCGTTTAAGATTTTTTGCACGAAAACTTCTCTCTAAATGGGAAGGTCCTTACGTTATCGAGGAGGTCTATCGTTCCAGTGCCATAAAAATCAACAACTTTGAGGGCACAAATCCGAAGGTGGTAAACGGTCAAAGAATCAAACACTATATCTCAGGTAATCCTATAAATGTTGAAACTAATGTTATTGAAACCATAACACCGGAGGAATACATAAGAGACACTTTCCAGAACGTTTCAGACTCCGAAAAGGAATAGGTATGTGGTACGGTAAGTAAACCGACTCCAAAACAGTTCTAATGACAATTTTTCTCCGTTTTGGAATATTTAGAAAAATAGAAAATAAGAAGCAGTCCGGGAAGGACACAAGGGCTCCACGAGGGTGGAGGGCGCGCCCTACCCCCCTGGGCGCCCCCCTGCCTCATGGGCACCCCGTGCGCTCTCCGGACTCCGTTTTCTTGCACGATACGTATTTTGGTCGGTAAAAATTCATTATATAATCTCCCGAAGGTTTTGACTCATGTATCATGCAATTGTCCTCTGTTCTTGTTTCGAGCTGTTTTCTGTCAGGGTTGCCAAGGCCAGTCATCATGTCGTCCCCCTCCTCCAACAATGGTGACAACGATGCTTGGCTAATGAAGATAGAGCTGAAGAGGGAAGAACCCATGGAGATCAACAAGGATGAAGGGATCAAGAAGGCCACGGAGGACCAAGTTCCGGCAGCAGAAGACACCCTTCAACTTGATCACAATCTTCTTACCCCAACTAAGATCGAAGCTTTCAAGATGATTGAGTTAGCTCGTATACAAAACAAGTATCTCACACCTGAAAATATTTTGTTGAAGGAGCATATCGTCACACTCAAGGGCATTATCCGCAAGTTGGAGGATCTCTTGCGCTCAATGTGCGACTACCCATCATCAACATCACCTCCATCTTCTTCACCAGCAAAGGAGATATAATCATATGGGTATGGGCACTCCCCTTGGCAACTGCCAAGCTTGGGGGAGGTGCCCCGGTATCGTATCACCATCACATCTCCTATCTTTACCGTTTTTCTTAGTTCGATCCTTTTAGTAATATTTTGATCTAGTAGAGTAAAAGTTTTGGTATGATTTAGTTTTGAGTTTTGTTTTATGATCCCTTTATGTAATCGAGTCCGTGAGCTATATATAATAAAGATTAGTGTTGAGTCAAGGGCTTGATTATTTTGCTATGATCTTGAGTGAATAAAAGAAAAGAGAAGAGAATAAAAAGAAACAAAGAGATCATATTGATCTTATGGAAAGTAATGACTTCACATAGAAAAAGTATGATGATTAAAAAATTGTTGACAGTTGATAAACATAGTTTTGGTCATCGTTGCAATTAATAGGAAGTAATAAAGAAAGAGAGGTTTCACATATAAATATACTATTGTGGACATCTTTTATGATTGGGAGCACTCATTAAAATATGACATGCTAAAGAGTTGATGTTGGACAAGGAAGACAACGTAATGGGTTATGTTTTCTTATATCTAAGATAAAGTATATTGTCATGGATCATCCAACATGTTGATCTTGCCTTTCCCCCTCATGCTAGCCAAATTCTTTGCATCAAGTAGAGATACTACTTGTGCTTCCAAATACCCTTAAACCCATGCCATGAGAGTCCAGCATATCTACCTATGTATTGAGTAAGATGTTGGGGAACGTAGTAATTTCAAAAAAAATCCTACGCACATGCAAGATCATGGTGATGCATAGCAACGGGAGGGGAGAGTGTTGTCCAGGTACCCTCGTAGACCGAAAGCGGAAGCGTTAACACAACGCGGTTGATGTAGTCGTACGTCTTCACGATCCGACCGATGAAGTACCGAACGCACGGCACCTCCGAGTTCAGCACACGTTCAGCTCGATGACGTCCCTCGAACTCCGATCCAGCCGAGTGTTGAGGGAGAGTTTCGTCAGCACGACGGCGTGGTGACAATGATGATGTTCTACCGACGCAGGGCTTCGCCTAAGCACCGCTACGATATTATCGAGGTGTAATATGGTGGAGGGGGCACCGCACATGGCTAAGAGATCAATGATCAATTGTGTGTATAGAGGTGCCCCCCTGCCCCCGTATATAAAGGAGGAAGGGGGGTTCGGCCGGCCAAAGGGGAGAGGCGCGCCAGGAGGAGTCCTACTCCTACCGGGAGTAGGACTCCCCCCTTTTCCATGTTGGACTAGGAGACAGAGGGGGAAGAGGTGGAGGGGAGGAAGGTAAGGGGGGGCGCCGCCCCCCTCTCCTTGTCCTATTCGGACTGGGGGGTGAGGGGCGTGCGGCCCTACCCTGGCCTCCTCTCCTCTCTTCAACCTAGGCCCACTAAGGCCCATTAAGTTACCGGGGGGTTCCGGTAACCTCCCGGCACTCCGGAAAAATCCCGATTTCACCCGGAACACTTCCGATATCCAAACATATGCTTCCAATATATCAATCTTTATGTCTCGACCATTTCGAGACTCCTCGTTATGTCCGTGATCACATCCGGGACTCCGAACAACCTTTCGGTACATCAAAACATAAAAACTCATAATATAACTGTCATCGTAACGTTAAGCGTGCGGACCCTATGGGTTCGAGAACTATGTAGACATGACCGAGACACCTCTCCGGTCAATAACCAATAGCGGAACCTGGATGCTCACATTGGCTCCCACATATTCTACGAAGATCTTTATCGGTCAGACCGCATAACAACATACGTTGTTCCCTTGGTCATCGGTATGTTACTTGCCCGAGATTCGATCGTCAGTATCTCGATACCTAGTTCAATCTCGTTACCGGCAAGTCTCTTTACTCGTTTCGTAATACATCATCTCGCAACAAACTCATTAGTTGCAATGCTTGCAAGGCTTAAGTGATATGCATTACCGAGAGGGCCCAGAGATACCTCTCCGACAATCGGAGTGACAAATCCTAATATCGAAATACGCCAACCCAACAAGTACCTTCGGAGACACCTGTAGAGCACCTTTATAATCACCCAGTTACGTTGTGACGTTTGGTAGCACACAAAGTGTTCCTCCGGTAGACGGGAGTTGCATAATCTCATAGTCATAGGAACATGTATAAGTCATGAAGAAAGCAATAGCAACATACTAAACGATCGAGTGCTAAGCTAACGGAATGGGTCAAGTCAATCACATCATTCTCCTAATGATGTGATCCCGTTAATCAAATGACAACTCATGTCTATGGATAGGAAACATAACCATCTTTGATCAACGAGCTAGTCAAGTACATGCATACTAGTGACACTCTGTTTGTCTATGTATTCACACATGTATCATGTTTCCGGTTAATACAATTCTAGCATGAATAATAAACATTTATCATGATATAAGGAAATAAATAATAACTTTATTATTGCCTCTAGGGCATATTTCCTTCAGTCTCCCACTTGCACTAGAGTCAATAATCTAGATCACATCGCCATGTGATTTAACATCAATAGTTCACATCACCATGTGATTAACACCCATAGTTCACATCGTCATGTTACCAACACCCAAAGGGTTTACTAGAGTCAATAATCTAGTTCACATCGCTATGTGATTAACACCCAAAGAGTACTAAGGTGTGATCATGTTTTGCTTGTGAGATAATTTTAGTCAACGGGTCTGTCACATTCAGATCCGTAAGTATTTTGCAAATTTCTATGTCTACAATGCTCTGCACGGAGCTACTCTAGCTAATTGCTCCCACTTTCAATATTATCTGGATCAGTGTCAAAATTTGCATCGACGTAACCCTTTACGACGAACCCTTTTTGTCACCTCCATAATCGAGAAACATATCCTTATTCCACTAAGGATAATTTTGACCGTTGTCCAGTGATCTACTCCTAGATCACTATTGTACTCCCTTGCCAAAATCAGTGTAGGGTATACAATAGATCTGGTACACAGCATGGCATACTTTATAGAGCCTATGGCCAAGGCATAAGGAATGACTTTCATTCTCTTTCTATCTTTTGCCGTGGTCGGGCTTTGAGTCTTACTCAATTTCACACCTTGTAACATAGGCAAGAACTCTTTATTTTACTGTTCCATTTTGAACTACTTCAAAATCTTGTCAAGGTATGTACTCATTGAAAAACATATCAAGCGTCTTGATCTATTTCTATAGATCTTGATGCTCAATATGTAAGCAGCTTCACCGAGGTCTTTCTTTAAAAAACTCCTTTCAAACACTCCTTTATGCTTTGCAGAATAATGCTGCATTATTTCTGATCAACAATATGTCATTCACATATACTTATCAGAAATTTTGTAGTGCTCCACTCACTTTCTTGTAAATACAGACTTCACCGCAAGTCTGTATAAAACTATATCCTTTGATCAACTTATCAAAGCGTATATTCCAACTCCGAGATGCTTGTACCAGTCCATAGATGGATCGCTGGAGCTTGCATATTTTGTTAGCACATTTAGGATCGACAAAAACCTTCTAGTTGCATCATATACAACTCTTCTTTAATAAATCCATTAAGGAATGCAGTTTTGTTTATCCATTTGCCATATTTCATCAAATGCGGCAATTGCTAACATGATTCGGACAGACTTAAGCATCGCTGCGAGTGAGAAAATCTCATCGTAGTCAACACCTTGAACTTTGTCAAAAACCTTTTTTCGACAAGTCTAGCTTTGTAGATAGTAACACTACTATCAGCATCCGTCTTTCTCTTGAAGATCTATTTATTTTCTATGGCTTGCCGATCATCGGGCAAGTCAACCAAAGTCCACACTTTGTTCTCATACATGGATCCCATCTCAGATTTCATGGCCTCAAGCCATTTTGCGGAATCTGGGCTCACCATCACTTTCTCATAGTTCGTAGGTTCGTCATGGTCAAGTAACATGACCTCTAGAACAGGATTACCGTACCACTCTGGTGCGGATCTCACTCTGGTTGACCTACGAGGTTCGGTATTAACTTGATCCGAAGCTTCATGATCATCATCATTAACTTCCTCACTAATTGGTGTAAAAATCACTAGAACTGATTTCAGTGATGAACTACTTTCCAATTTGGGAGAAGGTACAGTTACCTCATCAAGTTCTACTTTCCTCCTACTCACTTCTTTCGAGAGAAACTCCTTCTCTAGAAAGATTCCGAATTTAGCAACAGAAGTCTTGCCTTTGGATCTGTGATAGAAGGTGTACCCAACAGTCTCCTTTGGGCATCCTATGAAGACACATTTCTCCGATTTGGGTTCGAGCTTATCAGGTTGAAGCTTTCACATAAGCATCACAACCACAAACTTTAAGAAATGACAACTTTGGTTTCTTGCCAAACCACAGTTCATATTGTGTCGTCTCAACGGATTTAGATGGTACCCTATTTAACGTGAATGCAGCTGTCTCTAATGCATAACCCCGATACGATAGTGGTAGATCGGTAAGAGACATCATATATCGCACCATATCTAATAAAGTACGATTACGATGTTCGGACACACCATTACACTGTGGTGTTCCAGGTGGCGTGAGTAGTGAAACTATTTCACATTGTTTTAACTGAAGGCCAAACTCGTAACTCAAATATTTGTCTCCGTGATCAGATCGTAGAAACCTTATTCTCTTGTCACGATGATTTTCCACTTCACTCTGAAATTCTTTGAACTTTTCAAATGCTTCAGACTTATGTTTCATCAAGTAGATATACCCATATCTGCTCAAATCATCCGTGAAGGTCAGAAAATAACGATACCCGCCGCGAGCCTCAACACTCATCGGATCGCATACATCAGTATGTATTATTTCCAATAAGTCAGTTGCTCGCTCCATTGTTCCGGAGAACGGAGTCTTAGTCATCTTGCCCATAAGGCATGGTTTGCAAGCATCAAGTGATTCATAATCAAGTGATTCCAAAATCCCATCAGCATGGAGTTTCTTCATGCGCTTTACACCAATATGACCTAAACGGCAGTGCCACAAATAATTTGCACTATCATTATTAACTTTGCATCTTTTGGCTTCAATATTATGAATATGTGTATCACTACGATCGAGATCCAACAAACCATTTTCATTGGGGTATGACCATATAAGGTTTTATTCATGTAAACAGAACAACGCAAACACCAAATAACACTTATTTAGGTTCAACACTAATCCCGAAAGTGTAGGGAGCGTGCGATGATGATCATATCAATCTTGGAACCACTTCCAACACACATCGTCACTTCACCCTTAACTAGTCTCTGTTCATTCCGCAACTCCTGTTTCGAATTACTACTCTTAGTAACTGAACCAGTATCAAATACCGAGGGGTTGCTACGAACACTAGTAAAATACACATCAATAATATGTATATCAAATATACCTTTGTTCACTTTGCCATCCTTCTTATCCGCCAAATACTTGGGGCAGTTCCTCTTCCAGTGACCAGTCCCTTTGCAGTAGAAGCACTTAGTCTCAGGCTTAGGTCCAGACTTGGGCTTCTTCACTTGAGCAGCAACTTGCTTGCCGTTCTTCTTGAAGTTCCCCTTCTTCCCTTTGCCCTTTTCTTGAAACTAGTGGTCTCGTCAACCATCAACACTTGATGTTTTTCTTGATTTCTACCTTCGTCGATTTCAGCATCACGAAGAGCTCGGGAATTACTTTCGTCATCCCTTGCATACTATAGTTCATCACGAAGTTCTACTAACTTGGTAATGGTGACTAGAGAATTCTGCCAATCACTATCTTATCTAGAAGATTAACTCCCACTTGATTCAAGCGATTGTAGTACCCAGACAATCTGAGCACATGCTCACTGCTTGAGCTATTCTCCTCCATCTTTTAGCTATAGAACTTGTTGGAGACTTCATATCTCTCAACTCGGGTATTTGCTTGAAATATTAACTTCAACTCCTGGAACATCTCATATGGTCCATGACGTTCAAAACGTTTTTGATGTCCCGATTCTAAGCCGTTAAGCATGGTGCACTAAACTATCAAGTAGTCA
This sequence comes from Aegilops tauschii subsp. strangulata, assembly GCF_002575655.3. Lineage (NCBI taxonomy): Eukaryota > Viridiplantae > Streptophyta > Magnoliopsida > Poales > Poaceae > Aegilops > Aegilops tauschii. Next base: position 7,145,511 of record NC_053037.3, on the reverse strand, counting down.
TCATATTGAGCTAGCCAAACGTTCATAACGTCTGCATTTGCTCCTGCAATAGGTCTGTCACCTAGCGGTGCATCAAGGACATAATTCTTCTGTGCAGCAATGAGGATAATCCTCAGATCACGGATCCAATCCGCATCATTGCTACTAACATCTTTCAACATAATTTTTCTCTAGGAACATATCAAAATAAACATAGGGAAGCAACAACGTGAGCTATTGATCTACAACATAATTTGCAAAATACTATCAGGACTAAGTTCATGATAAATTTAAGTTCAATTAATCATATTACTTAAGAAGTCCCACTTAGATAGACATCCCTCTAATCCTCTAAGTGATCACGTGATCCATATCAACTAAACCATGTCCGATCATCACGTGAGATGGAGTAGTTTCAACGGTGAACATCACTATGTTGATCATATCTACTATATGATTCACGCTCGACCTTTCGGTCTCAGTGTTCCGAGGCCATATCTGCATATGCTAGGCTCGTCAAGTTTAACCTGAGTATTCTGCGTGTGCAAAACTAGCTTGCACCCGCTGTAGATGGACGTAGAGCTTATCACACCCGATCATCACGTGGTGTCTGGGCACGACGAACTTTGGCAACGGTGCATACTTAGGGAGAACACTTTTATCTTGAAATTTAGTGAGAGATCATCTTATAATGCTACTGTCAATCAAAGCAAGATAAGATACATAAAAGATAAACATCACATGCAATCAATATAAGTGATATGATATGGCCATCATCATCTTGTGCTTGTGATCTCCATCTCCGAAGCACCGTCATGATCACCATCGTCACCGGCGCGACACCTTGATCTCCATCGTAGCATCGTTGTCGTCTCGCCAACTATTGCTTCTACGACTATCGCTACCGCTTAGTGATAAAGTAAAACAATTACATGGCGATTGCATTGCATACAATAAAGCGACAACCATATGGCTCCTGCCAGTTGCCGATAACTCGGTTACAAAACATGATAATCTCATACAATAAAATTCAGCATCATGTCTTGACCATATCACATCACAACATGCCCTGCAAAAACAAGTTAGACGTCCTCTACTTTGTTGTTGCAAGTTTTACGTGGCTGCTACGGGCTTAGCAAGAACCGTTCTTACCTACGCATCAAAACCACAACGATAGTTTGTCAAGTTGGTGATGTTTTAACCTTCGCAAGGACCGGGCGTAGCCACACTCGGTTCAACTAAAGTGAGAGAGACAGACACCCGCCAGTCACCTTTAAGCAACGAGTGCTCGCAACGGTGATACCAGTCTCGCGTAAGCGTACGCGTAATGTCGGTCCGGGCCGCTTCATCTCACAATACCACCGAACCAAAATATGACATGTTGGTAAGCAGTATGACTTATATCGCCCGCAACTCACTTGTGTTCTACTCGTGCATATAACATCAACGCATAAAACCAGGCTCGGATGCCACTGTTGGGGAACGTAGTAATTTCAAAAAAATTCCTACGCACACGCAAGATCATGGTGATGCATAGCAACGAGAGGGGAGAGTGTTGTCCACGTACCCTCGTAGACCGAAAGCGGAAGCGTTAACACAACGCGGTTGATGTAGTCGTACGTCTTCACGATCCGACCGATCAAGTACCGAACGCACGGCACCTCCGAGTTCAGCACACGTTCAGCTCGATGACGTCCCTCGAACTCCGATCCAGCCGAGTGTTGAGGGAGAGTTTCGTCAGCACGACGGCGTGGTGACAATGATGATGTTCTACCGACGCAGGGCTTCGCCTAAGCACCGCTACGATATTATCGAGGTGTAATATGGTGGAGGGGGGCACCGCACACGGCTAAGAGATCAATGATCAATTGTGTGTATAGAGGTACCCCCTGCCCCCGTATATAAAGGAGCAAGGGAGGGTTCGCCCGGCCAAAGGGGAGAGGCACGCCAGGAGGAGTCCTACTCCTACCGGGAGTAGGACTCCCCCCTTTTCCATGTTGGACTAGGAAGAGAGGGGGAAGAGGTGGAGGGGAGGAAGGAAAGGGGGGCGCTGCCCCCCTCTCCTTGTCCTATTCGGACTGGGGGGAGGGGCGTGCGGCCCTGCCCTGGCCTCCTCTCCTCTCTTCCACCTAGGCCCACTAAGGCCCATTAAGTTACCGGGGGGTTCCGGTAACCTCCCGGTACTCCGGAAAAATCCCGATTTCACCCGGAACACTTCCGATATCCAAACATATGCTTCCAATATATCAATCTTTATGTCTCGACCATTTCGAGACTACTCGTTATGTCCGTGATCACATCCAGGACTCCGAACAACCTTTCGGTACATCAAAACATAAAAACTCATAATATAACTGTCATCGTAACGTTAAGCGTGCGGACCCTACGGGTTCGAGAACTATGTAGACATGACCGAGACACCTCTCCGGTCAATAACCAATAGCGGAACCTGGATGCTCATATTGGCTCCCACATTTTCTATGAAGATCTTTATCGGTCAGACCGCATAACAACATACGTTGTTCCCTTTTTCATCGGTATGTTACTTGCCCGAGATTCGATCGTCAGTATCTCGATACCTAGTTCAATATTGTTACCGGCAAGTCTCTTTACTCGTTCCATAATACATCATCTCGCAACAAACTCATTAGTTGCAATGCTTGCAAGACTTAAGTGACGTGCATTACCGAGAGGGCCTAGAGATACCTCTCCGACAATCGGAGTGACAAATCCTAATCTCGAAATACGCCAACCCAACAAGTACCTTCGGAGACACCTGTAGAGCACCTTTATAATCACCCAGTTACGTTGTGACGTTTGGTAGCACACAGAGTGTTCCTCCGGTAAACGGGAGTTGCATAATCTCATAGTCATAGGAACATGTATAAGTCATGAAGAAAGCAATAACAACATACTAAACGATCGAGTGCTAAGCTAACGGAATGGGTCAAGTCAATCACATCATTCTCCTAATGATGTGATCCCGTTAATCAAATGACAACTCATGTCTATGGATAGGAAACATAACCATCTTTGGTCAACGAGCTAGTCAAGTACAGGCATACTAGTGACACTCTGTTTGTCTATGTATTCACACATGTATCATGTTTCCGGTTAATACAATTCTATGAATAATAAACATTTATCATGATATAAGGAAATAAATAATAACTTTATTATGGCCTCTAGGGCATATTTCGTTCATAAGATCCTTCAAGTAAGTTGTCATCGGTGCAAGCAATAAAAATTGCTCTCTAAAAATGTATGATTGATTGGTGTGGAGGAAATAAGCTTTATACGATCTTGTGATGTGGAAGAAATAAAAGTGACGGATTGCATAATAAAGGTCCATATCACAAGTGGCAATATAAAGTGACATTCTTTCGCATTAAGATTTTGTGCATCCAACCCTAAAAGCGCATGGCAACCTCTGCTTCCCTCTGCGAAGGGCTTATCTTTTATTATTATCCTCTACCTTTTGCAAGAGTCATGGTGATATTCAATTTTCCTTTTTACATTTTATCCTTTGGCAAGCATAGTATGTTGGAAAGATCCTGATATATATATATATATATATATATATATATATATATATATATATATATATATATATATATATATATATATATATATATATATATCTAATTGGATGTAAGTTAGCATGAACTATTATTGTTGACATTACCCTTGAGGTAAAAGGTTGGGAGGCGAAACTATAAGCCCCTATCTTTCTCTGTGTCCGATTAAAACTCCGTAACCACAAGTATTGCGTGAGTGTTAGCAATTGTGAAAGGTTAAATGATAGTTGAGTATGTGGACTTGCTAAAAAGCTCTGACATAGACTCTTTCTGATGTTATGATAAATTGCAATTGCTTCAATGACTGAGATTATAGTTTGATGGTTCTCAATAAAGTTTCTGATTCATACTTTGCATTGTGAATAGATTATTACTTGAGCATAAGAAATCATATGACAATATCCATATATGTTGCTGTTATAAGATTGATCATGATGCCCTCATGTCCGTATTTTATTTTATCGACACCTCTACCTCTAAACATGTGGACATATATATCGTTATCGGCTTCCGCTTGAGGATAAGCGAGGTCTAAGCTTGGGGGAGTTGATACGTCCATTTTGCATCGTGCTTTTATATCGATATTTATTGCATTATGGGCTGTTATTACACATTATGTCACAATACTTATACCTATTCTCTCTTATTTAACAAGGTTTATATGAGGAGGGAGAATGCCGGCAGCTGGAATTCTGGGCTGGAAAAGGAGAAAATATTAGAGACCTATTCTGCACAACTCCAAAAGTCCTGAAACTCCACGAAAGTTATTTTTGGAAATAATAAAAAATACTGAGCGGAAGAAATACCAGAGGGGGCCCACACCCTGGCCACGAGGGTGGGGGGCGCGCCCTACCCCCTGGGTGCGCCCCCTGCCTTGTGGGCCCCCTGTTGGCTCTCCGATGCCCATCTTCTGCTATATGAAGTCTTTCGTCCGAAGAAAAATAATAAGCAAGCTTTCGGGACGAGACTCCGCCGCCACAAGGCGGAACCTTGGCGGAACCAATCTAGGGCTCCGGCGGAGCTGTTCTGCCGGGGAAACTTCCCTCCGGGAGGGGGAAATCATCGCCATCGTCATCACCAACACTCTTCTGATCGGGAGGGGGCCAATCTCCATCAACATCTTCACCAGCACCATCTCCTCTCAAACCCTAGTTCATCTCTTGTATCCAATTCTTGTCTCCAAGTCTGGGATTGGTACCTGTAGGTTGCTAGTAGTGTTGATTACTCCTTGTAGTTGATGCTAGTTGGTTTATTTGGTGGAAGATCATATGTTCAGATCCTATATGCATATTAATAATCCTCTGATTATGAACATGAATATGCTTTGTGAGTAGTTACGTTTGTTCCTGAGGACATGGGAGAAGTCTTGCTATTAGTAGTCATGTGAATTTGATATTCGTTCGATATTTTGATGAGATGTATGTTGTCTCTCCTCTAGTGGTGTCATGTGAACGTCGACTACATGACACTTCACCATTAGTTGGGCCTAGAGGAAGGCATTGGGAAGTAATAAGTAGATGATGGGTTGTTAGAGTGACAGAAGCTTAAACCCTAGTTTATGCGTTGCTTCGTAAGGGGCTGATTTGGATCCATATGTTTCATGCTATGGTTAGGTTTACCTTAATACTTCTCTTGTAGTTGCTGATGCTTGCAATAGGGGTTAATCATAAGTGGGATGCTTGTCCAAGTAAGGGCAGCACCCAAGCACCGGTCCACCCACATATCAAATTATCACAGTACCGAAGCGAATCCTATGAACGTGATGAAAACTAGCTTGACGATAATTCCCATGTGTCCTTGGGAGCGCTTTTCCTTATATAAGAGTTTGTCCAGGATTGTCCTTTGCTACAAAAAGGATTGGGCCACCTTGCTGCACTTTATTTACTTTTGTTACTTGTTGTTTGTTACAAATTATCTTATCACAAAACTATCTGTTACCTATTATTTCAGTGCTTGCAGAGAATACCTTGCTGAAAACCGCTTATCATTTCCTTCTGCTCCTCGTTGGGTTCGACACTCTTACTTATCGAAAGGACTACGATAGATCCCCTATACTTTTGGGTCATCGGGTATGTTGTGATGTGATATGGTCAAGGCACGAATGAGATGATCATGTTTTGTAACGGAGTTATCGGCAACTGGCAGGAGCCATATGGTGTCGCTTTATCGTATGAAATGCAAACGCCCTGTAATTGCTTTACTTTATCACTAAGCGGTAGCAATAGTCGTAGAAGCAATAGTTGGCGAGACGACAACGATGCTACGATGGAGATCAAGGTGTCGCGCCGGTGACGATGCTGATCATGATGGTGCTTTGGAGATGGAGATCAAAGGCACATGATGATGATGGCCATATCGTATCACTTATATTGATTGCATGTGATGTTTATCCTTTATGCATCTTATTCTTCTTTGATTGACGGTAGCATTATAAGATGACCTCTCACTAAATTTCAAGGTATAAGTGTTCTCCCTGAGTATGCACCGTTGCGAAAGTTCGTCGTGCCCAGACACCACGTGATGATCGGATGTGATAAGCTCTACGTTCAAATACAATGGGTGTAAGCCAGTTTTGCACACGCAGAATACTCAGGTTAAACTTGACGAGCCTAGCATATGCAGATATGGCCTCGGAACAGTGAGACCGAAAGGTCGAACATGAATCATATAGTAGATATGATCAACATAGTGATGTTCACCATTGAAAACTACTCCATCTCACGTGATGATCGGACATGGTTTAGTTGATATGGATCATGTGATCACTTAGATGATTAGAGGGATGTCTATCTAAGTGGGAGTTCTTAAGTAATATGATTAATTGAACTTTAATTTATCATGAACTTAGTACCTGATAGTATTTTGCTTGTCTATGTTATTGTAGATAGATGGCCCGTGTTGTTGTTCCGTTGAATTTTAATGCGTTCCTTGAGAAGGCAAAGTTGAAAGATGATGGTAGCAATTACACGGACTGGGTCCATAACTTGAGGATTATCCTCATTGCTGCACAGAAGAATTACGTCCTGGAAGCACCGCTGGGTGCCACGCCTGCTGCAGATGCAACTAACGACGTTAAGAACGTCTGGCGGAGCAAAGCTGGTGACTACTCGATAGTTCAGTGTGCCATGCTTTACGACTTAGAACCGGGACTTCAACGACGTTTTGAACGTCATGGAGCATATGAGATGTTCTAGGAGTTGAAGTTAATATTTCAAGCAAATGCCCGAATTGAGAGATATGAAGTCTCCAATAAGTTCTACAGCTGCAAGATGGAGGAGAATAGTTATGTCAGTGAACATATACTCAAAATGTCTGGGTATAACAATCACTTGATTCAACTGGGAGTTAATCTTCCGGATGATAGTGTCATTGACAGAATTCTTCAATCACTGCCACCAAGCTACAAGAGCTTCGTGATGAACTATAATATGCAAGGGATGGATAAGACAATTCCCGAGCTCTTCACAATGCTAAAGGCCACGGAGGTAGAAATCAAGAAGGAGCATCAAGTGTTGATGGTCAACAAGACCACCAGTTTCAAGAAAAAGGGTAAAGGGAAGAAGAAGGGGAACTTCAAGAAGAACAACAAACAAGTTGCTGCTCAGGAGAAGAAACCCAAGTCTGGACCTAAGCCTGAGACTGAGTGCTTCTACTGCAAACAGACTGGTCACTGGAAGCGGAACTGCCCCAAGTATTTGGCGGATAAGAAGGATGGCAAGGTGAACAAAGGTATATGGGATATACATGTTATTGATGTGTACCTTACTAATGCTCGCAGTAGCACCTGGGTATTTGATACTGGTTCTGTAGCTAATATTTCCAACTCGAAACAGGGACTACGGATTAAGCGAAGATTGCCTAAGGACGAGGTGACGATGCGCGTGGGAAATGGTTCCAAAGTCGATGTGATCGCGGTCGGCACGCTACCTCTACATCTACATTCGGGATTAGTTTTAGACCTGAATAATTGTTATTTGGTGCCAGCGTTGAGCATGAACATTATATCTGGATCTTGTTTGATGCGAGACAGTTATTCATTTAAATCAGAGAATAATGGTTGTTCTATTTATATGAGTAATATATTTTATGGTCATGCACCCTTTAAGAGTGGTCTATTTTTATTAAATCTCGATAGTAGTGTTACACATATTCATAATATTGAAGCCAAAAGATGCAGAATTGATAATGATAGTGCAACTTATTTGGGGCACTGCCGTTTAGGTCATATTGGTGTAAAGTGCATGAAGAAACTCCATACTAATGGACTTTTGGAATCACTTGGTACTTGCGAACCATGCCTCATGGGCAAGATGACTAAAACGCCGTTCTCTGGAACAATGGAGCGAGCAACAGATTTGTTGGAGATCATACATACTGATGTATGTGGTCCGATGAATGTTGAGATTCGCGGCGGTTATCCTTATTTTCTCACCTTCACAGATGATTTGAGCAGATATGGGTATATCTACTTAATGAAACATAAGTCTAAAACATTTGAAAAGTTCAAAGAATTTCAGAGTGAAGTGGCAAATCATCGTAACAAGAAAATAAAGTTTCTACGATCTGACCGTGGAGGAGAATATTTGAGTTACGAGTTTGGTCTTCATTTAAAACAATGCGGAATAGTTTCGCAACTCACGCCAGCCGGAACACCACAGCGTAATGGTGTGTCCGAACATCGTAATCGTACTTTACTAGATATGGTGCGATCTATGATGTCTCTTACTGATTTACCACTATCATTTTGGGATTATGCTTTAGAGACGGCTGCATTCACGTTAAATAGGGCACCATCGAAATCCGTTGAGACGATGCCTTATGAACTATGGTTTGGCAAGAAACCAAAGTTGTCGTTTGTTAAAGTTTGGGGCTGCGATGCTTATGTGAAAAACCTTCAACCTGATAAGCTCGAACCCAAATCGGAAAAATGTGTCTTCATAAGATACCCAAAGGAAACTGTTGGGTACACCTTCTATCACAGATCCGAAGGCAAGACATTTGTTGCTAAGAATGGATCCTTTCTAGAGAAGGAGTTTCTCTCGAAAGAAGTGAGTGGGAGGAAAGTAGAACTTGATGAGTGTCGTGGAATTGTCACGGCAGATGTCCTCGAGCTAGGACTTAGTCGTGGAGCCATCGCAACTAGGAAGCTTGAAGGGGTTATGTGGGACAAGGAACACGAGGGTTTATACTGGTTCGGCCCCTTACGATGAGGGTAAAAGCCTACGTCCAGTTGAGGTGGTATTGATTAGGGTTACGATCACCAGGGAGCTAAACTGCTATGCCCGGCTCTCGACGAGATTGTTGTTGTCCCTAAACCGCTGCCGGGTCGTCCCTTTATATAGGGAGGCGGACACCCAGTAGCCCTTAGAGTCCCGGCCGGCTCATAAGAGTGTCCGGCTCGGACTCTCAACTATACTTGCCTTACACTACAAGTTCTTCCATAATAATGATTGTAACTACGGGCTTTAAGCCATATGCGGGTCTTAGCCTATCTCTGGCCCATCATCTTCAAGTTTGGCTCCGGGCTTCTGGCAACGACCATACGAGTAACCCGGCCCCTCCTGGCGGGTGACTCTAAGGTCTATATCCTCAACATTAGGCCCCAGATTGATTTGAGCCGGCTCATGTCAATCTTCAACTCTGCTGACAGAAAAAATCTCCGGCTTACCATTCATGTGAAGGCCATAACCCAGCGTGACGTCATCCTCTGGACTCCGGATAATCCGCCGTGACGTCATCTTCCATTAAGCCCGTTTTTTACTCCACCAGATCCGCAACGGATCTTTGCTTTTACTACCGTTCCGAAAATCGAGGCGTCGTGGGGGGAGATAACCACGCCGTGGTTCCCTTGAATCTCGCGCCCACTTATGACCTTGCTTTATAAATAGGCCGGCCCGACGGGCTCTTCTCACGCTCCCTTCTTCCTCCTCGCGCCGCTGCCTTCTCACCGAGCTCGCACTCCGCCGCCGCCGTCTCGCCTCCGGTCTTCGTCAACCTTGGCTGCTGCATCACCCTGACTCGGACCAGACAAACGGCGGCGACTCCTGCACCTCTTCAGCTCCGGTAAGTTCTCACCACCCCGTAGAGTAGATCTGCAGTAGGGTTCGCCGTGTTCTTCGTGTTCATCGCCATTGCCACAAGCTTCGGTAGTTCTTCGTAGTCACTACCCTTGTTTGATCCTTAGCCTTGTATAGAACTAGTACGGCAGTTGTTTAGGCCTCATTTCAAATGTCAGTAGATTTCTTTCCACTGTATAAATGCTTCGTTCGAGCTCAAGAACATCCGCTCGTCTGTTTCTAGGTCTAGAAAATTTTCATTTCACCCGACCATTTTGATCCAAAAAAGTTACTGCACTATGTGAAACCTGTTTTACCACACTTAGTAAAAACTGCAACCATTGAATCTTGGCGGCTTACGATTCCGGGTTAAAGAAACCATGCGCTGTAGAATCCTCCGGTTTAAAGAAAACCATGCTTCGTAGATTCCTCCGGCTTAACTGTGATAAGGCCGTAGATCATCAACTTATTCTGAATGCCCCTGCGGCTTAAGTAACCCACTGTACCTGAGTATATATCATTAGTCCCCTTCATAAGCCGCCACCTTAGTTTGGAACTGTAGATCTCCGGCTTATAATTAACCCGGACATTTTTCCTTTTTTGTCATAGACCACCAACTTTCACCATGCCTCCCAAGGCTCCCATCACTTGCAACTGGATGAGGTCCAACGTGACCAACGAGACCCTAGCCAATTTTGTTAAGTCCGGATACCTCCCTAAGAAGGAAATCATGTCCTACCGTGCCCCTGACCCGTCAGAAGAAAGACCACAGCCAAGGGACGGGGAGGTAGTGATCTTCGCAGATCATATGAGCCGGGGCTTCGCACCGCCCGGCTCAAAGTTTTTTAGGGACGTGCTCAACTTCTTCGACTTGCGGCCTCAAGATATAGGACCCAACTCCGTATCCAACATCTGCAATTTCCAAGTCTTTTGTGAAGTGTACCTTGGAGAAGAGCCTAGTCTGCTGCTCTTCAGAGAGCTGTTTTACTTAAACCGCCAGAATGAGTGCGCCAACGGGCCAAGTCTGGAGTTAGGTGGCATTTCCATCCAGCGGCGTAGGGACTGTCCTTTCCCTTACGCAGAGCCGCCGAGCCACCCCAAGGACTGGAACATGACTTGGTTCTACTGCCAAGACACGTCCCTGGCTGATGAAAACCCGCTGCCCGGCTTTCGCCCAACACGTCTAGAGCCGACTCACCCACTGTCGGATAAGCTGACTCCAGCGGAGCGCCAGCCTCTGCTTCCTACCATCAATAAAATCAAGTCCCTCCTGGGCAACGGTCTGAACGGAATCGACCTGGTCCGGGTCTGGATCTCATGGCGGGTGATCCCATTGAGCCGCCGCCCCGGCTTAATGTGTGAGTACACCGGGCGAAAGGATGACCCTCAGAGGCACAACCGCAATGATCTTCCAGAAGATGTTGCAGAAGAGGAGACCAAGGCTCTTTTAAACGAGAGCCTGGCAGACTGCGGAAGGACCGGGTTAGCCCCCTTCTGCAAGACCAATCCAGCCCCAGCGGTAAGCCGCTGACTTTAACTTTTCATCTTCGTCTGCATATAACCTTCATCTGAACCTGTTTTAAGAATTCCTCATTGTATTTTTCAGGCTGATGACAAGTTCTGGCGGGTCAAGTATGACCATGAGGCGGCCAAGAAGGCCAGGAAGGCGAAGAAATCCGCCAAGAAAGCCGCCCCTCGCAAAAAAGGAAGCAGGCCTACTGCTTCGGAGCTGATGCAATTAAGCGACAGCTCCGAGTCAGAGGTAACCCCCAAGCCTTTAAATTCTTGCTGTACTTGTTATTTGTTGCTGTTTTCCTTATCAACACTTGCTCATTGACAGGATGACACCGGCGCCAGTAACCCGGTGGTTGAAGAGGTAACATCACTTTCCTCCGACTCGGAGCCCTTGCCACAGCTGAAAGTCCGAAGGGTAACCCGGAAAGTAAGCTTTTCAAATCCTTTAGCTCATCAAGACCCTCAATTTCTTTTGAAGCGACAGGTTCACGAAAGCCGGCGTCACACCCGGACCAACAAGGACACTGACCTCTCCGCCGGGTTACCCGACGCAACAAGGAAGCGTCGAACTGAGGTTTTTTTCCCACTTGTACCCTTTTCACCCATTGGCGGGTGTTATCCGTCAGCCACTCAATTCTTCTGACTCCAATTACCAGGAGACCTCCCCTTCTTCGGGCGACTCTATGCAATCGAGTCTTCCGACTTTCAAGACCGCGCCCGGGTAATGACAACCATCTCACATTATACTTGTCTGTACTTACTCTTTTTGTGCTGAATGTTTCTGTTCTTTCAGCGCCCAGGCAAAGCTCACCAAAAGAGCGAAGAAGACCAGGTCAGCCGGAGTGCCGGACTTACCTGAACCGGAGGTGACGGCTCAAGAGCCGCCAGCTGCCTCCGCCCCCGAAGCCACCACTCCGATGGACACGGCACCTGAAGCCACTGCCCCAACTACCAAGGCAACGACCGAAGCTTCGGTTAACCCGGAGGCCTCCGGCTCAGCTCCGCCAGCAGACGACCCGCACGTGGTAATCACCCAGACGGAGTTCGTTGAGCCGGGGAGACCGACCGTGCTGGCCAAATGCTCCGTGAAGGGGGAGTTGCTGCATCCCCGCCGGGTGAACCTGGACCTCTCCGACTACACCAACTTGAGCATTGGAGAGCTCGTCTCTGGCTACATCAGCCAGGTGCACAAGAGCCGGGACGCGGAGGTCGCCATGGTAAACCAGATCCAACAAAAATCTGAGGTATCCTTCTGCTATCTTCTTACTTACTGCATAGTTACCTTTGCCATGCTAGCCCCCAAGTCGACGACTTATGATTTGAATATGTTGTAGACTTAGGATCCGGCTTACTCAATTGAGCCGGCAGTACGTAGATAGATACGTTCAATATGCATTAGCCCCCAAGTGCCAAGTGTCTTTGCTTGGAAAGCGCTTGGGACTTATATAATGACTGTTAATACCCCGGTAATTGATTCAGGCTGTTGGCAAGAAGCTAGAGTCGGACCTTGCGGATATCAAGAGCTGGCTGAAGACGCAGGAGATGGAGACCCGGAAGGCAAACGCCAGGTTTGTCTCCAGCATCGCCGCTCAAGAGAAACTGAAGACAGAATTTGATGCTGAACGGAAGGCCTGGGCTGAAGAGAAGGCCGCACTGGTGACCCGGGCAGAACAGGCGGAGAAGACTCTCTCTGAGAAGACCGCCGAGCTCACCAGCCTAAAGCGCCAGGTTTCCCAAATGGTGGCCGCCATCTTCGATAAGTCGCCTCACCGACTTTCATCAATGTCCGAATGTTTATGTCTCAGTATTCATTCTTGCCGCCGGCTTATCTGATTCTGTTAAACAGGCCCCAGAAGTGCCAACCTCAACCAGAGCGTGGTCACCAAGCTCAAGGCCGTGTATACCCTGGTGGAACAGCTCTACACCGGGTCACAACGTGCCTTAGCTGTGGTGGCCCTATCCAACAAGGTGCCAACTCATCTGGCCGAAGTCCTGCGCCGGCTCGCCGGTCTGCCTCAGCAGATCCAAGAGCTGCGACGGGCCTCCGCGAGAGCCGGAGCAATCGCCGCGCTGAGCCGGGCCAAGGCATTCCTGCCGGAGCTAGACCCGGCAGACATCGCCCTGGGTTATCCAAGCCTGAAGGAAGACGGCTCAGCTTTTGATCAGAAGGACTTCGCGGCGTACGTGAAGGCTGTACGCCCGGTGGCCACCCTCATCGGGAATGACACAGATCTGACCAAGTACCAGCCGGGTTATGACGCGGAGAATCAGAGGATTCCAACCCCTCGCTATGAAGCCCTCAACCTGATCCCGCCGGCTCGTCAGCACACCTTCGCCCCAGAGATCGACCCGGCCGGGTTAATTGACGAGGAAGCCCAGTTCGAGGCTCTCAGCGGCATCGACTGGAAGTCATCAACCTTCCAAGTCTTGGGATCAGCCGGAGGAGAGGACAGGAACGAGCCGGAGACTTCCACTCAGCGGGCATCGTAACTCGGCTGTCGGTTTATCAAATAATGCTCCACCCTTGTTAGATTTGATGAGTTTTTGTAATAAAGTAGGTGCAACAGTTCATCTCTGCCGTGCCATCGTGCACGTATGGAATGCGAAAGTCCTTTGAAATTGTCTCTTTGATGTTTCTCTGGGTCATAATCATCCCTTCGTTTTTCTCAACCTTAAAGAGGTGCCTTTAAGTATCCTGCATAAAAAGGTAGATCACAAGTCTCAAGGCGGCTTACCGCCCTGAGAATCAGGTGTTTTGGATAGATAACCCGGAATATGAATCAAAAAAGACTGGTCCTCAATTGTATCCTTCACATAGCCGTCATAATGCACTTAGCAGTCTGTGAGCATACTTCCGGTTTAGATAACCCGTGTAACAAGGTTGGTATCTTAACTCCGACTTACCTATCGTAATGATACCCATGGCGTTCAAAATTAAGCCGGTAAAGTGAGACCCGGCCGTACACACCTTGACATAATCAGAGTAAGCTTGTGATAAAGCAGAGGAACTTTAGGGGCTTCCGGTTCGAATACGACCAGAAACCCGGCCCAAAGGGGTTAAGCCATGATTCGGATACGATCATATAGCCCCCAGTGGGTGTGGCGATGCCAATCAAGAGGGTACCGACAGCTATGTTCTCTTTGGTTCGAATACGACCCATGTTTGAACAGGAAGCCCCCAAGTGATTTTTAGAATTGTTTAGCGACACTGATTCGAATACGATCCACGTCGGTTCTCAAAGGGGTTAAACTATGATTCAAATATGACCAAAGATAACCTCCCAATGAGCTCGGCACTTTGCCAATCAAATGGGTATCGACAGCTATGTTCTCTTTGGTTCGAATACGACCCATGTTTGAACAGGAAGCCCCCAAGTGACTTTACTGCTTACGGCTAGATTCGAATACGATCATAAACCGGATCCTCCTTTAAGTCATCATGTAATCTTGCAATAAGAACAACATGTTTATATTTGGAGGAAAAAAGGACGGAGGTCCTGCTTTATTGCTTATCATAATATATACATGGCTGAGAGAAATATGTACACCACGAGAGCCGGTGGCTCAAGTGTAGTAAGGCCGCAGCTGAGCTATGTTCCACGGCCGACGGGTCTCTTCCTCCGACTTACGTGAATCTTTGTGCTCCCGAATGTCAATGAGGTAATATGACCCGTTGTGCAAGTTCTTGCTGACCACAAAGGGCCCTTCCCAAGGTGGGGATAACTTGTGTGCATCTGTTTGATCCTGGATGAGTCGGAGCACAAGGTCGCCTTCCTGGAAGACCCGGCATTTGACCCGGCGGCTATGATAACGGCGCAGGTCTTGTTGGTAAATCGCTGAACGGGCTGCTGCCACATCACGCTGTTCGTCCAACAAGTCAAGAGCATCCTGGCGCGCCTGTTCATTATCCGTCTCAACATAAGCCGCTACGCGAGGTGAGTCATGACGGATATCACTGGGGAGGACTGCTTCTGCTCCATAAACCATGAAGAAAGGCGTGAAGCCTGTAGACCTGTTAGGAGTAGTGTTGATACTCCATAACACGGAGGGCAACTCCTCCACCCAACAACCCGGCGTCCGTTGCAAAGGGACCAAAAGCCGGGGCTTGATGCCTTTCAGAATCTCCTAATTAGCTCTCTCAGCTTGACCATTGGATTGAGGGTGAGCCACTGAGGAAACATCAAGTCGGATATGCTCTCTTTGACAAAACTCTTCCATGGCGCCTTTGGAAAGATTGGTGCCATTGTCAGTTATAATGCTGTGCGGAAAGCCAAAGCGGAAAATCACCTTTTTCATAAATTGAACCACCGTGGCTGCATCGCACTTGCTAACTGGCTCAGCTTCCACCCACTTTGTGAATTTGTCCACTGCCACCAAGAGGTGGGTCTTCTTATCCTTGGACCTTTTAAAAGGCCCAACCATATCAAGCCCCCAGACCGCAAAGGGCCAAGTGATTGGGATCATCCTCAACTCCTGAGCCGGCACGTGAGCCCGTCGTGAGAACCTTTGGCAACCATCACATTTACTGACCAAGTCCTCTGCATCAGCATGAGCCGTCAACCAATAAAAACCATGACGGAAAGCCTTGGCCACAAGGGATTTTGAGCCGGCATGATGGCCACAATCCCCTTCATGGATCTCACGCAAGATCTCTTGACCTTCCTCAGGGGAGACACAACGCTGAAATGCCCCTGTAACACTGCGATGATGCAACTCGCCATCGGTAACGATCATTGACTTAGCCCGCCGGGTTATTTGCCTGGCCAAAGTTTCATCCTCAGGCAACTCTCCCCGGGTTATGTAAGCCAGATACGGCATTGTCCAGTCTGGTATGACATGAAGAGCCGCCACCAGTCGTGCCTCCGGGTCAGGGACAGCCAAGTCCTCCTCTGTAGGCAACTTAACCGAAGGGTTGTACAGGACGTCCAGGAAAGTGTTAGGCGGCACCGGCTTTTGCTGAGAGCCTAGCCGGCTTAGAGCATCAGCCGCCTCGTTCTTCCTGCGATCAATGTGCTCCACTTGGTAGCCCTGAAAGTGCCCGGCAATGGCATCAACCTCGCGGCGATAAGCCGCCATGAGAGGATCCTTAGAATCCCACTTGCCTGATACTTGTTGAGCCACCAAGTCTGAGTCACCAAAGCACCTTACCCGGCTCAAGCTCATCTCCTTAGCCATCCGAAGACCGTGGAGCAAGGCCTCGTACTCAGCCGCATTGTTAGTGCAAGGAAACATCAACTGTAGCACATAATGGAACTTGTCACCTTTAGGGGAAGCCAATACAACGCCAGCCCCCGAGCCCTCCAACTGCCTGGACCCATCGAAGTGAATAGTCCAATACGTGTTATCCGGCTTTTGCTCGGGTACTTGTGACTCTGTCCAATCATTGATGAAATCCACCAAGGCCTGAGACTTAACAGCAGTGCGTGGCACATATTTGAGACCATGAGGTCCAAGCTCTATAGCCCACTTAGCAATTCTCCCTGTGGCCTCTCTGTTTTGAATGATATCACCAAGAGGGGCAGAACTGACCACAGTGATGGGATGACCCTGAAAATAATGCTTAAGCTTTCGGCTTGCCATGAACACACCATATACCAGCTTCTGCCAATGCGGGTACCGCTGCTCAGACTCAATGAGTACTTCGCTGACATAATAAACCGGCCGCTGAACCGGATGCTCCTTACCCTCCTCCTTGCGCTCCACTACAATAGCCACACTGACGGCTCATGCGTTTGCTGCCACATACAGTAGTAAGGGCTCCTTATCAATCAGAGCAGCAAGGACTGGGGGCTCTGCCAGCTGCTTCTTCAAATCCTCAAAGGCGGTATTAGCTGCATCATTCCAGACAAAGCTGTCAGTTTTCTTCATCAACTGATATAAGGGCATGGCCTTCTCACCCAAACGATTTATAAAGCGGCTTAAAGCAGCAATGCGACCCGCCAAGCGCTGAACGTCATTTATACACGCCGGCTTAGCCAGGGAGGTGATGGCCTTGATCTTCTCCGGGTTAGCCTCAATGCCCCTGTCAGAAACCAAGAAGCCCAAGAGTTTGCCTGCAGGAACACCAAAGACACACTTGGCCGGGTTAAGCATCATCTTATAGACCCGGAGATTATCAAAGGTTTCCCTTAAATCATCTATCAGGGTTTCCTCTTTGATGGATTTAACCACAATATCGTCCACGTAAGCGTGAACATTGCGTCCAATCTGTTTATGAAGACAGTTCTGCACACAACGCTGGTAAGTCGCCTGTGCACACTTGAGTCCAAAGGGCATAGACACATAGCAGAAGGCTCCAAAGGGAGTGATGAACGCCGTCTTCTCCTGGTCCTTAACTGACATCTTGATCTGATGATAACCAGAATAAGCATCCAAGAAACTTAAACGTGCACAACCTGCCGTAGCATCAATGATTTGATCAATACGGGGGAGGGCAAAAGGATCAGCCGGACACGCCTTGTTCAAGTCCGTGTAGTCCACACACATCCGCCAGGTGCCGTTCTTCTTGAGTACGAGCACCGGGTTAGCCAACCACTCTGGGTGAAAAACTTCAACGATAAACCCGGCCGCCAAGAGCTGGGCTACTTCCTCACCAATAGCCTTCCGCCTTTCCTCATTAAACCGCCGAAGGAACTGTCTGACCGGCTTAAATTTCGGATCAACATTGAGAGTATGCTCAACGAGTTCTCTAGGTACACCTGGCATGTCAGAAGGTTTCCACGCGAAGATGTCCCTATTCTCACGGATGAACTCGATGAGCGCGCTTTCCTATTTTGGATCCAGATTTGCACTGATGCTAAACTGCTGAGATGAGTCACCTGGAACAAAATCAACAAGTTTAGTCTCATCAGCTGACTTAAATTTCATTGCCGGCTCTTGTTCTGTGGTTGGCTTTTTCAGAGAGGTCATATCTGTTGGGTCAACATTGTCTTTGTAAAACTTCAACTCCTCTGTAGCACACACAGATTCTGCATAAGCCGCGTCGCCTTCCTCACATTCCAGAGCCACTTTCCGGCTGCCGTGAACCGTAATGGTCCCGTTGTGACCCGGCATCTTGAGCTGTAAGTACACATAACATGGCCGTGCCATGAACTTGGCGTAAGCCGGCCGTCCAAATATAGCATGGTATGGACTTCTTATCTTGACCACCTCAAAGGTCAATTTCTCCACCCTGTAGTTGTTCTCATCACCAAAGGCCACTTCCAATTCGATCTTGCCAACTGGATAAGCCGACTTACCAGGTACTACACCATGGAAGATGGTGTTTGACTGGCTGAGGTTCTTATCAACCAACCCCATACGGCGAAAAGTCTCATAATAGAGGATGTTGATGCTGCTGCCTCCATCCATGAGCACCTTTGTGAACTTATATCCTCCCACTTGAGGAGCCACCACTAAGGCCAAGTGGCCCGGGTTATCCACCCGGGGAGGGTGATCCTCCCTACTCCATACTATAGGCTGCTCAGACCACCGCAGGTAGCGCGGGACCGCCGGCTCAACCGCATTCACAGCCCTCTTGTGAAGCTTCTGATCTCGCTTGCACAAGCTAGTGGTAAACACATGATACTGTCCACCGCTAAGCTGCTTTGGATTGGTCTGATAACCCCCCTGCTGCTGTTGATGACCCTGGCCGGACTGTTGATTAAAGCCCCCTTGACCACTCTGAGGACCCGAATTTGAGCCGCCCCCCGGGCCATGAAAGCCGCCGGCGCCTGAGCCGCCGGCACCTGAGCCGCCGCCCGGGCCATTGTAGTTTTTAAAGGCCTTCATGATTGCACAATCCTTCCATAGATGAGTCGCTGGCTTCTCTCTAGAGCCGTGCCTCGGACAAGGCTCATTCAACAGCTGCTCCAGTGAGGGTCCTGACCCGCTGCCTCGGGGAGGGGGCCTCCCCTTGCGTCGCTGGTTATTGCCTTGCGCGCTGGCGTTGGCCACAAACTCTAGGCTGCCATCTGCCTTGCGCTTGCCTCCTCCTTGGTTCCCCGGGTTACACTGAGGACCCTTGCCATTGCCGTTCTTCTTTCCCTTCCCTGTCCTTTCATCATCTGAAGGGGGATCCTTGGTACCATCAGAATCGGCGTACTTGACAAGAGCTGCCATTAGCGTACCCATATCAGTGCAGTCGCGCTTAAGCCGCCCGAGTTTCATCTTCAGGGGCACAAAACGACAATTCTGCTCCAGCATTAAAACTGCTGAGCCGGCATCCATTTTGTCTGATGAATGTATGATTTCCTTAACCCGGCGAACCCAATGTGTCGTGGACTCACCCTCCTGCTGCTTACAGTTAGTCAAATCCACAATTGACATAGACTGCCTACAGGTATCTTTGAAGTTTTGGATAAACCGGGCTTTCAGCTCAGCCCAAGACCCAACGGAATTCGGTGGTAGCCCTTTCAACCAAGTGCGGGCAGTTCCATCTAACATCATGGTGAAATACTTGGCCATGGCCGCCTCACTGACCTCCAGCAGCTCCATAGCCATCTCATAACTCTCGATCCAGGCTGCAGGCTGTAAGTCAGCTGTGTAGTTAGGCACCTTCCTAGGGCCCTTGAAGTCCTTAGGTAGACGTTCATTACGGATAGCTGGCACCAAACAAGGGACACCCCCGGTCCTGGTAGGGATACCCACATCAACGGAAGTCGTCGGATAAGCTGGGGGGGTCTGGTAAGCCGTCAATTGAGGCACTTGCTCCGCCTCTTGCCGTGCTTTGTCCTGCTCTGCTGCATAAAAGGCTCCATTATGAGCCGGACCATGGCCAGGGGGCGGGTCATGGCGTCGGACGTTACTTGAGCCGGTTGCTGAGACCATGTGCCGGCTGTAACTCGGGCTCTGCCCCGGACGAGGGGTCGAGTGGATCCTATCCCGGCTGTAGGAGTACGCCTCCTGCTGCGCCAGTGCCGTCTGTAGGAGTTCCCTGACCCGGCGGGTTTCAATAGCCGTCGGAGAGTCGCCGTCAACTGGGAGAGCCGCCAGCCGTGCTGCCGCAGCGACCATGTTCCCCAGCGGGTTATTATAATGACCCGGGGGTATTGGCACATACTGAGGCGGGGCAGGGGGCACCTGGGGAGGCCCCATCACTCGTGGCTGAATAAGGGGTCCAGACCCGGGCGCTATGACCCCTGGCGGGTTACTAGACCCTGCACCTGGCGTGTTGAAGAGGTTGCGTGGATCGTAAACCGGAGGGAGTCGAGATTGGGCCTTTTGATGCCTCCTTCTCATGACCTCATTGGCCGCGTTCTGATCCATCGTGAGTTGGAAGGACTGTGCCTGAATCAGCTGAGTCCGGGCATCGAGAGCTGCCCGCTCCGCAGCCAGCCTGATCCCTTCCGCTGCAAGATCCTCTTTAGCTTTTATCAGATCCAATCTTAACTGTGCCACCTCCGCATCATGCTGAGCTTGATCCGCCGGGTCAACCGTGGCGGTTAACAGGGCCGTCATCTTGTCTGTGAGATCCATTAGCACCTGAGCCGGAGAAGGCACCGGGTTTCCCGCTCCAGCAGCGGGGTTCTGAACAGGCTGCGCACCAGCCATAAAAACTCCAACCTGACTTGGTGGCTCAAAAAGGTCCGGAATACTGTCACCATCGGAAGAACCCATGAGCCTGCCATCTTGAAGTTGGTACAACGAGTTCGACTCATCGGTGGCCGACTCGCCGTCAGAGCCGGCGGCCGTCTCATCACCGGATCCAGATTGATCGGAGAGTCCTCCATGGATGCACCCCACAAAAGCATGCCTTAAGGCAGGCCGGGCCTGGGCGGGTCGCGCAAGCTGAGCCGTCTCGATGAGATCAGCGCAGAGACCCGGCTCAGGGCCCGGCTCACCAATCTTGCCAATGAAAACATGAATTCCGCCGAAGGGGACCCGGTACCCGTACTCAATTGAGCCGGCGTCGGGGCCCCAGTTTGCATCGTCGATGTAGAGCTTGCCGTGACGACTCTTGGTCATCCGGCCCACAGCGTATCCCTTGAGCCCTTCGAAGCTGCCCTTCAAGAACTCAAATCCACCGTGCGCTGGCCCCACGGTGGGCGCCAACTGTCGTGGAATTGTCACGGCAGATGTCCTCGAGCTAGGACTTAGTCGTGGAGCCATCGCAACTAGGAAGCTTGAAGGGGTTATGTGGGACAAGGAACACGAGGGTTTATACTGGTTCGGCCCCTTACGATGAGGGTAAAAGCCTACGTCCAGTTGAGGTGGTATTGATTAGGGTTACGATCACCAGGGAGCTAAACTGCTATGCCCGGCTCTCGACGAGATTGTTGTTGTCCCTAAACCGCTGCCAGGTCGTCCCTTTATATAGGGAGGCGGACGCCCAGTAGCCCTTAGAGTCCCGGCCGGCTCATAAGAGTGTCCGGCTCGGACTCTCAACTATACTTGCCTTACACTACAAGTTCTTCCATAATAATGATTGTAACTACGGGCTTTAAGCCATATGCGGGTCTTAGCCTATCTCTGGCCCATCATCTTCAAGTTTGGCTCCGGGCTTCTGGCAACGACCATACGAGTAACCCGGCCCCTCCTGGCGGGTGACTCTAAGGTCTATATCCTCAACTATGAGGTAACTGTACCTGCTCCTTTATTGGAAAGTAGTTCATCACAGAAACCAGTTCCATTGACACCTACACCAATCAGAGAGGAAGCTAATGATGTTGATCATGAAACTTCAGATCAAGTTACTACTGAACCTCGTAGGTCAACCAGAGTAAGATCCGCACCAGAGTGGTACGGTAATCCTATTCTGGAGGTCATGTTACTTGACCAAGGCGAACCTACGAACTATGAAGAAGCGATGGTGAGCCCAGATTCCGCAAAATGGCTTGAGGCCATGAAATCTGAGATGGGATCCATGTATGAGAACAAAGTGTGGACTTTGGTTGACTTGCCCGATGATCGGCAAGCCATAGAGAATAAATGGATCTTCAAGAAGAAGACTGACACTGACGGTAATGTTACTGTCTACAAAGCTCGACTTGTTGCAAAAGGTTTTCGACAAGTCCAAGGGGTTGACTACGATGAGACTTTCTCACCCGTAGCGATGCTTAAGTCTGTCTGAATCATGTTAGCAATTGCCGTATTCTATGATTATGAAATTTGGCAAATGGATGTCAAAACTGCATTCCTGAATGGATTTCTGGAAGAAGAGTTGTATATGATGCAACCAGAAGGTTTTGTAGATCCAAAAGGAGCTAACAAAGTGTGCAAGCTCCAGCGATCCATTTATGGACTGGTGCAAGCCTCTCGGAGTTGGAATAAACGTTTTGATAGTGTGATCAAAGCATATGGTTTTATACAGACTTTTGGAGAAGCCTGTATTTACAAGAAAGTGAGTGGGAGCTCTGTAGCATTTCTAATATTATATGTGGATGACATATTGCTGATTGGAAATGATATAGAATTTTTGGATAGCATAAAAGGGTACTTGAATAAGTGTTTTTCAATGAAAGACCTCGGTGAAGCTGTATACATATTGGCATCAAGATCTATAGAGATAGATCAAGACGCTTAATTGGACTTTCACAAAGCACATACCTTGACAAAGTTTTGAAAAAGTTCAAAATGGATCAAGCAAAGAAAGGGTTCTTGCCTGTGTTACAAGGTGTGAAGTTGAGTAAGACTCAATGCCCGACCACTGCAGAAGATAGAGAGAAAATGAAAAGTGTTCCCTATGCTTCAGCAATAGGCTCTATCATGTATGCAATGTTGTGTACCAGACCTGATGTGTGCCTTGCTATTAGCTTAGCAGGGAGGTACCAAAGTAATCCAGGAGTGGATCACTGGACAGCGGTCAAGAACATCCTGAAATACCTGAAAAGGACTAAGGATATGTTTCTCGTTTATGGAGGTGACAAAGAGCTCGTCGTAAATGGTTACGTCGATGCAAGCTTTGACACTGATCCGGACAATTCTAAATCGCAAACCGGATACGTGTTTATATTGAACTGTGGAGCTATCAGTTGGTGCAGTTCTAAACAAAGCGTCGTGGCGGGATCTACGTGTGAAGCGGAGTACATAGCTGCTTCGGAAGCAGCAAATGAAGGAGTCTAGATGAAGGAGTTCATATCCGATCTAGGTGTCATACCTAGTGCATCGGGTCCAATGAAAATCTTTTGTGACAATACTGGTGCAATTGCCTTGGCAAAGGAATCCAGATTTCACAAGAGAACCAAGCACATCAAGAGACGCTTCAATTCCATCCGGGATCAAGTCCAGGTGGGAGACATAGAGATTTGCAAGATACATACGAATCTGAATGTTGCAGATCCGTTTACTAAGCCTCTTCCACGAGCAAAACATGATCAGCACCAAGACTCCATGGGTGTTAGAATCATTACTGTGTAATCTAGATTATTGACTCTAATGCAAGTGGGAGACTGAAGGAAATGTGCCCCAGAGGCAATAATAAAGTTATTATTTATTTCCTCATATCATGATAAATGTTTATTATTCATGCTAGAATTGTATTAACCGGAAACATAATACATGTGTGAATACATAGACAAACATAGTGTCACTAGTATGCCTCTACTTGACTAGGTCGTTAATCAAAGATGGTTGAGTTTCCTAGCCATAGACATGAGTTGTCATTTGATTAACGGGATCACATCATTAGGAGAATGATGTGATTGACTTGACCCATTCCGTTTGCTTAGCACTTTATCGTTTAGTTTGTTGCTATTGCTTTCTTCATGACTTATACATGTTCCTATGACTATGAGATTATGCAATTCCCGAATACCGGAGGAACACTTTGTGTGCTACCAAACGTCACAACGTAACTGGGTGATTATAAAGGTGCTCTACTGGTGTCTCCGATGGTACTTGTTGAGTTGGCATAGGTCGAGATTAGAGTTTGTCACTCTGATTGTCGGAGAGGTATCTCTGGGACCTCTCGGTAATGCACATCACTATAAGCCTTGCAAGCAATGTGACTAATGAGTTAGTTACGGTATGATGCATTACGGAACGAGTAAAGAGACTTGCCGGTAACGAGATTGAGCTAGGTATTGAGATACCGACGATCGAATCTCGGGCAAGTAACATACCGATGACAAAGGGAACAACATATGTTGTTATGCGGTTTGACCGATAAAGATCTTCGTAGAATATGTAGGAACCAATATGAGCATCCAGGTTCCGCAATTGGTTATTGACCGGAGACGTGTCTCAGTCATGTCTACATAGTTCTCGAACCCGTAGGGTCCGCACGCTTAAAGTTCTGTGACTATTGGTATTATGAGTTTATATGTTTTGATGTACCGAAGGTAGTTCGGAGTCCTGGATATGATCACGGACATGACGAGGAGTCTCGAAATAGTCGAGACATAAAGATCGATATATTGGACGACTATATTTGGACATCGGAATGGTTCCGAGTGAGATCGGGAATATACCGGAGCACCGGGAGGTTACCAGAACCCCCCGGGAGGTATATGGGCCTTATTGGGCCTTAGTAGAAAAGAGAGGAGAGGAGCAAAGGAGGGGGCGCGCCCCCCACCAAGCCCAATCCGAATTGGGAAGGGGGCCGGCCCCCCCTTTCCTTCGTCCCTCCTTCCCTTCCTTTCCCTCTCCTACTCCAACTTGGAAGGGGGGAATCCTACTCCCGGTGGGAGTAGGACTCCCCTTGGCGCGCCCTCCTCCTGGCCGGCCGCCTCCCCCTCCTCTACTCCTTTATATACGGGGAGGGGGCACCCCTTGGAGACACAACAATTGATCATTGATCTTTTAGCCGTGTGCGGTGCCCCCCTCCACCATATTCCACCTCGGTCATATCGTAGCGGTGCTTAGGCGAAGCCCTGCGTCGGTAACTTCATCAACATCGTCATCACACCGTCGTGCTGACGAAACTCTCCCTCGAGCACTACTGGATCGTGAGTTCGCGAGACATCACCAAGCTGAACGTGTGCTGAACACGGAGGTGCCATACGTTCGGTACTAAGGATCGGTCGATCGTGAAGACGTACGACTACATCAACCGCGTTGTTATAACGCTTCCGCTTTCGGTCTACGAGGGTACGCGGACGACACTCTCCCCTCTCGTTGCTATGCCTCACCATGATCTTGCGTGTCCGTAGGAAATTTTTGAAATTACTACGTTCCTCAACATCCGCATCTACCTCTATTCCGATCTTACATGAACTAGTTTGAAGTACTATGAACTCGTATGAACTAGTATGAACTACCTCTACATGCTTATCTACCTATATTCCCATTCCCCTCCGCCGTGGATCGAATCTATCGCCGGATCGAACGGGAAAAAGTTCTGCATGTCGAACAGAGAGAAGTGCTTACCGCCATTGCCGCGGGCCAAGTGATGATCCGCTCACTGGTGATGGAGTCCGGTGGTCTTCTTGCTCTGCCCCGATCCGCCGCCGCCTGTGAGAGTTGGGAGAGTGGGGGAGAGTGGGAAGAGGGAGCGGTGAGGGGCGATGAGGCTAATAATTGCCGGCGCTTCGGGAAGCAACGCGGCTTCTTGAGCGTGGCCCCGCGCGTGCAGCCGCCGTCGCCCACGTGCACCGTTCGGGCCTGACCCTGGACAAACTGCCGATTCGAGCGTTTCCAGGTAGCCAGGCCCAGGAGTGCTTTAAGTTTCGTGCCATGCGGGCCGAACAGTGAAAGCAGGCAACCAATCGGCCCGTTTTCGTCCCGCACGAGCCAGGCCGGGCCTCATGCAGGCTACCAAACACGCCCTATGAGTTATATGTTTGCTTTGCACTGGACAATAGTTTATGAAATTCGTTTTTTATTTTGTACATGTATCCGAAATCCCTAATACCAAGAACACCCTAATAGCACAACTGTTTGTGATCAATGGTTAGTGATAAAAACAGGCATAATTGTGTGCGCCTTGTCTGTCGTGTGGATCCTGTAAACATGCGGATTCTGTGTTTTTACTGTGTGCGGTTCGGTTCACATATCTTCTTTTTTTTGTGGGGTAAAGCATGGGTTTTATTCCTTAGAAATAGTGTTATAGTCTGCCAATACAAACTCTGAAGCAGCGTCTGGAACTCGGCGCAACAACAGGCGGTGCAACCCCAGAACGACCAATATTAGTTAGACTATGAGCAACTCTATTTTGACTACGATCTACTTTTAACGGAATAAACACCCGAAGAGCTAGTATTTTCTTAATCTTCATAATCAGATGACCATATGCCGACCGGTCCAGTGAATTGTTTGTCAAGGCCGCAATAATAGTCAAGCTATCAGAATGAATGATGATAGGCAACTCTGACCATGTTGGGTTCACATATCTAATTATGTACACATTGTTAACTAGGTATTGGAAACAGTATACCATGGTTGTAATTAACAGCACGTGTATTAGAAAAAAGGGATTATATATTTGGGTACTTCACTTAATGATACAAAGGAGTATATAATTTTGTAACTTGTATATAATATTCCAAATATTGAGAAGGTCATATTAACATAGCTGTTTGTGATAGTAATGATTAGTGCTAAATTGAGCATATTTCTGTGTGTGCCTTGTTTTTCACGTGGATTCTGAACAGCGGCATACTGAAAACATGTTGAAAGAAGGAAGACTCGATGATGTATAAACCGTGAAGTTAAGTACAAGCAGCTTAGGGTAGCCAACTTTTTCGCGGTAGCTCAAGCTATTATGGCGATTTGGCTAATGGCTTTCAAAGTGGGCTGGTAGGTGTGTACAATTTATATTAGTTGACGACATACATATTGCAACTCTGGGCATTGGATGCGGAATATATTAGTTGACGACATATATATATACTGCTCCAACTTCAGCAGAGTAGATATCACCTTACATGGTTTCACTTTGTTTTAACTTGTCGGTTAGTGCCTTCTCCTGACTTGTTGGGTAGCCCCTAGCTTAGCATATCATGTAGCGGCAATCAAATAAACAAAGAGATATGATTTGCGAGGGGGGATTAGAAGAGTTGAAACAACACGTGGGAACAGTAGGCTTCAGGAACGTGTGTAGAGCAATGTCTGTTCTTTTATCCATAATGAAGTTAAGCTACAAGCTGGGGCTTCATCACAGAGAGAAGCATATGCTAAAATTACTTTAGGTACAACATGAATGATAGTAGGCTCAGTATTGTTTTTCATGTCGATTCCGGAAGTCGAGATAGAAAGCTGTAAACCTAAAATTCCTTGACTCACCGGTGTTGTGTATCTGAAATTTCTTTTGTTTGCACAATCATCTGAAATCCCCAATACCGAGAATATCTTAAATGACATCACTGATTAGAATGATAAGCATATATGTCCGTGTCTTGTTTTCCACGTGGATTCTGAAAGGACACAAACTGAAATCATGTTGAATGAGCGAATACTTGAGGGGGCACAGCAGCTGAAATAGAAATGCAGATATTCTCACTTTTGTAAGTTCGTTGGTAACTCGTGTCTGTTTAAACAACGGAGTGGAAGTAGAAATCACTTAGTGTAGCCAACATTTTCTTCATGTCTACAATAGTCTGTTTAAATATCGTCGTGATTTTTTTTTTTGAGGGCTAAAGCTGCTTTTATTCAATATCCAAGTTCGACGGAATACAAATGATGTTCGGGGTTCCTGTGAGCCAAAGATGGCGACCACAGGCTAATGAAGTAGCAGCTTTAGCAAGCATGTGAGCTTCTAAATTACATTCACGTTTTTCATGAACAAGCACTGAGTAAGGAAAGAAATGCAGCATCTCCTTAATCTCGTCTACTATCACCTTGCTCGGTCCCAGAAACGCCTCGTTCGCATGCTTCACTGTTGCCAGACAATCTGTGCTGATTTGGACATGCTGCAAGTTCATGTCGAGGGCCAAGCATAGCCCCTCTTTGCAGGCCATAGCCTCAAGCGTCTCCGGATCCGTCATGTTCTCTGTCACGAGTGCTGAAGCGCCCAGATACAAGCCGGTGTAATCCCGGCAAACCACCGCAGCAGCTCCTTTGTTCCCGCATCTTGATATTGCAGCGTCAACATTCAGCTTTGCCCACCCCGCTGGAGGAGGACTCCACTTCAACTGGCGACGAGACGAACTTTGGGGCGCTCCACCTCTCTGCTGCGTTACAGACACCTTTCGAGGAACTAGAGATAGATCAGCTAAATACTTGTTGATGAAACACAAGGTGGAATGAGGTGATTGGTATTGATCTTCATGTATTGCCTTCCTTCTCACCCACCATATGGACCAAGAGTGACTATTGCCTTCACAAACTGTTCTTCATTACAGGAAAGTTGCATCTCCTGCAGCCATAAGCGGGCGTCATCCGATCTGATAGATATCATGTGCTCCACCAACTCTTCATCCAACATGGCCCATACGCACTTTGCCATATGACAATCAATAAGGGCCTGCTTCCAGCTATCAACAGCCCCCTCACAAATCTTGCACACATTCGATTCTGACATATGTCTATGGAACCTCACCCCTTCTGTCGGGATGGTATTATGTGAAAGACGCCAAACAAAATTCTTCAACTTGGCTGGTATTCTAGCTCCCCACAATCTGCACCATTGTTTCTTGTTAGCTTCCAAATCTGAGTTCCCACCATTCCCCTCAAGCCAATCTTCTCTGCTTTTCTTCGTTTCTTTCAACATGCGATAGCAGGACCGGACCGTGAAGTAGCCGCTGCGCTCATAGTGCCAAGCCCAGCAGTCTTCAGTGTGCATCGTGGGGATTGGTATCTGCAGAATTGCCTGTGCATCGATGGGCTGCATGTGCTCTTCCACCATCGCCTTGTTCCAGCTCCCTTCTGTCTCGTTGATCATCTCAGCGACAAAGACAGGCGGGTTTTGTGTGCGAGGATGTACAGCTCGGAGCATATGATGTCTAGGGATCCAGTTATGGTTCCACACATTCGTCGTTCTCCCATTACCAATCCTCCTTACCAATCCTTGCTTTAACACTTCCTTGCCTTGACAGATGGCCCTCCAAATCTGGGAAGGGTGATTCCTAGCTCGGCATCCAGCACATCCACTGTAGGGTAGTACACTGCCTTGAGTAATCTTGCAATTAATGATTCCGTATCCTGAGTGAGGCGCCATGCTTGTTTAGCAACCATAGCCAGGTTAAATAAATATGCATCTCTGAACCCTAACCCGCCCATGTACTTGGGCATCGTTAGAACGTCCCAAGACACCCAGGCAGCTTTCCTCTCCCCGTTCTTGCTTCCCCAATAGAACTTGCGGATCATGGTGTCAATGCTTTGGCAAAGCCCTTTTGGGAGCAGGAAACATGACATTGAGAAGGTCGAAATAGCCTGCGCTACATATTTAATTAGCACTTCTTTACCTGCAGCAGCAAGGCATCTCTCCACCCATCCCTGAATCTTCCTCCAAAGCCTGTCCTTTATATATTTGAACGTCCCGTTAGATGATTTTCCAACCTCGGTTGGCAGCCTCAAATATTTCTCGGTTAGGGACTCATTAGCAACTTCTAGAACTCCTTTCACAACTTGCCTTGTTTCCTCAGGACAGCCTTTCCCAAAAAATATACTAGACTTGTTGAGATTGATTCTCTGCCCGGACGCATCACAGTACTGCCGGATGGTGTCTCTAATAACGGTCGCCCCTTCTACATTTGCCTTAAACAATAGAAGACAATCATCGGCGAAAAGAAGGTGATTAACCGGGAGTGCCGAGGGCGCAACCACCAGCCCTTTAGCATTCTCGTTGGAACCTGCATGCCTTAGTAAACATGAAAGACCTTCAGCAGCCAAAAGAAATAAGTACGGAGAGATGGGGTCTCCCTGTCTGATCCCTCGTGAAGGTTTGAACTCCTCTGTCCTCTCACCATTCACCAATACTGAGAACGAAACTGTCGTTACACAAGCCATAATTTTGTTCACCCAAGCACGCCTGAAGCCAAGTTTGAGCATAACTGCTTCCAGGTAATTCCATTCAACACGGTCATAGGCCTTCATCATATCAAGCTTAAGTGCACAGTGTGAATTCTTCTTACTCCTAGAGCGCTTCATAAAATGTAAACACTCATATGCTGCTATAATGTTGTCGGTGATGAGCCGTCCAGGTACGAACGCTGACTGCTCCTGTGAAATAATCTCTAGCAAAACCTTCTTCAACCGGTTTGAGTGTACTTTTGATATGATTTTGAAAATCACATTGCACAAGCTAATCGGCTGAAATTGAGTTAAAGTGGTTGGATGCAATACCTTAGGGATCAGTACGATGAACGTCCTGTTAACCACTTCCGGAGACTCTTCCCCATTCAGCACTCTCAGAACTACCTTGGTGACCTCATCTCCACACCCCCCCCCCCCCCCCCAATTTTTTTGAAAAAAATGGGCAGGGAAGCCATCTGCGCCCGGCGCCTTTGTGGGATACATTCGAAACAGCGCTTCCTTTACCTCTGATTCTTTGTACGAAGCACAGAGCATATCATTCATGACCTCATCGACCTTTCTGGGTATATGGGATAACACCTCCTCCATCCCAATTGTGCCCTCCGAGTCATATAATTTTTTATAGAAATCTTTTGCCATCCCCTTGATCTCTTCCTCATCACTACATATCGTCCCATCTTCACGCACCAATTGGGATATTCTGTTTCTTCTCTTCCTCATCGTAGCTTTTTGTTGAAAGAATTTTGTATTTCCGTCACCTTCCGCAAGCCACTAAATCCGGGACCGCTACCTCCACATTATCTCTTCTCTAAAATTCAGTTCCACAATTCTTTCCTGAACTTTTAATTCCTCATGAGACGGTCCGCTTCTATCTGGTTTTGACCCCAATTCCTCCAGCCTCCTTTTTAGTGTCCGGAGCTCCGAGCGAACATACCCAAAAGTTCTGGACCCCCACCTCGCCAAATCTCCTGCTAGCTGGTCCAATTTTGCCTTCAGGTCCTGCAACGTGCCACCGCTCCCACTCGACCACAAACCATCTATCAAGGGAAAAAAAATCCTCATGTGTTTCCCACATCCGCTCATACCGAAAAGGTTTATTTATTGCAATACCCTTGTTTACAGAATCTAAATTATTACATAAGACAATCGGCGAGTGATCTGATTTTGCAGCTTGCAAATGTCTAAGTGTTGCATATGGAAACATTGCACTCCATTCCAGTGAGGCCAGTGCTCGATCGAGGCGCACACGACAGTAGTGCCCTCCGTGCACCTTCTTCTCAAACGTTCAATCAAGCCCAATATAGTCGATATCAGCCAAGTTACACAAATCCACCGCTTCTCTAAATCCTGTCATTTGAGCTTCATCTCTCTCGTTAGGGCCAATCTGTTCTTCTCTGCGAAGTATCTCGTTAAAGTCACCGATACACAACCATGGCAAGGTCGACTCTCCTCTTAGTCGAGCCATCGTCGTGATATGATATTGCTGATACGGCTGACAGCTTTGGTGTCTACAAAAGTCAGATTGGTTGATCCCTAGCTAGTATGACAGTGCGAAAACAATGTATAAAAAAGGCCCGGTTCAAAAAATGAGGGTCAGCCCGGTTCAAAAAAAAAAGGCTCGCAGAGCAAAGCGAGAGGAGCTGATCTTGTTGCAAAAATGGATAGCCAAAGGTGACAAAAGAATTGTCAGAAGTGGGGTTTGAACCCACGCCCTCGTAAGAGGACCAGAACTTGAGTCTGGCGCCTTAGACCACTCGGCCATCCTGACTTAATTAGCTATTTGGAAGTATTAGCCTTATTTATCATGTGACTTCGCTTATTCGTTTAGAAGCTTTCCTTGGATTGTCCCTAGCCAGAGCAAGTTCTATCACCACCATGGCCATCATCACTTGAAAATTTATGTTATTATTTTTTATTGTTAACAGGTAAGAAGATATTTGTAAAGTTCACTGAAGCATTCGGTACTCAGGCAAAGGTGTTGAAATCCTTGAGCGAGACCTTACATCATACAAGGGAGAATCGGTTTTCGCAGTACAATCTATTGGAAGAGCATGCTCAACCGGCACCATGAAATGGTTAGATATCATATTTGTGCATTATACCGACACATTATTGTGTTGTTTGAATTGATTGTTCTCATCGGGGGTCCTTGCCATGAATGAGCAGTCGGATGGTGGATCACCCGCCGTTACCAGTGCCGAATCTCCTTGTAGCACGGTGGCCAACGGCGAGAATGGAGAAGGGTCCAGAGCTGCCTGATTTCTACGAGGGTGAGAGATGGTGGAGCTCCTCTGGTTTTCAACAGCCATTCACACGATTTTCTATGCTATTGCTGTGTGCGGTTCACATAACACATGCTTGTTATACGCTGGTTGTAATTAGCATCACGTTTATAGGAAAAGAAAAGGGAATGTTATTATGAGTTGTCTGTGCGCTTTTCACTAGACAATACATTGTATATGAGATTCCTTTTTTCATTTTGTACATGTACCCGAAATCCCTAATACCGAGAAGACCCGAATGACATGTTGAAAGAGTGAAGACTTGAGGAGGCACCACAACTGCTGAAATAGAAATGCAGACGACTACAATTTTATAAGTTGGCCAACCTTTTCGCCGAACATCGCGTTAGCTCTGTCTTTTAAGGCGAAATAGGTAGCTTTGAAGGTGAACTGGTAAGTGCGCACGTAGCATTGGTAGGTGAACTGGTTGATGCGTAACACTAATCACCTTCAAAGCTATGTGGTTCGCCCTTATATATACTGCTCGAACTTCACTAGAGTAGATATCATCTTACATTTGTTTTAACTTGTATGTGGGGCAGCGCCTTCCCCTAAAACAAAAGCTTGTTGGGTAGCACCTAGCTTAGTATGCATTTCAAAGGGAGAGCAGGAGAGTTGGAAAAAAACATGGGGGAACAGGAGGCTTCAGGAACATGGGTAGAGCAATTAGTCTCCTTAATGCTGAATGAAAGTTGCGGCATTATCTCAGATGGACGGGTCTAGAAGTGATCGACGGGTTAGTATTTCTACGGGAATGTCAGTAGGCTACTTATATTTTTCCATGTGGATTCTGGAGACTGAAGCCGAAAGCAGCGAATCTGAAATTCCTGGACTTGACGACACTATAAGAGAAAAAAAAAAGATTAGTTACTTGCAACATGCTTGGGAGTTGATTGCTACAGCAACATACTGGACAATTTGGCTCTCCTGCGACCAAAAGTATTTGGAAACATTACCGCGCTTAATATGACAGTTCCAAAGCAATATATAGAAATGGTTAATCTCTAGGATCTTGTTGCAAAAATGGATTGAGGACTGATCAGACTTTCTCCTCTGGAGAGCAAAAGGTGACTAAAGAATTGTCAGAAGTGGGGTTTGAAACCCACACCCTCGTAAGAGGACGAGATCTTGAGTCTGGCGCCTTAAACTACTCGGCCACCCTGACTCTGTTATTTAATTGGAAGTATTGGCTACTTCACTTTTCTCTAGCCAAGGCATGTTCTTGCACTACCAATCTACCATGGACATTATCATTTGAGTTTGATCGTGTTAATGTTTCTCACTTGTTTAACAGATAAGAAGATACTTGTGAAGTTAACAGGAGCACTGATTCTCAGGCAGAGATGTTGAAATCGTTGAGTGAGACCTTACTTCATCAAACAAGCGAGAATCGGTTTTTTCAGTTCAATTTGTTGGAAGAGAATGGTCAAACTGCACCATGGAATGGTTAGAAATCAATATTTATGCATGACATTGGATGGAATATTATTTCTGTTTTTTTAATTGATTATTCTCACCCCGGGTCCTTGCTCATGTGAACCTTCTGCATATAAAGTATTCCCCCTCTTAAATAATACTCCCTCCGTCTCAAAATAAGTGTCTCAACTGGAGTACTAGATTGGTAGGTCGTATGGTTCCTAACGAGCTCTTTTAACATCTATATTGGTATTGTATTAGATATTGCACGAACAGCGCTAACTATTAATTCTTGTTTCCTAAAAAAAAACTGCTAATTCTTCGAGAGCTTCCTAGGTATGATTTGTAGACTTCTATTTATTCCTCCTATTCGCCGTGAATGAGCAGATAGCAGAGGGATGGTGGATCACCCATGGTCATCGGTGACGAATCTCCTAGTAGCACCATGGCCAGCGTGGCGACGGCTAGAACGGAGAATGGCTTGGAGCCACTTGATTTCTACGAGGGTGAGAGATGTTAGAGCTCCTCTCGTTTTCAGCAGCCATTCATATGATTTTCTGTGTTGTTGCTGTGTGCGTCTCACATACCCATGCTTGTTATATGCCGGTTCTAATTAGCATATCACGTCTATTTATACGGGGAAAAGAGATTGTAATTATGTGTTGTCTGTGTGCTTTTCACTAGACAATAGTCTATATACTAAATTCCTTTTTATTTTGTATATGCATCCGAAACCGAATACCGAATAGATCCTATATCATCCTAATGACACAAGTGATTGTGATAGCAATGATTAGTGATAAAATAGGCATAACTGTGCGACTTTTGTGTGGATCCTGAACACTTGTTGGTGAAGACTTGAGGAGGCACCACAGCTGCTGAAACAGAAATGCAGATAATTTCAGTTTTATAAGTTCGTCGGTAACTCGTGCCTGTTCAAACCAGCATAGCCAAAATTTTCACTCAACATCGCCTTAGTACTGACTTTTAAGGCGAACTACGTAGCTTTCAAGGTGACTTTGCTGAGAACTTGACAGAAAGATGCTTCTCTCTGCGTGTGTGTGTGATTGAACTTGTACTCTGAATTAGTGTCTAAAACATCTTGCACCGCAAGTTTGTAGTCTCTCCAAGTTTTTACCACTATATATCCCCCACAAGGGTAAAATCTCCTCTCATGCATCTATTTATAACACGTCGCGAAGTGGAAACTTCTCAGCTGTACACAACCTTCTGTACAATTTTGAGCTTTTGGGAGGAAACAACTGACGTACAGAACTTGTAACAATGTATAGGTAGGCACCCATTGACATTCACCACATGAGAGTACATGAATGCTCCACCAACCTTTGTAGAATAATGTTTCCCTTCTTATATATCACCCCGTCTTCATTGTGTAGATAGCACACCTTATCTCCATCCATTTCGTTTTAGTATGATGATAGCACACCAACGTAGGAAAGAACATATGAGAGAAGAACCAAAGACATGTAAGAACACACAGGAGTGGGAGGCATCAGAAATAGAACTTTCCGGCTGAGTATTGGTCTTGGAAGAAGTGAATCTAGATATTGTTGCTTGATCACAACCACAACGAGAGTGAGGTATTGGGATAGCACCTAAACAAATGAAAGGATTTGGAGAGAAGAGTCGAAGAGTTGAAAAAAAGTAAACACATGGGAATATAGGAGGCGGAAGGAACATAAGCAGTGCTTGGATTTTTTTTCTTTTCTCCCGATAAAGCTAGGATTTTTTCTGTGGATTAGTGAAGTTTGACTGGGATATTTGCTTTAGCTTCTTAGAGAGAAGACGGATGTTGAAACTACTTTTGTTCCTGGAAGCAATCAACCTGTTTTGGGTACTTTTTTTTCCCTGCTGCACTAGTTAGTTGGTGTCTGTCTTGTGTTTTCCAAGTGGATTGTGAGGATGGCATGAAGAATTGATGCAGAGACATCGGTCTCGGTGTCAGTGACTCCTTGGCGGCTAGGAGCCTAGACGAACCCGTCGATGCGGCATCGAGTTTTACTCATACCCAAGGACTTGTGTGTTATTTCCTGTTTGTATGGGTTGGAAAACTTTAATGTATGTTCTTGGCCTTCTCAGAAAAAAACTTGCATCAGGAATAGTTTAAGGACTCTATGGTTCGCATGACTATAAATAACTATGAAATTTTTTTAGAGTACACGTATTTTTATAGAAGGCGGAATTTGATTTAGAAGACGACTACAACTTTTTGCGAACAATGAGCGTAGTGCAGACACCACATCACGACTAGTCCCAAGACAGTCACCATCGACAACACAACTAAAAAGCAAAAAAAGAGCATGTCCAAAAACTGAGCAACATCGCCATGGCTTGCCCGACGCCGATCACCTCCGAATACAACACCAACTCTGGATGAACGTCCTTTGTCGACGCACCAACCACCCTTTGATGCCTAAAAGGAGGTGGCAAGTAGATGGCGGAACTTGGTCGGTCCACTAAAGGCACCGTCTTGGACTCACCGGCGATGACGTACATCACGCCACTGAAGATCACCTTGGATAGCGGCGAGCACCGGAAGTAGCGCAACATGGAACCTCAAGACCGTATCTTCAAGCGCGATGCTCCCAATAGAGTAACGACGTTAAGGATGCCGCCATCACGCAAATTCAACTCCAAACCTAGGCCTTGGACCGAAGACAACTACCAATCCTAAGACCACACGAGGGAGATGCCGACAGACCTTGCCGACGCATCCAAGGAAGGGAACGACGCCCATGGGCATCGTCGCCGGCAGCACCGACCGAGTACGACAGGAATTTCTTCCGAATCATCGCACACCTCCATCCCTGCCCACCGGATTGGGGCCACAATGTCGAAGTGGACCACTCCGCGCCACCATAGCTGAGAAGTCCTGGTCCACCCAAGAACTCCAGAGGCAGGAGCACACATCCTGACTACCAGCACCCCCACGGCTGAAAACTTGCTGAGCTCCTTCCGTGCCTGACCAAGGGTCGCCGGAACCTGATGGGGAACGTTGCATGGAAAACAAAAAAATCTACGCACATGCAAGATCTATCCATGGACATACATAGCTACGAGAGGGAAGAGTGTGTCTACCTACCCTCATAGACCGTTAAGTAGAAGCGTTTATCAACGCGGTTAATGTAGTCGTACACCTTCACATCCACCCGATCAAGTATCGAACACACGGCACCTTCGCATTCAGCACACGTTCAACTCGATGACGTCCTCGCCTTCTTGATCCAGCAAGATGGGCGAAGTAGTAGATGAGTTCCGGCAGCAGAACGACGTGGTGACGGTGGTGGTGCAACTATCTCCGCAGGGCTTCGCCGAGCACTACGAAAATTATGACCGAGGGCAAACTAGAGAGAGAGGGGCGCCGCACATGGCTTGGGGATCTTAGTGTGTGTTTCCCCTCTCCCTCCTCGCATATATATAAGTGGGGGGAGGAGGGAAGGCAGCCTATGGTGCCCAAGGGGGCCGGCGGCTAGCCCTAGGCGCCCCCTTTCCTTACTAGAGGGGTGGAGGAGAAGGTAGGAGGGGGGGCGGCGGCTCCCTTGCCTTAATTAGGTGCCCCTCCTTGCCTTCCCTATAGGGCCGGCGGCCAGGGAGAGGGCGCGCCAGCCCCTTGTGGGCTGGTGTGTTCCTCCTCTTGTCCCATTAGGCCCATGTACTCCCCGTAGGTCTCCCGGAGCCCCTTCCGGTGACCCGATGAATACTCGGTGCATTCCGAAACCTTTCCGGACACCAAATAACATTGTTCTATATATCAATCTTTACCTCCGGACCATTCCGGAGCTCCTCGCCATGTCCGTGATCTCATACGGGACTCCGAACAATATCCGGTCACCAACTCACATAACTCATATAATACTATATCGTCAACGAACGTTAAGCGTGCGGACCCTACGGGTTCGAGAATGATGTAGATATGACCGAGACACCTCTCCGGTCAATAACCAATAGCGGGACCTGGATGCCCATATTGGTTCCTACATATTCTACGAAGATCTTTATCGGTCGAACCTTTATGACAACATATGTAATTTCATTTGTCTGTCGGTATGTTACTTGCCCGAGATTCGATCGTCGGTATCTCCATACCTAGTTCAATCTCGTCACCGACAAGTCTCTTTACTCGTTCTGTAATACATCATCTTGCAACTAACTCTTTAGTCACTTTGCTTGCAAGCTTCTTCTGACGTGTATTACCGAGAGGGCCCAGAGATACCTCTCCGATACACGGAGTGACAAATCCCAATCTCGATTCACCAACTCAACATACACCTTCGGAGATACCCGTAGAGCATCTTTATGATCACCCAGTTACGTTGTGACGTTTGATAGCACAAAAAGTATTCCTCCGGTATCCGAGAGTTGCATGATCTCATGGTAGAAGGAATATGTATTTGACATTAAGAAAGCAGTAGCAATAAAATGAGCGATCATATGTTAAGCTAACGGATGGGTCCTGTCCATCATATCATTCTCCTAATGATGTAATCCCATTATCAAATTACAAGTCATGTCTATGGTTAGGAAACCTTAACCATCTTTTGATCAACGAGCTAGTCTTGTAGAGGCTTACTAGGGACACTGTATTTGTTTATGTATCCACACATGTATTTAAGTTTCCGGTCAATACAATTCTAGCATGAATAATAAACCTCTATCACGAATAAGGAAATATAATAATAACAACTTTATTATTGCCTGTAGAGCATATTTCCATCAGTCCACCACTTGTACTAGAGTCAATAATCTAGATTACATAGTAATGAATCTAACAACCATGGACTCTTGGTGCTGATCATGTTTTGCCCGCGGAAGAGGCTTAGTCAATGGGTCTGCTACATTCAGATCTGTATGTACTTTGCAAATTTCTATGTCTCCATCCTTGACCTTTTCACGAATGGAGTTGAAGCGTCTCTTGATGTGTTTGGTTCTCTTGTGAAATCGGGATTCCTTCGCTAAGGCAATTGCTCCAGTCTTGTCACAAAAGATTTTCGTTGGACCCGATTGTAACGCCCACGATGCGGCTATATCTCCCACGTGTCGAGGCACGACTTAGAGGCATAACCGCATTGTAGGTATTGTCGCAAGAAGGGTCATCTTCACACAATCCCATGTAATGAACAAGAATGGGATAACGAGAGTTGGCTTACAATCGCCACTTCACACAATACATAAATTAAGTCATACATCATCCAAAATCCACACATAGACCGACTACGGTCAAATCCAAATGAAAATAAGATAACCCCAAATGCTAGATCCCCGATCGTCCCAACTGGGCTCCACTACTGATCATCAGGAAACGAAACATAGTAACGACCACGTTCCTCATCGAACTCCCACTTGAGCTCGGTTGCGTCACCTGCACTGGCATCGTCGGCACCTGCAACTGTTTTGGTAGAATCTATGAGTCACAAGGACTCAGCAATCTCACACCCGCGAGATCAAGACTATTTAAGCTTATAGGAAAGGATGGTGTAATGAGGTGGAGCTGCAGCAGGCACTAAGCATATATGGTGGCTAACATACGCAAAAGAGGGCGAGAAGAGAAGCAACGCAACGGTCGCGAAGCTAGAAATGATCAAGAAGTGATCCTGAAACTACTTACGTTCATGCATAACCCGAACCGTGTTCACTTCCCGGACTCCGCCGAAAAGAGACCATCACGGCTACACACACGGTTGATGTATTTTAAATTAAGTCAAGTGTCAAGTTCTCTACAACCGGACATTAACAAATTCCCATCTGCCTCATAACCGCGGGCACGGCTTTCGAAAGATAATACCCTGCAGGGGTGTCCCAACTTAGCCCATTATAAGCTCTCATGGTCAACGAAGGATAAACCTTCTCCCGGGAAGACCCGATCAGTCTCGGAATCCCGGTTTACAAGACATTTCGACAATGGTAAAACAAGACCAGCAAGACCACCCGTCTTTGCCGACAAATCCCGATAGGAGCTGCACATATCTCGTTCTCAGGGCACACCGGATAAGCGAAGCATACAAGTACCAACGTAACCCAAGTTGCCAAGGGACGGTCCCGCACGGTGCTCTAGTTTGGACCAACACTCGGAGGAGCACTGGCCCGGGGGGTTAAAATAAAGATGACCCTCGGGCTCGCGGAAACCCAAGGGAAAAAGGCTTAGTGGCAAATGGTAAAACCAAGGTTGGGCCTTGCTGGAGGAGTTTTATTCAAGGCGAACTGTCAAGGGGGTCCCATAAATCACCCAACCGCGTAAGGAACATAAACCCGGTATGACGGAAAACTAGGGCGGCAAGAGTGGAACAAAACACCAGGCATAAGGCCGAGCCTTCCACCCTTTACCAAATATATAGATGCATTAATTAAATAAGAGATATTGTGATATTCCAAAATAGCCATGTTCCAACATGGAACCAACTTCAACTTCACCTGCAACTAGCAACGCTATAAGAAGGGCTGAGCAAAAGCGGTAACTTAGCCAAACAACGGTTTGCTAGGAAAGGATGGTTAGAGGCTTGACATGGCAATATGGGAGGCATGATATAGCAAGTGGTAGGTAGCGCAGCATAGCCATAGAACGAACAACTAGCAAAGCAAAGATAGAAGTGATTTCGAGGGTATGGTCATCTTGCCTGCAAGGTTCTCAGAGTTGTCGAAAGCTTGATCCTTGTAAGCGTACTCAACAGGTTCCTCGTTCACGAACTCGTCCCCCGGCTCTACCTAAAGCAAGAACACAAGCAATGGAACCACAATCAATCATGGGAAATGCACAAGCAACATGATGCACTACATGCATGATATGCGAGATATGATATGCGATGCGTATGCGTGCTCCGGAAGAAAAAGGATGAACAAGGCAGCAACTTGGCAAACCAAGTATGCCACTGGAAAAATGAGATGATTTCGGTCGAAATCGATATAAAGATCACCGGAAACGGATGCACGGTTTGCAAATGGCAAGCAAAACAAGAATGACATAAATCTGCGATTAACAGCAGGATAGCACTTAGAATACATCAATTAACTATGCTACAGCACCCCAACATAGCAACAAAGAATATTCCAGTGATCTACAAGAGATTCTGGACAAAAGATGAACACTGAGCTACGGCTAGATCACACAATAACAGGCTCAAACAAGCATGGCAAAAGTGCAAAAGATATCAGCTTCACAGACTTACTGAAAATACTGAACATGGCTGAAACAGTATCAGGTAGCAATGTTCAGAGCAAGCAAAACACATGCTACAGGAACTTATCCTAGCAAAACAAGACATGGCATGAATATACTAAATGCATAGAACAAAAGTCCCTTACTGACCATGAGCCAAAAATGATCAGAAGATATGATGGCACCCATGTAAACATAGCAAGTTCCGTTAACAGGTTTCAGACTTAGCAGAAAACAGAGCATGGCATTCACAGAAATATGAAGGCATCTTTGTGAGCTCGATGCACTCATCACAAGGCAATGCATGAAAAAACAAGCATACCTACAGTAAGATGGCATGTTTATGAAGCTATCCATGGCAAGAGCAAGTTCATAGCATGTATGGATCAACTACAACAACCTTGGCAAAGTTGAATATCATGTTAACATTCTGCCAGAAACATTTTATAGCAAACGTAGAGCAAGATTAAGACATGCTAGGGCACTCCATAATTGCAAACAGGGGCATGGATGGATAGAGCACAACTATATCTACAAAACATCCTTACTGAACATACCCAAAAGAAGCATGGATCTCACTGTAGACACATGGATACATGGCATCAAAATAACAGCAGGTAAAAGACAGCAAAATCCTGTCCCTGAAAACAGAAACATCACGAAGCCTAGTTTGCATGCTTGTGCTAGTCACCACATATATCACAGAAATACATGGCATACACCTCTGTAAAGATGGCATGGCATAGATCAAAACACCTGTAGAGCTCATGCCCATAAGATGCACACATCAAATGCAACAAAAATAACAAAACATCAAGTTCTGATAAGTAACAGCAGTAAACATCATATAGCACTCTTGCACCAGAGATTTGGGCATCAAGATGAACACAAACGAGCATGGCACAATGGAACAAAATGAAGAGCGTCTCGTGATGAACATGTCTATATAACATGCACGCAAAATGGAGCAGTATGCAATGAGATATGCCATGATGAACAGAGCAACATATTGTGATAACTTCGGGACTTGGAGGATTATCAGGGTCAACCGTGGATCTGGAGTTCCGTGGGCACGGATGCCGAGGCGGCGGCGGCTCGCCGGAGATCGCCGCGGGTTGGCCGGAGAGAGCTCGGGGAAGGCTCCGGTGGGTCGGGGTTGACGGATCCGGTCGGCCCCTCGCCGGATCTGGCGCCGGCGGGGACGACGGCGACCGGCGTGGGCGCGGGCGCGGGACGGCGGGCGGCGGCGCGGGCCGGTGGGGTCGAGGCGGCGGCGGACGACGAACGGCGGCGGCGACTGGCGGGCGGCGGGGGAGCCGCGGGCGGCGGGGAGCGCCCGGGCCCGAGGGCCGGCCTCGGGCCCGGCGGGCTTCGGCGGCGGGGACGCGGGCGGGGCCACGTGGCGCGTGGCGATAGGCTCGGGGCGGCGGCGGCGATTCGTCCTGTGTCCGGCGCGCGGATGAAGGGGAAGACTAGGGTTTGGACCCGGATTTGGACGAGGAGGACATATATATAGATAGAGGGAGCTAGGAGACTCCAAATGGAGTGCGGTTTTCGCCCACACGATCGTGATCGAACGACCGAGAGCATGGAGGGGGCTTAGATGGGTTATTGGGCTGTTTGGACGGGGGTTTTGCTGCAACACACAAAAGACCTTTGCGGTTTCCCGGTTAACCGTTGGAGCATCAAACGACCTCCAAATGGAACAAAACTTGACAGGTGGTCTACCGGTGGTGTACCAAGGCCACTTGGCAAACCTCAGTCCATTCCGAGAATGTTTAACACCCGCTCACGAAAAGAAACAAGAGGGGTGCGCCGGTGCATGTGGGAGTGTCGGATTGCAAAACGAACAACGGGGAAAATGCTCAGATGCATGAGACGAACACGTATGCAAAAGAGATGCGCATGATGACATGATATGCAATGCATGACATGAACAAAATGCAAAACGAAAGACAAAACACGACCACGAAGGGAATATCATAACACATAGCCGAAAATGGCAAGAGTTGGAGTTACAAATATGGAAAGTTACATCCGGGGTGTTACACCGATGCACTGGGTATTACACCTAGATCGGATATGAACTCCTTCATCCAGACTCTTTCATGCACTGCTTCCGAAGCAGCTATGTACTCCGCTTCACATGTATATCCTGCCACGACGCTCTGCTTGGAACTGCACCAACTGACAACTCCACCATTCAATATAAATACGTATCCAGTTTGTGACTTAGAGTCATCCGGATTTGTGTCAAAGCTAGCATCGATGTAATATTTTACGACGAGCTCTTCATCACCTCCATAAACGAGAAACATATCCTTGGTCCTTTTCAGGTACTTTAGGATGTTCTTGACCGCTGTCCAGTGATCCACTCCTAGATTACTTTGGTACCTCCCTGCCAAACTTACGGCAAGACACACATCAGGTCTGGTACACAACATGGCATACATAATAGAACCTATGGCTGAGGCATAGGGAATGACTTTCATTTTCTCTCTATCTTCTACTGTGGTCGGATATTGAGTCTGACTCAATTTCACACCTTGCAACACAGGCAAGAACACTTTCTTTGACTGATCCATTTTGAACTTCTTCAAAACTTTGTCAAGGTATGTGCTTTGTGAAAGTCCTATTAAGCATCTCGATCTATCTCTATAGATCTTGATGCCCAATATATAAGCAGCTTCATCGAGGTCTTTCATTGAAAAATTCTTATTCAAGTATCCTTTTATGCTATCCAGGAATTCTATATCATTTCCAATCAACAATATGTCATCCACATATAATATCAGAAATGCTACAGAGCTCCCACTCACTTTCTTGTAAATATAGGCTTCACCATAAGTCTGTATAAAACCATATGCTTTGATCACCTCATCAAAGCGTATATTTCAACTCCGAGATGCCTGCGCCAGTCCATAGATGGATCGCTGGAGTTTGCACACTTTGTTAGCACCCTTAGGACCGACAAAACCTCCTGGTTGCATTATATAGAACTCTTCTGTAAGAAATCCATTAAGGAATGCAATTTTGACGTCCATTTGCCAGATTTCATAATCATAAAATGTGGCAATTGCTAACATGATTCGGACAGACATAAGCATCGCTACGAGTGAGAAAGTCTCATCGTAGTCAACCCCTTGAACTTGTCGAAAACCTTTTACGACAAGTCAAGCTTTGTAGACAGTGATATTACCATCAGCGTCTGCCTTCTTCTTGAAGATCCATTTATTCTTAATGGCTTGGCGATCATCGGGCAAGTTCACCAAAGTCCACACTTTGTTCTCATACATGGTCCCTATCTCAGATTTCATGGCCTCAAGCCGTTTGTCAGAATCTGGCCTCATCATAGCTTCTTCATAGTTCGTAGGTTCGTCGTGGTCTAATAGCATGACTTCCAGGAAAGGATTACCGTACCACTCTAGTGCGGTACGTGTTCTGGTCGACCTATGAAGTTCAGTAGTAACTTGATCTGAAGTTTCATGATCATCATCATTAGCTTCCTCTCT
The DNA here is from genome assembly GCF_002575655.3 of Aegilops tauschii subsp. strangulata. Lineage (NCBI taxonomy): Eukaryota > Viridiplantae > Streptophyta > Magnoliopsida > Poales > Poaceae > Aegilops > Aegilops tauschii. The sequence goes on along the minus strand of NC_053037.3, from coordinate 7,101,171 downwards.
AGTTGGTGTAGGCATCATGGAAACGATTTTCCTTGGTGTGATACTTTCCAATTCGAGAGAAGGTACAATTACCTCATTAAGTTCTACTTTCCTCCCACTCCTTTCGAGAGAAACTCCTTCTCTAGAAAGGACCCATTCGTGCCAACAAAGATCTTGCCTTCGGATCTATGGTAGAAGGTATACCCAATGGTCTCTTTAGGGTATCCTATGAAGACGCACTTATTCGCTTTGGGTTCGAGCTTATCAGGCTGAAGCCGTTTGACATAAGCATCGCATCCCCAAACTTTAAGAAATGATAGTTTAGGTTTCTTGTCAAACCATAGTTCATACGGTGTCGTCTCAACGAATTTAGATGGTGTCCTATTTAACATGATTGCGGCTGTCTCTAATGCATAACAAAAAATGATAAAGGCAAATCGGTAAGAGACATCATAGAACGCACCATATCTCATAAAGTACAGTTACGACGTTCGGACACACCATTACGCTGTGGTGTTCCAGGTGGCGCGAGTTGTGAAACAATTCCACATTGTTTTAAATGAAGGCCAAACTCGTAACTCAAATATTCACCTCCACGATCAGATCGTAGAAACTTTATTTTCTTGCTACGATGATGCTCTACTTCACTCTGAAATTCTTTGAACTTTTCAAATGTTTCAGACTTGTGTTTCATCAAGTAGATATATCCACACCTACTCAAATCATCTGTAAAGGTTAGAAAATAACGACACCTGCCGCGTTCCTCAACACTCATCGGACCGCATACATCGGTATGTATTATTTCCAATAAGTCATTAGTTCACTCCATTGTTTTGGTGAACGGAGTTTTAGTCATCTTGCCCATGAGGCATGGTTCGCAAGTATCAAATGACTCATAATGAAGTGATTCTAAAAGTCCATCCGCATGAAGTTTTTCATGTGCTTTACACCAATATGACCTAAACGGTAGTGCCACAAGTATGTTGCACTATCATTATCAACACTGTATCTTTTGGCATCAATATTATGAATATGTGCATCACTACGATCGATATTCAATAAACCATTTATATTGGGTGTATGACCATAGAAGGTTTTATTCATGTAAATAGAACAACAATTATTCTCTGACTTAAATGAATAATCGTATTGCAGTAAACACGATCTAATCATGTTCATGGTCAACACAAACACCAAATAATGTTTATTTAGGCTCAACACTAATCCGAAGGTAGAGGTAGAAGTAGCGTGCCTACGGTGATCACATCAACCTTGGAACCATTCCCGACGCGCATCGTCACCTCGTCCTTAGCCAGTCTTCGTTTATTTCGTAGCTCCTGTTTCGAGTTGCAAATATGAGCAACCGAACCAGTATCAAATACTCAGGCGCTACTACGAGCACTAGTAAGGAACACATGAATAGCATGTATATCGAATATACTCTTGTTCACTTTGTCATCCTTCTTATCCGCCAAGTATTTGGGGCAGTTCCACTTCCAGTGACCATTTCCTTTGCAGTAGAAGCACTCAGTTTTAGGCTTGGGTCCAGCTTTGGGCTTCTTCATGGTAGTAGCAACTTGCTTGCCATTCTTCTTGAAGTTCCCTTTCTTTCCCTTGCCCTTTATCTTAAAACTGGTGGTCTTGTTAACCATCAACACTTGATGCTCTTTCTGGATTTCTACCTCCGCCGATTTCAGCATCGCGAAGAGCTCGAAAATTGTTTTAGTCATTCCTTGTATATTATAGTTCATCACGAAGTTCTAGTAGCTTGGTGATAGTGACCTGGGAACTTTGTCAATCACTATCTTATCTGGAAGATTAAATCCCACTTAATTCAAGCGATTGTAGTACCTAGACATTCTGAGCACATGCTCACTGGCTGAGCTATTCTCCTCCATCTTGTAGGCAAAGTATTTTTCAGAGGTCCCATACCTCTCAACACGGGCATGAACCTGAAATACAAATTTTAGCTCTTGGAACATCTCATATTTTCCATGGCGTTCAAAAACTTCTTTGGAGCCCTAATTCTAAGCCGTAAAGCATGGCGCACTAAATTATCAAGTAGTCATTAGATCAAACTTGTCAAACATTCATAACGTCTGCATCGGCTCCTGCAGCAGGGTCTGTTACCTAGCGGCGCATCAAGGACATAATTCTTCTGAGCAGCAATGAAGATAATCCTCAGATCAGGACCCAGTCCGCATTATTGCTACCATCATCTTTCAAATTACTTTTCTCTAGGAACGTATTAAAATTAAAGGGAACTATAGCACGGGCATTGATCTGCAACATAGATATGCAAACACTATCAAGACTAAGTTCATGATAAATTAAGTTCAATTAATCAAATTACTAATGAACTCCCACTTAAATTAACATCCCTCAAGTTATTAACCCATGTGCGATCATCACGTGAGATGGGGTAGTCTTCAATGGTAAACATCTCTATGTTGATCGTATCTACTATATGACTCATGTTCGACCTTTCGGTGTCCAGTGTTTCGAGACCATGTCTATACATGCTAGGCTCGTCAAATTTAACCCAAGTATTCTGCATGTGCAAAACTGGCTTACACCCGTTGTATGTGAACGTAGAGTCTATCACACCCGATCATCACGAGGTGCTTCGAAACGACGAACTTTAGCAACGGTGCATACTCGGGGAGAACACTTTTATCTTGAAATTAAGTGAAGGGATCATCTTAGAATGCTATCGTCGTTCTAAGAAAAACAATATGCATAAAGGATAAACATCACATGCAAACAAAAATATGTGACATGATATGGCCATCATCATCTTGTGCTTTTGATCTCCATCTCCAAAGCATCGGCATGATCTCCATCGTCACCGGACCGATCTCCATCGTTGCATCGGGGGTCGTCTCGTCAACTATTGCTTCTACAACTATTGCTAACACATAGCGATAAAGTAAAGCAATTACATGGCGCTTCAGTGATTGACACGCAGCTCATACAATAAATTAAAGACAACCTTAAGGCTCCTGCCTGTTGTCGAACTCAACGACATGCAAGTCGTGAACTTATTACAAAACATGATCAAATCATACATCAACATATATCACATCATATCTTGACCATATCACATCACAACATGCCCTGCAAAAACAAGTTAGACGTCCTCTACTTTGTTGCTGCAAGTTTTACGTGGCTGCTATGGGCAACTAGCAAGAACCGTTCTTACCTACGCAAAACCACAACGGTGATTATCAAGTTTGCTGTTTTAACCTTCTTCAAGGACCGGCCGTAGTCAAATTTGATTCGACTAAAGTAGGAGAAACAAACACCCGCCAGCCACCTTTATGCAAACAAGTTGCATGTCAGTCGGTGGAACCGGTCTCATGTGCATGGACATGTAAGGTTGGTCCGGGCCGCTTCATCCCACAATACCGCCGAATCAAAATAAGACGTTGGTGGTAAGCAGTATGTGTTGGGAATCGTAGCATAATTTTAAAATTTTCCTACGCTCACCAAGATCCATCTATGGAGTATACTAGCAACGAGGGGAAAGGAGTGCATCTACATACCCTTGTAGATCGCGAGCGGAAGCGTTCCAATGAACGTGGATGACGGAGTCGTACTCGTCGTGATTCAAATCACCGATGACCGAGTGCCGAACGGACGGCACCTCCGTGTTCAACACACGTACAGTGCAGCGACGTCTCCTCCTTCTTGATCCAGCAAGGGGGAAGGAGAGGTTGATGGAGATCCAGCAGCACGACGGCGTGGTGGTGGATGTAGCGGGTCTCGGCAGGGCTTCGCCGAGCTTCTGCGAGAGGGAGAGGTGTAGCAGGGGAGGAGGGAGGCGCCCAAGGCTGTTGTTCTACTGCCCTCCCTCCCCCCTTTATATAGGCCCCCTGGGAGGGGGCGCCGGCCAGAACCCATCTGGATGGGGGGCGGCGGCCAGGGGGGTGCCTTGCCCCCCAAGGCAAGTGGGGCGCCCCCCCACCCTAGGGTTTCCAACCCTAGGCGCAGGGGGGAGGCCCATGGGGGGCGCCCAGCCCACTAGGGGCTGGTTCCCTTCCCACTTCAGCCCACGGGGCCCTCCGGGATAGGTGGCCCCATCCGGTGGACCCCCGGGACCCTTCCGGTGGTCCCGGTACAATACCGGTAACCCCCGAAACATTCCCGGTGGCCGAAACTTGACTTCCTATATATAATTCTTCACCTCCGGACCATTCCGGAACTCCTCGTGACGTCCGGGATCTCATCCGGGACTCCGAGCAACTTTCGGGTTTCCGCATACACATATCTCTACAACCCTAGCGTCACCGAACCTTAAGTGTGTAGACCCTACGGGTTCGGGAGACATGCAGACATGACCGAGACGCCTCTCCGGTCAATAACCAACAGCGGGATCTGGATACCCATGTTGGCTCCCACATGTTCCACGATGATCTCATCGGATGAACCACGATGTCGAGGATTCAATCAATCCCGTATACAATTCCCTTTGTCAATCGGTATGTTACTTGCCCGAGATTCGATCGTCGGTATCCCAATACCTTGTTCAATCTCGTTACCGGCAAGTCTCTTTACTCGTACCGCAATGCATGATCCCGTGACTAACGCCTTAGTCACATTGAGCTCATTATGATGATGCATTACCGAGTGGGCCCAGAGATACCTCTCCGTCACACGGAGTGACAAATCCCAGTCTCGATCCGTGCCAACCCAACAGACACTTTCGGAGATACCCGTAGTGCACCTTTATAGTCACCCAGTTACGTTGTGATGTTTGGCACACCCAAAGCACTCTTACGGTATCCGGGAGTTGCACGATCTCATGGTCTAAGGAAAAGATACTTGACATTGGAAAAGCTCTAGCAAACGAAACTACACGATCTTTTATGCTATGCTTAGGATTGGGTCTTGTCCATCACATCATTCTCCTAATGATGTGACCCCGTTATCAACGACATCGAATGTCCATAGTCAGGAAACCATGACTATCGGTTGATCAACGAGCTAGTCAACTAGAGGCTTACTAGGGACACGTTGTGGTCTATGTATTCACACATGTATTACGATTTCCGGATAATACAATTATAGCATGAACAATAGACAATTACCATGAACAAAGAAATATAATAATAACCATTTATTATTGCCTCTAGGGCATATTTCCAACAGTCTCCCACTTGCACTAGAGTCAATAATCTAGTTACATTGTGATGAATCGAACACCCATTGCGTCCTGGTGTTGATCATGTTTTTCTCTAGGGAGAGGTTTAGTCAACGGATCTGCTACATTCAGGTCCGTATGTACTTTACAAATATCTATGTCTCCATTTTGAACACTTTCATGAATGGAGTTGAAGCGACGCTTGATATGCCTGGTCTTCCTGTGAAACCTGGGCTCCTTCGCAAGGGCAATAGCTCCAGTGTTGTCATAGAAGAGAGTCATCGGGCCCGACGCATTGGGAATCACCCCTAGGTCGGTAATGAACTCCTTCACCCAGACTGCTTCCTGTGCTTCCTCCGAGGCTGCCATGTACTCCGCTTCACATGTAGATCCCGCCACGACGCTTTGCTTGCAACTGCACCAGCTTACTGCTCCTCCATTCAAAATATACACGTATCCGGTTTGTGACTTCGAGTCATCCAGATCTGTGTCGAAGCTAGCGTCGACATAACCCTTTACGACGAGCTCTTCGTCACCTCCATAAACGAGAAACATATCCTTAGTCCTCTTCAGGTACTTCAGGATATTCTTGACCGTTGTCCAGTGTTCCATGCCGGGATTACTTTGGTACCTTCCTACCAAACTCACGGCAAGGTTTACATCAGGTCTGGTACACAGCATGGCATACATAATAGACCCTATGGCCGAGGCATAGGGGATGACACTCATCTTTTCTATATCTTCTGCCGTGGTCGGGCATTGAGCCGTGCTCAATTGCACACCTTGCAATACAGGCAAGAACCCCTTCTTGGACTGATCCATATTGAATTTCTTCAATATCTTGTCAAGGTATGTACTCTGTGAAAGACCAATGAGGCGTCTCGATCTATCTCTATAGATCTTGATGCCTAATATATAAGCAGCTTCTCCAAGGTCCTTCATTGAAAAACACTTATTCAAATAGGCCTTTATACTTTCCAAGAATTCTATATCATTTCCCATCAATAGTATGTCATCCACATATAATAAGAGAAATGCTACAGAGCTCCCACTCACTTTCTTGTAAACACAGGCTTCTCCATAAGTCTGTGTAAACCCAAACGCTTTGATCATCTCATCAAAGCGAATGTTCCAACTCCGAGATGCTTGCACCAGCCCATAGATTGAGCGTTGGAGCTTGCATACTTTGTTAGCATTCTTAGGATCGACAAAACCTTCCGGCTGCATCATATACAACTCTTCCTTAAGGAAGCCATTAAGGAATGTTGTTTTGACGTCCATCTGCCATATCTCATAATCATAGTATGCGGCAATTGCTAACATGATTCGGACGGACTTCAGCTTCGCTACGGGAGAGAAAGTCTCATCGTAGTCAACCCCTTGAACTTGCCGATAACCCTTAGCGACAAGTCGAGCTTTGTAGATGGTCACATTACCATCCGCGTCCGTCTTCTTCTTAAAGATCCATTTGTTTTCTATGGCTCGCCGATCATCGGGCAAGTCAGTCAAAGTCCATACTTCGTTTTCATACATGGATCCTATCTCGGATTTCATGGCTTCTAGCCATTTGTCGGAATCCGGGCCCGCCATCGCTTCTTCATAGTTCGAAGGTTCACCGTTGTCTAACAACATGATTTCCAGGACAGGGTTCCCGTACCACTCTGGTGCGGAACGTGTCCTTGTGGACCTACGAAGTTCAGTAGTAACTTGATCCGAAGCTTCATGATCATCATCATTAACTTCCTCCCCAGTCGGTGTAGGCACCACAGGAACATTTTCCCGCGCTGTGCTACTTTCCGGTTCGGAAGGGGTGACTATCACCTCATCAAGTTCCACTTTCCTCCCACTCAATTCTTTCGAGAGAAACTCCTTCTCTAGAAAGGACCCGTTCTTGGCAACGAAGATCTTGCCTTCGGATCTGAGGTAGAAGGTATACCCAATAGTTTCCTTAGGGTATCCTATGAAGACGTATTTTTCCGACTTGGGTTCGAGCTTTTCAGGTTGAAGTTTCTTGACATAAGCATCGCATCCCCAAACTTTTAGAAACGACAGCTTAGGTTTCTTCCCAAACCATAATTCATACGGTGTCGTCTCAACGGATTTCGACGGGGCCCTATTTAAAGTGAATGCGGCAGTCTCTAAAGCATAGCCCCAAAATGAGAGCGGTAAATCGGTAAGAGACATCATAGATCGCACCATATCCAATAGAGTGCGATTACGACGTTCGGACACACCATTTCTCTGAGGTGTTCCAGGCGGCGTGAGTTGTGAAACTATTCCACATTTCCTTAAGTGTGCACCAAACTCGTGACTTAAATATTCTCCACCACGATCTGATCGTAAGAATTTTATTTTTCTGTCACGTTGATTCTCAACCTCACTCTAAAATTCCTTGAACTTTTCAAAGGTTCCAGACTTGTGTTTCATTAGGTAGACATACCCATATCTACTTAAGTCATCAGTGAGAGTGAGAACATAACGATATCCTTCGCGAGCCTCAACACTCATTGGACCGCACACATCGGTATGTATGATTTCCAATAAGTTGGTTGCTCGCTCCATTGTTCCAGAGAACGGAGTCTTGGTCATCTTACCCATGAGGCATGGTTCGCACGTGTCAAATGATTCGTAATCAAGAGACTCCAAAAGTCCATCTGCATGGAGCTTCTTCATGCGCTTGACACCAATGTGACCAAGGCGGCAGTGCCACAAGTATGTGGGACTATCGTTATCAACTTTACATCTTTTGGTATTCACACTATGAATATGTGTAACATCACGTTCGAGATTCATCAAGAATAAACCATTGACCAGCGGGGCATGACCATAAAACATATCTCTCAAATAAATAGAACAATCATTATTCTCGGATTTAAATGAGTAGCCATCTCGAATTAAACGAGATCCAGATACAATGTTCATGCTCAAAGCTGGCACTAAATAACAATTATTGAGGTTTAAAACTAATCCCGTGGGTAGATGCAGAGGTAGCGTGCCGACGGCGATCACATCGACCTTGGAACCATTCCCGACGCGCATCGTCACCTCGTCCTTCGCCAATCTCCGTTTATTCCGTAGTTCCTATTTTGAGTTACAAATATGAGCAACCGCACCGGTATCAAATACCCAGGAGCTACTACGAGTACTGGTAAGGTACACATCAATTACATGTATATCACATATACCTTTGGTGTTGCCGGCCTTCTTGTCCGCTAAGTATTTGGGGCAGTTCCGCTTCCAGTGACCACTTCCCTTGCAATAAAAGCACTCAGTCTCGGGCTTGGGTCCATTTTTCGACTTCTTCCCAGTAACTGGCTTACCGGGCGCGGCAACTCCCTTGCCGTCCTTCTTGAAGTTCTTCTTACCCTTGCCCTTCTTGAACTTAGTGGTTTTATTCACCATCAACACTTGATGTTCTTTTCTGATCTCCACCTCCGCTGATTTCAGCATTGAATATACCTCGGGAATGGTCTTTTCCATCCCCTGCATATTGAAGTTCATCACAAAGCTCTTGTAGCTTGGTGGAAGCGACTGAAGGATTCTGTCAATGACCGCATCATCCGGGAGATTAACTCCCAGCTGAGACAAGCGGTTGTGCAACCCAGACATTCTGAGTATATGCTCACTAACAGAACTATTCTCCTCCATTTTACAGCTGAAGAACTTGTCGGAGACTTCATATCCCTCGACCCGGGCATGAGCTTGGAAAACCATTTTCAGCTCCTCGAACATCTCATATGCTCCATGTTTCTCAAAACGCTTTTGGAGACCCGGTTCTAAGCTGTAAAGCATGCCGCACTGAACGAGGGAGTAATCATCAGCACGCTGCTGCCAAGCATTCATAACGTCTTGGTTCTCTGGGATTGGTGCTTCACCTAGCGGTGCTTCTAAGACGTAATCTTTCTTGGCTGCTATGAGGATGATCCTCAGGTTCCGGACCCAGTCCGTATAGTTGCTGCCATCATCTTTCAGCTTGGTTTTCTCTAGGAACGCGTTGAAATTGAGGACAACGTGGGCCATTTGATCTACAAGACATAGTATAAAGATTTTAGACTAAGTTCATGATAATTAAGTTCATCTAATCAAATTACTCAATGAACTCCCACTCAGATAGACATCCCTCTAGTCATCTAAGTGAAACATGATCCGAGTTAACTAGGCCATGTCCGATCATCACGTGAGACGGACTAGTCAAGATCGGTGAACATCTCCATGTTGATCGTATCTTCTATACGACTCATGCTCGACCTTTCGGTCCTCCGTGTTCCGAGGCCATGTCTGTACATGCTAGGCTCGTCAAGTCAACCTAAGTGTATTGCGTGTGTTTCGAGGCCATGTCTGTACATGCTAGGCTCGTCAACACCCGTTGTATTCGAACGTTAGAATCTATCACACCCGATCATCACGTGGTGCTTCGAAACAACGAACCTTCGCAACGGTGCACAGTTAGGGGGGACACTTTTCTTGAAATTATCGTAAGGGATCATCTTACTTACTACCGTCGTTCTAAGCAAATAAGATGCAAAAACATGATAAACATCACATGCAATCAAATAGTGACATGATATGGCCAATATCATTATGCTCCTTTGATCTCCATCTCCGGGGCACCATGATCATCTTCGTCACCGGCATGACACCATGATCTCCATCATCATGATCTCCATCATTGTGTCTTCATGAAGTCGTCACGCCAACGATTACTTCTACTTCTATGGCTAACGCGTTTAGCAACAAAGTAAAGTAATTTACATGGCGTTATTCAATGACACGCAGGTCATACAAAATAATAAAGACAACTCCTATGGCTCCTGCCGGTTGTCATACTCATCGACATGCAAGTCGTGATTCCTATTACAAGAATATGATCAATCTCATACATCACATATATCATTCATCACATCTTCTGGCCATATCACATCACATAGCACTTGCTGCAAAAACAAGTTAGACGTCCTCTAATTGTTGTTGCAAGTTTTTACGTGGCTTGAATAGGTTTCTATCAAGAACGTTTCTTACCTACGTATGACCACAACGTGATTTGCCAATTTCTATTTACCCTTCATAAGGACCCTTTTCATCGAATCCGTTCCGACTAAAGTAGGAGAGACAGACACCCGCTAGCCACCTTATGCAACTAGTGCATGTCAGTCGGTGGAACCTGTCTCACGTAAGCGTACGTGTAAGGTCGGTCCGGGCCGCTTCATCCCACAATGCCGCCAAAACAAGATACGACTAGTAGCGGCAAGAAGAATTGGCAACATCAACGCCCACAACTGCTTTGTGTTCTACTCGTGCATAGTAACTACGCATAAACCTGGCTCATGATGCCACTGTTGGGAATCGTAGCATAATTTTAAAATTTTCCTACGCTCACCAAGATCCATCTATGGAGTATACTAGCAACGTGGGGAAAGGAGTGCATCTACATACCCTTGTAGATCGCGAGCGGAAGCGTTCCAATGAACGTGGATGACGGAGTCGTACTCGTCGTGATTCAAATCACCGATGACCGAGTGCCGAACGGACGGCACCTCCGTGTTCAACACACGTACGGTGCAGCGACGTCTCCTCCTTCTTGATCCAGCAAGGGGGAAGGAGAGGTTGATGGAGATCCAGCAGCACGACGGCGTGGTGGTGGATGTAGCGGGTCTCGGCAGGGCTTCGCCGAGCTTCTGCGAGAGGGAGAGGTGTAGCAGGGGAGGAGGGAGGCGCCCAAGGCTGTTGTTCTACTGCCCTCCCTTCCCCCCCTTTATATAGGCCCCCTGGGAGGGGGGGGCCGGCCAGAACCCATCTGGATGGGGGGGCGGCGGCCAGGGGGGTGCCTTGCCCCCCAAGGCAAGTGGGGCGCCCCCCCACCCTAGGGTTTCCAACCCTAGGCGCAGGGGGAGGCCCATGGGGGGCGCCCAGCCCACTAGGGGCTGGTTCCCTTCCCACATCAGCCCACGGAGCCCTCCGGGATAGGTGGCCCCACCCGGTGGACCCCCGGGACCCTTCCGGTGCTCCCGGTACAATACCGGTAACCCCCGAAACTTTCCCGGTGGCCGAAACTTGACTTCCTATATATAATTCTTCACCTCCGAACCATTCCGGAACTCCTCGTGACGTCCGGGATCTCATTCGGTACTCCGAACAACTTTCGGGTTTCCGCATACACATATCTCTACAACCCTAGCGTCACCGAACCTTAAGTGTGTAGACCCTACGGGTTCGGGAGACATGCAGACATGACCGAGACGCCTCTCCGGTCAATAACCAACAGCGGGATCTGGATACCCATGTTGGCTCCCACATGTTCCACGATGATCTCATCGGATGAACCACGATGTCGAGGATTCAATCAATCCCGTATACAATTCCCTTTGTCAATCGGTATGTTACTTGCCCGAGATTCGATCGTTGGTATCCCAATACCTTGTTCAATCTCGTTACCGGCAAGTATCTTTACTCGTATCGCAATGCATGATCCCGTGACTAACGCCTTAGTCACATTGAGCTCATTATGATGATGCATTACCGAGTGGGCCCAGAGATACCTCTCCGTCACACGGAGTTACAAATCCCAGTCTCGATCCGTGCCAACCCAACAGACACTTTCGGAGATACCCGTAGTGCACCTTTATAGTCACCCAGTTACGTTGTGACGTTTGGCACACCCAAAGCACTCTTACGGTATCCGGGAGTTGCACGATCTCATGGTCTAAGGAAAAGATACTTGACATTGGAAAAGCTCTAGCAAACGAAACTACACGATCTTTTATGCTATGCTTAGGATTGGGTCTTGTCCATCACATCATTCTCCTAATGATGTGATCCCGTTATCAACGACATCGAATGTCCATAGTCAGGAAACCATGACTATCGGTTGATCAACGAGCTAGTCAACTAGAGGCTTTCTAGGGACACGTTGTGGTCTATGTATTCACACATGTATTACGATTTCCGGATAATACAATTATAGCATGAACAATAGACAATTATCATGAACAAAGAAATATAATAATAACCATTTATTATTGCCTCTAGGGCATATTTCCAACAGTATGAACATCACCGCCCACAACTCCTTTGTGTTCTACTCGTGCATATCATCTACGCATAGACCTGCCTCTAATGCCACTGATGGGGAACGTTGCATGGAAAACAAAAAAAATCTACGCACACGCAAGATCTATCCATGGAGATGCATATCTACGAGAGGGAAGAGTGTGTCTACGAACCCTCGTAGACCGTTAAGCCGAAGCGTTTATCAACGCGGTTGATGTAGTCGTACACCTCTACGATCCGCCTGATCAAGTACCGAACACACGGCACCTCCGCGTTCAACACACGTTCAGCTTGATGACATCCTTGCCTTCTTGATCCAGCAAGACGGGCGGAGTAGTAGATGAGTTCCGTCAGCACAACGGCGTGGTGACGGTGGTGTTGCAACTATCTCCGCAGGGCTTCGCCGAGCACTATGAAAATTATGACCGAGGAAGAACTAGAGGGAAACGGGCACCGCACACGGCTTGGGGATCGTGGTGTGTGCTGCCCCCTCCCTCCTCACATATATATAGGTGGGGGAGGGGAGGCAGCCTAGGGCGCCCAAGCGGGCCGGCGGCCAGCCCTAGAGCGCCTGCCCTAGGCGCCCCCCTTTCCTCCCTAGGGGGGTGGAGGAGAAGGCAGGAGGGGGGCCGGCGGCTCCCTTGCCTTAGGCGCCCCCTTGCCTTCCCTATAGGGTCGGTGGCCAGGGAGAGGGCGCGCCAGCCCTTTGTGGGCTGGTGCATTCCTCCCCTTGGCCTATTAGGCCCACATACTCCCCGTAGGTCTCTCGGAGCCCCTTCCGGTGACCCGATGAATACCTAGTGCATTCAGAAACCTTTTCGAAGACCAAATAACATCGTCCAATATATCAATCTTTACCTCCGGAGCTCCTCGTCATGTTCGTGGTCTCATACGGGACTCTGAACAACATTCGGTCACCAACTCACATAACTCATATAATACTATATCGTCAACGAACGTTAAGCGTGCGGAACCTACGGGTTCGAGAACGATGTAGACATGACTGAGACACCTCTCGGTCAATAACCAATAGCGGGACCAGGATGCCCATATTGGTTCCTACATATTCTACGAAGATCTTTATCGGTCGAACCTTTATGACAACATACGTAATTCCCTTTGTTTGTCGGTATGTTACTTGCTCGAGATTCGATCGTTGGTATCTCCATACCTAGTTCAATCTCGTCACCGGCAAGTCTCTTTACTCGTTCCGTAATACATCATCTTGCAACTAACTCTTTAGTCACTTTGCTTACAAGCTTCTTCTGATGTGTATTACCGAGAGGGCCCAGAGATACCTCTTCATTACACAGAGTGACAAATCCCAATCTCGATTCACGCCAACTCAACAGACACCTTCGGAGATACCTGTAGAGCATCATTATAATCATCCAGTTACGTTGTGACGTTTGGTAGCACACAAAGTATTCCTCCGGTATCCGCGAGTTGCATGATCTCATGGTCGAATGAATATGTATTTGACATTAAAAAAGTAGTAGCAATAGACTGAATGATCATATGCTAAGCTAATGGATGGGTCTTGTCCATCACATCATTCTCCTAATAATGTGATCCCGTTAGATAATGTAATGAGCTAGTCTTGTAGAGGCTTACTAGGGACATGGTATTTGTTTATGTATCCACGCATGTATTTAAGTTTCTGGTCAATACAATTCTAGCATGAATAATAAACCTCTATCATGAATAAGAAAATCTAATAATAACAACTTTATTATTGCCTCTAGGGCATATTTCCATCAGAACCGCACATCCAGCCGTCAGGCCAACTCCTAGCAGACGCCCGTGTCACGACCCTGTGGTCTAGATCAGACCCGTCCGGCCCGCGCTGCCGTCTACAACACCCACGACCACGAGACCAGGAGGGGGCACCACGACGGAGGCGCCAGGAACCGCGACGTGCGCGGTCGCTACAAACACGACAACTCATGGTCGAGCACCGCCAAGGCCTAGCCACGCCGCCGCCGCATTGTCACACAGCGTCGCCTCCATGAGGAACCACCGCAGCACGACCATCTCCTCCCGCGAGCCCTAGCCGCGCACCTCCCCTTCGCTGTGAAGCTCCGCCGTGCACCACCACACCAGCTCCAATCCTGCGGTGAGCAGCACAACGCCCTTCCCACACACAAGGTCATGCCCGACCAGCGCGAGCGTGTGCGAACCAGATCCCGCCAGCGCCGGCCGCCAACGGGCTTTGCCCGCCGCCGTGCGCCTCGCCATGAAAAAATGTTTGTGTCATTTCTGAAAATGTTTAACTTTGTAAAAAATCATGTAGTTCTAGAAAATGTCAATTTTCTTTTAAATGATGTAAAATGTTAACGTAGTATTAAAACAATGTTTTGTATCATTGAAAATAATGTTCGTGATATTTTAAAAAATGTTCACACGTTTTAAAAATATGTCCATGACATTTAAAAAAATGCAATGTAAAAAAATTATAGTTTACAAAAAAATTGTATCTTTCAAAAAACAAAGTTAATATGTATTTAAAACATGTTTAACATGCACTCAAAACATGTTCAAAAAGTGTATTTGAAACATTCCCAACGTGTATAAAACAACTGTGTAAAACAGAGGATTGGAAAACACATAAATATTGTCAACGTCAGTGTTTGGTCACAGGAATGTAAATTTGTTTGTTCGTGATTTCAAGAAAAATGTTCATATTATCCAAGAATTTTTTTGTGACATTTAAAAACTGTTCAGGCTTTTATAAAAAGAAATTATGTCATTTTTAAAACGTTTCGATAATGTAAAAAAATTCATGTAGTTCTAAAATAATGTTCTTAACATTTTAAAAAATGTTTAGACAATGTAAAAAATGTTAATGTATTTTTAAAACAATGTTTCGTACCATTGTAAAAAAATCATGACATTTTAAAATATCACACTTTTCAAAAATATGTTGATGAAATTGAAAAACAATTATGCAACGTAAAAAATGTTTGCATAGTTTAGAAAAATGTATTGTATCACTCGAAAAACAAATTGAAAGTGTATTTGGAAAATGTTTAACATGCACTAAAAAAAAGTGTTCAAAACATGTATTTGAAAAATGGTCAACGTGTATCACAAAACTGTTACGTGTATTAAAAAAATTTAACAGCATGCATTGGATAAATTAGACATTTATTAGAAAAGGAAAAGGAGAAAAACCCTGAAGAAAACTAGAAATCCCAAAAAACCGCACAAGGAACAGAGGAGACGAATAAAAACCGAGAATAGCCCAACGTTACAGGGCTGGCCCATTCACTGCCCGCTCTAACCCGCTGGATAGCCCAACGTGTGCGTCGAGAACTCGTCTGGTTGTTCTTATAAAAAGTAAAAACACAAGTTACCATAGGGAACGAAATCCCCATCGGTAAACGGAACGGATTGAGCCCTGCCCCGCGCCGATACGAACGCCGTCCGCTGCCGCCTATATAACATAACGTGATCCCAGGGGAGGAGCAGACGCGGGCTCAGCCGAGAGCGAGGCGCACTGCTAGCTGCACACGATCTGAGCTTGTCGATTGGTCATGGCCGTGCTCTTCTCTCCAGGTGAGAAGAGATTCCGTGCTAATTTATTGATTTAATCTCCAAACATCTTTCCCGATTTGTTGGCTTGATCAAGTATTTGTTGGCCATGGCCGGAGTCCATCGAGTATATATTGTTGGCTTGATCAAGTATTTGTTGGCAATAATGCCTGCCACCTCTTTGATTTGATTTGCAGAGGAGGAAGAGAGGAGGGAGAGGGAGGAGACGGAGAGGATGGTCAAGCTTTACGCGATTGCAGCCAGGGAGCTGCAGAGGAACAGGGAGCTGGAAGCAGAGAACCTTTATTTGCAAGAGCAGCTGGTTGGTCTTTACTGTTACTAAAGTTTTTACAAGATGCAGATCATCCTCATTGTTGCTCACATTCATTATGTGTTCCTACCTTGGCGCTGGCAGAGAGAGATTGAGCTCAGCAAGCAGCAGCACGCGGCTGACTTGCAGGACAAAAATAGGCTTTCCCGATTGTTGGAGCATAAGGTATGCATCTATCCTTCTTGCAACTGCATTCAGCATGCTGATTCCCTCTCTCTTATCATGTTGTTTTATTCTTAGATCCAGATTTGTTGTATTTCAATATTTTTATTTTTTGCTTTATCGGTATTGTCAACTTGTGAGCATTTGCCATCATGTAGTAGTATTTGTTTTCGTTTTCACAAGATTATATTATCTTCCACCCTTTGTATCTTTTAAAAATTAGGCTTGCCATCTTTGTCAAATCTTTTCAATTTCCCTTTTGTTGTTTCAGAATGCTTTCCAGGAAAGAGTTGTCCAACGTCGAGAAGCTGAGTTTAATAGCCAAAAGAAAGAGAGGGAAGAAAGGATTAATCAGTTGATTTCAAGAAAGCGTGCAAAGGAGACTCTGCTGAAATTGATGTATTATCTGTTTACGGAGGAAGAGCGGATCCAAATGTTCCATGCAGTAGACGCTAGAAAACGTGAAGGTAAGTAGATTCTCATACTAGCTTTACTCTTTGTTCTGCTCGCTGATCGAGCACGGTACTAGAGCTTTATTGTTATTTTTGGTAACTTCGGAACGTGAAGTTAACAACTTAATTGTTGTTCCCACAAGCTTATATTATGTCAGACCAAATCTACAGCCTATAGGTTGCTTAATTTTAGTTTATTCCGACTCTATTCGAGTGTTGAAACTACTTTGAATTGTCATTATCTTTGAGGATCGACCGCAATGCAGTATTGCTTTCTCATACTTGGACAATGGATCGCTGAAAATAAATCCTACACTAGTTGTGGCTTTCTTGCTAATCCATGTTGTTTGTGTCATTTGGAAGCGAGGAAAACACATTATAGCCGATCAAGTATTGTTGGCAATAACATCTCATCTCTTTGATCTGCAGAGGAAGAGAGGCGGAAGAGGGAAGACGCGGAGATGAGACTAAAGCTCGACACACTTAAAGCTAAGCTCGACGCACTTAAAGCTAGCTAAGCAGCTGCGGGAGTTAATTAATGGAGATTGAAAAGAAGGAGAGGCTTGGTCTCCTAAATATTTGAAGCATGGATCCTGCTTTGCATCATTTCGAAGTCATGTTTGATCTATGAGCCACAGTACTCCCATACATAACATGATGCTACTTGTTATGGTATTTTGAACTATGATATTAGTATTGCTCAGGTATAACAAAATTTTAGTTTAGTTATATGTAGATTTTGTTTGCCGCAAGGGATGTATTCATTGCAAGCGACTTCTGCTTTTTCTGCGTGTTTCTTCGGTTTGTGTGTCGCTGTCGTGCGATCATCCTTGCACCTTTGCTTTGTTCTGCCAACTTCATTTCATTTCGGCGAAGTTATTGTCATCTCCGACGATGAGAGCGGCAAGAAGGGCCGCGAGGAGGAGATCTACATCGAGGAGTGGCATAGCGTCTTCCCCGGTGACGACGACGACGGCACCAGCCCGGACCCGGCTCTCACCGAGGGCGGTCACGAGGAAGAACTGGCTTGACCTCCACTTCGACCGTATTTAGTTTAAGTTTTTAGTGTAGTTTAGTTTTAGTTTAAATTCATGTTTAATGTTTGATTGCCAGGACTTTTGATGTTGAACTTATGTTTGTATGCATCATCTTGCGGTTAAAATTTGATTGAATTTGTGCAAAATTATTTTTACCCCGCTAACTTTAGAGGATCGGCTAGGTCTGGCGAAATTTTAGTGGAATATATATACTCCACTAAGGTATACTAGGCAGTTTACTCCCTTAACATTTAAGGGATCGGTTAGAAATGCCCTAAGTGTGTGTGCGCCCCACTTATTTTGCTCCCTTGCATTTGTTCAGCGTCTTGCTCTGCGATACTCTGCTATTGCTGTTTTCCAGAGATGGCCTACATGCGATTATTGAATAGTAAATACTCCCTCAGTTCTAAAATACTTGTCGTGGAAGGGAGTACATAACAATACTACAATACTACTAGTTGTTAAGCGCGCGCGCAGGCTTACATAGCGCCTACTGAAGATCGGATCGGAACTATGGAGCTTTAAGATAGACAAAGTGGCTCGGCTATACACAGCCCTTCAGAATTTCTACTCTAAATAATAGCCACGCAACAGTTGGTAAAAGAAAAGTGGTATAATTGGAGGCAAGAAAACAACAGAAGAATCTGAAGTAATAGTCAGAGCTCAGTAATTACTGCATCCGTATTATTATTCTACAACAGACACCCCTAGCAGCAGAAGAAGCTAGCTCGCCAGTTTGAAGGCAAACACACTGCTTAACAAAAGGCCTAGAAATATGGCAGCATAAAAGTAAGTACTGCTCACAGCCCCAGGGCAACAGCCATCCCATGGCCACCGGAGTTACAACATTTAACACACGGGTCACCACACGAAACTCCGCCCCTGGCCACAAACATATCTCAGGGAGGCATAAGGCCGCAAATTTCTGTAGTCTTTACCTTCAGATTTATAGTACCCTTATTCAGGGCCACTTGCTTCACCATCACCTACAAACCTTGAAACGACCACCAAAATTAGACCTCTCTGATCTACTTCTACATCGAATTTTTACGAGCATTAATCCAACAGAAAAAAAAGCCAGACAATACGATTAACAGCGCCGTACCAGATTCAGAGGTACATCTCATCAAGGAAAAGATGTGAATGTTCAACTTCGTTAAGCAGGGCACTGCACCCAGTTCCAAAACTTGGTGATCTATTATCCATCTGGACCTGAAAACTAGAGCTTGGAACAGAAACTCTTGCCTCTTTTCCAGGGCAATGGCACCATCGCAAGGCCTGGAGATGAATCAGTGGAGTCGTGCGAGAAGATAGCACATGCACAGCTCCAGACGTTGCAACAGAACCTGTATGTGGGCATATGGCCATGTACAGGGAAAATAACAGACATCAGCAATGTGATGAATTACAAATACAAATACAAATACAAATGGTAAGTTATAGTGTGAAGCACCGATGTGCCAATGTCCTCAAAAGAGACAAATGCATCTGGTTGCAGTATAACTGAAACAAGTATGCATCAAGGCTGTCAGACAAATTTAGTAAACTACAGGACACTAACAAGGTACAAAAACAAACTCTGTTTGTTCATCAGCTGCTTCTTTTTGTTGAATCGGGACAAAAACAAGCTCTGTTTGCATTCACTGGAGTATTGTTGCAGGGTTACAATCATGCTCTTGTGAAAACAGGAGGACACAACTCGATCCGATGCCTATTATAACAAGAAAATGACCATGTCCATGACAATAACGTGCAAGCAGAACTGTTTCATCTCGAGAAACATTGCTGAGCTTCTGACTGAAGCTCCTCTCTGTTTTGTATTCCGTTCCTTTCAATATATCGCTGGGCCTTACGGACAGCCGTTTTCTCTGAAAATAATGTGCAAATCTCTCATGGTGTAGCAATCCATTCATGATAAAGTAACAAGTACTTATGTGCTTGTAAAAAACTACAGGGGTAATAATCAGAGATAAATCCTAACAAGTCGTCAGGGTTGATAAATCAGAGGGAATTCCCACAGTAAGCTACAAAACTGAGCTGTTATGCAGGGCATATTTGTTAAATCAATGATGAAAAGCTGCATTCTTTCTTTCTTTCTTTCTGAATCGGCAAATTGCATTCATTGGATCAATGATGCTGTGACAAGGCACAAACAAGCACAGTCGATCACTTGGGACGGAGCATACACCTAGCTAGATCCCTCATAATACTAGAGTCGAGTTGAGACGGAGGGAGTACTACATAAGAGTAACTGCCAGATGAGTTTGGTTTCAGACAGTCAGAAACCGTCCATCATTTTCCTTTTGAGTTGCTGGAACGTGTCGGCGTCGACGACGACCTCTGATTTAAGATGAGCAACGATGGCTCTGAAAGCCTCACCACGTGCCTGGTCGATCCGCCTCTGCGCCACGGCCTCGGCGCCGACGCAGTCGTAGTCGACCTCCACGAATCCTTTGGAGGCGTACTCGCGGCGGACCCTGGCCTGGAACCCGGCGAACCTATCCAGATGCTCGTAGCACTCGCGCGCGTGCCGGTAGAGGAGCACCGTGTGCTCGTCCTTCTCCTCCTCCGGCGATGGCAGAAGCGACGGGTTGTCGCGCTTCAGGTCTCGGTACACGGCGGGAGGGACGTAGGGCGACCAGTCGACGATCCGGTCGACCTCCTCCCGCGGCAGCCGCCACATCTTCTTCGCCGCCGGAATCCCCTCCTCTCCTCGGGAACAGCCGACCATCCTCTTTGCCTTCGGGGAACACTCCTCGCCGGAAAAAGACGCCGCCTTTCGTTTGCCAGGGCAGACACACTCGACGCCGGCCATCGGCTGATCTGATTTCTGCTCAACTCGCCGGGAGATGTTGAGATCTGGATTGGGGGCTGCCCGCGTTCGATTTTGGATTTTGGGGAGGGGCCTTGCTCCTCCTTATATTGGTTTGAGGTGAGCCCCGTCCACGCGTCGGACCAACTGAGTCACAGTCGGACCCAAACCGAAACGGCGCTCTGTGCAAAACCGTGATTAACTATGCGGAATTTTTTCATATATATATATATATAAAATAATCAAACATGGCGAAATCAGTCGGGTCATGGGCCGTCGGATCCTTCCCTCGCAGCCATTGGATCGGGTGAACATACGGCGAAGCAACAACATGAGTCGCCGCCGAAGCAGCGCCGCCCGGCTCGCGAGCAGGAGCCGCATCACTTTGTCGGCGAAGCTGGGCGTTTGACTACAATGGTAGCACGACGATGCTCCATAGCAGTGCCAACACTGGCGCGGCGGTGATGCGAGGTGCTCCGTCCCAACATCGACCATGCTTCATTGCAGCCGCCACATCGGCACACGGTGCTGCAACACATCACCGGCGGGCCGTCGCAGCTCGGAGCTCAACTCCCCAAGATGCGCTGAAGATGCGGCTATATCTCCTACGTGTAAGAGGCATAACCGCATTTTGGTACCAAGAGGGGTCATCTTCACACAATCCCATGTAAATGAACAAGGAAGTAAATAGTTGGCTTACAATCGCCACGTCACACAATGATCAAATTATTCATACATCCTTCAAAGTGCACACAAGGTCTGACTACGGACGGATCCAAATGAAAAGAAGATAACCACCCATACTAAGTCCTGGTCGTCCCTACTGGGTGCCACTACTGATCATCCGGAATGGAAAACATAGTAACGGCCAAAGTCTTCGTCGAACTCCCACTTGAGCTCGGTGGCATCACCTGCATTGGTATCATCGGCACCTGCAACTGTTTTTGTAGTATCTGTGAGTCATGAGGACTCAACAATCTCAAAACCCGCGAGATCAAAACTATTTAAGCTTAAAGGTAGGGTGTGGTTATAAGGTGGAGTTGCAGCAAGCACTAAGCAAATATGGTGGCTAACATACGAGTACAAGTGTAAGATGAGGAACTATGCAACGGACGCAGAGCTAGAAGTGATCAAGAAGTGATCCTGAACTACTTACGTTCATACATAACCCAACCGTGTTCACTTCCCGAACCTCGTCGAAAAGAGACCATCACGGTTACGCACGTGGTTGGTGTATTTTAATTGAGTCTAGTTTCAAGTTCTCTATAACCGGATATTAAAAAATTCCCATCTGCCACATAACCGCAGGCACGGCTCTTAAAAGTTTAAACCGTGCAGGGGTGTCCCAACTTAGCCCATGACAAGCTCACGATCCGCAGAGACAATCCTCCATCGCGGGACCCTCCGATCAGACTCGGAATCTCGGTGCACAAGACATTTCGACAATGGTAAAACAAGTCCAGCAAGAACTCCCAGCGTGCCATCACCCTGATAGTATCCGCGCGTATCTCGTCTCAGGCCACGTCCGGATGAGCACAGCGTACAATGACTGAGACCCGAGTTGCCCCGGGGGAAGCCGCACACGACTCTACTTTGGACCAACACTCATGAGCAGCATTGGCCCGGGGGTTGATTAAGAATCCACGGGTTAATTACTCCCTATGCAGATTTTAGTTGTTATTAGGCAAATGGTAAAACCAATGTTGGGCCATCCTGGAAGAGTTTTATTCAAAGCGAACTGTCAGGAGGGGCCCATAAACCCTCACCATGTTAGGGACGCAAATTCAAGGAACATAACACCGGTATGATGGAAACTAGGGCGGCAAGAGTGGAACAAAACACCAAGCAAAAGGCCAAGCCTTCCACCCTTTACCAAGTATATAGATGCATTAATTAAATAAGAGATATTGTGATATCCCAACATAACCATGTTCCTACATGGAACAACCTGCACTGCACCTGCAACTAGCAACGCTATAAGAGGGGCTGAGCAAAAGCGGTAACATAGCCAAACAACGGTTTGCTAGGAAGGTGGGTTAGAGGCTTGACATGGCAATATGGGAGGCGTGATAAAAAAAGTGGTAGATAGCGTGACATAGCAATAGAGAGAACAACTAGCAAGCAAAGATAGAAGTGATATCAGGGGTAATGATCATCTTGCCTGCAAAGTTCTCAGGGTTGTCGAAAGCTTGCTCCTCGTAAACGTACTTGACAGGTTCCTCGTTCACGAACTTATCTCCCGGCTCTACCCAAAGCAAGAACACAAGCAACGGAACAACAATCAATCAAGGTGCAATGCACAAGCAACATGATGCAAGACATGGCATGGGATGCAAGATATGATGTGCAATGCACATGGGTACTCCGGAAGGGGAAAGATGATCATGGCATCAACTTGGCAAACCAAGCATGCCACTGGATAGGTTGGGAGATTCCGAATGAAATCGATATGAAGATCACCGGAAACGGATGCACGGTTCGCAAATGACAAGCAACACAAGATATGATGCAATCTGCTTAACACAGCAAAATGGCCACTTAGATGCAAGGTTTAAATATACTACAGCACCCAAACATGAAAGCACAATACATGGAAGTGAAGTACCGGTGAAGCTCTACAAATCATGAACACTGAGCTACTGCTATAAACCCCTATAACAAGTCTAAAACAGCATGGCAAAAATGCAAAAGTTAACAGTTTAACAGACTTAGCAGAAATTCATTGATCATGACAGAACAACATCAGGTAGCAATATTTAGAGCTAGTAAACTACATGCTACCTGAACATATCATGGCAAAGTTGAGCATGGCATGCTAGTATTAAGGGCAATGAACAAAACTCCCTTACTGAACTTGTCCCAAAGGTCTACAGAATTGATGACAACACCAATGCAAACATGGCAAATGATATGAACAGATTTCAGACTTGGAGGAAATCATGGCATGGCATAAAAAGATTTATGATAGCAACTTTGCAAGCTTGTGGCACTCATCACAGTGCGCTAAAAGGCATGAAATAAAATCTAGCATGAAGTAGACATGAAAATGAAGCTATCCATGCGCAAAACAACCACATAGCATATTTGAATTTAATCCCACAAAAATGACAAAACAGTAACATGATGTAAAATGACATGCCACCACTGGATTGGTAGGATTTTTCTACCCCAAAAACATATACATAATATGTCTAGGTTACTGTAGAAAAATCATCACAAACACTATAAGTGAAATACTGCCCTAAATGGAAATTGACAGAAATGGCAAGTTTCCCTAATAGGAAATGTCTAGAAAAGGACTAGCCCGAAATGGAAAGATTCCATATCCAGAAATGGAATATCCTTGGAATTTAAAACAAAAGAAAAAGAAAAGAAAGGGTGAGGGGATGACAGGTGGGACCTGGTCCCCTGAGAGGCTGACGGGTGGGTCCCGCAGGGTCCACATGGCGGAGGCTCACGGCGGGCTCGAGCAAGGGGAAACAGAGGAGGGGCTCGCCGGGGTGCAAAGACGGCGGAGAGCTCGTCGGAGCCTATCCGGCGACCAAAAGACGCGGCGGCGGGGCGCAACGAGATCGCCATAGGATCCCGCACCAGCGGGTGTTGCAAAAAGCATCGGGCGATGACGGAGGCGTCGGCGGTGACGTGCTACAGAGGTGGCGTGGCGAGGATGGATGTGACGACGCGGGGTAGCTAGACGAGCGGCAGAGAGCACGGATCGAATGCGGGCGACGCGGGGAACCTACCGGACATGCTAACTGCGGCGAGCGAGGTCGGGGTCCTCGCCGAAGATGAGGCCTGACGGCGGCGCGTTCGGGCGGAGATGTGGCGACTTCACTTAGAGCATGCAAACGAGGGGGAAAGAGAGATGGGGGGATCAGGAGCTCACCATGAGCTTAGAGGTGGGCTCGGTTTGTGGAGAAGTAGACGGAGTCGGCGACGACGACGGACGAACACTACGGCCACCGGAGTTGAAGACGAAGAAGACGACGCTGCAGCTGGCCGTGCTAGGCCTCCGTAGTTGACGTCGGGGACGGAGTTGACGTCGAGTAAGAAGAGGGACACGATAGGTGAGGCGGAGGACGTCGGTGAGCATGCCGGCGACGAGCTCGTGCGCTCGGATGCGCTCGGGACGGAGGTGGCGCGACGGATCTCGTGGTTATGGTGACCTGGAGGCGGCGGCGGATGGGAGAGGGGAACCCTAGGGTTTACCTAGACAAGGAGGGGGCTATAAAGGGGGGGGGCAGGGCGACGGAATGGAAACTTGAAAACTTGAAAACTTCACAACACAAAACTCAACAGAAAATCTCATGAGCTCCGTTGGTATAAGAAAACAAATCACCACTTTAAGGTACTGTAATGAACTCATTCTTTATTTATATTGGTGTTAAACCTACTGTATTCCAACTTCCCTATGGTTCATACCCCCCGATACTATCCATAGATTCATCAAAATAAGCAAACAACACACGAAAAACAGAATCTGTCAAAACTTCTGGAACTTCACAAATTCTGAAAAACTAGAACAACCTGGATAATTTGTATATTGATCTACTGCAAAAAGAATTAGCAATTTATCATGTTCTGGTGAATTTTAACAATTATTTTCGTGAGCGCAAAGTTTCTGTCTTTTTCAGCAAGATCAAACAATTATCACCCAAGAAGATCCTATTGGTTCTACTTGGCACAAACACTAATTAAAACATAAAAACACATCTAAAAATAAGCTAGATGAATTATTTATCACTAAACAGAAACAAAAGGCAAGGAACAGAAATAAAATTGGGTTGCCTCCCAACAAGCGCTATCGTTTAACGCCCCTAGCTAGGCATAAAAGCAATAATAGATCTAGGTATTGTCATCTTTGGTATGCAATCCATAAGTGGCTCTCATAACAGATTCATAAGGTAATTTCATTTTCTTCATAGGAAAGTGTTTCATGCCTTTCCTTAATGGAAATTGGAATCGAATATTTCCTTCTTTCATATCAATAATTGCACCAATCGTTCTAAGGAAAGGTCTACCAAGAATAAAAGGACATGCAGGATTGCAATCTATATCAAGAACAATGAAATCTATGGGCACATAATTCCTATTTGCAACAATAAGAACATCATTAATCCTTCTCATAGGTTTCTTAATGGTGGAATCCGCAAGATGCAAATTTAAAGAACAATCATCAAATTCACGGAAACCTAACACATCACACGAAGTTTTTGGAATCGTGGAAACACTAGCACCCAAATCACATAAAGCATAGCATTCATGATCTTTAATTTTAATTTTAATAGTAGGTTCCCACTCATCATAAAGTTTTCTAGGGATAGAAACTTCTAATTCAAGCTTTTCTTCATAGGATTGCATTAAGGCATCAATGATATGTTTAGTAAAAGCTTTATTTTGATCATAAGCATGAGGAGAATTTAACATGGATTGCAACAAGGAAATACAATCTATCAAAGAACAATTACCATAATTAAATTCCTTGAAATCAAAAATAGTGGGTTCATTGCTATGTAAAGTTTTGACCACTTCAATCCCACTTTTACCAATTTTTGCATCAAAATCTAAAAACTCCGAATCATTGGGACGCCTTTTAACTAAAGTTGACTCATCTCCAGTCCCATCTTTATCAAGATTCATATTGGAAAACAAAGATTTAATAGGGGACACATCAATTACTTTTAGATCTTCATCATTATTATTATCATGAAAACTAGAAGAACACACTTTCACAAAGCAGTCTTTTTTAGCACGCACCCTAGCGGTTCTTTCTTTGCACTAGTTAATGGAAATTCTCATAGATTTGAGAGACTCATTGATATCATGCTTAGGTGGAATAGATCTAAGTTTCAAATAATCAACATCAAGAGAAATTATATCCACGTTCCTAGCCAACTCATCAATCTTAGGCAATTTTTCTTCAAGCAAGGCATTGAAATTCTTTTGCGAAATCATAAATTCTTTAACACTAGTCTCAAAATCAGAAGGCATCTTATTAAAATTTCCATAAGAGTTGTTGTAGGAATTACTAGGGAACGGCCTAGAATTAAAGTTTCCTCTATACGCGTTGTTACCAAAATTGTTCCTACCAACAAAATTTACATCCATAGATTCATTATTATTCTCAATCAAAGTAGACAAAGGCATATCATTAGGATCAGAAGAAACACTCTTATTAGCAAACAATTTCAAAAGTTCATCCATCTTTCCACTAAAAACATTAATATCTTCTATCGCATGAACCTTTTTACTAGTAGATCTTTCGGTGTGCCATTGAGAATAATTAACCATAATAATATCTAGGAGTTTAGTAGCTTCTTCAAAAGTGATTTCCATAAAAGTGCCTCCCGCAGCCGAATCTAAAAGATTTCTAGAAGCAAAATTCAATCCGGCATAAAATTTTTGTATAATCATCCATAAATTCAAACCATGTGTAGGACAATTGTGTATCATTAATTTCATCCTCTCCCAAGATTGTGCAACATGCTCATGATCACGTTGCTTAAAATTCATAATACCATTTCTAAGAGAGATGATCTTAGCGGGAGGAAAATACTTAGAGATAAAAGCATCTTTTGCACTTATTCCATGAATCAATACTATTTTTAGGCAAAGAAGAAAACCAAGTTTTAGCACGATCTCTAAGTGAAAACGGAAATAGCCTCAATTTAACAATATCATTATCCACATCTTTCTTCTTTTGCATATCACACAAATCAACAAAGTTGTTTAGATGGGTAGTAGCATCTTCACTAGGAAGGCCAGAAAATTGATCTTTCATGACAAGATTCAACAAAGCAGCATTAATTTCACAAGATTCAGCATTGGTAGTAGGAGCAATCGGAGTGCTAATAAAATCATTGTTGTCAGTATTGGAAAGTCACACAATTTAGTATTGTCTTGAGCCATCATGACAAACAATCCAACACACAAGCACACAAGAAGCAAGCGAAAAGAGACGAACGGAAAAAAGAAGGCGAATAAAACGGCAAAGGTGAAGTGGGGAGAGGAAAACGAGAGGCAAATGGCAAATAATGTAATGCGAGGGAGAAGAGTTTGTGATGGGTACTTGGTATGTCTTGACTTGTGCGTAGATCTCCCCAGCAACGGCGCCAGAAATCCACACGTTGGCGGGAGATCAAATCTTGACTTGACTTGGCGTAAACCTCCCCGGCAACGGCGCCAGAAATCCTTCTTGCTACCTCTTGAGCATGCGTTGGTTTTCCCTTGAAGAGGAAAGGGTGATGCAGCAAAGTAGCGTAAGTATTTCCCTCAGTTTTTGAGAACCAAGGTATCAATCCAGTAGGAGACTACACGCAAGTCCCTCGTACTTGCACAAACAATCAAGAACCTTGCAACCAACGCGATAAAGGGTTGTCAATCCCTTCACGGCCACTTGCAAAAGTGAGATCTGATAAAGATAATAAGATAAATATTTTTGGTATTTTTGTTGTATAGATTGAAAAGTAAAGATTGCAAAATAAACGGTGACAGAAATAGCTAGTTGACGGGAGATTAATATGATGGAAGATAGACCCGGGGGCCATAGGTTTCACTAGTGGCTTCTCTCAAGATAGCATATTCTAGGTGGGTGAACAAATTACTGTCGAGCAATTGATAGAAAAGCGCATAGTTATGAGAATATCTAGGCATGATCATGTATATAGGCATCACGTCCGTGACAAGTAGACCGAAACGATTCTGCATCTACTACTATTACTCCACACATCGACCGCTATCCAGCATGCATCTAGAGTATTAAGTTCATAAGAACAGAGTAACGCATTAGGCAAGATGACATGATGTAGAGAGATAAACTCAAGAAATATGATATAAACCCCATCTTTTTATCCTCGATGGCAACAATACAATACGTACCTTGCTGCCCCTGCTGTCACTGGGAAATGACACCGCAAGATTGAACCCAAAGCTAAGCACTTCTCCCATGGCAAGAAAGATCAATCTAGTAGGCCAAACCAAACTGATAATTCGAAGAGACTTGCAAAGATATTAAATCATGCATATAAGAATTCAGAGAAGAATCAAATATTGTTCATAGATAATCTTGATCATAAACCCACAATTCATCGGATCTCGACAAACACACCGCAAAAAGAATTACATCGAATAGATCTCCAAGAATATCGAGGAGAACTTTGTATTGAGATCCAAAGAGAGAGAAGAAGCCATCTAGCTAATAACTATGGACCCGAAGGTCTATGGTAAACTACTCACACATCATCGGAGAGGCTATGGTGTTGATGTAGAAGCCCTCCATGATCGATTCCCCCTCCGGCGGAGCGCCGGAAAAGGCCCCAAGATGGGATCTCACGGGTACAGAAGGTTGCGACGGTGGAAATAGGGTTTCGTGGTGCTCTCGGATGTTTTCAGGGTATATGAGTATATATAGGCAAAAGAAGTAGGTCGGTGGAGCCACGAGGGGCCCACGAGGGTGGGGGCGTGCCTCCCTACCTCGTGGTCGCCTCGTTGCTTCCTTGACGTCCACTCCAAGTCTCCTGGATTGCGTTTGTTCCAAAAACGATCCTCGCGAAGGTTTCATTCCGTTTGGATTCCGTTTGATATTCTTTTTCTGCGAAACACTGAAATAGGCAAAAAAAACAACAATTTGCACTGGGCCTTCAGTTAATAGGTTAGTCCCAAAAATAATATAAAAGTGCATAATAAAGCCCATTAAACATCCAAAACAGATAATATAACAGCATGGAACAATCAAAAATTATAGATACGTTGGAGACGTATCACCCCCAGTCTCTCAGTCTTCTCAGTCCCTCTTCTCTTCCTCCCCCACCACGAAACAGAGAGAAACCCCAACGGTGAGGGGGTGCGGCGGCGGATGATCGGTGTTCCGACGACCCTTTATTCGTAGTTCGTGCGGTGGCTTAAGCGAGTTGGACGTCCGCTTGACGTAGCCGGCACTGTTTGGCGGCGATGCAGGGCCCTCGACGGCGGCCCGATGACGAGGCGGCTCTCGCGTACGGTATGTCACTTTACAATGTCAATAGGTCGATTTGATGCACTTTTGGGGCGAAAACATGTTTCCTAGTTGTGATTAGGCTGTTTTGCCCATGCTATTTGTCCGAATATGTCGATGGGATGCAATTTCCCCCAATTGTTCTAGAGTTTTAGTATCTCCAGGGCACAAATTTTGAATGTTTGCTGTATTTTTTAATTTTTCAGAGCAATGCGGTGGATTGTTCGCCGTTGAGGTGATCCATGGAGCTTTTTTTTGGTAGTGGGCAGGATATGAGCTATTTGAATGGGCATAAGGTCTGCTATGATTACTGTCATGTGGAGTCTGCATATTACAAAATGTTTGAAGAAATTGTGGAGCACTTTGGCTATGAGAAGGAAGGTAGGACTGATATGTACTGGTTGCCTCCTGGGTGTCAGCTGAATGAAGGTGTTGCAATTCTTTTGTCCAATGATGCAGACTTAGATCATATGTATCTGTTGATCAAACAAGGGCACTATTTTCAAATGATATATTTGGATCATTTGGGTAGCCACATTTCCGGAGGAGGAGCGGAATGGGATGATGTTGTGGCTAATCCAGTAGCACACATCCCTCCTGTTTTCATCCCAATGAAGAAGCCACTAGATGTAAGTGACAACAAAGATATCTGTGAAAGCAATGTTTCTTGTAGTGTTCTGGATGGAAGTGTTTAAATTGAGAGCACATACCAGTTCATTTGTCAGGTTGAGACCAAGGGGAAAGAAAACAGAAGAGGAGGAAGAACAATATTCAGACTCATATTCTTAGATAGTGATTATGAACCTGAAATTGTTGACAGTGACTTTGACTTGGAGGATGGAGATGATGATCTGTTACAGGAGCAGTTGCAACCAATGCAGGACAAGGAAGGGAAGAAGGTGGTTGAAGATTGCAATTCTGGAGATGAGGAATTGAATGCTCTAGATTCAGATGGGGTTGAAATGAAATTCAATTTCAAATCTTTCACAGCAGCAGACATGTAGAGCAATTGTTCTCTTCTGTGGAGCTCTTAAGGAAAGTTGTTAGAGAGTATAGTTGCAAAGAGAGGGTCAACATCAAATTTCCAAAGAAGGACAAGATAAGGCTTGCTGCAAAGTGTGGAAAGGGTTGCCCCTGGTATCTGTATGCATCTTGGGACAATGGGTCAAATTTTGTAATGGTGAAAATATTCAATGGGCAGCATGCTTGTGAGAAAAAGTGGCAAGTTACAGCCTTTACAGCTAGGTACATTGCTCACAAATATGTAGACAAAATCGGGGCATGTGAGAAAATATCATTGAAGGCCTTAGCAGGTTTTATGCAAGAAGATTGGAACATGACAATTAAAAGGGGCAAGCTAGGGAGAGCTAGGAAAATTGCATATTGTATCATATATGGAGATGAGGTTGCACAATACAACTTACTGTGGGACTATGAAAATGAGCTGAGGAGATCAAACCCTGGGAGTACCTTCCTTCTTGGACTGTCAGAAGAGGGACAATTTCAGAAATGCTACTTTTCTTTTGATGCATGCAAAAGGGGGTTCTTATCTTCTTGTAGACCTATCGTTTTCCTTGATGGTTGCCATTTGAAGACACAATATGGAGGTGTTCTCTTAAGTGCAGTAGAAATGGACTCCAATGATTTCAGTTTTCCTATTGCTCATGCAGTGGTGCAGTGTGAAGACACCAAAGCTGGTGGTATCTAACTGCATTGAAGCAAGATCTTGGAATTGAAAACACTGAGCCGTGGACAACCATGTCTGACAAACAAAAGGTATTTCTTTGTTCCTATAATTCTATGACAAAAGTTTGTTCCTATAATTTTGTGATATAGTTTTGTACCGATAATTCTATGATATAGTTCTGTTATATAATTTTGTTCCTATAATTCTGTGATATAGTTTTGTTATATAATTTTGTTCCTATAATTCTGTGATATTAGTTTGTTCCTATAATTTGGTGATATAATTATGTTCCTATAATTTGGTGGTATAATTATGTTCCTTGTGTTTTATATGTTTCGTGCAGGGTTTAATAAAGGCAACTAAAGATTTGTTTCCTCTATCACCTCACAGATTTTGTGTGAGGCATTTGTGGCAGAATTCCAACAAGAACTTTAAAGGAGAAGCTTTTAAAAATCAACTATGGAAATGTGCCAGGAGTACTACAGAGGGGAGATTCAGGGAAAATATGAACTAGATGTTAGTGCTCAGCCAGGAGGCCCATGATTGGCTTGCAAAGTTAGACCCTAAAACTTGGGTTAGGGTTTACTAGAATGATTTCCCCAAGAGTGATGTGCTCCTAAATAACAACGGTGAGGTGCTCAACAGATATATATTGGAGGCCAGGGAGATGCCAATCATAACCATGTGCCAGAGGATCAAAGGGCATAATATGGGAATAAATTTGCAAAGCAATATGAGACTTTAAAGTGGCATGGTGCTATATGTCCAAAGACAAGAAAGAAACTGGGCAAGAGTGTAGAACTTGTCATGCTGCACTAGCTGGCAAAGGACTGTTTGTAGTAAATGATAGAGTTAATTTCGGTGTGGACACAAGGAAGGAAATGTGCAGTTGCAGAAGATGGGATTTGTCAGGTATACCTTGTTGTCATGGGGTTTCTCAAAATTCCACCTAAGTCTAGGGTGAACTCATGTTACTCCATTGCAACTTATTGCAAAGCATATGTGCACATTATTATGCCTTGTAAAGATGTCAGTGAGTGGGGAAAGATGAAAGGCAGAAAAATCATACGACCACCACTTCAGAAGAAGAAATGAAGAAGGGCAAAAAACAGAAGACAATAACTACTCCCTCCGTTCCTAAATATTTGTCTTTCTAGAAATTTTAACAAGTGACTACATCCGGAGCAAAATAAGTGAATCTACACTCTAAAATATGTCTATATACATCTGTATGTGGTAGTCCATTTGGAATCTCTAAAAAGGCAAATATTTAGAAACGGAGGGAGTAGAAGAGAAGCAAGGAGAAAGAGAGGAGTGCAAATCACAGGGGTAGGTGCTATCGACAAGGTTGAAGAAGAAGGGCGTCGCCGCCTGCCGCCATCCACAAGCTCAACTTCAAGCCACCAAAGATTTCTGGGCAGGTCGACGACATCGAAGAAGATGTCGTGCGCCGACCTGCGACACCTACACTTGCCGGATACGAAGACCGCAGAGACACGAGAGCCAATTGCCCCCTCGCAAGCACTGATTGGAGCGCTGCTGAGATGAAGGAAGGGCAGAGGCAATTTATTCCGACGCGGCGTCATCCCCTCCATCAAACGGACGTCCCAAGGACAAACGAGGCCCTACCCTATCTACTAGCCAAATCACTGGGGGAGGGGTCCCACCTCTGCCATCGTCGGAGCGGCAGGCGGAGGCGAGGACCTGCGGCGTTGCCGGCGTAGGAATGGGGCAGTTATTTCAAATCGCCTCGTGCAGTTTGGGTTGGGGGCGAAGCGGTACGTCGCTGGGGTTGCGGAGGGTGCTTTGAGATTGCCGCCAGGGCCATCGAAGACGCTCGATTTCTCTATTTTATATATCAAATTGAATTATTCTTTTGAGAATTGTCAAATTGAATTAAAAGGAAGAAAAAAAATGTCCAACACATTGTTGGACGTCTTCCCTTCGAGAAAGAACCCCCACCCAGCCCAAGGAGGGACAGCCAAAATTGAAATTCCCGCTCGGACGCAAGAACTCAACAAACCAAATTGAATCGACGGCTCCAGCTCCGTAACCGAATCCCCGCACCGCCACCGCAGCGGCTCGCCGTCGACGGGCCGCGCCCCCTCCCCGTCCTCTCGCCCCGTCTCCCCTCGGTTCAAGCCCCTCGCCGCGTCGACCGGCTCCCCTTCGTGTCCGTGCGCGCCGCACCGACCTCACCGCCGTCGAGCCCGGTGCCTCTGCGCCTACTCCGAGAACTCTAACTCGTCAAACGCGCTCGTATCCCTCCGGCCCCGGTTCAAGACTTCCGCGCCGCACCGGCTCATCGTCGAGGAGCTCGGTGCCTCCGCGCGAACTCCAATCCGCCAAGCGCGCTCGCATCACTCCGGCGGTGTCTCCCCTCGGTCCAACACACCCCGGCGAGCGCAGGGCCTCCTGCTCGTCCTCGCGCGGTGCGTCCCCGATCCTGTGCGCACCAGCTCCGAGCAGCATCAACCCCAAGACCCTCTCCCTCACGCGCGTGGTCCTCGAGGTGCTGATGGACTCCCAGGGTCAAGGTGATCTGCACGGCGGCGACGGCGGCGGTGGCCGCAATCAGGGCCACGCTGATGGACCAGAGCCGCTGGACCAATCCTGTCGCCATGATGCGGCCCTGCGCGTATAGCTTCTCTTCCTTCTCTTGTTTAGTTTCTCTGCAATTTTTATGCTGTATCATTCTTCAGTATCTGTATTTTTGCCATTGCCATGTCATTTGGGACTTTGGGTATTCTTGAAATGAACCTGCTGCACACCATTATCTGTGCTGCTGCCTGCTGCTGAATGGTTCAGTTCGAGAATGGTGTGGCCACACCATTAGCTGAACCTGATGATGAACACCCTTCCTGAACTGAACCTGATGGTGTGCAGCTGAACCTGATGAACTTTGGGAACTGAACCCAAGAGGAGCACAACAGGAAGACGCGGCATTAGGTGTTCGGAATAGGTTGGTTAGCAAGGGGTGCGTTGATGGTGATTTGTGATACCATTGTCTTGTTGTCGGATAATTGCATTGAACCACGCCAGGGTCCAGTTGACCATTCATAATTGTGGGGGCTTTCTTTGGTATACGTATTAATTAGTTCAAATCCAACATATCCTTAGTATGTGAATATGAAACCATAACTTGTTTTCTTGCCGGCTGTACTAAGCTTTAAATCTAAGAATCCAATAATCTTTAAGTTGTTCGCTTGCAGATTGCAAACGCTTTTCTTGATGAGGAGATTAAAAACATCAACAACTCATTCGTTGACACGGAGATCAACGTTATAAGCGACAGTGCTGATGCCGGGACAGTAATTACCCTTTCCTACATGGCCGTGGCCGTTGCTCCTGACCTCAAAGCCTTATTTGCAAGATCAGAAAAGGTACACCTGTAGAGACAACTACTGTTGCTTAAAATCGCTTCAATATCACCGTAAATTAGTTAATTTTTAGTTGCTTCATTGTCTAATTTCGTGAACAATACAGCCTCCTATCAGCGCTGCAAAACTACTTGTCCCCGCGGATTACCCAAGGAGTTCTCCTGTGCTTGTTGAGGATGATGAAGATGGGCAGGAGAGGTGAGTTGAAGTAGTTAGTTGATGGTGATCTCTTTAAGCTCCTGTTGGTTACAGTAAAAAAATCTGCTGTTTTTTCAGTAACCCAGTGCTATCAACTATCTGCAGGAATGAGTTCAAGGCCATGTCAAACTCGGTCCACAAGCAGTTCAAGCTTGCCCTAGCTGAGCATAGGTCCATCAATGATATTGCAAGGGAATGGGATTCCTGTGTGCGTGCAGCTGTGCTGAAGTTAGCGAAATATTTTGGCGGAGGTACCTTCACCTCAAGGTATGGCAAATGGGAAAGCGTCTCGTCACTTGAAGCGAATGGTGCAGCTGCTAAAGGGGAAGATCATGCATGTGATAGAGCTGAAACAACAATCTCCAAGAAATCCACAGGAGTAAGTCTATTTGTTCGACTCACTCGTAGTCGATGCTATGTTCCAAACTCTTTATTGATAAATTTTATCTGTTGATGTGAGCGGCAGTCTTCACTATCCGCAGCTCAACACACCTTAGCTCCTTCAATCTGGTCTGTCCGTATAATGAGCGATAACATATGTGTGCCATATGGGAAGATTGGTGATTGTTCTGGGGGATATAGTGTTCTGAACACATTTTAGAGGGAAAAATACACAGCTGACATTCTTAGCCATTAACTTCTGAAGTTTTTTTTTTGAAATGGAGGAAGACCCCCGGCCTCTGCATCTGGACGATGCATACGGCCATTTTATTAATTATTGACACAAGACCTTACAAAGTCATACAACAGTAAGACTAAAGCCACCGTCTAAGCAACATCTGTCGCTACTCCTATCCAGTTGATGAAGGGGCGCAGATAGTCTAGGTCTACTACCCAACAGATCTCGCAGCCAAACCTAACATCTAAGACCTGAGGCCCCAACCAGGACGCCTGCCGGGTATGGGCACCCATCAGTCCGGCGTGCTCCTCAACAAGGACGCCTGCCGGATATGAGGCCGCCGCAGCCACCTGTCACCAATCCATCTTCAGAGCTATACTGCTGCATCAACCTTGCCCGGTCTCGCTGCCGTCGACGCCACCATGGCACCAGACAACTCCACCTCCCTGCGCTCGTCCATCCAGCTGCATCCATCATCGACATGCAGCCGCACCATGCTGCCACAATCATCGTCATCGACGCGGAAGATACAACGCCGCACCACCTGGCAACCTCCACACCGTCGCCACTGCTGGAGGTACTCGGAGCCCACCATCCACATCATCTCTCCCCCGAACAGCAGGTCCTCCCAAGACGGCGCCTCCATGGAGGATACGACGCGTAGGACGCCGCCGCCGCCCAATCCAGAATGAATTTTGGACTTTCGTCCGGGATGGGTTCGGAGGTGGATAGGAGAGACCTCGGCTTCGCCTCCACGGAGGATAACGGCGTTGAGCACTCACTTATATTTTGCTGCATTATTTGTTCAAGCAATTATTTGTTCTGTTTTAGAATTATTTGCTCAGTTTAGGGGTTATTTCCATCCATTTAACTTCATTGATACGCCTGTTTGCTAGGAACTTTTTGCTGTGTCTAGTGACTGACTGTAATTTTGTGGTTCAGAAATCAGAGATAACACCAGCAGATGGCCATTCTAATACCAGAGGTCACGCCTGCTCCACTCCAGCTCCCTTCCCTCCGCTCCAGCCTCAAGCTCACAGAACCACTGCTCTGAGCACTCACAGTTTTAAGGTAATGTCGTTTACACTTCTCATTGTCATGACAGACCAATGAATACAACGTTCTTTTATTTTCCTGAAATGTACTTCAGATTAAAGGATCTGTTAAGTGTCTGAAAGCCTAAACTGTCACGCACCTTCAAGCAGTTCACTACTTTTTCGATAAAGGGTGGTTTTATTGACTCAAAATATAGCATCGACGGATACAATTATAATGAGCTACACCCGGCCTCTGCATAAGCCTAAGCAGTTCACTACTACGTCGATCATCTTTTTATGTTTCTATATGGGGTGGAGTTGCAACTTGCATAAGTGGATTAGTGCTAGCTTATGCATATTTGAGTTGTACACAGGTTAAATGCTTGAATATTTAAACTAAGAAATGAGTCGTTTATTATCTGAATGTTGTATGTTTCTGCTGGTACACCTGGCTAACGTGTCTATGCATTGCAGCAATGGTACCTATCTTCAATACAAGGTGATCTAGCTGAGGAATTACAGAAGATGGAGGTGATCTATAATGTGATCATGGAGAGGCAGTCGACGAATGGGAGGGATGATCTGAGTGATCTGTGGCAACACATCAATGAAGGTGTTAAGAAGTGCGAAGGTATCCGCTTAGAAATTCATGCCTTGGGAGGGTCCTGGGATCAGGAGATTGACCCGAAATTCATCTGGTGATCTCACTAGTAGTTGAACGATGTTGGAACACGAGGATGTACTTGGACTTGGTAGAGCCCACGACATCGGGTTTTTTCTTCGTACAGAGTTGAATTCACACGATGAGGTGTTGTGCTTCTGCAACAATCTGAAACTGTGGCTATGCAACATATTGAAATTCGCATACGAGTGAAGACATTGTTCAGTCGGCAGTGTATATTCAGGATAGGGCTCCTAGCAAATGGTTGTTCGTGTATTCATTTTCTTCTGCTTTCAGCAGAACATGTTGAATGTTGATGTCAAAATTCAATCAAGATGTTGAAATACTGGTCATGAGGTCACGATTAATTCAACCGTGTATACATTTCTCCAGCCGTCTGCCATCAAGAATCTCTGTTGCATTGCCAAGTGTGGCCTATCAAGTACTCCCTTTGTAAAGAAATACAAGAGCATTTAGATCACTATTCTAGTGTTCTAAATGCTCTTATAAATCTTTACAGAGGGAGTACCAACAATCATATTCATGTACCAACAATCCCTCAAAAAAATCATATTCATGTATCTGCAATGCAGCGGGATTTTGAACCAAGCTTAGATGAACACTGTACTTGCACATCGTTATAAATAGTCAAGTTGGTGTAGATAGTACGACAAATTTTTTTTTTTGAAAAACGCCCCATATATTAATTAAGCCAAAGAAAAATTCTTACAATCATTCGTTACAGCATACACCATGCAGGGCGGAACAGAATTAAAAAGAATCCCATCGGACCTAGTACTAAAGCTAAACTTAGCAATCTCATATGCCACCCCATTGGCAGTCCGACTTATCTTTGCAATATTAAAATTTTGGATCATCCTAGATATACTAAGAGCCTCATCCATCAGATCAGCCAGAGGGGACCTGTCAAACTTCTCATTTGCAAGAAACGAATGTACGAAAGCACAGTCAGTCTCTAAAATAATAGATTGGTGAAGGGTGATACCCATATAAAGTCCTGCGAGGCAAGCGCGAAGCTCAGCTTCATTCACACTGGTACAGCGATCAATAAAGTCCCACGAAGAAACAATAATTTCTCCAGATGAATTACGAGCTATGACCCCCACACTGGCTGCATTAGTGCTCTCCACAAAACTGACGTCAACATTGATCTTGATATGATCATTAGGGGGAGGAATCCACACCACATGATCTTTTAGTGGTGCGTAATCCGCTACAACTCCGCTCACCTTCTCCTTACCTTTGTTGCTAGCGTCCAATTGAGCGGTGTCATGACTAGACGTGAAAGTGGACCAAAAATTATCCACAAAATGTGGAGAGGCATTAACAGATTCTTTCCCCTTCCCAAAAATTAAATTATTTCTCAAATGCCATGCTCGCCAGAAAAGAA
Source organism: Aegilops tauschii subsp. strangulata (assembly GCF_002575655.3). Classification (NCBI taxonomy): domain Eukaryota; kingdom Viridiplantae; phylum Streptophyta; class Magnoliopsida; order Poales; family Poaceae; genus Aegilops; species Aegilops tauschii. The sequence goes on along the minus strand of NC_053037.3, from coordinate 7,062,689 downwards.
ACATGATTTGCTCCCTCTGCCGCAGACCCAACTGTGCCAGCAAAATCAATAACCAATCTGGTCCCGTGCACTTGAAGAACTCTTCATCTGGAATATTCCACCGCTCTCTCACGGCCATTCGAAGAGCACGAGCTTTAGAACAACTCACCAGAGCATGAAGGATGTCTTCATCTTGAACCCCACAAATAGAACACATACATGAATCGGTCTGATGGTGCTTAACTCCATTCATCTGGACCGCCAAACTATTGGTAGCAGCTCGCCACGCAAATATCTTTGATTTTCTGAGGTATATTAGCCTTCCATATTATCTCCCAAATCCATCTTTCCCCCTCTGGTTCGCCACTAGATTGTTTCTGAGGTACGACAAAAATATTTAGCCTAGTGGGTGGTTTGTTGTGCGCTTGTGCAGTTTTAGTAATACTTGCAAGGTTTTGTTTCCCATCCTTATGCTTGCAGCGCACCAATGGCCACACTCCATGCTCAAATTGCTGGAACGATCTTGGCTATGATTGCGACTTGTGCGCTGAGCCTGAGACTGTAACCCACTGCTCTGCCATGCATGAAGTGTGTCCTCCGTGTGGACCTTGTGTGGTTCTTGCGATAGACAACATTTTTCCTTTACAAAATAAGCTCCAGATGAGCCTGGTTTTAAATTGACAAAGTTATCAACCGACCAAGAATTACAACACAACAACAAGCCGCAATGGCCCGAACCGATGGAAGGGAGCTTATTCAGAAGTTTACAACACAACGACCAAGACAAGCACCTAAACGGGAAACAGAGAACACAATTAGCAAAGACTCTACCCCCCACACTCTGGCACCAAAGAAAGTTAACCAGAAGAAGTAAAGTGAGGATCAACCTAGAGTTACAGTGAAGTCTAGATCCAAGTGACGCCAAACTGAAGGAACACACCACATTCTACTCTCTAACAGTGAAGAGGGGCCCTACCCCTTCGCCTTGGTTTGAAAGGCGGCACATTATCGGATTGTAGAGACGCTCACCTGAGACCTAGAAGGATGTCGGCCTCGATGCCCATGGCAGCACTACTTCAAAACTGCCTATAGGTGAAAGCATATAGTAGAACAGGAAAACTTAGTAGTGGCGTGGGGACGACACACCACCAATATAATGCAACTGATATAACCCACATACTAGTGGCGTTCCGTTACACACACACCACTAGCATCACACACTAGGGGCGTGTTTGATATTATTTTTAAGAAATAATTTTTTCCTATCGGTGGCATTTGCAGGATTAGGCATGCTACTAATAATGGCGCACTTTGCATAGGTGCGCCATTACTATGTCAAACTTAGTAATGGCGCACCTTCACAAAGTGCGCCATTACTAGGTGCGCCATTACTAAATGCACCCCCTGGACCGCCTTTTCAGTTTTAAAAAAAATAAAAGAAAATAATGAAAATGTCAAAAAAATAAAAGAAAATAAGTTTCACATGTGATATGTGGTCTAGTTGTTGGGAAAATTTACAAATATGAATTTTGACTTTATTTGCAAAATCTCTCTGGAATTTAGTAAAATGGGCATAACTTTTGCATACGAACTCGGATTAAAAAGTTTTTTATATGAAAAATCATCTACTCGAAAAGTTACATCCGAATTCAACAGGGGGGGAAATACGGGGCTTTTAGAATCCCCAAAAACCTAGCAGAATAAAAGATACGAGGCTTTCAAGATCTAGAGGGGGAAAAATGGAAAAAAAAATTCAAACTTAGTAATGGCGCACCATTTGCTAGGTGCGCCACTAGTAACAAAAAAAATTGGTTTCGATTTTTTTTTGGAAATAATGTTCAAAATATGATCGGTAATATGACCGAAAAGTTTGAAATATTTTTTCAAAATTTCATCACACTCATGAACATGAACAAAGTCCTAGACATCAACAAGGTTTAATAAGATTGATATGATAGATATATCAACAAGTGCCTGTTAAGTGAGCTGGTGCTGGGGTTGGATAGAACTGAGAAGTTAAGCGTGCTGGGGCTGGAGTAGTGTGAGAATGGGTGACCTTCCGGAAAGTTTGACCATGGAGTGGGATTTGACTTGAGATTAAGCCATAGTGACCCGAGATTAAGAAGAAAACGAAAAAAAATTGAAAACAAATTTCTGAAAAAAAATTGAAAAAAATTTGTTACTAATGACGCACTTCTATGTGATGCGTCATTACTAAGTCAGATAGTAATGGCGCACTTCTAGGCATAGTAATGGCGCACCAAATGTGCGCCATTATTATTTGTTATCAGTGGCGTGTTAATAGTGGCGCACCTATAGTGCGTCATTAATAGCAAAAACTGATGCGCCACTAACAGCCTTTTTTCTAGCAGTGAATGAATCATAAAAAGAGAAGTGAGACGAAGGGAACTCTAGATAGCTCGGCATGTTTGGAAGAACATTAACACAACGACAATGTAATATATACCCACTAGTACCTCAACACCGTCACTCTGCTTTGACATAGCTAGCGCTCGCTTCAGTTGTAGACGAAACTATAATGGCGAACATTTGCTATCATGTTGAAGAAGGGCGGGAGGTCATCAACCTATCCCTTTAAGCGGGCCTCTACCTCCTACGGACTAGCTGCGCCGCCATTGAATATCCCACTGGCGTCGATGACATCCTGGTTGATGATGTTCACAAACTTCAACTAGATGCATCTGCACTGGTCTCTCTGCAATATCCATCTGGGATTTCATGCATTCTTTTCCCCTAGTTGATGATGTCACCTGATGTAATGGGTGTTGTGGCCGACGATTTCGCCCCACCCACTAGTTAATGGAATGCATGGTGTTCCAGACCATCCACTTGCAACGATTCATCCCAAAACAAAATCAAACCACCACTTATGTCGTCACTACCAACACCATGGAAACCCTTCATACCTAACCCCAATTCATCTTCTCAATCTTAGCTGAAACTTGTCTTGTCTCGCAGAGAAAAACAAGTTTGGAGACAATGACTTTTGCAAGCGCCAACACCTCACGAACTATCCGGTGGTTCCCACCCCCTCGGCAGTTCTAGAATAGGAGATTCATTGTTCCTGGTGGCGCCCCTCTTGGGAGCCCACAAAATATTTTGCACCATCACCGTTGTACCCATCCATTTTCGCCTTTTTGCTGCTATAACTCGATGTAGGAGATACATGTTGTTTGTCCTCTTCTCTGCCATCAGTGAGAGCTAGAATTCCATTACCAAGGATTCTCGGATCCTTAGGAAGAACTTTCTCCATGCTCAAGCGTTTCCTCGCCCCTTTGTCAAGTTACATCGAAACAACTGCAAGCAGATTCTTATGGGGACTTGTGGCAGAATCCCTAACATCATCATCCACCTCCACCCCCTTACTCGGCATACCACCAAGACCACTACCGCCAGCCATGTTCCTAGTGTTCCCATGATCATCGAAGCCAGCACGAAGCTTGCTTGGGGCATCAGCATAAAGCGAGTCACCGAACTTCAGATCTTTATCTTAAAAAAACACTCTCCTTGAACTCATGCCAAATTCTTTCACAAGACTTGCAAAACCGAGCAAGTTTTTCATATTGAACAGCGAACACCTGCCGCTCCTTACCACCGGATAATGCTCACATGTACTGTCAAGGGGGCACGAACATCATGCTCAATCCTAACACACACATAGTCACCCTTGAGGCCTTGAGTTTCCGGTCAGCCTCACATCAAGCACCTTCCCGGCGTTTTTAGCAACTTCTCCACTATTTCTTTGTTGCAATAACCATCGGGGAGCTTATGGATTTGCAACCACATAGGCATAAAACTCATCTGAATCTCTTTCGCCTTACTGACGCCGTCATATGGGTGTAGAAGAACCCTCCAGCAAAAGAATATCCTCTCCCAATCTCCTAAGTACGAAGCTTGCGCCACAAACAGATCTGCACCCAACAGCCGGAAGCGGACCTCTTAGGTTGGGTTCCAGGCAGAATATTATGCACTGATTTGATCTTTGAAACTTTAGCCTGCTCTGGAATCACAGTGGTCGATGAAAAGGTGGGATGCGGGAAGAGAAACTTTAGTGCTTGAAGTGGTGTGGTTGAGGCATTTTTCGCCACCTGCTTATTGCAACACACATGCATTGTCCTAGTAGTTTTAAAATATCACCGACATTTATAAGAAAAACCTCCAGCTAAACTTGGGTCCATTCTTTTTAGGCCAAAGCTAGGACTGAAAAAATATTGAAATGTATCTGTTGGATAAAAGAGTTAGCAACTTCAAACGTTTTTTATAGCAAGTTTAGTGACGAAAAGATGACAATTTTAGTTGTCGAGCATGACAACTTTTTTTGGGATGGAAAATTTCATTTGTTTTGTTTGTTTTTTCTTTTGGGATTGCAACTTTAGTTGTTAAAACATCAGGTATGGAGTGCTTCGTGCCACACGTGACATCGTGCGACACTTATCGTTTAGGTACCATAAGAGCAACTTCAATCGGACGACCCAAACAGACGTGTGCTTTGTCCGCTTTTCGTCCGTTTGGGTCGGCGAGGCGGGCGGGCACGTCCGCTTTTTCAAATGGATCAGATGCGTCCAACGAGAGGCAGACCCATATTTACCCGTGTGCTAAGAAAAAAATATGATAAACACGTGACAAAAATAAACATAATAACACATAACTAACATAAATGACCGGTCAACCGCCAGTCATAGTCCACTTAAACATTACCTTCAACAAAAACAAAAAACTCCGGGCCGCACGCTACCCTAGGCGTTCGTCTTGCCCTTGCCCTTGCCATCGTTGTCGCCGCCAGTGACGTCGATGAAGACGGGAGACGTACCGGCCCACCCGACCGCGGCTTGATAGGCCGCCATGGTTGCCTCCTCTAGCGTCTGCTGCGGCGGCGGCATTGCGGCGAGGTGGGCACGCTTCTCCTCTTCCTCAACGCGCAGTACCTCCTCGTCCTGCTCTCAACGCATCTGCCGCTCACCGTCGGCCGCCTCCTCGGCGGGCCAATGCGCCTTCCAGCGCTCAAGGTGGGCCGCCTCCTCCTCCGGCGTCGCGACGTAGTAGGCGGGAGGCGTGCTCACCCACGCGCTGTACTCGCCTGTCCAGGAGTAGGACTCCTCGGGCCAGGTGGGCGGCGGCGACGACCGCTTCCGCGTGGTCTTGGGCTCTGGCTCTGGCTCCGACTCGGCCTTGGGCTCGAGCGGTGGCAGGACGAAAAGCGGAGCGTGGACAGAGTCCCCAGCCGCCGACAAGGTGAGGGCTTAGTCCATCCAATCCCAACGGCTCGTCCTCGAGCCGGCTCGCCTCCAGTGCATGTTGTAGGGCCTCCTCGAGGGCGACTTGGTACGCCGCCTCCTCCCCTCTGGCAAAACCTGTGGGGGTGGTGGTGGAACGACGTAGTCAACGTGGACGCCGCAGCGGGGCTCCTCCTTGTGCTCTAGCACAAACCATCGCTCCCAGTTGGGGGAGTCTGGTGTGTACGCACGCATCATGCGCTGCTCGGGTGTAAGGGCCTCACGACGCCGGCGGACATCCTCGGCGTGCGCCCGTAGCCTGCGTGGCACCATCGGAATGGGGATCCGCTACGGGTCCGGATGCCAGCCGTGCGGCAGGTTGACATCCGGATACTGCAGTGGCCAGCGGTAATGCCAGTGCCACCGTGCCTGGTGGATTGGTATGTACAGCCGCTCCCGCTCCCGCGGTGGCGAGCCGCATCTAGCCGGCACAGGAAGCTGCGCACAGGAAGAGTTCGCGTCGGAGCTGAACTTCCCCTTTCCTTTCCCGTTGAAGAAGCCCATGGCTGGTGGCTGGCTGGCTAGGGTTTTCTGGTCACCGGCGAGGGAGCAAGCGTGGCTAGATGTGGACGGAGAGATGGAAGTGGATGAGGCCGGCCCCGCCACACGCTTCCTTTAAAAAGGATGGGTACCCGACCCTTCCACACACTGTCAGGCGGGCCCGAGGTAGGTAGCTGCGTTTAATACAACCGCCTGTGGTGGTTGGCGGCTGACTTGTGGGGCCACGGCAGACACAGAGGGGACGTGCGGCGCGTTCACTTTGTGTCAGCACCAACGCATTTTCCATTCAAATTTAGGCCTAAAATAGATGAGAAAAAGCAAACACATTTTTTATTTTAGTGGGCACGGATATAGGCGGACGAAATGGGTCAATCCGGTTGCTCAAACCGCCTAAGGAAAAGACAGATCATTCTCCATCTAGAAACCGCTTCTAGGGAAGAGAGCTCGACGGGAACTGGATCCAGAAGCACTGCACGCAGAGCTCGGCGGGAGATCGATCGGCCATCCATCATGGCCAAGGTGATTACTTCGGACGCATTTCTCTCTCCGATCCCCGTCCAGTCTATCTTCCGGCCGCCGCCGCCGCCGCCGCGATTCACCGCGTGCACAGCTGAATGGGGTTCGTAGGTTGCCCGCTTAGGAGGAGGGCGACGGTGCCCAGATAGAGGTGCGGAAGGGGAGGCGGCGCCGGCACCTCCGCTCTCTCTGGGCGGCGGCGGCGCGGCCGGAGCTTTAGGGTTTAATTTGGGGGAAATTGACTGATGCGCGTGCGCTCGCGTAATTTCCCCGATTCGAAGCGACTTTGCAAATTCCATCGCGAAGAATGCTGATTGCCATGGTCTGATTTGGGTTTGCCGACTGAGCATTCCGGTGTCCCGTATCAATATTTGGATATGGACCTCTGAAGAGCCTTGAAATCTCTGAAAGATGGATGATATACTTATTCTCTGCTTCACTGTCATATGCCTATATGTCCATCTCTTGCATTGTTACTGAACTTTGCATTTTGCTGGGAGCAATCTACAGAAGGCTGGCGCTGATAGGACCGCGGCGGCGGTGAAGGCAGGGAGCTGCTCCAGGAAGAAGGCTAAGGCTGCGTCCTCCTCCAAGATCACTGTCACCTTAGACCCCAAGTTGCTGGAGTGCTCGGTTTGTTGCAGCCCACTGGTTGCTCCCCTTTCTCAGGTACTGAACAGAGCCCTGTACTCAACGAACTAGTATTAAGGATTCCTTTGTTGAATTGAATGCTTACTCTATTTCATTAGATTCTTTTTATACCCTGCAATTTAGTTTCGTGTCATGAGTTTTTGACGCTCTGTATCTTGTACTCCCTCCATCCCAAAATTCTTGTCTTAGATTTGTCTAAATACGGATGTATCTAGTTACGTTTTAGTGTTAGATACATCCGTATCTAGACAAATGTAAGACAAGAATTTTGGGACGGAGGGAGTATCTTGTATGTTGATGTTGATGTATAGTTTCTTATATTTCACTTGTGGCACGCCTTGCATCAATTATGATGTTTTGGTCAGTATGCTGGTTGTAGAATTCTGATTTCTTCCTTCGTCTCATTTCAGTACAGTTGGTTGAATGTTACTAGGGAAGCTAACAAAATTAAGATGTGCTGCACATATTGGTCCCAACTCATTTCAGTATTTATCTGTCAGTAACTTTGCATTTAGGTAAACTAAGTTTCCTTCCATAGCAATGCGGACATATATTTTCTCCTGTGGCTTGTCAATTTCCATTACCAAGAATCTATGATGCATTGCCAATCTTGGCCTATGGCAGCATCAACTCTCTGGATAACTGAGTGGAACTAGGTTCAACAAACTGTTATTAGCATGAAAATCATATATATGCTCAGTAACAGAGTCTGAGCCAAAATTTTGGAAGCCCATTATCTAGTCAAGTGATACATGAAACATGCGCGAGCATGCTATGCTTTGCATCAAAATCACCGTAGATAGTACGGCACAAATTTGGCAGCAGTGGTAATCCAGTGTTATGTTGTGCTTGTGCACTTCTGCTGTTTCAGTAACACATTCCTGTTTCTCTCTTTTTGTCTGCAGTGCGCAAATGGCCATATCACATGCTTCGAGTGCTCCTCCGATGTGAACTACAGTTGCAGCTTGTGCTCTGGGCCTGCCAACACCCACTGCAGCGCCTTGGAGCGCATCCTCGCTGGCCTGGCCGTGCCGTGCTCGTTCCAGGAGCACGGGTGCACCGAGATGATCCCGTTCACGGAGAAGCTGGCCCATGAAGAGTCCTGCCTCCATGCCCCATGCCACTGTCCCATCGCTGGCTGCTGCCCCTACCCCGGCCGGTCCCTGCACGACCACATCAAGGCGGAGCACCCTATGATCCAGTACACCCGCATCACGGCCGGCCGCCTCTACCCCCTGAGCATGCGCCATGACGAGCTGGCCTGCCTTGTATCCCTCGGCAGCAAGGCAGTCTTTCTTCTTGTGGTTGACCGGAGCGTCCCGTCGGGGCTCACATTGTCGGTGATCCACCTCATGAGCGACCCGATCGAGAGGGAGGATTTCAAGTACAAGATCCAAGTGCATACGCAGACGGGCATTCTCTCTCTGTCCGGCGAGACACAGAGTGTCGGTCGACTGAGGGGGCCTTACCAGGCTGGCGCGTCGCTGTTCGTCTCGGACACCATGTGGTCTCCCCCAGATTCTCCAGTGTACCTCGAGCTGAAATGCTAAATCTGTACTCAATCTGGTAGTAGAAGAATTCTGAGACTCCATTCATTGCGCTCTTGTCAGCTGTGTCAACGTGGTTTTACTAGGTAGTTAGTACATTATCTCTGTTGTTTGTCGAAGTTGGGTAATTGGATCATAACATATGGATTGGTGCAATGCTAAGTTGCTAGCGATGCTAGCTTAATTATTAAGCGAGAGGTAATTCTTGGAGAGTGCAGATTTGTGAGATGTCTGTAGCCCGGCCAAGAGCTGCTACTTCTTTTTTGTCCAACAGTGAGTTTGCAGATTTGTGAGGTTTCTGGTGCCCGGCCAAGAGCTACTACAATTCTTTTGCCCAACTGTATGCTTGCAGCTTTTCTCCATGTATGCATGCATGCATGTATTCTTGAGCTCAATCGATCCGTGAAGCGACAAAATTGAAAGAGTTGCCATTTTTCATGGTAGCACGAATCATTTTCAATATAGATATATAGAGTTCCGTTGGAGCTTTTGAGGAGTAGATACTCCCTCCGTCCCATAATGTAAGGCGTTTTTTGACACTACAGGGAGTAGTAAATAGTGATTGGATCGCATCTGGGCCGTTGGAGACAAGGGGTGTTGCCAGGACAGACAAGGGCTGTTGGATAACTGAAGAATGTAGACGCCCTGTTCTGAACTTACTGAACACTTGAACACCGCGTTACAGTAATGTTGCAAACTACAGTACCTACCTACCATGCTCTGCATCTTGCAAAGTTGTATATTCAGAAAACTCTTTTGCAATGTTACAGCAGTATTGTGCACACCAAACCTAGCGAAGCCTTGTTAATCTCGTAGTGAATTAGTTTGTCAGGTACTCAGGTAATCTCAGCCTGATTTCCTGATATTGTTATATGAGTTTCAGAGGAGAGAAAGTGCACACACATATTTATTACAGTTAGAATGTGAAATCCCATCCACCAACATCTAAAATGCAAGTCTCAGGACTATACAGAAAGCAAGAGGCACAGAACCACCTTCCTGGCTCCAAGATAAGGATGATGAAAAATCAGATAAACATGTTTGAAACAAGAACCTGAGGCGACATTCAAGCAACACGGATATTTCTTCGGAACGAAATGACAGTGAGTGTCGTTCCCATTGGAAAGACCGAAATGATAATGAGTGTTGTTCTCTGAAACAAAGCTCATTCAGGAACAGCAGGTAGCACCAATCTGACGTTTTTTGCTTCATCGGTTAAATAATGGACAGATTTGTTTACAATAAGATAAGATGTGAAATAAAGTGCGTGATTGAGCTCTTCCAAAACGCATGCTATGAAAAGTATACAGACATTTCAACAGAGAATTAACGAAAACTGATATTTCCTCTTCGATACGGTTCTGTGACCATGGGTATCAAATCGGAGCATCCAATTTGTCACGCCGTAAGGTGATCCGTGATCGAACGGCCAGCCGCAGCCGCAGCCGGCCGTCATCGTCGAGCCCACCGTCACCTACTCCGGCGACTCTCACCGCCGGCCCGATGCCTCCATAACGGAAAATATCCTGTGGAGCATAACCACGCCGCGCTCACCACCTTGCATTCCGGTATGGCCAAGCTCCTCCGCCTGGCCGACTCGCCCCCGCACAAGTCTCCTCGCTTCCTCGCCCTCCTCCTGCCCCTATTAGCCTGCTCCAACACATCGTCTCTCCCCACACGCCCGCGTCCTCCTCATGCGCCCCCTTCCCACCTGCCTGTCAGGACCTAGGTATGATCCAGAAGGAATTCGAAGAGGAAATTGTATAAACTGAGAGGAAAGTTATCTCCCAGATCTACTTTATTGAATATTTGTAAACAAGCTAGGGTATATGCGAAGCCATCAGGCAATTCAGAGAGAATAGCATGCTCGACCCAGCCACACCCCGGCTGTTATATAGGGGAAGCTTTTACTGGCAAGATTGTGAAGTGAAATAGTAACTACTAGAAACGATACAGTAAGGATCTAACGGTCCGCGACGATGCTGAGCAGAGGAGCGATCCTGGCCGTTGGTGACGATGCGTTATCTGAACCGAAGTCTGTAACTGAACTTGGCTGCATCTCAGGTCTTGACATTGCCCCTTTCTTGAGCATCGACGAGTCCTCACGTCGATTCTTGTGCTGCGCGCCAAGCTTGGGTAGTTTGCCTGAAAAACTCTGGGAATGAGTACTTAATGAAGTCTGCATCCTCCCACGTAGCGTCCGCCGGTGACAGATTTTCCCATTGAATTTGCCACTATACCACTGGTGCATTGTTGCGTGGAATTTGCCTGACTTGCAGAACTACGGCCGGACCCGTTTTGATCATACCATCCGCATTGACCATTGGAAGGTTTGGGCTCGGGATCGCTTTTGGTCCAATGTGTTTCTTGAGCTGGCTGACATGGAAGACAGGGTGTATCTGAACGTTGCTAGGGAATTGCAATTTGTAAGCAGAGTTCCCTATCTTTTGGATTATGAGAAAAGGGCCATAATACTTGTTCTGCAACTTAAGAGCTCCTCGAAAGCCGAATGCTGCCAATCGATAAGGTGCCATCTTCAAGTAAACCATGTCCCCCACCTGGAAACTTCTCTCCACTCGTTTGAGGTCTGCATAACGCTTCATTCTGTTCTGAGCTGTGCACAGATTCTCTTTCAAATGCTCTAACATTTGTTGTTTAGCTGTCAAGAAATCTTGTGCTTCCTCATCTTCTGGTCCAGGGATTGCTAATTCAGATATGAGTGGAGGTGGAAATCCATAAAGGGCTTGGAATGGAGACATTTTCAGAGCAGTGTGATAAGTGGAATTATACCAATATTCTGCTAGAGACAGCCATGACATCCACTTGGTAGGTTGATCAGTTGTCATACACTGCAGATAGGTTTCTAAACACTGGTTCACCCGCTCTGTCTGGCCATCAGTTTGAGGATGGTAGGCCGTGCTGAATCTTAGTTCCACCTTGAGGGCAGTAAAAATGTCTTTCCACAGTTTGCTCGTGAAAATTCTATCTCTATCAGAGATAATAAGTTTGGGAGGGCCATGTAATCTTATGATATTGTCCACAAACTTTTGAGCCACCGAGAGAACTGAATATGGGTGGGACAGGGGAATGAAATGACTGTACTTCGTGAATCTATCGACCACAACCATAATAACATCCTTGCCCTGGGATTTTGGTAGGCCTTCCACAAAGTCCAGTGAGATGTGTTGCCAAGCCATGTCTGCAACAGGGAGGGGGTCCAGCAGGCCAGGTTGCAAGCAGTTCTCATGTTTTGCTCTTTGGCAAATAGGACAAGCTGCAATAAAAGTCTCTACATCCTGTTTCAGTCCTGGCCAGAAAAAGATGTTCTTCACTCTGTTATATGTAGCTCTCACTCCTGAGTGGCCTCCAATAGGGGAATTCTGTAGTGCAGACAGTAATTTATTTCTTAGCTCTGCAGACTTGCCCACCCATAGTTTACCCTTGAATCTAATGATCCCAGAATGTTGGCTGTAATCTGAAGAGTTATCCTGTTTTTGCACTAACAATTTCTCTAGCAACTGTTGAGATTGTGGATCTTCCTGATAACTTTCTACTAGATCTTCTGGCCATGTAGGAGTCACAACAGATAGGGTGAAACAACTGGGCAATAGTCTAGACAAAGCATCAGCAACTTTGTTTTGCACTCCCTTCTTGTACTGAATAGTGAAATTGAATTCTAAGAGTTTCATCATCAACTTGTGTTGTACTCCCTCTGTTATTTTCTGATCTGTGATAAACTTTAAGGATTGTTGATCAATTTTGATCACAGCTCATTGCCCAGCAAATAATGTCTCCACCTCTTTAATGCTTCCAGAATAGCTAGAGCTTCTTTTTCATAAGTAGAGAGAGCTGCATTTCTTGGACAAAGAGCAGAGCTGTAGTAGGACAAGGGTCTTCCTCCCTGCATGAGAACTGCCCCAATGCCCTTTCCTGATGCATCAGTTTCCAGTACAAATGGTTGACTGAAATTTGGTAGTGCCAGGACTGGTGTTGTAGTTAAGGCTTGTTTTTAAGTGTACAGAAGGCCTTGCCATGCACTGGGGTTCATTGGAACTGTCCTTTCTTTAGAAGGTCATGTAGTGGCCTACAAATAAGGCCATAATCTTTAATAAACCTTCTATAATACCCAGCCGGGCCCAAGAAGCTTCTCAACTTTGTGACTATGTTAGGAGTTGGCCAATCAGCAATTGCTGCAATCTTTTGTGGATCAGTAGCTACTCCCTTCTCAGAAATCACATGTCCCGGATACTCCACTTTTTGCACTGCAAAGCTGCACTTGGACATGTTTGCAAACAACTTATGGTCTCTTAACACTTGTAATACAATCTGGACATGTTTCAGATGTTCCTTGAGGTTTCTGCTGTAGATGAGGATATCATCAAAAAACACCAACACAAACTTCCTCAAATAGGGAGCAAACACTAGTAGAAAAGGGGGCTTTAGTCCCGGTTTTTGAACCGGGACTAAAGGGTCGTTACTAATGCCTCCCCCCTTTAGTCCCGGTTCTTACACGAACCGGGACTAAAGGCCGTCCACGTGGACGCAGCCTGGAGCTCCACCTTTAGTCCCGGTTGGTGTTACCAACCGGGACTAAAGGAAATTTTATGATTTTTTTTTTTGAAAATTTTTTTTGCGAATTTTTTTTAAATTTTTTTTTTGATTTTCAAATTTCTGAATTATTTTAACCTCTAATCACCACCCCTCATCACTGCTCAATTTATCCTCTAATCTCTAATCACCCCTCATCATTCCAAATCATCTAACTTCCCGGACGGTCACCCATCCTCTCACTACTCCAGCCTGAGCACGCTAACTTCCGGGTTCTATTCTCCCTCGTTTCCAAGTCTGCACTTGTTGTTTTCCTGACAATAGTAAGATGTCAATTCTATTAACCCTCAGGAATTTAGCTTGAGCATGAAGTGACACATTTCACTGTTTGAGTTTGAAACTATTGTTTTAAAAAACAATAATTATTTAGTAACACTAATATTTCTTGAATAATTAGTTTGACCATTGTTTGACCACAGTTTGACCAGATTTGACCAAAATTCAAAAAAACTGAAATAATTATTTAGTAACACTAATATTCTAGAATAATTAGTTTGACCATTGTTTGACCACAGTTTGACCACAATTTGAATTTTTTTGAATTTTTTTGCCTCTCCAGATCTTAAAAGCCCCGTATCTTTTTTTTCTGTTAGGTTTTTGAGGATTTTGAAAATTCAAAAAAGCGCGTGCTGGCATCCCCCTCCTTGATCTCTGTCAATCGCGATTTCTGCCTCCACCGCGCTCTGTCGACCGCCGCAAAACCCAACAATTTTGCCTTTAGCATAGCCCGTAAATTCCTCTCCCCCTCTGAAAGCTCTCTTTCCTCCTGCGCCAAGTCCAGCATGAAAATGACCTCGTTTGCCACCCCCGAGAGGAAGACCATGTCCCTCTTTTTGTGCTTGTTCCACTCTTTCAGCGCTCTAGCAGTCCTAGATAGCTTCGTGTGCAGCACCCTGATCGGATCACCAGATTTGATAGGACTTACTGTGATCTAGACGGCGTGAAGGGGCTTTTGTCGAGGATGCAGGATGAGGTGGTCAAGGTCAGCGTGGTGCTTTACAATGTATTGATGCATGGTTTGTGCAATCATCAGTATGTATACTCAGACGCGGTGGAGGTAATAACAGCAGCATACTCAAGACAAGAGTACCATGGTGGCCAGAGGGATTACTTACAGCTAATGAAATGCCTTACAGGACGCTGGTGTATGGGTTTTCTCGGACAGAGGAGCTGGAAATGGCATTCAGAATGACATATGACATGGCCAGGCTTGCCATATCAGGAGGCCAATTGCTCATTTATGCTTGATAGGCTACCGGAGAGAGGGTGAAGCGGATGAGGCTTTCAGGTTAGCTTGTCAGTTTGGCGCAGTGCCAAACATATTTGCATATAATGCATCGCCTGATAATCAATCTATGCAAGAATGGTTTGTTTGGCAAAGCAGATAGGCTCTTCAATGAGATGGTAGACAGGGAGCTGGAGGTTTGGAGCCAAATGGGGTGACTTATCCTATGTTGATACATTCCCTTCACACACAAAAAAAGGATGCACTTCAGAGTTTGATAGGATGTGGGAAAAGGGAGTCAGTGACAATTTATCCATACAGTTCCTTAGTTAATGGTTGCTGCAAACATAATGATTTGGATAGGCCGCTGGGCTTTCTGAGCCGAGATTGGATTGACATCGAATGCTTGCAGCTTCATATACTCCACTCACTGCTGGTTTTTATAGAAAGGGGGATCCGATCAGCCCAGTGCCGTGCAACTCCACATGGAGATGGCTTAGAAGGGTATTCCATGAAGATTACTTATACGGTAACAGTGCTAATCAATTGTTTCTGCAAAGATAAAAAGTTGGATGAAGCTTCTAGCTTGGTTGTTTAGTAAGATGATTGACAGGAACCATCTTAGTGTTATCCTTTACTCGACTAGTGTGGCTCTCACATCACACCAAGGGGTTCCCTGAGCAGTTGCTGCATGCACAATCTGGGGCTGCCAGCAAGAATGTACAGTTGCTTCTTCCAGGCGCACAATCTCACTCTAGATGTTGTACTTCCTGTCATGTTTTGGCAAATGAATTTTGGTAATTTGACAATTATATACAGCTCTCAGTGGATTATACTGCTGTGGGAAAAAATATATATTCTGCCGACTAATAGTGTTGTTTCTTCCATGAAAGTTTCCCTTTAGCATAGTAAGGATTTGGACAGTTACTCCAAAATAGGCCAGTTACGTGCTTCATCTGAATTATTGTTTTTCTGCCTTTAACTGTAACCGCAAGGAATGAATTAAGAAAGATCAGTATTAAACTAGGCCTTTGTCCTATTCCTCGACTCTTCTGTCTCCAGATCCACCAAGGACGGCACCAAGATCAAATCCTCTAGCTGTACTAGCACTTTCCTGTGTTAGTTGCTGCTTAGACTTTGATTATATTAGAGTAGTAATTCGATTACTTGATGGAAATTGACGCTGGGTGTCCTAATACGTAGTTGGGTAACTTGGGTTCACGCGCGTTAGTGTAATGGTTTTAAAAACTGAATGATACTGATGCATTTCTAGCCGCGATTTCTGTTTCTTGTGACAATTTGCTTGTGCCATCAGATATATGCACTTGTTACTGGATATGTGAAATATTATGGTCAATTTTTGCTGCTATTGTGTATTGTCCCGTATGCTTTTTGTACACATGTACATTTTTAACAATCTGACTGCTGGTTTGCCTGGAGTGATAAATTCATGTTGCCAGTATACTAGATTGAGAAAGTGATTTCTCAAATCTTTGGAATGTTTTACAAGCCATGTAGTATTTTGAAAACTGCTATTTCTATAGGGCTATCATACAACACTGGGATTTTACATCTTACATTTATCTGATACTGATGCAAATAAACTAGCTCTGATAAGAAATGCTAACCAAAATGACATATGCAAGTTCTGTTATTGCAGGATCGTATCATTCCAGCTCAAATGTCTCGAGCCGAGGCTCCTCTTCTGCTCCATATTCTCCAATACGCTCACCAGCAAACAGGAGGTATGCATCTCTGATTGCATGCATCTCTACCGCTGCATCTCTTATCAATGTCCGTTCTCGAGGCTGTGTTTTTGAGCAGGATATGCCAAGACTGAAGACAGAAACCAAGCACTTCTGGATTCTACTACTTTTTATATCATCCCTTGGTTCTCTGTATAGCCAGATTGTTGGGTCAGCTATCTCCAAGGTTCTATCTGGGAGAGCCTCCTTTGCAAATTTATGCAGATCCAATGAACCCTCAAATGTTTCATCTGTTGGGCTTCTTCTAGTAAACATCTCAAGCAGCAATATGCCAAGACTATAAATATCACCAGGTGATTGATGCCCTAGTTGATCCAGCAACTTTGGAGGCGATCGCGTGTAGGGAAGCGCTAGCATTGGCGGAGGACACAAACTGCTGCGGCAGACCCACCGTTGTCTCCCAGGATGCCTCCATCCACGTGGATTTTTGTGTGACCCGGCGGCACTGCAGCTGCTTGCATGTGAATGCCCTTCCTCCCGGCGTGCTCTATGCAAAGTAGTCGGCGTCTGCTCCTGCAGTAGGTCAAGCTCAGAAATGAATCGGTTGATAAACATGTGCGTGGCTTGAGGGCTCTGAGTGATCCCCTCATGTATAACTTTGCGACGAGCTGACCAAATAGCCCGGAGGAAAACAGACATCCTCAACAAATCAACATGCTGTAGGATGTTCATTAAAGCCAATATCCAGTGCTTGGCTCAGTGTTGGATATCATTTCACTTGAAACATACCCCAAGTCCAGTACAAACCCAATATTTCACTGAAATCGAAGCCCAAGGAAACTCCCAACACAAAATCCCGGAAGGCTGAAACCTAGCTCAAGGCCCGATAAAATAACTAACACGAATGCTTGTTGAGTTATTTGCCCTTCAAAAGTTGTTAAAAAAATATCTGCCCTTCAAAAGCGCAAGCACAAAATACATATAAATCCATCAGCAACGCATCCATACATCTTGGAATGCATCCATACATCTTGGAGTTTCTACATGACCAGGAGCCACACACAATCACTAAAAAATACTGTAGTAAAAAGAACGTGCATGCAGTAATAAATATCAGGTACGCACAGCACAGATTAGTGCTAACAGGCCGCGCCCATGACAATTATGTAGTATTATGAAGGAGTTAGATGCTGTATGCTCCGACCAAAGTGATTGTGCACTTGTGCATTGTTACAGCATCACTGATCCAATAAATGCAGTTTGCCGATTCAGCAAAAAGAAAGCAGCTTTCATTGATGAACAAACGCCTTGCAGTTTTGTAGCTTACTGTAGAAAAACGGTGTGTGTGATATTCTCACTGTATGATCTTCATTAAGAGAATGCATGTGTAGAAGACTAGCACTATTCTTCTCTGGGTGCTAATAGTTTGTTTTTGAACTGAACCTTCTGGTTTGCAAACATATATTTGTCACTTTATCATGAAAAGTAAAATTGGTACACAATGAGAGTTGATTCTCCCGCGCCTAGATTTTGCATCTAATTACTAAATTTGTGCTGCTCTGTTTCTTAAGTTAAAATTTAGTACTCTGTTCCCACCCAGACACATACAAAATGCAAAATAACCTTGACTCAGTTTTTGGTCATCACAATGATCAACACTCATAGGTCGATACTCCCACTGTAAAAAAATATAAGAGTATTTAGATCACTGCTTATATTTCTTTACAGAGGGAGTACATCACATAGAAACAAGCGATGCTACAGTCACACGTTTTAGAAATACCAGCAAAGCAGTATTGTATAATGGTGCAAGGGATTCAGTAGTGCTGAATGGCATAATCAACAAAACAGGCATATAGGAATTTTATTTCACACGGTCTGGATGTTTAAATTTCAAATTGGTTCACAATGTTCTGAACAGTAGTACTAGAATATCTCGGAGGCGAACGAATGCCTTCTCTAATTTGCCCAGTTCGCCACGTCCATGGCCAAATCATTGTTGGTGTGGACTTGTGCCTTCTTCGCTCAGTTGGCCATGTTCCATGGCCAAGCTCGGCGGCGGACTTAGCAGCAATTACTAGTTAATGAAACTTATTCAGTACTGCACCAAATCATATATAGTTATCATCCATAACATGCACCAGGTATGATACATACTTCACAGCATCCTCGAGAAGGTCCGTTCAATTCATCTCCTCAGGTGGGTGCAGGCTACGAGACACTTCTTTCACACGTCCATTGCATGTGTGTTAATGAAAAGTAATTAACAACCATGTCATACTCAACCACAATAGCGATGTCCAAAGTAGGGTTCCACAAGTCGGACCCTCACACTAAAGCTGCATGGCTACAATAGCCGACATCTACTCCTTCTTCGATGCTCCCTCCGGGCCATCGTCTAGGCGAGGACGCTTGGCACGAATCGTCGACTGGTTGTCGTCCTCCTCCTCCTCGCCATCCTCCTCCTCCTCCTCCTCATTCTCATCCTCCTTGTTGTCGTCCTTGTCCTCGTCGTCCTTCTCCCAGTTGGCCTTCAAGGGCTCCTTCGGCCCTTCCGTGAACTCGATATAGTCAGGGTCGTCAAAACTGTAGAGGTCGGAGGGCATCCTCAGCGCACTTGAATATTTTTAATCAGTATTTCTAACAATTAAATAATTCAATAAATAATACATTTTAACTAATAAATAATTTGCTTCTAATTAAGTATTTAATTACTACTCCCTCCGATTCAAAATAAGCGTGGTTTTAGTTTAGAGGGAGTAGCATTTTAACAATTTGCTACTACTAGTAAATCAAACTTATTCAGTGCTGCACCAGATCATAAATAGTTACCATCCATAACATGCACCAGATGAGATACATACTTGACAGCATCCTCCTCGATGTCCTGGCCTGTGGTGTAGTCGACTTCGTTGGGAGCGCCGGCGGAAGGTGGGATCATGTCGATCCAGACGCTGAGCGTGAGCGTGTCACCGGAGAGCATCTCCTGGGGCACCGCCAAGAACATCCCCTGCCACGGCGCGGGTGCGCCGGCGGCTAGCGTGCTGCTGCTCACCGGCGAGGCCATGAGGACCATGTCGATGCCCGGGGGGCCCACGGACAGCTTGCACCAGAACCGGGGCGCCGCCTCGACCTCGCCGTCTGGCCTGACGCACACCAGGGACACAGCCGTAGCCGCTCCGAGCGGGCCCAGGGACACAAGGAATACGCTGCGGTCCTCCTTGCCAACGAGCACGTGCCAGGGGCGCGACAGGGAGAAGCCGAGGTTAGAGGACAGGCCGTAGCGGACCGTGACGGCGGGGCGCTGGTGGCTGTCGGCGAAATGTTGGAGGAGCATCGCCGGGGAGCCCAGGAAGGCGCACCCGGACTCCGGGCAGGAGCAGGCCATACTGCACTGCTTCTTCTTGGTTGCGGCGGGCTGTAATGGCTAATGCGGCGAGAAGCACCGTAAGTGAAGCGCTGAGAATGGGCAGGGACAGCAGCCCGCTTTTATACCCTCTGCACCGACGCGTCTCTTCGGCCAATAAACGCGTAGTATGTCTCATGCAAACGCCGGATGCGTCGCTTCAAACCAACGGCTGCTGATCACCACGCGTCTCTGGCAATACGCACGTAGTACGTTATTAGTCGTAGTATCAATTCATGTACTTGCACCTGATCGGTCCTTGAGACAATCCCATATTATCGAGTAGGAGTACTACATGCACTTAGTCAAACTTAAAAAGGACTAGTAAAAATGCTCATGCGTTGCACCGGGCGAAAAATTAAATATAACCTGCTCCATCAATCAACTTTATTTTTTGTTGTCCGATAAAACATGATTTTTTTACTTTGAGAAGTTGTTTTTTAAAAAAATTGAGAATATTTTTAAAAAGGAATCATTTTTATGGTGATGAACATTAGTTTTGGAATATTATATTTCATTTGTAATTTATCCCCCCACACACGCACAAGAACTCGATCCCGTCCCCCATTCTTCTTCTCTACTATAGTGCCGCCGTCGCCTCCCTTGTCCCCGTCGTTCTTCACGTGCCTTATGCAACACTTAAAACCAAAAAAATCAGCGACAAGCAACTATAAAATAACTATGGATCAACACAGTACACGACTAAGTAGTACTTGTGATTTCCACAATATTATCATGTCAGAACCCACAAACATCAAAATTGTACTCCATCACCTCTTATATTTGGCAACCCAAAAAAATGTATATCATGGCAAGCTCCAAACGGATTTACATGTGGTGAAGAACTTCTTAAGTGATGTGTTAAGTACAAACCAAACTCCAATGTGAATAGAATGAATTATCATCGTTTGATTGTACTGGAACATGGATCAAAGGAACAACTCACAAACTATCACATAACAGCTAAAAGACTATCAAATATGAAGAATCCTATTTGTTATGGATCGGAACATATCAAATATATTCTGCACAAATTAATTAGTCCTTGGAACTCGAATCCTTGACCACTTTTGGTTTCTCAATCTGTGATGGAATATAATCAGGACAATAGAAAAAGGAACAAACTAACGGCGTGTGTAAGGTGTCAACTCTATTCTTAAGGTCCAATAAGCAGCATGTATAACAAATTATGCAATTTGCATGCGTTCCTAGCAATATCATGTAAATGCAGCATGTCTCGCATCAATATATCTGGACTGAGAGGGGAAACTTACAATCTGCACGTCAGTGTCATCGAGAGTGATTGCTGACATATCTGAGAGCCGAACCTCCTTGGGCTCCACCTGAGTTCGATCGGACGCCTCTGGCACCTGCACGCACACATACGGCAGAGACATCAAAACCGGACCGAATCAAACCAAGCTCACACCGACCTAATTCTACCAGGCTGACCATCTGTCAGCAATCGGACATCAAATACATGTTGTTGCAGTAGCATGACTAAATAGGAGGTGTGTATCATTTCATTGATAGAACCCCCCACATAGCACTCTGATATAGACAGTATAAGATAATTCCAAGTTTAGTCTGTACAGTACTCTTAATAACCCCTAAAGAAATACAGTATTCTTCAGACTAACCTGCAGCACACGGTTTAGTCTGAAGTGGCAATATTTGCAAAGATTAATGCACGGGCATTTGTTACAATCTCCAGCCGAAGTGAATATATATAGTTTCAGTTTTGCAAGCCATAGAGGGGAAAGAAACTCTTGACATGTTGCTGACTACGTATGTAGGAGTAGGAGTTACAAAAATTGGTTAGTAGCACCAATTTTTAAGGAAAAATAAACTGAAACAGGGGCTTGTATCGCTGATTAGCTGAAACATAATGCAAAATACATAAAAAAAAACAGAGGAAGTAGTTGGTTTAAAGCCTCCAGCAAAGTAAAAGTCAGAAGGCAGCATGGCATGATTCTTTAGACGGCTACTGAAACATACGGATTAAAAATAAGCCATTAAAGCTTTTGTTTTTTAAGCTATTATGAAGTAGACATCTGAGCATTTAACTCCGTGTTAGCTATTTGATGCTAATGCGAGCACATATGGCCGAAACTCTTTCTTTTCTGGAATTGTATGGCCAGAAGTTGAGCAATGATGCATACACCAAAGTGAACCAATGAGTAGATGTAGATACGCACATGTATCCATGCATGTCCCAAATTGAAACGTAAGTCATTAGTCTTTTTTCACACATCAATATAGGCATCTAGATTCTGCATCAGGGTTGCTTGCAAGTTGTAATGAATTTGAGAACTGACATACATATATGTCCACTATGTGGTCTCGAGCGAGAGGACACATATCATGTGTTTTGCAGGTGCCCACGGGCTGTGGATTTATGGTGTACCATGGCGGTGGTCTGGAGAATTCCCGAAGTCACATCCATACGGAACACGGGGCCGGAATGGTTCTTGAACCTATTGGCGGAGTGTGACGAGGGTGGCCGTCTCAGAGTCATCATGGTGATGTGGAGGTGCTGGTTCATACGTAATGAGATCCAACATGACAAGAAACCACCGCCTATGGAGGTTTCTCGACGCTTCCTACAGAGCTATGTTTCCTCGCTGTTAGGTGTACAACAATATATACCCAACAGGAGACTGGGATAAGGGGAAGATGGTTCTGCAGCATGAAGGGGCGGAGCAGCGATCTTCACATGTGTCGACGGGACCAAAGCTTACTCGGAAGTGGCACCCACCGCCGCATGGGTGGGCTAAGCTGAATGTCGACGGTTCCTTCGCCCACGAGGATGGTAGGGCGGGCTCCGGCATGGTTCTACGCGGTCATGACGGCGCCATCATCTTCTCGGCATGCCGAGCCCTGCGTTCGTGCCCTAACCCACTTCATGCCGAGCTGGAAGGGTGCCGGGAAGGACTCGCACTGGCCTTACAGTGGACTGAGCTACCGATCGCCCTCGAATGCGATTGCCCGCATGCAATATCGTTGATCAAGGCGACGGGACAAGACCGATCCGAACATGCAATGGTGGTTTCAGAGGTCAAGCTTCTTTTGGGTTCTAGGGAGTCTGGTGTTACTCATATCTCTAGAGAGCAAAATAATAATGTAAGCCATGTTTTAGCAAATTTTGGTAGAACGGAGGACCGTACGGGCTCCGCTCTGGCCCGGCTAATATCCCTAGCTTGTGTAGGGATGAACTTCTATGCTCTTGAGTAATACAACCTTTTTACCCCCGCAAAAAAAAGAGAGAACTGACATACAGAGAACTAAGGGGGAAAAAAAATCTGCAGAGCAATTGGAAGTAGCACCAAGTTTTCAAAAAAATAAAACTGAAACAGGGGTTTGTATCGCTGATTAACTTTCAAGGGGAGACATACCTATGGTGTAGCCGCCTCAGGCAATGGGCGACTCGACGGGTGTTCTTCTTCCCCCGGCGAACTCGGCATAGTACGGCTCGACGGATGATTTTCCTCGGCCGGCGACATTGGACGTTCCTCTGAAAGTTGCCATGCGATGGGATTTGATGGAGATTTTGGTCGAGGGACGTGGCCTGATGGACGTTCCGGTCGAGGATCCTTCCTTCTTTTATGGCAGCCCAGTCCAATCCGGGTCGGGCACTACATGCTTTTGTGTTGGAGAAGAACACAGACTCCAACTCGATTACATTGGACATTGATTTGTGTTGGAGAAGGACACGGTCTCCAATTCCATCCAAATCGTGACACAGAACTGAAGCTGGCCTCGCTATTGGGTAGCTATGTGCGATTCAGGGAACTGAAGCTAGCCTCATTGTTGTGTAGCTATGTGCCGGTGGGCCGTCCGGGCGTCCATCCAAATCACGACACTGAACTCAAAAATTCAGAGAACTGAAGCTCGCTGTTGTGTAGATATGTGCTGGCGGGCCGTCCAGGCATCTGGCCGTGGGAGGCACGGATGTGTGCGGTGCGCCGGTGGCTGGAGCCTGGTGGCCAGCGGCGTGCTATGCCATAGCTCCGCCGGTGCCTGCAGTAGCGTGACCATCTTCTCCTCGGCGCGACGCCTAGCCGCACCAGCTCCACGCCAAACACCTGGGCCATCCACTCCTCGCGCACCACCGACTGCACCAAGCGCGAAAGGTCCAGCGTGCCGTCGTTGCCCTCCTACAGGGGCGCGTGCGTCGGGGACTTGACAATTGACATTGAGCAGCTCCAGCAGGAGCACGCCCAGGGCGTGCCGCCGCGTGTCCAGCACGTCCTGCCCCCACGGCATGTGCTGCTGCTCTGCTCGAGCAGCGCCCCAAAGAGCGGGAACTTGAGGTCGCCCAGCAGAACGGCGACCCACCTCTGCTCCTTCCTCTTATCATCCCACCTTTATTTTTTGCTCATCACCACTTATCATTTTTTTATTGTATGGAATTGTGAATTTTTTTAATGGATCTTTTTATGTCGTCTACTGTGCGTATGAGGGGTGATTTTCTCCCGTTCCAACGCACAGACATATTTGCGAATAATAATAAAGGGAGGATTGCCTCTCGCCATCCATCGGCAGTTTTTTAGAAAACACCCCACACTTCCCTGAAATCAACGCACAAACATTTTAAAGTGAGAATAGAAAAATGTTTCATGTTTTGCAGAAACCCTCCTAAGATTTTTGTTAATCAACCCGCGGCCCTATTTTAACCGAGAATACAAAATGTTTCACTTTTTGTAGAAAACCTCCTGAGGTTTTGATTAATAAACCCGCCGATCATCTAGAAAATAACTTTTTTTACAGATTCCAATGTTTTTTTGAAATATTCATATCTTTTAAACCATAACTCCAATTTAAACATGTTTTATATGAAAATTGATTAGAAAAATATGTAGACTCTGAATATGATTTTACCCATTAATCATTTTTAAATGCTGTTTAGGGTCAAATTCAAATACTTTTAAATAGTATTCATATCTTTTAAACCCGAACTCCAATTTTAACACGTCATATATGAAAATTGATTACAAAAAAAGTAGAATATGAATATGATGTTGTTACACCTATTAATATTTTTTAAAAGTTTGTTTAGGACACAACCTTAATCGGTAGTGCATGACCCGTCTTTCATTTGTATTGGTGCCGATCCAGATCGAAAATGAACACCTCAGCAAAACCAGATTGGAGACGAAAGAGACCATCTATAACCGCGCATGTTCGTCGACGAGGGTGAGAAAAAGGATAAACGGCAACACTGATAAGATGCCATATATTGAAATAAAGAACGTGGACCCGTTGGGGTCTTGAGCCATGGTTACTGTGTTAGGGACGTGTGGTATTTTTTTCTCCTGTTGCAGCGCATGTGCTCTTTCACTAGTAAAAAAATAAGTTATAGATTTTTTTGAGGCAAAAGAATAAGGTATAGATGGATTGTTTTTTTGGTTCGCCAGGGAAAAAAAAGCACCAAATGGGCCTTTAAATTGCCGTGTCTATTGGGCACTACAGATTTTTTGGGATGCCTAAAAAAACTACAGATCTTTTGGGATAGATTAGAGTACTACTAGCTCTCAAAGGCCCATGCGCACCCTTATCTCATCTTCCAGCCGCATACTCGACCCAAAGAGATCCCCTCGCTCTCACAGACCCAGTGATGCTGGCCATCTCCACTGTCAGACCGCGCCAATGGCATCCATCCCCTCCCTCGCCGTCTCCGGCGCCGCCGTCGCTGCCAAGCCCCTTCCGAGCTCCGCCGGCTTCGACAAGGTGACTTTCTCTTCTCTGTTTCCTCCCCCTTCTTCTCTGGACCAAGAAAGATTGCCGTGTGCTTCAGCAGGACTCATTTCTTTTTCTTTCACCATTGCATATTCGCAGGGCGGTTCTTATCAGAGGAGCACCCAAGCAGCGGAAAATGGCAGACTGGAGAGCGAGAGCCCCCCTCGGCCGCTAGACGCCCAGGAAGCAATGAGCATGCTGAAGGACGGCCGGACGGTGCAGTCAGCGATGTACGTGCCCCTGCTTCACCGGTGCGTCGAAGCCAGCGACCGAGGGGGGCTCCGCACCGCCAGGGCCCTGCACGGCCACATGGCGAAGACCGGAACCGTCGCGGACATGTTCGTGGCGACGTCCCTGGTGAACGTGTACATGAGGTGCGGGGCGAGCCGGGACGCGCGCAGCCTGTTCGACGAAATGCCCGAGAAGAACGTGGTCACCTGGACGGCGCTGATCACAGGCCATACTCTGAATTCTGAAGCGGTGCTGGCGCTGGAGGTGTTCGTCGAGATGCTCGAGCTGGGGCGGTACCCGTCGCATTACACGCTGGGCGGCATGCTGAACGCGTGCTCTGCCGCGCGCAGGATCGATCTGGGCCAGCAGGTCCATGGCTACTCGGTTAAGTATGGGGCCGATACGATCACGAGCATGGGCAATTCACTTTGTAGGATGTACTGCAAGGCTGGGGACTTGGAGTCTGGCCTGAGGGCCTTTAAGGGGACCCCTGACAAGAATGTGATCACCTGGACGACGATGATATCGTCCTGCGCCGAAGATGAGAACTACCTGGAGCTTGGGCTGGGCTTGTTTCTCGATATGCTCGAGGGAGGGGTGATGCCGAATGAGTTCACGTTGACCAGCGTCATGAGCTTGTGTGGCGCGAGGCTGGATATGAGCCTGGGCAGGCAGGTCCAGGCTTTCTGCTACAAGGTTGGGTGTGAAGCGAATCTTCCGGTGAAGAACTCCACAATGTACCTCTATCTCAGGAAGGGCGAAACGGACGAGGCCATGCGGTTGTTTGAAGAGATGGACAGCAGCAGTATCATCACGTGGAATGCAATGATCTCGGGGTATGCTCAAATCATGGACTCAGCAAAGGATGACCTCCATGCTCGTTCCAGAGGGTTCCAGGCACTCAAATTGTTCCGTGATCTCGTGAGGTCTGAATTGAAGCCTGACCTGTTCACCTTCTCAAGCATCCTATCAGTCTGCAGCGCCATGATGGCCTTGGAGCAGGGTGAGCAAATCCATGCAAACACGATAAAGACTGGATGTCTGTCCGATGTTGTTGTGAACAGCGCGCTGGTAAACATGTACAACAAGTGTGGATGCATCGAATGTGCGACCAAAGCCTTCGTCGAGATGCCAACACGGACACCTGTCACGTGGACCTCTATGATTTCAGGGTACTCGCAGCATGGCCGGTCCCGAGATGCGATACAGCTCTTTGAGGACATGATATTGTCCGGCGCCAGACCAAACGAGATCACATTCGTAAGTTTGCTGTCAGCCTGCAGCTATGCTGGTTTGGTCGAGGAGGCTGAGCGCTACTTTGACATGATGCGGAATGAGTATCATATAGAGCCTCTCGTGGACCATTACGGGTGCATGGTTGACATGTTCGTGCGGTTGGGCCGGCTGGATGATGCATTTTCCTTCATCAAGAGAACAGGCTTTGAGCCGAACGAGGCCATCTGGTCCAGTTTGGTGGCTGGATGCCGGAGTCATGGGAACATGGAACTTGCTTTCTATGCCGCTGATAGGCTCCTTGAGCTCAAGCCGAAAGTGATTGAAACATATGTCTTGCTGTTGAACATGTACGTGTCTACTGGCAGATGGCGTGACGTTGCTAGGGTGCGCAAACTGGCCAAACATGAAGATGTCGGGGTTCTCAGAGACCGTAGCTGGATTGCAATCAGAGACAAGGTGTATTTCTTCAGAGCTGATGACATGACTCACCCTCAAGCTACAGAGTTGTATCAATTGTTGGAGAATTTGCTGGAAAAGGCTAAGGCCGTAGGGTACGAGCCGTACCAGAATGCTCCTGAGTTGTTATCTGACAGCAAGGAGGGCTATGACGACAAGCCTGCTGCTGCCGCAGGTTCACTAATAAAGCACCACAGCGAGAGGCTAGCTGTTGCTCTGGGGCTGCTCAAAACACCTCCTGGTGCGACAGTCCGTGTGACCAAGAACATCACCATGTGCAGGGACTGCCACAGCTCTATCAAGTACTTCTCATTACTCGCAAACAGAGAGATTGTTGTCCGGGACAGTAAACGGCTTCACAAGTTCAAGGATGGTCGGTGCTCGTGTGGGGATTTCGGTGGTGCGCTCCTCCTGTGATGCCGAAAAATCTCATGCATGCGCACCCTGCTATTCTATTCTGAGAACACGACAATTTTTGCATTGGAAACAGGTTTGATTTCTCTGAAGAAGTTGTTTACTGCAAGGTACCATGAGATGTCCGTTTGCTTGTAGATTTTTGTATGAAAGCATGATTTGTTCAGTCGGCATTGGTGACATATATGGGAGTATATATGACCATGCATAAACCCAGTCAGATTTCTGTCTGAGGTATGCTCACATCCTTAGCACTGTAGAACGGTTCAATATATGTGTAACTGTTGTAAATGCTGGCGTATTAGGGTCAGGTTTCATTGTTTTATTTCATTCACAATGCTGACTCAAATTTTGAATTCTCTGGCCCATAATTTGAGTGGAAGCATTGTGTACCATATGAAACAAATCTGCTGTATGATACAAATTTTTTGAATTGTAAAGATTATTTGTAGCATGTCTACAAATAATTGGTATATATATACACAAGATTTTATCCTGCTACCGGTGTAGTTGCTCCCATGTGTGTTTGTGTTTCACACAATTTTTCTTCAGTCTCATAGCACTTGGTACTCTCTCTTCCTTCCGGCGGGAAAGAAGAAAGATGGGGCTCGACAGCCGCTGTTCCCTGTCGCTAAGTTCCAGTGCTTTTCCCTGCCGGAAGGAAGGGATGAAGGTATGGGAGTGCAGCAGCCGCAGGAGAAAGAGTTAAAGGAGGGCGGTGTCGGGGAGAGGAGGAAGGTTGCGGTGGCTGCTGTCATTGTCACCATGAACCTTGGCATCCTCGACTGCCCCATCTGCTTCCATCCCCTGCAGCCTCCCATCTTCCAGGTACACCCTGTCCCTGTTGTTGGTTCATCTGTACGTGCTGTACTACTGAAACCCCACAAACTCCTTCAGGAAGGACGGTGCCAATTTATTTCTGCCGTAGTCGCAAAAACAAAACTCAGTTATTGATTTTTTTAGAGCAAAACTCAGTTATTGATTTGATCCTGGAATGGAACGTAAGTGCCAGGTTTTGGACCTGTGGTTTTGTAGTGGCAAGTTGCAAGTCAAGGTTGACATCTCTGAACAATTAGAATAAAATCAGGCGTAAACATTAGCCCAGATGCCCAATAAATCAGTAAAAATTTCAGCAATTTTTGTTGCCTTCAGTCCATTTATGAGTTGTAAAATCTTTCTGGTCATCATTGTTCGGATCCCCAAATGGGGAGTATCCTGTTCTCTAGCAATCACTGGTTGGTCAAGAAATCGAATATAGATGGACAACTGAAGCGTTAAGCTCATCATTGCTCAGAAACCATAAACAAGGGAAAGAATACTGTATTCCTGGAAGTATTGATATTTATCTATTTTTGCAGTAGGGGAGGTAGGGTGGTTTGTATGAAAATTGGCTTTAACCACTTTGATGGCATATGTACAATCCGTCAGGTCTGGTCAGAAGTTCAGAACAGCATCAGAAGTAAATATGCATACTGTTCATACTTCACAATTAGCATGCTGTTCATCATTTTGGTTGTATTTTTGTCATTCACAATTAGCATTCAAGTTAATTTAAGCATATCAATTCACATGTGACGGAATCCATCGAAGTTGATCGACATCCACAAGTCCACATCAAACTGGGACCAACCGTCCTGGTGGGCGAAGATGGGGAACTTGTTACTTGTTAACATGATGCTGGTGCCCCTTCGCGGTGTCATCTCAGTTTGTTGCGTCCAGCTTTTGACAGGTGAGTACTTCTAAGTCTCGGTTTTTGGACGTGTGGCACCTGTGTTCGTTTGATAGATCTCTGTTTTTGGAACTGTAGTGATGTTCTATCTGATTGCAGAGCAGTGTTTGTACTCGGGGCAAAATAATTTGCCTGAAACCGTTGAAAGGAATTACACAATAAATGACCCCTCAGAAGAAACTACACAGGGTATTTTCTGTCACTTGTGCCATCTTACGAGGTAGACAGTGGAATTCACTAACACTGAACCTACACCAGGCTTTTCACATCCTGAGTATGTTGGCTGTTCAATTTTTCAGAGTTAAAATGCCACTTTTGTCGACCTTAGGTTTCTTCAATAAGATTCATTGTAGGATTAGCCAATCTTGACCATTGAAACTGGATTGTAGTCTTAGATAGTAACTCCATAGTTTCAGAAGAAAACATTAGTTCTCTGGACCGACAGCAAGTAGATGTCGCCTGAAGATTTCAGGGCCTGCAGGTCTTCCAGCACGGATGGATATGCGTCCTCCACCTCCGACGCCGGGAGGCCGTCGGGGAAGGTTCTGATCAGCGAGAGCAGCTCGTCTTTGCCCCTGACGTCGTGCGTGCGCTTGTACGAGTAGCACTCGCCGTCGAAGCGCACCTTGGCGTTGTTCCTCAGGCTCTCGGCGACGGCGCCGTTGCCGTCGATGTCGACGTAGGTTTTCTCGTTGATCTGGTGCAGCGTGAGAGGTTCCCTCGTCCTCTCGAGCAGCGCGATCACATCTCTGATCTGTTTTCCGACGGCGGACGTCCTCACTTGGTTGATCTTCTGTAGCCGCGCGGTGTCGTCGGAGAATCTGATCTGTGCTCCGGCGGCCAACTTCCTCGCGGTGCTAGTCTCTTTTGGCCGCATTTCAAAGAACCTGTCAATAATATATTTTGATGACATATAACCCATATTTTGTTGACCAAAATTATAAGTCAAAGTTTGACATGAAAAACAAAGTGCCCTTGTATATAAAAACGGAGAGAGTATTAAAATGGGGAAGAGAACAATGATTTGGACTTTAGGGAAGGGGGTTAGAGAAGGAAGAAGAGGAAGGAGTGTAGAGAAGATGAAGAAGACTGGAGAGCAACTAATCAAGGGGTACCCCTTGCGGGAGCCCGGCAAGGGTCACTTTTGGTGGGCTGAGAGCGCACCACGTGCTAGCCGCTCCCTTGTGAATTTTTTTTTTTTTTGTACTCTCAAGTTTTACATGTTTTTTTTGGTTTTGCCCGATTTTTTCTAGGTTTTGAACAAAAATAAAATTTCGGAACAAATACCTTTTGTGTTGGAAAAAATTGGGTCTTTTTGCTTCCGTGAGAGGCACAAGTTTGCTTCTGTGAGTGGCATAATTGTGCCTTTCGTAAAAGGAGAAAACATATTTTTTTTGGCTTTCGCGAGAGGTACATATTTGCTTTTGCGAGAGGAACATATTTACTTCTCATGAGGCACATGTTTGCTTCCTCTGTGCCTCTCGGAAAGGGGAAAACACGGTCCAGCTTCCTTCCCCTGGTTGCAAACCATCTCAACATTGTTGCCGCCGGCCACGAAAAATCACCCCCACTGATCCCAACTGCTCGTCGCCAGTTTCAGACCGTGGTAGCATTTGTTTGCCATTGTTCCAGCAAAACACAAAAATGGCAATGGGGCGCAGAAACAATGAAGTGATCCCAACAAAACATAAAAATCATGCTTCCGACAAAAGAAAAACATGGTTCCTGCAAAAAAATATCGTCGGTTCCAACAAAAGCCATAGATTGTCGCCGTCAGGTCGTAGCAAAGAAGCAGGGAGGGCGGATAGAGCCGCCTGGTTCCTCTCCTGCTGCAGCCTGAACCTGACGAGGCCCTCCTTCAGCGCCATCTGGAAGCAGAAGCAGGGAGCACGGATCAATCAGAGTTTCCAGATTCCGGCCGGGCCACCCTTGTTATGCACAAGATGGCGGAGGAGCGCAACACGGTACCGTCTCGGCTTTGGATTCAATTTTTTTTTGAGGGGTGGCTTTGGATTCAAATCTAAATCTGCAAAAGGTCGGCATCGGGCAACCGGGCCTACACACCTCTGGCCCATTGCCCGCCATTGCCAACATAAAAAAAAAGGTTAAGACCCGTGTCTGATTAAATTCACCATTTGAAGGTTCTTGTACCTAGTTCTAACTTCTAAACCCGAAACAACTAAACCATGCCTATAGAACAAATATCCTATTTCTAAACCGCATATACATATAAATATTATGGATTGCACGATACGAAAATGTGAGTCATGTGTCATTAGATGCACATTACAAAGAACTTTTTGATAATATATTTTGATGACATATAACCCATAGTTTGTTGACCAAAATTATAAGTCAAAGTTTGACATGAAAAACAAAGTGGCCTTGTATATAAAAACAGAGAGTATTAAAGTGGGGAAGAGAACAATGATTTTGACTTTAGGGAAGGAGGTTAGAGAAGGAAGAGAAGGAGCGTAGAGAGGATGAAGACGACGGGAGAGCAACTAATCAAGGAATCACTTTTGGTGGGCTGAGAGCGCACCACGTGCTGGGCGCTCCCTTGTGATTTTTTTATTTTATTTTTCTGTTTGTGTTTTCAAGTTTTAGATTTTTTTTTGTTTTGCCCAATTTTTCCTAGGTTTTGGACAAAAAGAAAATTTCCGAACAAAAACCTTTTGTGCTGAAAAAAGGGTATTTCTGCTTCCGCGAGAGGCACAAGTTGCTTCTGCAAGAGACACAATTGTGCCACTCGAAAAGGAAAAAAACATTTTTTTTGGCTTTCGCAAGAGACACGGATTTGCTTCTACGAGAGGAACATATTTATTTCTCGTGGAGGCACAGGTTTGTTTCCTCTGTGCCTCTCAGAAACGGGAAAACATGTGGTCCCAGCTTCCTTCTCTAGATTCATTTCAGCTCGAGGTACACGGGAGAATCCTGGGGAGACCACACAATGTCCGAGACGAGCAGCGACGCACCCGCCTGGTACGTCGTCGTCAGCCGCCCGACGCTCGGTGTCTTGCTGCCGGACACAGAGAGAATGCCAATCCGCGTATGCACTTCGATCTTGTACTTGAAATCCTCCTTTTCTATCGGGTCACTCACGAGGTGGATCACCGACAGTGCACGCCCCGATGGGATGCTGCGGTCGACCACAAGGAGAAACACCGCCCTGCTGCCGAGGGACACCAGGCGGGCTGGCTCGTCGTTGCGCATGCTCAGGGGGGAGAGGCTGCTGGCTGTGACACGGGTGTACTGGATTGTAGCGTGCTCCATGTTGATGTGGTCGCGCAGGGACCGTCCACGGTAGGGGCGGGAGCCAGCGATGGGACAGTGGCATGGGGCATGGAGGCAGGACTCTTCATGGGCTAGCTTCTCCGTGAACGGGATCGTCTCGGTGCACCCGTGCTCCTTGAACGAGCACGGCATGGTCAGGCCGCCGAGGATGCGCCCCCAGACGTGGCAGCCGGTGCGCTCCGAGGCACACAAGCCGCAACTACGTTGCTTCAGATCGGCGCAACACTTTAAGCATGTGATGTGGCCATTTGCGCACTGCAGACACAAAGAAACAGGAACATACAGGTGTTACTGAAACAGAACAAAAACGTACTGTACAAGCGTTACTGAAACAACACAAGTGTACTGGATTACCGCTGCTGCCAGATTTGTGCCTCACTATGTACAGAAATTTTGATACAAAGCATAGAAATTTTAAAGTTCACGTATCACATGTAATGGCTTTCCAAACCTTAGGCTCAAACTCTGTTGCTGCGCATATATATGACTTTCATGGTAGTAACCGTTTGTTGAATCTGGGTTCTCTCAGTGATCCAGAGAGGCTAAGACTGACAACGCATCATCAACACTTATCATGGCAATTAGCAAGCCACAGGAGAACAAATACATACTCAAATCGACTAGAGAGCGTCGACAGGGGAAACGTAATACCCAAATGGACTAGAGAACGTCAAACACATAATGAAAGGTGGTGTGGCCTATATGCCCACATCTTAATTTAGTAAATTTCCTAGAAGAATCAGAATAAGAAGAATTTAGAATTCTACGAGCAACATACTTACAAGGAGATCATAACTGATGCAAGAAGATATTTGCTACAAGTAAACTATCAGAAACAATAGTTGAGAGAGATAGTTAGTGAAATCCAGACCAGCCACATTCTTTCAAACGAGAATAGCTTGTACACGGAGTTCGGCAGGGTTAAGACTTCACTAAAAAGGAGCAAGTATTGAAAAAGGGAATATTAGGTTGTACCACATGACCCCTTCACCTGAAAAATTGGTGGAACCAACGGACTGCAACAACCAGAGCACTCCAGCAACTTGGGGTTTACGTTGAGAGTGATCTTCGTCACCTCAGCCGTAACCTTAGCCTTCTTCCCGGAGCAGTTCTCCTCCGCCGAGACCCTTTCGGCACCAGCCTTCTGCAGATTGCTCACGGCAAAATGCAAAGTTGTTGATCAGTAAATGCAACAGATGGCTAAGGCAGTGAAGAAAAAAAAAACAGGTAGATGATCGATCTTCAGAGATTTCAAGGTCCATTTTCGAAGGTTGATACAGGATACGTACGCCAAAATGTCCAACTGGCGAATCAGGATTATCTTGGATCAGAGTCAGACCATAGAAATCTGCAAAATCGCTCCAAATTGGGGCTATTACGTGAGCGCACGCGCTTCACTCAATTTGCCCCCAAACCCTAAACCTCCGGCCAACGCCGCCCCTCGAAATCACGACCAGCGGCGAGCTCCGCCACCTCCAGCAGCTTGAGCGGAGGTGCCGGTGCCGCGTCCCCTTCCGCACCTCCGTCAGGCCACCGCCGCCCTCCTCCTAAAGCGGGCAACCCACGAACCCCATGCAGCACTGCACGCGGTGAATCGCGGCGGCGGTTGCCGGATGATATGCTGGGCAGGGATCAGAGAGAGAAATGCGTGCGAGTTATTCACCTTGTCCATGATGGATGGATGGACGATCGGTCGATCGAGATCTCCCGCTCCCGCTCCCGCTCGCGCTCGCTGCTTCTGAATCCAGTTGCCGTCCCGTCGAGCTGTGCGATTTTTTAGCAGCAGCGGTTGTCGAGGGAGAAAGAGGATCTGTTTCCGTTCTCCATACGCCAGGACCCTTTTGCACCTTTTCTAGTCCAAAAAATTAATAAAATGGAGCCCAAGTTTATCTGGATTTTTTTTAAAAATGTTTGGGCAAATAGGGGATTTGATTACACAAATGCATGTTTTTTTAGCTACAACACTTTGCATTCGAAACTACGAGGACCGACCAAGTCGACGGCCGCAACACAAGTTACATCAAGCGAAAGGTCTGGTGGCCATAAAGTCTAGCACTCAGCGCGGCTTCGTCAATTGATAGCCGTCAGCACATGCGCTGGGTGATTACATGCTCCAAGTTTAGATGGAAAGCCATCCCCCCCCCCCCCCCCCCACACCCCCCACCGGAGCTGCCGTCTGGGTGTACGCGTCCGAGATGGGAAAAGAAATTATGGTTGCGTCCTTCTATGCAGCCACCAAACGCAATCTTCTAAGGAAGAAGACCGAAAAGCTCACGGGTGCATTCGTGCGTGGGGCCACTTTATGCAGCCATCAAACACAACTGTCTTAAGGAGAAGACCAAAAATCCCACTGATACGTCCGTGCATGGGGCCAATTTATGCAGCCACCAAACACAATTTTCCCAATGAGAAGACCAAAAAGCCCACGGGTTTTTCCGTGTGTGAGGCCTTTGTGACCGTTTGCCGGACAATTTGGGTCATTAGGCTTGCACCACGCGTGCCGCATGCGCATACCCGACACAGGGCCAACGATCCGGTAAGCTGGCCCCATGTGGGAGCCGGCGCTGCGGAGGCGACACAGGACACGACTGGCGTGAGTGACCCATCCCGACATGGGCGTATGGTCCTGACAGGTTAGCCCTGCACGTGAGCCGGAGTTGTGGATGTGACACAGGACCCAGCTGGTGCGAGTGAACCAGTTTGGCAGAGGGCACCCCGCGCATGAGACGGTGCTGCGTGTGCGACGCAGGATCCGGCTGGCGCGAGCGAACCAGTCTGGCAGAGGACACCCCGCGCATTAGTCGGCGCTGCGGTGCAACGCAGGACCTGGCTGGCGCGAGCAAACCCTTCTGGCAGAGGACATCCGTTAACGAGCCGGCGCACGAGCCGGCGCTGCGGGTGCGACGCAGGACCTGACTAGCGCGAGCAAACTGGTCTGGCAGAGGAAATCTGTGAACGAGCCGGCGCACGCAGTGTGAAACATGGATGCCCTGCCTAGCGCGACCGACGAGGGCCAAAGACACTGACAGATGGACTAGACCTCCCCATCCCGCACAGGGCAGCGGGCAAGAGGGCGCAACCAAAAATACGGTGTCCCCAACCGCGCCTGCGATCCACCCGTTATGGACCTCCAAGGCAATCCGCTCGGGTGCGCCCCGTCTGGGCAGATCAGATGGTGCGGAGATCCCCAGAGAGGCACCCACTGCACCCCAACATCAAACGGACGACACAGAGGGCCTTCTCGACCGTTGAGGCTCCCGAAGGTGGGTACTCCATTATCCTTTATAAGAGTAATTTTATCATTTCCCTCCCATGATTGAGTAATCATGTATAGGCGTGGGAGATGTAGGGGATTGATGGTATTCATATTGTGCCTATTCTACAATCGTCATTTGTGATAATACTTCTATGGTTGATCAGTAAGTTGTTTATCTATGGTGAGCGCAATGTGTGTTGTCCAATTTAAGGACCCAGACAACTGATCTGAAGACCTATACAGGTAACACATATTGTTTAGTGAATCTGTGACGTCCAAGTGATAGGTGTTGGTATCTAGAGGAGCAAACACAATATGAGGATAACAGGGATCCACAACACCTAGTTAGTTGGTCCGGCCTTATGATCTTAATTGCGGGGACGACCATGTTATGGAAACAACGATGCAGGCACAAAGGAGTTGAACCATTCAAGAGTGTAGGCCTACAGAGCAAACAATTTACATGCTAGAATCAAATCACAATCCAAGGTAATATCTAACCTCTCTATTGTAGACAACAAATCGTATACTTTTAGCCGCTTTTAGTTTATGTTTTTACCTTTATGCTCTTTATTATTCGCACTACAATTATCAACTCTTTCGCCACACTAGTATCTTGAATTGCTTCTCTACGGAGAATCTCAACGCGGGGGGGGGGGGGGGGGGGGGTACAAATCAGAGGATGATCAAAACCAAGCTAAAAGCAGAAATCGGAATCTTCATAGATGGATCATGGAGAAGTCAAATAGTAGAAGATAGAAGCCAAACATCCATGGCAGGACTTGGAATCCAAATACAGGTACAACAAGGATGTCAAAAGATGGAGGAAAAATTTCAGCATTGTATGACAGGGCTACATCTCCTATACAAGCTGAAGCACAAGCAGGGTGCAGTTTTTCTCACTCACAATCTCACCCTTGCAAAAATAATAGCAGAACATCGATCATAACAATCACATGAGCAGGTATGTCTAAACAACATTGATCGAACAGTTACACATCACAGTTATGTTGACTACAACTTACCATAACACTAGCTGCAACAAAAGACTACTAGTTGCTGCAGATGCCCTTTCCCTGGCATTGCAACCAAACCCATCACCACTTACCAATCACGTAGTACTCCAGTTTCAACAAGCTCCAGCTAAACTACTCCAGTTTCGACATATTCTAGCTTAACTTAGATCATAATCACATCATGTCAATACAGATCTTGAGGGACACCTCCTTGGATTCCCCGTTCCCAAACACATGCATTAGCGACACAAGCAAGATGAATGGCAGCTTCTCCATGGCGACCTCGCAGGGTCTGGTGCTGCTCATAACCGCATCCGTGTACACCATACATATGACGCCTACGACGGTGCTCGGTGCCGGCAAGCCGTACACCCGCATCACGGCCAAGTACTGCGGCCATGGGGAATCGCCGGCCCTGACGCACACCACTGACACGGCGGTGACCACACTGACTTCACCCACGGCAAGCACGAACACGCGTCCATCCTCCTCCACCACAAGCAGGCGCCGCGACTCCAATACCGGCACCTGGAACCTGAAGCCTTGTCGTACTCGATGTTGTGCACCGGCCAGGAATGTAGGGAGGCGGGGTGATAAAGGAGTGCCGGTGGCGA
Organism: Aegilops tauschii subsp. strangulata; assembly: GCF_002575655.3. Classification (NCBI taxonomy): domain Eukaryota; kingdom Viridiplantae; phylum Streptophyta; class Magnoliopsida; order Poales; family Poaceae; genus Aegilops; species Aegilops tauschii. The sequence continues at coordinate 7,025,271 of NC_053037.3, read as the reverse complement.
GCCAGCAAAGCTGTAACCAGGCTCCGTGCAGAAGCAGGGCACATGCAGGCACACATTGCGATGATCGTGAAGTTCGTAGTAGGTTACGTAGCTCTCGCACCCATCGTGGGAGCACTCCTTACTGGCCGACGAGACGATGCCGTCCATCAACGGCAGGGGCACACATGCTCTCACGTTGGGCACTGTCCGCTGGGGAGCTTGGTAAGGCATGTGCAATAAGACAAATGCCCACCGTTACACTACACAAATTCAAGCTCATAGCAATAAATTAGTATCAATGCTACCTTCCTCAGGTGAATGGAACAAAGAACCAGTCTAGTGTTAATGATAGAAACCTGGAAGACAGGAGGCTTTAATGGGCTGAAGCAGATGGGGCAGTTAAGCGAACTTATTTCCACTCCGGCTCGCTCCAGCATCGCCTTCTTGGCACTCTGATCGCCATTCTCCGTCATCAACAGGGACCACCTCATCCTTACCATTGAGGCATCCAGAGCAACTTGCATCCCCTCCTTATTCCACAAAGAAATCATGGAGTACAACACTTCACATTCATGCCATGCTTTGTGGAGTTGGCAGGCTCCTATGTACAGATATTTCTTCTGCAAAATTAATAGAATGTGGCCACGGAAGTGAAGAGCATTGAAAAACTTGTGCAACATAAGGTTCGGAGGAAGATTTGTTGGGCCGCAACTGCTCGTCATCTCTCGGGACGTTTCCACGTTCTTGGTTCACAGAGTGATGATGTGGACTATCAGCATTGGGACGATAATAGCGCTCCCCTGTCGGGTGTGAGTTTCTTTCCAAGCAGCAATTAGAGTTTGATATGTGATGTATAAAATCAACGTGAGCAAAGAAACCGCATTCATCTCGTGGCCTTGTACTTACATCCATTAGGTGAGCTTCTGAAAGAAGAAAGTTCTACAAAGTTAACAAAATCGAATGCATGTACAAATTCACTAGAATATATGTAGTTTATGGCAAGTTTCTTTTACCCGAAAGTTTAGTTTAATGGTAGTTTATGGCTTGTTGCAGACATCTTCATTGATCAGGACCAAGGTTTTGGTTACCGAATGAGGCATTTTAACTGAGGGGGACTGGTAAACGCGGTTACCACGATTACCGAGAAATACCGACAAATACCGAGAATATTTCGAATGAATTTTATAGTTGAATTTTGAATTCAAATAAGTGAATGAACGAACATTTGAACGAGAGACCTCTCAAAACAGGAACTAGGTTTGCTACCAACACGCCAGAACCAACTCTCATGGCATTAATTAGATCCTACTTATTTTACTATAAATCGAGTGTTTAAATTCAAAAAATTCAAAAAACCGGTATTTTTTGCTTGGTACGGGGATTTACCCAGGGGCACGGAAATACGCGGTAACCATGGGAAATCTCGAAATTTCGACTGGTAACCAAAACCTTGATCAGGACAACTAAACTAAAGGATCAAAATGCTTGTGTAAATTTGTTATGACAGTATAGCTATAGATAATATTATCAGGAAGAAGTGTCTGGTTTGTACCTGCTGATCGAGCTGACGCTACATGTTCAACAATGGCAGAGCTTGTTGCGATAGGAGTTTCTATGGCAGTGCCAAGCTCTGCTGAAATAGACGGCTTGTTGTTATTCTTGTCAGTGTTAGTGGTAGCAAAATGATTAGCTAGAGCATCAGCATTTCTCTCAGAATCAGCACATTTTTCGTCTTCGGTAATGTTGCCTCTGAGCCTTTTAACAAGCACGGAAGCATAAACCGATTCTTCCAGGCAACGAAAGCGTTCAAGCAAGAATAATCATATAGTTAATCATAGCGACATTATATTGAAGATTATACTTCTGAAAGAGGTTGCCTAGATGTAATTTCACAAAAGTAATAACCTTGACCGGTCATTAGATTTCGTAAATAAATGCTAGATCCACAACATGTAGAAATTACTTTTGCATGAGTATGTGATACAGGACTGAAATGCCTGTTAATTAGTAGTATGGAGCATGCCAATATTTTGAAACAAGGTATATGTCTATATGATACTCTCTCCCTGAAGAAATATAAGAGCATTTAGATCACTCAGCAAATCCCAACATGTTGATCATTTAAATTAAATTATTCTTTTTTTTACCAAATCATCCAAATGAACTTAAAATTGAACTCAATAATCCTTTTTTAAGAACTCAAAAAAAATCTATGTATGATGTTCACAACTTCAAAGAAGAGTAAAGGTCAGTACTAGCTTAGTGCTGGTAACAAAGAAAACAGAGACCACAATTAAGCACCAGGGCACATGTGGATCTATCATTCTCACCTTCGATCTCCCGTCTTGGTCCATGGAGTCCCCTGAGGGAGTCCTGGATTATGGGGTCCTCGGGTGTCCGGGCTATGTGACGTTGGCCGGACAGATGGGCCGTGAAGATACAAGATAGAAGGCCTTCCCTCTTGTCCGGATGGGACTCTCCTTGGCGTGGAAGGCAAGCTTAGCGTGCGGATATGAAGATTCCTTTCTCTGTAAACCGACTCTGCACAACCCTAGCCCCCTCCGGTGTTTATATAAACCAGAGGGTTTAGTCCGTAGAGGCAATCACAATCATAATCATATAGGCTAGACATCTAGGGTTTAGCCATTACGATCTCGTGGTAGATCAACTCTTGTAACCCCTATACTCATTAAAGTCAATCAAGCAGGACGTAGGGTATTACCTCCATCTAGAGGGCCCGAACCTGGGTAAAACATTGTGTCCCCTGTCTCCTGTTACCATCGATCCTTAGACGCACAGTTCGAGACCCCCTACCTGAGATCTGCCGGTTTTGACACCGACATTGGTGCTTTCATTGAGGGTTCCACTGTGTCGTCATCGAAAGGCTCGATGGCTCCATCAATCATCTACAACAATGCTGCCGCGAAGGAGATTTTTCTCCCCGGCCATATCTTTGTATTCGACGGCTTTGCACTACGTGCCAACTCGGTTGGCCACCTAGAGATAATCGACAGCTACGCCCCTGGTCACCAGATCAGTTTTGGAAATCTCAACTATGTCGCTAATATCCGAGGAGACTTGATCTTCCAAGGGTTCGAGGCCTCAACCACCGCTCCGGCCTTAGATTCGGAGCGCACCATCAGGTCCGAAGACGGGAGTCTAGAGCTCGCCAGACTCTCTGCGGCCTTAGAGCTCAACATCGAGAGAATAGCATCTCCAACAATCATTGCAAGGCCAGACTCTTCTCCGGACACTAATTTCGAACCCTGGAGGCCCGCGTCATGCAAGCTCGGCCCAGAAACTTCTGACCCCGTCCAAACCACACTCTTAAACGAGGCTCTGGACTTAATGAGATCCCTCGTCATCACAGAGGAACCGCTTCTGAATCACGCCCAGCCCGGACTAGGGGCTGGAAATAGGGAATTTTACTTCCCACCCACCACCTACTTCATAGCCACTGTTGAGGACCTAACTGACGTGCTTGATTACGCTTCCGAAGACATCGACAGTATGGACGACGATGCCGGAGAGGAGCAGGCCCAAAACCAGCCGGTCACCGGACGTTGGGCGGCCACCTCCTCGTATGACGTATACATGGTGGATACACCTAAAAACGGCGATGGCGATGACGAGAAAAACCCAGTCGGGGACGAACCTCCTGAGATACCGTCGAAACATCGACGTCAGCGGCGCCGCTCTAAATCGCGCAGCGGTAAGAACAGCAATACCGGCACCGAAGACAATGATACTCTGGAGAACGCCGAAGACCAAGAAGACCCCATCAAACCAACATCCGAACAGGATGATCGGGAGGACAGGCAAGTTGACCCTGACAAGCAAGCAGGGAAGGAAGACTCGGAAGACAGCAACTATCTGCCACTCTCCGAGGACGACGTAAGCCTCGCCGACGAAGATTTATTGTGCGAGAGGAACCCCTCGAACAAGAGCACTTTAAGCGCCGGCAAATAGCCACGGCAAGAAGCCTAAAAAAGAAACAGCAGAAGCTTCAAGCTGACCAAGATCTACTCAACGACAGATGGACTAACGTCCTGGCAGCCGAAGAATACGGCTTTGAACGCCCAGCAAAGAGTTACCCAAAGCGTAAGCTGTTACCCCAATTCGACGATGAGGCGTTGGAGCCCATACCACCCGTGCGTAATGCGGCTGATGGACCCGATAGACCACCACGTGGCCGGGACAGGACGACAACTCAAGCCGAACACCAGCCCACACCACCTCACCGTAAAAGCAGAGAAACAACAACTCGGGGATAAACATACGACCTACGACAGGACCTGGAAAATAGGGCAGGTCATACCAGGTCAATCTACGGATCGCGGGGGCGTCCTCCAGCGTGAGAGACGGGCTATCAAGCCTGGTGCGATAAACACAACCAACCCCGGGCTAAAAACCGCATACGAACTCCATCCGAACTGCGTTGTGACATGGCCCGATACGGAGGCGCCGCACACCCCCTATGCTTCACCGATGAGGTAATGGAGCACGAGTTCCCTGAAGGGTTTAAACCCGTGAACATCGAATCATACGACAGCACAACAGATCCCGCAGTATGGATTGAAGATTTTCTTCTCCACATTCACATGGCTCGCGGTGATGATCTACACGCCATCAAATACCTTCCCCTAAAGCTTAAGGGGCCAGCTAGGCAGTGGTTAAGCAGCCTCCCAGAAAACTCTATTGGAAGCTGGGAAGACTTGGAAGATGCCTTTAGAGACAACTTCCAAGGCACTTTTGCCCGGCCTCCGCATGCCGATGACCTCAGTCATATAGTCCAACAGCCCGGAGAGTCGGCCAGGAAATTCTGGACCAGGTTCCTAATTAAAAAGAACTAGATTGTTGACTGTCCGGACGCCGAAGCCCTAGCGGCCTTCAAACACAGCATCCGCGATGAATGGCTCGCCCGACACCTCGGCCAAGAAAAGCCAAAGTCCATGGCAGCCCTTACAGCACTAATGACCCGCTTCTGCGCGGGCAAGGATAGCTCGCTAGCCCGTAGCGGTAACAGTACCAGTGACCCCGGCACTTCCGAAGCCCGAAACGGCAGCGGAAGGCCCCGACGCAACAAACATAAGCATCGGAGCAACAATGATGATACAGAGAATACAGCAGTCAACGCCAGCTTCAGTGGCTCCAAATCCGGTCAACAGAAGAAGCCATTCAAACGAAACAAAGACGGTTGATCAAACCTGGACCGAATACTCGATCGAACCTGCCAGATCCACGACACACCTGATATGCCTGCCAACCACATCAACAGAAGCTGTTGGGTCTTCAAACAGGCCGGTAAGTTAAATGCCGAACATAAGGAGAAAGGGTCGCCCAGTGAGGATGACGACGAGGAACCACGCGCACCAAAAACAGGGGGACAGGAGAAATTTCCCCCCGAAGTCAAAATGGTGAACATGATATACGTCACCCATATCCCCAAGAGGGAGCGCAAGCGCGCGCTAAGGGACGTCTATGCGATAGAGCCAGTCGCCCCAAAATTCAACCCATGGTCGGCCTGTCCGATCACCTTTGATCGCAGGGACCATCCGACCAGTATCCATCATGGAGGTTTGGTCGCATTACTCCTCGATCCAATCATCGATGGATTCCACCTTACGCGAGTCCTCATGGACGGCGGCAGCAACCTTAACCTGCTCTATCAGGACACAGTCTGCAAGATGGGTATTGATCCGTCAAGAATTGATGACCCACAAGTATTGGGGATCTATCGTAGTCCTTTCGATAAGTAAGAGTGTCGAACCCAACGAGGAGCAGAAGGAAATGATAAGCGGTTTTCAGCAAGGTATTCTCTGCAAGCACTGAAATTATAGGTGACAGATAGTTTTGTGATAAGATAATTTGTAACGAGCAACAAGTAACAAAAGTAAATAAAGTGCAGCAAGATGGCCCAATCCTTTTTGTAGCAAAGGACAAGCCTGGACAATTTCTTATATGAAGGAAAACGCTCCCGAGGACACATGGGAATTATCGTCAAGCTAGTTTTCATCACGTTCATATGATTCGCGTTCGGTACTTTGATAATTTGATATGTGGGTGGACCGGTGCTTGGGTGCTGTCCTTTCTTAGACAAGCATCCCACTTATGATTAACCCCTATTGCAAGCATCCGCAACTACAAAAGAAGTATTAAGGTAAACCTAACCATAGCATGAAACATATGGATCCAAATCAGCCCCTTACGAAGCAACGCATAAACTAGGGTTTAAGCTTCTGTCACTCTAGCAACCCATCATCTACTTATTACTTCCCAATGCCTTCCTAGGCCCAAATAATGGTGAAGTGTCATGTAGTCGACGTACACATAACACCACTAGAGGATAGACAACATACATCTCATCAAAATTTTAAGCGAATACCAAATTTACATGATTACTAATAGCAAGACTTCTCCCATGTCCTCAGGAACAAACGTAACTACTCACAAAGCGTATTCATGTTCATAATCAGAGGACTATTAATATGCATAAAGGATCTGAACATATGATCTTCCACCAAATAAACCAACTAGCATCAACTACAAGGAGTAATCAACACTACTAGCAACCTACAAGTACCGATCTCAGACTTAGAGACAAGAATTGGATACAAGAGATGAACGAGAGTTTGAGAGGAGATGGTGCTGGTGAAGATGTTGATGGAGATTGGCCCCCTCCCGATGAGAGGAGCGTTGGTGATGACGATGGCGATGATTTCCCCCTCCCGGAGGGAAGTGTTCCCAACAGAACAGCTCCGCCGGAGCCCTAGATTGGTTCTGCCTCGTGGCGGCGGAGTCTCGTCCCGAAAGCATGCTTATGATTTTTCTTCGGACGAAAGACTTCATATAGCAGAAGATGGGCATCGAAGGGCCACCAGGGGACCCACGAGGCAGGGGGCGCGCCCAGGGGGTAGGGCGCGCCCCCACCCTCGTGCCTGGTGGGTGGCCCCCCTCTGGTATTTCTTTCGCTCAATATTTTTTATTATTTCCAAAAATAACTTCCGTGGAGTTTCAGGACTTTTGGAGTTGTGCAGAATAGGTCTCTAATATTTGCTCCTTTTCCAGCCCAGAATTCCAGCTGCCGGCATTCTCCCTCCTTATGTAAACCTTGTAAAATAAGAGAGAATAGGCATAAGTATTGTGACATAATGTGTAATAACAGCCCATAATGCAATGAATATCGATATAAAAGCATGATGCAAAATGGACGTATCAACTCCCCCAAGCTTAGACCTCGCTTGTCCTCAAGCGGAAGATGATAACGATAAATATGTCCACATGTTTAGAGGTAGAGGTGTCGATAAAATAAAATACGGACATGAGGGCATCATGATCATTCTCATATCAGCAACATATATGGATATTGTCATATGATTTCTTATGCTCAAGTAATAATCTATGCACAATGCAAAGTATGAATCAGAAACTTCATTGAGAACTAACAAACTATAATCTCAGTCATTGAAGCAATTGCAATTTATCATAACATCAGAAAGAGTCTATGTCAAAGCTTTTTAGCAAGCCCACATGCTCAACTATCATTTAGTCTTTCACAATTGCTAACACTCACACAATACTTGTGGTTACGGAGTTTTAATCGGACACAGAGAAAGATAGGGGCTTATAGTTTCGCCTCCCAACCTTTTACCTCAAGGGTAATGTCAACAATAATAACTCATGCTAACTTACATCTAATTAGATATATATATCAGGATCTTTCCAACACACTGTGCTTGCCAAAGGATAAGATGTAAAAAGGAAAGGTGATCACCATGACTCTTGCATAGGATAGAAGATAAAAGTAAAAGATAGGCCCTTCGCAGAGGGAAGGAGAGGTTGCCATGCGCTTTCAGGGTTGGATGCACAAAATCTTAATGCGAAAGAACGTCACTTTATATTGCCACTTGTGATATGGACCTTTATTATGCAGTCCGTCGCTTTTATTTCTTCCACATCACAAGATCATATAAAGCTTATTTCCTCCACACTAATCAATCATACATATTTAGAGAGCAATTTTTATTGCTTGCACCGATGACAACTTACTTGAAGGATCTTACTCAATCCATATGTAGGTATGGTGGACTCTCATGGCAAAACTGGGTTTAAGGATATTTGGAAGCACAAGTAGTATCTCTACTTGGTGCAAAGAATTTGGCTAGCATGAGGGGGAAAGGCAAGCTCAACATGTTGGATGATCCATGACAATATACTTTATCTCAGATATAAGAAAACATAACCCATTACATTGTCTTCCTTATCCAACATCAACTCTTTAGCATGTCATATTTTAATGAGTGCTCACAATCATAAAAGATGTCCAAGATAGTATATTTATATGTGAAACCTCTCTTTCTTTATTACTTCCTATTAATTGCAACGATGACCAAGGCTATGTCTGTCAACTCTCAACAACTTTTAATCATCATACTCTTTCTATGTGAAGTCATTACTCTCCATAAGATCAATATGATCTCTTTATTTCTTTTTATTCTTTTCTCTTTTCTTTTATTCCCTCAAGATCATAGTAAAATAATCAAGCCCTTGACTCAACACTAATCTTTATTATATATAGCTCACGGACTCGATTAGATAGAGGGATCATAAAGCAAAACTAAAAACTAGATCATACCAAAAACTTTATTCTACTAGATCAAGATATTACTAGAAGGATCGAACTAAGAAAAACGGTAAAAATAGGAGTGTGATGGTGATACGATACCGGGGCACCTCCCCCAAGCTTGGCAGTTGCCAAGGGGAGTGCCCATACCCATGTGATTATGTCTCCTTTGCTGGTGAAGAAGATGGTGATGATGATGGGTAGTCGCACATCGAGCGTAAGAGATCCTCCAACTTGCGGATAATGCCCTTGAGTGCAACGATATGCTCCTTCAACAAAATATTTTCATGTGTGAGATACTTGTTTTGTATACGAGCTAACTCAATCATCTTGAAAGCTTCGATCCCAGTTGGGGTAAGAAGGTTGTGATCAAGTTGAAGGATGTCTTCTGTTGCCGGAACTTGGTCCTCCGTGGCCTTCTTGATCCCTTCATCCTTGTTGATCTCCATGGGTTCTTCCCTCTTCAGCTCTATCTTCATTAGCCAAGCATCGTTGTCACCATTGTTGGAGGAGGGGGACGACATGATGCCTGGCCTTGACAACCCTGACAGAAAACAGCTCGAAACAAGAACAGAGGACAATTGCGTGATACGGTGGTCAAAACCTTCGGGATATTATATTATGAATTTTTACCGACCAAAATACGCATCGTGCAAGAAAACGGAGTCCAGAGAGCGCACGAGGTGCCCACGAGGCAAGGGGGCGCGCCTAGTGGGGTAGGGCGCGCCCTCCACCCTCGTGGAGCCCTCGTGTCCTTCCCGGTCTGCTTCTTATTTTTCTAAATATTAAAAAACGAAGAAAAATTGCCATTAGAACTATTTTGGAGTCGGTTTACTTACCATAGCACATACCTATTCCTTTTCTAAGTCTGAAACATTCTGGAAAGTGTCCCTTATGTATTCCTCCGGGGTTACGGTTTCAATAACATTGGTTTCAACATTTATAGGATTACCTGAGATATAATGTTTGATTCTTTGACCGTTCACCACCCTTTGGATTTGTGCCTTCGAAGTTGTTAATTTTTATGGCACCAGAACGATAGACCTCCTCGACAACGTAAGGACCTTCCCATTTAGAGAGAAGTTTTCCTGCAAAAAATCTTAAACGAGAGTTGTATAGCAATACATAGTCACCTACATTAAACTCACGCTTTTGTATCCTTTTGTCATGCCATCTTTTAACTTTTTATTTAAACAACTTGGCATTCTCATAGGCTTGGGTTCTCCATTCATCAAGTGAGCTAATGTCAAATAACCTCTTCTCACCAGCAACTTTGAAATCAAAGTTGAGCTCTTTAATGGCCCAATATGCCTTATGTTCTAGTTCGAGAGGTAAGTGACATGCTTTTCCATAAACCATTTTATACGAAGACATCCCCATAGGATTTTTATATGCAGTTCTATAGGCCCATAATGCATCATCAAGTTTCTTGGACCAATTCTTTCTAGATCTATTAACAGTCTTTTGAAAAATTAATTTAAGCTCTCTATTACTTAATTCTACTTGACCACTAGACTGTGGGTGATAAGGAGATGCAATTCTATGATTAACATCATACTTAGCAAGCATTTTATGGAAAGCACCATGAATAAAATGTGAACCACCATCAGTCATTAAATATCTAGGGACTCCAAACCTCGGAAAAATAACTTCTTTAAGCATCTTAATAGAAGTGTTATGATCAGCACTACTAGTTGGAATAGCTTCTACCCACTTAGTAACGTAATCAACAACAACTAAAATATGAGTATACCCATTAGAGGCAGGAAACGGTCCTATATAATCAAAGCCCCAAACATCAAATGGTTCAATAACAAGTGAATAATTCATAGGCATTTCTTGACGTCTACTAATATTACCAATTCTTTGACATTCATCACAAGATAAGACAAACTTACGGGCATCCTTGAAGAGAGTAGGCCAATAAAAACCGGATTGCAATACCTTATGTGCAGTTCTATCTCCAGCGTGGTGCCCTCCATAAGCTTCGGAGTGACACTTGCGTAGGATCTGTTCCTGTTCATGCTCAGGTACACAACGTCTAATAACACCATCTACTCCTTCTTTATAAAGATGTGGATCATCCCAAAAGTAATGTCTCAAATCATAGAAAAACTTTTTCTTTTGCTGGTATGTGAAACTAGGTGGTATAAATTTTGCAACAATGTAATTAGCATAATCAGCATACCATGGAGGAGTACGAGAAGCATTTATGACATTTAATTGTTCATCAAGAAAGCTATCATCAATAGGCAGTGGGTCATCAAGCACATTTTCTAACCTAGACAAGTTGTCTGCAACGGGGTTCTCAGCTCCCTTTCTATCAATAATATGTAAATCAAATTCTTGTAGCAAGAGAACCCATCTAATAAGTCTAGGTTTAGCATCTTTCTTTTCCATAAGATATTTAATAGCAGCATGATCAGTGTGAATAGTTACTTTAGAATCAACAATATAAGGTCTGAACTTATCACAAGCAAATACAATTGCTAAGAATTCCTTTTCAGTAGTAGCATAATTTCTCTGGGCATTGTCTAGAGTTTTACTAGCATATTGAATAACATTTAACTTCTTATCAACTCTTTGCCCTAGAACAGCACATACACCATAATCACTAGCATCACACATAATTTCAAAAGGTAAATTCCAATCGGGTGGCTGAACAATAGGTGCAGTGATCAATGCTTTCTTAAGTATTTCAAATGCTTCTACACAATCATCATCAAAGACAAATGGTATATCTTTTTGTAAAAGATTAGTCAGAGGCTGAGAAATTTTTGAGAAGTCCTTAATGAACCTCCTATAAAAACCAGCATGACCAAGGAAACTTCTTATACCTTTGATGTCCTTGGGACATGGCATCTTTTCAATAGCATCCACTTTAGCTTTATCAACTTCAATACCTCTTTCAGAAATTTTATGCCCCAAGACAATACCTTCATTAACCATAAAGTGGCACTTCTCCCAATTCAAGAAAGGTTAGTTTCTTCACATCTCTGCAAAACTTGATCAAGGTTGCTTAAGCAATCATCAAAGAGGATCCATAGACGGAGAAATCGTCCATGAAAACCTCACAAATCTTTTCACAAAAGTCAGAGAATATAGCCATCATGCATCTTTGAAAGGTATCAGGTGCATTACATAAACCAAAAGGCATACGTCTATATGAAAAAGTACCGAAAGGGCAAGTAAAAGTGGTCTTTGATTGATCATCAGCTGACACAGGTATTTGAGAGAAACCAGAATAACCATCTAGAAATCAAAAATGTGTATGTTTGGATAATCTTTCTAGCATTTGATCAATGAATGGCAAGGGGTAATGATCTTTTTTAGTAGTTTATTTAATTTGCGGAAATCAATTACCATCCTATAACCTGTAATATTTCTTTGCGGAATCAATTCATCTTTATCATTAGGAACGACAGTAATACCTCCCTTCTTAGGGACACAATGGACATGACTTACCCATTGACTATCAGCAACGGGATAAATTATACCTGCCTCAAGGAGCTTTAGTATTTCCTTTCTTACCACTTCTTTCATCTTAGGATTCAGCCGTTGTTGATGATCAATAACTGGTTTGGCATCTTTCTCCAAATTTATTTTTTGTTGACATAGAGTGGGACTAATGCCCTTAAGATCATCAAGAGTATATCCAATAGCAGCACGGTGCTTCTTCAGAGTTTTCAATAAATTTTCTTCCTCCTTCTCTGAAAGGTTAGCACTAATAATAACATGATATATCTTCTTTTCATCAAGATAAGCATATTTAAGAGTATCAGGCAATGGTTTAAGCTCAAACACGGGATCACCCTTAGGTGGAGGAGGATCCCCTAGAATTTCAACAGGAAAGTTGTGTTTCAGAATAGGTCCCTGTTTAAAGAATACTTCATCTATTTCCCTTCTTTCGTTCATAAACATATCATTTTCATGGTCTAGCAAATATTGTTCTAAAGGATCACTAGGAGGTACGGCAATAGAAGCAAGACCAATAATTTCATCTTTACTAGGCAATTCTTCTTCACGGTGTTGCCTACGAAATTTAGAGAAATTAAACTCATGAGACATATCACCCAAACCAATAGTAACAACATCCTTTTTGCAGTCTATTTTAGCATTAACAGTGTTCAAGAAGGGTCTACCAAATATAATGGGACAAAAGCTATCTTGTGGGGAACCAAGAACAAGAAAATCAGCCGGATATTTAGTTTTCCCACACAAGACTTCAACATCTCTAACAATCCCAATTGGTGAAATAGTATCTCTATTGGCAAGCTTAATGGTGACATCAATTTCTTCTAACTCAGCGGGTGCAATATCATGCATAATTTCTTTGTATAAGGAATGAGGTATTGCACTAGCACTAGCACCCATATCACACAAGCCATGATAACAATGATCTCCTATTTTAACAGAAATAACAGGCATGCCTACCACAGGTCTATGTTTATCTTTAGCACACGGTTTAGCAATTCTAGCAGTTCCATCACAGAAATAAATAACATGCCCATCAATATTATCAGACAAGAGATCTTTAATGATAGCAATATTAGGTTCAACTTTAACTTGCTCAGGAGGTGTATAAGTTCTAATATTACTTTTACGAACCACAGTTGAAGCTTTAGCATGATCCTTTATTCTAACAGGGATAGGTGGTTTCTCAACATAAGCAGTAGGAACAATAGGATCATTATAAGTGATAGTCTTTTCTTCAACTTTAATAGGTGCAACTACTTTTACTTCTATGGGAGGATGATATTTAAACCACTTCTCCTTAGGGAGATCAACGTGAGCAGCAAAAGATTCACAAAAAGAAGCTACTATCTCAGAGTCAAGTCCATATTTAGTGCTAAATTTACGGAAAACATCGGTATCCATAAAAGATTTAACACAATCAAACTTAGGTGTTATACCTGACTCCTAACCTTCATCGAGGTTCCAATTTTCAGAGTTGCATTTAATTCTTTCCAATAAACCCCATTTGAATTCAATGGTCTTCATCATAAAAGAACCAGTACAAGAAGTATCGAGCATGATGCGATTGTTGTCAAAAAGCCGAGCATAAATTTTTTGAATAATCATTTCTCTTGAGAGCTCATGATTGGGGCATGAATATAACATTGACTTAAGCCTCCCCCAAGCTTGAGCGATGCTTTCTCCTTCGCGAGGCTAAAAATTATATATATAATTACGATCACGATGAACAAGATGCATAGGATAAAATTTCTGATGAAATTCCAATTTCAATCGTTTGTAGTTCCATGATCCCATATCATCACATAGCCTATACCATGTCAATGCATCTCCCTTCAAAGATAAAGGGAAGACCTTCTTCTTGATAACATCGTCGGGCATACCTGCAAGCTTAAATAATCCACAAACTTCATCCACATAGATTAGGTGCTCATCAGGATGTAATGTTCCGTCTCCTGCAAAACGATTAGCTAGCAGTTTTTCTATCATACCCGAAGGAATTTCAAAGTAGACATTTTCATTTTCAGTAGGTTCAGTAGGTTGAGGAGCAACTCTTTGCTCTACTGGTTGAGGTGAAGATACCCTGAACAAGCCCCTCAGAGGATTACTTTCCATAGTAACAAGTGACAGTAAATTTCAGCACACTATATGAAATTTTCCTTACCAAATTCCACCTACCAAAGGCGCTTCACTCCCCGGCAACGGCGCCAGAAAAGAGTCTTGATGACCCACAAGTATAGGGGATCATCGTAGTCCTTTCGATAAGTAAGAGTGTCGAACCCAACGAGGAGCAGAAGGAAATGATAAGTGGTTTTCAGCAAGGTATTCTCTGCAAGCACTGAAATTATAGGTGACAGATAGTTTTGTGATAAGATAATTTGTAACGAGAAACAAGTAACAAAAGTAAATAAAGTGCAGCAAGATGGCCCAATCCTTTTTGTAGCAAAGGACAAGCCTGGACAATTTCTTATATGAAGGAAAACGCTCCTGAGGACACATGGGAATTATCGTCAAGCTAGTTTTCATCACGTTCATATGATTCGCGTTCGGTACTTTGATAATTTGATATGTGGGTGGACTGGTGCTTGGGTGCTGTCCTATCTTGTACAAGCATCCCACTTATGATTAACCCCTATTGCAAGCATCCGCAACTACAAAAGAAGTATTAAGGTAAACCTAACCATAGCATGAAAGCATTAACACATAGTGAATACATGAACTCCTCAAACTACGGTCATCAACGGGAGTGGTCCCGATTATTGTCACTTCGGGGTTGCCGGATCATAACACATAGTAGGTGACTAATGACTTGCAAGATAGAATCAAGAACTCACATATATTCATGAAAACATAATAGGTTCAGATCTCAAATCATGGCACTCGGGCCCTAGTGACAAGCATTAAGCATAGCAAAGTCATAGCAACATCAATCTCAGAACATAGTGGATACTAGGGATCAAACCCTAAGAAAACTAACTCGATTACATGATAAATCTCATCCAACCCATCACCGTCCAGCAAGCCTACGATGAAATTACTCACGCATGGCGGTGAGCATCATGAAATTGGTGATGGAGGATGGTTGATGATGACGATGGCGATGGATTCCCCTCTCCGGAGCCCCGAACGGACTCCAGATCAGCCCTCCCGAGAGAGATTAGGGCTTGGCGGCGGCTCCGTATCGTAAAACGCGATGAATCCTTCTCTCTGATTTTTTCCCCCGAACGTGAATATATAGAGTTGGAGTTGAGGTCGGTGGAGCTCCAGGGGGCCCACGAGGCTGGGGGCGCGCCCAGGGGGGTAGGCACGCCCCCGCCCTCGTGGACAGGGTGTGGGCCCCCTGGCCTTGATTCTTTCGCCAATATTTTTTACTATTTCCAAAAATAATCTCCGTTGATTTTTAGGTCATTCCGAGAACTTTTATTTCTGCACAAAAATAACACCATGGCAATTCTGCTAAAAACAGCGTCAGTCCGGGTTAGTTCCATTCAAATCATGCAAGTTAGAGTCCAAAACAAGGGCAAAAGTGTTCGGAAAATTAGATACGATGGAGACGTATCAGTGGTCCCTCGGTTGCAAGCTTGACGGCGTCCATCTTCGCCCACTGCACCTTGACACGGGCGAAGGCCATCCGCGCACCTTCAATACAGACCAATCGCTTCACGGCATCAAGCCAAGGGTAGGCGCTGACCAGCCGCTTCACGAGACCAAAGTAGCTACTGGGCATGGGTTCGATGGGCCAAAGACGGATTATCAAATCCCTCATGGCCAATTCAGCCACCCTATGCAGTTCGGTCCATTGCTTTAGCTGATCGCTGAGGGGCACAGGATGCTCTGGCGCAAGGTACTGCGACTAGAACAGCTTCTCCGTTGAGATCCCCTCTCCGGCCCGGAAGAACTCCACGACATTAGCAGCACTCCGGGGCAGGTCCGCAAACACTCCTGGAGAACTCCAAATCCGGGTTAGAAAGATATACCTTTTCTTCACAAATTTGCTCTGCATGTTAATGGCCTTACCCGCCGCAATTTGCCTTGCCTCCTGGATCTCCCGGACAGCGCTTCACAAATTTGCCTTGCCTCACAAAAACTTTTACAAACTCTGTTTGATCTTGTTGTTGTAAATATGTAAAGCCAACATTCAAGTTTTCAGCAAAGATTATGACTAACCATATTCACAGTAACATTTAGGTCTCATGTTTACTCATATCAATGGCATAATCAACTAGCGAGCAATAATAATAAATCTCGGATGACAACACTTTCTCAAAACAATCATAATATGATATAACAAGGTGGTATCTCGCTAGCCCTTTCTGAGACCGCAAAACATAAATGCAGAGTACCTCTGAAGATCAAGGACTGACTAAACATTGTAATTCATGGTAAAAGAGATCCAGTCATAGTCATACCCAATATAAATTAATAGTAATGGATGCAAATGACAGCGGTGCTCTCCAGCTGGTGCTTTTTAATAAGAGGGTGATGACTCAACATAAAAGTAAATAGATAGGCCCTTCGCAGAGGGAAGCACGGATTTGTAGAGGTGCGAGAGCTCGATTTTGAAATAGAGATAAATAATATTTTGGGTGGTATACTTTCATTGTCAACATAACAACCGAGAGATCTCGATATCTTCCATGCTACTCACATTATAGGTGGTTCCCAAACAAAATGGTAAAGTTTATACTCCCCCTCCACCAACAAGCATCAATCCATGGCTTGCTCGAAACAACGAGTGCCTCCAACTAACAAGAGTCCCGGGGGAGTTTTGTTTGCAATTATTTTGATTTGATTTGCATAAAGCAGGGGACTGGGCATCCCGGTGACCAGCCATTTTCTCGTGAGTGAGGAGCGGAGTCCACTCCTCTTGAGAATAACCCGCCTAGCATGGAAGATACATACAACCCTATTTGATACATGAGCTATTTGAGCATACAAAACAGAATTTCATTTGAAGGTTTAGAGTTTGGCACATACAAATTTACTTGGAACGGCAGGTAGATACCGCATATAGGAAGGTGTAGTGGACTCATATGGAATAACTTTGGGGTTTATGGAAATGGATGCACAAGCAGTATTCCCGCTTAGTACAAGTGAAGGCTAGAAAAAGACTGGGAAGCGACCAACTAGAGAGCGACAACAGTCATGAACATGCATTAAAATTAATAAACATTGAGTGCAAGCATGAGTAGGATATAATCCACCATGAACATAAATATCGTGAAGGCTATGTTGATTTTGTTTCAATTACATGTGTGAACATGTGCCAAGTCAAATCACTTGAATCATTCAAAGGAGGATACCACCCTATCATACCACATCACAACCATTTTAATAGCATGTTGGCATGCAAGGTAAACCATTATAAAATCCTAGCTAATTAAGCATGGAATAAGCAACTATAATCTCTAATTGTCATTGCAAACATGTTTATTCATAATAGGCTGAATCAGGAACGATGAACTAATCATATTTACAAAAAACAAGAGAGGTCGAGTTCATACCAGCTTCTCTCATCTCAATCAGTCCATCATATATCGTCATAATTGCCCTTCACTTGCACGACCAAACGATGTGAATAATAATAATAGTGCACGTGCATTGGACTAAGCTGGAATCTGCATGCATTCAATACAAAGGAGAAGACAAGGTAATATGGGCTCTTGGTTAAATCAACAATAATGCATATAAGAGCCACTTCAACATTTTCATATGGTCTTCTCCTCTCGACCCTCAAAGAAAAGAAAATAAATAAAACTATTTACACGGGAAAGCTCCCAACAAACAAAAGAAGAACATGAAATCTTTTTGGGTTTTCTTTTAATTGTTACTACAGGCAAGGAAAGTAAATTAATTAAAATCTACAACTATTTTTTTTGTTTTTCTTAAGGTTTATCAAACACACAAGAAGAAAGCAAGAAAAGGAAAATAAACTAGCATGGATATTACAGTGAAAAAGTATGAGCACCAACAACTAGAGTGAGTGTGTGGACATGAATGTAATGTCGGTGAGAAATACGTACTCCCCCAAGCTTAGGCTTTTGGCCTAAGTTGGTCCATGGCCACGGCTGGCCTGGCGGATATCCAAAGTTATAGTTGGGGTCGTACTGAGAAGGAGCCCCAGGTTGCCACTGGTTGGCAATCTCCTCCTGATCCCACTGGTAAACAGACTGTCGCGAAGGAACAAATTGTGGTTCCGGCTCTGTAGTTGGTGTGGGGTTTCGGTAGGCGTTAATGGCCTCCGGCGGAACAAGATACTTGCCTGCAGATAAGTCAAACAAGGAAGGAGCAGGGATAGTGATAGTCTCAGGGTGATTTTTATCAAATATCAGCTTGTACTTAAGCATCTTTTCCTTATTCTTAACGATAAAATCATGTGCTACCATACTCTTATAGTCTAGAAAAACAGGAGGCAGCAACTTTTCTTCTTTCTCATAATGCCTAATAGGTATGTTAAAATGTGCAGCGAGGCGCGAGGCGAAGATACCTCCCAAAATGGGGCCCTTCGTACGGTTAAGATTTAACCGCTTTGCAACAATAGCGCCCATACTAAATGTGTCATCACGGAACAAGGCATGGCACAAAATAACAATATCAGGGGCACTAAGGTTGCCACAGTTTCCGCGACCAATTAAGCATCTACTAGCAAATATTGCAAAGTAACGTAGAACAGGAAAATGTATGCTAGTAATTCTTGCATCGGAAACCTTCCTCGTTTCCCCTACATCAATTGTATCAATAAACCCCTCCACATCGTTACGATGTGGTTCCTCTACACTGCCCGGAAAGGGCAACTTGCAGACCTCACAAAATTCATAGAGGGACATCTCCTTATACTCATCATATAAATAGAAATCCACCGAAGGTGGTGACCTCCTAGCATGGAAATGAAAATTTTGCACAAAAATATTAGTGAGTTAGAGATACTGTTCGCGCTGGTCGCGGAGGAAGTCGGTGAGGCCTGCATTCTCAG
Organism: Aegilops tauschii subsp. strangulata; assembly: GCF_002575655.3. Taxonomy (NCBI): domain Eukaryota; kingdom Viridiplantae; phylum Streptophyta; class Magnoliopsida; order Poales; family Poaceae; genus Aegilops; species Aegilops tauschii. The sequence continues at coordinate 7,006,222 of NC_053037.3, read as the reverse complement.
CCAACTCATAAAAATCATCATAAATCCCGGCTGCTCTCAAGAAATCATCACAAGGCCATTCACACGGCCGAACTTCCACGGTGCGAGGGAGATTATATTTGGGACTCTCATCTTCTTCACTTTGCTTATCCTTCGAGCTTCGGCTCGAAGAACCCCTCAAAAATCTCTTCATCATTTTCTGAAAATTTCTGAATTTTTTAGTAACTTCAAATAAAAGTGAATCAAACTCAACAAAATTAATAGCGACTACTCCCACAAGTGCCTAGAGACTATATCATGCATTAGAACTACTTGGGACCATATAAATTTGACATGCAAGCTTAAGAACGGGGTCACCTAGGCAGCAAAAATTTGCAATGAATAAAGCACTAGAACAAAAACTAATTGGACCGTTGGAGGAGTCACATACCGAAGAACAATCCCCCAAAGCAGTTTTGTGAGTGGAGCTTTGAGCTAGGAGATCAAAAATCGCAGCAAAATGAGCTAGAACTCGTGCTTGAGCTAGTTGGTGATTTTTTTGGGAGGAAGGAGTGTGTGGTGGCTGGAATAAGTGGAGGGGAGCCACCATGGGCCCACGAGGCAGGGGGCGCGCCCTGGACCCTCGTGGCCAGGTCCTTGCTCCCCGTGATGTGTTCTCAGTGCCAGATATTCTCAAATATTCCAGAAAAAATCATATTTCAATTTCGGGGCATTTGGAGAACTTTTATTTTCGGGGTATTTTTTATTTCACGGATAATTCAGAAAACTGACAAAAAATACTATTTTTGCTTTATTTAATCTAAATTACAGAAAGTAAAAGGAGGGTACAGAAGGGTGTGCTTCCTAACTTCATCCATCTCATGCTCATCAAAAGGAATCCACTAACAAGGTTGATTGGGTCTTGTTAACAAACTCATTTCGAATAACATGAAACCGAAGAAATTTCGAATAACACTATGTTACCTCAACGGGGATATGCACATCCCCAACAATAAGAATATCATATTTCTTCTTGACAATAGGAAGAGGATATTCAAAACCTCCAATAGTAATCGATGGATTTTTTCAATAGAATTGATACTGTGGACTTGAGGTTGTTTCCTCGGAAAGTGTACCGTATGCTCATTACCATTGACATGAAAAGTGACATTGCCTTTGTTGCAATCAATAACAGCCCCTGCAGTATTCAAAAAGGGTCTACCAAGGATAATCGACATACTATCGTCCTCGGGAATATCAAGAATAACAAAGTCCGTTAAAATAGTAACGTTTGCAACCACAACAGGCACATCGTCACAAATACCGACAGGTATAGCAGTTGATTTATCAGCCATTTGCAAAGATATTTCAGTAGGTGTCAACTTATTCAAATCAAGTCTACGATATAAAGAGAGAGGCATAACACTAACACCGGCTCCAAGATCACATAAAGCAGTTCTAACATAGTTTCTTTTAATGGAGCATGGTATAGTTGGTACTCCTGGATCTCCTTGTTTCTTTGGTATTCCACCTTTAAAAGTATAATTAGCAAGCATGGTGGAAATTTCAGCTTCCGGTATCTTTCTTTTATTTGTAACAATATCCTTCATATACTTGGCATAAGGATTCATTTTAAGCATATCAGTCAAATGCATACGCAAAAAGATAGGTCTAATCATTTCAGCAAAGTGCTCAAAATCCTCATCATCCTTTTTCTTGGATGGGTTGGGAGGAAAAGCCATGGGTTTCTGAACCCATGGTTCTCTTTCTTTACCATGCTTCCTAGCAATGAAGTCTCTCTTATCATAACGTTGATTCTTTGATTGTGGGTTATCAAGATCAACAGCAGGTTCAATCTCTACATCATTATCATTGCTAGGTTGAGCATCAACATGGACATCATCATTAACATTATCACTAGGTTCATGTTCATCACCAGATTGTGTTTCAGCATCAGAGATAGAAATATCATTGGGATTCTCAGGTGTGTCAACAATAGGTTCACTAGAAGCATGCAAGGTCCTATCATTCTTCCTTTTCTTCCTTTTAGAAGGACTAGGTGCATCAATGATACGTCTCCATCGTATCTATAATTTTTGATTGTTCCATGCCAATATTATTCAACTTTCATATACTTTTGGCAACTTATTATACTATTTTTGGGACTAACATATTGATCCAGTGCCCAGTGCCAGTTCCTGTTTGTTGCATGTTTTATGTTTCGCAGAAACCCCATATCAAACGGAATCCAAACGGGATAAAAACGGACGGAGAATATTTTTGGAACATTTGGAGAATATGGGAAGAAGAATCAACGCGAGACGGTGCCCGAGGTGGCCACGAGGCAGGGGGCGCGCCTGCCCCCCTCGTGGGCCACCCGTAAGGCGGTTGCTGCTCTTCTTCGGCCGCAAGAAAGCTAATTTTTAGGAAAAAATCACGGTGAAGATTTCAGTCCAATCGGAGTTACGGATCTCCATATATATACGAAACGGTGAAAGGGCAGAAGACCAGAACGCAGAAACAGAGAGAGATAGAGAGACAAATCCAATATCGGAGGGGCTCTCGCCCCTCCCACGCCATGGAGGCCAAGGACCAGAGGGGAAACCCTTCTCCCATCTAGGGAGGAGGTCAAGGAAGAAGAAGACGAAGGGGACCCCTCTCCCCTTCTCTTCCGGTGGTGCCGGAACGCTGCCGTGGCCATCATCATCACCGTAATCTTCACCAACAACTTCACCGCCATCATCACCAACTCTTCCCCCCTCTATGCAGTGGTGTAACCCCTCTTTTACCCGATGTACTCTGTACTTAAACATGGTGCTCAACGCTATATATTATTTCCCAATGATGTATGGCTATCCTATGATGTTTGAGTAGATCCGTTTTGTCCTATGGGTTAATTGATGATCCTGATTGGTTTGAGTTGCATGTTTTATTATTGGTGCTGTCCTATGGTGCTCTCCGTGTCGCGCAAGCGTGAGGGATCCCCGCTGTAGGGTTTGCAATATGTTCATGATTTGCTTATGGTTGGTGGCGTGAGTGACAGAAGCACATACCCGAGTAAGTAGGTTGTTGCGTATGGGATAAAGACGACTTGATGCTTTAATGCTATGGTTGGGTTTTACCTTAATGATCTTTAGTAGTTGCGGATGCTTGCTAGAGTTCCAATCATAAGTGCATATGATCCAAGTAGAGAAAGTATGTCAGCTTATGCCTCTCCCTCAAATCAAATTGCAATAATGATTACTAGTCTAGTTATCGATTGCCTAGGGACAAATAACTTTCTCGTGACAACAAGCTCTTTACTAAAACTAACTTAGTTGTGTCTTCATCTGAACAACCCCTACTTTTTATTTACGCGCTCTTTATTATCTTGCAAACCTATCCAAAGACACCTACAAAGTACTTCTAGTTTCATACTTGTTCTAGGTAAAGCAAACGTCAAGCGTGCGTAGAGTTGTATCGGTGGTCGATAGAACTTGAGGGAATATTTGTTCTACCTTTAGCTCCTCGTTGGGTTCGACACTCTTACTTATCGAAAGAGGCTACAATTGATCCCATATACTTGTGGGTTATCAAGACCCTTTTCTGGCGCCGTTGCCGGGGAGTCATAGCGTGGGGTGAATATTCTCGTGTGTGCTTGTTTGCTTTATCACTAGGTAATTTTTATTTGTTCTTGGTTGTTCTCTATCTTTAGTTATGGATATGGAACACGAAATACCAGAAAATTAGGTTTACTTGCTACTCATGGAGATGGGGAACCTCCTAAAACCCTCGATGCTCGTTATGTGATAGATATTACGTACTACTTTGATAATCCTGAGAAAACCCCATTCAATTTGGTAATGGGAGACACGTTGGATCAACGTGAATACTTTAGGGATTATCGCTTGACTCAAAAAGGGAAACTATTATGGGATCAAATTTATATGTTGAAGTGGTATGCTAGGCAACTATGCTTGAGCTATGATTATACTTGTTGCTCTAGGATGAAGTCTCCACACCTTCCCTTTTCATGCAAATTTAATGATAATGAAACCTTAGCTTCTTATGCTAATGGTATATATGATTACTATGATGTTGAACAAATAGAAGAATTTGTTGCTTTTAAGGGTGCTTATGAAATTGAATCTTTGTTTGAAAAGTATGAAGCTTTTGATGATGATGTTTATAGGCCTGAAATTTTTTCTATATTGAAATATTGCTATGAGAATTATGAATTCAATTCCGATATTGATGCATTTGTTGAGAAAGTCTCCGCTGTCCAAGAAGAGACTAATATTTTGATTGAATCTATGGAAGAAGAAATTGATGAAACTGTGAGCTCATTGGATGAAAAAGATGATGAGGAGAGTGAAGAACAAAAGGAGGAAGAGCGGATTAGCTACCCATGCCCACCTTCTAATGAGAGTAACTCTTCAACTCATACATTGTTTAATTTCCCTTCGTGCTTACCGAAGGATGATTGCTATGATCCCGTTGATTCTCTTGAAATATCCCTTTTTGATGATTCTTGCTATGCTTGTGGCCAAGATGCCAATATGAATTATGCTTATGGAGATGAACTTGCTATAGTTCCTTATGTTAAACATGAAATTGTTGCTATTGCACCCACACATGATAGTCCTATTATCTTTTTGAATTCTCCCGACTACACTATATCGGAGAATTTTGCCCTTATTAAGGATTGTATTGATGGGTTGCTTTTTACTATTACACATGATGATTTTGATGAATATAATATGCATGCGCTTGCTGCTCCTACTTGCAATTATTATGAGAAAGGAACTATATCTCCACCTCTCTATGTTTCCAACACGATAAAATTGCAAGAAACTGTTTATACTATGCATTGGCCTTTACTATGTGTGCATGAATTGTTCTTTTATGACATGCCGATGCATAGGAAGAGAGTTAGACTTCGTCATTGCTTGATATATGTTGCCTTGTGCTCACTACTAAATGCCAAATCATTGTTAATTAAAATTGGCTTTGATATACCTTGGGATCCTGGTGGATTCACTACTTGAGCACTATATGCCTAGCTTAATGGCTTTAAAGAAAGCGCTGCCAGGGAGACAACCCGGAAGTTTTAGAGAGTCATTTATTTCTGTTGTGTGCTTTTATATAGTTTTAAAAAAAGAGGGGAACCTAAAACTTTTTCAAAAAGAGAAGCGAAAGTGAGAAAGACAAGCATTGTTGCAGTGGGAGCTAGCCTTGAACTTTGTTCATGCTCACGGAAACTTTGTGAATCTTGATTACAGAAACTTTTCAACAAAAATAATTATCCCCTTGTACAATTCCATTGTATTATAAAAATAATGTGCCAAGGTTTGCCTTTAGGATGTTTACAATGCTTGTTGGTTTGTACGGTGCAGGACAGAAACTTTGGCTGTAGTGCGCGATTTTACATTTTTTACTGGAACGTGAAATGGTTCTGATTCTTGTTGAACTGTCTTTCTATACAAATTGTTTATTTTTCCTAATTTTGGCAGAATTTTCAAGTATCAGAAGTATGGTGAATGTTCAGATTGCTACGACTGTTCTGTTTTAGACAGATTCTGTTTTTGATGCATAGTTTGCTTGTTTTGATGAAACTATCGATTTATATCACTGGATTAAGCCATGGAAAAGTTCTATTAAAGTATCTATAATTCAAAAACAAAATATGAATTGGTTTGCAACAGTACTTAGAGTAGTGATTTGCTTTATTATACTAACGGATCTTACCGAGTTTTTTGTTGAAGTTTTGTGTGGATGAAGTGTTCGATGATCGAGAAGGTCTCGATGTGAGAGAAGGAAGAGAGGCAAGAGCTCAAGCTTGGGGATGCCCAAGGCACCCCAAGTAAATATTCAAGGAGACTCAAGCGTCTAAGCTTGGGGATGCCCTGGAAGGCATCCCCTCTTTCTTCAACAAATATCGGTATGTTTTCGGATTCGTTTCGTTCATGCGATATGTGCAAATCTTGGAGCGTCTTTTGCTTTAGTTTTCATTTTTCTTTTATGCACCATGCTGGTATGAGATAGTCCTTGGTTGATTTATAGAATGCACTTTGCACTTCACTTATATCTTTTGAGTATGGCTTTATAGAATGCTTCATGTGCTTCACTTATATCATTTGAAGTTTGGATTGCCTGTTTCTCTTCACATAGAAAACCGCCATTTGTAGAATGCTCTTTTGCTTCACTTATATTTATTAGAGCGTGGGCATATCTTTTGTAGAAAGAATTAAACTCTCTTGCTTCACTTATATCTATTTAGAGAGATGACAGGAACTAGTCATTCACATGGTTAGTCATAAAATCCTACATAAAACTTGTAGATCACTGAATATGATATGTTTGATTCCTTGCAATAGTTTTGCGATATAAAGATGGTGATATTAGAGTCATGCTAGTGGGTAGTTGTGGATTAGTAGAAATACTTGTGTTGAGGTTTGTGATTCCCGTAGCATGCACGTATGGTGAACCGTTATGTGATGAAGTCGGAGCATGATTTATTTATTGATTGTCTTCCTCATGAGTGGCGGTGAGGGACGAGCGATGGTCTTTTCCTACCAATCTATCCCCCTAGGAGCATGCGCGTAGTACTTTGTTTCAATAACTAATAGATTTTTGCAATAAGTATGTGAGTTCTTTATGACTAATGTTGAGTCCATGGATTATACGCACTCTCACCCTTCCACCATTGCTAGCCTCTCTAGTACCGCGCAACTTTCGCCGGTACCATAAACCCACCATATACCTTCCTCAAAACAGCCAGCGTACCTACCTATCATGGCATTTCCATATCCATTCCGAGATATATTGCCATGCAACTTGCATCATCATCACATACATGACTCGAGCATTCATTGTCATATTGCTTTGCATGATGGTAAGATAGCTAGCATGATATTTTCATGGCTTGTCTGTTTTTTGATATCTTTGCTACGCTAGATCATTGCACATCCCGGTACACCGCCGGAGGCATTCATATAGAGTCATATCTTTGTTCCAGATATCGAGTTGTAATATTGAGTTGTAAGTAAATAAAAGTGTGATGATCATCAGTATTAGAGCATTGCCCCAGTGAGGAAAGAATGATGGAGACTATGATTCCCCCACAAGTCGGGATGAGACTCCGGACTTTACAAAAAATAAAAGAGGCCAAAGAAGCCCAAATAAAAAACAGAGGCCAAAGAAGCCCACCAAAAAAATAAAAAATAATAATGAAAAAATGAGAGAAAAAGAGAGAAGGGGCAATGTTACTATCCTTTTACCACACTTGTGCTTCAGAGTAGCACCATGATCCTTCATATAGAGAGTCTCTTGAGTTATCACTTTCATATACTGGTGGGAATTTTCATTATAGAACTTGGCTTGTATATTCCGATGATGGGCTTCCTCAAATGCCCGAGGTCTTCATGAGCAAGCAAGTTGGATGCACACCCACTTAGTTTGCAGTTTGAGCTTTCATACACTTATAGCTCTTAGTGCATCCGTTGCATGGCAATCCCTACTCCTCACATTGACATCAATTGATGGGCATCTCCATAGCCCATTGATAAGCCGCGATGTGAGACTTTCTCCTTTTTTTCTTCTCCATACAACCTCCACCATCATATTCTATTCCACCTATAGTGCTATGTCCATGGCTCGCGCTCATGTATTGCGTGAAAGTTGAAAAGGTTTGAGAACATCAAAAGTATGAAACAATTGCTTGGCTTGTCATCGGGGTTGTGCATGATTTGAATATTTTGTGTGGTGAAGATGGAGCATAGCCAGACTATATGATTTTGTAGGGATAACTTTCTTTGGCCTTGTTATTTTGAAAAGACATGATTGCTTTATTAGTAGGCTTGAAGTATTATTGTTTTTATGTCAAAAGATAGACTATTGCTTTGAATCACTCATGTCTTAATATTCATGCCATGATTAGATACATGATCAAGATTATGCTAGGTAGCATTCCACATCAAAAATTATCTTTTTTATCATTTACCTACTCGAGGACGAGCAGGAATTAAGCTTGGGGATGCTGATACGTCTCCGTCGTATCTATAATTTTTGATTGTTCCATGCCAATATTATTGAACTTTCATATACTTTTGGCAACTTTTTATATTATTTTTGGGACTAACATATTGATCCAGTGCCCAGTGCCAGTTCCTGTTTGTTGCATGTTTTATGTTTCGCAGAAACCCCATATCAAACGGAATCCAAACGGGATAAAAATGGACGGAGAATATTTTTGGAATATTTGGAGAATATGGGAAGAAGAATCAACGCGAGACGGTGCCCGAGGTGGCCACGGGGCAGGGGCGCGCCTGCCCCCCTCGTGGGCCACCCGTAAGGCGGTTGTTGCTCTTCTTCGGCCGCAAGAAAGCTAAGTTTTAGGAAAAAATCACGGCGAATATTTCAGTCCAATCGGAGTTACGGATCTCCATATATATACGAAATGGTGAAAGGGCAGAAGACCAGAACGCAGAAACAGAGAGAGACAGATCTAACCTCGGAGGGGCTCTCGCCCCTCCCACGCCATGGAGGCCAAGGACCAGAGGGGAAACCCTTCTCCCATCTAGGGAGGAGGTCAAGGAAGAAGAAGACGAAGGGCCCCCCTCTCCCCTTCTCTTTCGGTGGCGCCGGAATGCTGCCGTGGCCATTATTGGTGTTGTCCTATGGTGCTCTCCGTGTTGCGCAAGCGTGAGGGATCCTCGCTGTAGGGTTTGCAATATGTTCATGATTTGCTTATGGTGGGTGGCGTGAGTGACAGAAGCACAGACCCGAGTAAGTAGGTTGTTGCGTATGGGATAAAGAGGACTTGATGCTTTAATGCTATGGTTGGGTTTTACCTTAATGATCTTTAGTAGTTGCGGATGCTTGCTAGAGTTCCAATCATAAGTGCATATGATCCAAGTAGAGAAAGTATGTTAGCTTATGGCTCTCCCTCAAATAAAATTGCAATAATGATTACCGGTCTAGTTATCGATTGCCTAGGGACAAATAACTTTCTCATGACAACAAGCTCTTTACTAAAACTAACTTAGTTGTGTCTTAATCTAAACAGCCCCTACTTTTTATTTACACGCTCTTTATTATCTTGCAAACCTATCCAAAGACACCTACAAAGTACTTCTAGTTTCATACTTGTTCTAGGTAAAGCGAACATCAAGCGTGCATAGAGTTGTATCGGTGGTCGATAGAACTTGAGGGAAGATTTGTTCTACCTTTAGCTCCGCGTTGGTTCGACACTCTTACTTATCGAAAGAGGCTATAATTGATCCCATATACTTGTGGGTTATCAATCAACATTAGTTCTCTGAGAATCCTGCTCAGTTCTCTTAGGATGACCCTCAGGATACAAAGGTTCCTGAGTCATTCTACCCCCTCTAGTCACAACTCTAACAACATTATTATTCTTCTTATTATTTAATTCATTGAGCAAATCATTTTGAGCTTTAAGTACTTGTTCTACTTGAGTGATGACAATAGAAGCATGTTTACTAATGAGTTTAAGTTCACCTTTAACTCTAGACATATAATCACCCAAGTGTTCAATCATATAAGCATTGCGTTTCAGTTGTCTACCAAAATAAGCATTAAAATGTTCTTGCTTAACCATAAAGTTATCAAACTCATCCAAACATTGGCTAGCAAACTTAGCAGGAGGGATTTCAGCTTTATCATATCTATAGAGAGAGTTTACCTTTACTACCTGTGTCGGGTTATTAAGACCGCGTGTTTCTTCAATAGGTGATGAATTAAGACCATGTAATTCTTCAATAGGAGGTAAATTCTTAACATCTTCAACTTTTATACCTTTTTCTTTCATAGATTTCTTTGCCTCTTGCATATCTTCAGGACTGAGAAATAGATTACCCCTTTTCTTCGGAGTTGGCTTAGGAGTTGGTTCAGGAAGTGTCCAATTATTTTCATTAGTCAACATATTATTCAATAGAATTTCAGCTTGATCAACAGTTCTTTCCCTGAAAACACAACCAACACAACTATCCAGGTGGTCTCTGGAAGCATCGGTTAGTCCATTATAAAAGATATCAAGTATTTCATTTTGCTTGAGAGGATGATCTGGAAAAGCATTAAGTAATTGGAGAAGCCTCCCCCAAGCTTGTGGGAGACTCTCTTCTTCAATTTGCGCGAAATTATATATTTCCCTTAAAGCAGCTTGTTTCTTATGAGCAGGGAAATATTTAGCAGAGAAGTAATAAATCATATCCTGGGGACTACGCACACAACCAGGATCAAGAGAATTAAACCATATCTTAGCATCACCCTTTAATGAGAACGGAAATAATTTAAGGATATAATAGTAGCAAGTTTTCTCATCATTAGTGAACAGGGTGGCTATATCATTTAATTTAGTAAGATGTGCCACAACAGTTTCAGATTCATAGCCATAGAAAGGATCAGATTCAACCAGAGTAATTATCTCAGGATCAAAAGAGAAATCATAATCTTTATCAGTAACAAAGCTAGGTGAAGTAGCATAAGCAGGTTCATATTTCATTCTAGCATTCAGAGATTTTTCTTTAAGCTTAACTAATAATTTCTTAAGATCAATCCTATCATTGCAAGCAAGATAGTCTCTAGCAGTTTCTTCATCCATAACATAACCCTCAGGCACAACAGGCAATTCATATCTAGGGGGAGAATCTTCATCATCACTTTCATCAATATTATCAGTTTCAATAATTTCATTCTCTCTAGCCCTAGCAAGTTGTTCATCAAGAAATTCACCTAGTGGCGCAGTAGTATCAAGCATAGAAGTAGTTTCATCATAAGTATCATGCATAGCTGAAGTGGCATCATCAATAACATGCGACATATAAGAGTTAATAGCAGGTGTAGGTGTCGTAAATTTACTCATAACAGAAGGTGAATCAAGTGCAGAGCTTGATGGCAGTTCCTTACCTCCCGTCGTAGTTGAGGGATAAATTTTGGTTTTCTCGTCTTTCAAGTTCCTCATAGTGACCAGCAGATATAAATCCCAAGTGACTCAAAGAATAGAGCTATGCTCCCGGCAACGGCACCAGAAAATAGTCCTGATAACCCACAAGTCTAGGGGATCGCAACAGTTTTCGAGGGTAGATTATTCAACCCAAATTTATTCATTCGACACAAGGGGAGCCAAAGAATATTCTCAAGTATTAGCAGTTGAGTTGTCAATTCCACCACACCTGGATAACTTAATATCTGCAGCAAGGTATTTAGTAGCAAAGTAATATGATAGCAGCGGTAACGGTAGCAAAAGTAAAGATAGCAGTTTTGTAGTAATTGTAACAGTGGCAACGGTAAAGTAACTAAGCGAAGAACAATATGTGAAAAGCTCGTAGGCATTGGATCGGTGATGGAGAATTATGCCGGATGCGATTATTCATGCAACAGTTATAACATAGGGTGACACAGAACTAGCTCCAATTCATCAATGTAATGTAGGCATGTATTCCGAATATAGTCATACGTGCTTATGGAAAAGAACTTGCATGACATCTTTTGTCCTACCCTCCCGTGGCAGCGGGGTCCTATTGGAAACTAAGGGATATTAAGGCCTCCTTTTAATAGAGTACCGGACCAAAGCATTAACACATAGTGAATACATGAACTCCTCAAACTACGGTCATCACCAGGAGTGGTCCCGATTATTGTCACTTCGGGGTTGTCGGATCATAACACATAGTAGGTGACTAATGATTTGCAAGATAGGATCAAGAACTCACATATATTCATGAAAACATAATAGGTTCAAATCTGAAATCATGGCACTCGGGCCCTAGTGACAAGCATTAAGCATAGCAAAGTCATAGCAACATCAATCTCAGAACATAGTGGATACTAGGGATCAAACCCTAACAAAACTAACTCGATTACATGATAAATCTCATCCAACCCATCACCGTCCAGCAAGACTATGATGAAATTACTCACGCACGGCGGTGAGCATCATGAAATTGGTGATGGACGATGGTTGATGATGACGATGGCGACGGATTCCCCTCTCCGGAGCCCCGAACGGTCTCCAGATCAGCCCTCCCGAGAGAGATTAGGGCTTGGCGGCGGCTCCGTATCGTAAAACGCGATGAATCCTTCTCTTTGATTTTTTTCTCCCCGAACGTGAATATATAGAGTTGGATTTGAGGTCGGTGCAGCTCCAGGGGGCCCACGAGGCAGGAGGCGCGCCCGGAGGGGGGGGGGGGTAGGCGCGCCCCCACCCTCGTGGACAGGGTGTGGGCCCCCAGGCTTGATTCTTTCGCTAGTATTTTTTATTATTTCCAAAAATAATCTCCGTTGATTTTCAGGTCATTCAGAGAACTTTTATTTCTACACAAAAATAACACCATGGCAATTCTGCTGAAAATAGCGTCAGTCCGGGTTAGTTCCATTCAAATCATGCAAGTTAGAGTCCAAAACAAGGGCAAGAGTATTTGGAAAAGTAGATACGACGGAGACGTATCAGCGGTCCCTCGGTTGCAAGCTTGACGGCGTCCATCTTCGCCCACTGCACCTTGACACGGGCGAAGGCCATCCGCGCACCTTCAATACAGACCAATCGCTTCACGGCATCAAGCCAAGGGCAGGCGCTGACCAGCCGCTTCACGAGACCAAAGTAGCTACTGGGCATGGGTTCGGCGGGCCAAAGACGGATTATCAAATCCCTCATGGCCAATTCAGCCACCCTATGCAGTTCGGTCCATTGCTTCAGCTGATCGCTGAGGGGCACATGATGCTCTGGCGCAAGGTACTGCGACTAGAACAGCTTCTCCGTTGAGCTCCCCTCTTCGGCCCGGAAGAACTGCATGACATCAGGAACACTCCGGGGCAGGTCCGCAAACACTCCAGGAGAACTCCAAATCCCTGGACATCGCTTGCCTCTTGGATCTCCTGGACATCGCTTTGGGCTTCGGCCCGGGCTTCTTGTGCACTTTGGAGTGCCTTGGCAAGTGCAGCATTTTGCTCTGAACTCTTGCGCTCTAAGGACTCGCATTTGCCTATGGCATCCTTGAGCTCTTGCTGGACTTCTTCCAATCGCGATTCATGTTTAAGGCGGGAGGCTCGCTCCTCCTCCGCCTCCTTCTTTGCCTCGGCCAGCGCACTCTTGAGGGCCTCTACCTCAGACGTGTCAACTGCAAACATAATTAGAAATTCATTCAGATAACACATAAGAGCTGACACCATTTCAGACATGTTTTCAGTATCACATACCTTATTTTTCTTCTAACTTCCGCCTTAGCTCGGATGCTTCGGCAGCATGGGCAGCTGACGCCTGTTTTGTAGTCTATTTGTTCAAACAGACATGTATGTTAACCCCCTGCGTGAGTTATTAGATCATCTGTTCAGTTTTTCTTTCCGAACACCGAACAGAGTCTCAGGGGCTACTATCTATACACGTGCATTCTTTAATACAACTAAAAGATACTGTAAAGCACATACCTCAAAGCCTCTTAAAAGGCTAGTGTTGGCTTCACTCAGTCCGCTTTTCGCGGACTGAACCTTTTCAATCACCGTACCCATAAGGGTACGATGTTCTTCCACAATGATGGCGCCCTGGAGCGCTCTCATCAGAGTGTCCGGCGCCTCCGCATTGACAGAGGACGCCGGTGTTGTAGGCGCGCCCCCTTCTGGTAAAGAGGGTTGCTCCTCTGTGTCCGGAACTGTGTGGGTTTCCGGAATGACATTTGGTTGGGGGCCAAACTGGACATGGCCCCCGTCTCCAGTCTCCATGGGGCTCGGTTCCCCCATGTTCTCGACAGCCGAGGTATCACCCTTCGGTACCATCTTGGCAGCCTCCGGTACCTCTCCCTGTTCCGGAAGGGTCCTTTGGGAGGACACCTCGGTGTTATCCACGGCAGTGGGGGAGGAAGCTGGTGGAGGCAAATCGCTCTCCATCATGTTCGGACCCAGCGAATTCCCGAAAGAGGAGGATCGCTGGGGGGGGGACCTTAACCGGACTGTAGCATACAATTTAAATGCATTACAACTATAAGCCAGAAAAGCCGGACATATATATACCTTTGAGTACTTACAATCCGGCCAGGGGCTTCGGCCTGGGGCGCCACTCGTCGGCATCCGATTCAGAGTCATCCGTAAGGGACGTCCTCCCTTTCTTGGATGCCTCCGCCTCTAGATCGGCGGAGGCTGCCCTTTTCTTCTTCTCCCCCTTAGGGGGGGAGTTGCTCTCTTCCTCCTCCTCTTCCTCTTCGTCAGGGGAGGAGAGGGTTTCGGTGTCCTCGGACATTACGGCCGAAGCACCCTTATGGCGGAGGCCGCTCTTGGCCTCCTTGCCCTTCTCCTTGGCTTTCTTTTCCGGCGCCTGGTATGGCGCCGGGACCAGCATCCTCGTCAATAGAGGAATAGCTGGGTCTTTGGGCAGCGGAGCCGGACAGTGAATCCGGTCCGCTTTCTTTGTCCAGCCCTGCAAAAGTAAATGGAGGGTTTAGTGTGCTCCTTGGATCCAGAAAGTAAGGTTATCAAAGAGCTTACGGGGGTCGCAGCGTGGGTGCTGTCGTAGCCGAGGTCTTCGGTTGTCTCCGACCATGACTTCTGCGTCTTGAAGAGCAGCTTCCACATGTCTTTGTGCTTCGTGCCGAAGAACTACTGCAGGGTCCAGGGACCGGCTGGGTTGAACTTCCACATGGGCTCTTGACACGCCTGACTGGGGAGGATCCGGCGGAACAACGTCACCTGGATCACGCTAGCGAGGATGGTATTTTTATCTGCCATGCTCTTGATTCGCTTCTGCAGCACCGTTACCTCGTCAGACGATGCCCAGTCCAGGCCCTTGTTGAGCCAGGATGCCAGCCACATTAGGGGTCTGGACTTGAACTCCGCAGGAGCAGCCCATGTGGAGTCACGGGGCTCTGTGACATAGAACCACCCCTGCTGCCATCCCTTCACGGTCTCCACGAAGGTGCCCTGGGGCCAAGTGACGTTGGGCAGTTTTCTCACCATAGCGCCACCGCAATACGCGTGCTGGCCATCCACCACTTTCGGCTTCACATTGAAGACCTTGAGCCATAGGCTGAAGTGGGGGGAAATGCGGAGGAATGCCTCACATATGACGATAAAGGCCGAAATGTTGAGGAAAGAATTTGGGTCTAGATCATGGAAATCTAGCCCGTAGTAAAACATGAGGCCGCGGATGAAAGGATGAAGGGGAAACCCCGGTCCGCGAAGAAAATGACGGATAAACACTACCCTCTCGCCAGGCTTTGGAGTGGGGTGAAGGAAATATGCCCTAGAGGCAATAATAAAGTACTATATATTTCCTTATATCATGATAAATGTTTATTATTCATGCTAGAATTGTATTAACCGGAAACATAATACATGTGTGAATATATAGACAAACAGAGTGTCACTAGTATGCCTCTACTTGACTAGCTCGTTAATCAAAGATGGTTATGTTTCCTAGCCATAGACATAAGTTGTCATTTGATTAACGAGATCACCTCATTAGGAGAATGACGTGATTGACTTGACCCATTCCGTTAGCTTAGCACTCGATCGTTTAGTATGTTGCTATTGCTTTCTTCATGACTTATACATGTTCCTATGACTATGAGATTATGCAACTCCCGTTTACCGGAGGAACACTTTATGTGCTACCAAACGTCACAACGTAAATGGGTGATTATAAAGGTGCTCTACAGGTGTCTCCAAAGGTACTTGTTGGGTTGGCGTATTTCGAGATTAGGATTTGTCACTCCGATTGTCGGAGAGGTATCTCTGGGCCCACTCGGTAATGCACATCACTATAAGCCTTGCAAGCATTGTGACTAATGAGTTAGTTGCGGGATGATGTGTTACGGAACGAGTAAAGAGACTTGCCGGTAACGAGATTGAACTAGGTATCGAGATACCGACGATCAAATCTCGGGCAAGCAACATACCGGTGACAAAGGGAACAACGTATGTTGTTATGCGGTCTGACCGATAAAGATCTTCGTAGAATATGTGGGAGCCAATATGGGCATCCAGGTCCCGCTATTGGTTATTGACCGGAGACGTGTCTCGGTCATGTCTACATAGTTCTCGAACCCGTAGGGTCCGCACGCTTAACGTTACGATGACAGTTTTATTGAGTTTTGATGTACCGAAGGAGTTCGGAGTCCCGGATGAGATCGGGGATATGACGAGGAGTCTCGAAATGGTCGAGACGTAAAGATCGATATATTGGATGACTATATTCAGACTTCGGAAAGGTTCCGAGTGATTCGGGTATTTTTCGGAGTACCGGAGAGTTACGGGAATTCGTATTGGGCCTTAATGGGCCATACGGGAAAGGAGAGAAAGGCCTCAAAAGGTGGCCGCACCCCTCCCCATGGTCTGGTCCGAATTGGACTAGGGAAGGGGGGCGCACCCTTCCTTCTTTCTCCTTCCCCCTTCCCTTCTCCTACTCCCACAAGGAAAGGAGGAGTCCTACTCCTTGTGGGAGTAGGACTCCCCCCTATGGCGCGCCTCTCCCCTTGGCCGGCTGCCTTCCCCTTGCTCCTTTATATACGGCGGCAGGGGGGCACCCCAGAGACACAACAATTGATCCTTGAGATCTCTTAGCCGTGTGCGGTGCCCCCCTCCACCATATTACACCTCGATAATACCGTTGCGGAGCTTAGGCGAAGCCCTGCGTCGGTGGAACATCATCATCGTCACCACGCCGTCGTGCTGACGAAACTCTCCCTCAACACTCGGCTGGATCGGAGTTCGAGGGACGTCATCGAGCTGAACGTGTGTAGAACTCGGAGGTGCCGTACGTTCGGTACTTGATCGGTCGGATCGTGAAGACGTACGACTACATCAACCGCGTTGTGATAACGCTTCCGCTATCGGTCTACGAGGGTACGTGGACAACACTCTCCCCTCTCGTTGCTATGCATCACCATGATCTTGTGTGTGCGTAGGAATTTTTTTGAAATTACTACGTTCCCCAACAGTGGCATCCGAGCCTGGTTTTATGCGTTGATGCTATGCACGAGTAGAACACAAGTGAGTTGTGGGCGATATAAGTCATACTGCTTACCAGCATGTCATACTTTGGTTCAGCGGTATTGTGAGATGAAGCGGCCCGGACCGACATTACGCGTACGCTTACGCCAGACTGGTTTCACCGTTGTGAGCACTCGTTGCTTAAAGGTGACTGGCGGGTGTCTGTCTCTCTCACTTTAGTTGAACCGAGTGTGGCTACGCCCGGTCCTTGCGAAGGTTAAAACAGCACCAACTTGACAAACTATCGTTGTGGTTTTGATGCGTAGGTAAGAACGGTTCTTGCTAAGCCCGTAGCAGCCACGTAAAAACTTGCAACAACAAAGTAGAAGACGTCTAACTTATTTTTGCAGGGCATGTTGTGATGTGATATGGTCAAGACATGATGTGATATAATTTGTTGTATGAGATGATCATGTTTTGTAACCGAGTTATCGGCAACTGGCAGGAGCCATATGGTTGTCGTTTTATTGTATGCAATGCAATTGCCATGTAATGCTTTACTTTATCAAGGTGTCGCGCCGGTGACGATGGTGATCATGACGGTGCTTCGGAGATGGAGATCACAAGCACAAGATGATGATGGCCATATCATATCACTTATATTGATTGCATGTGATGTTAATCCTTTATGCATCTTATCTTGCTTTGTTTGACGGTAGCATTATAAGATGATCCTTCACTAAATTATCAAAATATAAGTGTTCTCCCTGAGTATGCACCGTTGCGAAAGTTCTTCGTGCTGAGACACCACGTGATGATCGGGTGTGATAGGCTCTACGTTCAAATACAACGGGTGCAAAACAGTTGCACACGCGGAATACTCAGGTTAAACTTGACGAGCCTAGCATATAACAGATATGGCCTCGGAACACGGAGACCGAAAGGTCGAGCGTGAATCATATAGTAGATATGATCAACATAGTGATGTTCACCGTTGAAACTACTCCATCTCACGTGATGATCGGACATGGTTTAGTTGATATGGATCACGTGATTACTTAGAGGATTAGAGGGATGTCTATCTAAGTGGGAGTTCTTAAGTAATATGATTAATTGAACTTAAATTTATCATCAACTTAGTCCTGATAGTATTTTGCAAATTATGTTGTAGATCAATAGCTCGCGTTGTTGCTTCCCTGTTTTATTTTTGATATGTTCCTAGAGAAAATTATGTTGAAAGATGTTAGTAGCAAAGATGCCGATTGGATCCGTGATCTGAGGATTATCCTCGTTGCTGCACAGAAAAATTATGTCCTTGATGCACCGCTAGGTGACAGACCTATTGCAGGAGCAGATGCAGACGTTATGAACGTTTGGCTAGCTCAATATGATGACTACTTGATAGTTTAGTGCACCATGCTTAACGGCCTAGAATCGGGACTTCAAAGACGTTTTGAACGTCATGGACCATATGAGATGTTCCAGGAGTTGAAGTTAATATTTCAAGCAAATACCCGAGTTGAGAGATATGAAGTCTCCAACAAGTTCTATAGCTAAAAGATGGAGGAGAATCGCTCAACTAGTGAGCATGTGCTCAGATTGTCTGGGTACTACAATCGCTTGAATCAAGTGGGAGTTAATCTTCCAGATAAAATAGTGATTGACAGAATTCTCTAGTCACCATCACCAAGTTAGTAGAACTTCGTGATGAACTATAGTATGCAAGGGATGACGAAAGTAATTCCCGAGCTCTTCGTGATGCTGAAATCGACGAAGGTAGAAATCATGAAAAACATCAAGTGTTGATGGTTGACGAGACCACTAGTTTCAAGAAAAGGGCAAAGGGAAGAAGGGGAACTTCAAGAAGAACGGCAAGCAAGTTGCTGCTCAAGTGAACAAGCCTAAGTCTGGTCCTAAACCTGAGACTAAGTGCTTCTACTGCAAAGGGACTGGTCACTGGAAGCGGAACTACCCCAACTATTTGGTGGCTAAGAAGGATGGCAAACTGAACAAAGGTATATTTGATATACAGATTATTGATGTGTACTTTACTAGTGTTTATAGCAACCCCTCGGTAATTGATACTGGTTCAGTTGCTAAGAGTAGTAACTCGAAATGGGAGTTGCAGAATAAACAGAGACTAGTAAAAGTGAACAAAGGTATATTTGATATACAGATTATTGATGTGTACTTTACTAGTGTTTATAGCAACCCCTCGGTAATTGATACTGGTTCAGTTGCTAAAGAGTAGTAACTCGAAAACGGGAGTTGCAGAATAAACAGAGACTAGTAAAAGGCGAGGTGACGATGTGTGTTGGAAGTAGTTCCAAGATTGATATGATTATCATCGCACACTCCCTGTACTTTCGGGATTAGTGTTGAAACTAAATAAGTGTTATTTGGTGTTTGCGTGGAGCATGAATATGATTTGATCATGTTTATTGCAATACGGTTATTCATTTAAATTAGAGAACAATTGTTGTTCTGTTTACATGAATAAAACCTTCTATGGTCATACACACCAACGAAAATGGTTTGTTGGATCTCGATCGTAGTGATACACATATTCATAATATTGAAGCCAAAAGATGCAAAGTTAATAATGATAGTGCAACTTATTTGTGGCACTGCCGTTTAGGTCATATTGGTGTAAAGCGCATGAAGAAACTCCATACTGATGGGATTTTGGAATCACTTGATGCTTGCGAACCGTGCCTCGTGGGCAAAATGACTAAAATGCCGTTCTCCGGAACTATGGAGAGAGCAACAGATTTGTTGGAAATCATTCATATAGATGTATGTGGTCCGATGAATATTGAGGCTCGTAGCACGTATCATTATTTTCTGACCTTCACAGATGATTTGAGCAGATATGGGTATATCTACTTAATGAAACAAGAGTCTGAAACATTTGAAAAGTTCATATAATTTCAGAGTGAAGCAGAAAATCATCGTAACAAGAAAATAAAGTTTCTACGATCTGATCGTGGAGAAGAGTATTTAAGTTACGAGTTTGGCCTTCAGTTAAAAAATGTGGAATAGTTTCACAAATTCATGCCACCTGGAACACCACAACATAATGGTGTGTCCGAACGTCATAACCGTACTTTATTGGATATAGTGCAATCTATGATGTCTCTTACCAATTTACCACTAATCGTTTTGGGGGTTATGCATTAGAGACAGCTGCATTCACGTTAAATAGGGCACCATCAAAATCCGTTGAGACGACGCCTTATGAACTGTGGTTTGGCAAGAAACCAAAGTTGTCGTTTCTTAAAATTTTGGGGTTGCGATGCTTATGTGAAAAAGTTTCATCCTGATAAGCTCAAACCCAAATCGGAGAAATGTGTCTTCATAGGATACCCAAAGGAGACAGTTGGGTACACCTTCTATCACAGATCCGAAGGTAAGACATTCGTTGCTAAGTATGGATCCTTTCTAGAGAAGGAGTTTCTCTCGAAAGATGTGAGTGGGAGGAAAGTAGAACTTGATGAGGTAACTGTACCTGCTCCCTTATTGGATCACAGAAATCTGTTCCTGTGACTTCTACACCAATTAGTGAGGAAGTTAATGATGATGATCATGTAACTTCAGATCAAGTTACTACCAAACCTCGTAGGTAAACCAGAGTAAGATCCGCACCAGTGTGGTACGGTAATCCTGTTCTGGAGGTTATGTTACTAGACCATGACGAACCTACGAACTATGAAGAAGCGATGGTGAGCCCAGATTCCGCAAAATGGCTTGAGGCCATGAAATCTGAGATGAGATCCATGTATTAAGAACAAAGTATGGACTTTGATTGACTTGCCCAATGATCGGCGAGCCATTGAGATTAAATGGATCTTCAAGAGGAAGACGGATGCTGATAGTAGTGTCACTATCTACAAAGCTAGAATTGTCGCAAAAAGGTTTTCGAGAAGTTCAAGATGTTGACTACGATGAGAGATTCTCACTCGTATCTATGCTTAACTCTGTCTGAATCATGTTAGTAATTGCCGCATTTTATGAAATCTGGCAAATGGATAAACAAAACTACATTCCTTAATGGATTTATTAAAGAAAAGTTGTATATGATGCAACCAGAAGGTTTTGTCAATCCTAAAGGTGCTAACAAAATATGCAAGCTCCAGCGATCCATCTATGGATTGGTGCAAGCATCTCGGAGTTGGAATATACACTTTGATAAGTTGATCAAAGGATATAGTGTTATACAGACTTGCGGTGAAGCCTGTATTTACAAGAAAGTGAGTGGGAGCACTACAGCATTTCTGATAGGTATATGTGAATGACATATTGTTAATCAGAAATAATGTAGAATTATTCTGAAAAGCATAAAGGAGTGTTTGAAAGGAGTTTTTCAAAGATAGACCTCGGTGAAGCTGCTTACATATTGAGCATCAAGATCTATAGAGATAGATGAAGACGCTTGATAAGTTTTTCAATGAGTACATACCTTAACAAGATTTTGAAGTAGTTCAAAATAGAACAGTCAAAGAAAGAGTTCTTGCCTGTGTTACAAGGTGTGAAATTGAGTAAAGACTCAAAGCCCGACCACGGCAAAAGATAGAAAGAGAATGAAAGTCATTCCCTATGCCTTGGCCATAGGTTCTATAAAGTATGCCATGCTGTGTACCAGATCTATTGTATACCCTACAGTGATTTTGGCAAGGGAGTACAATAGTGATCTAGGAGTAGATCACTGAACAGCGGTCAAAATTATCCTTAGTGGAATAAGGATATGTTTCTCGATTATGGAAGTCACAAAAGGTTCGTTGTAAAGGGTTACGTCGATGTAAGTTTTGACACTAAATCTAGATGACTCTAAGTCTCGGTCTAGATACATATTGAAAGTGGGAGCAATTAGCTAGAGTAGCTCCGTGCAGAGCATTAGACATAGATATTTGCAAAATACTTACGGATCTGAATGTGACAGACTCGTTGACTAAAATTATCTCACAATCAAAACATGATCACACCTTAGTACTTTTTGGGTGTTAATCACATAGCGATGTGAACTAGATTATTGACTCTAGTAAACCCTTTGAGTGTTGATCACATAGAGATGTGAACTAGATTATTGACTCTAGTGCAAGTGGGAGACTGAAGGAAATATGCCCTAGAGGCAATAATAAAGTATTATATATTTCCTTATATCATGATAAATGTTTATTATTCATGCTAGAATTGTATTAACCGGAAACATAATACATGTGTGAATATATAGACAAACAGAGTGTCACTAGTATGCCTCTACTTGACTAGCTCGTTAATCAAAGATGGTTATGTTTCCTAGCCATAGACATAAGTTGTCATTTGATTAACGAGATCACCTCATTAGGAGAATGATGTGATTGACTTGACCCATTCCGTTAGCTTAGCACTCGATCGTTTAGTATGTTGCTATTGCTTTCTTCATGACTTATACATGTTCCTATGACTATGAGATTATGCAACTCCCGTTTACCGGAGGAACACTTTGTGTGCTACCAAACGTCACAACGTAAATGGGTGATTATAAAGGTGCTCTACAGGTGTCTCCAAAGGTACTTGTTGGGTTGGCGTATTTCGAGATTAGGATTTGTCACTCCGATTGTCGGAGAGGTATCTCTGGGCCCACTCGGTAATGCACATCACTATAAGCCTTGCAAGCATTGTGACTAATGAGTTAGTTGCGGGATGATGTGTTACGGAACGAGTAAAGAGACTTGCCGGTAACGAGATTGAACTAGGTATCGAGATACCGACGATCAAATCTCGGGCAAGCAACATACCGGTGACAAAGGGAACAACGTATGTTGTTATGCGGTCTGACCGATAAAGATCTTCATAGAATATGTGGGAGCCAATATGGGCATCCAGGTCCCGCTATTGGTTATTGACCGGAGACGTGTCTCGGTCATGTCTACATAGTTCTCGAACCCGTAGGGTCCGCACGCTTAACGTTACGATGACAGTTTTATTGAGTTTTGATGTACCGAAGGAGTTCGGAGTCCCGGATGAGATCGGGGATATGACGAGGAGTCTCGAAATGGTCGAGACGTAAAAATCGATATATTGGACGACTATATTCGGACTTCGGAAAGGTTCCGAGTGATTCGGGTATTTTTCGGAGTACCGAAGAGTTACGGGAATTCGTATTGGGCCTTAATGGGCCATACGGGAAAGGAGAGAAAGGCCTCAAAAGGTGACCGCACCCCTCCCCATGGTCTGGTCCGAATTGGACTAGGGAAGGGGGGCGCACCCTTCCTTCTTTCTCCTTCCCCCTTCCCTTCTCCTACTCCCACAAGGAAAGGAGGAGTCCTACTCCCGGTGGGAGTAGGACTCCCCCCTATGGCGCGCCTCTCCCCTTGGCCGGCTGCCTTCCCCTTGCTCCTTTATATACGGCGGCAGGGGGGCACCCCAGAGACACAACAATTGATCCTTGAGATCTCTTAGCCGTGTGCAGTGCCCCCCTCCACCATATTACACCTCGATAATACCGTTGCGGAGCTTAGGCGAAGCCCTGCGTCGGTGGAACATCATCATCGTCACCACGCCGTCGTGCTGACGAAACTCTCCCTCAACACTCGGCTGGATCGGAGTTCGAGGGACGTCATCGAGTTGAACGTGTGTAGAACTCGGAGGTGCCGTACGTTCGGTACTTGATCGGTCGGATCGTGAAGACGTACGACTACATCAACCGCGTTGTGATAACGCTTCCGCTATCGGTCTACGAGGGTACGTGGACAACACTCTCCCCTCTCGTTGCTATGCATCACCATGATCTTGTGTGTGCATAGGAATTTTTTTGAAATTACTACGTTCCCCAACATGGGGATGATCTGCTTTTTGGCTGGAAGCCGGTGGGCGATATCCTTGGCCAGGTACCCCGCTTCCCGGAGTTCCTTGATGTTTTTCTCCATGACGGAGGAAGCCATCCACTTGCCCTGCGCTCCGGATCCGGACATGGCTGGAGTACTTTCTGGGAATGCAGAGGATTGAAGCTTGGGCGCTGGAGCTTGAGGACAGATAGAGTGAGGAAGGGGAAGGTGTGGGGTAAAAAGGGGGAATCTTATCTCCTTATAAAGGCAGTGAACATCATGCGTCCCCCACGAGCCTTAAAGCTCGCCTATTTCCAAGGGGTCGTGCGAAACGGCACGGTTGGGTTTCCCAAACCCGTATTGATGAGAATCCCATAATAAGGGGGCACGATCTCTGCTTTGACAAGACGTGTCGTCGGGTGTTTGCGTCTCAAAACGTGAAACGGGAGGCCAAAAAACGGTTTGAAATAATAGAATGGCCGGACGTAATGTCTCACCGGTGAAATCTTCAGAAGACAGAACTTATCTGTATTCTGCCCTTGTAATCCAGAGGTATGGCTGTTGTACAGAGCCGGATATAGTACTGACGATCAACCGCTTTGAAGTGTTCGGAGGAGGAACCCGCCTTGCAATGCCGAAGACAATCTGCGCGCCGGACACATCGTCATTGAAGACTGGTTCAGGGGCTACTGAGGGAGTCCTGGATTATGGGGTCCTCGGGTGTCCGGGCTATATGACGTGGGCCGGACAGATGGGCCGTGAAGATACAAGATAGAAGTCCTTCCCTCGTGTCCAGATGGGACTCTCCTTGGCGTGGAAGGCAAGCTTACCGTGCGGATATGAAGATTCCTTTCTCTATAAACCGACTATGTACAACCCTAGCCCCCTCCGGTGTCTATATAAACCGGAGGGTTTAGTCCTTAGAGGCAATCACAATCATAATCATATAGGCTAGACATCTAGGGTTTAGCCATTACGATCTCGTGGTAGATCAACTCTTGTAACCCCTATACTCATTAAAGTCAATCAAGCAGGATGTAGAGTATTACCTCCATCAAGAGGGCCCGAACCTGGGTAAAACATTATGTCCCCTGTCTCCTGTTACCATCGATCCTTAGATGCACAGTTCGGGACCCCCTACCCGAGATCTGCCGGTTTTGACACTGACACCCCCTCGATCTAGACGCCCACCGCCACGCCCCGAAATACGCGTCCCTTGCTGTTCTCGGTCGCCAGGTTCTGGGAGAACCACGGAGGAGGCGGAGAGGACGGCCCATCAGCCGCAGGGACGCGCATCTGACTGTTTAGACGGTTGTGGTCAATCGACGGAGGTGGGAGCTCAACGTCGCTGATTGCTTGTATCTGCCTTGGTATTTTCCCGAAGAGGAGAGGATGATGCAGCACAACAACGATAAGTATTTCCCTCAGTTATGAAACCAAGGTTATCAATCCAATAGGAGAACCAAGCAATGATATGTCTCCAACGTATCTATAATTTTTGATTGTTCCATGCTGTTATATTATAATTCTTGGATGTTTTACAATCATTTTACAAGCATTTTATATCATTCTTTGGGACTAACCTATTGAAACAGTGCCAAGTGCCAATTGTTGTTTACTGCTTGTTTTTTACATCATAGAAAATCAATATCAAACGGATTCCAAATGCAGCGAAACTTTTTGTGGATTTTTTTGGACCATAAGACACCAGATCGGCCAGAGAAGTACCTGGGGAGTACCCCGAGGGGGGCACAACCCACCAGGGCGCGCCCAGGTGGGTTGTGCCCACCTCGGTGGCATTCCGCACCGCCTCTCCGCTCTATAAATACCTCCTTGCTCCAGAAACCCTAGTGGAGTCGACGAAAATCAATTCCAGCCGCCGCAAGTTCCATAAACCATAGATCCAATCTAGACACCATCACGGAGGGGTTCATCATCCTCATTGGTGCCTCTCTGATGATGCGTGAGTAGTTCATTGTAGACGTACGGGTCTGTAGTTAGTAGCTATATTGCTTCCTCCCTCTCTTTTGATTCTCAATACAACGGTCTCTTGGAGATCTATTTGATGTAATGACTCTTTGCGGTGTGTTTGTTGGGATCCGATGAATTGTGAGTTTATGATCGGATTTGCCTTGATTTAATATCAACCCCACGCTATTGCTCCCCAGCAACGGCGCCAAAAAAGAGCTTGATAATCCCCAAGTGCAGGGAATCATCGTAGCAATTCCCAATGGTGGAAGTGATAAGTATGGAGTGTCGAACCCACAAGGAGCTAAAGGTAAGATCAATATTCTCTCCAGTCCTATCTGCCACTGATACGACTCTACATACACCGAACGTTTGCTTCCAACTAGAAACGAGAAATAAAACTACGTTGTGGGTATGAAGAGGATAACTTTGCATGATATCGGAGAGCTTAAAACATAAAAGTAGGTGCTGTTATCATAAAGTTAGAATGTATTACTAAATATTATAAATAGCGAGTGTGGAATAATGATGGGTCTGTGTGCGGAATTATCCTAGGCAATCGTTAACAAGACTGGTAACCACTATTGCAATTTCATATGAGGGAGAGGCATAAGCTAACATACTTTCTCTTTTTGGATCATATGCACTTGTGATTGGAACTCTAGCAAGCATCCGCAACTATTAAAGGTCATTAAGGTAAAACCCAACCATAGCATTAAAGCATCAAGTCCTCTTTATTCCCATATGCAACAACCCCCTTACTCGGGTTTCTGTTTCAGTCACTCACCAACCCACTATAAGCGAATCATGAATATATTGCAACACCCTATAGCGGGAATCCCTCATGCTTGCGCGACACGGAGGGCACCATAGGACAGCACCAAAATAAAACATACAACTCATACCAATCTAGATCATCAATCAACCCAAAGACAAAGGATATCTACTCAAACCATCATAGGATGGCAACACATCATTGGATCATAATATGTGGCATAAAGCACCATGTTCTAGTAGGGATTTCAGCGGGGTGCGGGAGAGTGGACCGCGTAAAATAGATGAGGATGGTGATGATGATGGTGATGTTGATGAAGACGAGCACCGTGGTGATGATTCCCCTCCCGATGGCACTCCGGTGCCACCGAGAGAGAGGAGGAGAGGTTCTCCCCCTTGTGCTTCCTCCTCCATGGCCTCCCCCCTAGATGGGGAGAGGTTCTCCCTCTGGTCCTTGGCCTTCATGGCGATGATGGCCCCTCCGGGATCCTCCTCCATGGCCTCTGGTGATGATGGCCCCCTCCGGCAGGGTGCCAGAGAGGGCCTAGATTGATTTCTCGTGGCTACAGAGGCTTGCGGCGGCGGAACTTCCGATCTAGGTTATTTTCTGGGGGTTTCTGTATTTATAGGAATTTTTGGCATTAGTTTCACGTCAGGGGGGGTCTCCGAGTAGTCCACGAGGCAGGGGCCCATGCCCAGGGGGGTGGGCGCGCCCCCACCCTCGTGGACAGCCCGGGACTCTTCTGGCCCAACTCTTTTGCTCCAGGGGCTTTTTTTGGTCCATAAAAAATCAACAAAAATTGGCACGTCAATTGGACTCCGTTTGGTATTCCTTTTCTGTAAAACTCAAAAACAAGGAAAAAACAGAAACTGGCACTGGGCTCTAGGTTAATAGGTTAGTCCCAAAAATCATATAAAATAGCATATAAATGCATATAAAACATCTAACATGGATAATATAATAGCATGAATACTTCATAAATTATAGATACATTGGAGACATATCAGCATCCCCAAGCTTAATTCCTGCTCGTCCTCGAGTAGGTAAATGATAAAAGAAATAATTTATGAAGTGTGAATGCTAGCAGGTGCACAAGTATGATCAATGATAATTTCAATCACCTTTTCTAGCATCATTATATGTCATAACAGTAGCTCATCTCATAAAACTTTTCATGATCAAGTAACAAGCTATTCACATGTTAAAGTATAGATCGTAAACTTTCTTGAACACTAGCAAACAATATTCTCAGTCATCAAACAATTGCAATTCATCTTATTTTCAGGAAGGTTCTATGTCAGAGCTTTGATTAAGCAAACTCCACATACTCAACTATCATTTAATCTTTCACAATTGCTAACACTCACGTGATATTTATGGGTTCAAAGTTTTAATCGGACACAGAGAAAGATAGGGGCTTATAGTTTTGCCTCCCAACCTTTTACCTCAAGGGTAATGTCAAAATAATAACTCCTGAAAACCTACATCCAAGTGGATATATATATATCCGGATCACTCCAACACAAAGTGCTTGCCAAAGGAAAAAGTGTAAAAAGGAAAGGTGATGATCACCATGACTCTTGTATAAGGGTAGAAGGTAAAAGTAAAAGATAGGCCCTTCGCAGAGGGAAGTAGAGGTTGTCATGCGCTTTTATGGTTGGATGCACAAAATCTTAATGCAAAAGAATGTCACTTTATATTGCCCCTTGTGATAAAGACCTTTATTATGCGGTCCGTCGCTTTTATTTCTTCCCTATCACAAGTTCGTATAAAGCTTATTCTCTTCGCACTAATAGATCATACATATTTAAGGAGCAATTTTTATTGCATGCACCAATGACAACTTACTTGAAGGATCTTACTCAATCCTTAGGTAGGTATGATGGACTCTCATGGCAAAACTAGTTTAAGGGATGTTTGGAAGCACAAGTAGTATTTCTACTTGGTGCAAAGAATTTGGCTAGCATGAGAGGGAAAGGCAAGCCCAACATGTTGGATGATCCAAGACAATATAACATTTCGGATATAGGAAAACATAACCCATTAAGTTGTCTTCCTTGTCCAACATCAACCTTTTAGCATTTCATATTTTAACGAGTGCTCACAATTACAAAAGATGTCCAAGATAGTATATTTATATGTGAAATCTCTCTTCCTTCAATATTCTTTCATGAATTGTTCAAGTGACCAATTCTGCGCTTGCTAACTTTCAATAAGTTTACTACCTATACTTATTCTGTGTGAGGTCATTACTCCCCATGGTATAAGCATATGAAACATATATACATTCAGATTTATGATATTCAATTCATTCAATCGTTTACTCATAGGATATATGTGAAGCACGTGAGTAAATGACAAACTACTCCAAAAGACATAAGTGAAGAACACTGAGTAGTCAAATAATTAACTAGCATGGGAGGATTCTTTTTCATTCAAGATTTCAGATCTAATGATTTTATTCAAAAATCAAGTAAAATTGAAAATACGCTCCAAGCAAAACACATATCATGTGATGAATAAAAATATAGCTCCGAGTAAGGTATACCGATAGTTTTGAAGACGAAAGAGGGGATGCCTTCCGGGGCATCCCCAAGCTTAGGCGCATGAGTCTTCCTTGAATATTACCTTGGGGTGCCTTGGGCATCCCCAATCTTAGGGTCTTTCCACTCCTTATTCTCCTCATATCGTTATCTCATCCAAAGCTTGAAAACTTCAATCACACAAAACTTAACGGAACTTCGTGAGATAGGTTAGTATGATAAAGAGTAAACCATTCACTTTGGTACTGTCCGAGACAAGGTTCATAATTGTTCTCGCACAATGCCTACTGTACCATATCATTTCTACAATTTATATTGAGAAATATAGGCCATAGAAACTAGAAAACAAGCAAACTATGCAATGAAAACATAATCTGTCAGAAACAGAACAATCTGTAATGATCTGAACAGTAACCATACTTCTTATACTCCAAAAATTATGAAATAAATTGGTGGACGTGAGGAATTTCTCTATTAATCTTCTCCAAAAATAATCAACTCAAAATCACTCTTCTGTAAAAAATGGTAGCTAATCTCGTGAGCGCAAAGTTTCTGTTTTTTTACAGCAAGATCACATTAACTTTCACCCAAGTCTTCCCAAAGGTCTTACATGGCACTTTATTGAAACAAAAACTATAAAACATGATTACTACAGTAGCTTAATCATGTAAACACACAAAAACAGTAAGGGTAAATATTGGGTTTTCTCCCAACAAGCGCTTTTGTTTAATGCCTTTTAGCTAGGCATGATGATTTCAATGATGCTCACATAATAGACAAGAATTGAAACACAAAGAGAGCATCTTGAAGAATATGACTAGCACATTTAAATCTAACCCACTTCCTATGCCTAGGGATTTTGTGAGCACACAACTTATGGGACCAAGAATCAACTAGCATATGAAGGCAAAACAAGTATAACTTCAAAACTTTAAGCACATAGAGAGGAAACTTGATATTATTGCAACTCCTACAAGCATGTATTCCTCCCGCATAACAATTTTCAGTAGCATCATGAATATCAACTTTGTTCTCATAATCAATTGGAACCTCTTCCGAAATAGTGGAATCATTACTAGCTAAAGTTGACACTCTTCCAAATCCACTTTCATAAATATCACACTAAGATTCAACACCCTCCAAAATAGTGGGATCACTAATTCCAAAAGTTGACACTCTTCCAAACCCACTTTAAATGATAGTATTATTCATACTCCAAAAGATATAAGTGAAGTTCACGGAGCATTCTACAATTAACATAGACTAACCAATATCCAAGCTCAATATATATAAGTGAAGCACACGAAGCATTCTATAAAACCATACTCAAAAGATTTAAGTGAAGCACGAAGAGCAATTCTATAAGATCGTACTTAAAAGATATAAGTGAAGCACATAAAGTATTCTATAAATCAATGAAAGGCTATCTCATACTAGCATGGTTCTTAAAGGAAAAAACAAAAACACAAAGGACACAAATCATGTGAACAAAACAAAAACCGAGGTATATCGATATTTGTTGAAGAAGAAAGATGGGATGCCAACCGGGGCATCCCCAAGCTTAGATGCTTGAGTATCCTTTGAAATATTTACTTGCGGTGCCTTGGGCATCCCCAAGCTTGAACTCTTGCCTCTCTTTATTCTTCTCATATTGATATCTCCTCGACCTTCGGACACTTCATCCACACAAAACTTTAACAAAAACTTGTGAGATCCGTTAGTGTAATAAAGAAAATCACTACCTTTAGGTACTGTAATGAACTCATTCCTTATTTATATTGGTGTTAAACCTACTGTATTCCAACTTCTCTATGGTTCATACCCCCCGATACTAGCCGTAAATTCATCGAAGTAAGCAAACAACACACGCAAAACAGAATCTGTTAAAAACAGAACAGTCTGTAGTAATCTGGAAGTTTGGTAAACTTCTGTAACTCCTAAAATTATGAAATAAATTTTACAATTTGAAAAATTTGTACAGAAGTAATGTGCAAAAAGTTTCAGACCCATTTGTCTCTCCAGTAAAAAATATAAATTCATGCACTACAGCCAAAGTTTCTGTTTTTGTTCTGCACATAGTAAACAAGCAATCTAATCATCCTAAAACCAAAGCTTGGCACATTATTTTTATAACACAATGGATATACACAAGGGGATAATTATTTACAGAGAAACTTCCATGAAAAATTCTACATTGTTTCTGTGAGCATGAACACAAGTGCTCAAGGTCGACCCTCACTTCTTCAATGCATAATCTTCCAATCACTTCTCTTATTGAAAAACTATTTAGGCATGATAGGCAAGTAAATTTTTTTGTATTTTCATTTTTCTAAATTTTTTTGTATGTTTCACCCACAACTAAACAGAAACAAAAAGGAAAAACAAAATCTACTTAGTGAAGAAAGCAAACAAGCACACACGAGAATATCAACCCCACGCTATTGCTCCCCGGCAACGGCGCCAGAAAAGAGCTTGATAATCCCCCAGTGCAGGGAATCATAGTAGAAATTCCCAATGCTGGAAGTGATAAGTATGGAGTGTCGAACCCACAAGGAGCTAAAGGTCAGATCAATATTCTCTCAAGTCCTATCTGCCACTGATACGTCTCTACGTACACCGAACGTTTGCTTCCAACTAGAAACGAGAAATAAAACTATGTTGTGGGTATGAAGAGGATAACTTTGCATGATATCGGAGAGCTTAAAACATAAAAGTAGGTGCTGTTATCATAAAGTTAGAATATATTACTAAATATTATAAATAGCGAGTGTGGAATAATGATGGGTCTGTGTGAGGAATTATCCTAGGCAATCGTTAACAAGACCGGTAACCACTATTGCAATTTCATATGAGGGAGAGGCATAAGCTAACATACTTTCTCTTCTTGGATCATATGCACTTATGATTGGAACTCTAGCAAGCATCCGCAACTACTAAAGATCATTAAGGTAAACCCAACCATAGCATTAAAGCATCAAGTCCTCTTTATTTCCATACGCAACAACCCCCTTACTCGGGTTTGTGTTTCAGTCACTCACCAACCCACTATAAGTGAATCATGAACGTATTGCAACACCCTATAGCGGGAATCCCTCACGCTTGCGCGACACGGAGGGCACCATAGGACAGCACCAAAATAAAACATACAACTCATACCAATCTAGATCATCAATCAACCCAAAGACAAATGATATCTACTCAAAACATCATAGGATGGCAACACATCATTGGATCATAATATGTGGCATAAAGCACCATGTTCAAGTAGGGATTATAGCGGGGTGCAGGAGAGTGGACCGCGTAAAATAGATGAGGATGGTGATGATGATGGTGATGATGATGGTGATGTTGATGAAGACGATCACCGCGGCGATGATTCCCCTCCCGATGGCACTCCGGTGCCACCTAGAGAGAGGAGGAGAGGTTCTCCCCCTTGTGCTTCCTCCTCCATGGCCTCCCCCCTAGATGGGGAGAGGTTCTCCCTCTGGTCCTTGGCCTTCATGGCGATGATGGCCCCTCCGGGATCCTCCTCCATGGCCTCTGGTGATGATGGCCCCCTCCGGTAGGGTGCCAGAGAGGGCCTAGATTGATTTCTCGTGGCTACATAGGCGTGCGGCGGCGGAACTTCCGATCTAGGTTATTTTCTGGGGGTTTCTGTATTTATAGGAATTTTTGGCGTTGGTTTCACGTCAGAGGGGTCTCCGAGTAGTTCACGAGGCAGGGGCCCACGCCCAGGGGGGTGGGCGCGCCCCCCACCCTCGTGGACAGCCCGGGACTCTTCTGGCCCAACTCTTTTGCTCCAGGGCTTCTTTTGGTCCATAAAAAATCAACAAAAATTGGCACGTAAATTGGACTCCGTTTGGTATTCCTTTTCTGTAAAACTCAAAAACAAGGAAAAAAACAGAAACTGGCACTGGGCTCTAGGTTAATAGGTTAGTCCCAAAAATCATATAAAATAGCATATAAATGCATATAAAACATCTAAGATGGATAATATAATAGCATGAATAC
Source organism: Aegilops tauschii subsp. strangulata (assembly GCF_002575655.3). NCBI lineage: Eukaryota > Viridiplantae > Streptophyta > Magnoliopsida > Poales > Poaceae > Aegilops > Aegilops tauschii. Next base: position 6,973,244 of record NC_053037.3, on the reverse strand, counting down.
TTCATAAATTATAGATACGTTGGAGACGTATCATACGTCATCGTTCTTATTGCATTACTCTATTTTTCCATGAACTTAATACACTAGATGCATGCTGGATAGCGGTCAATGTGTGGAGTAATAGTAGTAGATGTAGGCAGGAGTCGGTCTACTAATCTTGGACGTGATTCCTATATACATGATCATTGTCTTGGATATCGTCATAATTATTTGCTTTTCTATAAATTGCCCAATAGTAATTTGTCTACCCACCATTGCTATTTTCTCGAGAGAAGCCACAAGTGAAATCTACGGGCCCCGGGTCTATTTTCCATCATATACTTTCAGATCCATATTGCCAATTGCCTTTTCTTTTATTTGCTTCTTCTATTTTCAGATCTATATTATCAAAAACCCAAAAATACCTTGCTGCGCTTTATTTACTTTTATTTTCATTTATCAATCTACTACTATCTTGTCCCATCCTTATGTCACTTTTTGGCACCGTTACCCCAAAGGGATTGACAACCCCTTTAGCGCGCCGGGTTGCAAATATTTGTTATTTGTATGCAGGTACCGCTTACGTAGTGTTGCGTGGTTCTCCTACTTGTTCGATAACCTTGGTCTCATCACCGAGGGAAATACCTTACCGTTGTTGTGTTGCATCCTCCCTTATTCCTTGGGGAAACACCGACGCATCTCAAGAGACATCAAGCAACACTATGTAAACGGTACCTGCACACAAAGAACAAATACTTGCAACCCAACGCGTAAGAGAGGTTGTCAATCCCTCCTCGGTATTGAGATGGATAAAATTTTGGTAGATTGGATAAATAGATCTTGCAAAAACACGAAATAAAATAAGTAAAGAAAAAGTGCAGCAAGGTATTTTTGGGTTTTTGGATAAATAGATCTGAAAACAATATGATAAAAGATACACCCGGGGATCATAGATTTCACTAGTGGCCTCTGTCGAGAAAATAGCATGCAGTGGGTAAACAAATTACTGTTGGGCAATTGATAGAAGAGCAAATAATTATGACGATATCCAAGGCAATGATCATGTATATAGGCATCACGTCCATGATTTGTAGACCGACTCCTGCCTGCATCTACTACTATTGCTCCACACATCGACCGCTATCCAACATGCATCTAGTGTATTAAGTTCATGGAGAAACGGAGTAATGCAATAACACTACTAGGGAAAACCTTATACACAGAACTTTAGCAGTAGCGCTTGTTAAAAAAGGGCGCTACTGCTAAATAGCAGTAGCGCGTGCACGATAAACGTGCTGCAGACACAGACGTAGCAGTAGCGCGTCTACTTTTAAAAGCGCTACTACTAAAATTCTCACTACTAAGCCGATAGGCTACATATAGTAGTAGCGGTCTTCTAGAAAGAGCGCTCCCGCTAAGTTTATTTTAGCAGCGCGTTTACTGTGAAACGCGCTACTGCTAATGAAAAGAAAATTAACTAGTTAGGTTAACTAGTTTAATTAGGTTAATTATCTAGGTTAGTGCAAAAATTTAGTTAGGGCTTTGACAGAGAACTAGCTAGGTTAACTACTTTAATTAGGTTAATTATCTAGGTTAACTAGGTTAACTAGCTAGGTTAACTAACTAGGTTAAATAGCTAGGCTAATTAGGTTCGTTAGGTTAACAAGCTAGGTTAACTAACTAGGTTAAATAGCTAGGTTAATTAGGTTCGTTAGGTTAACTAGGTTCGCTAGGTTAGAGGAAAAATTTATTTTAGAGCATTAGGTGAGAAGGGTTAGAGAAATGGAGTTCCTTTGCAATTTAATTGGGTTCGGTCCTAGGCATAGAAGCGTTAGATAAAATAATGTGTGTGTGTGTGTGTGTGAGAGAGAGAGAGAGAGGGGAATAGCTAGAACAGAATTTGGGTTCTGTCCTAGGCAGAGAAGTGTTTAGTGAGGTCATTTTGCAAAGGTTTTGCTTTTTGAAAAGACCACTATTTTTCTAGGAAAATAATTTAGGAAAGTTTTATTTTAAAGATGATCCTTCCTAGACTTTTATTGTTGATTTTATATTTTCATTGAAGTGGTCATGTTATATCTTTTCATTGAAGTGGTTCGATTGTGCCCATGTGGCCTTTTGTTGTTTCCAGGGAATGAAGCGCGGGTGGCCTATGTTTTGCCGGAATGTTGATTCATTTCCATTCTGGCAAATTTCAGGTGCTCGATTTGTCCACTTTTTAGCAAAGGTCATGCCGAAATTTTCCGTGAATTTCGGCATGACTTGTGCTACAAACTAGGACATATCGAGTGCCCGCGATTTGCCGCACCGGGAAGGAGTCAACGTTCCTGCAAAGCATAGGCCTTTTTTATGTCATTATTCGTTTTATTAGGTCTAGAATTAATTGACTAGATTTAATCGTAGGAAACATGGCTAGCAACGATGAAGGACAGGGTTCTGGTGACTGCGACAACGTCTACCTGGCGACAGAAGAATTTTTGACGGAAGCCGACGATCAAGAGTTGATGTTGCTGGGTCCACCTGTCACATCGGAGATTGAGACCGACATCGAGACAGGCGCTGAGACTGAGACCGGCGCTGAGATTGAGACCGGCATCGAGACCGACGCTCAGACCGAGACGGGCGCCGAGACTAGTGGAGCCGGTATAAAACCGAAAGCAAAGAGGCAACGGCTTCCTAACAAGCTCAGGACTACTAGACTGGTGGTCACGGAGGTGGACGATTGCAATTTTGAGCCAAACGCGCCCGAGGAAGCGCGCGCGTGCTACGGCAATCAAACAGGCTGCATCATACGGACAACCGCCACCATCAACGATGAGAAACTATAGAAGATAGATAATATGAGGCCCTCCCTCCTAAAGAAGCTACACCAGATATTCCTGTTCCCGGGCCGGAATGAAAAGGATTATAAAGATCCAGATAAGGACCCGACAATGAAGAAGATAAACAAACACGCCATGACCAAGTTTAGCGACGCGTTGGCCGCCTGGAAATCAAGGGTGAAATATCGGATCGTCAACAAAAAGGAACCCTACTTCGAGATTGTAAAGGATAATCCGACAATCACAGCAAAGCACTTTGAAATATTCAAGGCGGCTTGCGAGGCCGAAGCTGCCCAAAAAAGTCGAAGTACATGAAGGGGCTTCAACAGAGGAACATTGGGTGCCACCACCTCGGAAGCCGTGGTTACAGCGGGAAGAGGCCCATATGGGCCAAGGAGGACGCGGAAGTCGCGAGTCTGGGCATCCCAGACCCCTTGGCGGAGTTCACCGCCCCGCAGGAGCGTGACGTCCTCAGGGCCCGGCACCGTTGGGACCCAGTGAAGAAGGTTTTCGAGACGAACGCGGTCACGACGGAGTTCATGAGATTGCTGGTAATATTAGTTTCTGATCAATTCGACTGCACGTTAGTCATATTTGTAAATGATCCTTGTGCCTTTTGAAGAGAGAGCAGCACAGGATTGCGGCCGAAAGCGACTCGCTGTCTAAGGAGTTGGCGAGGCCCAAGTGGGACACTCCATTCAACCGGGCGTTGAACATATTGAAACGACTCCCGATGGAGACTCGACCGTCGTATGGACGCGTGCACGGTGTCGGAGACGGCGCCATGTGGAAGAAGTACTACCGTGAGACCACGGAGGAGAGAAAGGAAAGATGGAGGTTAATTGAAGAAAACATCGACAAGAAGGTTGAGATTGCGGTTGAGAAGAAATCATCTGAGACAGTCGCAACAACGGTAGCTGCCGCAAAACAGGTGCTTGTAGATATGTCTACTTTCTTGGTTCCGGCCGTTTTCAATTGGAGCAGGCAAAATCCAGAAAAAAATACAACGGACTTTTCCCTTGCTGACTTCTTGGGGAGCAGCTCGACTAGCGTTGCACCAGCACCTGCAGCTGCACCTGCTCCCGCACCGGCTCCTGCACCTGCTCCGGCACCGGCTCCGGCATCGGACGTGCTCGGCGGTGCTTCGTCTTTGGCTGAGCTCGACGCCCTCACGGTATCTGTCACACCGGCCCCCTTCAATAAATGTATAATCTCACGTTTCCGTTGCCTTTCGGATGTCTCACATCGCAGACTTTTCTTTGCAGGCCAATGAAACCCCGTGCACCATATTGTACACCATCGGCGACCAGAAGGTGGACGTGGGGAAGGCGACGATAATGGAGCCGAAGGAACCATTGTTCCACAGCCGGCAGATCCCCCCGGACGTCTTCAAGGTTTCCGTGGCCAGTGTCAAACGGGGCCACGAGAATTTGGCTCCTCTGGTACTAGTGGGGGATGACGACGAGACCCCGTGGCGGCTTGGTGATTGTTGCAATGGGTGGGTCCTGTTGTGGCCAAAGAGTCTGCTTCGTCTAGAGGCGGCCGGGAGCACACCCACGAGCACGCAGTTAGGTATGAACATCAACACCTCACCTACCCAATTAGCGTCGTGTCGTGCTGGGTGATAGCGGAGGGGTGAGGAAAAGGCTCCATTAGTCGCTGGTGACGTCGCCATAGATGAGGATGAGGATGACGATGACATTCAACAGTATGCCAATATTGGCGCCTACTTAGGGTTTGAGCATCATGAGTCGGTGCCTGAATGCCGTCTCCGGAGGCTGAACGTATTATGGACGACCTTCCGGTAGTAAAGAAGTCTAGGAAGAGACCGAGGAAAGGCAAAAAAGCTGCTTCTATGATCCAGCCGCCTCAGCAGCCTCGGGTTCAAGACCGTATATATATCCCCGGTGCGGCAAAATGGCATATCCCTGGTCAACCAATCCTGCCTGAAGCAGCGCTAGGGGCCAGATTCGGCGATCTAAGGAGACTTCATGACGATGTGCTGCGGATAGAGAAAGGCCTCATCGCCTTGAAAGATCCAGGATACCCACTCTATGTGGTTAACGTTCCGCGGCAATTGTCGTGCGTCGACACATTCCCCGCAGAGAAGTTCTTCCTTCGATTCGATTACATATTCGACATGTTTCACGTGAAGAAGCTGGATTTTACGTTTGTGTGCCTTTATGCCTTGCACATGAACTACCACATCGGGGTTGAGCAGATACCTCATATCTGTGTCGCTGACCCGTACTTCATGCACGAGGGCTTCTTGGGAGTCTGCGCAAAGCACCGTGAATACGCGAGGGAATACATCATCAATTTCATTCTCGCCAATAAGGACAAGGAGGCGATTCTCATGCCTTATCATCCCCTGTAAGTCATCCGCGCGGATATCCTTCCTTCGATTTCAATCATTCATTTACACGGTGGAGGCTAACTAATTTGAGGTGTACTTATTTTGCGCAGTGGCGGGCGCGCCGTCCTCATCATCCTCTACCCCCGATACTCCCACGCTCTTTACTTGGACTCGTCGAAGAACATTACCAAAAAGGATTACACCCACATCAAGTTTGTTCTCGACAGTGCTATGTTTTACTACGACGCACGGGGTCGAGAGGTCAAGGACAAGAAGAGAAGGGACGGCAGGCTCGCCTTCGGCCATAAGAACGACTTCTGCTGCATCCAGCAACCGAATGATTCTCTTAATGATGGATTCTATGTCCTACACCACATGCTGGAGTATAGACGGGATCACTAGAACCTTCGCATGTCACCTGGATCTGGCGATGCCCATATTCTGCAATGGGCAAAGAACTTAGCAGATATCGAGGATCATCGACTTCGAGCTGAGTTCTATCACATCCAGCGCGAACTTTCCCAAATCATCATGAAGGAGGTCGTCGGAAAAACAGGGATGTTCTACGAAGAAGGACAAATGTTGCGGGAAGACGTCCGAACATGGGTAGCTGCTCAGCATCTTGACCTGAAGCCTTTCACTAGTCTCCGGGGCTATCTCCCTAACTTGGATGGATGGCACTACATGTTGGAGTGATTGTCGATATATGACAATGTGTCCGTTTAGTCCATACTTTCTGTATGACGAAACTTTGAGTTATGCACGACGAAACTTTATTTGTGATGTAATTAAGCCGTCCTCCTCGACTAGCGACGATCACTCTAGTTAGGGCATTTTGGGTACGATCAACTTTGTTATTTATGCTTATGATATGTTGCTTCTATTTTTGCCAAGTCTATCTTTTTCTGTTGCTCAACTATATATGTTGCATATCATCGACTCATGTGACGATGTAGGTGCATAGATCATCGATGGCGAAGAAGTGCTACACCAGGAGTATATATACGACGAGTGGCCGGAGTGTCAGGCCCAGGTGTACCAGTTTCCAGTTTTCGAGCGACAGGCAGTAGTTAGTTTAGGTTCACGCTAGAGAGGGATACGAACTCATGTACTGCATAGTTCCGCTCTCACTCAAAGTGATAGCTCTTCTCGCGTATATCATTGTTTAGATGGATGACGATGTAGTTGCAAGTAATCGAGACTTGTATCGCTATTTTCGAGATGATGACGAGAGACCACTTTGTGTTGGATGATGATTATGATGATGACATGATTTGATGAGACTATTTGTATGTATATGCTATGATTACATTTGTATGTGTATGATATGCTAAAGATTATTGTATAAAGCCAATTCAAATACAAAACAAATATGTAACAAAATAGAAACTAATAAAACTAGCAGTAGCGAGGGGAACAAAGTTAACAGTAGCGCTGCCTTACGAGTAGCGCTTCCTGCTAAAAAGCGCTGCAGATATTAGCAGCAGCGCTCTGCACTAAAGTGCGCTACTGCTAGCCATGTATAGCAGTAGCGTGGGACAACAGGCGCTACTGCTACACCTTAGCTGTAGCGCCTTATCAGTAGCGCGTCGTCCCATGCTACTGATAGGCAAAATACCCGCGCTACTGCTAAGGTTTTCCCTAGTAGTGTAAGAACGATGACATCATGTAAACATGATCTATTCATGTGGGAATAGACCCCATATTTTTATCCTTAATAGCAACGATATGCGTGCCTCACTACCCCTTCTGTTACTGGGTGAGGACACCGCAAGATCGAACCCATCACAAAATACTTCTTCCCATTGCAAGAAAAATCAATTTAGTTGGCCAAACCAAACCAAAGTTTCAGAGAAGAAATACGAGGCTATAATAATCATGCATATAAGAGATCAAAGAATACTCAAATAATATTCATAGATAGATCTGATCATAAACTCGTAATTCATCGGATCCCAACAAACACACCGCAAAAAGTCATTACATCAAATAGATCTCCAAATACATCGAGGAGAACATTGTATTCAGAATCAAAAAGAGAGAGAAGAAGCCATCTAGCTACTGCCTACGGACCCATAGGTCTATGGTGAACTACTCACGCATCATCGGAGGAGCACCAATGAGGATGATGAACCCCTCTGTGATCGTGTTCCCCTCCGGCAAGGTGCCGGAATAGGGCCCTAGATTGGATCTCGTGATTCTGGAACTTGCGATGGCTGGAATTGTGTTTCGTTGACTCCCCTAGGGTTTCTGGAATATTTGCGTATTTATAGAGCTGAGAGGCGGTCGAGAGGACTCCTGTGGGCCCCACCACCCACCTGGGCGCGCCAGGGGCCTCTGGCGCCCTGGTGGGTTGTGGGCCCCACGGGCCTCCCCTCAGGTGCTTCCTTGGCTCCCAAGTTGGCTTCTGGGTAGAAGAAAATCTCCAAAAAGTTTCGTGGCATTTGGACTTCGTTCGATATGGATATTCTGCAAAGTAAAAAACAATCAAAAAACATCAACTGACACTTGGCACTATGTCAATAGGTTAGTCCCAAAAAATAATATAAAATTGCTATAAAATGAATATAAAGACATCCAAGCATGATAATACAATAGCATGGAACAATAAAAAAATTATAGATACGTTGGAGACGTATCAGTCGCCGTCGTAGTCCGTGTTGCCGGCCAGCGAGGCCATGAGGGGGATGTTAACGGCTACGAAGATGAAGGGGTCGTGGATCTTGCACCCGCTGGGGAAGAAACGCCACTTGCGGGGGAACATCGCGTCGCCTCGCCGGTAATATGAAAGCTAGTGTGAATCTGGAGAAAAAAGATCCAGCCAACCTTGCGGTGAAGCAGAAGGGCCTCGTACTTGTTTTTGAGATGGCTGGGTTGGAGTTCCTTCCTCAGGAAGCCACACTACAAGAGCGGAGAAATGGCTGGCTTTTGCATTCAGATGAGCTAGTCACTCACTCATCATCTCCATTGCAGGCGCATGTCCACCAGTGAGAATCTCTTCTCAAGGAAACCGACAGGAACTCTTCATTTTCATATAGAGCCTCTTTTTTGACTCAAAAGATTTGCTTTTCTTGGGAGGATTTCAACCCTCGTGCTTTGTTTGGATGTCCATATTGGAGAGCTCCGTAATTGATTTGGACTTCCAATTCACTAAGCAAACTGAAATGTCTCTGATGTTTCAAACCAAATCTTGTTTGGATGATAAAATATGGAATTGCATAGCTACATTGCCATGAAGATTTTACCTTGTTATACATGACTCAAAAATGAAATATGCTCACATGTGATGATAATTGAATGAATATGCGGTATAAAATAATTAATATTCTAGAAATGAATCACAACAACACAATTGGTCACACAATAACAACAATACTCTCTTACGATATCATAACACAAATTCTAAGTAATAATAATAAATAGTGCATAGACTCAAATATGATAATTCCAAACAGTACGCAACACTAGTTCACAGGTACGTAGGCTCAAATATGATAGTTCCAAATAGTACACGGACTCAAATGTGATAGTTCCAAACACTACTTCATATATAGTTCCAACTTCAAGAAAAATGAGTGGACAAATATTTCAAAAACCCTAACCGTATGGACGAGACAACGGGGATTGTACTAAGATACCGTGCGATATACAAAGTCTTGCGGTAGAGTAAGATTGAAGGTGTCAGCCGTCTGGGCAAGGCCACACAGACCTTGTGAGTCCTTCCACATTGGGCACTATGAATGAGAACCCTAACATCAAGCCAAGAAAAGAATTTATGCATCGTTATTCCGGTGCACGTATTACGGATATGAACAGAGCATCAGCACAAAAGAAACATGTGCACCCTTATTTGAAGAAGGCTAAGCAGGATACATGCATTTTTGCCTGGATCTCATGCATTGCGTTCAACTCCATTGGGGTTTTCTCGACTATGGAGAGTGAGGAGAGCAATGACATATGAACAGCGGCACTAACTGTTGCTGGTGCCGATGCTTCGAGCAGTGAAATTGCAGTGACCGACGGGAGTACAAGTGAAAAGAGAGTAGATCTACAGGACGACAGCAGAAACCAAGAGCTAGAATGGAGGAGAGGATAGGATGTACAAAGAAGTTTATACTTCTGTGGAGCAAGCTTAGTTGGGACCACAAAAATAAATGCCTTGTAAGTCGAAGGAACAATATGTGCGGTGCCGGAGGAAGAAGAACTAAAATAATTATAATGTGTGAGACAACAAAACGTTGTTGTACAGTATGTTTGGAATAATGAAAGTAGGCAGGATTATTTTCGTTCCGCGAGTTTGGGAGGAAAAAACTGAAAAGTTAAATCAGAATCAGATAGAAAAAAAAACGAAAGGCAAGTTACATTACAAGTTTGGTATAACCCAACATAAGGAAATAAGATCTAATAGTTTACAAGTAAGAATAAAATCAAATATAAGATCAATCATTGTAGTTCGAAGAATGCAATCGCTGTGGTATATGTAAGTTAAGAGGTAAGGACAGAATGAGGATTCTATGGAAAATGGCATAATATGTCGTATCACAATAATGACATGGAATAAAGAGTCACTGAATTCGCAGTAGAAAGAACCATCAGATGAATTTCTGATGTGATAGAACATGAAGATGACGATAGTTGGGCGGATGTCAAATGAATTAAGAAACAAGATGATGAAAAAGCACAATGAAGAAACCATATCACCGGAAAGGCATGACACTGAAAACTATCCCCTTGTTCTAGGAATCTGATGATAGGAATATGTCATATATTTTTCATTCCTTATAAGCGGAAACAAGTTTTTGGATCACGTCACACATCGACGGCTACAGACGGATGCGCTGGTGTGTGTCCCTGTGAATTTCACAGGATTTTCTAGTTTTCATCCCTTATGAGTGGAAACAAGACAAGTTTAGCTTTCGGATCACGATGCACATCGACAGCAGCAGACGGATGGGTAGTAACATGTAAAAAGTCCATCATTATGATCTGTATCCCAAATAGATTCCTTCAGACCTTCCACGAGGTAGTAGACAATACTATGTGTAGTCGAAATCGCCCAACAAATGATCGAGGATGCACGCCGACTGGAGGTCACGTTTACCAGCCTAAAAAATTGTTACAAAATCCAGTCCATGTTAACACACACAGTCCTGTGTTTTCTTGTGTTCATGTTGTCCTATCGGTGGATTGAAGCGGATGATAGGCCGGGGCATGCTATGGAGAAAATAATTTGTGTATAACATAAACCACACCGATGAACTAAATCTTGGTCAATCAAGCAACATATATATTTCGAGTGCTAGCTAGAGATCACAATTAGATTGGGCAAACTTACCCCAAATCCTGATCAATCAAGCAACATATATATTTGGAGTGCTAGCTAGCTGCAACAAAATACTACTACAGTAAATTGCTGCGTACGCCCATTGGCATTGCAACTGAAAACCATCATTCCTTGGCAAAAACGTACTAGTCCAGTTCAAACTGACTTAAGAGGACAACATAGGACAATCAGTCTGTTACGATCAGGATCACATCTTGTCAATGCGAACGTCAAGAGACACCTCCTTGGATGCCCCAGAACCAACCAGATAAGTAGGCGGCACCATCAAGAAAGACGGCAGCTCCTCCACGGCCACCTCCCCGGGCCTCGTGCTGCTCGTTGGCTTCATGGCCAACAAAATGCTGCCTTCTACGCTGCTCGGTGGTGGCGGACCATTCGCCTGAAGCTTGACAGCGTACTGCGGCCATGAGGATGCCTCAGCTCTGATGCACACCACAGACACGACGCCAAGCACGCCCATGACCAGGAGGAACACGCTGCCGTCCCCTTGCCCATGGAGCAGGCACCGCGGCCGCGGCACCGACAGCCGGAGCTGGTGAACTTGGCCATAATGGACCTTGTGCACTGGCATTGCGTGCAGGGCGATCAAGTGGCTGAGGAGCGCCTGTGGTGCACCGACGAAGCCACAGCCAAGCTCCGTGCAGAAGCACGGCACATGGGGGCACACACTTTGATGGTCGTCGAGCTCGTAGTAGGGGACGTAGCTCCCGCAGCCATCATGGTGGCACTTGACTGTCAAGGAGGAGATGATGGCATCCAATGACCGGATGTGGCCAAAGCCACTGCCGTGCTCACACGTCTGGCACAGTTTATAGGGGAGCCCGATGAGGCATTTGTAGCAAGCCAAGTGCCCGGCATTGCACTGCACAAAATTTTAACGATTACGGACATCCTCAGACCTCGAACAAATAGAACAATAAATTGATGGAGCATCTATCTATTATCTTATAATATTAAATACTAAAATCACAATACATGTCAAAAATAGAGAAATATGCTAGAAAAAAAATTCAACAAAGGGATCTCTACAATTACCTATTAACATGATAGATGAAAGAAATCACCCACCTGTGCCCTAATTATTTTTCCAAATAATAAATAAAGAAAGTTGCGGTCCATAAAAAAATGGTCAGAGCATGACTACTCCGCTCTAAAGGTTATTGGTATCATTAAACACTTCTTGGATGCAAGTACTGTTGTCTATCATGCAATGAAAGGATAAATAGAAGTAAAAATATATTATAAAAAACATGGTCGGCAGGCTTAAGCATGATGCCCTCGCATTTGCGAGGGCCACCTTGCTAGTTGGTGAAAGAAATTAACCTCGAAGACAGGGGGCTTGATGGGGCGGGAGCACACGCTGCAATTAAGCAAACTCATGTCCATCTTTATGGTAACTTCTCCGGCTTGCTTCACTTGGCCACTCCCGGATAGCTCCACCCGTGCCTTCTTGGCGCTCCGATCGTCCTTCTCCATCATCAACAGCAAACCCCGGCGCCTTTCCACGGTGGTATCCGGAGGAACCTGCACACTGTCCATAATCTGCATAGAATTCATGGAGGCAAACACATCACATCGTGAGGTGGAACCCACAACAACATAGAGATGTTTCTTCCATGTAATTAAAAGAATACAGTCGTGGAAGTGAAATGAAGCGCGGGAACAAACTTGTGCTGAATGCGGTTCATCAGAAGGACCAGCAGACTGCAATTGCACGCCACTTGTTGGAAAAATTATGTGTTCTGTCAAGGAACTGGGCGCTGCAACTGTAAAATCAATGTTAAAACGGAATTGTTTTCAATTCATGAATCATTTACATGTATGCTGTAGAGAATTGTACAAGGATAACAAATTCATGATAATACAATACCGAGTTTATAGCATGTTACGTACATGTTGATTGGGACAAATCGTGCGAATTAAAGGGTGAAAATGTTTATGTAAAATCTGTATATAACCTGCGATATATAGAGAAGGATTATGTACCTGATGATTGAGCTGGTGTATCTAACACTACATTGTCAACAATGGGCGAGCTTGATGTATTATGGGTTGTCCTGGCATTGCCAAGTTTTGCTAAAATGGGATGCTTGTTGTTATTCTGATCGGTGTCGGTGATTGCAAACTGATCGGCCAGAGCATCAGTATTTGACTGAGAATCAGAGCATTTTACTCCTTCAACAGTGTTACCATTTGGCATGTTATTACGCACCGGAGCATAGACAGACTCTTCTAGACAACGTACCTATTTGAATCAGAACACACATATTAATTGTAGCAAACAAAATACGCAACTTAGGAAAAAGAAAAAAACACGTCTGAAAAAAGTAACTCGAATATAAATTTGCACATGTAATAAACTTGATCAGTCATTAGATTGGTTAAATAAATGCTACATAAATAATTCATTGGCTGAATGTTGTTATGGGTCTTTTATTGCATGTAGCAGTATAGACTATATAGCATGACATTCTTTTGAAACAAGGCATACGTTCATATAATAACGAATATTGTGTTTCAAATAAATAGTATATCACAATTTGCTTACGGAATTTAGTGGTGCACAAGTAATTACCGGCAGGAAGCTACCAAAGGGATGTGCAACTACCCATTTGGATGTGAAGCAACCCATTTCCGTAGTGACAACACTCAAGCGTGGAAAGCCATCTGGAACTATGAGTGTAGGGTGTTTCGCAAGATCGATGAAAATGACCTGCATCTCAATGACAATTATGGAAACAAATTTTGTAAATTAACATGTGACATCAGCACAATCAAGCAGTTTATTATGGCATAATAATGATAGTTTCTGTAAGTGTGGTTGGAATGTTCTTACACTCAGAATGTGCACACAGCCCTTCACATGGACAAACAATCTATCCGATTTTTTGTAGTCCTTGATTCCTTTGAATAGGCAATCAGCAACCAAATTGCACCAATCCATCTGTTTGAGATTACCAACCTGTCGAGCAGCTCCCAGAAATGACCTGCTGACATTCACAGATGTATTTGGTGCTAGATAAATTGCAAGTATCGCCATCATAAAGGCTATGCAGAATGGTTCCTCCTCAGTTATGCTGCACATTTCTTCCGCCACTTCCATCGCGTTCTTCCCTCTCGTATCCCAAGTGTACTGTTTGTAGAGAGCATCGTCAACATGGAGACCCTCTATAACTTTGATGGGTCCTGAAGGAATTCCAAGGACAAACTTCACAAGGGGCCTCACTGGAATTGATATGCCTCCGTCAAATTCTAGCTCCTCGGTGTCACAATTGAACTTATCAACCAGCCACAGGGTTAGATCTTTATCCATCTTAAAATCTTTCATTGACAAGATGCTCTCAAACCCAATTTTCCTGACAAAACCTATCTGCTTGTCACTAAGACATTTCATAAATGGCGGAAGTTGGTGAGGTGAACATCTGTAATGCACATTGTTTTTGTCCTAAAAAAACAAGGAACGAGTGGATTAGCCAAAAAGATTTATTATATTATTAAAAAAAGACAAACGTAGAAATATATTTATGATAACCAGTCGTAGAATTCTTGGTCGGCAAGGCCGAAAACAAATCCCAGCATTGAAAAGGCTGGAATCTCAAGACCCCACGTGCCAACCCAAGCTGCACCTAAATAAGCTTCACTTCGTTCTAATAAAAAAAACTAAAGGACCTTCACTTTATTGGTATAGATCAGATTAGAAATATATTTGTGATAACCAGTCAGGTACCTCTATTCTTGAATTGATATCCCTCTGTCTCATTATCCTACTTTGATTTTTATCTCGATGTCTACTGCGTATTTGCCTTATATATTATGGAAATGGTACAATTTAGACTGAAAAATAGTCTTTTAAAATTCCTATAGGTTCAACATAAATCAATCAAGTGAGCTAAATTCTGGATTATTTTTACAGGAATGATCATTTATATTTATACAAGGAAAATCAACCTGAAACTAAAATGTGAGATAACTACAGTAAAATTAAATCTGTGAATAAAGTTGGCCCAAGCAAAACATATAAGAGCCTATATGAATAACGACTAGTGGTGGACAAAAGTGGCAGAGAACCCATGGAATTAATAGCAAGGGAATGAATGAAGTGGACGGGAAATATATAAACTTCACATGCAGGTGATCTAAGAAAAATCTTACATGCAACACATGCATGGAAACAGATAAGAATATGGTACATATCAATTTCAATGTGATTTGTGTGCGACTGGAAACAAACATGTCATACGAGAAACGAGAAGGAACCGCACAACGATAAACATACAGGAAAAAATATGTCAAATATGCAATTTGTCATTTTCTGTTATTCTACATAAATATGTTGATGCAAAACAGCACAGATGAAGACAAAATCAGTTATAAGCATGAGATGATGTTTTTAGAATTCAGATGAATTTAGACTGATAATTAATTTTGCTTAGATGGCCAAGTGGCATGGTAAGACCATGTTGATCCACATGGGCTAAATAATTATCTGATCTGTGAATTATACGCAGGTCCGAGATTAAATAATGTATGCTCATGAGATCCTGACATACCGATTGAGATTAAATTCGCATCACAATCGGGCACGACAGACCACTAATCCGGAGCTGACCAAGCATATACGTGAACAGAAAAGGAGTTGGCATGCATGTGATGACATCACTGCTAATGTAAAAAGGAAACTTATACTGCTGCTTTGCTTTGTGCTTGCTTTCCCAGATCATGTATTAAGTTAGCATTTGATGGATTTCAACGTATCATATCTATAGTCATAAATACATCAATTTTTATTCTGTAGACAACGATTTGCATGTCTAATTTAATTATGAAAATCAACATCAAAAGTAAAGTTATTTCCATAGCATGATTTTAAATTTACAAAACTAGACTTCAGAATATATGAAAATTCAAACAAAACTTAAATCCTAAATGTAGAAACAAAATACAATGGAATGAAATGTTTGACGAGTAGGCCACGTAGGTCAATTATTCATTTGGCAGTCATACCTATAGTGCTAATCAAATGGTAAATATGGAGAAAATAAATGTATATATGCAAAACCAAATTAGATGCAAGGCAGGCATGTTCCGGGCTAGAAAGATAGCAGATCGATTCCAGTACGATTCGTGTATGAGTTTTTATTTTGCAGGTTAATATGTGTACGAAGTTGTATCCTACAAGAAAACACAACCATGTTTAGTTTAATACATCATGTAAATTATGCAAGAGCATTTCAGTTGTGCCAAAATATACAAGTCTTAGAAAAATAATATGGGCACAATAAACAGTGCTATGAGAGGAGCGAGTTAAAGGCGTGTGCTTTTAAAACTATTGATTGATATTTATCTGTAATTATAATTTTCATGAAGGAAGTATTTACGAAAGGTCTGATAATAATTGTACACCATATATGAATCCCTAATTGTTTGGCTTGAATAATATAGGTGCTAAGACTATACATCCACTCTCTAATTAAGTGAGCTAAGCTCCATTTCTCTCTCAGAGTTATATTTCCATAGAATGCCAAGTAGAAAAAACACGTGAAGCACGAGAAGGAAGTGACATAAATTGGGAGTGAAGGAGAGAATGTTTCATCACAAAGTGATAGAAAAATATATATTATATAAGGTATTTATTTGAAATTTAATTGTGATAATATTATGGAAATAAATTAAAAAGAACATAGACACAATCACAGAGAACAGTACAGATAGTGCGAGGGATTTTTTTTCATATATATACTAATAATAAGACTTCTTATTCAATAGCCATACAATACATTAGGATGCTATAGAGCGTCGAGATATATGTGGATGCATGTAATTCTATATATACAAAACACCACTGCAGCACGTTCACCGAGAAGGTGAGTGGACAACGTAGGTCTCCTGATTCAGATGCAAACTATCTATGCTTCTATTTTAATTATAGATGAACAAATTTACAAATATTAATGGTAGGAAGAGGACACCAGTCACCAGGGAACAAGGACTGCAAGAGGAGAACTTGCAGCACTGTATATAAGTCTCTGTTCTCACATACCAAGCAGCGACTTGAGTGTTGTCTGTAATTTGTCAATACTTGCCCTTAATTAAATATTTGCAATCAAAGTGCAATCATGTTTTCACAAGATGTATACATTGAATATATTGAGAAGTTATGTGATACCATATTTTTGAAAGAAATGATATTAAATATAACAGTATGAAACCGAGCCGCCCAAACGCTCGGTCTCCCTGGTAGTTTTGAACTGGATAAAACATGATGATAATGGAGGGATGCCAACCCCTCGCAAGAAAAAATAAGGGGAGGGGGGATTCCAGCAATGTACCCTCACGGAAGATCCAATTGGCAGATTACTATAAGTATCCATGACACTCCCCCCTCTTTGGATCGGTTCCTACTGGGATTAGCAGGCCTGGAACAGGAAACCGTGAAGCTGTTAGTAATCTTCGAAAGATAGGCGAAAGTAACACTGGGAACTCATAAAGTTTAATTGAAGGCACGGTAGACAGATCCCAAAACATTGTATATGAGAGAGATCGAAGCAGTTTTGAAAGATCTCTCTCGCATACAATGCGTTATAATAGTCGATGTTCTATATTCGTATATGAGAGGGAGATCTCACGTGCATGGCCCGAAGCAGCTTTGACCGAGAAGGTGGGTGGACAACGGAGGTCTCCTGATTCAGATGCAAACTATATATGTATGCTTCTATTTCAATTATTGATGAAAGAAATTTACAAATATTAATGGTAGGAAGAGGACACGAGGGAACAAGGACTGCAAGAGAACTTGGAGCACTGTATATAAGTCTATGTTCTCACATACCAAGCAGCGACTTGAGTGTTTTCCGTAATTTGTCAATACTTGCCCTTAATTAAATATTTGCAATCAAAGTGCAATCAAGTTTTCACAAGATGTATACAATGACTATATTGAGAATTTATGTGATACCATATTTTCAAAAGAAAAAAAATACTAAATATAACAGCATGTATGAAACCTAGCCGCGCAAGCGCGGTCTCCCTGGTAGTTTTGAACTGAATAAAACATGATGATAATGGAGGGATGCCAACCCCTCGCAAGAAAAGAAGGGGAGGGGGGATTCCAGCAATGTACCTTCCAGGAAGATCCAATTGGTAGATTAGTATAACTATCCATTACACTGCCCCTCTTTGGATCGGTTCCTACTGGGATTAGCAGGCCTGGAACGGGAAACCGTGAAACTGTTAGTAATCTTGGGAAGATAGCCACAAGTAAAACTGGGTACTAATACAGATTAATTGAAGGCACGGTAGACAGATCCCAAAACATCGTGTATGAGAGAGATCCGAAAACAAGCAAGATCCGAAGAGGGGAAACAAGCAAGATCCAAAAACTGATAAAGTAAAACTGGGTATTGATACAGACTAATTGAAGGCGCGGCAGACAGATCCCAAAACATCGTGTATGAGATAGATCGAAGCCCATAAACAGCGATTAAAGTTTCAAAGCAGTGAAACAAGCAAGATCCGAAAACAGATACGGAAACTAGACGAAATCCTCTGCTTACCGGCTGTGGATGAGCCCGAGTTAGGGTTTGAGACTCGGAGCAGATGATAACAAGGGGAAATCAATCGGGAAGAGAACTGAATTTCTCTGCAAATCACGGGAAATCAACAAGTAGGGCGAGTGATGGTGCCGCTCGCCCTACCCGCATGGTATGTACTGGACTGGAGTGGAGGAGCGGGGGGAAGAAGAGCCGTGTTTTCCTTTCCTTAATAGCGAAGCCAAAGATGAAGGGCAGCGGCTCGGTTTTGGTGCTCCACGGTTCGTTCGGAGAGGAAAAGCCTTTGGGCATCGATCGAACGACTTTCCTAGGCCGAGCGTTTCTCCACTGACGGGCTTCTTTTGGGTCAGTCAATGGAAGTCCCACTTCTAGCTCGGGGCATCCAGCCCACCATAAAGAAAAAAAAAAACTCAACGCATCCCTACTGACCCATGCAGCTCAAGTGGTAACAGCCGTACCCGGATTCTCAAAAATCTATGTGCACGGTGGAGTGGCAAAATCAATCGAATAAAGGTGCCGTTGGTGTTATCTGCAGAGAAGACCAGGGGCGTTTCCTCGGAGTGTCGGCTGTCGTCTTCAAGGGGATGTCGGATCCTGAAACTGTTGAAGCTTTCGCATCTCGGGAAGCACTAGTTTTGGCTGAAGACTTGCTGCTGCGGAAGATAACCATAGCTATTGACTGTCTGAGAGACTGAAAGTGACCACTGAGCTCAGGTCAACCAATCTACAGGGAGGGTATTACATGATTACAGAGTTGAACTCCTGAAAAACATTCTTTCAGGCATCTGATATACAAGCCGTGTCGGGGTCCGTCGTAGGGTGTGTGCGTGCGGGTGTGTGTTATTTGGCGTCGTGTGCGGGGGTGTGACCGCGTCGAGTGCGTGCGTGCGCGTCGGGTGCGCGGGCCGTGTAGCACGGGACTTGGCGAGTGAGTGAGTGGGTGTGTCGGTAGCGCCGCGTGGGGCGTCCGTGCGCACGCACAAAACACCTCTCCGTCCTGTACATTGTGGCACGGTGTGTTGAGTTTCAGCTCAAGAAAAATTGTTGTAGCCGCAGCAGGCGTTCGTGCGCCAGAAATCCACCGTGCGCTCCCTTTCTTCGTCATCCTCCTTTCGGTTTGTGCTTGAGAGAAGGTGAGTGCAACAAGGGAGGGCTAGGGCACGGGCTCAACCCCAACATTTGGCATCAAAGCATCGGGGGAGATCCTGCTGGCGCCCATGTCGCTTGTCCTGTACGGCGCCGGCGGTGGGGTGCGATGTCGCTACCCGCCCCGCAGCTGAGGCCGGTGAACTACACCTCATGGGCGATCAAGGTGGGGGCGATCCTTGATGCCTAGGGGCTATGGGGCGTGGTGGCTCCGGCGGACGATGCGGCGATCGACGCTAAGAAGAGCAAGACGGCGCGGCAGTTGCTGCTTGGCGTGCTGTCGGAGGACGTGCTGATGCAGGTCGCGACTAACACGACGGCAATAGACGTGTGGGACAGCCTCAAGGTCCGTTTCGTCAGCGCATATCGTGTGAAGGCAGCGCAACTCTCCACCCTCCGCGCCGAGTTCGAACGGTTGCGGATGAACGACGGGAAGGAGCTGGATGCGTACGCCGGGAGGGTCAGCGGCATGGCGGCAAGATACGCGGGTCTCAGGGTGAGGCTCGGCAACGCGGCCATGGTGAAGAAGTTGCTCGACTCCCTGCCAAGCTGGCTTTACACCGCGGTGGCCAGAATTGAGCAATTTTGCGATGTGGAATCGGTGCCGTTCGAGGAGGCTGTCGGGCAGCTGAAGGCGTTCGAGGAGCAGACGTGGCGGCGCGCCCAGAACAGCGGCGGACGCGAAGGCGATCAGCTCCTACTCATGGAGGCTCAGTGGGCGGAACGGTGGCGTCAGGAAGGCGGCGGCTTCGACCACGACGACGACGGCGGTGGCAACACGACATCGGGCAGCGGAGGAAAGTGTTGTGGCCGGTGCTACAACGACGGGCAGCATGGTCTGCACAAAGCCGAAGAAGGTGGAGACAGCAGAGCAAGCACTCGCCGCCAAGGCCGACAACGTCGGGCCGGCGCTCTTCTAGACCGTGTCTTAGAGGGTGAATGTTAGGACTTAAGCCACAGCGAGTGCGGCCAGTGCGCGAGCTGGTCGAGCCGGACGTCGGTCCGAGCCGCTTCGAGGTCCGTGGCAGGGTGTGTGCATGTGTCTGTGTGTGTGTTAGTTGGCGTCGTCCGCGAGGGTGTGACCGCGTAGGGCGCTGGATCCGGCTGCTCGAGCGCGTGCGTGTGCCGTGGAGCGCGGGACGTGGCGAGTGAGTGAGTGGGCGTCGTGGGGCGTCCTCGCGCGCATGCATAAAACCCCTCTCCCTCCTGTACATTGTGGCGCGGTGTGTTGAGTTCGAGCTCAAGAAAATTTGCCGTAGCTGCGGCGGGCGCTCGTAAGCCAGAAATCCACCATGTGCTCCCTTTCTTCTTCCTCCTTTCGATTTGTGCCAGAGAGAGGGTGAGTGCGACGAGGGAGGGCTAGGGCATGGGCTCAGCCCCGACACTAATCTTTGTATTGCCATGGATTATTTACTTAATAAGGCGCGTTGTTTGGCTAAAACAGGGATTGACAACGTACATGGTTTCATAATAGTTGTTACTATCCTAGGGTTTTGATAATTGGGTAACTCGTACATCGTTGAGGTTATTCGTCTTCGATCATCCCCGATCCACTATGAGCATTGGGATCTAGCACGCACTTGGGCTGAATCAGTGGCTCGCCTTCCACCCGGCCATGGCATTACCGCTTTTCTTGGGGTTCCTCGGTGGTAGATCTGTTTGATGGCGACATCGTCATCAAGGGGTTCCAGTAGCTTGGCAACAAGGAAAAAGAAGGGGAAAGACGGGATCAATCTAGAGACAACTATGAAGAATATGAAACTGAAGGAATATCTGAGCTGGATGTCATCTTCGTCAGGGAGGAGGAAATTTTAGAACTCTTGAATGCAGGAAGGTGGTTGGCAGGACAAGGGTGAACACATTTGCCTACGAGATTGGAACTGGGTAATGCATCAGGGTCCCTTGATCTTTTGAGGGTTGATGGTTATGATAGAAGTATATGATGGCAAGGGTCGTCCAGAAACCATCAAGCTAGACCGGGCCTCTATGTGGCCACAGATTCACAACCTCCCAAACCTTTACAGATCCCAAACAATTGATGAGCAGCTGGTGACGAGGATTGGGCAGGTCAAGAGTCGGGATATGAACCTATCAAGGGTATATGAGGGGACCTATGTGCGAGTCAAGGCAAAATTATAGTTGCAGATCCAATACCACGATTTGCACCACTGATTTTGAATGAGAAAGAGAGAATACTTCTGCCCATAAAATATGAAAATATAGACTTCTATGAAGTTTGTGGCATCATGGGACACATCAAGGAGGAATGTGGTCATGGGGGTCATGCACCAAAGAATATTGAGTATGGTTCATGGATGGTGGCAAAACACATAGGAACTTGTCAGGTAGCCAAGGCTTTGGTCATGGTATTCATTTTCTCAGGCTGGGAGGGCCCCGACGAGGGATGGGTGAGGTAGGGGATGGGGTGCAGGCCGGGGAATCAATCCTCACGTCCCTCGGAAGCACACATCTGGATAGGCTGACAATTAAACCAAAGGATCAAAATGCTTGCGTAAATCTATTATTAACATATAGCTATAGATAATATTAACATATCTCCGCAAAAAAAAGATAATATTAACACAATTAGATTCTTACATAGGCCGAGCTTGTTGGGATAGGAGTTGTTATGGCAGTCCCAAGCTCTGCTGAAATAGAATGTTTATTGTTATTCTTATCAGTATCAGTGGTAGTGAAATGATTAGCCAGAGCATCAGCATTTCTCTCAGAATCAGCACATTTTCCATCTTCGGTTATGTTGTCATTCAGCCTTTTAACAGGCACAGAAGCATAGACCAATTCTTCCAGGCGACGAAACTGTTGAAGATTATACTTGTGAAGACGTTGCTGCTTAGATGTAATTTCACAAAAGTAATAAGCTTGACCGGTCATTAGATTTGGTAAATAAATGCTAGATCCACAACATGTAGAAATTACTTTTGCATGAGTATGTGATACAGGACTAAAATGCCTGTTAAGTAGCAGTATGGAGCATGCCAATATTTTGAAACAAGGTATATGTCTATATGATAACTTATTGCATAGAAGACCACAGGAAATCCCAACACGTTGATCATGCAAATTAAATTCTTTTTTCTTACCAAATCATCCAAATTAACAGAATTGAACTCAATTATCTATGTATGATCTTGACAACTTCAAAGATGACTAAAGGTCAGTACTAGCTTAGTGTTTGTACTCCACCGTTATCTGCAGAGAAGACCAGGGGTGTTTCCTCAGAGTGTCGGCTGCCGTCTTCAAGGGGATGTCGGATCCTGAAACTGTTGAAGCTTTCGCATCTCGGGAAGCACTAGTTTTGGCTGAAGACTTGCTGCTGAGGAAGATAACCATAGCTATTGACTGTCTGAGAGACTGAAAGTGACCACTGAGCTCAGGTCAACCAATCTACTGAGCTCAAGTCAATTATCTATTACATGATTACAAGTTAAGCTCCTGAAAAACATTCTTTCAGGCATATGATATACGAGCCGCGTCGGGGTCCGTCGTAGGGTGTGTGCGTGCGGGTGTGTGTTAGTTGGCGTCATGGGCGGGGGTGTGACCGCGTCGAGCGCGTGCGTCCGCGTCGGGTGCGCGGGCCGTGGAGCGCGGGACTTGGCGAGTGAGTGAGTGGGTGCGTCGGGAGCATGGCATGGGGCATCCGTGCACGCATGCATACAACCCATCTCCCTCCTGTACATTGTGGCGCGGTGTGTTGAATTCGAGTTCAAGAAAAGTTTGCGGTAGTCGCGGTGGGCGTTCGTGTGCCAGAACTCCACCGTGTGCTCCCTTTCTACTTCTTTCTCCTTTCCGTTTGTGCCAGAGAGAGGGTGAGTTCGATGAGGGAGCGAGGGCTAGGGCACGGGCTCAGCCCCAACATTTGGCATCAGAGTATGGGGGGGGGGGGGGGGGGGGGGGGGGGGTCTTGCCAGCGGCCATGTCGCCCTTGTCCCATCTGCGATGTTGCTGCCCGTCCTGCAGTTGACGCCGGTGAACCACACCTCATGGACGATCAAGGTGGAGGTGATCCTTGATGCCCAGGGGCTGTGGGGCGTGGTGGCGCCGGCGGACGGCGCGGCGATTGACGACAAGAAAAGCAAGACGGCACAGGCGTTGTTGCTTGGCACGTTGTCGGAGGACGTGCTGATGTAGGTCGCGACGAAGACGACGGCGAGGGACGCGTGGCACAGCGTCAAGGTCCGGTTCGTCGGCGCGGATCGTGTGAAGGCGGCGTGACTCTCAATCCTCCGTGGCGTTTTTGATCGGCTACGGATGAACGACAGGGAGGAGCTGGATGTGTATGCCGGGAGGGTCAGCGGCATGGCGGCTAAAGGCGTTCGAGGAACAGACGCGGCTGTGCACCCAGAGCAACGGCGGACGCGACGGCAACCAGCTCCTGCTCAAGGTGGCTCAGTGGGCGGCACGGCCGCGTCAGGAAGGAGGCGGCTTCGACCACAACGATGACGGCGATGGCAGCACAACATCGGGCGGTGGAGGAAAGCGTCGTGGCCGATGCTACAATTGCGGGCAGCGCGGTCACTTCCGCCGTGACTGCGCGATGTCGTTGTCGTGGCCTTGCCCTAGCTAGCCCTAGCTCCTCTCTCTCTCCCTCTCTTTCTCTCTCTTGTGCGCTCACACGACACAAGGAGAAGGAATACAGGAGGAAGAAGAAGCACCCGACGAGGGTTTTTTCTGGCGTACGAACGCCACCGCATGAACGGCAAAATTTTCCCGAGCTCGAACTCAACTCCCCGCCGTTACACCGAGCCCCGCAGGTGCTCTTATACCCTGGGCATATGCCGAGCACGACCCGCACGTCCCCCGCCCTGTCAGGCCATGACCTCGCGCGCTCTGGTCGCGCCCACTCCGCGCACACACGCGCCTGGGTCGCGTTGAGCCGGCGCTAGACATGACCCGATCAACACCACCTTGCTCGCTAACGACCTCCTACCTCTACGGTGCTTCTACTGCATGCACACACGCGCACCTACGCACCACACACACACACACCCCTACGCACACACCCGCCATGGACCCAGCGCGTTCGACACGGTCAGCGCGCGCCCACACACGCGCTCACTGCGTTCGATCGCCGCCGCGGCTTATTGTGGCCAACACTCTCCCTAGAGGAGGCCGTCGTCCTCGACGCCAGCGTTCGCCAGCAGCGCCTGCTCCGCCGCTGGTGCCCTCGGCAGCTGGGGACAGTCCCGCTTGAAGTGGGCGCGCTCGCCGCACTTGTAGCAGCGGCCACGCCTTTTGTCGTCGTTGCCCGATGCCACGCTCTGCCCGGCGTCGTCGTCGCGAGCTCCTCCCTGATGCCGTTCCTGCGCCTGCCACTGCCCCATGGTCAGCACAGTTGATCGCCGCCACGCTCGCCGCCGTCTTGTCCACGGCACCGAACCCGCTCGTCGAACGCGCACAGCCGCCCGAGCGCCTCGTCGAACGTCATCTCGTCGAGGTTGCAGAACTGCTCGATGCCGGCGACGACGGGGAACAGCCGATCGGGCACCGTGTCCAGAAGCTTCTTCATGAGCGCCGCATCACCCAGCGTCTCCCCGAGGTTCGCGAACCGCGCCGTCATCCCCACTAGCCTCCCGGCGTACGCATCCAGCGCCTCGCCGTCCGCCATGTTCAGGCGATCGAGCTCCCCGCGCAGCGTCGTCCGCCTCACCGCGCGCACTCGATCGGCGCCGACGAACATCACCTTCAGGGAGTCCCATACCTCCCTAGCGGTGAGCTTCGTCGCCACCTGCAGCAGCACGTCCTCCGGCAGCCCGCCGAGGATCATCGCGTGCGCCGTCTTGCATTTTTTCCATTCATCGCCGCGTCACCCGGTGCCACCGCCTCCCACAGGGTGTGGACGTCGAGGATCACCTGCGCCTTGATCGCCCACACGGTATAGTTGTCTGGCGTGAGCATCCGCGTCGCCATCGACACTGATCCGCCCGCGCCTCCGCCATGTGGCACAATCGCCATTGCCGCCGGCGAACTCCTCCCTGAGCTCTGATGCCAATTGTCGTTGCCGTGGCCTTGCCCTAGCTAGCCCTAGCTCCTCTCTCTCTCTCAGCTGCGCTCACACGACACAAGGAGAAGGAAGACAGGAGGAAGAAGAAGCACACGGCGAGGGATTTTCCGGCGCACGAACGCCACCGCACGAACGGCAAATTTTTTCCAAGCTTGAACTCGACTCCCCTCCGTTACACCGAGCCACGCGGGTGCTCTTATACCCTGGGCCTGGGGTATGATCAGGTTTACATGTGTATATGTGTTTACAAAAACTTTCAAATCCTTTTGTGTTGCAGAAAATGAATTTTGGAAAAGGGCACCAATGTGGCCGTGCTCCATTTGGAATTTTAGGCAGAGGCTGATTACCAGGAGCAGAAGTTGCAAACTGTGAAAACAGGAGGGTAGCGCGCGGCACACGTGTAACAAGGTTACCGGTGTGAGAAGGCCGGCTGGTGTGAACGGAAGAAATTGTAGTCTGGTCGAGGGCCCAATTAAGCCCGACCCGAAACTCTTTTTTTTTTAAATCATGGATTCGTTGGGAAAATATATAAGTTGCAAATAATTTTTTTAGATTTTTTTTAAACTTCTACATATGGCTTTTTATTGTCTTTTTAAGTGTGCAACATGGTGCCCAAGCACCATAACTTCGCTCTCACTTTCTTCTCGCTATCTCTGGTGCGCCGGTGACGACGGCCGGAGCAAGCCCGTCTCACCACTACCGTTGCTATCCCCTGTCCACATATCGCTGCTAGACAAGGTTGGATTCGACTGGAGCTACGACCCATGGTTCGCGGTGCTGCGGCCGTACCCGGTGGTTTTTGACTCGCCAGAATGCCCACGAGGAAGTTGTTGCAAAGGTAGGTGCCATTTTTTTTGTCGCAAAGGTTCGAGGTGCTGCGGCCATGGGCTGTGGCGATAAGGAGGCATCGTTGGTCGTTCCCTTTTTTTTTTGCCCCAGGTAGGTACCAATGTTACAGCCGGTGTTTGTTTTTTCTGGAACCATAGGTGATTTTTGCTGGAACCGGCTACTAATTTTTCTGGGGATCTGCAGTGGATGGTTCTTTTTTATGTCACCAGCGACGGATTTGTTGTGACCAGCGATATTTTTTGTTGGAACCGACGATGATATTTGATGCAACCGGTGGTGTGCCCGAGCCACAACAGCGCCATGGGGAGTGCCGGAATTTGATGCGATGAATTTTGTTGTGACCGGCGACAAAGTTTTCTGGAACCGGCAACAAATTTTGTCACAATCGGCCACCAGCGATTCTACAACCCGCGTGGGGGGAGACGCTGAGATGCTGCAACCAATGCCTTCAACAAGGCCACTGCGAGGCACAACCAATTAAGGCCAGACCTTGGGTTTCACCCTGAAAGCTAAGACTCTGAACTCGTCCTGTATTGCCGTCCCCTCTTGCCGATACTACGAGTCACGAATCACCAAGCAAATTCCTCGTCGCCTCGAAGACTTGATCCGCCGTTACTAGGCCTCTGACCCTCAACCATCATGACGTTCTCTGCCACCGTCTTCATCATGGAAATCGAAGTAGCGACATGTCCCATAATGTCAACAATTAACGAAGCTTCACGTCACGCCCTCCGGAAGCCACACGAGTTGAATAGGTACGCACACGACTGAATCCCGATCCAATAATCTGTAGTCGTCAAGCACCTAATGGAGATCTCCGGCGAAGCCTTCCGGAACTCATCAACGGCCAAATCAATGAGGGCCAGCATCAAGCAGGACACCATCTTGGCGCTAGAAGAACCCTAGGACCACCTCCATTGTGCAAGCACGCGTGGCCCCTCTGCCAAGCCTCGTGACCTTCAGATCTGGGTCGCAGCACACACAGAGGCAAGGGAGCTTCTGCCAACACCGATTCAGTAGTGAACCGACGCACATCCAAGCCCCACCACCGCATCCCACCACCACTCGCCGAGCCCCGCCGCCGCACGCCTCCTGAAGGCCGCAGCCATCGCAGCCACGGAGCACCGGCGAATCCCGTCGGGAACCACTGCCAAAGCCCCAGGGGAGCCGCGAGAAGGAGCCACGCGGGCTTCGTCCGGCGGCGGCGCGTGGAGAGGAGGAGAAGAAGCCGGCACGGTGGTTGCAGGCGTTCTGTTTTTCGTAGGATGTTCTTGTTGGACATATGCCATGAGGTCTTCCGAGAAAGGGTTTCCCCCGCTTTGTATTTCAAAGCAACTAACCGATACATCCAAGGATAGGTGTTGGGGCGGAAGCAGCACAATCACACCCAAAAGAAATGAAAGAGAAACAACAAGAGAAAAGAATGTCGACAACGGCGGATCGATGGAAACGAAGAAGCTTCACGACCACTGCACCCACCGAAGATCTCCCACCAAGCTCCAAGGGTCCGAAGCACCGGTACCAATCAGCACCTCCAAGAAGGACCGCGACGATGACGACGTGATACGTTTATAATTTATGAAGTATTCATGCTATTATGTTATCCATCTTGGATGTTTTATGGGCTTTACTATGCACTTTTATATTACTTTTGGGACTAACCTATTGACCCAGAGCCCAGTGCCAGTTTCTGTTTTTTCCCTTGTTTTAGTGTTTCGCAGAAAAGGAATATCAAACAGAGTCCAAACGGAATGAAACCTTCAGAAAAGTTATTTTTGGAAAGAAAGCAATATGGGAGACTTGGAGTGCATGTCAGGGGATCAACGAGGAGAGCACGAGGCAGGGGGGGCGCCCACCCCCTGGGCGCGCCCTCCACCCCCGTGGGCCCCTCGTGGCTCCCCTTACCGACTTCTTTCGCCTATATATTCCCATATACCCTAAAACCTTCGGAGAACAGAATAGATCGGGAGTTCCGCCGCCGCAAGCCTCTGTAGCCACCAAAAACCAATCGGGACCTTGTTCCGGCACCCTGCCAGAGGGGGGAACCCTCACCGGTGGCCATCTTCATCATCCCGGCGCTCTCCATGACGAGGAGGGAGTAGTTCACCCTCGGGGCTGAGGGTATGTACCAGTAGCTATGTGTTTGATCTCTCTCACTCTTGTTCTTGAGGTGATACGATCTTGATGTATCGCGAGCTTTGCTGTTATAGTTGGATCTTATGATATTTCTCCCCCTCTACTCTCTTGTAATGGATTGAGTTTTCCCTTTGAAGTTATCTTATCGGATTGAGTCTTTAATGATTTGAGAACACTTGATGTATGTCTTGCGTGGGATAACCGTGGTGACAATGGGTTATTCTATTGATTCACTTGATGTATGTTTTGGTGATCAACTTGCGGGTTCCGCCCATGAACCTATGCATAGGGGTTGGCACACGTTTTCGTCTTGACTCTCCGGTAGAAACTTTGGGGCACTCTTTGAGGTTCTATGTGTTGGTTGAATAGATGAATCTGAGATTGTGTGATGCATATCATATAATCATACCCACGGATACTTGAGGTGACATTGGAGTATCTAGGTGACATTAGGGTTTTGGTTGATGTGTGTCTTAAGGTGTTATTTTACTACGAACTCTAGGGCTGTTTGTGACACTTATAGGAATAGCCCAATGGATTGATCGGAAAGAATAACTTTGAGGTGGTTTCGTACCCTACCATAATCTCTTCGTTTGTTCTCCGCTATTAGTGACTTTGGAGTGACTCTTTGTTGCATGTTGAGGGATAGTTATATGATCCAATTATGTTATTATTATTGAGAGAACTTGCACTAGTGAAAGTATGAACCCTAGGCCTTGTTTCCTAGCATTGAAATACCATTACGCTCACTTTTATCATTAGTTACCTTGCTGTTTTTATAATTTCAGATTACAAAAACCTATATCTACCATCCATATTGCACTTGTATCACCATGTCTTCGCCGAACTAGTGCACCTATACAATTTACCATTATATTGGGTGTGTTGGGGACACAAGAGACTCTTTGTTATTTGGTTGCAGGGTTGTTTGAGAGAGACCATCTTCATCCTACGCCTCCCACGGATTGATAAACCTTAGGTCATCCACTTGAGGGAAATTTGCTACTGTCCTACAAACCTCTGCACTTGGAGGCCCAACAACGTCTGCAAGAAGAAGGTTGCGTAGTAGACATCAAGCAGTTTCTGGCGCCGTTACCGGGGAGGTGAGTGCTTGAAGGTATATATTTAGATCTTGCAATCGAATCTTTTTGTTTCTTGTTTTATCACTAGTTTAGTCTATAAAAGAAAATTACAAAAAAAATGGAATTGAGTTTGTCTCATACGCTTCATCTTTTTAATATCTTTCGTGAGTATGATGGAAAGGAAAATTGTGCCAAAATGTTAGAAGAAGAATGCATTAAAATATTTGGCACTGAATCTTTGAATGATGAGCATGATTGCAATGTTGCTAGTATGAACTCCTTGAATATCCATAGTACTAATGATGATTGCACTAGTCATGATGAAAATATCTCTTATAAGCATGTCGATTTTTGTGGAGTGTATTGGGTTTGCAAGTACACACCAAATAGGGAAGATAGATATTGCAAGAGGCATAAGCATTTAGAAACTAAATTTTTGCAAGAAAGGCTAGATGTTTGTGCTGAAAATTTATTTTTTCTTAGCCGTACTTGTGCACTTTGCAATGAACATGATCATTTCAGTACCCAATGCAAATTGTTTCATGATCATATCGTGTCCAAAAATTGCGATGACTTGATTTCCCTTGCACATCATAATGAACTTAGTTTGCTCTTGGGTTATGAAGAAATGAAACGTATAACTAAGGTCATTCCAGAATTTGCCCTTGATAGAGTTCTTCATTTTGATCTAGAAGAAATTTATATGTATTGTGCGGTGAATTGCATTGAAAATCCTTATATTGCCAACTACATAAAGAAAAGAAAACAAATAGAAGATGAAGAAAATACTAATGAAAGGGAAGAGACCTCCCAATATCCTCCTATTATTTCTTATGATG
Organism: Aegilops tauschii subsp. strangulata; assembly: GCF_002575655.3. Taxonomy (NCBI): domain Eukaryota; kingdom Viridiplantae; phylum Streptophyta; class Magnoliopsida; order Poales; family Poaceae; genus Aegilops; species Aegilops tauschii. The sequence continues at coordinate 6,943,122 of NC_053037.3, read as the reverse complement.
AATCAGGTAACGAGGAGGAGCCTTCTATTCAACCAATCTCATTAATAAGGAGCTCCAAAAAGAGGATTGAACCCACACATGATGTGGTGAAGAAGAAGAAAAGAAAAAGGAAGAGAGGTAAAAAGATATCTCTCCCAAATAATGTTGCTCCTATTATTGTTGTGCCTCATGAAAATGAATCAAAAATAGTTGTGGAAGATGATGCACTTGATGATGATCTCGTTATGCCTATTGCTTGTTGTGATGATTATGATTGGGAAGATAATTATACTTCTTATGATCTTGAAAATCTTTTTGGCACTTGATTGGAAGAATATGATAATTGCTATACTATTGGTGCTATCCATACTATTAACGATGAGAGTGATTATGCTTATAATATGAAAAGGCTCAAGCTTGGGGATGCTATGTTTGATGAAGATGATGTTTTTGAGAATATATTTGCTGCAATTAATGTTTGTCCCAAGCTTGGGAGGCTACGTTTAATGAAGATGATATTTTAAGTCTCCCAAGTTTTGATATGCAAATTTATAATGATGATAGCATGCCTCCTACTTATGATGATTATATTGATGAAAGTGGGTTTGGAAGAGTGTCAACTTTAGGAAGTAATGATCCCACTATTTTGGAGGATGTTGAATCTTATAATATTTATGAAAGTGGATTTGGAGAGGTCATGACTTTATTTAGTGATGTATCCACTATTTCGGAGGAGGTTTCAACTGATTATGATGAGAACAAAGTTGCTACTTATGATGATTATTGTGATGAAACTTATGCTATAAAAAGTAGTTATGATTATATTTATAAAACTTGTCATGATTATGATTACCCTTTTTCTGAACATTACTCTTTTAATGTGGAAACAATTTATAGTATTCAAGTCTCTTATGATACTCCCACTATTCCGAATGAGAAGAATTTTGCTTATGTGGAGAGTAGTAAATTTTTTATGCAATTAGATCATGAAAAGAATGTTTTAGGTGCTGGTTATATTGTTGAATTCATTCATGATGCTACTGAAAATTATTATGAGGGAGGAATATATGCTTGTAGGAATTGCAATAATATCAAGTTTCCTTTCTATGTGCTTAAGGTTTTGAAGTTATGCTTGTTTTGCCTTCCTATGCAAGTTGATTCTTGTTCCCATAAGTTGTTTGATCACAAAATCCCTATGCATAGGAAGTGGGTTAGACTTAAATGTGCTAGTCATGTTCTTCATGATGCTCTCTTTATGTTTCAATTCTTATCTTTTATGTGAGCATCATTGAAATCGTCATGCCTAGCTAGGGGCGTTAAACGTTAGCGCTTGTTGGGAGGCAAGCCAATTTTATTTTAGTTTCTTGCTTTTTGGTTCTGTTTAGTAATAAACAATCCATCTAGATTCTGTTTAGATGTGGTTTTATGTTTTAATTAGTGTTTGTGCCAAGTAGAACCTTTGGGAAGACTTGGGTGAAGTCTTTATGATCATGCTGTAAAAAACAGAAACTTTAGCGCTCACGAGATTAGCTAAAACGTTTTACTGGAGAGTGCTATTTAGTTGATTATTTTTGCATATGATTACTAGACAAATTCCTCAGGTCCACCAATTTATTTTAGAATTTTTGGAGTTCCAGAAGTTTGCGTTAGTTACAGATTACTACAGACTGTTCTTTTTTGATACATTCTGTTTTTCGTGTGTTGTTTGCTTATTTTGATGACTCTATGGCTAGTAAAATAGTTTATAAACCATGGAGAAGTTGGAATACAGTAGGTTTAACACCAATATAAATAAAGAATGAGTTCATTACAGTACCATGAAGTGGTGTTTTATTTTCTTTCGCTAAACGGAGCTCACAAGATTTTCTGTTAAGTTTTGTGTTGTGAAGTTTTCAAGTTTTGGGTAAAGATTCGATGGGCTATGGAATAAGGAGTGGCAAGAGCCTAAGCTTGGGGATGCCCAAGGCACCCCAAGGTAATATTCAAGGATAACCAAGAGCCTAATCTTGGGGATGCCCCGGAAGGCATCCCCTCTTTTGTCTTCGTTCATCGGTAACTTTACTTGAAGCTATATTTTTATTCACCACATGATATGTGTTTTGCTTGGAGCGTCGTTTATTTTCTTTAGCTCTGCTTGCTGTTTGAATAAAATACCAAGATCTGAAATTCTTAAATGAGAAAGAGTCTTCACATAGCTACATAATTATTTAACTACTCATTGATCTTCACTCATATCTTTTTGGAGTAGTTTGTCATTTACTCGTGTGCTTCACTTATATCCTATGAGTAAATGGTTGAATGATTTGAATGTCATAAATCTGAAATTATATATGTTTCATATGCTTTTCCCATGGGGAGTAATGCCTTTACATATAAGAAGTAGATGTGGTAAATTTATTGAAGGTTAGCAAACATTGTATTGGTCACTTGAACAATTCATGAAAGAATATTGACGGAAGAGAGATTTCACATATAAATATACTATCTTGGACATCTTCTATGATTGTGAGCCCCATTAATTATTTTCAAACCTGAGCAAATTAGTTAAAGTTGGACAAGGAAGACAACATAATGAGTTATGCTTGGGTATATTTCTATAGAAGTTATATTGTTATGGATCCTCTAACATGTGGTGCTTGCTATTTAGAATCCTTTGCTAGCCAAAATATCTGTACTAAGCGGGAATACTGCTTGTGCATCCAAATTCCTTGAACCAATTTTCTTCCATGAGTGTCCACCATATCTACCTATATGCGGTATTTACCTGTCGTTCCAAGTAAATTTGCATGTGCCAAACTCTAAACCTTCAAATAATAATCTGTTTTGTATGCCCGAATCGCTCATGTAGCGACTAGGGGCTAGCAGTATCTTCCATGCTAGGTGGGTTATTCTCACGATGAGTGGACTCCGCTCATCATTCACGAGAAAATGGCTGGTAACTGGGATGCCCAGTCCTATGATCAAAAGATCAAAAACAAAATCACAAGTAATTTAAACAAAACTCCCCCAGGATTGTTGAAAGTTGGACGGCACCCGTTGTTTCGGACAAGCCGTGGAGTATGATCATTGGTGGAGGGGGAGTAAAATCTTTACCTTTCTGCGTGGGAACCGCCTATGATGTATCTAGTATGGAAGATATTGGAAACTCTTGGTCGTTATGTTGACAATGAAAGCATACCTCTCAAAATTATTTTCGTCTCTATTTTGCTTCGAGCTCTGGCACCTCTGCAAATCCCTGCTTCCCTTTGCGAAGGGCCTATCTTTTACTTTTATGCAAGAGTCAGTAGTACTCCTTCTCATTCCAACCCAGTCTTTAGTTGGCAAGCATCATGTGATGGAAAGATCTAAGCATATATGGCCATTCAAATATATTTGAGTATGAATTATTATTGTTGACATTACCCTTGAGGTAAAAGGTTGGGAGGCGAAACATTAAGCCCCTATCTTTCTCTGTGTTCGATGGATGCTATTTGTTCTAAAAATATGCTTTGAGTGGTAGCAAGCATGGAAGAGTAAATGATAGTTGAGTATGTGAAGTTTGCTGAATCAAAGCTCTGACATAGACTCTTCCTGAAAATAAGATGAATTGTAATTGTTTGATGACTAATAACACGGTTTGTTAGTTTTCAAGAAAGTTTGTGATCTATACTTTAACATGTGAATAGCTTGTTACTTGTTCATGAAAAGTTCTATGAGTTGAACTACTATTATGACATATAAAGATGCTAGAAAAGGTGATTGAAATTATCATTGATCAAACTTATGCATCTGCTAGCATTCACACTTCATAAATTATTTCTTTTATCATTTACCTACTCGAGGACGAGCAGGAATTAAGCTTGGGGATGCTGATACGTCTCCAACGTATCTATAATTTATGAAGTATTCATGCTATTATATTATCCATCTTGGATGTTTTATGGGCTTTACTATGCACTTTTATATTACTTTTGGGACTAACCTATTGACCCACAGCCCAGTGCCAGTTTCTGTTTTTTCCCTTGTTTCAGTGTTTCGCAAAAAAGGAATATCAAACGGAGTCCAAACGGAATGAAACCTTCGGAAAAGTTATTTTTGGAAAGAAAGCAATACGAGAGACTTGGAGTGCACGTCAGGGGATCAACGAGGAGAGCACGAGGCAGGGGGCGCGCCCTCCACCCTCGTGGGTCCCTCGTGGCTCCCCTTACCGACTTCTTTCGCCTATATATTCCCATATACACTAAAACCTTCGGAGAACAGAATAGATCGGGAGTTTCGCCGCCGCAAGCCTATGTAGCCACCAAAAACCAATTGGGACCCTGTTCCGGCACCCTGCCAGAGGGGGGGAACCCTCACCGGTGGCCATCTTCATCATCCCGGCGCTCTCCATGACGAGGAGGGAGTAGTTCAGCCTCGGGGCTGAGGGTATGTACCAGTAGCTATGTGTTTGATCTCTCTCTCTCTCTCTCTCTCTCTCTCTCGTGTTCTTGAGGTGATACGATCTTCATGTATCGCGAGCTTTGCTGTTATAGTTGGATCTTATGATGTTTCTCCCCCTCTATTCTCTTGTAATGGATTGAGTTTTCCCTTTGAAGTTATCTTATCGGTTTGAGTCTTTAATGATTTGAGAACACTTGATGTATGTATTGCATGGGATAACCGTGGTGACAATGGGTTATTCTATTAATTCACTTGATGTATGTTTTGGTGATCAACTTGCAGGTTCCGCCCATGAACCTATGCATAGGGGTTGGCGCACGTTTTCGTCTTGACTCTCTGGTAGAAACTTTGGGGCACTCTTTGAGGTTCTATGTGTTGGTTGAATAGATGAATCTGAGATTGTGTGATGCATATCATATAATCATACCCACGGATACTTGAGGTGACATTGGAGTATCTAGGTGACATTAGGGTTTTGGTTGATGTGTGTCTTAAGGTGTTATTTTACTACGAACACTAGGGCTGTTTGTGAGACTTATAGGAATAGCCCAATGGATTGATCGGAAAGAATAACTTTGAGGTGGTTTCGTACCCTACCATAATCTCTTCGTTTGTTCTCCGCTATTAGTGACTTTGGAGTGACTCTTTGTTGCATGTTGAGGGATAGTTATATGATCCAATTATGTTATTATTGTTGAGAGAACTTGCACTAGTGAAAGTATGAACCCTAGGCCTTGTTTCCTAGCATTGAAATACCGTTTACGCTCACTTTTATCATTAGTTACCTTGCTGTTCTTATAATTTTAGATTACAAAAACCTGTATCTACCATCCATATTGCACTTGTATCACCATGTCTTCGCCGAACTAGTGCACCTATACAATTTACCACTGTATTGGGTGTGTTGGGGACACAAGAGACTCTTTGTTATTTGGTTGCAGGGTTGTTTGAGAGAGACCATCTTCATCCTACGCCTCCCACGGATTGATAAACCTTAGGTCGTCCACTTTGAGGGAAATTTGCTACTGTCCTACAAACCTCTGCACTTGGAGGCCCAACAACGTCTACAAGAAGAAGGTTGCGTAGTAGACATCACGACGCTGCTGCCAAGGGTTTCCCTCGGTACACGACGAAGCGAGAGGAAGGGTCGCCCCCGACGCCCTCCAAGAAGGTCCGACGGTACCCACCGGCGTCGCCGCGTCGGTGTCGGACAGGCCGACAGGGGTTTCCCCCGATCCTAACCTTCACCTCGGGTGCTCCAGAGCCTACCACCAAACCGACCACCATCTTGCGCCACCATGGTCAAGAAGCCTCCACGCCGTCTCACCACGGCACCACGAAGTGAGGTCTGCACAACAAGGGATAGGAGCCGGGACTAGGGGCTGCAGCACCGTCGGCACGCGGGAGGGCACAACCTCCACCGTCAACGACGGTAGCCGACCGGACACAATAGCAGGAGCATACCAGGCCCGTGGGCCCACAGGCCCGTGGGCCCACAGGCCCGGCCGGGAACTCCATGCCCGTAAAGCTCCCGCCATCGCGCTGCAGCAGGCACGCCGTCGGCATCGCCGCTCCCCGTCCGAGCTGCTCCTCCTCCTCACCACACAGACGACGACGAAGCCACGCCGGGGACCGGCCCGCTAGGACCCAGATGGGGCCGGGGACGCGCCGCCGGCCACCGCACGCCACCACGCCGCCCTGCTGCCAAGGGCAGCACCACCACCGCGCCTACCGCCGGCGACCGCCGTCGGGTCGCCGGGCTGCCGCCTAGCCGAGCATCACCGCTGCCGTCACCAGCCCCGGGAAGCCGACGAACGCGCGGGTACAAAAGGGCCCGCCGTCGCCGGCAGCACCCGGGCCAGCGCCGGGGCACCCGCCGGCGGCGGCGGGGGAGATCTCACAGGGGTGGGGGCCGAGGGAAGGGGAGGGGCGCGCCGCCCCGGCCACCTCCCGGGGCACGCAGGGGCGGGAACGGGAGGGGGAGGGAAAGAGGGGGGCGGGGCGGAATGTTCTGCTTGAATGTGTTAAACCTTTCAGTCAGATTATAGGAAGTAGAACCTGAAAATCTGTTACTATTTCAGCACATAATTGGGACCAAGTCAGTTGCTTGTTGAGTAACCCTGACCTTCTCAGCCAAATGTCTGCTCTTCTAGTGACATATAATTGTGTTAAGCTCACCTTGTATTCACTTGGTGTTCCTGCCATCTAAAAGAACCTATCACACTACCTGATCCAGCCCCCGGGGTTGGTGCCATCGAACCGTGGAAATTCCATTCGGGGTCCTGCCGGTGATGACTTTAAGAACTGTGTTCTCATCTCTCTTTCATACTCTCTGTAGTAATCCTCCCACTGAGTTCTGACTGGAGGTGATTGAAAGTTATGAAATGCTGGTGCGTGAGGTGTTCTGATTGGCGCGGTAGGGGTAGCCTATCCTAAATGAATTTCCTGCACTGAAATGTTGGCGAAACCTGGTGGAGCTGTTCGTCTAGTTGTGTTGAGAGGAGGAAGATTTGGTGGCACTTGTGCTGCCAACAACCGAGTGTTCTCCTACTCCATCTCAAGTCGTTTGTGTAGCGCTTGAGTGACAAGTCTGGAAACTTGATCTGCCCTTTCATGTGTTCCAGGGGATTTGGGACTGTTCCTTGTCCTTGGGTGGAGCTTGGGCTGTCTGGGCAGATGTGGATGCATTCGTCGTTCAGAATGATTTCAGCCAGGTTGATTGCGTGAAGATCTTTAAGGATGCCTTCGACCTCATGCAGCTCTGTTGTCTCCTCGTGGGTTTGGATCACTTGTCCGTTCATGGCGAGGAGATTAGCCACTTCTGCTTTGCCGAGACTTGGATCAGAGCACTCCATCTCGTTTGCAGTACTAGGAGAGGAATTTTACTGCCGGATCTACCCGTAACGCGAACCTAGTGTCCAGACCCGCCGCTACCGTAGATCGTGCCACCGTGCACAACACCACCTACTGTTGACCTGGGATTTCACACTTGAGAGGTGTGCTCAAGCAATCAGTCGAGCACCCACAGGTTACCGACGAATTTGTCTACCATCGCCCGCAACTCCAGAGCTCACCTTCCCCAACCCCTCCAATCACCACCACCAGCGCCACCACACAGCCGCCAGCACGTAGAAAGGGTGGGAAGGGAGGGAGAAAACACTACTATTCGTAGAGATCGGTCGCGCCGCTGAGAGAAAGCATGGCTCATGATACTGATTGTCACGCCTCGATCTGGATTCTGAAGTAGAGGGAGGGGGAAACTGGGGTTTGTCACTCGTACATGAGGGGAACGTAGCCCAGTGAGCTATATGTATTACAATATAGGATGTGTGTTTGTCCATAGAACTGAGATCAAAAAGCAGAATGCAAGAAAAGAGAGGCGGGCTAGCTTATAAGGGCGCCAGTTGACAACGGTACAGTTAAATTGGAAATGCTATGAGCCATCCGGTCGTCTTAATACGTACCGTCCGTTAGTTGAATCACTTGACACTATAACGTATTTGGTTTGGGGTAATTAGAGGTAGGGAATGGGAATTGAAGGGGTACGAGATTTCTAATCTCTTGTTTGGTTGGAGGGCTTGGGAATTCATAGGGCAATACGCATGGGACTTGAAACTTTAACTCCCATCGTTTATTAATAGGGGAGGGGGTGGGAGTTGGAAGGGAATCGTTTTCGTGAGCCAATCTTAACCCTTCATCCTAACTTCCCTCGTCTAGCCCCATGTCATTTTCCATAAACCGGACAAGGGAGTACAATTTCTCCTTAAATTTTCACACATAATTCCTACCATGCATGAAACAGAGGATTGGGAATAAAATGGCTCATCCCATGTCTAATCTCAACACAACTCCCTAATCTAAACTCCCATTCCCCTTAACAAATATTGCCAAACACGCTGCAGGAATCTGAATGTATTGGACTGACAATCTGGACGCCGGCCGCCGCGCCTCTAAATAAGGGTCCCTCGCTGTTGTCGAACGCAGGGTCCTGGGAGAAGAACGGAGGAGGCGGAGACTATGACCCAGCAGCCGCGGGACGCATTAGTTGCCACCGCACTGCACGTCGTTGTGTAGAGGGTTGTGGTCGCCCGACGGAGGCGGGAGGCCCGAGAGCTCGACCTCATCGTCAGAGCCAGTGTTGCCGGCCAGCGAGGCCATGAGGGGGGGTGTGAATGGCTGCAGTCACGAATGGATCATGGATCTTGGCGCCACTGGGGAAGAAGCACCGCTTACAGGGGAACATCGCGTCACCTGTGCCTCGCCTCGCCGGTTCCTTCCTTCCTCATGAAGCCAAACTAGCTTTGCGCTCAGACGAGTCGTCCTTTTATCGTCTCCACTGTAGGGTGTAGGCACATGTCCACAGATCAAAATTTCTTCTCAAGGAACCGGCAGGAACTCTGCATTTTCATATAGAGCCTCTTTTTGGCTCAAAAGATTTTTTTTCTTTTCGTGAGGATTTGAACCCTTGCTCTTTGTTTTGGATGTCCGCATTATAGAGCTCCATAATTGAATTGCACTGGGATTCAAAGTCAATGAGAAACTGGAATGACATGAATACGAATTCGCATGTTTGGTTGTGAACTGAATTGGGCCTTAAAATGCCTCTGATGTTTCAAACCTAATCTTTTTTGGATGACAAAATTTGGAATTGCATAGCTACATTGCCATGAAGATTATACTACCTTGTTCTACATTACTCAAAAATTGCAATCTGCTCGCATGTAACTATAATTGAATTAATATATAGCGGTATAGGATAATAATTATTCTAGAAATGAATCGCAACAACACAAATGGTCACACAATAATAACAATATTCTCTTCCGATAACATAACACAAATTCTAAACAATTATAAAAAGTGAAAAATTGCCTAGATCTCATGCGTTGTGTTCGATTCCATTGGGGTTTTCTCGTCTACAGCGAGAGAGGAGAGCAACGACTACCGAACGGTGGCACTAGCTGTCTCTGGTACCGACGCTTCGAGCTGTGAAGTTGCAATGACAAACCCTTAAATGATTATCCCGTTGCTCGACTCGAGTGAAGCTGCTTAGTCTCGCGAAGGATGAACTAAGGAAGAAAGCTGAACATATACAATGAATAGCAACCTGAACGAAAAGAAACACAGGTTTGGAACAATTGGGGAAGCTGGACAAAATGTACAGAAACATAACGTAGAGGAATGGTTGCACAAAGTATTACTAGAAGTCTATCAGTATATTGTGTCGTATTCACGGGATTTCTATTTTTCATCCGTATCAGTGGAAACAAGTTTCTGGATGACGATACACATTGACGGCTGTAGACGGATGCGCATGTGTGTATCCTTGTGAATTCCCCCCCCCCCCCCCCCCCCCCTCTCCTAATAAGCATGGGGTGTGGGTTATCCTTAGCAAGGTCGACCAATTCCTAGAGATAAGCGGATTTACCCTTGTATTGGGCAGCTACATGTATAATTGTTAGCTCTATTTCGGAGGTGGAATTTGACACGAAATTAGTCAATTGAAAAAGCTAACAAGTCCATGGTTGTGATCTGTATATGAAATAAGATTCGTTTTGACCTTCCACGAGGTGGTAAACAATGCCATGTGTAGTCAAAATTACCCGACAAATGATCGAGGATGTACGATGGGAGGTCACGTTTACCAGCCTCAAAGATTGTTACAAAATCCTGTCCATGTTAACACACACTACCCTGTGTTTTCTTGCGTTCATCCTATCGGTGGACTGAAGCGGATGATAGGCCATGGCATGCTATGGAGAAGATAAATTTTGTATAACATAAACCACACCAATGGACTAAATCTTGGTCACATTTATATCTCAAGAAAACATGCACCCTATAAACTAGGGCAGATCATAAGATCCATGTCTCTTAATAGCACCACAAAAAGATGAAACTACGTTTTTGTAAGCAGCTAGACATCACAATATAATTAGAATGAGCAAACGTAACCCAAATCCTGATCAATCAAGCAACATATTTGGAGTGGTAGCTAGCTGCAACATATTTAAATTGCTGCGTACACCCATTGGCATTGCAACCAAGACCCATCATTCCTTACCAGCAATGTACTAGTCCTCTCCTCACGTCAAAAAAAAAAAACAACGTACTAGTCCAGTTCAAACTGAGCTTAAGAAGACAGCATAGGACCACCTGTATGTTACGATCAGGATCACATCCTGTCAATGCGGACGTCGAGAGATACCTCCTTGGACGCCCCAGAACCAGCCAGATATGTAGGCGGCACCCCCAAGAAAGACGGCAGCTCCACCACGGCGACCTCGCCGGGCCTAGTGCTGCTCGTCACTGGCTTCATGTCCAACAGAATGCTGCCTTCTATGCTGCTCGGTGGTGGCGGACCATTTGCCCGAAGCTCGACCACATACTGCGGCCATGATGACGCTCCAGCTCTGATGCACATCACAGACACGACGGTGGCCATGCAGAGCGCGCCCATGACCAGGAGGAACACGCTGCCGTCCCCTTGCCCATGGAGCAGGCACCGCGGCTGCCGCTCCGACAGCCGGAGCTAGTGAACATTGCCATAATGGACCTTGTGCACTGGCATTTCATGCAGGGTACCCATGTGGCTCAGGAGTGCCAGCGGTGCACCGAAGAAGCCACAGCCAGGCTCCATGCAGAACCAGGGCGCGTGCTGGCATTTGCTCTGGTGGTCGTCGAGCTCGTTGTAGGGGACGTCGCTCCCGCAGCCATCGTGGCCGCACATCACCGTCAAGGACGAGACGACAGCGTCTATCGTGGGGCAGCGGCTAAAGCCACCGCCGTGCTCGCATGCCTGGCACTGTTCGCATCTGCCGCATGCTAAATGCCCGGCATTGCACTGCACAAAAAATTGTATCGGTTACCGACAGTGACATACCTCAGGGTGAATGGAACAAGAGATTGATGTATAGAATGAAAAATAACCTGGAAGACAGGGGGGCTTGATGGGGCGGGAGCAGACGCGGCAATTAAGGAAACTCATGTCCATCTTTATGGTAACTTCTCCGGCTGGCTTCACTTGGCCACTGCCGGGCAGCTCCACCCTCGCTTTCTTGGCGCTCCGATTGTCCTTCTCCATCGTTGACGGCGAACCCCTGTTCCTTCCCACATCCACTTCTGGAGGAGCCTGCACCCCGTCTGTAATCTGGCAAGAAATCATGGAGGGGAACACAATTACATCATGAACTGGAACCCACAACGACGTAGAGATATTCCTTCTGTGTAAGTCAAATAATACAGTCAGGGTAGTGGAGTGAAGAGCGTTGACAAACTTGTACAGAATACGGTTCAGAAGAAGGACCAGCAGACTGCAATTGCTCGCCACTTGTTGGAAAAATTATGCGTTCTTCTGTCAAGGAGTCTGGTGCTGCAACTGTAAAAGTAACATTAGTACACGCTAGAATTTTTCCTGAGATATATAAAACCAATGTTAAAATAAAAGATTTGTTTCGAATTCATCACGAGAGTGGAAATGCCAGTGCACAAGGTCCACGTTGGTTACATGCATCTCAACAGGGACAGGTCATGTTAATAAGTTTATTAAAGAGTGGAAATGTTTACGAAAAATCTGTTATAAGTTATAACCTGGCTATAGAAAATGCTTATGTACCTGATGATTGAGCTGATGTATTATGTAATACTACAGGTTCAACAATGACCGAGCTTGCCATGTTATTTTTTTCGAAAAGGGGGTTTGCCCCGGCCTCTGCATCAGATAGATGCATACGGCCAAAGATTGCCATGTTATGGGTTGTTCTAGCATTGCCAATCTCTGCTGAAACTGGATGCTTGTTATTCTCATCGGTGTCGGTGATAGCAAACTGATCGACCAGAGCATCAGTATTTGTCTCAGAATCAGCACATTTTCCCCCTTCAGCAATGTTACCATGTCCCATGTTGTTAAGCACAGGAGCATAGACAGAGTCTTTTAGATGATGTACCTAGTTGTATCAGAGCATGCTTAAAGTTATCATCTGTTGCAAAAATAATATGCAACTTCAGAAAAAGAAAAGTAAGTACTTTGAAAGAGGTCGCCCGGATATCATTTCATCTACTCCTTCGGTCCCCATTTACATGGTATAAACGTATTTCATGGGCCAACTTTGACAAACGAAATGTGTGTCACGTGTCATAAAAATTATAACATCAATTCATATTGAAATGTAGATTCCATTGGTATACTTTTTATGAAAACTATTATATATTGCTGGTGAAGGTTATGGTCTAAGTTTAATCATGGAAACTGAGGCTGAAATTTAGGGAGAGTAATAAACCTGGCCAGTCATTACATTTGGTAGAAAAAATGCTACTCATTGGATGAATGTTTGTTACAAGAATAAAAATATGTTTATAGAGCACGACATTATTTTAAAACATGACACGAAACTGGAAATAGTGTATTTCAAATAAATAGAGTATCACAATTTGCTTTCAAAGTTCAGGGCACAAGTCGCAATTACCTGCAAGCTACCAAAGGGATGTGAAGCTACCCATTTGTTATGTTTCGTAGTGACAACGCTCAAGCGTGGAAATCCATTTGGTACTTCGAAAGAAGCATGTTTCACAAGATCGATAAAAATGACCTGCATTTCAATGAAAATTATGGAAATAAATTTTGTAAATAAAGAAGTGACATTAGCACATTCAAGCGATTTGTTATCCCGTAATAATGAATAATTCTGTTAGTGTGGTGAAAATGTTTCTTACGCTCAGTATGTGCACGCAACCCTTTACATGGACAAACAATGCGTCAGACTCTTTGTATTCCCTGATTCCTTTGATTAGGCAGTCAGCAACCAAATTGCACCAATCCATCTGTTTGAGGTTATCAACCTGTCGAGCAGCTCCTAGAAAGGACCTGTTGACAGCCACGGATGTATTTGGTGCTAGATAAATCGCAAGTATCGCAATCATGAAGGCTATACAGAATGGTTCCCCCTCAGTCATGGCACACATTTCTGTTGCCACCATCTTCGCATTCTTCGCTCTATTATTGTGAGAATACTGATTGTAAAGAGCGTCATCGACACCGAGATCCTCTACAACTTTTATCGGGCCTGAAGGGATTCCAAGGACAAACTTCACAAGTGGCCTCACTGGAATTGATATGCCTCCTTCAAATTCAAGAGCTTCAGTGTCACAATTGAACTTATCAACCAACCATAGGGTAAGGCCCTTATGTATCTCAAAATCTGCCATGGACAAGAGGCTCTCAAACCCAATTTTCTGACGAAACCTCTTTGCTTGTCACTTAGAAGCTTCATAAATGGCGGAAGGAAGTGCGGCGGACATCTATACGATATGTTTTCGCCCTACAAGGTACGAGACTGATTAACTGAACTGGTTTAGGCATAACGTGAACTGAATAAACTATGGCCCAATATTTTTCCTCACAAAAAAAATATGGCGATGAGGATGGGATTCCAGCAATGTATGTACCTTCCTGGAAATCCTGGCAGATCCACTTTGTAGATTATCACCATCCATGGCACTCCCCCGCTTTCGGTTCATACTGGGATTAGTAGAACTAGCAAGCCCGGAACGCATGGCAGTGAAACTGTTAATCTTGGGAAGATAGTAAAAATTAAACAAAAATTCAAAACTTGATATGACATGGGGTATATGTCAGGATAATGAACGGGCAACATCCAAGACAGATACGGAAACTAGTTAGACGGCGAATACTGCTTACTAAGAAGGCGATCACGGATGCACCTAAACTAGGGTTTGAGATCGAGATGAGGGGAAATCGATCATGAAATCCCGCACGCAGGACGGGCTGTAGCGCCAGCACTCACCGGCAGGGTAGGCAGTGGGCACTGAACTGGATGATGAGCGGCACAACTGTGGGAGTGGGAATGAGAAGAGGTTGAAGAAGGTTGACGTTTCCTTAGAGCAAGTATAATAAGCCTAGTCAGCTGGCTATAACACATGCCAGGTCATTGAAATCCTAGCTGGAATGGTGAGAAAGAAGGATAGAGAGTGCAGTGGGCGCTTGATCAGTCGCCAGGCGCTAGCACAGGTTACTAGAAAAAGTGCTTGCATGCAGCGTGTGAACAAGTGCAGTCTTCTTTCCTCCCAATCAAATATGTTTCTCTATGTGTCTTCACATGCATATATTAAATACTATAGCCAATCTAATAGTCGGCTTATTATATGAGTGCACTTTTACAAAGGCTATATGTGACATGGCACTAGTATATAGCCAGCAGCAGGCTCTATTATTAGCCATGCTCTTAATAACGAAGCCAGATGAAGGGACGCGCCTCCGTGTTGGGTACGCATTCACACGACCTGTCACCTGTGTGTTGGGACTTCACACTCGAATTTACTACTAGTGCACACGTCTCAAGGTACACGTGTGCATGGCCGTCAAAGTTGTGCTGGTGAAGGTTATGGTCTAGTTTAATCAGACTAGCCATAATGGATAGTAACATATGTTTGCTCCGCTGTTTATGTTCTTGAGACTAGCCACAATGGAGAGTAACATACACTAGTAACATCACACATATCAAGGCAAGATGAGTAACATCACACATATCAAGGTAAGATGAGTATATAGCCTAATAAATGAGGTATTACATGTTACCACACATATGTTACTCCCCACTATAGAGGTAGTAACATAAACTAGTAACATGGTTACGGATGGATGTGTCAATTATGGTTGGAGATTAGGAAAAGAGTGGCCCAACGGTGAAAATCAGGGAAGTGATTGGTGGCACAATGTTTGGTATGACTAATCCGTAGCAATTTGTCCGTGAGTGTATCACTTTTTTTAATGTGGTGTTTGGGTGGATCTTTTTGACCATGTGATTGGAGGACGTCTTTTAATTAATACAAATACATGAGAAAGTTACATATATTGTTGGCCGTGTGTATTATGCCAGTGCTAAGAACGTTATATGTGCCATAGGCGACACTTTCCATTTGTCAACAAAGGCCCAAACCATCCAGACTTACCAAGGGACCCATTCATCAAGATATTTCACCGCGAAGCCTAGGTCAAGGTCAATGACCCAATCGATCGTGTATCAATTTTAAATTGAAGACCTGAGTTGAATGAGGGCTTTAAAACTAGGGAGCTTAAAAGTTGAAGATTTCATTGCCACAACCAACGATTGACTGGGACAAAATCAAGGCATTAAAATTGTATAGCTCAAATGAATGGGTCAGCTCTAAAATTAGGTAGCATAGTGTATTAAAAAAATGAATGGGAGAGCTCCTTGTGAAATTGTTGACCCGCTCAAAATTGGATGACCCAATTTCAAATTGGAGACCTCAATTGATTGTGAGGCCTTAAATACTAGGGAGCTTAGTGTTATAGTAGATATACAATCAAAGTTGTAAAATTTATCTAAAACTTGTGTATGTGGTCTTTTGGCTAATTGTCTTTTGCATGGTTCTTTTTAACATTGGCCAGAATGTGAAACATTGTATAAAGCCAATTAGCCGTTTGATACAAACCACTTCGCGGGCGATTGTGTGACATTTTTTGACAAATGTGGATTTTAACGACTCCAAATGAAGCATCAAAGGAACAAAAACACAATGAGTCTCTGTTCGACTAGAAATGCACACAATGACGCCAACGCATGCACATAATGAAACACATCAGCAAATAGCAAAGTCTTACAAGACCAAAGCTATGCCTAGACGGAGGAAAAGGACGGGGAAAAAACTCCGAGGAGACTGAAACAACGATCGGTAAACTACAATGGCGACCTTCTGCATCAATCATCTCTTGATATCATAAAACCGCTTCCATAACAGCAACTCCTCTGATAAGGGAACGGTAATAAAGCACTTTCAGCACGGGCTTGAACCATCAAAGGCCCAATGTCGGGTTTTTTTCTTCAAGATCAAGTCCAAGCGAATCGAAGCAATGCCTTCAATAAGGTAATAACACAAAAACACAGTTATTTTAATGTATAACCATATAGGGTCAGACCTACAGTATTCATCCCGGAGCTTGAGATCGGGTATTCAAGAATTACCATAGGATCCAAGTCATAAAATGATGTGGCTACAACTTTTCACAAGCCAAACAGGTACTCCCTCCGTCCCATAATGTAGGATGTTTTTTGACACTACACTAGTGTCAAAAAAAGACATACATTATGGGACGGAGGGAGTACATTCTTAGCACAATCTTAAACATAAGATGCCATGTAAGTGAAGGACACGCCTCGCACAAGCACATAGTCATGTTGTGACAAAGAGTTGGCCTCCACTAATGGCCTCGATAAGATCATCTCCGCACATGCAATGAAAATTGATGGTCGAGGAAGGTTAACGACGTTGCCAAAATTTCCAACTCGGGGCGGTCCAATATTCCCGCGTCGCCCCTCTCACTTAAACGTCCAAGACCCTCGGCCCCGTCGAGACAACCGCCGAGCGGCCCAGGACCACAGCGCCACCTGAGGACCGTCTCGTTGGGTCCCAGAGGCCTCCACCAGCATACCTGCAGACGATATCATGATCAACGATGACCCGCCACAAAAGACCGTCGGCCCGGCCGAAAAAGCCGCCGCTGCTACACAACCATGTCCTCTTCCTCAAGTCATCTGCCATATATCGCATCTCGCCTCAGGGTAGCCTCTTCAGTGCCTTAAGTGTCGAATTGCGGCAGTTGCATCGGCGCTCATGATTACAGCTAGCGGGTCGTGGGTCCAGTAATGCTAGCTCATTGTCCCGCTCGCGTGGCTAACTTGCTTCGTTCTGTTTTTGTGTGTGCTAGCTTTAGAAAAACCATCCAACTGATAACTAAAGAACACATCAACTACTAGCTAAAAATATAGCTCTCGATTTTTTTATAGATTTTGAAAAATTCACGAATTCACAAAATGTTCATGAATTTAGGGGGAAATCTGAATTCAAAAACCTCATGAATTTTAAAAAATGTCTATGAACACAAAAAAAATATTTGTGAATTAGTAAAACTATTCATGAAATTTTAAGATATTTACACATTTGTGGATTAAAATTGTTCATGATTTTTAAGAAAAACACAAATTTTAAAAATGTTTGCAGATTTAAAAAATTGAAAACTATTTGCAGATTTTTAAAATCTCTTGACTTTGAAGAAAGTTCATTTAATATGGGAAACAATTGGTGAATTTGAAAATGAAAATAGAAATGATGAAAAAAGTAAGGAAAGAAATAAAAAGCGAAGAAAAAAGAAGAAAGAACCGAAAGAAAAAACTGAAAACAATTGAATGGAAAACAAGGAAAAGATAAAAACACGCATGAAACCGGAAATTCATTTCGGCTCCTGGGAGCACATGCTCCCGGGCACAAAAATAATTTTTCAAATGTCAAAAAAATCAAGACCAAAAATTTATGTGTTGGTAGTCACATCCAAATGCTACCTGCAAATTTTGAGGCAAAAAAGTTAAGCATTTTGGCATGTTCAAAAAAACAAAATGAACACCAAATGTTACCAAAAAATGCCACCCTAAATTTGTTTTTTATCGAAAAAACACTGCCATTTTGTTTCGCATGAAAATTGTCAAGCATGCTTGTGACACTAACACTAACATCCACAAAAATATTCAGAATTTTCTAAAAATATTTAATATATTTTTCACATAACTGTTCACCGGGGAGCATGTGCTCCCAGGAGCCAAAACGCCCCTCCCGCATGAAACCTTCTAAAATCTTCACCAAACCAGTTGGGAGCTCAACCGTACCCCCCTTAGTTACATGGGCCGGCCCACTTAGGACCATCGCTACTGGACACTACATGTGTCACCAACAGAAGTATTAATAATTTGCCTCAATTTTCTCAAAAAAAAAGCCTCAAAAAAAGTACTAATAATTGGCTAAGAGGAAACGCCGACCTTCAGTGGATGGCTAGAGATAACCATTCAAAGTTCCTTCAGGTGGACGTAAAAAAAAGTCCCTTGAGGTGGGACCGGACACCTCGTCAGCAAGATCGATTCAAAAAAATAATGCTAGCGCACAATGGCTACACACATTTATCGCTCACCTTCAAAACAGTGGCGCAGCTAGGCAAGGTTGATGGGGGGGGGGGGGGGGGGGGGGGGGCAAATGAGAAACTACAATTTCTAGAGGGGGCCAGAGCTCTATTTTTTCCAATGTAGAACTCCATACAAAAATTTTCTTCACTAAATTACCCTAGGCTGGGGGGGCCACGGCACCTGCAGAGATGCACGTAGCTCCGCCAGTGCTTCAAAAGCTCCCTATGACCCCTTAGTACGGAGCACTCAAAGTTCCTCACACTGTCGAGCAAGACTTTGATATCGATTTGAGGGAGCAAACACATCTCAGACGTTCCTCCTCTGACTTGTCACTTTTGGGCCCGTCGGTGGAAGTCCTCGTTTCCTGCTCGGCAGCGGTCTCTACCGACGTTTGCATTGACCAACAAAGCATATATGCAACAATAATACACCACTAAAAGTTTATCTCGAATAAAACTTCAATGGTATGTTTTGCGGCATGCAATTTACATTTCATTAGCAAATTGAGGGCCAAAAGTGTGGGCGTGTGATATACTTTGACGCGGCTGTATTTTTTTTGACACGTGTTAGCAAAAGGGACCCAAACCACCATGCGCGATGCGCCCTCGCCGACCTGAACCATACACGCCGATCGATCGTCTTATTCCGCACGGGGACATACGTGGCTAGGGGCAAACCGTGCAGTACAGTAGGCTCGTGTGTCCTTCCGTCCTGAGGTGCATGCATGCATGCAGGAGATGAGATCCCGTCTCCTAGCTCGATCGTCGTCGGGTCGGGTGAAGACGAAGACGGGGGTAGTCGGCGCGCGGCGACGTGGCAATTCGAGGACCATGGAAGAATTCGGCGCGACCGCTGCTGCTGTAGCAAGCTGGCCTTCTGGGGGTACGTGCGTGCAGCTGGTGCGGCCGGTGGAACGCACCTTCGTGTCCCCCGTCCACGTGCATCATCCCGCTGGCCCGCCACTTGCCAGGATCAATCAGCCGCGCGTGTATATTACACGAGCTCGCTGGGAGCAACATGATATTCAAAGCTGATACCGTTGCCACTTTCAGGAGAGTCCGTCGAGGTCCATGGCGCCCATGGAGAACATCGTTGTCCAGATGGACGGCAAGCCGGGCTTCCCGGCGGATGTCGTCGGCGGTAGGACGATGGAGACGCCTTTCTCTGTGTCGCTGAGCGTCCCAGCCTCACCGTCGAGCGAGACGAAGCTCGGTGTCCACCACCTCGCCGTGCCGCTGAGGCAGGCCCGTCAACACTCGCTGCCGTCCCCGGCAGTCAGAGGCAGCGCCGAGGTGCCGGCCGTGCCACGGAGCAACACCGCGCGGAAGCGGGACCGGCGATTCGACCGCTTGAGGACCTTCTCCGGCCGCCTCGACCGCCAGCTCTCCACCCTCCGCGGCCTGTCGCAGGAACTGCCAGCTGCTGACCTCGAGCGTGGCAGCGCCAAGATCTCCGAGGAGGACACCGACGATGATCACGACGTCCCCACCGCCGGCCGCTACTTCGACGCCCTGGAAGGCGCCGAGCTCGACACCCTTCGGGTATGTCGCATTTTACCTTTTCCTGCAAGCAAAAACCAGAGGGTCTCGTTCCTCTGTTTCTAACAGCGGATTGAATGTGTGCAGTCGACGGAGGTGGCGGTGCTGCCCAAGGACGAGCTGTGGCCTTTCTTGCTTCGATTCCCCATCAGCGCGTTCGGGATGTGCCTCGGCGTCAGTAGCCAGGCGATGCTATGGAAGACGCTCGAGTCAGAGCCCTCCATGGCGTTCCTCCGCGTGTGCCCCGCCGCCAACCATGTCCTCTGGTGGATCTCCGTTGCCCTCACCGCCGTCGTCTCCATCGTCTACCTCCTCAAGGTCGTCTTCTACTTTGAGGCCGTCCGCCGCGAGTTCCACCATCCGGTCCGCGTCAACTTCTTCTTCGCTCCTTGGGTCGCCTGCCTCTTCCTCGTCAAGGGAGTGCCCCGCCCGGAGTGGGAGATCCACCATCTCTTCTGGTACTTTCTCATGGTGCCCATCCTATGCCTCGACCTCAAGATCTACGGCCAGTGGATGTCCAGCGGCGAGCGGCGCCTCTCGAAGGTGGCCAACCCGTCCAACCACCTCGCTGTTGTTGGCAACTTTGTTGGTGCGCTACTCGGCGCCAGGATGGGCCTCCGGGAGCTTCCCATCTTCTTCTTTGCTGTCGGGTTGGCCCACTATGCGGTGCTCTTCGTCACCCTCTACCAACGCCTCCCCACCAACAAGCAGCTCCCCAAGGAGCTCCACCCGGTCTTCTTCCTCTTCGTCGCAGCACCTAGTGTCGCGTCCATGGCATGGGCGAGGATCTCCGGCGAGTTCAACAACGGCGCCAAGCTCCTATACTTCGTCTCGCTCTTCCTCTATGTATCGTTGGTGGTGCGGGTCAACTTGTTCCGGGGGTTAAGGTTCTCGTTGGCTTGGTGGGCCTACACGTTCCCGATGACGAGTGTTGCCCTAGCGACGGTGTTGTATGCGTCAGAGGTGAACAACATGCTGACACTGACGCTTGCCGTCGGGCTATCAGGAATTGCCGTTCTCACCGTCATCGGCGTGTTGGCCACCACGGTGTACCACGCCTTCGTGTGTGGGGACCTGTTCCCCAACGACGTTTCCATCGCCATCAAGCAGAAGAGGCCCAAGTTTAGCAACATACTTGCGCACCTCCGCTTGCCCACTCCGGCATCAAGTAGCAGCTCATCCGCTAACTCTAGGACGACGAGCAGCATCGGCGAGTCTCCGGTGATATATGGGCACGAAAGAGCAGAGTGTTAGATGGTCGGTGAACAGCAGGATGCATGTTGTGAATGCACACAAGAGTTTATATTGATTAGTACCAACTTATTTGTACAAAGTTCCTTCTCTTTGATTTCTTTTGTTCTTTTTCCATCATCTGCCAATTTGCATTGATATCCTATAGCAATTTGCATTGCCATGGTACGATATATAATTTCTAGAATTAACATTTGTGTTTGCAAACTGAGTGGCTTCTTGAGAAGTTTAAATTAGTATAGTATTGGTGGCCTTTCTAAGACTCTATTCTCATCTCCAACAATTCCATATACTGAATAACTCACAAGCTGAAAATGGCGCGAGGCATTTCCTACTAAACTATCTTTTTACCATGCAAGCAGCAGGGTGTTCCTACAATTTCATATAGATAGGAAAAAGAAAGAAAATACAAAGTGGCCCGGTTTTTTAATAGGGAAACAAGGCCAAAGACCGAAAGAGAACAAACAAAGAGAAAACAAGTAAAAACAACTAAGCAGGTACCGGACGAACAAGAACAACATCACCAGCATATCAACCTCCTGAACAAAAGTGAATGGGTTCTTCGAAGACGCCTTCAAAAAGGAAACAACGCGTCCGCGGGCACCGTTGCCACCGGCATCGCCCCATGTTGAAGACTAAGCTTTCGCGGTTTCGCCCAGAGTCACCCACGCCACGTAGCTGAAACCATGTGAAAGGGTCTGGCCACGCCACCTTCAAATTCAAGAGCCTCGATAAATTGATGTGTCACCTTCAAATTCAAGAGCTTCAATAAATTGATGTGTCACCTTCAAATTCAAGAGCCTCGTGTGAAACTTATCAACCAAACAAACTTATGAGAACCTATCAATCAACCTATCCATGGGGCAAGAGGCCGACTTATTTTTGGCTCTATGCGCCATGTTAATTATTGCGAGGCGCCAAAGCTGATGGACCCAAACATACGGAGATATTTACGGGACAACAGCAGCGCACAGATTCAGATTCCATCTCGAATATTATGGGGGAGCAATCCGAAAATGGAGAAGCAGCCAATTACCGTGCAGCAGACACGATGGCTTGGTCGGCAGGGCGCCAGGTGGCACCAGGATAGGGTGCTCTCGCTCGCCACGTCGGCCATGGCGCACAACAAAACCCTCGAAGGAGAGAGAGGGAGAGGGAGCAGAGCAGAGAAATGGAGGCCGACATGGACGCGAGCTTGGACTTCTTGGAGCTGGAGGCCCATCTGGTGTTCGATCTCGGCAACGCCGATAGGTAAGTGATGAGATGAGATGAACACCGCGCGTGGTTCAAGAAATCACGACCACTCTGCTTCTCAATCTCTCTTGCGTCAAACCATTGCATTGCTGACGACGTCTGTTTCGCTCTGCCCTGCCTAGCAAACGTTGGATGAGCCTGGCGGATTGCTGCAGCTCGTACCTGCCGGCCGAGGACTCGCTCTCCGGCCTCGACTCCTCCGGCTACAACGACTCCACCAGCTCGCCGGACGGCGCCACCAGCTCGCGGTCCACGGCGTCGACGAGGGCCACCAGGGCGAGCAAGAACATCGTCGAGGAGAGGGTCCGGCGCAGGCGGCTCAACGAGAAGCTCTACGCCATTCGCGGCGTCGTCCCAAACATCACCAAGGTTTGCTTCTTCATACTAGTAGGTGAAGAGGACTTGCGTCTACTTCATACTCCCCTAAATATAAGCTTTTTTAGAGATTCCAGTATAAACTGCATACGGACATACTTTAGAGTGTAGATTCACTCATTTTGCTCCGTATGTAGTTTATATTGAAATCCCTTAAAGGGCTTATATTTAGAAACGGAGGAAGTACTAGCTAATACAGTTTCATTTGATTGAGTTTTCTGTTATAATTTGTGCCACGTTAGATGGACAAGGCGTCCATCATCCAGGACGCCGTCGCATACATCGAGGAGCTGCAGGAGCAGGAGTGCCGGATCCTCGCCGAGGTGTCCGACCTCGAGGCCGGCGGCTGCACCGCCGTGGTCAAGTCGGCGGCCTCGACCGGTAGCGAGGGGGTGGAGGACACCGGCGTTGGCTTCTCGCCGCGGAAGAAGATGAGGAGGACTACCTCCTCCTCCTCCATCAATGACGCCGTCACTTCTCCTGCCACGCATCCGGTCCTCCTTGAGGTAAAGTTTGCTCGCCGGAGAAGTTGGGTAGCATTTTTCGGGTCTTTGTATGTAAATTGATCGAGAAGTCAAAGTGTAAATCTAGTGAGAATATTTCTGATGAAAAGAATAAAAAACCTTGTGTAACAACTAAAATGTGAGCAAAGAGAAATATGTTGTTAATTATATCCAAACATTTTATAGACAACGAAACGCTTCCAAGATAACATGGCAAATGTGAAACATTTTGGGGCAACTCTATGAAACAAGACCGAGGATGTCAAAACACACCATCGAATAACCGTGTGGTTTATCATTTCTACAGCTGGAAGTGATGCCCATAGCGGAGAAGCTGGCGGTGGTGAGCATGAGGCACGACAATGCTCAGCATGTCATGGCGAAGATATACAAGGCGCTCGATTCGCTCCGTCTCAAGGTCATCAACTCAAGTGTCACCGTCGTGGACGGCCGCACAGTCCACACTATGTTCATCGAGGTAACCATCCGTGTGATTTGCTGCATTTCTCGTCCAATTAATTTCCTCTATTTTCTCCACCTGATTTCATGAACGAAAAGCTTGCTCCCATCTCTTTCGCTCGGTCACTCACAAATTCTTTGAGTGATGTCACATGGATGACATCATAAGGAATGTCACTGTTAGTTATGGGAGTTTGTAAATTTAGGATCCTGTTTTACTTCACAAGGGAACCAAGTCCCTAGTTGGTTTCAAAGGAAAATTACGGCAATAGTGGAGAAACACAATTCATACAGAAGATTTTCTCTTCAGCCCACTTGGAACGTAAGATAGCCTCAAGAATCTCACATGATAACAACTCGTTTCCTTATTTATTTTTTAGTAAAACCACAGGATTCCCAACATCCACTCCAACCTCCCCCCCCCCCCCCCCCCCCAAACCCAAAGTCACGCTCGTTGATGGCAGCCGTTGCTCGCCAATGAACAGCCAAAAGAGAGAAAGAAGGAAAGAGAAAATGTGTAATCATGTGTTTCCTATTTCTCTATTTATTTAATCATATTCCTATTTATTTTCCTATCTTGTGCTCCAAACCAGGCCTAAGAGGGTTGCCATCGTCTCTTGTTCTTCAACCCTGTTCAATTTTTGTATGTTGTGCATCTTTTGCTTTTATCATTGGATAACTGAGACGAATTGCACATACTCGGAATCCTGCCCAGCAGGTGGGAGATATTTGAAAAAACATTGTGAAAAAACGTAAATTTATAGGCATGATTTGAAGGGTTGGATACAATTTTTCTTGTCTATTGTTTAGTTTCATGGAGACGATTATGAAAAATGTTACTATAAAAATAACCATAAAAGAATGTATGATCTAACAAATTTTCATCGACATGTCATCCTAATGGAAGACCCCAAAGAAACAATGGGCACCGATAGACAATCATTCACCATTTCAATCTTGACAAGTTCCCCACATCACAGACACCTCATCAGTCGGTGAGAGGCAAGGGAACCACTTATCAATGCTTGGTGTTCATTTCTTATATGTTCTTTGTTAGGTTTTGTGTGCTTTCGGTGGTTGAGATGGTGTCATGCGGAACATAGATATTTTGGCTCTATCACTTCCCTGGCATTGTTATCATGGTCTAGGTCTACCATATAGAGCCAATGGTTCTCATTAGTAGTCGCTTCATACTTTTGATATTCTTCCTCCTCAATGCCGACTAGGCATCAGTTTCACAAGTTTTCCTTGTGAGACGTGCGACCCTATATGGCTCATTAAAAAAACATTCTTGAGGTGTGCGGCTCTTAAGTCTCTTTAAACCTTATGAGGTTGGCTCTTTAGACCTTATGAAGTTAGTCCAGCTTGTATGGAATTTGTAACTTCATCATCAGGTACTCGGCGAAACATCAAGATGGGATCTAAAGATGCCGGCTTTGAAGGACCTTGACATGATCTTTGGTCTTGTTGTTGGTGTTCATTTCAGGTCTTTCGATCTAGCGGACTTTGTGTCATGAATCAATAGAGCCATACTGATGTTCTGAAAAAGGGATTACCAGCAAACTTATTGCCTAACATATTTTTCCCAATTACATTGATCAATGATCGTGTTGCTAGTTCATATGGCTATGTATTTTAGTCACACTTGCTTTCATACAACTCATTAGACATACGTTGGCTTGACTTAAGCTTGTGAACACATAGATTACACATATGCATTTGGTAGCATGCACATAATCTCACTATATTTTGTGCCAATATCAACACCATTTATATTCTTTGAAAATCTAGCTATTATATTTTTCAGACGGAAGAAACGGATAGTGTTGAGACGATCAAGGAGATGGTACAGGCTACACTCAGCCATCTCGAATTCTCGATGTGAGAAGAAGCCCACCAAAGTCCATGAGTCACTGAGGAAGATCAAGTGTGTCAAAGAATGTGTGATGGGCACCCCAACTACCGATGCTCCATCATGCTCACTAGATCATGGAGGAGAGCGCATGGTTTGGTCCAATCTGGTATTACAACATTCTAATAAAAGTGACTACAATTGCAATCACTTATATGGCCCAAAAAATAGTAATTGTGCCTAGAATTTATGTAAGCTCGTAGTATTAGTGCTCCCTCCCTTTGGATTTGTATGGGCATCTCCATACATAATTATAGAACTTCAGTTCAGCTTACAACTTTGTGCACCGCAACTACTGGTATGAAATCCGCACTTTAACTTTACCATGGTCGGCATTGCAGATTCTTTTTACATATTGATCAGGGTAAAAGGTAATATAATCTCGAAAGGCGATGGTGTGACCCTCGTCATCACGATCATAGTGAGTTGCAACGTGCAGGTCCAGGTAGAGTATCAGGAGTGGCTCCATGTATATCGGAACAGCCACACACTTCCGTGATAGCGGGAGCTCACCATCGATGACCTCCGCCTTGTTCTCTTCTCCACAAGAAAAGAGCACGACATTCTCACCGTCATAGAGTTCGTGGTGCGCGGTGATCTCGCCATAGACATGGTAGACGGTGCCGCTCCCAGTGGCACCGGGAGGTGCGAGATCGAGGTTGACGTACACGTTGGCATGTATAGCCTTATGCAGCGCCATGAAGGTCATGTCTATCTGGCGGCCGTGTCTTGTGGAGATGGTGTGGGTGATGACTTTGTTGCACGCGTACGGGTTCACCGTGAACGAGAAGTTTCCCTTGTGATCTTGATTTTGATCCAGAAGGTGTCCGTCAGGGCGCTGCTCGACTCGAGTATCAGATTATCCTGTGGATCGACGGTGTCTCCTCTCTGCGAGGACCAGAGGTGGCAACCAAAGCCGTCGGTGGCGGCGAAGGACCCCGTGAAGCGGAAGCGAGGACGCACGGTGAAGAGCTCCACCCGATACTGAGAAAAGGAGTAGGCTAAGTTCAGGTTTTGGCTGTCTCCGTTGTAGCAGATCATGTGACCCGGTGGTGGATAGTCCCTCTCGTCGCAGCCGTCGTCCTCGCTGATGTAGTTGGCCATGTCCTGCGGTCTGTAGAACCCCCCATTGTCCTCATCGTCATACTCGCTGCTCCTGCGGTCGTCGTCGTCATCATCATCGCCGCGGCCGCTCACGATGAGGCCATCGTTGCCGACGCCATGGAGCCTGCTGCCATCGTTGTCTCCCCCGGCGCCATCACCACCGATGCCATGGAGCTCTTTCTGGTTGAACTCGGCAGCAGATCCTTTCGTCTCTGCCGTTCCTGTTCCTGTAGCGGACTCAATGGTGCATGCCTGCAGGTCGCACAAGACGGCCCTCGAGAATGGCCTTTCCGGCGGCCCTCCGGCGGCAGCCATACCGCTCACGCCCTCGCCAAGATCGCCGGCGGTAATGAAGCCCTAGATCGATCTGCAGGTTGATTAACTTCCGTCTCCTGAGACAGACCTCCTAATTTATCCACGCCATCCCAATCAAACCTGGGCCGGGCCTGGTTCTGTGCACAGTTCCTGGCCCAGTCGAGGAGGGGGAGACAGGAACCTGGACCGAAACTGGTTCGGCGCACTATTAACTTCCGTGGGCCAAGACCACCAATCCGAAGGGGAAAAACAAGAGGGTACAGCGAGAACGGCGGCGGCGGCGGCGGCACACTTGCCGGCGATGTACGCGGAAACGGAGCCCGGGGCCGCCGCGGAGCGCACGGCGTTCCGGCGGGCCGAGAAGCAGTACAAGCTCTACAAGCCGCCCAGTCGCAAGGGCAGGTCGAAATCCAGGTCCAGGTCTCTCTCTCTCCCCTCTCTCTCTGCCATCTCTGTGCGGGAACAGCAGAGCAGAACCCTGACTTTTCAAGCGCTACAGGGGCAAGCAAGCCGGTGGTGGTGGATTTGGCGGCGGCGGCGGCGGCGGGGACCTGTCCGCGGTGGTCGACTTCCACGCGCTGCTTGCTGCCGGAAAAGGCGAGCTGCCCGCCGGGATCCGGAGGTGCGACCGCGCCGGCTTCCACCTGCCCGTGTTCTGCTTCCTCGACCGGCCGGGTAACTCCACAATTCATGCTCCAGTTTGGATTTTTGTTCTTACAATTTACCAAGGCAGGACATTGCATTTGAACAGTGGCAACTTGCAAAAAATTACAACTTTTCAGTAATTATTAGGGTTTAGCTTACCTATTTATGTCAATATTTCAGCCTCCAACACTTGATCGTCATACCTAATAGGCATCAATCATCCTAATCTCATTATACTGTTCATGTGAAATAGTACTGATACCCTTCGCATAACTCTGTAGGATTCTATTTCATCCCTGGTGCTCTATCTACCGAGGAACAGTGCTATTGGATCAGGGAAAGCTTGAAAACATTCCCACAGCCTCCTAATAGAACCAACTTGACTGCTACATATGGTCCAATTTCTGACTTGCTCATTGCTGCTAAAAACCAGAAGATTTTGGTTGAAGTGGAAAGTTCCAGTGGCAAACCAAGAGATGAGCAGAATAATGTTGGGGAAAATGCACATCCGGGTAAATTCAAATTTGTGGATGACTCAGAGATCCAAAAGGAGGAAAGACCTAAGTCGACCATGGCAGCTGCTCTTGTGCGCAAGCTCCGGTGGAGCACCCTTGGCTTGCAATTTGATTGGTCAAAAGTATGTATGTACAATTGATGTGTCTTTATTTTCATTTTTCTTGAATTTAATTCTTTTAGCTTCTGATGGTATTGAAATATGCTACTTTACATGTGAATATGAATAAACCAGCAGGCATATTTTTCTTCCAAATTTTCTGCAGTTGCGACGAGCAAGCCCAATTCATATAATTATATTATGATGACGATGAATTCATAATTCCATGTTAGCGCATAACAATATTTTATTACTTAAGGAGCTTTGTTTGATTACGATAGTCCTTCCTTGCAAAGCTGTTTTTAAGCATGATGATCCCTGAAATCGTTATGCATCCAATCCTAGTGTGCATACATCATACACTAATATAATGATGTAACTTATTCTCATACTCAGCCATGAAACTTGATAGCTGCAATCTCTTGCGCGGTGCTTGCAGTTAATTAGAATCATGTACTTATTGCACTGTAAGATACACTTTTGGTTACAACTGCATATTAACCATTTCCTGTTTATGTCAGCGTAACTATGATGTATCGCTTCCACATAGCAAGATTCCAGATGACCTTGCTACTCTAGCAAAAAAGATGGCCGTTCCAGCAATGCCTTCTGGAGAAGAATTCACCGCAGAAGCGGCCATCGTGAACTATTATGGTCCAAGTATGTAGCTTGTCTTTTCAAACATGAATAACCTCGTAGATATACACCATGGCACATTACCTCGAAGTTGCATCCTTCCCTCTCTGTCCATACTGAAACAATAAGCTTTGACTTCTGTAGGCGACATGCTTGGTGGCCATGTTGATGACATGGAAGCAGATTGGACAAAACCTATTGTGAGCATAAGGTACTACGGTTCAGTTGCTTATATAATGATCTTCGTTTGAGTGTAGTCTCTTACTTTTTTGTTGTTTTAGTTTGGGTTGCAAGTGTATTTTTCTTCTTGGAGGGAAGACAAGGGATGAAGCTCCAACACCAATGTTCCTGCGAAGTGGTGATATTGTACTGATGGCTGGGGAAGCACGAGAGCGCTTCCATGGTAATTTATTTATTTTTAATGGGAAAAAGATTATGTCTTAATAAGAAAGTTAACTGAAATACCATGGATCATCAGCTTTCTAGAATAACTCATGGCCTCTATTCTACAGGTGTCCCACGGATCTTCACAGAGGGTGACCAGCAAGATATCTCTGGGCTGGTATCAGAACTATCTGATGATGATGACCGCTTTATATTGGACTACATTCATAATTCAAGGATAAATATCAACATAAGACAAGTATACTGAAGCTACTTTAGTTATTATTGAAAGTTTGCTCTCCTGCCGCCTCTCGGGCCTACACTAGATGTGCAATTGTTTGATTAACTGTGTCTGGAGTTTGTTTCTGAAATGTTCATGGAAGATGGGGTAATTTATTGACCAGGAGAAGCATTCATCTTCCTTCAAAGGGTAGTCCTTTCATGGATAGGGCATTTTTGATAGTTTCATACCCTCAGCAAGACCTCAGTTATCATTAAAAAATCTGGCTAATGTGAGAGAATGTAAATCACTTAATGGCTTAGTGCCTGATGTGTGAGAAGTTGTTCATCTTGTGTACTCTTTTTTCAGAAAAATTACTTGCCAAGATCTCTGTTGATTCTTTGAACAAAAACTTACCTTCTGCTGTGCAGATGGACAAGCTAAAATGGTGAGATGTGTTCATATTTTTCAGCCTGTAATACATTGAATACAGTGTCCTATCAAAGATAGAAACGTCTGTATCATGTTTGGGCACAATTCAAAGTCATGGAGAACAGGAGAAGTCAGCAATTTGAAAAATGTGATCTTCTTCTGTTGGCCCTTAGTATTACCATAGATCCTTCTGTCAATATTCAGTCGTCTCCTTAACTGCCTTCCTTTGTCGATCGATAATGGCAACTCACTGTCTCCATGGAAAATAAGAAAGAAAATTGTATTTGCTTAAACTGGATGTTTTGACAAGGTTGTGTCGTCAAGGCTAATTGTATGCATTTGGGGTGAAGTGAATGTATAGCAAGAAGCTGTGTACACTATTTGTAGCCTTTCTGGTGGCAAAATGCAGATAATATTAAGTAGAACACTTGTAGTCTTTTCACTTAGCAAAGTGCAGATTACATGAAGTAAAGCTGGATGGCAATTATATGCTTGGTGTATGGGCGGAATACAACCATCAGCTATAGTAGAGGGGAGAAGACTGGATGGGATGTAAATCTCTCATCTCGTCAAACATGTGAACTATTTCTCAACAATCTCTTGGATCTGCTCCGGAGTCAAGATTGACGCACTGGTATCGAAATCAGCACTCTCCAACTGCTTGCGCAACTGCATTGGCAATAATGTCAAGGTAAGCGTTTTGCATTGCTTCTTCTGCTGATAAACAGTTAAAACAAAACTCTGGTTGTGTATGTTTTACTGAAAGGGGAAGAGCATAGAGAACGTACAGTCTCAAGTATGACAGATTGGCTCTCGGGGCTGTATTTTCTAATTTGAACCAACATCTCCAGTTGCTGCAACAGCAATCAAAAGAATGTAATTAGCATCTTCAATACAGTTAAGATGGATGTTTTGAAGAAGGCACTATAAAAACATCTTTGCCTCACCTGTTGTTGCAATTCCTGTTGAGTGTGCATTTTCTCGGCAAACTCTAGAGGCTCAAGCTCGGCCTCATCAATAGCCATCTCTTCTCTATCAAATTAAATGGGAAAATAATCAGAACATGGCTTTTAAACAATAGTTCAGGTCAAGTTTGTAAACCACAAACTATTCTTGCCAGAGAGCAGGTAATTGTGGCTGTATATTCATTTGACTTGTTCTGTTTTATGACTGACGCATTAACTGATACAGCTCTTTTCCTTGAAAATAAATAAATAAAACAACACACCACTACACAGATCAGCATGGACTATATTCAAACTTGCACTACCATATAAGTTGATTTCTTTAGAAAAATTAATATGCCACTATGTCACTAAATTATGTAAAGGCTATGCAACATAGGAACTAATACATGAAACTATGGGGTGTAACATACACAAATGCAATTGGAAAACTGCTAAATCCAAAATAGTGAATAAATAAACTAAGCATTGCTGGCAGGTCTCTTACCCCACTACTACCTCTGTCCGGGTTTATTAGGCCCTCTCTTATTCTTGGCTAAAGTTTGACAATAAATTTAACTAATAAAATGTAAAATATATAGCACAAAAAATTATACTACGAGGAAGCTCTTTCAGATACAAATCTAAGAATATGTTTTTTGTATCATATAACTTATATTTTATTAGTTTGATATAGATGGTCAAATTTTGACCCAAAATACGCGCGGGGGAGGGGGGGGGGGGCAATAAACCCGGACGGGGGTAGTAGACAGTTTTACATAGCGGAATAGTGGAAAATATACAGGGAAAAAAATATGAGGCTCTCACTTGGCAACAAATTGGTAGAATTTAATCATCAAATCCATGTCATTCTCATACACGACGTTCACCTTTCCCAGACAACTAATACCAAAACCTGGATCTGATGTTCAGAAATTACATGTCAGCATAAGTCATGTCAAGTCAAAGAAAAGCATGATTCATTCTGAACCCTTCTACAAGGAAAATGAATTAGCAATCTCACTTAGCATACAAGTGAAAGTAGAAGTTTGATTTATTTATTTTTAACATTTACAAAGCATTTTATAGACTTGACGCATCAAGGACTCCATGGCAGACGGTGAATTGATTCCAAAGCACTGAAGATTATAATAGGATGCACCTGGACACAGCTGAAGTAGAAACTACAAACATATGGTGATGTCTTCGCGTTGGTCAGCTATGAGCAATTGGTTGTTCAGATTTTTGACTTGCATCCAAGATAACTACACTGTTGCTGCTGTCGACTCATAGTTTTCAACCAGGACCAAACTCACAATCGATTTATCATATAATAAAAGATTGGTTTCCTTTATTATTCAGCAAAAATATTTTTCGATCGGCATCATGTATTCTGAGTACCTGAAGCTGCATTGTGTTGCAACCCATCATATGAAGTAATTTGAGAAATAAAATTCCTAGTAAATGAATACACTTATCATGGCTGTAAGCCAGTGGCAGCTACAGTGGGCTATTGGCTAAACAGTAACTCCATGTATGGCACATGTACTCACTTTCAATACCGAACATTTGACAGGAAGTATGGACCTCTTCTTCTTTTTTTTCTTTTTTTTTGGCGAAAAAAGTATGGACCTCTTCAATAAACTAATTTTTTATACATCAGGATATGTTGCATAGCTTTACAAATATGGTACTCCCTCCAATCCATTTTAATTGTCGCTCACTTACAAATATGGATCGGAGGGAGTACCAATCGTCGAAATCTTTCTACATGACTACATTCTGCATTTGGGTATCACTACAAAAGTAGACACGGTAGGCCATTGTCAATTCGAACTTGGCATCTGCGCAAGAATAGCTAGACCAAAGCAAACCAGAAAAGGCATGGAGCCAAGAATGCAGTTAGCAACATATACCGATCCCCATCTCGCGAAGGATCTCCTCTTGCACCTCGGTGGTCACCGCCACAGCCTCCTGCGGAACAAGAAGAACACACGGATACCGTAAGAGGGAGGCTCCACATGAACTAAACCATCTATCTAAGTAGAGTACTATCCAAGTCCATTATATTTCACTGTCCAAACTGAATGAAACTACAGAGGACCGAGTCAATTCAGTCCAATTGCATCTGCACAAATTACAGATGCTAAAGCTGCTAGCAAAGGAATGCGAGGGAAAGAGCCGAGAAAGATGCCCAACCTGCTTGTCACTGACGGCGTCGGCGATTCGGTCCTTGAACTCTGGAACTCCGCGCCAAAGACCACGATTAGGAAGGGGAGGAGAGTGACGGGGATCAGAGAGGAAAGTAAAGCCGCGGGGTGGGAGACCTGGGAGCGAGGTGAGGAAGGAGAAGCGGGAGAAGAGGTGGAGCAGCTGCTCCCTCGTCATCATGCTCCCGCCGCCGGCCGCCGTCGCCATGGCAGCTCCCCACTCTCTCCTCGGCTCCTACCAACCTTTGTGCGGCTCGTGCTGCTCCTCCTGGGAAGTGACAAGTGAGAGCGAATCCGGATCTCTTATGGGCCTGGGCCGTACAAGGCTCGTCTAGTTCCGCTCTGAGTTTCTCAATCTGAAGAAAAATGAAACAAGTTTCCTAAAAAAACAAACGAAATCACTAGTTAAAGGGGACTTGTCTCAAAAAAAAAAACTAGTTAAAGGGGAAACTTTTGCATAGGTCCACCCACCTTATCTGGAGTTTTGTCCTCGTTCAAATCATGAACCATTTTTATTATTGTCTGTCTCGTATCGAGATTTTCGGGATTAAATCCCATGTTAATAAGTTTCGATGCGCCTTTTGTCTGAAAAATAAAAAAAGTAAATAAAAAATAAATCAAAAGAACGGAAAAAAGTGGAAACAAAAACGAAAACCTCAAAAAATTTCCAAAAGTGCCAAAAAAATAAAAACATGGTTGTGCTTTTCATAGCACACATGGTTTCTTTTTTCAGAAAGCACAATTGTGCCTCTCGTAAAAGCACAAGTTGTGATTTTCCCTTTTTCACGAAGCACGGATGTGCTTTTTTCGGGAAGCATAGTTGTGCTTCTCATGAAAGCACATGTTGTACTTCTCGCGGAAGCACATGTTGGGTTTTTCTCTTTTCTGAAAAGCACAATCGTGCTTTTCCCTTTTCAGAAAGCACAATCGTGCTTCTCGTAGAAATGCACTGCTTCCCGAAAAGAAAAGAAATTCCACCAAAACCTAGGGAAAACCAAGCAAAGCCGGAAAAAACGAGTGTAGAAAAAAATTCCCGAGGGTGCGCCCAACACGCGACACATGGCGGCGGCTGGGCGCACCAAGTGGCGCGCTCCCAGTCCACTGAAATTACCACTGGGTTCCAAAGCTTGTTTCTGGGACCAACTAATTAGAGGAAGGGCCAGCCTTACGACAAGACAACTATTGTGGAGAACGAGAGAGGGAGGAGGCAACCTTTACGTAGAAGTTGTGTGCAAAAGAGGGGTTGCTCCACCTCCACTATATATAGGCCGCGGGAGGGGCAACCGCCTTGGAGGAGGGGTGCCCTCCCCTAGGGGGTGGCGTACAAGGGTAGGGCCCGCCTGGAACCCTAGTTGCACCAAGTCCTAACTTGGCCACCAAGGCTAAGGAGTGGCGCCGCCTCTTGGGCCTCAAAAGTCCATTCGACCACCATCTATAGGCCTTTTATATACTGACTAGCCCAGGGCACCTCCTACACCTCTGGGGGGTTTTAGAAATTCCCAGAACCCTCCCATATACCTTTATATACCCTCTGGAACTTTTCTTGTCTCCCAGTTTGAACTGGTATTTCTCTTAAATACTTCTAGTCTCTTTGAAACCCTTTCGGTTCCCCCCGTAAATATTTTTAACATTTTTGAAACATTTTCGGTGATATTCTCTTAAGCACCTAACTCATCTAGCACCTAACTCATCTAGCACTCAACAAATTGATCACTCTTAAGTGTGTGACCTTGCAGATTCGGTAGGTGATAGACATGACTGGAACATTGATGATCCACAATTATAGAGAATCGCAACAGTCTTCGAGGGTAGTATTTCACCCAAATTTATTGATTCGGCACAAGTTTTGGGAAACGTAGTAGAAAACAAAAATCCGCGCCTACGATCACCCAAGATCAATATGAAGATGCATAACGGATTGGGATCACGATCGTTACCGTCACCGAGTTGCAGCGGAAGAAGAACGTGTCGGTGTAGATTGTACTTGGAGTCCCTCAAACCGTCAATGAGTGCCCACGAACAGTCCCTCGAACCGAAGACCGAACGCACGGTCTCTCTACTTGGTTGCAAGCGTGCAACCTTCACGATCCGGCAGTGCTTAGCCGTCCAGAGCTAATCGTCACTGAAGAATTAGAGGGAGGAGATTAGAACCACACATGACTTCTAATCATGAGGATAAGAGGATTAGCCTAGCTCTAATTAGTCAACTAGGACCAACTAGAACTAGAACTAGAAGAACTAGATGAGGATCCAAAACTTGTATGTCTCAAAGGACAAAATCCTCTAGTATATATAGGATAGAGGGGAGAGGAGGGGCTGCCACCAAGGGGGAAAGAGCCCCCCTTGGGGCTTCGGCCTAGGAGGGGGAGGAGGAATCCTCCCCCTTGTCAAATTCGGCCTCCAAGGAGGCGCCTTCCCCACTTGGGCCTTTGTGGCCCAAGTTGCCTTCCACCTCCTGGCCTTTCTAGGCCCGTTGACATATAAATTAAATATAAAATGTTCTAAATACTTTCAGACCATTATATATATTTTTAACATCTTCGAAAAACATTTTCCACCTATATATAATTTATCGATAATAGCCGGTATTACCCGGTACTCACCGAAACCCTTCCGGTGACCCCGAAACACTTTCGGATCCTCTCGAAACTATTCTGAATATTTATGAAATAATTCCACAAATATATTCTCATCACTCCCGTCCTACTAACACTCAAAAAATCATGATTTCTTTAATATTGTGACCCGGTAGGTTCGGTAACTCATAGACATGAACAAAACCATTTGTTCAATGGCCGACAACGGAACCGTGGACGTCCATATCGATCCCTATGAGCACACGAATGATATTCGAGTGAACCTTTGCTTATTATGTGTTGTTCCCTTTGCTTCGTGATACTTCACAATACTCGGGATGCATCCGTATCCTCCCCGGTCATCACCATGCTCACTATACCAAAACCCTCGTTACCGGTTTTGTTCTTCTTTCTCGTTATCATGTTCCCGCATCCCCGTGATGTAGTCACCTGTGTCTAGCCATATGATGATGGATGCCATCACACCTAGAGGGCCCTAATAATATCTCTCCATTGTCGGAGGAGCAAATCCCACTCTCGAGCTATTCGGCCATTTGTCAAACTTTCTGATGAGCCTGTAAGTTATCGTGATGATCACCGTGTTACAGGTGACGTTTGAGCAACCCCAAAGACCACCGTGGTAAGAAGTGACTACGATGATCTCATGGTCTAAGGAGCAAAGTCACACGTTAACACTATGTGTTATTATAATTGAATATAGACAATATTAACTCAATTCATAACAAACAAGATTGGGTGGATTCAATATGATCGTTCTTCCAACGTCATAATCTCAATGTTGTTTTAGGATCATCGTTACACTTAACGATATCCTAAGATCTGGAAAACGTGATCACCAAAAACACTTGAGCTAGTCCCAGAGGCAAGACTAGGAACCTTTTATTTACCGTTTATCATTCCATGCGTGCATATGAGTTTTCCACTGAATCGCATATTCCAGTATCATAGTAGTTATAGCATAGAATATAACTCTATAATTATGAATATGGAAATATAATAATACAAATAGTATTGCTTCTAGGGCTTATTTCATACAGTCTCCCACTTGCACTAGAGTCAATAATCTAGTTGCATGTTTTCTAACATGCATGGTTGTCTGGTGTCTCTCATGCTTTGCCAGTGGTAGAGCCTTCGTTACTCAGTTTGATACTTTTCAAACCCTAATGTTATTTGTGTTTGTAATATGGGACATTTACATTTGTGCCCCTAACTAGAACCCACTACACCGATTTGCCCCTAATTTTGAAGAATGCTCAAATTTGCCCCTCTGCCGTTAGTTGCCCTTATAGAAATGCCCTTCTATGCCGTTACCGTCCGGTCAAAGGGCTTTGACCGTCTCAAAAAATAGCAAAAAATAAAAGCAATATGAAATTTGGTGGGATCGAAGGTACTCAAGTGCGCAAGGTGTGTGCAAATTTTCATGCTGTTTGGACACTCTAGGAGCTCATGGCAAAGGAAAAATAGTAAATTTGTACGCCTGTGAATAGTAAATTCAAAAAAATATGAAATTTTGGCATCTAATATGCTGGGGTGCGCAAGGTGTGTGCAAAATTTTGTTGTGTTTGGACATTGTAGGAGCTCGTGGAGAAAAAAAAACAAAATATGGCTTGGAAAAAACTTTGAAAATACACTATTTTGTTTTTGGCTAGAGCTCCTCGCATGTCATTTGATAACAAAATTTTGCACATACCTTGCGCACCCGAGCATCTTGGATGCCAAACAATTTCATATTTTTTTGAATTTTCTTGCTATTTTCTTTGAATTTACTATTCACAGGCATATAAATTTGTTGTTTTCTTTGCCATGAGCTCTTGGTATGTCTAAACATCACGAAAATTTGCATGCACCTAAGTATCTTTGATCCCACAAAATTTCAGATTTTTTTGCTATTTTTTCGAGACGGTCAAAGCCCGTTTACTGGATGGTAACGGCGTAGAAGGGCATTTCTATAAGGGAAACTAACGGCAGAGGGGCAAATTTGAGCATGCTTTGAAATTAGGGGTAAATCTGAGTAGTGGTTCCAGTTAGCGGCACAAATGTAAATGTCCCTTGTAATATCTGGTTTTGTGTAATTCTTTTGTTACATTAATGGTAGCACTATATCGCCATATAGTCCATCCTATAGTAACACTATATCTCTATATAGTTCAATTGTATATCTCCATATAGTCAATATTCATTTTGGAACAACCTCATAATTTATCAATGAACTCTTATTGATCCAGATAATATATTGTTTAGAAAAAACTTCTCAAGTTTCAATCTATATCATTTATAGATTCAAAATTTATGTTCCCTTTTTTAAAATTATTTCAAAATTATAGCCCTATAATTAATCCATGAAGTTGTCTTTGTGTAACCTTTACAACAAATACTTTGTGTAACTACTTACAATAATTTATTCATCTTCTCTAAGGACAAGAAAAGCTTTGTCCAATTGAGGTACTCAATCTTGAAGTAATAACCCTAGTGAATTTCTACTAGAATCACCATGGTATTCTTAATGATTAGTATTTACAAAACATATGGCTTTGTACATTTCATAGCATATATGATGAATTCAACCTCTGAAGTAAATTGAACTCTATTCATCCACACATGCTTATCAACTATTGATTTTGCACATTGCTATGCTACGTGACTTTTTTGAGAAAATAATTTTCTCCTTTTAAACTTCTTTAAAACTTTGTCACAATACATGTCTTAGTATAATCAGATGTTTACAATCTATCTCTATAGATTTTCATCCAATAATTCTAAGTCATTTTAGAAACATGATTTTAATCTTTTGTGCTAATATACTTTATATTATTTCTAATCAAGTGATATGTCATACATATGTAAAATCAGAAATGTCATAGAGCTCCCACTAAACTTCTTGTATGCACAAGCTTCTTGATAAACTCCAAATTCTCCAATTACTTTATCAAATTCCAGCTACTTGATACATTATTTCAAATCATGCTCATGACTAGAAATATTTATATCATTCCGACATTCCTGGGAAAACCTTTTAATTGTATCATATATACATTCTTTTTGAAACCTCTTTCAAATCAGTCTTGTTTGTTATATAAATAACACTCATCATTGTAATCCATTTATACTTTTAGTATTGGTACTAAGATGAAGATTTGACAAGATCAACTCTTCCTTTTTCTACAAAACTCTTTTGTAAGACTTTTCTTTCAGGATAATTATCCATGATCATTCAAAGATCCATTTATACATCTTCTGAAGGTTTCATCAAGTTCAAGACTTGTTCCGTGTATATGGACTTCTTTTTGGCTTTGAAATTATTTAAGTAATACCTCTTTAGCTGGGAGATATCACCGCTTCCTTGTAATGTGCAGGCTTCATCTTCTTCCAACATGAAATGTTCAGTAGATTCAATGATCTTTCCCGACCTTTGCACTTTGTTACAGTCTTAACTGAAACTTCTACATCTTATGTAATAGATTCTTTAGCTTAGTTATCGAAGGCTTCGCCCCCATGGAGGGACCCACCGGTTCGGGGGCATCAACCTCGGGGCCAGTAGACCTAAAAGAATCAAGTGTCTCTTAGGGTTCGGCCTTGAAGCCTGACTCCGACAGATCGTCCACAAGAACCCCCGCCGAATCGCCGAAGTATTCGACACCCCCGTGTGCCCAGCCGGCAGACCACCTTGCAAGTCTATTCCACGCAATGGGAATCTCCGTTATCAGGCCCACGGCCTATGATTAGGTCAGGCTTAAACCCAACAACTGAGAAATTAACACCCCTCCGGTCACGCACCTCGTCGCCACCGTCGAAGAGGCCCGGGAGGGGCCACAGCCTTATAAGCTAAAAATGTCTCAGTCTTTAGCTCGGAGTCAGACACTAGCCCAGAAATACGTCTAGACTTGAGCCCTAAAGCTGAATCCGGCCTCGAGCCGATCCAGCCGCACATCAGTCCGGATCCGAACCCTGCGTGGTCAAGACCGGACGCAACTCAACCTCCTATTGAGGATAATCCGGGACCGCCGCAGGTGGGAATCCCAAAAAAATTCCCACCCACCCACCATGTGGAATGCTCCCCGGATTCGGGAAGTCCGGACATATGGGACCTCATGTATGTCAAATAGCTGCCAAACGAGACAGTCCATATCATTATTGGGCTAGATTTCTCCTTGTGAAAACAAGATGGCATCTTGTTGCGACCAACGGGTAATCAAAGCTTTCCAGTGCACTTGCAAGGACGAGGGCCTCTTGAACGCCCTCGCTCGTCGCCGAGTTCAAAGCTTCACCAAACTATCAGACATGGTACGCAAGTACTGCGCCATGGAAAACATGTGGAGGGCGCAACAGATGAACATGGGGTCACCGCCCGCCGCACAACACGGAAAGTCTCGCGTCAAACGAGCATACACACATCGATCGCCGGAATACGAGCCCGACGAGAAGAAAACCAGACATAGATTAGTTTTGGATGAGTTGCTGGATAAACCTTGCCCAATACACTCGGTCTTGCTAGACGCAAACCCAACCCACAGACTTCGAGCCCGTTGGTGAAGGAAATGTGCCCTAGAGGCAATAATAAAGTTGTTATTTTATATTTCCTGATATCATGATAAATGTTTATTATTCATGCTAGAATTGTATTAACCGGAAACTTAGTACATGTGTAAATACATAGACAAAAAACAGAGTGTCCCTAGTATGCCTCTACTTGACTAGCTCGTTAATCAAAGATGGTTAAGTTTCCTAACCATAGACATGTGTTGTCATTTGATGAACGGGATCACATCATTAGAGAATGATGTGATGGACAAGACCCATCTGTTAGCTTAGCATAATGATCGTTAAGTTTTATTGCTATTGCTTTCTTCATGACTTATACATATTCCTCTGACTATGAGATTATGCAACTCCCGAATACCGGAGGAACACCTTGTGTGCTATCAAACGTCACAACGTAACTCGGTGATTATAAAGATGCTCTACAGGTGTCTCCAAAGGTGTTTGTTGGGTTGGCATAGATCAAGATTAGGATTTGTCACTCCATGTATCAGAGAGGTGTCTCTGGGCCCTCTCGGTAATGCACATCACTATAAGCCTTGCAAGCAATGTGACTAATGAGTTAGTTTCGGGATGATGCATTATGGAATGAGTAAAGAGACTTGCCGGTAACGAGATTGAACTAGGTATGAGGATACCGACGATCGAATCTCGGGCAAGTAACATACCGATGACAAAGGGAACAACGTATGTTGTTATGCGGTTTGACCGATAAAGATCTTCGTAGAATATGTAGGAGCCAATATGAGCATCCAGGTTCCGCTATTGGTTATTGACCGGAGATGTGTCTCGGTCATGTCTACATAGTTCTTGAACCCGTAGGGTCCGTACGCCTAACGTTCGATGATGATTTGTATTATGAGTTATGTGATTTGATGACCGAAGTTTGTTTGGAGTCCTGGATGAGATCACGGACATGACGAGGAGTCTCGAAATGGTTGAGAGGTAAACATTCATATATTAGAAGGTTATATACAGACATCGGAATGGTTTCGATAAGGTTCGGGGATTTATCGAAGTACCGGGAGGCCATCGGAACCCCCCGGGAAGTTAATGGGCCTTATTGGGCTTTAGTGGAGAGAGGGAAGAAGGGCCACGAGGTGGCGCACGCCGCCCCCCTGCTCAAACCGAATTGGATAAGGGATGGGGGTGAGGGAGTCCTGGATTAAGGGGTCCTCGGGCGTCCGGACTATGGTACGTGGGCCGGACTGATGGGCTGTGAAGATACAAGACCGAAGACTCTCTCCCGTGTCCGAATGGGACTCTCCTTGGCGTGGAAGGCAAGCTTAGCGCCCTGATATGAAGATTCCTTTCTCTGTAACTGACTTTGTACAACCCTAGTCCCCTCCGGTGTCTATATAAACCGGAGGGCTTAGTCCGTAGAGGCAATCATAATCATAGTCATACAGGCTAGACTTCTAGGGTTCTAGCCATTACGATCTCGAGGTAGATCAACTCTTGTAATACTCATATTCATCAAGATCAGTCAAACAGGAAGTAGGGTATTACCTCCATAGAGAGGGCCCGAACCTGGGTAAACATCGTTTCCCCCGTCTCCTGTTAGCATCAACGTTAGACGCACAGTTCGGGACCCCCTACCCGAGATCCGCCGGTTTTGACACCGACATTGGTGCTTTCATTGAGAGTTCCGCTGCGTCGTCTTCAAAAGGTTCGATGGCCTCGTCAATCATCTACAACCACGCTGTCCAGGAGGAAGTCTTCCTCCCCGGATAGATCTTCATATTCGGTGGCTTCGCACTGCGGGCCAACTCGCTTGGCTGTCTAGAGTAGATCGAGAGCTACGCCCCTGGCCATCAGGTCAGATTTAGAAGCTTGAACTATGTCGCTGATATCTGCGGAGATTTGATCTTCGATGGATTCGAGCCCACGGCAGCCACTCCCTGCCACCGCGATGAGCATGACCTACATCTGCCATCGGACCATACCCAGGAGATAGCGCCATCCGAGGACGGGAAGCTCAACCCCGCCATGGAAACCGCAGACTCAGCGGCGTTGGAGCCGCACACAGACCCAACCTCGAGCGGGATCTGCGTCACCGGATCCTCAGATTCGTCTCCGGCCATAGGTTCCGAACCACATGCATCCGCGGCCATCGAGCTTGATCGGGCACCGATTGTCGAATTCAGTGTCGTAAACATCTTCCGGCACTCACCTTTAGGTGATGTGCTAAAATCATTAAAACCCTCTCCTTAGCAGGGGACTCACAGCCGAATTATATCCGGTTTGAGCTGGGGGTGATGATGGGGAATTTCGCTTCCCACCCACCTCCCACTTCATAGCCACTGTCGAAGACTTAACCGACATGCTTGATTACTGCTCCGAAGACATCGACGGTATGGACGACGATGCCGAAGGGGAGCAGGGCCAAAACCCTCCGTTTACCGGGCGCTGGACGGTCACTTCTTCGTACGACGTGTACATGGTGGATTCACCTAAAGAGAACAATGGCGATAACGAGAAGGATCCAGTCGAGGATAAACCTCCTGAGACGCAGCCAAAACGCCGACGTCGGCGGCGCCACTCTAAATCACGCTGTGGAAAATATAGTGATACCGGCACGAGGGAAAACAATACTCCGTACGATGCCGAAGACAAGGAATACCCCGTCGAGCCAACCTCCGAACAGGACGAACGGGAGGACGGGCGAGTCAGCCCTGATGAACAGGCCGTAAACGAAGACTCGGAGGACAGTAATTATCTTCCACTCTCCGAGGATGAGGTGAGCCTCGGCAACGAGGATTTCATCATGCCTGAGGAACCTCTCGAGCAGGAGCGCTTTAAGCGCCGGCTAATAGCCACTGCGAGGAGCCTGAAAAAGAAGAAGCAGCAGCTTCAAGCTGATCAAGACCTACTCAACGACAGATGGACTAATGTCCTGGCAGCCGAGGAATAAGGCCTTGATCGCCCAACTAAAAGTTACCCGAAGCGCAAATTGTTACCCCAATTCGATGACGAGGCGTTGGAGCCCATACCATCAGCGCGTAATGCGGCTGACCGACCACCACGTGGCCGGGATAAAGCGGCACCTCAAGCCGAACACCAGCCCGTCCTACCTCACCGTAAAGGAAGAGATAGAATGGCTCGGGGTTATATATACGACCTGCGGCAGGACCTAAAGAACAGAACAGGTCAGACCAGATCGATCTACGGATCGCGGGGGCGTGCCCTGACGCGCGACGACGGCCATTTTGCCGGACATGACAAACATAACCACGGCCGGGCCGAAAATCGCGCAGACAGACTACATCCGAACTACGTCGCGAGTTGGCCCGATACAGAGGCGCCGCACACCCCCTTTGCTTCACTGACGAAGTAATGGAGCATGACTACCCAGAAGGGTTTAAACCCGTGAATATCGAATCATATGATGGAACAATAGATCCCGCGGTATGGATTGAGGATTTTCTTCTCCATATTCATATGGCCCGCGGTGATGACCTTCACGCCATCAAATACCTCCCTCTAAAACTCAAAGGGCCAGCTCGGCACTGGTTAAAAAGTCTGCCTGAAAACTCTATTAGCAGCTGGGAGGACTTGGAAGACGCCTTCCGCGACA
This sequence comes from Aegilops tauschii subsp. strangulata, assembly GCF_002575655.3. Lineage (NCBI taxonomy): Eukaryota > Viridiplantae > Streptophyta > Magnoliopsida > Poales > Poaceae > Aegilops > Aegilops tauschii. The sequence continues at coordinate 6,899,231 of NC_053037.3, read as the reverse complement.
ACTTCCAAGGTACATACGTACGACCTCCAGATGCCGATGACTTAAGTCACATAGTTCAACAGCCCGGAGAGTCAGCCAGGAAATTCTTGACCAGGTTCCTAACTAAAAAGAACCAGATCGTCGACTGTCTGGATGCCGAAGCCCTAGCGGCCTTTAAGCATAGCATCCACGACGAATGGCTCGCCCGTCACCTCAGCCAAGAAAAGCCGAAGTCCATGGAAGCCCTCACGGCACTCATGACCCGTTTTTGTGCGGGCGAGGATAGTTGGCTAGCCCGTAGCAATAACACTGCAAGCGAAGCTGGCACCTCTGAGACTAAAAACAACAACGGCAAGCCCCGACGCAACAGGCATAAGCGTCGAAGCAACGGTGACAATACCGACGACACGACAGTCAATGCCGGATTCAGTGGCTCCAAGTCCGGCCAGCGGAAGAAGCCATATAAAAGAAACAACCCAGGTCCATCCAGCTTGGACCGCATACTCGACCGTCCATGCCAGATCCATGGCACCCCAAACAAACCAGCCAATCATACCAACAGAGACTGTTGGGTTTTTAAACAGGCCGGCAAATTAAATGCAGAGAACAAGGAGAAGGGGTCGCAAAGCGAGGATGATGACGAGGAGTCCCGTCCGCGGAACACAGGGGGGCAGAAGAAGTCCCCACCCCCAAGTTAAAACAGTTAACATGATATACGCTACCCATATCCCCAAGAGGGAGCGCAAACGCGCGCTCAGGGACGTCTACGCGATGGAGCCAGTCACCCCAAAGTTCAACCCATGGTCTTCCTGTCCGATCACTTTCGATCGCAGGGACCATCCGACCAGTATCCGTCACGGCGGTTCAGCCGCACTGGTCCTCGACCCAATCATTGATGGATTCCATCTCACGCGAGTCCTCATGGATGGTGGCAGCAGCCTGAACCTGCTCTATCAGGATACAGTGCGCAAAATGGGCATTAATCCCTCAAGGATCAAGCCCACAAAGACTACCTTTAAAGGAGTCATACCAGGTGTAGAGGCCCGCTGTACGGGCTCAATCACACTAGAGGTTGTCTTCAGATCCCCGGACAACTTCTGAAGCGAAGAACTGATCTTCGATATCGTCCCCTTCCGCTGTGGCTATCACGCACTGCTGGGACGAACCGCATTTGCTCGATTCAACGCAGTGCCACACTATGCTTATCTCAAGCTCAAGATGCCCGGACCACGTGGCATCATAACAGTCAATGGAAACACGGAAAACTCCCTCCGTACTGAGGAGCACACAGCTGCTTTAGCAGCAGAAGTACAGGGCGGCCTTTTCAAGCAGAACCTTAATTCGGCGGCCGAGCTCCCGGACACTGTCAAACGAGTCTAGACTACTCTGCAGCAGGACAGACCAGCTCGTCAAGAGCTCAACTAGCAATTTGGCCTCTGTCTCAGTCCCGACCAAGTGGCGGCGTTCGTACCGCGCGTACATAATTACGCACTCAATATACCATGGGCATAGACGGAGGCATAACTAGATTGTGATCCATAATACGGCTCGACCGCCCCTGGACACACATACTTTCACTTTTTCTTTTTTCTTTTCCTTTTCAGGTTTCTTTTCTACAGGCCTTTCCTGACGGCCTGATCACCGGTCCTTTCGAAAGGATAGATACACCAAGACGGCAAGAAGCACTGACGTATAAGGGAATTTCTAGGTGGTCTCTTTAACGATCACTCTACCTGTTTTCAGGACCCGCACGCGGCTCTCCCTTGGTTGTGGCATATTAAATAGCCTGTTGCTTATTGCACTACTTGTACAAATACGCTTTGACGTATTAATCAAACTATATTGGACACAGTTTGCGGCCTAACTTCTGCGGCATTAGCTTACTACACCTTTTTCTTTTTTTTCTTTTGATAATCTTATCAAGTCGCACCCATACACTTTGGTAGGCGTTAATCCGCCAGGGGCTTCATTGCGCCCCATAATATGGCAACAAAGTCCGAACACTTTTTACAGTATAGTTCGGCACCCCGAATTTAGCATTATATGCATTGGCTCTGAATCATGTCTTTGGTCAATAGTTGGGTTGCCCGGCTCCTGTGCTTACTACCTTACGTTCCGCTATATCGGCTACGGTAGTAAAGGGAGAACTACTGCGATTGTGTCCTGGTTCATCTGGATGAGCACCTCAGTAGAGAAAGCCGAAAACTGACTGTCATGATGCGGCGTGTGCCGGTCAGCTCTTCGGAGGTTTTAAATCTTTAGCGATTTTTTCCGCATTACTCGATGAATCGGTTCTTACCCGATCAGGTGTTTACAGCACCCTAGTCCGGATTAAATGCTAACTAGGGGCTGCGCCTACATTTTTATTGTCGAACTCCTATGGCTAAGTGAGGGTGATAAAGCCACATATTCTGATTGCCTGGTTCGTTGCGCTAAACACCTCCTTCAAGGACCAAACAATTGGATCAAGAGTGTTTAGATTCCATCCCGAACACCCCCATACTACCTACGTGGGGGCTGAAGCCGACGACTGCCAACTCTCAAATTTAATAAAAACGGCTGAAAGGAGGTAAAATATTAACAAGCATTATATTACATAATCGACTTTGTTTCATAATACAGGGCAAGATAACATGAATATATTCATTCAAAGATTACATCTTTTGCACATTGCTTCGCTATAATGCGGGATCCCTCTAGGACATCGCTAAAATATCGCTCTTGTGTGCGGTGCTCCTTGCCCTCGGGCGGTCCCTCGGGCGCGAGCTTGACGGCATTCATCTTCGCCCACTGCACTTTGACACGGGCGAAGGCCATCCGCGCATCTTCGATACAGACCGACCGCTTGATGGCGTCAAGCCGGGGGCAGGCATTGAATAGCCGCTTCACGAGATCGAAGTAGCTGCTGGGTATGGCTTCGGCAGGCCACAGCCGGATTAATTATTAAGTCCTTCATGGCCAGTTCGGCCACCCTATGCAGTTTGACCAACTGTTTTAGCTGATCGCTAAAGGGCACCGGATGTTCTGGCGCAAGGTATTGCGACCAGAACAACTTCTCCGTTGAGCTCCCCTCTCCAGCTCGTAAGAATTCAGCAGCGTCAGAAACGCTGCGCGGCAGATCCGCAAACGCCCCTGGTGAAATCCAAATCCGGTTTAGTAAGAGATACCTCTTCTTCACATACTTGCTTTGCATAATAAAAGCCTTACCCGCCGTGATTTTCTTGGCCTCCTGGATTTCCTGGAGGGCGCCCTGGGCTTCAACCCGGGCCTCTTGTGCGCTCTGGCGAGCCTTGGCGAGTTCGATCTCTTAATCCGCAATGTCACGCTCCAAGGACTCACATTTCTTGACGGCGTCCTGGAGCTCTTGCTGGACCTCACAAACCCTGGCCTCGTGTTTTTCACGGGCGGCTTGCTCCTTGGCCGCTTTCTTTTTGGCCTCAGCCAGCGCTTTCTTGAGGGTTTCCACCTCAGAAGTCGCTCCTACAAATATTATGGCACTATGGTCAGCATAAATCATTCATCCTTTCCGGATATACACAAGGTGATCACATACCTTGCTTGTCCTCCAGCTGCTTTTTTACACGGCCGAGCTCTTCCTCGGCCCGCTCCAAACTCTGCTTTAGTCCGGAGACCTCAGCAGCATGAGAGGTTGCGGCCAGCAACGACGCCTGCTTATTCACATAAGACATATTTAGTTATTTTCCTACGAAAATTACTTGATCCTTTGTCCGGCTTTTCTTTTCGAACACCGGACAGTGTCTCAGGGGCTACTGTCTATACTGTGACTTTCTTTTTTGCGTCACTTACCTCAAAGCCTGTCATCAGGCTGGTGCAGGCTTCGGTCAGTCCGCTCTTAACGGACTGAACCCTCTCAACCACCGTACCCATAAGGATACGGTGTTCCTCCACAATGGAAGCACCTCGCAGCGCTTCCAGCAGATTATCCGATTCCTCTGGATGGACAGAGGTCATCGGCGGAATAGGCGCACCTCCTCCCTTCGAAGGAGGCTGCTTGCTTAATTTCAGAGCCGTGTAGGTCTCCGGGATGGTATTCGGCTGGGGGCCGAATTGGATATGGCTCCCATCACTAGTCTCCATGGGGGTTTTCTCCCCCAGGTGTCCGGCGGCCGAGGGGTCACCCTCTGGCGCCACCCTGACGGCCTCCTGAACCTCTCCCTGGCCTGGGAAGGTCCTTTGGGACAACACCTCGGCATCGCCCTTGGCCTTGGGAGAGTAAGCCGCCGGCGGTGACTCGCTGGCCATCGCCTTTGAATCCAGCGAACCCCCTGATGAGGATCGCAGGGAGCTGTCGTGGGTCAGACTGTAAGTGCATGATTCAACACGTTAAAACTACGAACTGAAGAGGCTGAATACATGAATGTGTCAGGGTCTTTGAGTACTTGATAATCCCCAAGTGCAAGGAATCATCATAGCAATTTCCAAAGGTGGAAGTGATAAGTATGGAGTGTCGAACCCACAAGGAGCTAAAGGTAAGATCAATATTCTCTCAAGCCCTATCTGCCACTGATACGACTCTACGTACACCAAATGTTTGCTTCCAACTAGAAACGAGAAATAAAACTACGTTGTGGGTATGAAGAGGATAACTTTGCATGGTATCGGAGAGCTAAAATATAAAAGTAGGTGATGTTATCATAAAGTTAGAATATATTACTAAATATTATAAATAGCGAGTGTGGAATAATGGTGGATCGGTGTGCGGAATTGTCCTAGGCAATTGTTAACAAGACCGGTAGTCGTCATTGCAATTTCATATGAGGGAGAGGCATAGGCTAACATACTTTCTCTTCTTGGATCATATCACTAATGATTGGAACTCTAGCAAGCATCCGCAACTACTAAAGATCATTAAGGTAAAACCCAACCATAGCATTAAAGCATCAAGTCCTCCTTATTCCCATACGCAACAACTTGGGTTTGTGTTTCAGTCACTCACCAACCCACTATAAGCAAATCATGAACGTATTGCAACACCCTACAGAGGGAATCCCTCACGCTTGCGCGACACAGAGGGCACCATAGGACAGCACCAAAATAAAGCATACAACTCGTACCAATCTAGATCATCAATCAACCCAAAGACAAAGGATATCTACTCAAAACATCATAGGATGGCAACACATCATTGGATCATAATATGTGGCATAAAGCACCATGTTCAAGTAGGGATTACCGCGGGGTGCGTGAGAGTGGACCGCGTAAAATAGATGAGGATGGTGATGATGATGGTGATGTTGATGATGATGGTGATGTTGATGAAGACGATCACCGTGGCGATGATTCCCCTCCCGATGGCACTCCGGCGCCATCGAGAGAGAGGAGGAGAGGTGAGGGAGTCCTGGACTAAGGGGTCCTCGGGCGTCCGGCCTGTTATCCATGGGCCGGATTGATGGGCTGTGAAGACATGAAGGCCGAAGACTTCACCCGTGTCCGGATTGGACTCTACTTGGCGTGGAAGGCAAGCTTGGCGACCGATTATGAAGATTCCTTCTTATGTAACCGACTCTATGTAAACCCTAGATCCCCTCGGTGTCTATATAAACCGGAGGGGTTAGTTCGGAAAGGACACACACATTACCATAGTCATATAGGCTAGACTTCTAGGGTTTGGCCATTACGATCTCGTGGTAGATCAACTCTTGTAATACTCATATTCATCAAGATCAATCAAGCAGGAAGTAGGGTATTACCTCCATAGAGAGGGCCCGAACCTGGGTAAACATCGTGTCCCCCATCTCCTGTTACCATCGATCCTAGACGCACAGTTCGGGACCCCCTACCCGAGATCCGCCGGTTTTGACACCGACATTGGTGCTTTCATTGAGAGTTCCACTGTGTCGTCGACAAAAGGTTTGATGGCCCCTTCAATTGTCGATAACGACACTGTCCAAGGGGGAACCTTCCTCCCCGGACAGATTTTTGTGTTCGGCGGCTTCGTACTGCGGGCCAACTCGCTTAGCCATCTGGAGCAGGTCAACAGCTACGCCCCTGGCCATCAGGTTAGATTTGGAAGCTTGAACTACGTCGCGGATATCCGTGGAGACTTGATCTTCAATGGGTTCGAGACCGCGACAATCGCCCCTCCTCGCTCCGATGAACATGACTTAAATCTGTCATCGGTCACATCCAGGAGATGGTTCCTGTTCCTGCAACGGCCTTAGATCCGGAGCAGATCGTACCGTCCGAGGCCATATAATCCGTGGCATTAGAGCCGCACACGGACTCAATACCCTACAATATCTGCGTCAACGGAATTCCGGACTCATTTTCGGCTATAAATTCTGAACCACGTATGCCTGCGGACACCGAGTTGGATGGGTTATCGATCTTCAAGTTCAGCGCCGCAGACATCTTTCAACACTCGCCCTTGGGCGACATGCTAAATTCATTAAAAAACATGTCCTTGGCAGGGGACTCACAGCTGAACTATGTTTGGTTCGAACTAGGGGCTGATGGAGAATTTTGCTTCCCACCCGCCACCCACTTCATAGCTACTGTCGAAAACTCAACCGACGTGCTTAACTGGGGCTCCGAAGACATCGACAGCTTGGACGGCGATGCCGACAAGGAGCAAGAAAACGGGCAAGCCAGCCCCGACGAACAGGCCCTGCCCAGCGACAATTCGGAGGACGACAACTACCTTCCACTCTCCGAAGACGAGGTAAGCCTCGATGACGAAGACTTCATCATACCCGAAGGACCGCTCGAGCAGGAGCGTTTCAAGCACAGGCTAATAGCTACAGCAAGGAGCCTGAAAAAGAAGCAGCGGCAGCTTCAAGCTGACCAAAACCTGCTCAATGATAGATGGGCCAAAGTCCTGGCCGCCGAAGAATACGGCCTTAGTGGCCCAGCCAAAAGCTACCCGAAGCATAGATCGCTACCTCAGTTTGATAACGAGGCGTTGGAGCCCATACCATTATCACACCATACGGCAGGTCGACGACAATCCGGTCCGGATAAAGAGGCAACTCAAGACAAACTCCAGACCGCCCTACCTCGCCGTAAAGGCAAGAATAACACAGCTCGTGGTTGTACAGACGACCTTCGACAGGACTTGGACAGTAGAGCAGGACACGAAAGATCGATCTACGGATCGCGATGGCATGTCCCGATGCATAACGATGGCTACCTATTCGGACGTGACAAACCTAGCCACGCCCGAGCCGAAAACCACAAATGGACTCCTTCGGAGTCACGTCGCATTGTGGCACACATAGAGGCGCCGCACACCCTCTTTGCTTCACCGATGAAGTAATGAATCATGAATTCCCCGAGGGATTCAAACCCGTCAATATTGAACCATACGACGGAACAACCGATCCCTCGGTATGGATAGAAGATTTTATTCTCCACATCCATATGGCCCGTGGAGATGACCTCCACACCATTAAATACCTCCCACTAAAACTAAAAGGGCCAGCTCGGCACTGGTTAAACAGCCTGCCTGAAAATTCCATAGGCAGCTGGGAGGACTTGGAAGATGCCTTCCTTGGCAACTTCCAAGGAACATATGTCCGGCCACTAGATGCCGATGACCTAAGCCACATTGTCCAGCAGCCCGGAGAGTCAGCCAGGGAGCTCTGGACTTGGTTCTTAGTCAAAAAGAACCAAATTGTCGACTGTCCGGACGCGGAAGCCCTTGCGGCCTTCAGACACAGCGTCCGGGATGAATGGCTGACACGCCACCTCAGCCAAGAAGGACCTAAATCTATGACAGCCCTTACTACTCTGATGACCCGCTTTTGCGCGGGAGAAGACAGCTGGCTCGCTCGCAGAAGCAACAGTGCCAGCGACCCGGGCACTTCCGAAATCTGAGACAGCAATGGCAGGCCACGACGAAGCAAATACAACAGTGGCAATGATAACGAAAGATCACGCGACACAGCGGTCAACGCCGGATTCAGCAATCCCAAGCCCGGTCAGCGGAAGAATCCATTCAAGGAAAATCGCGACGAACCATCCAACCTGGACAGGATATTGGACTGACCCTGCCAGATTCATGGCCACCCCGATAAACCAGCCAATCATACTAACAGAAACTACTGGGTCCTTAAGCAGGCCGGCAAGCTCAACGCCGAACACAGGGGAAGGAAGCCGCCAGGCGACAGGGATGACAGAAAGGTCCACCAACGAAGCATCGGGGGTAAGAAGCAATCTCCACCAGAGGATCAACTACTCCCAGAACAGAAATAGCAACCCGGCTTCCATCACCCACTTCGTACACCTACAAAATTTGTACCGCGCATACATCATTATGCACTCAAGATACCATGGGCATTGGCGGAAGCACAATACGGACAACCCTGCAAACACCCCTGTAACATTTTTTATTTATTTTCCTTTTTATTTTTTCTTCCTTCGCTATCCTTTAAAAACAGGTGACGAACAGGATATACGTCGGAAACTGGCTCTATCGGAGTCCGGATCCGCATACTCACCTAAGGGGCTATTTCCATCAAGGATTCCCCAACCGAGGACGGGCGGTGCAGACGTGCGACAGGAGGTCCAAAAAAAATTTTGTAGACCGCACTCTATATTTCTCGAGCCTATACTATGCCTGTTCCTCCGCCTCCAACCCCGAGCATGTCAAATAGCCGGGAGGATGGCTTTTATATATATCATAAATAATCATTGGCACACCACTCAGTTCCCAGTAAACCATATCCGAACTAATCATCCGTGTTGTCTCGCCATGGAATACGGCTGCCACAGTTGTTTCACAAATATACCATGGCATAACCTGCCAGGGGCTCGGTATGGGAACAAATGAGTTGCCAGCAAAAGCCCGAACAGCTTTACAACACACTTCGGCGTCGCAAGTTTGGCCTTATATGCATCAGCTCCGAATCATTGTCTTGGGTCAATAGTTGGGTTGCCCGGCTCCTGTGCTTGCTACCCTACGTTCCGCTCTATCGGCTAGGGTAGTAAAGGGAGAACTACTACGATTGTGCCCTGGTCTAAACCGGACGAGCACCTCAGTAGAGAAAGCCGAAAACTGACTGTCATGATGCAGCGTGAGCTGGTCAACCACTTGACGACTTCCAGGAATCTTTAGCGATTCTCCGTGTCACACGAAGGATCTTTTTCAGATCAAATATGTAAGGCACCATACGCCGCATACATACCAGGGGCTATGTCGTAGTACCACCATAAAACTCCTATGGCTAAGTGAAAGTGTTAACGCCCTATAGTCCGATTGCCTGGTTCGCCGCATTATCACCTCCTTCATGGACCAAGACGTTGGATAAAGAGTGACTAAATGCTTTTCCGAACACCCCCGTACTTCCTACGAGGGGGCTGAAGCCGATGACTGGAAAACTTTCAGATTATATTAGAACGGCCGCACAGGAGGAATCCAAGCTTTCGAGCAAAACATAAAAATAGATTAACTATAAAAAATTGTCTTTTACAATTCCCATACATCTCACTCGAACATTATGCCTTTCGAGCACTGACTCTCTATCAAGCGGGCAGCCTCTAGGACGTCGTCAAAATAATACTTCGGTTCCGGACGGTCCTTGCCTTTGGGTGGAATCTTCGCCGCAACATCGATGGCCTTCATTTTCCCCCAGAATGTCTTGACTCGGGCGAAAGCCATCCGTGCACCCTCGATGCACGTTGACTGCTTCACAGCGTCGATACACGGCACCGCGTCAACAAGCCTTTGCACCAAACCAAAATAGCTATTCGGAACAGGCTCGGTTGGCCACAGCCGGATTATGACGTTCTTCATGGCAGCGCCGGATATCCTGTGAAGTTCGGCCCATTGGGACATCTGTTCATTGAGAAACAGAGGGCGCTTTGATGCGCCAAACTGTGACCAAAAAAGCTTCTCCGTTGCATACCCATCCCGCACTTGGTAATACTGCGCCGCATCGGAAGAACTCTTCGGCAGGTCTAAAAACTCGTCCGGAGAACTCCATACTTGGTTAAGATGATCATAGTCCGGATCACCAAACTTAGTTTGCAGCAGAAACGGCTTACCAGCCGCAATCTCCCTAGCTTGCCGGATCTCCTCACGGTTCGCCCTGGATTCCGACCGCGCTTATCTCGCCTCTTGTAAGGCCTTGTCCAGTTCAGCCGCTAAGGCTTTATTCTCCTTCTCAAGAAATTCGCAGCGGCCAGTAGCATTCTCCAGTTCGAGTGTCATCGTGGATATCTTCTCCTCGCCTTGGCACCGCGCAGCTTGTTCGGCCTTTAATTCAGCCGATGCCTTTTCGGCGGCAGCATTGCTACAACGGGCCTGCTCCTTGGCCCAGGCCAGCTCCGCTCGAAGAACTTCAACGGCGGCGGCGCCATCTACAGCCATGCATATTCCAGCATCTACATCTCAACATCATGCTTATACCACCAAAATGTATGAGGATGGCCCTGAATACATACCTTGCGACTCGTCAAGACGCATATTGATTAATGCAAGATCATCCCCTGCCACATCAATCTTCCGCTGCAGCTCGGCTATTGCCATAGTCTGGGAAGTGGCCAAGGGGGAAGCAGCCTGTGTTCAAGTTCATCAGGTTAGTCCTCAAACGATCCTTTTCGATCCTCCGTTTTCTTCCTAGTGGAAGGCAACCCGAGTTTTAGGGGCTACTACATATACACAGGCACATCTTTGCAAATGAAACATAACTGAAAATATTATGTCACATACATCGAAGCCCTTCAGTAGGCTCATGAAGGCTTCATTCAATCCGCTTTTCGCGGACGAAATCTTCCCAATCACCGTACCCATCAAGGTACGCTGTTCCCCCGAGACAGATGCTTTTTGCAACATGTCCCGCAATATATCCGGAGCCCCCTGGTCTCCGGAAGCCGCTCTAGGAGCACCACCATCCTCTAAAGGAATTTTTTCACCCGTCTTCAGAATCACTGTCGGCTGCGAGCCAGACAGTCTGGGGCCTTTACTATCATCAGCCCCGGACTCCCGGACGGTCAGAGATCCACCTTCGGGCACTGCCGCCTTTGTCCCTTGTGCAACTGGCTGATTAAAAGGGACCCTCCATGACGACACTTCGGAGTCATCTGCCTTATTGGGTGAGGAGGTTCAAGGAGGCGTCTCGCTCTCCGTCATCTCTGGGAGGAGACTTCCCGAAGAAGAGGGTTGCCCCGAAAAACTCTGTGCCGACCTGTAAAAATGCATGAACACGTTATGAATATCTTTGGTTAACAGCAACGAAGCGGACGCTATCAAAGTACTCTAGATTCACTTGTTTGGCCGAGGGCTTGTCCCCTTGTTGGAGCTGTTCAATGGTATCGCTTTCCAAACCCAAGCCGCTCGCCGGCGACATCTTGCCCCTCTTAGTAGACCGCACCTCCCGATCTTCGGAGGCGGCCCTTTTTCTCCTGCTAGGAGAAGGGATACTGGATCCTTTCTCGCCCCTGTCTTCAGGCAAGGAAAGGTCAATCTCTCCGAACTCAGTGTCCGACTTACCTCCAGAACCAAGGTCCTCTTGGGCTTTCTCACTCTCCTCTTTGCCCTCCCTTACCGGCGTCTGGCGTGGTGCCGGGGCCAACATCCTTATTAGCACTGGAGTAGCTGAGTCTTCGGGAAGAGGAGCCGGACACCTGACCCGTTCCACCTTCTTTATCCAGCCCTGGAAAAAGATGGATTGCTCAGTACCTTATTATGGGACGCTCGACTACAGGGTGTTCGGAAGTGTAATACTTACCGGGGTGGTCGAATGATTGCTGTGGAGGCCGATGTCTTCGGTGGTGGCTGGCCATTGCTCTCGTTCCCCGAAAAATAACCTCCTCATTCCTTCGTGCATAGTGTTGAAGAGTCCGCGGCCCTTCTGGGTTAAACTCCCACATGCGGCGAGGCTGCCGCTGGCACGGCAGAATCCGGCGGACCAGCATTACTTGAATAACGTCAACAAGATCGATGCCCTTCTCGGCAAGGCTTCGGATGCGACCCTGCAGAGTCCGCACTTCATCAACGTATCCCCAATCCAACCCCTCATTGATCCATGAAGCAAGCCGAATTGGGGGGCCGGATCGAAACGCAGGCGCAGTTGCCCACTTAGAGCCACAAGGCTCGGTGATGTAGAACCACCCCTGCTGCCATAAGTTGGAAGATTCGGCGAAGGATCCCTGAAACCAAACAGTGCTAGCGAGCTTGCCCACTGTGGCGCCACCGCACTCTTCCTACTCCCCCTCTATCACTTGCGGCTTTACATTGAAGGTCTTGAGCCACAAGCCAAAGTGCGGAGGAGTTCGGAGTAAGGCTTCGCACGTGACGATAAACGCCGATATAAGAATAATAGAGTCCGGGGCCAGATCGTGGAAATCTAGCCCATAATAGAACATGAGCCCTCGGACGAAGGGGTTGAGTGCAAACCCTAACCCGCGGAGGAAGTGGGACACGAACACGACCCTCTCGCCTGATCTGGGGGTGGGAATAACCTGCCCCTCGGCAGGAAGCCGATGAAGGATTTCTGCTGTCAGATACCTCACCGCCCGAAGCTTGGCAATATCTCCCTCCGTGACAGAAGAAGCTACCCACCGGCCTTGACGGCTGGATCCGGACATGATTGGGGTTTCTGGCAACTGAAATCCGGGTGCTGGAACTCGGAGGAGCAGGGGTTGAGGGAAAAGCAAGCGTGAAAAAGAAAGACGGGCCTGTGCCCCTATATAAAGGCCGCGAATATCAAACGTCTCCTCCTGGGTCTCAAAGCTTGCCTATTCCTAAGGAGTTGTACCCAAGCGATGGTTGGTTTACCCACGTCCGGGTTGACAAGAGTCCCCTAAAAAATGGGGAGACACGATCTCCGCTTGGATAAGACATGCCAATAAAACCACGTCTCAAGACGTGGTGCGACGGGCTAGCTAACGGTTCGAATATAATGGTCGATCAGGCACGATGTCGTATTACCAAAAGGTTGCCAGTGGATTGAACTCGTGAAATATTATATACTCTGCAATTGTGTATACTGGTGCAGATACAATCATTAGATCTGGAGACTATCTTGGAGTTCAGAAAGGGGAACCTGCCTTGCAATGCCGAAGACAATCCGCGCGCCGGACTCCTCGTCATTGAAGCCAGGTTCAGAGGCTACTGAGGGAGTCCTAGAATAAGGGGTCCTCGGGCGTCCGGCCTGTTATCCATGGGCCGGACTGATGGGCTGTGAAGACACGAAGGCCGAAGACTGCACCCGTGTCCGGATTGGACTCTACTTGGCGTGTAAGGCAAGCTTGGCGACCGATTATGAAGATTCCTTCTTATGTAACCGACTCTATGTAAACCCTAGATCCCCCCGATGTCTATATAAACCGGAGGGGTTAGTCCGGAAAGGACACACACATTACCATAGTCATATAGGCTAGACTTCTAGGGTTTGGCCATTACGATCTCGTGGTAGATCAACTCTTGTACTACTCATATTCATCAAGATCAATCAAGCAGGAACTAGGGTATTACCTCCATAGAGAGGGCCCGAACCTGGGTAAACATCGTGTCCCCCGTCTCCCGTTACCATCGATCCTAGACGCACAGTTTGGGACCCCCTACCCGAGATCCGCCGGTTTTGACACCGACAAGAGGTTCTCCCCCTTGTGCTTCCTCCTCCATGGCCTCCCCCCTAGATGGGGAGAGGTTCTCCCTCTGGTCCTTGGCCTTCATGGCGATGATGGCCCCTCCGGGATCCTCCCCCATGGCCTCCGGAGATGATGGCCCCCTTCGGCAGGGTGCCAGAGAGGGCCTAGATTGATTTCTCATGGCTACAGAGGCTTGCGGCGGCGGAACTTCCGATCTAGGTTATTTTCTGGGGGGTTCTGTATTTATAGGAATTTTTGGCGTTGGTTTCACGTCAGGGGGGTCTCCGAGTCGTCCATGAGGCAGGGGCCCACGCCCAGGGGGTGGGCGCGCCCCCCACCCTCGTGGACAGCCCGGGACACTTCTGGCCCAACTCTTTTGCTCCAGGGGCTTCTTTTGGTCCATAAAAAATCAACAAAAATTGGCACGTCAATTGGACTCCGTTTGATATTCCTTTTCTGTAAAACTCAAAAACAAGGAAAAAACAGAAACTGGCACTGGGCTCTAGGTTAATAGGTTACTCCCAAAAAACATATAAAATAGCATATAAATGCATATAAAACATCTAAGATGGATAATATAATAGCATGAATACTTCATAAATTATAGATACGTTGGAGACATATCAGTACTCACGATTCGGCCTGGGGCTTATCTCGGGGGCGCGGCTCTGGGCTGCTATCGATGTCCCACGCGGAGTTATCCGTGCGGGAGAGCTTCCCTTTCTTGGACACCTCTGCCTCCAGATTTGTGGAGGCCACCCTCTTCTTCCTCCCCCCTCGGGGGGGGGGGGGGTTGCTTTCTTCCTCCTCCTCGTCGTCTTTGGCGGCAGAGGAATGAGTCTCGGTGCCTTCGAACGTCACGTCCGAAGCGCCCTTGCGGCGGAGGCCACTTCTGGCCCCCTTGGCCTTCTTCTCCGGCGCCTAGTAAGGCGCCGGGACCAGCATCTTCGTCAGGAGCGGGATGGCTGGTTCTTCGGGCAGCGGAGCCGGACACTGGATCCGATCCGCCCTCTTTGTCCAGCCCTGAAAAAATAAATGGTGAGGTTTAGATATCTTCCCTGAACAAGCAAGTAAAGGATATACCTTGAAATGTGAAATACTTACCGCACTGGCGGGATGGGCCAGGGCGTGCGCATGGTCCTGGGTTGTCTCCGGCGGCGTCTCGTTGCCCTTGAAGAGCACCTTCCAGATATCTTCGTGCGTAGTTCCGAAGAACCGTTGCAAGGTCTGGTGCTCATCCGGATTGAATTCCCATAAATGGCAAGTACGGCTCTGGCATGGAAGGATCCGGCAAACTAGCATCACCTGGATCACATTGACGAGCTTGATGTTCTTGTCCACCATGCTCTAGATGCGCGTTTGCAGCACGGTCAGCTCATTCGACGAAGACCAATTCAGGCCCTTCTCTTGCCAGGAGGTGAGCCGCATTGGGGCTCCGGACTTGAGTTTGGGAGCCGCGGCCTAGGTGGCGTCGTGGGGCTCTGTGACATAGAACCATAGTTCCTGCCACCCTTTGACGGTCTCCACAAAGGTACCTTTGGGCCATGTGACGTTGGGCATCTTGCTCACCACGGCACCTCCGCACTCTGCATGTTGGCCATGCTTCACGTTGAAGATCTTGAGCCACAGTCCGAAGTGGGGTGGAATGCGGAGGAAGGCCTCGCACACGACAATAAATGCCGAGATGTTGAGGAAAGAATTTGGGGCCAGATCATAGAAATCTAGCCCATAGTAGAACATGAGTCCGCGGACGAAAGGGTGGAGAGGAAACCCTAGCCCGCGGACGAAGTGGGGGATAAACACCACCCTCTCATTGGGCTTCGGGGTGGGGACGATCTGCCCCTTGGCCGGAAGCCGGTGGGCGATTTCCTTGGCCAGATACCCGGCCTCGCGAAGCTGGGTGATGTCCTTCTCCTTGACGGAGGAGGCCATCCACTTGCCTTGCGCCCCAGATCCGGACATGATTGAGTGTTTTCTTGGGGTGGAAAAGACGAGGACTTGGGCGCTGGAGCTCGAGAATGGGAGAGCAGAGAGAGAAGGCGTGGGTGAAAGAAGGGAATCCTTATCTCCTTATAAAGGAGTGAATATCAAGCGCCTCCCCACTCGCCTTAAAACTCGCATGTTCCCAAGGGCTGTGCAGACAGCACGGTTGGATTACCCACGCCCGTCTTGATGAGAATCCCGCAATAAGGGGACACGATCTCTACTTTGACAAGACGTGCCAGTGAGACCGCATCTCGAAATATGTAGCGGCAGGCCGAAAAACGGTTCGAAATAATGACCGAGTGGTGGTGTGGTGTCACGCTACAAAAAGTTGTGAGCAGATTGGACTCGTGAAATATTATACTCTCTGCGGTTGTGTGTGGTACTTGTTTTGCAGAGCCGGACACGGTCGTTGTGTCCGAAGATTGTGTTGAAATATTCGGAGAATTAACCCGCCTTGCAATGCCGAAGACAATTTGCGCGCTGGACACCTCGTCATTGAAGCCTGGTTCAGGGGCTACTAAGGGAGTCCTGGATTAAGGGGTCCTCGGGCGTCTGGACTATGGTACGTGGGCCGGACTGATGGGCTCTGAAGATACAAGACCGAAGACTCTCTCCCGTGTCCGGATGGGACTCTCCTTGGCGTGGAAGGCAAGCTTGGCGCCCTGATATGAAGATTCCTTTCTCTGTAACCGACTTTGTACAACCCTAGTCCCCTCCGGTGTCTATATAAACCGGAGGGCTTAGTCCGTAGAGGCAATCATAATCATAGTCATACAGGCTAGACTTCTAGGGTTCTAGCCATTACAATCTCGAGGTAGATCAACTCTTGTAATACTTATATTCATCAAGATCAATCAAGTAGGAAGTAGGGTATTACCTCCAAAGAGAGGGCCCAAACCTAGGTAAACATCGTGTCCCCCGTCTCCTGTTACCATCAACCTTAGACGCACAGTTCGGGACCCCCTACCCGAGATCCGCCGGGTTTGACACCGACATGGGGCGTGGCCCCCCTTTCCTTCTCCCTCTCCCTCCTTTCCCCTTTCCCCTCTTCGTAAGATGGAAGGAGGGGCGAATCCTACTAGGTTTGGAGTCCTAGTAGGATTCCCGCCCCCCCCCCCCATGGCGCGCCTCCCCCTTGGCCGGCCTCCTCCTCCCCCTCCTTTATATATGTGGGCAGGGAGGCACCCCAAAGCACAACAGACAATCTCTTAGCCGTGTGCGGTGCCCCCCTCCATAGTTTAACACCTCTTTCATATCGTCGTAGTGCTTAGGCGAAGCCCTGCGCCAATAACTTCATCATCACCATCGCCACGCCGTCGTGCCGATGAAACTCTCCCTCGTCCTCAACTGGATCAAGAGCTCGAGGGACGTCATCGTGCTGAACGTGTGCAGAACATGGAGGTGCCGTATGTTCGGTACTTGGATCGGTTGGATCGTGAAGACGTTCGACTACATCAACCGCATTACTAAACGCTTCCGCTTTCGGTCTACGAGGGTACATGGACACACTCTCCCCGCTCGTTGCTATGCTTCTCCTAGATAGATCTTGCGTGATCGTAGGAATTTTTTTGAATTACTACGTTCCCCAATAGTGGCATATGAGCCAGGTCTATGCGTAGATGTCATATGCACGAGTAGAACACAATGAGTTGTGGGTGATAATAGTCATACTGCTTACCACCAACGTCTTACTTTGATTCGGCGGTATTGTTGGATGAAGCGGCCCGGACCGACATTGCATGACCGCGTTCATGAGACTGCTTCTACCGACGTGCTTCGCACACAGGTGGCTAGCGGGTGTCTATTTCTCCAACTTTAGTTGAATCGAGTTTGACTACGACCGGTACTTGTTGAAGGTTAAAACAGCACACTTGACAAAAAATCATTGTGGTTTTGATACGTAGGTAAGAACGGTTCTTGCTAGAAGCCCGTAGCAGCCACGTAAAACTTGCAACAATAAAGTAGAGGACGTCTAACTTGTTTTTGCAGGGCATGTTGTGATGTGATATGGTCAAGACGTTATGAGATATAAATTGTTGTATGAGATGATCATGTTTTGTAAAAGTTATCGGCAACTGGCAGGAGCCTTATGGTTGTCGCTTTATTGTATGAAATGCAATCGCCATGTAATTGCTTTACTTTATCACTAAGAGGTAGTGATAGTCGTAGAAGCAATAGTTGGAGAGACGACAACGATGCTACGATGGAGATCAAAATGTCAAGCCGGTGACGATGGAGATCATGACGGTGCTTTGGAGATGGAGATCAAAGGCACAAGATGATGATGGCCATATCATGTGACATATTCTGATTGCATGTGATGTGTATCTTTTATGCATCTTATTTTGCTTAGTATGGCGGTAGCATTATAAGATGATCCCTCACTGAATTTCAAGGTAAATGTTCTCCCTGAGTATGCACCATTGCTACAGTTCGTAGTGCCGAGACACCACATGATGATCGGGTGTGATAAGCTCTACGTTAACATACAACGGGCGCAAGCCAGTTTTGCACATGCATAATACTCGGGTTAAACTTGACGAGACTAGCATATGCAGATATGGCCTCGGAACACTGAGACCGAAAGGTCAAGCGTGAATCATATAATGATCAACATAGAGATGTTCACCATTGAAAACTACTCCATCTCACGTGATGATCGGACATGGTTTAGTTGATTTGGATCACGTGATCATTTAGATGACTCGAGGGATGTCTATCTAAGTGGGAGTTCTTAAGTAATATGATTAATTGAACTTTAGTTTATCATGAACTTAGTCCTGATAGTATTTGCAAATTATGTTATAGATGAATAGCTCGCGATGTAGCTTCCCGCTTATTTTTTATATGTTCCTAGAGAAAAATAAGTTGAAAGATGTTAGTAGCAATGATGCGGAGTGGGTCCGTGATATGAGGATTATCCTCATTGCTGCACAGAAGAATTATGTCCTTGATGCACCGCTAGGTGACGGACCTATTGTAGGAGCAGATGCAGACGTTATGAACGTTTGGCAAGCTCGGTATGATGACTACTAGATAGTTTAGTGCGCCATGCTTTACGGCTCAGAACCGGGACTTCAAAAACGTTTTGAACGCCACGGAGCATATAAGATGTTCCAAGAGCTGAAATTGGTATTTCAGACTCATGCCCGTGTTAAGAGGTATGAGACCTCTGACAAGTACTTTGCCTACAAGATGGAGGAGAATAGCTCAGCTAGTGAGCATGTGCTCAGAATGTCTGAATACTACAATCACTTGAATCAAGTGGGAGTTAATCTTCCAGATAAGATAGTGATTGACAGAGTTCTCTAGTCACTATCACCAAGTTACTAGAACTTCGTGATGAACTATAATTTGCAAGGGATAACGGAAACGATTCCCAAGCTCTTCGCGATGTTAAAATCGGCGAAGGGAGAAATCAAGAAAGAGCATCAAGTGTTGATGGTTAACAAGACCACTAGTTTCAAGAAAAGGGCAAAGGGAAAGAAAGGGAACTTCAAGAAGAATGGAAAGCAAGTTGCCACTCCCATGAAGAAGCCCAAAGCTGGACCTAAGCCTGAAACTGAGTGCTTCTACTGCAAAGGGAATGGTCACTAGAAGCGGAACTACCCCAAATATTTGGCGGATAAGAAGGATGGCAAAGTGAACAAAGGTATATTTGATATACAAATTATTGATGTGTACTTTACTAGTGTTCTTAGCAACCCCTGAGTATTTGATACCGGTTCAGTTGCTAAGATTAGTAACTCAAAACAGGAGTTGCAGAATGAACAGAGACTAGTTAAGGGTGAAGTGACGATGTGTGTTGGAAGTAGTTCCAAGATTGATATGATCATCATCGCACACTCCCTATACTTTCGGGATTAGTGTTGAACCTAAATAAATGTTATTTGGTTTTTGCGTTGAGCATTAATATGATTTGATCATGTTTATTGCAATGCGGTTATTCATTTAAGTCAGAGAATAATTGTTGTTCTATTTACATGAATAAAACCTTCTATGGTCATACACCCAATGAAAATGGTTTATTGGATCTCGATCGTAGTGATACACATATTCATAATATTTAAGCCAAAAGATGCAAAGATAATAATGATAGTGCAACTTATTTGTGGCACTGCTGTTTAGGTCATATTGGTCTAAAGCGCATGAAGAAACTCCATGCAGATGGACTTTTGGAATCTCTTGATTATGAATCACTTGATGCTTGCGAACCATGCCTCGTGGGCAAGATGACTAAAACTCCGTTCTCCGGAACAATGGAGCGAGCTACTGACTTATTGCAAATAATACATACCGATGTATTGGGTCCGATGAGTGTTAAGGCTTGCAGCAGGTATGGTTATTTTCTGACCTTCATAGATGATTTGAGCATATATGGGTATATCTACTTAATGAAACACAAGTCTGAAATAGTTGAAAAGTTCAAAGAATTTCAGAGTGAAGTGGAGAATCAATGTAACAAGAGAATAAAGTTTCTACGATCTGATCGCGGAGGCAAATATTTGAGTTACGAGTTTGGCCTTCATTTAAAACAATGAGGAATAGTTTCACAACTCACGCCACCTGGAACACCATAGCGTAATGGTGTGTCCGAACGTCGTAACCGTACTTTATTAGATATGGTGCGATCTATGATGTCTCTTACCGATTTACCACTATCGTTTTTGGGGGGTTATGCATTTGAGACAGCTGCATTCACTTTAAATAGGGCACCGTCTAAATCCGTTGAGATGACACCGTATGAACTATGGTTTAGCAAGAAACCTAAGTTGTCGTTTCTTAAAGTTTGGGGCTACGATGCTTATGTGAAAAAGCTTCAACCTGATAAGCTCAAACCCAAATCGAAGAAATGCGTCTTCATAGGATACCCCAAAGGAGACTGTTGGGTACACCTGCTATCACAGATCCGAAGGCGAGATTTTTGTTGCTAAGAATAGATCCTTTCTAGAGAAGGAGTTTCTCTCAAAGAAGTGAGTGGGAGGAAAGTAGAACTTGATGAGGTAATTGTACCTTCTCCCGAATTGGAAAGAAGTTCATCACAGAAATCAGTTCCAGTGATGCCTACACCAATTAGTGAGGGAGTTAATGATGATGATCATGAAACTTCAGATCAAGTTGCTACCGAACCTCGTAGGTCAACCAGAGTACGTTCCGCACTAGAGTGGTACGGTAATCCTGTTCTGGAAGTCATGTTACTAGACCATGACGAACCTACAAACTATGAGGAAGCGATGATGAGCCCAGATTCCGCAAAATGGCTTAGGCCATGAAATCTAAGATAGGATCCATGTATGAGAACAAAGTATAGACTTTGGTGGACTTGCCCGATGATCGGCAAGCCATTGAGAATAAATGGATCAAGAGGAAGACGGACGCTGATGGTAGTGTTACTATCTACAAAACTCGACTTGTCGCAAAAAGGTTTTTGACAAGTTCAAGGTGTTGAATACGATGAGATTTTCTCACTCGTAGCGATGCTTAAGTCTGTCCGAATCATGTTAGCAATTGCCGCATTTTATGAAATCTGGCAAATGGTAGTCAAAACTGCATTCCTTAATGGATACCTTAAAGAAGAGTTGTATAAGATGCAACCAAAAGGTTTTGTCGATCCTAAAGGTGCTAACAAAGTGTGCAAACTCCAGCGATCCATCTATGGACTGGTGCAAGCATCTCAGAGTTGGAATATACGCTTTGATGAGCTGTTCAAAGCATATAGTTTTATATAGACTTGCGGTGAAGCCTGTATTTACAAGAAAGTGAGTGGGAGCACTACAGCCTTTCTGATAAGTATATGTGAATGACATATTGTTGACAAAAATGATGTAGAATTTTCTGGAAAGCATAAAGGAGAGTTAAAAGCAGTTTTTCAAAGAATGACCTCAGTGAAGCTGCTTACATGTTGGGCATCAAGATCTATAGAGATAGATCAAGACGCTTGATAAGATTTTTCAATGAGTACATACCTTGACAAGATTTTGAAGTAGTTCAGAATGGAACAGTCAAAGAAGGAGTTCTTGCCTGTATTGCAAGGTGTAAAGTTGAGTAAGACTCAAAACCCAACCACGGCAGAAAATAGAAAAAGAGAATGAAAGTCATTCCCTATGCCTCAGCCGTAGGTTCTATAAAGTATGCTATGCTATGTACCAGACCTATTGTGTACCTTGCCATGAGTTTGGCAAGGGGGTACTATAGTGATCCAGGAGTGGATCACTGGACAGCGGTCAAAGTTATCCTTAGAGGACTAAGGAAATATTTCTCGGTTATGGAGGTGATAAAAGAGTTCATCGTAAAGAGTTACGTCAATGCAAGCTTTGACACCGATCCGGATGACTCTAAGTATCGATCTGGATACATATTGAAAGTGGGAGCAATTAGCTAGAGTAGCTCTATGCAAGAGAATTTTAGACATAGAATATTTGCAAAATACATACGGCTCTGAATGTGGCAGACCTGTTGACTAAACTTCTCTCACAAGCAAAACATGATCACACCTTAGTACTCTTTGAGTGTTAATCACATAGTGATGTGAACTAGATTATTGACTCTAGTAAACCCTTTGAGTGTTAGTCACATGGCGATGTGAACAAATCACATAAAGATGTGAACTATTGGTGTTAAATCACATGATGATGTGAACGAGATTATTGACTCTAGTGCAAGTGGGGGACTGAAGGAAATATGCCCTAGAGGCAATAATAAAGTTGTTATTTTATATTTCCTTATATCATGATAAATGTTTATTATTCATGCTAGAATTCTATTAACCAGAAACTTAGTATATGTATGAATACATAGACAAAACAGAGTGTCCCTAGTATGCCTCTACTTGACTAGCTCGTTAATCAAAGATGGTTAAGTTTCCTAACCATAGACATGTGTTGTCATTTGATGAACGGGATCACATCATTAGAGAATGGTGTGATGGACAAGACCCATCTGTTAGCTTAGCATAATGATCGTTAAGTTTTATTGCTATTGTTTTCTTCATGACTTATACATATTCCTCTAACAATGAGATTATGCAACTCCCCAATACCGGAGGAACACCTTGTGTGCTATCAAACGTCACAACGTAACTGGGTGATTATAAATATGCTCTACAGGTGTCCCCGAAGGTGTTTGTTGGGTTGGCATAGATCAAGATTAGGATTTGTCACTCCATGTATCAGAGAGGTATCTCTGGGCCCTCTCGGTAATGCACATCACTATAAGCCTTGCAAGCAATGTGACTATGAGTTAGTTGCGGGATGACGCATTACAGAATGAGTAAAGAGACTTGCCGGTAACGAGATTGAACTAGGTATGAGGATACCGACGGTCGAATCTCGGGCAAGTAACATACCGATGACAAAGGGAACAACGTATGTTGTTACGCGTTTGACCGATAAAGATCTTCGTAGAATATGTAGGAGCCAATATGAGCATCCAGGTTCCGCTATTGGTTATTGACCGGGGATGTGTCTCAGTCATGTCTACATAGTTCTTTAACCCGTAGGGTTCGCACGCTTAACATTCGATGACGATTTGTATTATGAGTTATGTGATTTGATGACCGAAGTTTGTTCAGGGTCCCGGATGATATCACGGACATGACGAGGAGTCTCGAAATGGTCGAGAGGTAAAGATTCATATATTGGAAGGTTATATACAGACATCGGAATGGTTTCGATAAGGTTCGGGGATTTATCGAAGTACCGGGAGGCTATCGGAACCCCCCGGGAAGTTAATGGGCCTTATTGGGCTTTAGTAGAGAGAGAGAAGAAGGGCCACGAGGTGGCGCGCGCCTCCCCCCTGCCCAAACCGAATTGGACAAGGGGCGCCCCCCTTTCCTTCTCCCTCTCCCTCCTTTCCCCTTTCCCATCTCCGTAAGATGGAAGGAGCGGGGGCCGAATCCTACTAGGTTTGGAGTCCTAGTAGGATCCCCCCATGGCGCGCCTCCCACTTGGCCGGCCTCCTCCTCCCCCCTCCTTTATATACGTGGGCAGTGATAACCCACAAGTGTAGCGGATCGTTTGTAGCCTTCTTCGATAAATAAGAGTGCCGAACCCAACGAGGAGCTAAAGGTAGAACAAATATTCCCTCAAGTTCTATCGACCACCGATAAGACTCTACACACACTTAACTTTTGCTTTACCGATTTCAAGTATTAAACTATTTTGCAAGATTAAACCTATGAGTACTTTGCGAGAATAAAACTACGAATAAAATGCAAGGTAGTAAAATTAGATAGCTTTTGTCAACAAGAAAGACATTTGTCCCTAGGTAATCGATAACAAGTACCGGTAATCATTCTTGCAATTTTATATGAGGGAGAGGCATGAGCTAACATACTTTCTCTACTTGGATCATATGCACTTATGATTGGAACTCTAGCAAGCATCCGCAACTACTAAATATCATTAAGGTCGTGAAACCCAATCATAGCATTAAGTATCAAGTCCTCTTTATCCCATACGCAACAACCCACCTAGTCGGGTTTAAGCTTCTGTCACTCTCGCAACCCACCATAAGCGAATCATGAACGTATTGCAACACCCTACAGCGGGGGGCCCTCATGTTTGCGTGAGATGGAGGGCACCGTAGGACAGCACCATAAATAAAATATACAATCATACCAACCAAGATCACGATTAACCCATAGGACAAAACGGATCTACTCAAACATCATAGGATAACCATAGATCATTGGGAAATAATATATGGAGTTGAGCACCATGTTTAAGTAGATATTATAGTGGGGAGAAGGGGTGTTACACTGCTGCATAGAGGGGGAGAAAGTTGGTGTTGACGGTAGCAAGATTGTTGATGTAGATCGCCGTCACGATCCTAGCCCCGGCGGCACTCCGGCGCCACCGGGAGAGAGGGGAGAGAGCCCCCTCCTTCTTCTTCTTACTTGGCCTCCCCCCTAGATGGGAGGAGAGTTCACCCTCTATACCATGGCCTCCATGGCGGCGGAGGGGGGAGCCCCTCCGAGATTGGATCTCCCTCTCTGTTCTCTTCTGTTTCGCGTTCCCCGGATCTGGCCCTTCACGGTTTCTTAAATTCCCGGAGATCCATAACTCCGATTGCGCTGAAATTTTTACATGATTTTTTTCCATAAATTATATTTCTTGCGCCAAAAGAAGGGCCCCAACCGATGTTCGAGGAGGGCACAAGACACTAGGGCGTGCCTGGGCCCTGGTGGCGCGCCCTGGTGGGTTGTGGGCACTGTGGGCCCCCGTTTGCGTTGATTCCACCTTCTAAAAATCACATCTATTCCCAAATAATTCTCCGTAAATTTTTATCGCGTTTGGACTTCGTTTGATATGGATTTTCTGCGAAACAAAAACA
Source organism: Aegilops tauschii subsp. strangulata (assembly GCF_002575655.3). Classification (NCBI taxonomy): domain Eukaryota; kingdom Viridiplantae; phylum Streptophyta; class Magnoliopsida; order Poales; family Poaceae; genus Aegilops; species Aegilops tauschii. Next base: position 6,874,379 of record NC_053037.3, on the reverse strand, counting down.
TGCAACAAACAGGAACTGGCACTGGGCACTAGATAAGTAAGTTAGTCCAAATAAATCATATAAAAAGTTGCCAAAAATATGTGAAAGTTGTATAATATTGGCATGAAACAATCAAAAATTATAGATACGATGGAGACGTATCAGGATCCCCAAGCTTAATTCCTGCTCATCGTCGAGTAGGTAAATGATAAAAAAGATAATTTTTGATGTGGAAAGCTACCTAGCATAAACTTGATCATATATCTAATCATGGCATGAATATTAAGACAGAAATGATTCAAATCAATAGTCTATAATTGGACATAAAGACATCAATACCCAGGCATCCCAATAAACAATCATGTCTTTCAGAATATCAAATGCTAAAGAACGTTATCCCTACTAAATCATATAGCCTTGTCATGCTCTGTCTTCTCGGCTCAAAGTATAAATCATGTACTAACCCGGTGTCAGTCAAGCAATTGGTTCATACTTTTTAACGCGCTTCAGCATTTTTACTCTCACGCAATACATGAGCGCAAGCCATGGATATAGCACTATCGGTGGAATAGAGTATGATCATCGGGGTAAATATAGAGAAGACAAAAAACAAGAAAGTCTCACATCGACACGGCTAACCAACGGGCTATGGAGATGCCCATCAATTGATATCAATGCGAGGAGTAGGGATTGCCATGCAATGGATGCACTAAGAGCTATAAGTGTATGAAATCTCAATATGAAACTCAGTGGGTATGCATGAAACTCTACTATGAAAAATTCCCACTAGTAATTGAAAGTGACAACGTAGGAGACTCTCTATATGAAAAACATGGTGCTACTTTGAAGCACAAGTGTGGTATTTGCATGCCCCTTCTCTTTTCTCTTTCATTCATTTCTTTTTCTTTTTTTCTTTTTTTCTTTTTTCTTTTCTTTTTCTTCCTTCTTTTTTTTTCTTTCTTTTTGTCCGGAGTCTCATCCCGACTTGTGGGGGAATCATGGTCTCCATCATCCTTTCATCACTGGGACAATGCTCTAATAATGAATAATGATGATCATCACACTTCTATTTACTTATAACTCAATATTACAAAATATGACTCTATATGAATGCCTCTGGCAGTACCAGGATGTGCAATGATCTAGCCTAACATGTACAAAAATGATGAACGGTGGCTGAGCCACAAATGCTATGTCAGCTATATGATCATGCAAAGCGATATGAAAATGAACGCTCAAGTCAAATGAAAGCGGTGGAAGTTGCATGGAAATATATCTCGGAATGGCTGTGGAAAGGCCATAATAGGTAGGTATGGTGGTTGTTTTGAGGAAGATATAATAAGGCTTATGTGTGATAGAGCGTATCATATCACGGGGTTTGGATGCATCGGCGAAGTTTGCAACACGTCTCGAGGTGAGAAAGGGCAATGCACGGTACCGTAGAGGCTAGCAAATTGCGGAAAGGTAAGAGTGCGTATAATCCATGTACTCACATTAGTCATAAAGAACTCACATACTTATTGCGAAAGTTTATTAGCCCTCGAAGCAAAGTAATACTACACATGCTCCTAGGGGGGAGCTTGGTAGGAGTTAACCATCGCGCGCCCCCGACCTTCACACAAAGATAGACAATCAAGGATAAATTGTGCTCCAACTTTCATAGCATAATGAGAGACTATACGTGCATGCTTGGGGAATCACAAACCTTATGACTAACCACATATTATCATCTCCATATTGCAAAACTATTGCAAGGAATCAAACATATCATATTCAGTGATCCACAAGTTTTATGTAGGATTTTATGACTAACCATGCAATTGAACAATCCCTTTGGGCTCTGTAAATAGATCTAAGTGAAGCATGAGAGTTTAATTCTTTCTACAAAAGATCATGCTCTAACAAATATAAGTGAAGCAAGAGAGCATTCTACGAACATCGGTTTTCTATGTGAAGAGAAACAGGCAATCCAAACTTCAAATGATATAAGTGAAGCACATGAAGCATTCTATAAAGCCATACTCAAAAGATATAAGTGAAGTGCAATGAGCATTCTATAAATCAACCATGGACTATCTCATACCAGCATGGTGCATAAAAGAAAAGTGAAAACCAAATGCAAAAGACGCTCCAAGATTTGCACATATCGCATGAACGAAACGAATCCGAAAACATACCGATACTTGTTGAAGAAAGATGGGATGCCTTTCGGGGCATCCCCAAGCTTAGAAGCTTGAGTCTCCTTGAATATTTACTTGGGGTGCCTTGGGCATCCCCAAGATTGAGCTCTTTGCTATCCTCCTTCTCCTCACATCGAGACCTCCTCGATCTTCGAACACTTCATCCACACAAAAACTTAACCGAACTTTTAGTGGCGGGGTTAGTGAATATGGCAATGAAATCCCATCATGTACTTCTGTAACATTATTGTATAATTATAAACAAACATTACCCACTGTATGCTGTCACAATTCTATGGCCCCAAGTCAAGGAGGCTTCAACAAGAATTCAAACATACGCAAATAATGAAGCTATAACAGCAATATATGAAAACAGGGCAGTCTTTAAAGATTCGAACATCCACCATACTTCTGTAACTCAAAAAATTCTGATTTTTTTAGGAAAAATAAACAATTTGTATAGAAGGACAGGGCAAAAAGTTTCAGAACCGTTTGACGTTCCAGTAAAAAATGTAAAATCAAGCACTACATCCAAAGTTTCTGTTTTGCACCGCACAAACCAACAAGCAATTTAAACATCCTAAAGGCAAATCTTGGCACATTATTTTTATAATACAATGGAATTGTACAAGGGGATAATTATTTTTGTTGAAAATTTTCTGTAATTAAGATTCGCAAAGTTTCGTGAGCATGAACCAAGTTCAAGGAGCTCCCCCACTTCAACAATGCTTGTCTCTCTCACTTTCACTTTCCTTTTTGAAAAGTTTTGCGTTCCCCTCTATATTTTTTGTTTTTAAACTTTATAAAAGCACTCAATAGAAATAAATGACTCTCTAAAACTTCCGGGTTGTCTCCTTGGCAAGACTTTCTTTAAAGCCATTAAGCTAGGCATAAAGTGCTCAAGTAATGGATCCACCCGGATCCCAAGGTATATCAAAGCCAATTTGAATCAACAATGATTTAGCATTTAGTAGTGAGCACAAAGCAACATATATCAAGAAATGACAAAGTCTAACTCTCTTCCTATGCATCGGCATGTCATACAAGAACAATTCATGAACATCAAGTAAAGGCCAATACATAGCATAAGCAGTTTCTTGCAATTTTATCGTGTTGGAAACATAAAGAGGCGGAGATGTAGTTCCTCTCTCATAATAATTGCATGTAGGAGCAGCAAGCACATGCATATTATATTCATCAAAATTATCATGTGTAGTGGTCGAACGTGATAATCCCCAAGTGCAAGGAATCATCATAGCAATTTCCAAAGGTGGAAGTGATAAGTATGGAGTGTCGAACCCACAAGGAGCTAAAGGTAAGATCAATATTCTCTCAAGCCCTATCTGCCACTGATACGACTCTACGTACACCGAACGTTTGCTTCCAACTAGCAACGAGAAATAAAACTATGATGTGGGTATGAAGAGGATAACTTTGTATGATATCGGAGAGCTAAAATATAAAAGTAGGTGTTGTTATCATAAAGTTAGAATATATTACTAAATATTATAAATAGCAAGTGTGGAATAATGGTGGATCGGTGTGCGGAATTGTCCTAGGCAATTATTAACAAGACCGGTAGTCGTCATTGCAATTTCATATGAGGGAGAGGCATAAGATAACATACTTTCTCTACTTGGATCATATGCACTTATGATTGGAACTCTAGCAAGCATCCGCAACTACTAAAGATCATTAAGGTAAAACCCAACCATAGCATTAAAGCATCAAGTCCTCTTTATTCCCATACGCAACAATCCCTCTTACTCGAGTTTGTGTTTCAGTCACTCACCAACCCACTATAAGCGAATCATGAACGTATTGCAACACCCTATAGCGGGAATCCCTCACGCTTGCGCGACTCGGAGGGCACCATAGGACAGCACCAAAATAAAACATACAACTCGTACCAATCTATATCATCAATCAACCCAAGGACAAAAGATATCTACTCAAAACATCATAGGATGGCAACACATCATTGGATCATAATATGTAGCATAAAGCACCATGTTCAAGTAGGGATTACAGCGGGGTGCGGGAGAGTGGACCGCGTAAAAGAGATGAGGATGGTGATGATGATGGTGATGTTGATGAAGACAATCACCGTGGCGATGATTCCCCTCCCGATGGCACTCCGGCGCCACCAAGAGAGAGGAGGAGAGGTTCTCCCCCTTGTGCTTCCTCCTCCATGGCCTCCCCCCTAGATGGGGAAAGGTTCTCCCTCTGGTCCTTGGCCTTCATGGCGATGATGGCCTCTCCGGGATACTCCTCCATGGCCACCGGTGATGATGACCCCCTCCGGCAGGGTGCCGGAGAGGACCTAGATTGATTTCTCGTGGCTACAGAGGCTTGCGGCGGCGGAACTTCCGATCTAGGTTTCTTTCTGGAAGTTTGGGTATATATGAGAGGTGTTGGCGTTGATTTCACGTCAGGGGGGTTTCCGGGCTGTCCACGAGGCAGGGGGTGCGCCCTAGGGGGTGGACGCGTCCCCCACCCTCGTGGGCAGCCCGGGACTCTTCTGGCCTACTTCCGGTACTCCGTGGGCTTCTTCTGGTCCCAAAATGATCTCCGTCAAGTTGCACGTCAATTGGACTCCGTTTGGTTTTCCTTTTCTGCGATACTCTAAAACAAGGAGAAAACAGAAACTGGCACTGGGCTCTAGGTTAATAGGTTAGTCCCAAAAGTCATATAAAAGTGTATAATAAAGCCCATTAAACATCCAAGATAGTTAATATAACAGCATGAATAATTCATAAATTATAGATACGTTGAAGACGTATCAGCATCCCCAAGCTTAATTCCTGCTCGTCCTCGAGTAGCTATATGATAAAAGAAATAATTTATGAAGTGTGAATGCTAGCAAGTGCTTAAGTTTGATCGATGATAATTCTAATCACTTTTTCTAGCATCATTATATGTCATTACAATAGCTCATCTCATAAAACTTTTCATGATCAAGTAACAAGCAATTCACGTGTTAAGGTATAGATCATAAACTTTCTTGGAAACTAACAAACCGTGTTATGAGTCATCAAACAATTACAATTCATCTTATTTTCAGGAAGAGTCTATGTCAGAGCTTTGATTTAGCAAACTCCACATACTCAACTATCATTTAGTCTTTCACAATTGCTTACACTCACGCGATATTTATGGGTTCAAAGTTTTAATCAGACACAGAGAAAGATAGGGGCTTATAGATTCGCCTCCCAACCTTTTACCTCAAGGGTAATGTCAACAATAATAGTTCATGATGCCTTACATCCAATTGGATATATATATATCAGAATCTTTCCAACACAGGGTGCTTGCCAAAAGATAAAATGTAAAAAGGAAAGGTGAAAGGTGAAAATCACCATGACTCTTGTATAAGGTTAAGAGATAAAAGTAAAAGATAGGCCCTTCGCAGAGGGAAGTAGAGGTCGCCATGCGCTTTCAGGGTTGGATGCACAAAATCTTAATGCGAAAGAACGTCACTTTATATTGCCACTTGTGATATGGACCTTTATTATGCAGTCCGTCGCTTTTATTTCTTCCACATCACAAGATCGTATAAAGCTTATTTCCTCCACACTAGTCAATCATACATATTTAGAGGGCAATTTTTATTGCTTGCACCGATGACAACTTACTTGAAGGATCTTACTCAATCCATAGGTAGGTATGGTGGACTCTCATGGCAAAACTTGGTTTAAGGATATTTGGAAGCACAAGTAGTATCTCTACTTGGTGCAAAGAATTTGGCTAGCATGAGGGGGAAAGGTAAGCTCAACGTGTTGGGCGATCCATGACAATATACTTTATTTCAGATATAAGAAAACATAACCCATTACGTTGTCTTCCTTGTCCAACATCAACCTTTTAGCATGTCATATTTTAATGAGTGCTCACAATTACAAAAGATGTCCAAGATAGTATATTTATATGTGAAATCCCTCTCCCTTCAATATTCTTTCATGAATTGTTCAAGTGACCAATTCTACGTTTGCTAACTTTCAACAAGTTTACTACCTATACTTATTATGTGTGAAGTCATTACTCCCCATATTATAAGCATATGAAACATATATAGATTCAGATTTATGACATTCAATTTATTCAACCATTTACTCATAGGATATACGTGAAGCACATGAGTAAATGACAAACTACTCCAAAAGATATGAGTGAAGAACTCTGAGTAGTCAAATAATTAACTAGCCATGGGAGGATTATTTTTCATTCAATATTTCAGATCCAATGATTTTATTCAAACAGCAAGTAAAATTGAAAATACGCTCCAAGCAAAACACATATCATGTGACGAATAAAAATATGGCTCCGAGTAAGGTATACCGATAGTTTTGAAGACGAAAGAGGGGATGCCTTCCGGGGCATCCCCAAGCTTAGGTACTTGAGTCTTCCTTGAATATTACCTTGGGGTGCCTTGGGCATCCCCAAGCTTAGGGTCTTTCCACTCCTTATTCTCCTCATATCGATATCCCACCCAAAGCTTGAAAACTTCAATCACACAAAACTTAACAAAACTTCGTGAGGTAGGTTAGTATGATAAAGAGTAAACCATCCACTTTGGTACTGTCTAAGACAAGGTTCATAATTGTTACCACACAATTTCTACTGTACCATATCATTTCTACAATTTATATTGAGAAATATAAGTCATAGAAACTAGAAAACAAGCAAACTATGCAATGAAAACAGAATCTGCCAGAAACAGAACAGTCTGTAATGATCTGAACATAAACCATATTTATGCTACTCAAAAAATTATGAAATAAATTGGTGGACGTGAGGAATTTGTCTATTAATCTTCTGCTAAAATAATCAACTAAAAAGCACTCTTCTGTAAAAAAAATGACAGCTAATCTCGTGAGCGCAAAGTTTCTGTTTTTTACAGCAAGATCACATTGACTTTCTCCCAAGTCTTCCCAAAGGTCTTACTTGGCACTTTATTGAAACCAAAGCTATAAAACATGATTAATACAGTAGCTTAATCATGTAAACACACAAAAACAGTAAGGGTAAATATTGGGTGGGTTGTCTCCCAACAAGCGCTTTTCTTTAATGCCTTTTAGCTAGGCATGATGATTTCAATGATGCTCACATAATAGACAAGAATCGAAACACAAAGAGAGCATCTTGAAGAATATGACTAGCACATTTAAATCTAGCCCACTTCCTATGCGTAGGGATTTTGTGAGCACACAACTTATGGGAACAAGAATCAACTAGCATAGGAAGGCAAAACAAGTATAACTTCAAAACTTTAAGCACATAGAGAGGAAACTTGATATTATTGCAACTCCTACAAGCATGTATTCCTCCCTCATAATAATTTTCAGTAGCATCATGGATAGCAACTTTGTTCTCATACTCAATTGGAACCTCTTCTGAAATAGTGGAATCATTACTAGCTAAAGTTGACACTCTTCCAAATCCACTTTCATAAATATCACATTAAGATTCAACACCCTTCAAAATAGTGGGATCACTAATTTCTAAAGTTGACACTCTTCCAAACCCACTTTAAATGATAGTATTATTCATACTCCAAAATATATAAGTGAAGTTCATGGAGCATTGTACAAATAATATAGACTAACCAATGTCCAAGCTCAAAATGTATAAGTGAAGCACACGAAGCATTCTATAAAACCATACTCAAAAGATTTAAGTGAAGCACAAAGAGCAATTCTATAAGACCATACTTAAAATATATAAGTGAAGCACATGAAGTATTCTATAAATTGATGAAGGGACATCTCATACTAGCATGGTTCTTAAAGAAAAAGAAAAACACAAAGGACACAAATCATGTGAACAAAACAAAAACCGAGGTATACCGATATTTGTTGAAGAAGAAAGATGGGATGCCAACCGGGGCATCCCCAAGCTTAGACGCTTGAGTCTCCTTGAATATTTACTTGGGGTGCCTTGGGCATTCCCAAGCTTGAACTCTTGCCTCTCTTTATTCTTCTCACATCGGTAACTCCTCGTTCTTTGAACACTTCATCCATAAAAACTTAACAAAAACTTTGTGAGATCCGTTAGTATAACAAAGCAAATCACTACTATAAGTACTGTTGCAAACCAATTCATATTTTGTTTTTTCATTGTAGCTACTGTAATATAACTTTTCCATGGCTTAATCCACTGATAGAAATCAATAGTTTCATCAAAACAAGCAACCAATGCATCAAAAACAGAATCTGTCTTAAACAGGACAGTCTGTAGTAATCTGGAAGTTTAGTATACTTCTGTAACTCCTAAAATTATGAACTAAATTTGACAATTTGAAAATTTTGTACAGAAGTAATGTGCAAAAAGTTTCAGACCCATTTTCCTTTCCAGTAAACAATGTAAATTCACGCACTACAGCCAAAGTTTCTGTTTTTGTTGTGCACATAGTAAACAAGCAATCTAATCATCCTAAAACCAAAGCTTGGCACATTATTTTTATAATACAATGAATATATACAAGAGGATAATTATTTACAGAGAAACTTCCATGAAAAATTCTACATTGTTTCCGTGAGCATGAACACAAGTGCTCAAGGTCGACCCTCACTTCTTCAATGCATAACTTTCCAATCGCTTCTCTTTTCGAAAAACTTTTTAGGCATGAAAGGCAAGTAATTTTTTTTGTATTTTCATTCTTTTAAATTTTTTTGTATGTTTCACCCACAACTAAACAGAAACAAAAAGGAAAAACGAAATCTACTTAGTGAAGAAGGCAAATAAGCACACACGAGAATATCAACCCCACGCTATTGCTCCCCGGCAACGGCGCCAGAAAAGAGCTTGATAATACCCAAGTGCAAGGAATCATCGTAGCAATTTCCAAAGGTGGAAGTGATAAGTATGGAGTGTCGAACCCACAAGGAGCTAAAGGTAAGATCAATATTCTCTCAAGCCCTATCTGCCACTGATACGACTCTACGTACACCGAACGTTTGCTTCCAACTAGCAACGAGAAATAAAACTATGATGTGGGTATGAAGAGGATAACTTTGTATGATATCGGAGAGCTAAAATATAAAAGTAGGTGTTGTTATCATAAAGTTAGAATATATTACTAAATATTATAAATAGCGAGTGTGGAATAATGGTGGATCGGTGTGCGGAATTGTCCTAGGCAATTATTAACAAGACCGGTAGTCGTCATTGCAATTTCATATGACGGAGAGGCATAAGCTATCATACTTTCTCTACTTGGATCATATGCACTTATGATTGGAACTCTAGCAAGCATCCGCAACTACTAAAGATCATTAAGGTAAAACCCAACCATAGCATTAAAGCATCAAGTCCTCTTTATTCCCATACGCAATAATCCCTCTTACTCGGGTTTGTGTTTCAGTCACTCACCAACCCACTATAAGCGAATCATGAACGTATTGCAACACCCTACAGCGGGAATCCCTCATGCTTGCGCGACACGGAAGGCACCATAGGACAGCACCAAAATAAAACATACAACTCGTACCAATCTATATCATCAATCAATCCAAGGACAAAAGATATCTACTCAAAACATCATAGGATGGCAACACGTCATTGGATCATAATATGTAGCATAAAGCACCATGTTCAAGTAGGGATTACAGCGGGGTGCGGGAGAGTGGACCGCGTAAAAGAGATGAGGATGGTGATGTTGATGAAGACGATCACCGTGGCGATGATTCCCCTCCCGATGGCACTCCGGCGCAACCAAGAGAGAGGTGGAGAGGTTCTCCCCCTTGTGCTTCCTCCTCCATGGCCTCCCCCCTAGATGGGGAAAGGTTCTCCCTCTGGTCCTTGGCCTTCATGGCGATGATGGCCTCTCCGGGATACTCCTCCATGGCCACCGGTGATGATGACCCCCTCCGGCAGGGTGCCGGAGAGGGCCTAGATTGATTTCTCGTGGCTACAGAGGCTTGCGGTGGCGGAACTTCCGATCTAGGTTTCTTTCTGGAAGTTTGGGTATATATGAGAGGTGTTGGCATTGATTTCACGTCAGGGGGGTTTCCGGGTTGTCCATGAGGCAGGGGGGCGCCCCCCACCCTCGTGGGCAGCCCGGGACTCTTCTGGCCTACTTCCGGTACTCTGTGGGCTTCTTCTGGTCCCAAAATGATCTCCATCAAGTTGCACGTCAATTGGACTCCGTTTGCTTTTCCTTTTCTGCGATACTCTAAAACAAGGAGAAAACAAAAACTGGCACTGGGCTCTAGGTTAATAGGTTAGTCCCAAAAATCGTTTAAAAGTGTATAATAAAGCCCATTAAACATCCAAGATAGATAATATAACAGCATGAATACTTCATAAATTATAGATACGTTGAAGACGTATCAGAACGCAACCCATCAATGTAATCCTTAATAAGTGCAAACTTCTCTAATATAGTGTAGTTTGGAGAATTCAAAAAGATAATAGGACTATCATGTGTGGGTGCAATAGCAACAATTTCATTCTTAACATAAGGAACTATAGCAAGTTCGTCTCCATAAGCATAATTCATATTGGCATCTTGGCCACAAGCATAACAAGCATCAAGTTCATCAAAAAGGGATATATCAAATAAATCAACAGGATCATAGCAATTATCATAGCATTCATCCTTCGGTAAGAACGAAGGGGCATTAAATAATGTATGAGTTGAAGAGTTACTCTCATTAGAAGGTGGGCACGGGTAGCTAATCCGCTCTTCCTCCGTTTGTTCTTCACTCTCCTCATCATCTTTTTCATCTAATGAGCTCGCAGTTTCATCAATTTCTTCTTCCATAGACTCCTGCAAAATATTAGTCTCTTCTTGGACAGCGGAGGAGTCCTCAATATATGGTTTAACATACGCATTAGAAGCATAATTATCATAACAATATTTAAGTATAGCAAAAAATTTAGATTTGTAAAGAGTAGCATCATACTTTTCAATCAAAGAAGCAATTTCATAAGCACCCTTAAAAGCAACAAATTCTTCAATTTGTTTGATATCAAAGTAATTATAAACACCTTTGGCATAAGAAGATACGATTTCATTATCAATAAACTCACATTGGTAGGGAAGGTGTTTCTTAGGGTCTTCAGAACAACAAGTAACATCATATAATTCACATAAATTCCAAGCATAGCATTGCATAGTATTAATTTGATGCTGTAAAAGTTTCCCTTTTTTAGATAAACGATGTCGCACAAAACAAGCATGCTCATCTAAAGATTTTCCCTCAACTAAGCTAGTTGGGTTTTCAGCACGAGCACAAATGGATCGAAGATGATCCAAGTAGAAATCTTTAGTAGTATGATGTATTTTGGGTGGTTTTTCAACCATTGGTTTAGTAGGTACAACTAATTTTTTTGGTATTTTGCGTTTCCTACCCATAACTAAAGATAGAGAACAACTTAGAATAGGATATGAAAACTACTTAGTGATAAAGCAAACAAGCACACACGAGAATATTCACCCCACGCTATTACTCCCCGGCAACGGCACCGAAAAAAGGTCTTGATAACCCACAAGTGTAGGGGATCATTTGTAGCCTTCTTCGATAAATAAGAGTGTCGAACCCAACGAGGAGCTAAAGGTAGAACAAATATTCCCTCAAGTTCTATCGACCACCGATACAACTCTACGCACACTTAACTTTTGCTTTACCTAGAACAAGCATGAAACTATTTTGCAAGATTAAAACTATGAGTACTTTGCGAGAATAAAACTACGAATAAAATGCAAGGTAGTAAAAGTAGATAGCTTTTGTCAACAAGAAAGTCATTTGTCCCTAGGTAATCGATAACAAGTACTCGTAATCATTCTTGCAATTTTATATGAGGGAGAGGCATGAGCTAACATACTTTCTCTACTTGGATCATATGCACTTATGATTGGAACTCTAGCAAGCATCCGCAACTACTAAAGATCATTAAGGTTGTGAAACCCAACCATAGCATTAAGTATCAAGTCCTCTTTATCCCATACGCAACAACCCACCTACTCGGGTTTAAGCTTCTGTCACTCTCGCAACCCACCATAAGCGAATCATGAATGTATTGCAACACCCTACAGCGGGGGCCCCTCACGTTTGCGCGAGATGGAGGGCACCGTAGGACAGCACCATAAATAAAATATACAATCATACCAACCAAGATCACGATTAACCCATAGGACAAAACGGATCTACTCAAACATCATAGGATAACCATAGATCATTGGGAAATAATATATGGAGTTGAGCACCATGTTTAAGTAGAGATTACAGAGGGGAGAAGGGGTGTTACACCGCTACATAGAGGGGGAGAAAGTTGGTGTTGACGGTAGCAAGATTGTTGATGTAGATCGCCGTCACGATCCTAGCCCCGGCGGCACTCCAGCTCCACCGGGAGAGAGGGGGAGAGAGCCCCCCTCCTTATTCTTCCTTGGTCTCCCCCTAGATGGGAGGAGAGTTCCCCTCTGGTCCATGGCCTCCATGGCGGCGGAGGGGGGGAGCCCCTCCGAGATTGGATCTCCCTCTCTGTTCTCTTCTGTTTCGCGTTCCCCAGATCTGGCCCTTCACGGTTTCTTAAATTCCCGGAGATCCGTAACTTCGATTGCGCTGAAATGTTTACACGATTTTTTCCATAAATTATCTTTCTTGCCCCAGAAGAAGGGCCCCAACTGACGTTCGGGGAGGGCACAAGACACCAGGGCGCGCCTGGGCCCTGGTGGCGCGCCCTGGTGGGTGTTGGGCACTGTGGGCCCCCGTTTGCGTTGATCCCACCTTCTAAAAATCACATTTATTCCAAAATAATTCTTCGCAAATTTTTATCGCGTTTGGACTTCGTTTGACATGGATTTTCTATGAAACAAAAACATGCAACAAACAGGAACTGGCACTGGGCACTAGATAAGTAAGTTAGTCCAAATAAATCATATAAAAAGTTGCCAAAAATATGTGAAAGTTGTATAATATTGGCATGAAACAATCAAAAATTATAGATACGATGGAGACGTGTCAGGCAGGGAGGCACCCCAAAGCACAACAGATAATCTCTTAGCTGTCTGCGGTGCCCCCCTCCACAGTTTAACACCTCGGTCATATCGTCGTAGTGCTTAGGCGAAGCCCTGCGCCGATAACTTCATCATCACCGTCGCCACGCCGTCGTGCCGACGAAACTCTCCCTCGTCCTCAACTGGATCAAGAGCTTGAGGGACGTAATCGTGCTGAACGTGTGCAGAACACGGAGGTGTCGTACGTTCGGTACTTGGATCGGTTGGATCGTGAAGACGTTCGACTACATCAACCGCGTTACTAAACGCTTCCGCTTTGGGTCTACGAGGGTACGTGGACACCCTCTCCCCGCTCGTTGCTATGCTTCTCCTAGATAGATCTTGCATGATCGTAGGAATTTTTTTGAATTAGTACGTTCCCCAACAGTTGGGTGGTAAGACAAGTGGCCAAACATGGCGTGTCAATCTTAGGCCTTACACCTCCAGATAAGCAGTCCGCGGCTTCGCCACAGGACCACAATGTCCTTATGGTCTACGAGACGTTCGCCTCAAACAGTAAAAAGGAAAAAGGCTCTTCGAGAGCTCAAACAGATATATCAAGTGACGGTCGCACAGCCGTGGGCAGCCGCGCCTATCACTGATACGTCCATTTTACATCATGTTTTCCTACTGTTATTTATGATGTTTTTATGCATAATAATGCTTTTTGGAGTAATTCTAATGCCTTTTCTCTCATAATATGAAAAGGTACACACAAAGAGGGAGAATTCCTGCAGCTGGAAATCTGGACCTTGAAAAGCTACGTCAGGCGACCTATTCTGCACAACTCCAAACAAGCTGAAACTTCATAGAGATTTTTTATGAAATATTTGAGGAATATTGGATCCAATAAGTACCAGAGGGAGCTCACCAAGTGGGCACAACCCACCTGGGCGCGCCAGGGAGCCCAAGCGCACCCTGGTGGGTTGTGCTCACCCAGGCCCATCTCCAGTGCCCATCTTCTGGTATATAAGTCATTTTGACCTAGAAAAAAATAAGGGGAGGACTTTCGGGACGGAGCGCCGCCGTCTCGAGGCGGAACTTGGGCAGGAGCACTTTTGCCCTCCGGCGGAGCGATTCCGCCGGGGGAACTTCCCTCCCGGAGGGGGAAATCATCGTCATCATCATCACCAACAACTCTCCCATCTTGGGGAGGGAAATCTCCATCAACATCTTCAACAACACCATCTCCTCTCAAACCCTAGTTCATCTCTTGTGTTCAATCTTTGTACCGGAACTATAGGTTGGTGCTTGTGGGTGACTAGTAGTGTTGATTACATCTTGTAGTTGATTACTATATGGTTTACTTGGTGGAAGATTATATGTTCAGGTCCAATATGCTTTTTAATACCCCTCTGATCTTGAGCATGATTATCATTTGTGAGTAGTTACTTTTGTTCTTGAGGTCATGGGAGAAATCATGTTACAAGTAATCATGTGAACTTGATATGTGTTCGATATTTTGATAGTATGTATGTCGTGATTCCCTTAGTGGTGTCATGTGAACGTTGACTACATGACACTTCACCATATTTGGGCCTAAGGGAATGCATTGTGAAGTAGTTATTAGGTGATGGATTGTGAGAGTGACAGAAGCTTAAACCCTAGTTTATGCGCTATTCCGTAAGGGACTGATTGGATCCAAAAGTTTAATGATATGTGTCGTGGGTTTGTCACGGCAGATGTCCTAGTGAAAGGACTTAGTCATGGAGCCATCACGACGGGTTAGCTTAAAGGGGTTAAAGCGGACAAAGGACGCAGAGAGTTTTATACTGGTTCGGCCCCTTGCGGTGAAGGTAGAAGCCTAATCCAGTTGTTGTGGATTTGTTAGGGTTTCGATGACCAGGGAGCGAATCCGCTATGCCTGGCTTTCGAGTTGTTGTTTGTTGTCCCTAAACCGCCGTCGGGTCGTCCCTTTATATACACAGGTTGACGCCTGGCGGTTTACAGAATCCCGAGGCCGGCTTATCAACGTGTCCGGCTCGGTTTCTACCTTTCTATCTTACAACACAAGTTTACATAACAATGGCGGTTTATGTCTACAGGCTTTAAACCGCCTTTGGGCCCTGGGCCTTCATAAAGCGCCACACTCCTTGTCTTCATGGGCTTCAAATATAAATAACTCATTTTGGGGGTAATCCGGCCTCTCCTGGCCGGTTTATACCCAGTAGTAATATCCCCAACATTAGGCCCCAGATTGATTTGAACTGGTTCATGTCAATCTTCAACACTTGAGAAAAATTCTTCCTTCATCACCTTCACATAAATCTTGTAAACCGCCATGTCGCATCTTCCAGGATCATGATAAACCACCATGACGTCACCTGTTATTAAAGATTGCATATAGCTCACCTTCATTAATGAGCCTCCGACAATCGAGGCGACAGCTCTGTCACATATCCAACTTTTAGGCTCCTCGATTTTTGCGCCTGTCACTTATCCCTTTGCCTTTATAAATATGACCAGAGGGTCCATTCCATTTTCCCCCGTGCCTCTTTGCTTCTTCTTCCTCCTCGAGCCGACCTACCCCTCACGCGCGGCCGCCGTCGCCAAGCTCCGCGCTCGACCTCAACTCCGGCCGCTGCATCAACCTGAACGCACCAGAGAAACGCGGCGCTCCTCCGCTGCTCCGTCAGCATCAGTAAGTTTTCCTTTCCCTTGCTCTAGATCTATCATTAGGGTTTCGGTGTTCCTCGAGGCTTGAAACTGTTCTTCCCTGTTCTTCTTCATAGCATAAATGATGACCTCAGATCTGCCACTTTCTTACACAGTTGTAGTTATAATCCCCTTTTTCATCCTTAGATCATCTGCTTTGTGTAGAAAAAACTCATCTGGATCTGTAAAACTGCTTAAGCACCTGCGCTTTAGGTCGGAATATATTTTGATTTACCAACACGCTGCAGATCTGAAATTACCATGTCAATCTGTGAAACTTGTTTTTCCCTCACTTAGGCATCTTAGACCTGTACCTTCTATACCAAAGCAAGCGGTTTTATTTTTCAAAAAATGATGATCCGGTAGGTACCATTAGTCCCCTATTAAACCGCCAAGCCGTTTTATCTTTGTACCTTCTCCAATGTCTGACTCCGGTTTAACAATGTGTATATACCTCTGTCTTCTTATGATCTTGCGTCGCTTTATACTTGTCCATTATAAATCTTAAACCGGCAATAACCATGTTTCAGCTTTCCATTGCAATGGCCAAACAAGTTTACGAGTGCAACTGGGTTCCTTCCCGAGTTACTGAAGAACAACTAGACAGATCTATCGCAACCGGCGCTTTAGCAAAGAAAGAAGTCATCCACTGGAGGGCCCCTGGTCCGAAAAATCCTCCTAGACCCAAGGACGGAGAAGTAGTCGTGTTCGCTGACCATCTGGGTCGAGGCTTTAGCCCTCCCGGTTCAAAAAATTTCCGAGATGTGCTTGCCAGCTTCCAACTCCACCCTCAAGATATTGGACCAAACTCTGTGTCCAATATTTGCAATTTCCATGTATTTTGTGAGGTCTATCTTCAAGAGGAGCCCACAGTTGAGCTATTCAGAGACTTTTTCTAGGAAAGTCAAACCACTGAACTGCAAGAAAACATCAAGTCCCAGCAAGCAGAAACCTCCAAAGCCAAAGATGAACTGACCAGTGCCTTAGCCGCCATGGAAAAGCTGAAGGAGGGTTTCAACAAGGAGAGGGCGGATTGGGACATAGAAAAATCCGCATTGCAAAAAAAGAGCCGAGGACACCGAAGCAGCTCTTAAACCGGTGGTAGACGAGCTGACTAGTGTGGAGCGGCAAATACATGCCATGACTGCTGCTGTGTTTGGTAAATATCCTTGCTTTAAATTTTTCATCATATCATCCCATACAATGTCGGTTTACTGATGTTCACAATGATGCAGGAACTCGCGTTAGTCATCTGGGCTCTGACATACAGAAGAAACTGAAGGCTGCCTACACCCTTATAGAGCCGTTATATACCAGCGCGCAACGGGTCATATGCACTGCTTCTCATAACAAGCCGCCCCCAACCTTGATCAAAGAAACTTTAGAAAGGTTGTCAATGCTGCCTGCCCGGGTTAAAGAACTCAAAAGATCGGCTGCAAGGGCAGGTGCTCTGACTTCACTAACCCGGGCGAAAACATGGGTGCCTGATCTTGATCCGGTGGATGTGGGTAAGGGCTTTCCGAGCTTAAAGGAGGACGGATCAGAGTTTGACAATGATGCTCTCCGAGTCATAACCAGGGAGATGCGTCCACTGGCCTGCCAATTGGCTGAAGAAGCTGACCTTTCATACTATCAGGCGAGTTATGACGTCAACAACAAACGGGTTGCTGCACCAACTCCGGAGGCTCAAAATCTCATCCCACCAATCCGTAAGCACACCTATGCCCCTGACGTTGAACCGTCCACACTTATAAGCGATGAAGCTGTATTCCAAGCCCTAACTGGGATCGATTGGGCAACTGTTGACTTCCAGCCACTGGGTAGAGAGGAAGAGGATGAACCGGTGCAAGACGATCCACAGCCGTCAGGTCAGCCTGGTGACGAGTCATGATCCGGAGGCTGGTTTAATCATCTTCGTCTGCTACGCTTGCTGAAAACAATTATTCTTTTGGGCATTAAGAGCGCCTTGTAATAGGCTAGTTCAAACACTTGGTCTGCTATGCCATCGTGCATACTTATTTTGCCTGAGACTGTTAATCTGCCATACTTATGATATATTATGTTCATAATCCATAGCGGTTTATTCAGCTGTTCCTGCATACAAGAAGTTGAACGTGTCCTGTGACATTGAATCACATCGTTGGTTGACCAACTTTTGTAGTAAGGGCGATAACCCCAGTTTTAAGGAATGATAACTCCTTTCATAGTGTGTCGGTTTATGATGAAACCATACCGGGTTATGATAAACACCGGTTTATCCATATATAACACTGGCGACTTATAGTCGAAACCAGACCGGGTTAATAAGCGTCGGATTATAACTAATCCTGTACTGACAACTTCTAGTTGAAAGCCAAGCCGGGTCAACAAACATCGGTTTATCATAAAATATTATAAATCCCATCAAAAGAGAAAAACCTTGGCAAATAAAAGCATATAAAAACTTGTAGTCAAGGCTTTTCACGGGCTGCCAGGCCCCAAATCGAGGCTTTTCATGGGCTGCCAGGCCGCTGAATTAAACCATTTTACAAAGCCTTTTAAGATGGACTGCTACCTCTTGAGCACTGCGTTGGTTTTCCCTTGAACAGGAAAGGGTGATGCAGAAAAGTAGCGTAAGTATTTCCCTCAGTTTTTGAGAACCAAGGTATCAATCCAGTAGGAGGCCACGCATGAGTCCCTCGCACCTACACAAACAAATAAATCCTCGCAACCAACGCAATAAGGGGTTGTCAATCCCTTCACGGTCACTTACGAGAGTGAGATCTGATAGATATGATAGGATAATATTTTTGGTATTTTTATGATAAATATGCAAAGTAAAATAAAAGCAAAATAAAAGGCAACGAAAATAGCTAAGTGTTGGAAGATTAATATGATGGAAAATAGACCCGGGGGCCATAGGTTTCACTAGTGGCTTCTCTCAAGAGCATAAGTATTTACGGTGGGTGAACAAATTACTGTTGAGCAACTGACAGAATTGATCATAGTTATGAGAATATCTAGGTATGATCATGTATATAGGCATCACGTCCGAGACAAGTAGACTGACTCCTGCCTGCATCTACTACTATTACTCCACACATCGACCGCTATCCAGCATGCATCTAGAGTATTAAGTTCATAAGAACAGAGTAACGCTTTAAGCAAGATGACATGATGTAGAGGGATAAACTCATGCAATATGATATAAACCCCATCTTGTTATCCTCGATGGCAACAATACAATACGTGCCTTGTTGCCCCTACTGTCACTGGGAAAGGACACCGCAAGATTGAACCCAAAGCTAAGCACTTCTCCCATTGCAAGAAAGATCAATCTAGTAGGCCAAACCAAACTGATAATTCGAAGAGACTTGCAAAGATAACCAATCATACATAAAAGAATTTAGAAGATTCAAATATTATTCATAGATAAACTTGATCATAAACCCACAATTCATCGGTCTCAACAAACACACCACAAAAGAAGATTACATCGAATAGATCTCCACGAGAGAGGGGGAGAACATTGTATTGAGATCCAAAAAGAGAGAAGAAGCCATCTAGCTAATAACTATGGACCCGAAGGTCTGAGGTAAACTACTCACACATCATCGGAGAGGCTATTGTGTTGATGTAGAAGCCCTCCGTGATCGATGCCCCCTCCGGCGGAGCTCCGGAACAGGCCCCAAGATGGGATCTCACGGGTACAAAAGGTTGCGGTGGTGGAATTAGGTTTTTGGCTCCGTATCTGGTAGTTTGGGGGTACGTAGGTATATATAGGAGGAAGGAGTACGTCGGTGGAGCAACAGGGGGCCCACGAGGGTGGAGGGCGCGCCCCCCTACCTCGTGGCCTCCTGGTTGAATTCTTGACGTAGGGTCCAAGTCCTCTGGATCACGTTCGTTTCGAAAATCACGTTCCCGAAGGTTTCATTCCGTTTGGACTCTGTTTGATATTCTTTTTCTGCGAAACTCTGAAATAGGCAAAAAACAGCAATTCTGGGTTGGGCCTCCGGTTAATAGGTTAGTCTCAAAAATAATATAAAAGTGTATAATAAAGCCCAATAATGTCCAAAACAGAATATAATATAGCATGGAACAATCAAAAATTATAGATACGTTGGAGACGTATCAAGCATCCCCAAGCTTAATTCCTGCTCGTCCTCGAGTAGGTAAATGATAAAAACAGAATTTTTGATGTGGAATGCTACTTGGCATAATTTCAATATAATTCTTCTTATTGTGGCATGAATGTTCAGATTTGATATGATTCAAGATAAAATTTTAATGTTGACATAAAAACAATAATACTTCAAGCATACTAACTAAGCAATTATGTCTTATCAAAATAACATAGCCAAAGCAAGTTATCCCTACAAAATCATATAGTCTGGCTATGCTCCATCTTCCCCACACAAAATATTCATATCATGTACGACCCCGGTTTTGGCCAAGCAATTGGTTCATACTTTTAACGCGCTTCAGCCTTTTCAACTCTTATGCAATACATGAGCGCAAGCCATGGATATAGCACTATGGTGGAATGAGGTATAGTGGTAGGGGTTCTGTGGGAAGACATAAAAGGAGAAAGTCTCACATCAACGAGGCTAATTAACGGGCTATGGAGATGCCCATCAATTGATGTTAATGCGAGGAGTAGGGATTGCCATGCAACGGATGCACTAGAGCTATAAGTGTATGAAAGCTCAAAAAGAAACTAAGTGGGTGTGCATCCAACTTGCTTGCTCACGAAGACCTTGGGCATTTGAGGAAGCCCATCATTGGAATATACAAGCCAAGTTCTATAATGAGATTTCCCACTAGTATATGAAAGTGACAAAATGAGAGACTCTCTATTATGAAGATCACGGTTCTACTTTGAAGCACAAGTGTGGTAAAAGGATAGTAACATTGTCCCTTCTCTCTTTTTCTCTCATTTTTTTATTTGGGCCTTTTCTCTCTTTTTTATGGCCTCTTTTTTTTAGTCCGGAGTCTCATCCCGACTTGTGGGGAATCATAGTCTCCATCATCCTTTCCTCACTTGGGACAATGCTCTAATAATGATGATCATCACACTTTTATTTACTTACAACTCATGAATTACAACTCAATACTTAGAACAAAATATGACTCTATATGAATGCCTCCAGCGGTATACCGGGATATGCAATGAATCAAGAGCGACATGTATGAAAGAATTATGAACGGTGGCTTTGCCACAAATACAATGTCAACTACATGATCATGCAAAGCAATATGACAATAATGGAGTATGTCATGATGAATGAAATGGTGGAAAGTTGCATGGCAATATATCTCGGAATGGCTATGGAAATGCCATGATAGGTAGGTATGGTGGCTGTTTTGAGGAAGATATAAGGAGGTTTACGTGTGATAGAGCATATCATATCACGGGGTTTGGATGCACCGGCGAAGTTTGCACCAACTCTCAAGGTGAGAAAGGGCAATGCGCGGTACCGAAGAGGCTAGAAAATTGCGGAAAGGTAAGTGTGCGTATAATCCATGGACTCACATTAGTCATAAAGAACTCATATACTTATTGCAAAAATTTATTAGCCCTCGAAGCAAAGTACTACTACGCATGCTCCTAGGGGAAGGGTTGGTAGGAGTTAACCATCGTGCGATCCCGACCGCCACACAAAGGAAGACAATCAACAAATACTTCATGCTCCGACTTTGTTACATAACGGTTCACCATACGTCCATGCTACGGGAATCACAAACTCCAACAGATGTATTTTTCAATTCCACAATTACTCAACTAGCACAACTATGATATTACTACCTTTATATCTCAAAACAATTATCAAGCATCAAATTTCTCATGATATTAATTAAAGCAAATTGCCATGCTATTTTAAGACTCTCAAAATAATATAAGTGAAGCATGAGAGATCAATAGTTTCTATAAAACAAATCCACCACCGTGCTCTTAAAGATATAAGTGAAGCACTAGAGCAAAAACTACATAGCTCAAAAAATATAAGTGAAGCACATAGAGTATTCTAATAAATTCCGAATCAAGTGTGACTCTCTCAAAACGTGTGTACAGCAAGGATGATTGTGGTAAACTAACAAATAAAGACTCAAATAATACAAGACGCTCCAAGCAAAACACATATCATGTGGTGAATAAAAATATAGCTCCAAGTGAAGTTACCGATGGAAGTAGACGAATGAGGGGATGCCTTCAGGGGCATCCCCAAGCTTTGGCTTTTAGGTGTCCTTAGATTATATTGGGGTGCCATGGGCATCCCCAATCTTAGGCTCTTGCCACTCCTTGTTCCATAATCCATCAAATCTTTTACCCAAAACTTGAAAACTTCACAACACAAAACTCAGCAGAAAATCTCGTGAGCTCCGTTAGCAAAATAAAACAAAAGACCACTTCAAGGTACAGTAATGAACTCATTATTTATTTATATTGGTGTTAAACCTACTGTATTCCAACTTCTCTATGGTTTATAAACAATTTTACTAGCCATAGATTCATCAAAATAAGCAAACAACACACGAAAAACAGAATCTGTCAAAAACAGAACAGTCTGTAGTAATCTGTAACTAACGCAAACTTCTGGAACTCCAAAACTTCAGAAAAAATAGGAAGCCCTAGAAAATTTGTTTATTGATCAGCATCAATTGGAATCAATATTTTATCACGTTCTGGTGATTTTTAACAATTATTTTCGTGAACAGAAAGTTTCTGGAATTTTCAGCAAGATCAAATAACTATCATCCAAGAAGATCCTATAGGTTAAACTTGGCACAAACACTAATTAAAACATAAAAACACATCTAACCGGAGGCTAGATCAAATATTTATTCCTAAACAGAAGCAAAAAGCAAAAAACTAAAAATAAAATTGGGTTGCCTCCCAACAAGCGCTATCGTTTAACGCCCCTAGCTAGGCATAAAAGCAAGGATAGATCTAGGTATTGCCATCTTTGGTAGGCAATCCATAAGTGGCTCTCATAATAGATTCATAAGGTAATTTTATTTTCTTTCTAGGGAAGTGTTCCATGCCTTTCTTTAATGGAAATTGGAACCTAATATTCCCTTCCTTCATATCAATAATTGCACCAATCGTTCTAAGGAAAAGTCTACCAAGAATAATAGGACATGAAGGATTGCAATCTATGTCAAGAACAATAAAATCTACGGGCACATAGTTCCTATTTGCAACAATAAGTACATCATTAATTCTTCCCATAGGTTTCTTAATAGTGGAATCCGCAAGGTGCAAGTTTAAAGAGCAATCATCAAAATCACGGAAACCTAGCAAATCACACAAAGTTTTTGGAACAGTGGAAACACTAGCACCCAAATCACACAAAGCATAGCATTCACGATCTTTAATTTTAATTTTAATAGTAGGTTCCCACTCATCATAAAGTTTTCTAGGGATAGAAACTTCCAACTCAAGTTTTTCTTCATAAGATTGCATTAAAGCATCAACGATATGTTTGGTAAAGGCTTTATTTTGACTATAAGCATGAGGAGAATTTAGCACGGATTGCAACAAGGAAATACAATCAATCAAAGAGCAATTGTCATAATTAAATTCCTTGAAATCCAAAATAGTGGGTGTATTGAGATCTAAAGTTTTGACCTCTTCATTACCACTTTTATCAATTTTAGCATCAAGATCTAAAAACTCTGAATTTCTAGAATGCCTTCTAGGTAAAGGTGGATCATTTTCAGTCCCATCCTTATCAAGATTCATATTGCAAAACAAAGATTTAATAGGAGACACATCAATAACTTTTAGATCTTCATCTTTGTTTTCATAAAAATTAGAAGAACACGCTTTTATAAAGCAATCTTTCTTAGCACGCATCCTAGCGGTTCTTTCTTTGCACTCATCAATGGAAATTCTCATGGCCTTGAGAGACTCATTGATATCATGCTTAGGTGGAATAGATCTAAGTTTCAAAGAATCAACATCAAGAGAAATTCTATCAATGTTCCTAGCCAATTCATCAACTTTAAGCAATTTTTCTTCAAGCAAAGTATTGAAATTCTTTTGCGAATTCATAAATTCCTTAACACTAGTCTCAAATTCAGAAGGCATCTTATTAAAATTTCCATAAGAATTGTTGTAGGAATTACCATAATTATTAGAGGAATTACTAGGATAAGGCCTAGGATTAAAGTTTCCTCTATACGCGTTGTTACCAAAATTATTCCTACCAACAAAATTCACATCCAAAGATTCATTATTATTCTCAATCGAAGTGGGCAAAGGCATATCATTAGGATCATAAGAAACACTTTTATTAGCAACTAATTTCATAAGTTCATCCATCTTTCCACTCAAAACATTAATTTCTTCTATCGCATGCACTTTTTTATTAGTAGATCTTTTAGTGTGCCATTGAGAATAATTAACCATAATATCATCTAGGAGTTTAGTAGCTTCTCCTAAAGTGATTTCCATAAAAGTGCCTCCCGCGGCCGAATCTAAAATATTTCTAGAAGCAAAATTCAATCCGGCATAGAAATTTTGTATAATCATCCACAAATTCAAACCATGCGTAGGGCAATTACGTAATTTCATCCTCTCCCAAGCTTGTGCAACATGTTCATGATCAAGTTGCTTAAAATTCATAATATCGTTTCTAAGAGAGATGATCTTGGCGGGAGGAAAATACTTAGAAATAAAAGCATCTTTGCACTTATTCCAAGAATCAATACTATTTTTAAGCAAAGACGAAAACCAAGCTTTAGCACGATCTCTAAGCGAAAAAGGAAATAGCTTCAATTTAACAATATCATTGTCAACATCTTTCTTCTTTTGCATATCACACAAATCAACGAAGCTATTTAGATGGGTAGCGGCATCTTCACTAGGAAGGCCGGCGAATTGATCTTTCATGACAAGATTCAACAAAGCAGTATTGATTTCACAAGATTCAGTATCGGTAAGAGGAGCAATCGGAGTGCTAAGGAAATCATTGTTGTTGGTATTGGTGAAGTCACACAATTTAGTATTATCTTGAGCCATCGTGACAAGCAAGCAATCCAACACACGAGCAAACAAGAAGCGAGCGAAAAAGAAAAGGCAAAGGGAAAAGAGAGAGGGCGAATAAAACGGCAAGGGTGAAGTGGGGGAGAGGAAAACGAGAGGCAAATGGCAAATAATGTAATGCGGGAGATAAGGGTTTGTGATGGGTACTTGGTATGTTGACTTTTGCGTAGACTCCCCGGCAACGGCGCCAGAAATCCTTCTTGCTACCTCTTGAGCACTGCGTTGGTTTTCCCTTGAAGAGGAAAGGGTGATGCAGCAAAGTAGCGTAAGTATTTCCCTCAGTTTTTGAGAACCAAGGTATCAATCCAGTAGGAGGCCACGCACGAGTCCCTCGCACCTACAAAAACAAATAAATCCTCGCAACCAACGCGATAAGGGGTTGTCAATCCCTTCACGGTCACTTACGAGAGTGAGATCTGATAGATATGATAGGATAATATTTTTGGTATTTTTATGATAAAGATGCAAAGTAAAATAAAAGCAAAATAAAAGGCAACGGAAATAGCTAAGTGTTGGAAGATTAATATGATGGAAAATAGACCCGGGGGCCATAGGTTTCACTAGTGGCTTCCCTCAAGAGCATAAGTATATACGGTGGGTGAACAAATTACTGTTGAGCAATTGACAGAATTGAGCATAGTTATGAGAATATCTAGGTATGATCATGTATATAGGCATCACGTCCGTGACAAGTAGACTGACTCCTGCCTGCATCTACTACTATTACTCCACACATCGACCGCTATCTAGCATGCATCTAGAGTATTAAGTTCATAAGAATAGAGTAACGCTTTAAGCAAGATGACATGATGTAGAGGGATAAACTCATGCAATATGATATAAACCCCATCTTGTTATCCTCGATGGCAACAATACAATACGTGCTTTGCTGCCCCTACTGTCACTGGGAAAGGACACCGCAAGATTGAACCCAAAGCTAAGCACTTCTACCATTGCAAGAAAGATCAATCTAGTAGGCCAAACCAAACTGATAATTCGAAGAGACTTGCAAAGATAACCAATCATACATAAAAGAATTCAGAAGATTCAAATATTGTTCATAGATAAACTTGATTATAAACCCACAATTCATCGGTCTCAACAAACACACAGCAAAAGAAGATTACATCGAATAGATCTCCACGAGAGAGGGGGAGAACATTGTATTGAGATCCAAAAAGAGAGAAGAAGCCATCTAGCTAATAACTATGGACCCGAAGGTCTGAGGTAAACTACTCACACATCATCAGAGAGGCTATGGTGTTGATGTAGAAGCCCTCCGTGATCGATGCCCCCTCCAGCGGAGCTCCGAAACAGGCCCCAAGATGGGATCTCACGGGTACAGAAGGTTGCGGTGGTGGAATTAGGTTTTTGGCTCCGTATCTGGTAGTTTGGGGGTACGTAGGTATATATAGGAGGAAGGAGTACGTCGGTGGAGCAACAGGGGGGCCACGAGGGTGGAGGGCGCGCCTGGGGGGGTAGGCGCGCCCTCCTACCTCGTGGCCTCCTGGTTGAAGTCTTGACGTAGGGTCCAAGTCCTCTAGATCACGTTCGTTCCGAAAATCACGTTCCCGAAGGTTTCATTCCGTTTGGACTCCGTTTGATATTCTTTTTCTGCGAAACTCTGAAATAGGCAAAAAAAACAGCAATTCTGGGTTGGGCCTCCGGTTAATAGGTTAGTCCCAAAAATAATATAAAAGTGTATAATAAAGCCCAATAATGTCCAAAATAGAATATATTATAGCATGTAACAATCGAAAATTATAGATACGTTGGAGACGTATCATGGACCTCAATCTTTAACTAATCGTCGTTTTAACTTTGACAAGTTCAGGGTCTATGAGAGTGACTTGTCAAAAGTTCGGCGGGTCATACAAGGTTTACCTGGACGGAGTGGCTTACTTAAAAAGGCAAGATAACCCTGGGTTTTAGGTGAATACACCAGGCTTCCAAGCCGTGGCTTGATAGCCTATTACAAGTGTAGATTCTTTGTTCATTGCGAAGCAAAGAATCCCAAGCAATATTTTGAGCTGTGCTCAGTGGGTGCCTATGTTTGAGTTGTGCTTTTTGCAATACTCTCTTTGGCCCCTCAGTAATTTTCTTTTGGCCTTGAGCCGATCAAGAGGTGTAGCTATGGTTCGAATACGACCAAGCCCCCAAGTGATTTTCCTGGTGGCCTTGCGCCGATCAAGAGGTGTAGCTATGGTTCGAATACGACCAAGCCCCCAAGTGATTTTCCTGGTGGCCTTGCGCCGATCAAGAGGTGTAGCTATGGTTCGAATACGACCAAGCCCCCAAGTGATTTTGATATAAAGCTTTATAAGATGAATCAAGGGGTAAACCGGACTCCGCTTTATGAATAGAAGCCCCCATGTAACCACACATGATGTAAGAAAAACAACAGATACCCCGCTTTAGCTGAGGCTCCGGTTTATTATATTGATCATAATATATACATTGTCATAATTATGTACATAAGCAGAGCCTGTGGCTCAAGTATAATAAGGCCGAAGATGAGCGATATTCCACGGCCGGTGGGTCTCCTCCTCCGATTTATGTGAGTCTTTGTGCTCGAACATCTATAAGGTAGTATGACCCGTTATGCAGATTCTTGCTGACCACAAAGGGCCCTTCCCAAGGCGGGGATAACTTGTGCATGTCAGTCTGATCCTGGATGAGTCGGAGCACCAGATCGCCCTCTTGAAAAGTTCTGGTTCTAACCCGGCGGCTGTGATAACGACGCAAATCTTGCTGATAAATCGCCGAACGGGCTGCTGCAATGTCACGCTCCTCATCTAACAGGTCAAGTGCTTCCTGTCGCGCCTTCTCATTATCAGCTTCGACATAAGCCGCCACACGAGGCGAGTCATGACGGATGTCACTAGGGAGAACCGCCTCTGCTCCGTAAACCATGAAAAAAGGCGTGTAACCCGTAGATCTGTTGGGTGTGGTATTGATGCTCCATAACACAGAAGGTAACTCCTCCACCCAACAACCTGGTGTCCGTTGCAAAGGAACCATAAGCCGGGGCTTGATACCTCTCAAGATCTCTTGATTGGCTCTCTCCGCTTGACCATTAGATTGGGGGTGAGCCACTGATGATACATCAAGCCGGATATGCTCTCGTTGACAGAACTCTTTCATAGCACCTTTGGACAGATTGGTACCATTATCAGTTATAATGCTGTGTGGAAAGCCAAACCGGAAAATCACCTTCTTGATGAATTGAACCGCCGTAGCTGCATCACACTTGCTGACTGGCTCTGCCTCTACCCACTTAGTGAACTTATCAACCGCCACCAAAAGGTGGGTTTTCTTGTCCTTGGATCTCTTAAAGGGCCCAACCATATCCAACCCCCAAGTTGCAAACGACCAAGTGATTGGAATCATCCTCAATTCATGGGCCGGAACATGAGCTCGGCGTGAAAATTTCTGACAACCGTCGCACTTTTTCACCAAGTCCGCATCAGCATGAGCCGTCAGCCAATAGAAGCCATGACGAAAGGCTTTAGCCACCAGGGACTTTGGACCGGCGTGATGACCACAATCCCCTTCATGGATCTCACGCAGAATCTCGTGGCCTTCTTCAGGAGACACGCAACGCTGAAACACCCCTGTCACACTGCAATGATGTAATTCTCCATTGACAATAGTCATGGACTTGGACCGCCGGATTATCTGCCTGGCCAAAGTTTCATCCTCTGGTAACTCGCCCCGGTTCATATACGCCAAATATGGGACCGTCCAATCTGGGATGATATGAAGTGCTGCCACCAATTGAGCCTCCGGATCAGGAACAGCCAGATCCTCCTCTGTGGGGAGTTTAACCGACGGATTATGCAGCACATCCAGAAAGACGTTGGGTGGAACCGGTTTACGCTGGGAACCCAAACGGCTTAAAGCGTCCGCCGCTTCATTCTTCCGCTGGTCCACATGATCAACCTGATAGCCTTTGAAGTGGCCTGCAACAATGTCCACCTCTCGACGATATGCTACCATGAGCGGATCCTTGGAATCCCAAGTACCAGACACTTGCTGAGCCACTAGGTCCGAGTCACCGAAGCACTTAACCCAGCTCAAATTCATCTCCTTAGCCATCCGAAGACCATGGAGTAAAGCCTCATATTCAGCTGCATTGTTAGTGCAAGGGAACATTAAACGGAGAACATAACAAAACTTATCACCTCGTGGGGAAGTCAGCACGACTCCAGCCCCCGAGCCCTCCAATTTCCTGGACCCATCGAAATGAATAGTGCAATAAGTATGATCCGGCTTCTCTTCTGGCGCCTGTAATTCTGTCCAGTCATTGATGAAATCCACAAGCGCCTGAGAGTTGATCGCCGTCCGGGGCATATATTTGAACCCATGAGGCCCAAGCTCAATAGCCCACTTGGCAACCCGGCCAGTTGCTTCCCTGTTCTGGATTATATCCCCCAAAGGAGCAGAACTGACCACAGTGATGGGATGGCCCTGGAAATATTGCTTAAGCTTCCAGCTCGCCATGAAAACTCCGTACACCAGCTTCTGCCAATGTGGGTACCTCTGCTTGGACTCAATAAGTACTTCACTGATATAATAAACCGGCCGTTGAACCGGATACTCCTTTCCGGCCTCCTTGCGCTCCACCACAATAGCCACGCTAACAGCCCGGGCATTAGCAGCCACATATAACAACAAGGGCTCTTTGTCAACAGGAGCAGCAAGGACCGGCGGCTCGGCCAGCTGCCGCTTTAAGTCCTCAAATGCTTCATTGGCGGCGTCACTCCAGACGAAGTCATTCGTCTTCTTCAGCATCTGATATAAAGGGATTGCCTTCTCCCCAAGGCGACTGATAACCCGGCTCAAGGCTGCAATCCGGCCTGCCAGGCGTTGAACATCATTGATACACTTCGGTTTAGCCAAAGAAGTTATAGCCTTGATTTTCTCCGGATTAGCTTCAATGCCCCTGTTAGACACCAGAAAGCCCAAAAGCTTGCCTGCCGGTACACCAAAGACACACTTGGCCGGATTAAGCATCATCTTATAAACCCGAAGGTTATCAAAAGTCTCCTTCAAGTCATCTATCAATGTTGCCTCCTTTCTGGATTTCACCACAATATCATCCACATAGGCATGAACATTGCGGCCGATCTGATTATGAAGACAATTCTGCACACAGCGCTGATAAGTCACCTGGGCACTCTTGAGCCCAAAAGGCATAGATACATAGCAGAAGGCTTCAAAGGGAGTTATGAAAGCCGTCTTCTCCTGGTCCTTAACTACCATTTTGATCTGATGGTAACCAGAATATGCATCCAAAAACCTCAAACGCTCACAACCCGCCATAGCATCAATGGTTTGATCAATACGAGGGAGGGCAAAAGGATCTGCTGGACAAGCCTTGTTCAAATCTGTGTAGTCCACACACATACGCCAGGTGCCGTTCTTCTTGAGTACTAACACCGGATTAGCCAACCACTCAGGATGAAATACCTCAACAATAAAACCAGCTGCCAAGAGCCTGGCTACCTCCTCACCAATAGCCTTGCGCCTTTCTTCATTAAAGCGGCGGAGAAACTGCTTGACCGGTTTAAACTTGGGATCAACATTAAGAGTGTGCTCAGCGAGTTCCCTCGATACACCTGGCATGTCAGAAGGTTTCCATGCAAAGATGTCCCGGTTCTCACGGATGAACTCGATGAGTGCGCTTTCCTATTTCGGATCCAAGTTAGCGCTGATGCTAAACTGCTTGGATGAATCGCCAGGCACAAAATCAACTAGCTTGGTCTCATCAGCCGGTTTAAACTGCAGGGCCGGATCATGCTCCGTAGTTGGCTTTTTCAAAGAAGTCATATCTGCCGGATCGACATTGTCCTTGTAAAACTTCAACTCCTCAGTTGCACAAACTGACTCAGCGTAGGCCGCACCACCTTCTTCACATTCCAAAGCGATATTATGGCTCCCATGTACTGTGATGGTCCCCTTATGACCCGGCATCTTGAGCTGCAGATAAACATAACAGGGCCTTGCCATGAACTTGGCATAAGCCGGCCGTCCAAACATGGCATGATATGGGCTCTTGATTTTCACCACTTCAAAAGTCAATGTTTCTGATCTTGAGTCATGCTCATCTCCAAAAGCAACCTCCAGCGCTATCTTGCCGACTGGATACACCGATTTACCAGGCACCACACCATGGAAAATAGTGTTCGACGGTTTAAGATGTTTATCTGTTAGCCCCATGCGACGGAAGGTTTCATAATAAAGGATGTTGATACTACTCCCTCCATCCATGAGTACCTTGGTGAACTTATATCCTCCAACCTGAGGCGCCACCACCAATGCCAGATGACCCGGATTATCAACCCGGGGTGGATGATCCTCTCGACTCCAAACAATGGGATGTTCAGACCAGCGCAAGTAACGGGGCACCGCCGGTTCAACGAAGTTCACTGCCCTTTTATGAAGCTTCTGATCACGCTTGCACAGGCTTGTGGTGAAGACATGGTACTGCCCACTATTCAACTGCTTCTGGTTGCTCTGGTAACCCAACTACTGTTGTTGCTGCTGACTCCCTTGGTGATTATAACCACCTTGGTTGCCCTGATTGCCTTGATTGCCATGTCCGCTCTGATTACCATGAAAACCTTAACCGGAACTGCCTCCACCGTAACCCGGCCAATGAGATCCGGGGCCTGAACTGCCGCCCGGTCCATGATCATACCGAAAAAATCTGAATTTTTGAACTCTCGCATAATATAACAATCCTTCCAGAGGTGAGTGGCCGGCTTATCCCGCGACCCATGCTTTGGGCAAGGCTGGTTTAACAGGTGAGACAGGCGCTCCGGATTGGGACTTGGTCCTCCGCCACACGGGGGCGGTTTACCCTTACGACGCTGGCCACTATCCTGCGCGTTGGTGTTAGCCACAAAACCTAAATTGTTATCCGCTTTACGCTTACCGCTATTTCCATGAGCCGCTGCTGCCCTTTGGTGCTGCCGCTCTTCTTTCCCTTCCCTGTCTTATCATCGTCAGACTCGGGGTCCTTGGTACTATCAGAGTCAGCATACTTCACCAGAGCTGCCATAAGTGTCCCCATGTCATTGCAGTGACGTTTGAGCCGTCCCAATTTTAACTTCAGGGGTGCAAACCGGCAATTGCCTTCCAACATTGACACTACTGTATCAGCGTTGATGCGGTCCGATGAATGCAAAATCTCTGAAACCCGGCGCACCCAATGGGTTGTTGACTCCCCTTCCTCTTGGACACAGGCAGCTAAGTCCACAATTGACATGGGCTGTTTGCACGTATCTTTGAAATTCTGAATGAACCGGGCCCTTAACTCGGCCCATGACCCAATGGAGTTAGCTGGTAAGTTTTTCAACCATGTGCGAGCTGTTCCCTCCAACATCATGGTGAAGTATTTAGCGCACGCCACATCGTCCACATCCAGCATCTCCATTGCCATCTCATAGCTTTCAACCCACGACTCGGGGGATAAGTCGGCAGTGTAATTCGGCACCTTACGTGGGCCCTTGAAATCCTTGGGCAGTCGTACATTGCGCAGCGCTGGGACGAGACACGGTATCCCCAGAGAACTGGAGGTAACCCCTGGTTCCACCGAAGTTGTTGGACGAACCGAAGTAAGCTGGCGGGTTTCATGTTGCGCCGCTAACTCGGCCTCTCGACGTGCCCTAGCATGATCCACCACATCCTAAGCATCACCACCGCCACCCGCCGGGTTATGGCCACGGGGCGGATCACGATTTCACGCACTGCTCGACACAACCGGTTCATCCATATGCCTGCTATAACTCCGGCTCGGGCGGGGAGTAGAATGAATCCTTTCGCGGCTGTATGAATAAGCCTGCTGCTGGGTCAAGGCTGTCTGAAGGAGCTCCCTAGCCCGTCGTGTCTCGACCGCCACTGGGGACTCGCCTTCGATCGGGAGAGCTGCCAATCGTGAAGCGGCGGCAACAATGTTCTCCAACGGGTTAGAGTAATGACCCGGTGGTGTTGGGACGTGTTGTGGCGGGACATTGTTCTGACGAGGCGGAGCCGTCGGGCGCGGCTGGACCGGCGCCCCCGCTCTAGGTGCTTCCACCCGGTTTACCACTGGCGGATTACTGGTTCCTGCTCCTGGGGTGTCAAAGAGATTCCTGGCATCATAAACCGGAGGCAGGTGAGACCGGTACCTTCTCCTCATGACATCGTTTGACGCGCTTTGATCCAACATAAGCCGGTAAGCCTGTGCCTCCAACTCGGCCCGTTCTGCGGCCATCCTGGTATCCTCAGCTGCTAGGTCCGCCTTGGCTTGAGTTATCTGATCCTTCACCTTCGCGATTTCCGCATTATGCTCATCCTGATTTGCCGGGTTAACTTCCGCCATTAGTGCTGCCAAAGCATCAAATAAGTCGGATAAAACTTGAGCCGGCGGTCGCGCAGGGCCTCCTGCCCCGGCTGCTGTCGCAGCAGCTGCTCTGGAAACCATTGCCGCTGCAGTCGAGGAGTGGTGCGCAGGCTGTGTGCCGGCCATGAAGATCGCAACCCGACTCGGCGGATCAAAGGGGTCCGGAATACTCTCGCCATCGGAACAGCCCCCAATCCGGCCATCTTGCAACTGGTACAATGACTCGGTCTCTCCAGTAGATGACTCGCCATCAGAAACGACGGTTTCACCACCAGATGCCGATCTATCCTCAGATTCCGCTCCGTGGATGACTCCCACGAAGGCACGCTTCATGGCGGGCTGAGCCTGGGCAGGTCTCACACACTGAGCCGTTTCGACGATGTCGGTGCAGATGTCCGGCTCAGGGCCCGGCTCGCCAACCTTGCCAGTGAAGACGTGAATACCGCTGAAGGGGACCCGGTACCCGTACTCGATTGAGCCGGCCTCGGGGCCCCAGCCTGCGTTGTCGATGTAGAGCTTGCCGCGACGACTCTTGGTCATCCGACCCATAGCGTATCCCTTGAGCCCTTCGAAGCTGCCCTCTAAGAACTCGAAACCATCATGCGATAGCCCCACGGTGGGCGCCAACTGTCGTGGGTTTGTCACGGCAGATGTCCTAGTGAAAGGATTTAGTCGTGGAGCCATCGAGACGGGTTAGCTTAAAGGGGTTAAAGCGGACAAAGGACGCAGAGAGTTTTATACTGGTTCGGCCCCTTGCGGTGAAGGTAAAATCCTAATCCAGTTGTTGTGGAATTGCTAGTGTTTCGATGACCAGGGAGCGAATCCGCTATACCTGGCTCTCGAGACTATGGTTAGAATTTATTCTTAATACTTTTCTCGTAGTTGCGGATGCTTGCGAGGGGGTTAATCATAAGTAGGAGGTTTGTTCAAGTAAGAAGAGCACCTAAGCACCGGTCCACCCACATATCAAATTATCAAAGTAGCAAACACAAATCGAACCAACATGATGAAAGTGACTAGATGAAATTCCCATGTACCCTCAAGAACGCTTTGCTTAATATAAGAGACCGTTTTGGCCTGTCCTTTGCCTCAAAAGGATTGGGCTACCTTGCTGCACTTTTGCTACTATTATCATTACTTTCTCCTTACAAAATATCTTGCTATCAAACTACTCTGTTACTTACAATTACAGCACTTGCGGACATTACCTTGCTGAAAACCACTTGTCATTTCCTTCTGCTCCTTGTTGGGTTCGACACTCTTAATTATCGAAAAGAGAGCTACAATTGATCCCCTATACTTGTGGGTAATCAATCACCTTCGACGAGAAGGACGAGCCAAGTCCCCGTAGCAATCACGCACCGGCCGCACTGGTCCTCGACCCCATTGTCGATGGTTTTCGGCTGACTAAAGTGCTGATGGACGGAGGCAGCGGCCTCAACCTCATCTATGAGGATACTCTCGACAAGATGCAATTCAACTGATCTCGCATCGAACGCAGCCACAACACATTCCGAGGTATAATACCCGGTAGGAAGGCACACTGCTCTGGACGCATAACCCTGGACATGGTGTTCGGCACACCCGATAACTACAGATCCGAACCCTTGCTATTTCACATTGTGCCCTTCCGCAGCGGATACCACGCCCTGCTAGGATGCGAGGCATTTTCGAGATTTCAGGCCATACCACATTACGGGTATATGAAACTCAAAATGTCAGGGCCCAACGGGGTAATCTCACTTAAAAGCGACCCGAGCAAATCCTTGCGAGCCGAAAACAAGATAGCATCCCTCGCCCTAGAGGCACTATCCGAAGCCCTCGCGGCCGAAGAGTTGACAGCATTGCGCACTACAGTCGACAGGGATGATGTGGTCCTCGGTAAAAGACAAAAATCCACATCATTCAAGCCAGCAGATGAAATCGTAAAATTTCAAGTGCACCCAATAGATCCCAATAAAACGGCATCCATAGGAGCACAACTGGACCCCGCAGTCGACGAGGCGCTAAGAACATTCCTACGTGAAAACTGGGAAATATTCGCCAGGCACCCCTCAGACATGCCGGGAATTCCACGCAGGCTGGCAGAACACAACCTAAACATCTTAAAAGGCTTCAAGCCAGTGAAACAAATTAAACTCTACGCCGATTTTCTGAACCCAAACGGCAAGCCATGGGCGAAGAGCTCGCAAAACTGCTGGAGGCCGGATTCATCCATGAAATCAAGCACCCTGAGTGGTTGGCAAACCTGGTTATGGTACCCAAGAAGGACAAGTCCTAGCGGCTCTGTGTCGATTTTAAAGACCTTAACAAGGCCTGTCCCAAGGACCCTTTCCCCCTGCCAACAATAGACCAGATCATCGATGCCACCGCCAGACACGACTCGCTATGCTTCCTTGACGCATACTCCGGATACCACTAGATCAAGATGAAGGAGTCCGACCAGGCGGCAACCGCATTCATCACTACTTACGGGCCTTTCTGCTTCAACACCATGCCGTTCGGGCTGAAAACACAGGAGCCACATACCAGCGCATGATTCAAACATGCCTCAGAAACCAAATTGGAAGAATGGTCGAGGCATACGTGGATGACGTGGTTGTCAAAACCAAACACATCGACCAACTGGTAGATGACCTACGCCAAACCGTTGACAACTTGCAAGCTTACGACATACGGCTCTACCCGGAAAAATGCGTCTTCGGGGTCCCTGCCGGAAAGTTGCTTGGTTCATCGTTTCCCATAGAGGAATTGAGGCCAATCCGGCCAAAATCAGAGCGTTGTCTCAGCTCGCAATACCAACAGAGCTCAAGCATGTCCAGAAGCTGGCAGGATGCGTGGCAGCTTGAGCCGCTTCATATCTCGCCTCGGAGAAAAGGCATTGCCACTCTACAAACTGCTCAAAAAGACCAAGAACTTCCAATGGACATACGAAGCAACTGTGGCGCTCGAGGAGATTAAAACACTTCTTGCTGGCAACCCTATCCTGGACGCACCCAGCATCGGCGAACCCATGCTACTATACATTTCAGCCACCAATCAGGTGGTTAGCGCGGTACTCGTCGTGGAACGGGGGTCTGAGGGCCACAAGTTCCAAGTCTAGAAGTCGGTCTATTATGTGCCTGAGGTACTTACACCATGCAAATCACGATACCCGCACTATCAAAAGATAGCCTATACGGTTTTTATGGCGTTCCGAAAGCTATGACACTACTTTCAAGAATGTTCGATCACAGCGGCATCAGAGGTCCCCTTGAATGATATAATCAATAACAGGGACGCCACGGGACGCATCGCCAAATGGGCCATTGAGCTCCTTCCCTTCGAGATAACATACAAACCACGTTGAGCTATTAAATCTCAGGTGCAGGCCGATTTCATACCCGAATGGACCGAAGCTGAACTACCCCGGGAGTACAGTACATATTCGCACTGGACAATGTATTTTGACGGCTCAAAAATGTTAGCCGGACTGGGGGCTGGGGTCATCCTAATCTCCCCTATAGGCGACACTGTTTGGTATGTCCTACAAATAATGTACATGGACTCCAACAACGCAGCCGAGTACGAAGCGCCACTACATTGTCTTCGTATGGCCACGTCAATGGGAGTGTAGCGCCTTGAGGTAAGGGGAGATTCAAACCTAGCGATCTCCCAAGTCAACGGCGAATTCGACGCCAAGGACCCCAAGATGGTGGCATATAGAAACGCGGTCCTCCGAATATCGGCCCGATTTGAGGGCCTAGAATTCCACCATATCGCTAGAGACAGCAATCAAGCAGCGGACGTCCTCGCCCACATGGGCGCCAAGCGTGACCCGGTTCCCAAAAACACCTTCCTCAAGCGGCTCTTTAAGCCCTCCGTGGTGTGGCGGGGCGACGTCACCAGCGCACCAACCAATGAGCCCGCTCACAATGTTTCACCAGAAAATGAACCTGACGATCATGTCATCGGCGGTTCCGCACTCGAGGAAACACCTTCGGCCCACGAAGTCATGGCCGTAATCCCACCCTGGACAGAGCCCCTGCTAGCCTACCTCACACAACATCAGCTTCCGGGGGATCAGACAGAAGCACGACATATAGTTCGGCGCTCTAAAGCATACAAGGTCCATGAAGGTGAACTCTATAAGAAGAGTACCACAGGAATCTTACAAAGGTGCATCTCCGAAGAAGAGGGGTAGCAGCTCCTGGCAGAAATACACGCGGGCATGGGCGGACACCACGCGGCAGCTCGGGCTTTGGTTAGCAAGGCTTTCCGAGTAGGTTTCTTCTAGCCTACCGCCCGTGAGGACACCCCGGACGTTAGTCCAACATTGCGTCGGATGCCAGCTGTTCACAAATCAAAGCCACATGCCCCCCACAGCTCTTCGGACGATACCGATAACATGGCCTTTCGCGGTCTTGGGTCCTGACATGGTCGGGCCACTCAAAGGGGGACAAAAAAAAGAAGTACCTATTGGTCATGGTCGACAAATTCACCAAGTGGATCGAGGCAAGGCCCATCACTTCGGCAGAATCCGGACCGGTCGTCGACTTCCTGTCCGACGTCGTACACCGTTATGGTGTCCCCAACAGAATAATTACCAATAATGGTACCAACTTCACCGCCCAGGAAGTCAAAGACTGGTGCGGCAAAATGGGCATAAAGCTCGATTATGCTTCGGTATACCACCCGCAAACCAATGGACAGGTAGAACGGGCCAACGGGCTCATTATGAGCGGCATCAAGCCTCACCTAGTCCGATCACTTAAACAATCAGACTGCCATTGGGTCGAGGAACTCGATTCCATACTATGGGGGCTGCGCACTACTCCTAACCAGTCAACTGGATACACACCATTTTTATGGTATACGATGCGGAAGCTGTCCTCCCATGCGACCTTATCCATGACGCGCCTAGAGTGCGCATGTACGAAGAAAAGGAAGCCGGGCTGGATCGGCAGGATGATCTGGATGCTTTGGAAGGAGAATGGGATATAGCTCAGGATTGATCCGCGTTCTATCAATAGCAAGCACGGCGTTACCACAACCGTGAAGTTCCGGCGTAGACATACAACGTGGGAGACCTCATCCTCCAACTCCCCGAAAAAGAGAAGAAAAAACTATCACCCAAATGGGAGGGACCGTACATCATCGATGAAGTACTTATAGGAGGAGCATATCGCCTTCGCCGCCCGTCCGATGACTGCCTCGAGCCGAACCCGTGGAACGCAGCCCGGCTGCGGCGCTTTTACGCATGAGTTTAACATACATCCTTACCTTTTCCTTCTTCTGTTTTTCTTTCTTTCTTTTCGACATGGTGAGCGTTCGGCTAAACCGAACCGTACCAAGCTCGTACTATATACATCATTGAATGTACCACCCAGCTTTGCATGGGGGCTCCCTTAGAAGAGCCGAATAATGTATAAATCACATTTGTACTGATTGCATCCTTCTCACACATGGTAAGCCAACATATGCACTTATTTGACTTAAGATCTTTGCCAAGCTGGGTTGCCTGGCTCCTGTGGTTACCCCTACGTTCCCGATTGTTCAGCTAGGGAGTAAAGGGAGCACCTCCGATTGTTACAACCGGGTCATCCGGGACCGTAACTCAGACGGGTGAAGCCGAAAGCTACCATTCTTACAGAATATAATAAGTCGGCCCAAGGGAAGTGAATATGGCCTCGCGTTCACCACCAGGGTTTTATGAAGCCATTGGTTTCCGTTGATCTTACGTATCCGGACTATAATTTTGCCGAAGAAAGGAGCCCTTGGAGGAACTATTTTCATCGGAAGATGTTTCTTACGTCAAACAGTAATATAACATAACTCTCCGCACATGTTTCGTCTGTTCAAGCCAGATGGGCGGATTGCCTGGTTCCCCCGAAGTGTTGCCTTGTTTCCTGAGGCACGTAGTACGGAACACTTCTCGATCACTGATCAGGGAGGTAGGAGCCAATGACCGGTTAAGACAACATTCCTTACAAATAAAAAATGTGGATCAAGCTCAGTCAATGTAAAGTACATAGATACATACAGTTGACAAAACTACTCCCGATCAACATTGTCTATCAGCCGGTCCAAAGCACAGTCTTGCTGAGAATAGCGAGCGGCAGGCATCACATCTTCATATACCAAGTTGAGGGGTATCTCTTGACCGTCAGGGCCCACTAGTCCAACTTGAGCCATATGCTTCGGGACTAGTTTGGTGTAACGGGTCTTTACCATCGCCCAGGCCTCGTGCACCCCCTCTCGACAAGCTGAGATCTTCCACAATTCAAAACATCACCGGACTCCTTTAAAGCGTTCAGCCAGTTCGGCCATACTCTCCGGCGGCACATCTGATGGCCATAACGCCTTGACCATGCTCTTCATGGCCTTCCGGGCCCTCTCATGAGTCTTCGCCAGCTCCTTTAAAAGGTTCCCGCCATAGGTGTTGACTTCTTCCTCGGGCCGCC
Organism: Aegilops tauschii subsp. strangulata; assembly: GCF_002575655.3. NCBI lineage: Eukaryota > Viridiplantae > Streptophyta > Magnoliopsida > Poales > Poaceae > Aegilops > Aegilops tauschii. The sequence goes on along the minus strand of NC_053037.3, from coordinate 6,834,706 downwards.
CAGTCAGGAGACCTAGAAAGCAGATATTGTATTTCGTTATTAAAACACCAATGGTTCTTGCTAACAGAACAGCAAGATCAGTGCTTACCAAATATGCCACCTTTTAGCTTCTGGTTTTCCTCCAAGGCTTGTGCCAACTGAGTTTTCAAACTCTCAATTTCCTCGGCTTTCCGCTGATAATCTGCCTTGAGCTCATTTTTCTCTTCATGACTTCGCGTCAGCACTCGTTTACTGCTACCTCTTGAGCACTGCGTTGGTTTTCCCTTGAAGAGGAAAGGGTGATGCAGCAAAGTAGCGTAAGTATTTCCCTCGGTTTTTGAGAACCAAGGTATCAATCCAGTAGGAGGCTACGCGCGAGTCCCTCGCACCTACACAAACAAATAAATCCTCGCAACCAACGCGATAAGGGGTTGTCAATCCCTACACGGTCACTTACGAGAGTGAGATCTGATAGATATGATAGGATAATATTTTTGGTATTTTTGTGATAAAGATGCAAAGTAAAGAAAGTAAATAAAAACGGCAAAAGAAATAGCTAAGTGTTGGAAGATTAATATGATGGAAAATAGACCAGGGGGCATAGGTTTCACTAGTGGCTTCTCTCAAGAGCATAAGTATTTTACGGTGGGTGAACAAATTACTGCTGAGCAATTGACAGAATTGAGCATAGTTATGAGAATATCTAGGTATGATCATGTATATAGGCATCACTTCCGAGACAAGTAGACTGACTCCTGCCTGCATCTACTACTATTACTCCACACATCGACCGCTATCTAGCATGCATCTAGAGTATTAAGTTCAAAAGAACAGAGTAACGCCTTAAGCAAGATGACATGATGTAGATGGATAAATTCATGCAATATGATAAAATCCCCATCTTGTTATCCTCGATGGCAACAATACAATACGTGCCTTGCTGCCCCTACTGTCACTAGGAAAGGACACTGCAAGATTAAACCCAAAGCTAAGCACTTCTCCCATTGCAAGAAAGATCAATCTAGTAGGCCAAACCAAACTGATAATTCGAAGAGACTTGCAAAGATAACCAATCATACATAAAAGAATTCAGAGAAGATTCAAATATTGTTCATAGATAAACTTGATCATAAACCCACAATTCATCGGTCTCAACAAACACACCGCAAAAGAAGATTACATCGAATAGATCTCCACGAGAGAGGGGGAGAACATTGTATTGAGATCCAAAAAGAGAGAAGAAGCCATCTAGCTAATAACTATGGACCCGAAGGTCTGAGAGGTAAACTACTCACACTTCATCGGAGAGGCTATGGTGTTGATATAGAAGCCCTCCGTGATGGATGCCCCCTCCGGCGGAGCTTCGGAACAGGCCCCAAGATGGGATCTCGTGGGTACAGAAGGTTGCGGCGGTGGAATTAGGTTTTTGGCTCCGTATCTGATCGTTTGGGGGTACGTAGGTATATATAGGAGGAAGGAGTACGTCGGTGGAGCAACGTGGGGCCCACGAGGGTGGAGGGCACGCCTGGGGGGGTAGGCGCGCCCCCCTACCTCGTGGCTTCCTGGTTGATGTCTTGACGTAGGGTCCAAGTCCTCTGGATCACGTTCGTTCCGAAAATCACGTTCCCGAAGGTTTCATTCCGTTTGGACTCCGTTTGATATTCTTTTTCTGCGAAACTCTGAAATAGGCAAAAAAACAGCAATTCTGGGCTGGGCCTCCGGTTAATAGGTTAGTCCCAAAAATAATATAAAAGTGAATAATAAAGCCCAATAATGTCCAAACCAGAAGATAATATAGCATGGAGCAATCAAAAAATATAGATACGTTGGAGACGTATCATTACCAGCCTCTAGCTCCTTCCGCGACCCGCTTACGGCTTCTGTGGCTATATGGAGAAAAAGGTGTTAATACATTGAACACACCGTACACCTTTCTACGCATTGAGAAACAATTTTTTTTCTACTTACCGGACAAGTCGCTGCTGGCTTTTCAAGCCGCATCTAGTTCGGCCCTGGTTTCGACCAACTGTGTCCGGCTTACCCCAAGTTCCTCGGATAGCCTTTTGCTCTGCTCTCTCGCGGCCTACAAAAATCATATCATTAAAAATCCTTAGCTCGGTCATCCCGCCCAAATTAAGGCTTGGGGGCTAGTTGGTTAGGGAACACGATATGCTTTTGAGCTATTTTTAGTTACGTACATACACTATGGCGGCAAAAAGTCCGGTGATCCCTTCAGACCTGTCCGGGCCGCTCCAAGGTACACATCCACCGAATTAAAGGCACTAAATTCCTGGTCGGCAAAGGCAGTATGACGTAAAGTTTCCCTCCGGCGATGATGATTCATTACGCTCTCGACTTCGGAGTTGGTGACCGAAACATCATCGGAATCTGTTGAAGGCACGCCGGCTTCCGTGTGTTCGGAGGAAGCTCCGGCTCGTGCCAAAGACTTAGGACCGGAGCTGCGATTCAGCGTATCCGGGGAGTCTTTGGACTCATGCAGTGGCATTCTTCTTCTGCAAAATTAAGCAAGCTTTAATAAAAGGGTGTTAAAAGCAACCCTCGATGTAATTTCGAAATGCGTCACCTCTGGGCCGGGGAGGCAGGTGCTCCCGCTTCGGCGGAGGCTTTCCGCTTTGATCTCCCGTTAGGGGTCGAAGCTGGCGTGGTCCGCGCTCCTCCCAAGACGGTCTGATGCGTAGTACGACAACCTTGGGACCAGAAGTCAGCACATTGGGAATAGCGTGAGATGAGCGCCTAGTTCAGGAGAAGGTCCTCTTTTCACTTACTGTGGAAGAGAGAAGAGCCCCTGGGTGATCGGCTGGTAGAGCGACCTTGGCGCCGTCAAGGCTCTCCTGATAAAACACCCCGTCTTCAAAATCGATCCGCGTCTCTGGGTCGTCATGATACCCCGAATCGTCGTCACGGGAATGATCCTCCGGTTGAGGAGGAGGGCAATTAATGGATGCAACTTGCCGCCTCCATCCCTGTCCAAATACAACCAGTCAGAGTTCGGGCGTAATCTGTGATCTCAAGACAGTGGATTGTGGCTTACCCATTCTGTCGGATTGTATCTGGAGCAACCTTCCTGGATACTCATTTGAGCAAAATCTGCCTCCTCTCCCTTGAAGAGATCGTCCAATATTTTGGCCAGAGCCGCCTTATCGTCTAGCCCTTGTCGCTCGTAGCGGGTTACGTCACTAGTCCCGTTATAGCACCATAAAGGATGCCCCTTTGCTGGATGGGTTGCACGCATCGGGTAATGGCAATAGCCATCACTTTGATCATGGTCAGCTTACTGCTAGCTAGCAGCATGACTTTGGTCGCCAACGAGTGCACCTCTTCGCTGACCTTTTGGGAAGGGCCTTTGGGCCGCCAGTTGAACCTCTTTATAGGCGGGTCCTTTGAGTATTCAGGCAACCCTTGCTGAATCAGATCGATGAGAGGTGCGCCTTCAATATAAAACCACTCCGAGGTCCATCCCTCGGGATCTTTTTGTGGAGTTCCGATTAGGTACCCTGTCTCGGCTATCCGCCATACTTCGGCGCCGCCCACCTCGAATATGGATCCTCCCCGAAGGTGAGGGACAAGACAGAAATACTTCCTCCACAAGTCAAAGTGAGCCTCGCAACTCAAAAATATCTCGCAAAGGGCCACAAAGCCAAAAATGTGCAATATGGACCCCGGGGTGAGGTTGTGGAGCTGGATCCCATAGAACTCCAACAAACCCCGTAAAAAGGGATGGATGGGGAAGCCCAAAGCTCTTAGAAGGAAGGGCACGAGACATACCCTCTCCTCCTTGCCCGGAGCAGGGGAGTTTTCGGCGAGGGCGTGGCCATCGACGAAGATAAGACCGGCGCGGACGGAAACCAAATCTGCTGGAGGGAGGAAGCCCTGCGTCTGCAGGCGACTCAGCTGAAGGTGTGAAACTGAACAGCTCGACCAATCGCCTGGGAGTGGGCCGTGCGGGCGCGAGGATGAACCTGGGAGGTCGGTCATGGCGCCTGGGAATTTTTTCAGTGTTGTTCCTTGTGAAAGGGGGACGTAAACTATCCCCCACGCCTTTGGATCTATAAATAGGCGTATCACCTTGAAGCTGGAAGGACGGACTCGTGGAAAGATGGCATTGGGCCGCACGCCTTCTGAAAAGGTGCACGAAGCCCTTGCCCTGAGGTATGGTGATTAACTCTGACGGTCCCACCTCAATCTCTAGATGTCTTCAGATCCCGAATTCTTGAGACTGTCCAGGCCCGAACACGATATTAGTCCGGGTTCCGCATAGTATCCGACGAGATTTATGCGGCTCCAAATCAAATAAAGGAATGGAAGAACTCGTCTCGCAAGCCAATGATATGAAGATTCTAGAGGACAATCCCGGGCATTGGAGGCTAGTTCGGGGGCTACTAAGGGAGTTATGGATTGAGGGGACCTCAGGGCGTTGGCCCATCGAATGTGGGTCGGACTAGTGAAGCCGCATAACGATAGAAGGTCTATGAAGCCGTGGTGTGACCTCCAAGTCAAGGATAGGCAGGATCTCTTTACCTCTCATTGTAATCTATCTTCGGTAACCCTAGCCCTACCAGTGTCTATATAAACCGAGGGTTGTAGTCTTTAGGGGGAGAGCTACATCCATCACCTCATCTCCTTAGGGTTTAGCTCATGTTGATCTCGAGGTAGATCTACTATGTAATCATACTATACATTCAATACAATCAAGCAGGACATGGGGTATTACCTCTTCGAGAGGGCCCGAACCTGGGTAAACACTGTGTTCATCGTCCCTTGTTCCCCATCAATCTCAGATCCACAGCTCGGGACCCCTACCCCGAGGTCTGCCGGTTTTGACACCGACACTTGCACCGATGACAACTTACTTGAAGGATCTTACTCAATCCATAGGTAGGTATGGTGGACTCTCATGGCAAAACTGGGTTTAGGGTGTTTGGATGCACAAGTAGTATCTCTACTTGGTGCAGAAGTTTTGGCTAGTATGAGGTGGAAGCAAGCGTCACGTGTTAGAGGATCCATAACAATGTAACTTCTATTCGGAACATAACTCATCATGTTGTCTTCCTTGTCCAACATCAACTTCTTAGCATATAATATTTTAACGAGTGCTCACAATCATAAAAGATGTCCAAGATAATATATTTATATGTGAACCTCTCTCTCTCTTTATTACTTCCTATTAATTGCAACAATGACCAAAACTATGTTTGTCAACCCACAACAAGTTTCAATCCTCATACTTCTTATATCTGAAGTCATCACTCTCCATAAGATTATTATATAATCTTTTATTCTTTTTCTTCTTTTCCAAGATCAAAACGAGAAAGCAAAGCCCTTACTCAAAACTACTCTTTATTATATAACTCTCAGACTCGATTACATAGAGGGAACTCAAAGCAAAACTCAGAAACTAGATCATACTAAAACTCTTATTCTACTAGATCAAGATATAACCAAAAGGATCGAACTAAGGTTAATGATAAAGATAAAGATGTGATGGTGATACGATACGATACCGGGGCACCTCCCCCAAGCTTGGCACATGCCAAGGGGAGTGCCCATACCCGTGTACTCATGTCTCCTTCTTCAGAGGTGGTGGTGTGGTATTCTTGGCGATGATGCCTCTCAGAATGTGATTCTCCTCCTCGAGCCTATTGGTTTGCTGCTTGAGATCCATTATTTCCTTACGGAGTTTGCCTGTGACGGTTAGAGCACCATTCACCCATGGATGCTTTTTGGCTGCGGGGTTGAAAGCAACACTCTTTTTCATGTTATTATAAGAGAGAAATTTAGCATTGGGAGGTATGACCTAATATGGTATTGCTGAGCTCTGTAGTTCCTCAAGAATGGCTCCAGGATTAAGGCGAGAGGTGACTTCTTGATCCTCCTCCATGGCATCCACTCTTTTCAGGTCGGCCTCCATCTCTTCCTCTGTTGACCACCCAAAGTGATCAGCCTCGATGTATGCTCTTGGGTCCGGTATCGGGTGAGAGACCCGACTCTCACCGACCGATTCTTGCGAAGACATCTTGCTCTAAATCTGTTGCAGAAATAGCTAAAAACAAAAACAGAGGATATTGCCGTGGTAAAGTGGTCAAAACCTTCAGGAGATTATATAATGAATTTTTACCGACCAAAAGAAGTATCATGCAAGAAAACAGAGTCCGGAGGGCACACGAGGTGGCCACAAGCCTAGGAGGTGCGCCTAGGGGGGTAGGGCGCGCCCCCAAGGCTTGTCGCCTCCTCGTGCACTATTCAGACTACTTTTTATTTTCCTAATTTTTTAAATATTCCAAAACGGAGTAAATTGCCTTTAGAAGACTTTTGGAGTCGGTTTACTTACCGTATCACATACCTACACCAGGGTTCTGGCGTGTTCTGGTAGGTTTCCCTTATGTACTCCTCCGGTGTTATGGTATTAATAATAATGGTTTCAACATTTAAGGGAGTACCTGAGTGATTCTTTGCCCGTTTACCACCTTCGGGTTAGTGGCCTCGGCATTGTTGATTTTGATGGCACCAGAACGATAAACTTCCTCAATAATGTAAGGCGCTTCTCATTTAGAGAGAAGTTTTCCTGCAAAAAATCTTAAACAAGAATTGTATAGCAAGACATGGTCACCTACATTGAATTCCCGTTTTCATATCCTTTTGTCATGCCATTTTTTAACCTTTTCTTTAAACAACTTGGCATTTTCATAGGCCTGGGTTCTCCATTCATCAAATGAGCTAATGTCAAATAACCTTTTTTCACTGGCAAGTTTGAAATCATAATTGAGCTCTTTAATTGCCCAATAAGCTTTATGTTCTAATTTGAGAGGTAAGTGACATGCTTTTCCATACCATTTTATACGGAGACATACCCATAGGGTTTTTATAAGCAGTTCTATAAGCCCATAGTGCATCATCAAGTTTCTTAGACCAATTCTTCCTAGATCTATTAACAGTCTTTTGCAAGATCAATTTTATTTCTCTATTACGTATTTCTACTTGACCACTAGACTGAGGATGATAAGGAGATGCAATTCTATGGTTAACATCATATTTAACAAGCAATTTACGAAAAGCACCATGAATAAAATGTGAACCACCATCAGTCATTAAATATTGAGGGACTCCAAACCTCGAGAAAATAACTTCTTTAAGCATTTTAATAGAAGTGTTATGATCAGCACTACTAGTTGGAATAGCTTCTACCCACTTAGTAACGTAATCAACAACAACTATAATATGTGTATACCCATTAGAGGAAGGAAAAGGTCCCACGTAATCAAAACCCCATACATCAAATGGTTCAATAACAAGTGAAAAATTCATAGGCATTTCCTGTCGTCTACTAATGTTACCAATTCTTTGACATTCTTCACAAGACAAGACAAACTTACGAGCATCCTTAAAAAGAGTAGGCCAATAAAAACCAAATTGTAATACCTTTGTGTGCAGTTCTATCACTAGCATGGTGTCCTCCGTAGTCCTCGGAGTGACACTTGCGTAGGATCTGTTCCCGTTCATGCTCAGGTATACAACGTCTAATAACACCATCTACTCCTTTATAAAGGTGTGGGTCATCCGAGAAGTAATGTCTTAAATCACAGAAAAACTTTTTCTTTTGTTGGTATGTAAAAGTAGGTGGTATGAATTTAGCAACAATATAATTAGCATAAACAGCATACCAAGGAGTACTATGAGAGGCATTTATGACAGCTAATTGTTCATCAGGAAAACTATCATCAATAGGTAGTGGTTCATCAAGGACATTTTCTAACCTAGACAATTGTCTGCTACGGGGTCTCAGCTCCCTTTCTATCAATAATATGTAAATCAAACTCTTGTAGCAAGAGAAGCCACAAGATGAGTCTAGGTTTAGCATCTTTCTTTTCCATAAGGTATTTAATAGCAGCATGGTCAGTGTGAACAGTAACTTTAGAATCAACAACACAGGATCTGAACTTATCACAACTGCAAAAAAAATTCCTTTTCGGTAGTAGCATAATTCCTTTGAGCACTGTCTAGAGTTTTACTAGCATAATGGATAACATTTAATTTTTAATCAACTCTTTGTCCTAGTACAGCATCAACAACATAATCACTAGCATCACACATAATTTCAAAGGGTAGGTTCCAATCAGGTGGTTGAACAATAGGTGCAGAGATTAAGGCTTTCTACACAATCATCATCAAAAACAAATGGAACATATTATTGCAAGAGATTAGTAAGAGGCCTAGAAATTTTAGAGAAGTCTTTAATAAATCTCCTATAGAAACCAACATGACCAAGGAAACTTCTTATACCTTTGATATCTTTAGGACACGACATTTTTTCAATAGCATCAACTTTAGCTTTATCAACTTCAATACCTCTTTCGGAGATTTTATGCCCCAAGACAATACCTTCATTAACCATAAATTGCCACTTCTCCCAATTCAAGACAAGATTAGTTTCTTCACATCTCTGCAAACTTGATCAAGGTTGCTTATACAATCATCAAAAGAAGTTCTGTAAACGAAAAAATCATCCATGAAAACCTCAACAATATTTTCACAAAAGTCAGAGAATATAGCAGTCATACATCTTTGAAAGGTAGCAGGTGCATTGCATAAACCAAAAGGCATGCGTCTATAAGCAAAAGTACCAAAAGGGCAAGTAAAAGTAGTTTTTTCTTGATCCTCTTGTGACACAGGAATTTGAGAGAAACCAGAGTAACCATCTAGAAAGCAAAAGTGTGTATGTTTTGATAGTCTTTCTAGCATTTGGTCAATAAAAGGTAGAGGATAATGATCTTTCCTAGTAGCTTTGTTTAGTTTTCTAAAATCGATTACCATTCTATAACATGTGACAATTCTCTGTGGGATAGGCTCATTTTTATCATTAGGAACAACGGTAATACCTCCCTTCTTAGGGACACAATGAACAGGACTCACCCATCTACTATCAGCAATAGGATAGAGTGGGACTAATGCCCTTAAGATCATCAAGAGTATATCCAATAGCGGCACGGTGCTTCTTCAGAGTTTTCAATAATTTCTTTTCTTCATGCTCTGAAAGTTTAGCGCTAATAGTAACAAGATATATCTCCTTTTCATCAAGATAAGCATATTTCAAGGTATCGGGTAATTTCTTAAGTTCAAACACGGGATCACTCTTGGGTGGTAGAGGATCCCCAAGAGTCTCAACAGGCAAATTGTGTTTCAAAACAGGCATCTGTTTAAAGAATATTTCATCTATTTCGTTTCTTTCATTCATGAACATATCATTTTCATGGTCTAGCAAATATTGTTCTAAAGGATCAGTAGGAGTCACAACAATAGAAGCAAGACCAACAATTTCATCTTTACTAGTTAATTCTTTATCATGAGGTTGTCTATGAAATTTGGAGAAATTAAACTCAAGAGACACATCCCCGAAACTTACACTAACAGTTTCTTTCTCACAATCTATCTTGGCATTAACAGTGTTCAAGAAAGGTCTACCAAATATAATGGGACAAAAATCATCTTGTGGGGAACCAATAACTAGAAAATCAGTAGGATATTTTATTTTCCCACACAAGACTTCAACATCTCTAACGATCCCAATTGGTGAGAAAGTATCTCTATTAGCAAGCTTAATAGTAACATTAATATCTTCTATTTCAGCATGTGCAATATCATTCATAATTTCTTGGTATAAGGTAAAAGGGATTGCACTCACACTAGAACCCAAATCACATAAGCCATGATAACAATGATCTCTTATTTTAACAGAGACAACAGGCATGCCAACAACGGTTATGTGTTTATCTTTTTCATCGGGTTTAGCAATTCTAGCAGCTTCATCACAGAAATAAATAACATGCCCATCAATATTATCGACCAAGAGATCTTTAACAATAGCAATACTAGGTTCAACTTTAATTTGTTTAGGGGGAGTAGGTGTTCTAGTATAACTCTTACGGACTACGGCTGAAGCTTTAGCATGTTCCTTTATCCTAACAGGAAAAGGTGGTCTCTCAATATAAGCAGTAGGAATAACAAGATCAACATTATAATTAACGATTTCTTCTTCAGCCTTAATGGGTTCTACTATTTTCACTTCAATGCGAGGATGATATTTAAACCACTTCTCCTTAGGGAGATCAACATGGGCAGCGAATGATTCACAGAAAGAAGCTACTATCTCATAGTCAAGTCCATATTTAATGCTAAATTCACGAAAAGCATCGGTATTCATAAAAGATTTAACACAGTCAAATTCAAGCTTTATACCTGACTCCTTACCTTCGTCGAGCTCCCAATCTTCAGAGTTGCATTTAATTCTTTCCAAGAGATCCCATTTGAATTCAATAATCTTCTTCATAAAGGAGCCAGTACAAGAGGTATCGAGCATAGATTGATCATTACGAGAAAGCCGAGCATAAAAATTCTGAATAATAATTTCTCTTGAGAGCTCTGTTGGGGAACGTAGCAGAAATTCAAAATTTTCTACGCATCACCAAGATCAATCTATGGAGTAATCTAGCAACGAGGGGAAGGGGAGTGCATCTACATACCCTTGTAGATCGCGAGCGGAAGCGTTCAAGAGAACGGGGTTGATGGAGTCGTACTCGTCGTGATCCAAATCACCGATGATCCTAGCGCCGAACGGACGGCACCTCCGCGTTCAACACACGTACGGAGCAGCGACGTCTCCTCCTTCTTGATCCAGCAAGGGGGGAGGAGAGGTTGATGGAGATCCAGCAGCACGACGGCGTGGTGGTGGATGTAGCGGGTCTCCGGCAGGGCTTCGCCGAGCTTCTGCGAGAGAGAGAGAGAGAGGTGTTGCAGGGGAGGAGGGAGGCGCCCAAGGCTGTAAGTTCTTGCCCTCCCTCCCCCCCTTTATATAGGCCCCCTGGGGGGGCGCCGGCCCCTGGAGATGGGATCTCAAGGGGGGCAGCGGCCAAAGGGGGAAAAGGGGTGCCTTGCCCCCCAAGGCAAGGGGGAAACCCCCCCACCCTAGGGTTCCCAACAATAGGCGCATGGGGGGAGGCCCAGGGGGGCGCCCCAGCCCACTAAGGGCTGGTTCCCTTCCACTTTCAGCCCAAGGGGCCCTCCGGGATAGGTGGCCCCACCCGGTGGACCCCCGGGACCCTTCCGGTGGTCCCGGTACAATACCGGTAACCCCCGAAACTTTCCCGGTGGCCGAAACTTGACTTCCTATATATAATTCTTCACCTCCGGACCATTCCGGAACCTCTCGTGACGTCCGGGATCTCATCCGGGACTCCGAACAACTTTCGGGTTTCCGCATACACATATCTCTACAACCCTAGCGTCACCGAACCTTAAGTGTGTAGACCCTACGGGTTCGGGAGACATGCAGACATGACCGAGACGCCTCTCCGGTCAATAACCAATAGCGGGATCTGGATACCCATGTTGGCTCCCACATGTTCCACGATGATCTCATCGGATGAACCACGATGTCGAGGATTCAATCAATCCCGTATACAATTCCCTTTGTCTATCGGTATGTTACTTGCCCGAGATTCGATCGTCGGTATCCCGATACCTTGTTCAATCTCGTTACCGGCAAGTCTCTTTACTTGTTCCGTAACACATCATCCCGTGATCAACTCCTTGGTCACATTGTGCACATTATGATGATGTCCTACCGAGTGGGCCCAGAGATACCTCTCCCTTTACACGGAGTGACAAATCCCAGTCTCGATTCGTGCCAACCCAACAGACACTTTCGGAGATACCTGTAGTGCACCTTTATAGCCACCCAGTTACGTTGTGACGTTTGGTACACCCAAAGCATTCCTACGGTATCCGGGAGTTGCACAATCTCATGGTCTAAGGAACTGATACTTGACATTAGAAAAGCTCTGAGCAAACGAACTACACGATCTTGTGCTAGGCTTAGGATTGGGTCTTGTCCATCACATCATTCTCCTAATGATGTGATCCCATTATCAACGACATCCAATGTCCATGGTCAGGAAACCGTAACCATCCATTGATCAACGAGCTAGTCAACTAGAGGCTTACTAGGGACATGGTGTTGTCTATGTATCCACACATGTATCTGAGTTTCCTATCAATACAATTCTAGCATGGATAATAAACGATTATCATGAACAAGGAAATATAATAATAACCTATTTATTATTGCCTCTAGGGCATATTTCCAACAGTCTCCCACTTGCACTAGAGTCAATAATCTAGTTCACATCGCCATGTGATTAACACTCATAGGTCACATCACCATGTGACCAACATCAAAGAGTTCACTAGAGTCAACAATCTAGTTCACATCACTATGTGATTAACACTCAATGTGTTCTGGTTTGATCATGTTATGCTTGTGAGAGAGGTTATTAGTCAACGGGTATGAACCTTTCAGACCCGTGTGTGCTTTACGAATATCTATGTCATCTTGTGGATGCTACCACGCGCTATTTGGAGCCATTTCAAATAATTGCTCTACTATACGAATCCGCTTTACTACTCAGAGTCATCCGGATTAGTGTCAAAGTTCGCACCGACGTAACCCTTTACGACGAACTCCCTTTCACCTCCATAATCGAGAAAATTCCTTAGTCCACTAGGTACTAAGGATAAGTTCGACCGCTGTCATGTGATCCTTTCCCGGATCACTATTGTACCCTCTTGACCAACTCATGGCAAGGCACACTACATGTGCGGTACACAGCATAGCATACTGTAGAGCCTATGTCTAAAGCATAGGGGACGACCTTCGTCCTTTCTCTCTCTTCTGCTGTGGTCAGGTCTTGAGTCTTACTCAATACTCACACCTTGTAACACAGCCAAGAACTCCTTCTTTGGTGATCTATTTTGAACTCTTTCAAAATCATGTCAAGGTGTGCGTTCTTTGAAAGTATCATCATGCGTCTTGATCTATCTCTATAGATCTTGATGCCCAATATGTAAGCAGCTTTATCCAGGTCTTCCTTTGAAAATACTCCTTTCAAACAACCCTTTATGCTTTCCAGAAATTTTACATCATTTCGGATCAACAATATGTCATTCACATATACTTATCAGAAATGTTGTAGCGCTCCCACTCACTTTATTGTAAATACAAGTTTCTAACAAACTTTGTATAAACCCAAAAACTTTGATCACTCCATCAAAGCATATATTCTGACTCCGAGATGCTTGCTCTAGTCCATGGAAGGATCGCTGGAGCTAGCATACCTTTTAGCATCCTTAGGATCGACAAAACCTTTCTGATTGTATCACATACAACCTTTCCTTACGAAAACTGGCAAGGAAACTTGTTTTGACATCCATCTGCCAGATTTCATAAATGCATCTAATGCTAACATGATTCCGACGGACTTAAGCATCGCTACGGATGAGAAAATCTCATCGTAGTCAACTCCTTGAACTAGTGAAAATACCCTTTTTCACAAGTCGAGCTTCATAGACGGTAACATTGCCGTCCACGTCCGTCTTCTTCTTAAAGATCCATTTATCTCGGATTTCATGGCTTTTAACCATTTGTCGGAATATGGGCCCACCATCGCTTCTCCATAGCCCGTAGGTTCAGTATTGTCCAACAACATGATATCTCAGACAGGATCACGTACCACTCTGAAGTAGCACGCATCCTCGTCGTCCTACGAGGTTTGGTGGTGACTTGATCCGAAGTTTCATGATCACTATCATAAGCTTCCACTTCAATTGGTGTAGCTGCCACAGGAACAACTTCCTGTGCCCTGCTACACACTAGTTGAAGTTATGGTTCAATAACCTCATCAAGTCTCCACCATCCTCCCACTCAATTCTTTCGAGAGGAACTTTTCCTCGAGAAAGGACTCGTTTCTAGAGGCAATTACTTTTGCTTCCAGATTTGAAATAGGAGGTATACCCAACTGTTTTGGGTATTCTATGAAGATGCATTTATCCGCTTTGGGTTCGAGCTTATCAGCCTGAAACTTTTTCACATAAGCATCGTAGCCCCAAACTTTTAAGAAACGACAACTTAGGTTTCTCTAAACGGTGTCGTCTCAACGGAATTGCGTGGTGCCCCTTTTAAAGTGAATGCGGTTGTCTCTAATGCCTAACCCATAAATGATAGTGGTAATTTGATAAGAAACATCATGGTATGCACCATATCCAATAGGGTGCAGTTATGATGTTCGGACACACCATCACACTATGGTGTTCCGGGCGGTATTAATTGTGAAACACTTTCCACAATGTCTCAATTGTGTGCCAAACTCGTAACTCAGATACTCATCTATGATCATATCACGGACATTTTATCCTCTTGTCACGACGATCTTCAACTTCTCTCTGAAATTACTTGAACCTTTCAATAATTCAGACTTGTGTTTCATCAAGTAAATACACTCAGCATCTACTCAAACCATCTGTGAAGTAAGAACATAACGATATCCACTGCATGCCTCAGCACTCATTGGACTGCATACATCAAAATGTATTACTTCCAACAAGTTGCTCTCTTGTTCCATCTTACTGAAAACGAGGCCTTTCAGTCATCTTGCCCATGTGGTATGATTTGCATGTCTCAAGTGATTCAAAATCAAGTGAGTCCAAACGATCCATCTGCATGGAGTTTCTTCATGCATATATACTAATAGACATGGTTCGCATGTCTCAATCTTTTCAAAAACGAGTGAGTCCAAAGATCCATCTACATGGAGCTTCTTCATGCGTTCTATACCAATATGACTCAAATGGCAGTGCCACAAGTATGTGGAACTATCATTACTATCTTATATCTTTTGGCATGAACATGTGTATCACTACGATCGAGATTCATTTTAGGTGCAAGACCATTGAAGGTATTATTCAAATAAACAGAGTAACCATTATTCTCCTTAAATGAATAACCGTATTGCGATAAACATAATCCAATCATGCTCAACGCAAACACCAAATCTCGATGGTAGAGGGAGCATGCGATGCTTGATCACATCAACCTTGGAAACACTTCCAACACATATCGTCATCTCACCTTTAACTAGTCTCCGTTTATTCCGCAGCTTTTATTTCGAGTTACTAACACTTAGCAACCGAACCGGTATCTGATACCCTGGTGCTGCTAGGAGTACTAGTAAAGTACACATTCATATAATGTATATCCAATATACTTCTGTCGACCTTGTCTGCCTTCTCATCTACCAAGTATCTAGGGTAGTTCTGCTTCAGTGACCGTACCCCTCATTACAGAAGCACTTAGTCTCGGGTTTGGGTTCAACCTTGGGATTCTTCACTAGAGCAGCAAATGATTTGCTGTTTCATGAAGTATCCCTTTTGCCCTTGCCCTTCTAGAAACTAGTGGTTTTACTAACCATCAACAATTGATGCTCCTTCTTGATTTCTACTCTCGCGGTGTCAAACATCGCGAATAGCTCAAGGATTATCATAACTATCCCTGATATGTTATAGTTCATCACGAAGCTCTACTAGCTTGGTGGCAGTGACTATGGAGAACCATCACTATCTCATCTGGGAGATTAACTCCCACTCGATTCAAGCGATTGTGGTACTCAGACGATCTGAGCACATGCTCAACGATTGAGCTTTTCTCCCTTAGTTTGCAGGTTTAAGAAATTTGTCAGAGGTCTCGTACCTCTTGACGTGGGCACTAGTCTGAAATCCCAATTTCAGTCTTCGGAACATCTCATATGTTCTGCGACGTTTCAAAAACGTCTTTGGTGCCACAATTCTAAACCGTTAGCATTACGCACTGAACTATCACGTAGTTATCAAAACGTGTATGTCAGATGTTCCGCAACATCTACAGACGCCGCTGAGGTTCAGCACACCGAGCGGTGCATTAAGGACATAAGCCCTCTGTGCAGCAATGAGGACAGTCCTCAGTTTACGGACCCAGTCCGCATAATTGCTACTACCAACTTTCAACTAAATTTTCTCTAGGAACATATCTTAAACAGTAGAACTAAAGCGTATGACATAATTTGCAAAGACCTTTTGACTATGTTCATGATAATGAAGTTCATCTGATTATTGAACTCCCACTCAGATAGACATCCCTCTAGTCATCTAAGTGATACATGATCCGAGTCAAACTAGGCCGTGTCCGATCATCACGTGAGACGGACTAGTCATCATCGGTGAACATCTCCATGTTGATCGTATCTACTATACGACTCATGTTTGACCTTTCGGTCTCTTGTGTTCCGAGGCCATGTCTGTACATGCTAGGCTCGTCAAGTCAACCTAAGTGTTTCGCATGTGTTCCGAGGCCATGTCTGTACATGCTAGGCTCGTCAACACCCGTTGTATTCGAACGTTAGAATCTATCACACCCGATCATCACGTGGTGCTTCGAAACAACGAACCTTCGCAACGGTGCACAGTTTGGGGGAACACGTCTCTTGAAATTTTAGTGAGGGATCATCTTACTTACTACCGTCGTTCTAAGCAAATAAGATGCATAACATGATAAACATCACATGCAATCAAATAGTGACATGATATGGCCAATATCATTTTGCTCCTTTGATCTCCATCTTCGGGGCACCATGATCATCTTTGTCACCGGCATGACACCATGATCTCCATCATTGTGTCTTCATGAAGTTGTCACGCCAACGATTACTTCTACTTCTATGGCTAACGCGCTTAGCAATAAAGTAAAGTAATTTACATGGCGTTATTCAATGACACGCAGGTCATACAAAAAATAAAGACAACTCCTATGGCTCCTGCCGGTTGTCATACTCATCGACATGCAAGTCGTGATTCCTATTACAAGAATATGATCAATCTCATACATCACATATGTCATTCATCACATCTTCTGGCCATATCACATCACATAGCACATGCTGCAAAAACAAGTTAGACGTCCTCTAATTGTTGTTGCAAGTTTTTACGTGGCTTGTATAGGTTTCTAGCAAGAAAGTTTCTTACCTACGCAAAAACCACAACATGATATGCCAATTTATATTTACCCTTCATAAGGACCCTTTTCATCGAATCCGTTCCGACTAAAGTGGGAGAGACAGACACCCGCTAGCCACCTTATGCAACTAGTGCATGTCAGTCGGTGGAACCTGTCTCACGTAAGCGTACGTGTAAGGTCGGTCCGGGCCGCTTCATCCCACAATGCCGCCGAAACAAGATAAGACTAGTAGCGGCAAGAAGAATTGGCAACATCTACGCCCACAACTGCTTTGTGTTCTACTCGTGCATAGAAACTACGCATAGACCTAGCTCATGATGCCACTGTTGGGGAACGTAGCAGAAATTCAAAATTTTCTACGCATCACCAAGATCAATCTATGGAGTAATCTAGCAACGAGGGGAAGGGGAGTGCATCTACATACCCTTGTAGATCGCGAGCGGAAGCGTTCAAGAGAACGGGGTTGATGGAGTCGTACTCGTCGTGATCCAAATCACCGATGATCCTAGCGCCGAACGGACGGCACCTCCGCGTTCAACACACGTACGGAGCAGCGACGTCTCCTCCTTCTTGATCCAGCAAGGGGGGAGGAGAGGTTGATGGAGATCCAGCAGCACGACGGCGTGGTGGTGGAAGTAGCGGGATTCCAACAGGGCTTCGCCAAGCGCTGCGGGAGGAGGGAGGTGTGTCACGGGAGGGAGAGGGAGGCGCCAGGGCTTGGATTGCTGCTGCCCTCCCTTCCCCCCACTATATATAGGGCCAAGGGAGAGGGGGGCGCAGCCTTGGCCCTTCCTCCAAGGAAGGGTGCGGCCAGGGAGGAGTCCTTCCTCCCCAAGGCACCTCGGAGGTGCCTTCCCCCTTTAGGACTCTCCGTTTATCTTATCTCTTGGCGCATGGGCCTCTTGGGGCTGGTTCCCTTGGCCCATATAGGCCAAGGCGCACCCCCCACAGCCCATGTGCCCCCCCCGGGGCTGGTGGACCCCCGGACCCCTTTCGGCACTCCCGGTACAATACCGATAAAGTGTGAAACTTTTCCGGCGACCAAAATAAGACTTCCCATATATAAATCTTTACCTCCGGACCATTCCGGAACTCCTCGTGACGTCCGGGATCTCATCCGGGACTCTGAACAACTTTCGGGTTACCGCATACTAATATCTCTACAACCCTAGCATCACCGAACCTTAAGTGTGTAGACCCTACGGGTTCGGGAGACACGCAGACATGACCGAGACGACTCTCCGGTCAATAACCAACAGCGGGATCTGGATACCCATGTTGGCTCCCACATGCTCCTCGATGATCTCATCGGATGAACCACGATATCGAGGATTCAATCAATCCCGTATACAATTCCCTTTGTCTATCGGTATGTTACTTGCCCGAGATTCGATCGTCGGTATCCCGATACCTTGTTCAATCTCGTTACCGGCAAGTCTCTTTACTCGTTCCGTAACACATCATCCCGTGATCAACTCGTTGGTCACATTGTGCACATTATGATGATGTCCTACCGAGTGGGCCCAGAGATACCTCTCCGTTTACATGGAGTGACAAATCCCAGTCTCGATTCGTGCCAACCCAACAGACACTTTCGGAGATACCTGTAGTGCACCTTTATAGCCACCCAGTTACGTTGTGACGTTTGGTACACCCAAAGCATTCCTACGGTATCCGGGAGTTGCACAATCTCATGGTCTAAGGAAATGATACTTGACATTAGAAAAGCTCTGAGCAAATGAACTACACGATCTTGTGCTAGGCTTAGGATTGGGTCTCGTCCATCACATCATTCTCCTAATGATGTGATCCCGTTATCAACGACATCCAATGTCCATGGTCAGGAAACCGTAACCATCTATTGATCAACGAGCTAGTCAACTAGAGGCTTACTAGGGACATGGTGTTGTCTATGTATCCACACATGTATCTGAGTTTCCTATCAATACAATTTTAGCATGGATAATAAACGATTATCATGAACAAGGAAATATAATAATAACCTATTTATTATTGCCTCTAGGGCATATTTCCAACAGAAACCCCCCCACCCTAGGGTTCCCAACCCTAGGCGCATGGGGGGAGGCCCAAGGGGGGGCGCCCCAGCCCACTAAGGGCTGGTTCCCTTCCACTTTCAGCCCACGGAGCCCTCCGGGATAGGTGGCCCCACCCGGTGGACCCCTGGGACCCTTCCGGTGGTCCCGGTACAATACCGGTAACCCCCGAAACTTTCCCGGTGGCCGAAACTTGACTTCCTATATATAATTCTTCACCTCCGGACCATTCCGGAACCTCTCGTGACGTCTGGGATCTCATCCGGGACTTCGAACAACTTTCGGGTTTCCGCATACACATATCTCTACAACCCTAGCGTCACCGAACCTTAAGTGTGTAGACCCTACGGGTTCGGGAGACATGCAGACATGACCGAGATGCCTCTCCGGTCAATAACCAATAGCGGGATCTGGATACCCATGTTGGCTCCCACATGTTCCACGATGATCTCATCGGATGAACCACGATGTCGAGGATTCAATCAATCCCGTATACAATTCCCTTTGTCTATCGGTATGTTACTTGCCCGAGATTCGATCGTCGGTATCCCGATACCTTGTTCAATCTCGTTACCGGCAAGTCTCTTTACTCGTTCCGTAACACATCATCCCGTGATCAACTCCTTGGTCACATTGTGCACATTATGATGATGTCCTACCGAGTGGGCCCAGAGATACCTCTCCCTTTACACGGAGTGACAAATCCCAGTCTCGATTCGTGCCAACCCAACAGACACTTTCGGAGATACCTGTAGTGCACCTTTATAGCCACCCAGTTACGTTGTGACGTTTGGTACACCCAAAGCATTCCTACGGTATCCGGGAGTTGCACAATCTCATGGTCTAAGGAACTGATACTTGACATTAGAAAAGCTCTGAGCAAACGAACTACACGATCTTGTGCTAGGCTTAGGATTGGGTCTTGTCCATCACATCATTCTCCTAATGATGTGATCCCGTTATCAACGACATCCAATGTCCATGGTCAGGAAACCGTAACCATCCATTGATCAACGAGCTAGTCAACTAGAGGCTTACTAGGGACATGGTGTTGTCTATGTATCCACACATGTATCTGAGTTTCCTATCAATACAATTCTAGCATGGATAATAAACGATTATCATGAACAAGGAAATATAATAATAACCTATTTATTATTGCCTCTAGGGCATATTTCCAACAAGCTCATGATTGGGGCATGAATATAACATTGACTTAAGCCTCCCCCAAGCTTGAGCGATACTTCTCCTTCACGAGGCCAAAAATTATATATATAATTTCGATCACGATGAACCAGATGCATAGGATAAAACTTTTAATGGAATTCCAATTTCAATCGGTTGTAATTCCAAGATCCAATGTCATCACATAGCCTATACCATGTCAATGCATTTCCCTTCAAAGATAAAGGGAAGACCTTCCTCTTGACTTCATCTCCGGGCAAACCTGCAAGCTTAAATAATCCACAAACTTCATCCACAAAGATTAGGTGCATATCAGGATGTAGTGTTCCATCTCCTGCATAAGGATTAGCTAGCAATTTCTCTATCATACCCGAAGGAATTTCATAATAAATATTTTCAGTAGGTTCAGTAGGTTGAGGAGCAACTCTTTGTTCTTCCGGTCGGGGTGAAGATACCCCGAACAAGCCCCTCAAAGGATTATTTTCCATAGTAACAATTGACAGTCAATTTCAGCACACAATATAAGTTTTTCCTTACCAAATTCCACTCACCAAAGGCGCTTCACTCCCCGGCAACGATGCCAGAAAAGAGTCTCGATGACCCACAAGTATAGGGTATCTATCGTAGTCCTTTCGATAAGTAAGAGTGTCGAACCCAACAAGGAGCAGAAGGAAATGACAAGCAGTTTTCAGCAAGGTATTTTCTGCAGGCACTGAAATTGTTGGTAACAGATAGTTTTGTGATAAGATAATCGTAACGGGTAACAAGTAATAACCGTAGCAAAGGTGCAGCAAGGTGGCCCAATCCTTTTTATAGCAAAGGACAAGCCTGGACGAACTCTTATATAAAGTAAAGCGCTCCCGAGGACACATGGGAATTATTGTCAAGTTAGTTTTCATCATGCTCATGTGATTCGTGTTCGTTACTTTGATAATTTGATATGTGGGTGGACCGGTGCTTGGGTGTTGTCCTTACTTGGACAAGCCTCCCACTTATGATTAACCCCTCCCGCAAGCATCCGCAACTATGAAAGAAGAATTAAGATAAATCTAACTATAGAATGAAACATATGGATCCAAATCAGTTCCTTACGAAGCAACCATAAACTAGGGTTTAAGCTTCTGTCACTCTAGCAACCCATTATTACTTATTACTTCCCAATGCCTTTCCCTAGGCCCAAATCATGGTGAAGTGTCATGTAGTCGACGTTCAAATAACACCACTAGAAGAAAGACAACATACATCTCATCAAAATATCGAACGAATACCAAATTCACATGATTACTTATAACAAGACTTCTCCCATGTCCTCGGGAACAAAAGTAACTACTCACAAAGCATGTTCATGTTCAAGATCAGAGGGGTATTGAATATCATTAAGGATCTGAACATTTGATTTTCCACCGAATAAACCAACTAGCATCAACTACAAGGAGTAATCAACACTACTAGCAACCCACAAGTACCAATCTGAGGTTCTGAGACAAAGATTGAATACAAGAGATGAACTAGGGTTTGAGAGGAGATGGTGCTGATGAAGATGTTGATGGAGATTTACCCCCCCCCCCTCGATGAGAGGATCGTTGGTGATGACGATGGCTTTGATTTCCCCCTTTGGGAGGGAAGTTTCCCCGGCAGAATCGCTCTGCCGGAGCTCTAGATTGCTCCTGCTCAGGTTCCGCCTCGAGACGGCGGCGCTTCGTCCTGAAAGCTATCGTCTGTTTTTTTTCTAGGTCAAAACCCTCCATATAGCCAAAGATGGGCACCAGAGACCTGCCAGGGGGCCCACAAGCCCTGGAGGCGCGCCCAGGGGGGTAGGCCGCCCCCAGGCTTGGGGCTGCCTGGTGGGTCCCCTTTGGTATTTTCTTCGCCCAATATTTTTTATTTATTCCAAAATAATTCTCCATAAAGTTTCAGGACATTTAGAGTTGTTCAGAATAGGTATATCAGATTTGCTCATTTTCGGTCCAGAATTCCAGCTGCCGGCATTCTCCCTCTTCATGTAAATCTTGCAAAATAAGAGAGAAAAGGCATAAGTATTGTACCATAATGTGAAATAACAGCCCATAATGCAATAAATATTGATATAAAAACATGATGCAAAATGGACGTATCAGCGGGCGGCACCCTGCGGCTATGCAGCGCCTGCCGGGAGGTGTTGAGGTTGATGGGCGTCGTCAGCGGGCGCAACTTCTCTCCCACGGGCTGCAGCAACAAAGAACCACGAACACCGCCAAAAAGCCCTCCGAGTCGCGGGCTTGAGCCGGCTATGGCATGGCGTGGTGGTGATTTGGGCGGCCTGACAGGAAAGCGAGGAAGGCGGCCGGGAAAATGGGCGCCGACGGGTGATGTGGCGATGACGGGGGCAGAGGGAGGGGCAGGGGAAGAGAAAAGGGGCGTCTGTGCCACAGACGCTCTATCCATTTCGACGCAAACGCAACCCAAATTTAAACCAGAAATAAGTCGAAAGCAGACAAAAATCAAACATTTGTCTGTTTACTTCCGCGTGTTGGGTTGCGTTTTACGTCCGTTGAGCCTCAAACGACCAACCATTTAGGGTCGTGTATCGGCGTCGTGCGTTGGGGTTCGAGTTGGCCTGCTGTGCCGAAGCAGTCCATCTCGCGCCAGAGCGTCGTCCAAATATTTCGAGGCATTGGCATTTTTTGGCTTCGCTCTTCTTCCCCCCTTTCTCCTCTTTCCCCCCACAACCCCGCCCCCGCCGCCGCCGCTCCGCTCCACTCCAGCCGGCGTACCCCGCCGGCGACCGGCGCCGCAGCTCGCCCATGCCTGCCAGACGGCGGATCCACTAACTGGTAGCGAGAATCTGCTCCTTTTCTGATCGATTTCCCCGCCTATTTGGCTGGTCACCGTCTCCATCTCAAACCCTAGCCACACGGCCATGGGTTCCAGTCCTGCTGCGCGTTCCAATCCCAGCAGGACCGGAAAGCGGGGGGATGCCATGGATGGTGGCAATCCACCAAGCAGATCTGCCAAGAAGTCCTCTGCTCTTCTCCCAAAGGGCTGGGTAGGAACTCCTCTGCTCTGCTTTATTCATTCAGTTCATTCATATTACATCCGAGTCTCCTCAGCTGAATCCGCTCATACCTTGCAGAGCGGGACGGCGTCGTACAGATGTTCCCCGCACCTCATCCCGCGGATTGTGGGGCTTCTCAGCGAGGAGCAGAAGGGCTTCGTCAGAAAAATCGGGTTTGGGAGCCTGCTGTCCATGGCAGACTTCGAGATTAACAAGGCCCTTACCTTGTGGCTGGTTGGCAGGTTCAGTTGCGAGACCGAGGCGCTCGAGTTTGAAGGCGGCGTGTCGATTCCGGTGAGGCCGCTCGTCAAGTCTGTCCTTGGGATCCCTTCAGGCCCCATCCCAGTCGTGCAGTCTCCCTACAGTCACTTCTCTTCTACTAAAGTGAGGAAGGCCAAGGAACTGGCCGAAGAAATGTGTGGCATAACCGAGGAGGAACCCTTCTGTACAGCCTTCATGATGGTGATACTCGCGATTTATCTAGCACCAAACACAACCATGCTTGTCAACAGGTCCTTGCTTGGAGCTGCTCAGAAGGTTGGTAGCCTCAGACAGATGGACTGGTGCGGTTTCGTTGCTGACTACCTCATCAAAGGACTCATGGAATTCAAGGAATCGGATGCACCCTTTGTTCTTCTGAAGGGCTGTGTGCACATTCTGAGCGTAAGAAACATTCCGACCGCACTTATGGAAATTACAGACTGTTTGAATGTGCTGATGTTGCTTGTTTATTTATAAATCTATTTCCATTCACTGTCCTTGAAATGCAGGTCATTTTCATTGATCATGTGAAACACGCGGAATTCCAAGTACCAAACGGCTTTCCACGCTTGCGCGTTGTCACTACAGCGCATAACAAATGGGTAGCTTCACATCCCTTTGGTAGCTTGCTGGTAATTACCCATGCACTAAATCCTGCAATCAAACTGTGATACGCTATTTATTTGAAACACACCATTCATTATTATGGGTTTCGAGATCTGATGGGTTTCAACTCTAGCCTACCCCAACTTGTTTGGGACTGAAAGGCTTTGTTGTTGTTGTACACTATTTGATATTATGTGACATATGCCTTGTTCAAAATAATGGCATGCTCTATGCTGCTACAAGCATTACCAGTCTTGTAACCCACACCCATCCAATGAGTAGCATTTATTTACCAAATCTTGACCAATCAAGTTTATTACTTACACGCAATTACATTTGAGTGACCTCTTTCAGAAGTATTTTTCTTTTTCTTAAGTTGCATATAATGATTGCTACAGTCAGTAACTTTACGCGTATTCTCATTCATATAGGTACGTCGTCTAGAAGAGTCTGTCTATGCTCCTGTGCTTAATAATGGAAATGGTAACATTGTTGAAGGCGGAGAATGTGCTGATTCTGATACAAATACTGATGCTCTAGCCAATCTGCCTGCTACCGACAACGATCAAAATAACCAGCATCCGGTTTCAGCAGGTCCTGCCAGCTTGTCCATTGTTGTAGCGTTAGAGACATCAGCTCAATCTGCAGGTACAAACCATCTTCACGGGGCCATGGGTTCCATTCCTGCTGCGCATGCTAATCCCAGCAGTAATGGAAAACAGGGGAGTGCCATGGATGGTGGTAGTCCACCAAGTAGATCTGCCAAGAGGCCCCGGAAGGTACGATCCCGGAATCCCTCCACTCCTCTGCTCTGCGTTTTTCAGTTTACATTACGCCTGAATCTCCTGAGTTGATCCGCTCATACCTTGTAGAGCGGGAGCGCGGTTTACAGATGTTCCCCTCGCCTCATTCCGCAGATTGTGGAGCTTCTCAGTGAGGAGCAGAAGGGCTTCGTCAGAAAAATCGGGTTTGGGAGCCTGCTGTCCATGGCGGATTTCGAGATGAACAAGGCCCTTACCCTCTGGTTGGTTGGTAAGTTCAGTTGTGACACCAATGCGCTTGAGTTTGGAGGCGGCTTATCGATTCCGGTGAGGCCACTCGTCAAGTCTGTCCTTGGGATCCCTTCGGGCCCCATCCAAGTCGTGCAGGGTCTCCATGTTGACTATGGTCTCTTCAGTCAGTACTGCACTGTTAAATTCAAGAACGCCAGGAAATTGGCCGAGGAAATGTGCAGCATAACCGAGGAGGAACCCTTCTGTATAGCCTTCATGATGACGATACTCGCGATTTATCTAGCACCAAATACAACCGTGCTTGTCAACAGGTCCTTTCTTGGAGCTGCTCAACAGGTCGGTAGTCTCAAACAGATGGATTGGTGCGGTTTCGTTGCTGACTATCTCTTCAAAGGAATCAGGGAGTTCAAGGAATCAGATGCACCCTTTGGTTGTCTAAAGGGCTGTGTGCACATTCTGAGCGTAAGAAACATTCCGACTGCACTTACGGAAATTACAAACTGTTTGAATGTGCTGATGTCGCTTATTTATTTATAAATTTATTTCCATTCACTGTCCTTGAAATGCAGGTCATTTTCATTGATCTTGTGAAACATGCTGCATTCGAAGTACCAAACGGCTTTCCACGCTTGGGCTTTGTCACTACAGAGCATAACAAATGGGTAGCTTCACATCCCTTTGGTAGCTTGCTGGTAATTACTCATGCACTAAATTCTGCAAGCAAACTGTGATACGCTATTTTTATTTGAAACACACCATTCATTATTATGGGTTTCGAGATCTTGTTGGTTTGAACTCTAGCCCACCCTAACTTGTTTGGGACTGAAAGGATTTGTGGTTGTTGTTGTACACTATTCGTTATTATGTGACATGCCTTGTTCAAAATAATGGCATGCTCTATGCTGCTACAAGCATTACCAGTCTTGTAACCCACACCCATCCAATGAGTAGCATTTATTTACCAAATCTTGACCAATCAAGTTTATTACTTACACGGAATTACATTGGAGTGACCTCTTTCAGAAGTAATTTTCTTTTTCCTAAGTTGCATATAACGATTGCTACAATCAGTAACTTTACGCGTATTCTCATTCATATAGGTACGTCGTCTAGAAGAGTCTGTCTATGCTCCTGTGCTTAATAATGGAAATGGTAACATTGTTCAAGTCGGAGAATGTGCTGATTCTGATACAGATACTGATGCTCTGTCCAATCAGTCTGCTACCGACAATGATCAAAATAACCAGCATCCGGTTTCACCAGGTCCTGGCAGCTTGCTCATTGTTACAGGGTTAGAGACATCAGCTCGATCTGCAGGTACAAACCATTATAACTGACTCCTATTACATTGTCTATAGCCAGGTTATAAAAGATATTACACAAGCATTTTCAACCGTTAATTGACATGTCATGTATGTAACATGCTATAAATTATGTATTGTATTCTCCTGACTCTGTTATCCTTGTACAAATCTCTACATTCAGAAGCTTGCCTAAAAGATGTAAAGCACGTAGCCATTAATCGAAAGCAATTCTTTTTCTTCAACATTGGTTATATGTATCTGAGACAAAATTCTTCCATGTATTTGATGTAACTTTTGCAGAACACATTATTTTTCCAAGAAGCGGCGAACAATTGCAGTCTGCTGGGCCTTCTTCTGAACCGTTTTCTGCACAAGTTTGTCTATGCCTTATTCTTTGAATTGCGCAGAAGAAACATCTGTAGATTATGGGTACCAATTCATGATGTGATGTTTTTCCTTTGCAGATTCTGAACGGGCTGGAGGTTCTTGCGGCTGCCGCCGAGAGCAGGAACCAGGATTCACCGTCGACGATGGAGAAGCATGATCGGAGCGCCAAAAGGGCAAGGGTGGAGCTGCCCAATAATGGGCAAATGGTGCGAGATGGAGAAGCCACCATAAGGATGGACATGAGTTTGTTCAGTTGCCGCGTCTGCTCCCACCCCGTCAAGCCCCCTGTCTTCCAGGTTAATTTCTTTCTCCAATATGCTCAATTAATTTCTTGCAGCTGAGGTCTGAGGATGGCAGTATCTGATACAATTTTGTGCAGTGCAATGTCGGGCATTTAGCTTGCGGCAGATGCCTTGCCGAGCTCCCCGACGAACAGTGCCAGATGTGTGAGCACGGCGGTGACTTTAGCCGCTGTCCAGTGATGGACGACGTCGTCCTGTCGAGCACGATGAAGTGCTCCCACGACGGCTGCCACATTTACGTCCCCTACCACGAGCTCGACGACCACCAGAGCACGTGCCCGCACGGGCCCTGCTTCTGCACGGAGACCGGCTGCAGCTTCGCGGGCGCACCGGCGGCGCTCCTCGGCCACCTCGCCGCCCTGCACTCAGTGCCAGTGCACAAGGTACACTACGGCAGTGTCCATCAGCTCCGGGTGTCGGAGCCACGGTTCCTGCTCCACGCGGAAGAGGACGACAGCGCGTTCCTCCTGGCCGTGGGCGTGCTCGGCATGGCCACCGTCGTGTCCGTGGTGTGCCTCAGAGCGGGAGCATACCCAGAGCCGCGATACGCGGTCAAGCTCTGGGCGAACGGTCCGCCGCTGCCGAGCAGCGCGGCGGGCAGCATTCTGCTGGACATGCAGGCGGTGACGAGCATCAGCAGGCCCGGCGAGGTGGCGGTGGAGGAGCTGCCGTCGTTCCTGATGGTGCCGCCGGCATACCTGGTTGACTGTGGGGCGTACAAGGAGGTGTCCCTCGACGTTCGCATTGACAGGATGTGACATGGTTCATTGCTGATGCAAGTATTTTGCATCGTTTCTTCATGGCGTAACTTGGGTTGTAATCGCTGCTTAGATGCCATTGCTGATGGGAGTAGGTGACACTAATTAAACTTCCTAGCCTGTAGGTGACTTGTCGTCTGGTTTCCCAATGCATGCTCAAAATGTTGATGTCTGTGCTGGAACGTGAGAGGCCTGAATTGTCCTGACCGGAAAACTATTAGTGCCACTATTGCCGCCATCCATTGTCAAATACTCCCTCCCGAAAAAACTTGTCCCAAGCTTATTCTTCAAACTTGGTGTTAGATACATCCATTTGGAAGACAAGATTTTTCGGGCGGAGGGAGTAGAATAGTGCCTCTTCCTCTTCCACAAGCTTAAGCGCACGCCTGTGTGCCTTCTCTCTTGGAACAAGAATCTTTTCTCTAATGCTAAGAGCATCTACAACCGGATACACCTAATCTGGCCCCTCAAGCGTTCACATTTGAAATTTTGCTAACTAGTAAACCTCAAATCCATATAAACTCGTGCGACATAAACTATCTCTACGGTGCAACAACAATCGTTTGGCTACTACATCAGCACGTGTCATTGGAATTAGATTACAAAAAATGGCATGTTCTACCTATGTACTACCTATGGACAAAGATTACAGCACGTGCCATTGGAATTGGATTACCAAAAATTGGCATGTCTACCTACATATACTAGCTATGGACAAAGATTAGGCTGCCCTGCCCTTGCCCTTGCCGTCTTTCTCGCGGAAGCAGCGCTCTAAACCGCAAAATGGATCAAGCCAGATCTGCTTATCGTCGGAGCCGTCTGACCCGTCGCTGTTCTCCTCTTTCTGGTAGTCTGTGTTGGAAATATGACCTAGTGGCAAATAATAAATTTTATTATTCATTTCCATGTTCATAGTTATGTTTATGTTCTGTGTTATAATTGCAATGGTCCTTAAGTCTGTATATCAAAGAGGCTCGGAGAAAACCTTATGTGCATGTGTGAAATAATAAATGGTAATATAGGTTCTTAGTCATGCCTTTAAGACTAGCTCAAGTGTTATATGATGATCACGTTTTCCTAATCATGGGCATGAGAATGCCAGCAACTTTGAGGACGCAATGTTAGAAGAACATTTGTGTTGAACCGACTAACTTATTGTTATGCTATGAGATCCTTTCGTCAATGGTTTATAAGACAAAGAAAGTTAAACGTTTGCATATTCCTTAAATCATCGACTTTCTTAACATCATTTGTAATTGGGTGGCTATTACGGCAGCTTACGGGTTCATGAAAAAGTATGACAAAGGACTAGATAGGTTAAAATTGTGATTTGCTCCTCCGACGATGAAGATATATTCTTGGGGCCCTCTCTGTGTTACGGTATATATCATCGGCTAGCCAGACACATCGTGATTTGATTACGTGGATGCCAGAGCACGGGACGAGAAGAAAGAGCAAAACCAGTAACGAGAAAACTCGCATACTGAGCAACTTGTCGATTCACGGGGATGCTGATAAATCTCACCTCAGGTTTTTGTAACATATCGCTAAGCAACAGGAATAGCACACGGTAACTAAAGGTTCATTTGAATATATATTTGTGTGGGTATAAAGGTCAATATATATGTTCACGGTTTCACTATTGATCATTGATCAAAAAGAGTTTCGCTCATGTATATATTTCACCGTACCTACATGATCACACGCTTAGGGCCTGTTCGGGATAGAGAAAAAACGTAGGAAAACCAAAGGAAAGCTATTCCTAAAGAACTGCTCCCTTTTCAACCGTTGAGAATAAAGGATACTTTTGTTACCGATCCGCAGGAAAGGTTTCTGGGCAGCCAAATTTTTCGCGGAGGCCCGAGACAGTGGAAGGAAAAGGGCACCGAACCATGCATCCTAGGACCCACATCGGCTATAAAAATTATTGATCTGTACACATCGAGGCCACACAGGCAGCATGCAGCAAGCATTTAAAAATCAATGCAGGGGACCCACATATGTTGATTTCGTGGGTTTCTTGTCCTGCATTCCGGACACGACTGTGTAGATTCCTACAAAGTTTTATTTTCCGCTGTTTTGCATCTCACTTCCTTTCCATTTTCCCTATTTTGTTCCAAACCTGTGTTTTGGCACAAGTGTCATATATCTGCTGAGTAATAGAAAAGGAGTCTGAGAGAAAGTGAACGGAAAAATTTCGAAGACACTGGAAATGTTTCAGAGAGAAAACAGAAAATGTATTGAAGAAACCAAGAATTAGAATCGTTTCGGAGTAAACCATAAAGGCAGAAAAGTTTCGAAATGCATCCCTAGTTTTTGGTGGGGTGTCAAAAAAGTTTTGGAACATCCCGAAATTTTCCGGAGGGGAGGGGACGCCTCTTGCGCCAAAACACAATGTTCCTTGAAGGGGGAGAAGGTTCCCCTTTTCGTGTGGGTGGCGCGCGCAGCCCCGTTTTGGTGGAAGCTTGTTGGCCCCATGGTTCTCTAAAAAGAAGATATTTCATGGTGAATCTCCCTTGCACCGATGGTGAAAAGATAACACCTTCACCGCGTTTTTCCATCCACTCGGCAAGTTCGGTGCATATCTTCCATCAGGAGTAGCAGCTAGCAGCGATTACATTACACCAGCATGAAGAAATTATGCAAAACACTTGCATCAGCATGGACCATATCACACCCTGTCAATGCGAACGTCGAGGGACACCTCGGACGCGCCAGATCCAGCCAGATATGCAGGCGGCACCATCAAGAAAGACGGCAGCTCCTCCACGGCCACCTCGCCGGGTCTGTTGCTGTTCGTCACCGCCTTCGTGTCCAACAGAATGCTGCCCGCCGCGCTGCTCGGTGGCGGCGGACCGTTCGCCCGGAGCTTGACCGCGTGTCGCGGCTCCAGTGACGCTCCCGCACAGATGCACACCGCAGACACGACGGTGGCCATGCCGAGCGCGCCCACGGCCAGGAGGAACACGCTGTCGTCCTCTTCCGCATGGAGCAGGCACTGCGCCTCCGACAACCGGAGCCGGTGAACATTGCCGTACTGGACCTTCTGCACTGGCACCGAGTGCACCACACTGAGGTGGCCAAGGAGCGCCGGTGGAGGGCCGCAGAAGCCGCAACCGGGCTCCATGCAGAAGCAGGGCGCGTGTGGGCACACTCTCTGGTGGCCGTCGAGCTCGTGGTAGGGGACGTAGCTCTGGCAGCCGTCGTAGGAGCACTTCATCTCGCTCGACAAGACGACGTCGTCCATCACTGGACAGCGGCTAAAGCCACCGCCATGCTCGCAGATCGGGCACTGTTCGCCGGGGAGCTCCGCGAGGCATGTGCCGCAAGCTAAATGCCCGACATTGCACTGCGCAAAATTGTATCAGATACTGCCATGCTCAGACCTCAGCTGAATGGAACAGGAAATTATTCGAGCATTCTTTGAGGAAAGAAATTAACCTGGAAGACAGGGGGCTTGACGGGGTGGTAGCAGACGCGACAACTAAGCAAACTCATGTCCATCCTTATGGTGCCTTCTCCGGCTCGCTTTACTTGCCCACTGTTGGGCAGCTCCACCCTCGCCCTCTCGGGCGTCCGATCGTCCTTCGGCGAACCCCTGTTCCTTCCCAAAGTGGCTTCTGGCGCAAGCTGCGTCTTCTCCGCAATCTGCAAGGGTATCAGAGGGAAACACATTATTTGAATTACTGCCATGCCATGCCATGCCGTGTGGAATTGGAACCCATAACGTAGCGTAATTAAAAATAATAATGTCACAGAAGTGAAGTGTCAACAAACTTGTGCAGAACACGGTGAAGAAGGCCCAGCAGACTGCAATTGCTCGCGGCTTCTTGGAAAACCTACGCGTTCTTCCAAGAAAACGCACCCCTCAACTCTGTGAGTGTTAAATGAATACACTGTAGAATTATGTGCAAAAGAAAAAAAGAATACATGTTACAATTTTGTCTGAGATATGCAAACATAATGTTAAAGAAAACAGCTGTTTCCATTTCATGAATATGTAGAGATCTTGTACAAGGGTAACAAAGTTGAAGAATACAGAGTTTACAGCATGTTACATACATGTTGTCCGGAACAAGCCTTGCCAATTAATGGTTGAAAATGCTTGTGTAATATCTGTTATAACCTGGCTATAGATAATGTAATAGGAGTAAGTATCTGGTTCGTACCTGCAGATCGAGCTGATGTCTCTAAAGCTACATGTTCAACACCGGCCAAGCTTGTTACATCAGGGGTTGTTCTGGCAGGGCCAGGGTATGCTGAAATCGGATGCGGGTTATTTTGATGGGTGACAGTGATAGCAAACTGATTGGCCAGAGCGTCAGTATTTGTATCAGAATCAGCACATGTTCCGCCTTCAACAATGCTACCATT
The DNA here is from genome assembly GCF_002575655.3 of Aegilops tauschii subsp. strangulata. Classification (NCBI taxonomy): domain Eukaryota; kingdom Viridiplantae; phylum Streptophyta; class Magnoliopsida; order Poales; family Poaceae; genus Aegilops; species Aegilops tauschii. The sequence continues at coordinate 6,802,558 of NC_053037.3, read as the reverse complement.
TCCCATGTTATTGAGCACGGGAGCATAGACAGACTCTTCTATACGACGCACCTATTTGCATCAGAATGCGCATTAAGTTACTGATTGAGCAAACATTATATGCCATTTCATAAAAAGAAAAATACTTCTGAAAGAGGTCACTCAAATGTAATTCCGTATGAGTAATAAACTTGATCGGTCAAGATTTGGTAAATAAATGCTACTCGCTGGATGAATGTGGGTTACAAGACTGGTAATGCTTGTAGCAGCATATAGCATGCCATTATTTTGAACAAGGCATATGTCACATAATAAAAAATAGTGTATCACAGTGAGTTTGATTGCAGAATTTAGTACATGAGTAATTACCAGCAAGCTACCAAAGGGATGTGAAGCTACCCATTTGTTATGCTCTGTGGTGACAACGCCCAAGCGTGGAAAGCCGTTTGGCACTTCAAATGCAGCGTGTTTCACAAGATCAACGTAAATGACCTGCATTTCAAGGACAATGAATGGAAACAAAATTTATAAATAAACAAGCGACATCAGCACATTCAAGCAGTTTGTAATTTCCACAAGTGCGGCCGGAATGTATCTTACGTTCAGGATGTGCACACAGCCCTTTACAAAAACAAAGGGTGCTTCCGATTCCTTGAACTTCCTGATTCCTCTGAAGAGATAGTCAGCAACGAAGCCGCACCAGTCCATCTGCTTGAGGCTGCCGACCTGTTGAGCGGCTCCAAACAAGTACCGGTTGACAAGCTTGGTCGTGTTCGGCGCGAGATAGATCGCAAGTATCACCATCATGAAGGCCATACAGAAGGGTTCCTCCTCGGTCATGCCGCGCATTTCTTCGGCCAGTTTCTCGGCGTTCTTCCCTTTAAGACAGCGGTGCCGAGTGCGGAGAGCGTCGCCGACGTGGAGGCCCGCCACGACCTGGATGGGGCCCGAAGGGATCCCGAGGACGGACGCCACGAGCGGCCTTACCGGAACCGACACGTCGCCTTCGAACTCGAGCGCCTCGGTGTCGCAGCTGAACCTGTCGATCAGCCACAGGGTGAGGGCCCTGTCCATCTCGAAGTCTGCCATGGACAGCAGGCTCCCAAACCCAATCTTTCTCACAAAGCCTCTCTGCTCGTCGCTGAGAAGCTTCATCATCGGTGGGATGAGGTGAGGCGAGCACCTGTACGCCGTGTCTCCCTGCACACAAGGTAGTATGAGTGAGTGGATTAAACAAGCGACTGACTGAAGGGATTTACTCGAGATGTGAGCTGAGCTGAACTGAATAAAGCAGAGGGATTTACTGAACTGAACTGAGCTGAATCCAGTCCAGCCCATTTAGATGCGGGAAGAAGAAAAGGGGAGGGATTTACCTTCCGGCGGGACTTGTTGGCGGAATTGTAATGCCCACGCTTTCTGCTCCCGCTGGGATTCGCAGGCGTGGCGGGATTGGAGCGCATTGCTGCCTGCGTAGCTAGGTAGGGTTCGAGATCGAGATTGTGCGCGGCCAAACGGGGGGGAATCCAGCAGGAAAGGAGCGGATTCTCGCTACCAGTTAATGGATCCGCCGTCTGGCAGGCAGCGGCGGGCTGCGGCGCCGGCCGCCGGCGACTGGAGTGGAGTGGAGCGGCGCGGCTGGGGAAGAAAAGGGGGGAAGAAGAGCGAGGGTTCGTGGCGAAGGCAGAAATTGCCATGTCTCGAAAAAATTAATTTGGACGACGCTCTCCCTCGGCCAACCGGCGCGAGCTCCGATCGGTCAGCTTCGGCACTGCACGATTAGGCCAACAGGCCAATTACAGCCGTTGGATCTCAGCTCCTACGTGGTCCTCTTTTGCCCTAGCACATGCTGCTTCCGCTCGCAACAGTATTAGTACTCCCTCTATAAACTAATATAAAAGCGTTTAGATGATAATGTCGTTTTGGCTCTCTGCCACCATGAAGACCGGTTTTTTTTTTGAAAAATTTCAAAAAATTTGATTTCAAAAAAATCTGAAAAAGTCTGTGCAAGTAAACAAGGATGTGAGGCGTGCGTGTGCAAAATTTCAGGATGAAATACGTTGAAATGTGACCTGTACAAAAAAGACAAATTCAGGGTTTAGGAGGATCAATAGTATCATGTGTTAAAAAGTATCAGATTTGTCCTTTTTGTCCAACGTATTTCGTCCTGAAAATTTACACACTTGTGCATTATGCCTTCATCTATCTCTGGATTTTTTTTTCAGAATTTTTTGAAATTTAAATATATGAATTTTCACGAATTTTATATTTTGCATTTGGAGGCCTACACATAGCTCGGCCTCCAAAAGCAATTTCCGCGTTTAACTGTGGATACTGGAGCACATTAATTTGGGTTGCGCGCAAGTATGATGATGGACTATAAACCTAGAATTTACATATCAGATCTAATTAATCAAGCCTCTTAAAACATCCACGGACGTGTCTGGACGTGTCCACGGACAATGATCGGTTGCCAGAAACCATAATTGCTACATTCTGGGATAAGTTGTCAACGTATCTCACATCTTTCAACCTTTCAGAAGGTTCTTGAACCAGTTTTTCTGGTTTATTTTTTTTCTTTTTCCTTCTTATTTTCTTTTTCTTTTTCCTTTTCCTATTTTACCCTTTTAGTTCCTTTTTCTATTTATTTCTTATTTTTTTACAAATTTCAAAAAATGTTCAAAATATTCAAAATTTGCTTGCGTTGCCAAATATGTTAAGATTTTACAAAATTTGTTCGAAGTTTTAAACAAAATTGTTTTTTGCAAAAATTGTCCGAAGTTTTCAAAAAGTGTTTCGGTTTTCAAAGGCTTTTGGAGAATTTCCAACATTTTAATCATCAACACCCCTTTTGTTTCCTGATTGCTTTGCAGGTCTTGATCAAAAAGAAGAAGAAATGAAGATGAAGATGTAGTTTAGGACTTCTATTTCCTTTCTTTTTATTCAATATAATGATTTTGTAATTGTATTTATATAAGTAAAGCTTATTGTTTCATTATCCAGATTGTAGGATTCATAATATTACTTTGTACTAATTTACTTATTAATAAAGTTTTTATTCCTTTTTGGAGCAAACTTTTGTCATATAACTTTGTAAAAAGAATTTCATTATTAATTCTCATCCTATTCTTTATTTGTTTAATTCTACTTCAACTGTAATATGGAGTTGTACTTATGCACTTAGGTCCTTAACCTATATCCTATTTGAATTGTGAACCAAATACTAAAAAATGAGCAAAGGTCATGTCAAAATTCATACTTGAGTCAATCTGTTGTCCTTGGGACACCTCCATTTGAGTGATGTTTGCTCCCACATTTGGTGTTTTCTTCTGTATGATGAGTTTCTTCAATGTTCGGGCCCATTTCCTACAGAAACACATTATGCGTTAAGTTGTAGACGTATCGCACACCTTCGATGCTACATGGGGTAGCTCACTTTGCATTTTTTACCGGTTCTGGGAACCTTTTAGAAGGTTCCTGAACCGGGTTTTCTGGTCTACTATTTTTCCTTTTCCTCCTTCTTTCCTTTTTATTTTACTTTTCTTATTTTCCCCCTTTTTCATTTTATTTTTATTTTTTACAAACTTCAAAAAATATCAAAATTTGTTTGGTCAAACGGGAGAGTGGGGGAGCAATTGCCCCCTTAGCTAAATAGCCTGGCATTTGCTAGTTTGTAAAAATTTAATTGGACCACCCTAATACAAAATTCTGGCTACGCCACTGGTTCTCGCTAACGCCTCTGCACTCCTGTGGCCGGCTTGTGATCCATCGCCGCGATAGGAGGCGCATGAGGAGGAGGGTGAGCTGACGTCCCATGGCGGCAGCCTGGGATCGGCGGCTGCGACGGAGGCCCTGGTGGGGGCGGCACACGCGCCGGCGCAGATCATTGTATTTATTACAAATAAAAGCTATCCAACGACACAATCACACAGGTAAGTTTTTTTCTTTTTGCAAAATATGCACCCCCTGTGTCACTTTCGCCCGAGGCGACTTGGAGGCGACCGAGCCTAACCTAGCACCACCACCAGAAGACGCCACCCGTCGATGACGTGTCATCCGACGTGGCATTCAGGCTGCCCAGATTAGAAATCAAACAGTTTAAGGATTTCATATATGCGGAGTTTGTAGGCATGAGGCAAGGGGTTCGGCCTTTGGGCACAATGTGCATCCTTCGTTTCATGAGCAAAAGAACTTCACACCCCACAACATGCACGTCATTCATGAACACAATATAAAGTCGTTATCGCGTTGGTGGTTGGTGGTACACCATCTGCAACTCTGTCATGAAGTGTTGCAGTACGATTCACCGAGTGGAGACAATGTGGCCATTGAGCTTGTCAACCATGAAGATCGTAAGTTTTGCTTCTTGTTGCTCTACATGTTGGTTAATTCATTCATTCGCTCCACGTTGTATAGCCGAGACTTCGTTATGTCTCAGTCGATACTATATTCCTTTGATCTTGCATGAAGATTCGTACAAAAAATTTCTTTTCAGTTTGTTTTTCCTTTTTATACACTATATCACTTGACTGATTAAGTCTTAGTCGACTAAGACCTAGCCACACCCTTTAAAAAATAGTGGCATTTCCAAAAAGAAAAATCAGTGTCATACTCGCAATGAAAAGTCCAGGGCCACGTTCAACAATTTTTGGTGGTATTTCTTTTTAATTTTTAGTGACATTTCCAACAAAAGTTCCAGGGCCCCGACGCGTTGGATCCGGCTGCACCGCGCAGAAGCTCACTCACAGCGCAGGAGTTTGATAGGAGGGAGACGTGTGGTGTGAGGTGCCGATAAAGCAGGAGCCCTATCCACCCTCGCTCTTTCTGAGCAACAGGCCACGTATCTCTCGCCATGGCCATGGCCACGAAGCTCCAATGTCTACCATGGCTCCTGCTCATCCACTCTACCTTCTTCCTCGTCTGCCACACCACCGCCTTGACACTCGACCATGCCTCCGGCCTCCACCCAGTCGTGCTGCTGCCCGGCAGCACGTGCAGCCAGATCGAGGCCCGCCTCACGGACGCCTACGAGCCGCCGTCGCCGCTCTGCGCCGTGCACAAGGGCGACGGCCAGTGGCACCGGCTATGGAAGAACGCGGCTGCTCCCGATGCCGACGCCACGTGCTTCGCCGATCAGTTTAGTTTGGTCTACGACGATGCCGCCGGCGATTACCACAACGCGCCCGGCGTCGAAACCCGCGCCGTCTCCTTCGGCTCCACCCGCGGCTTCCTTGCCGACGACTCTGCCGAGAAGTAAGTACTGCCTCCGTCATGGTTTATTGGTCCGCTTCACATTTTATGCTAAATTTTAATCTTAGATTTAACTAAAAAATATTAATGTATGTAGAAAAAAATATAATTCAAAACTAAGTTTAAATATGAAATTCAACAATGTAATTTTTGGTTACATGCATTACTATTTTTTAGTTATTAAATCTATGCATCAAATACTAAAAGGACCAACAAATTAGGATGGAAGTAGTATCCCAAACTATGCTCTCACATACGACATCACATATTCACATCAATAAACGGCAACTTGGTTAACCTGCCAGGGAGCTGTGCATGGGGAAGTTGGTGGAGGTGTTGGAGCGAGCGGGGTACCGCGACGGCGAGACCCTCTTCGGCGCTCCCTACGACTTCCGGTACGCGCCCGCCCCGCCGGGGACGGCGAACAGGGTGGTGTCCCGGTTCCGGCAGCGGCTCCGGGAGCTGGTGGAGCGCGCGAGCAGGACAAACGGTGACAAGCCGGTCATCCTCGTCTCGCACAGCCAGGGTGGCTACTTCGCACTCGACTTCCTCAACCGGAGCCCGCTGCCGTGGCGCAGGAGGTTCGTGAAGCACTTCGTCATGGCCTCCACGGGCGCCGGCGGGTTCGTGCTGTTAATGCAGACCCTCCTCCCCTCAAGCGGCACCTCCACCTCAGCCTCGCCCGCCGACGTCCTCTCGCCGCCGCAAGTCAGGATGATCTTCCCCGGCACTTTCTCGGCACTACCGTCTCCCGTCGCTTTCGGCGACGACACGCCGCTGGTGGTCACGGCGAACCGGAGCTACGCCGCGCGTGACATGCCGGCGTTCCTCGCGGCGGCGGGGCTGCCGCCACAAGCGGTATGGCTCTACGAGACGCGGGCCCTTCCCGTGGCGCTGAGCCTCGGACCGCCGCTAGTGCCCATGACGTGCATCAACGGCGGTGGCGTGCCGACCGTGGAGAAGCTCGTCTACCGGGGGCCTGGCGGCCTCGGCGCGGCCCCGGAGGTGGTGTACGGAGACGGCGACGGCGTCGTGAACTTGGCGAGCATACTTGCGCTGGACACGGTGATGGGTGGAGACCCGAGGCAGGAGCACTACAGGTCCATCAGGATTGCCAATATGTCTCACCTTGGTGTTGTCTCGGACGCTCTCGCCCTCGAGCGTTTGCTTGGTGAGATTTTTTACGCCGCTACACCTGCCGTAGATGCGCGTGCGATGTAGCGAAAATAATTGAGCTGCGACACCCGCTTTTAGCCCAATTTTGTAATTAAAAACATCGCTGCTATCTGATGTTTTTGATCTGGTTTTCCTTGTGAACTGCATCCACTCTTCCTGCTTAACGAATTCCCTCAAAATTGTGATGCACCCCCTCTAGTTCCTGGCTTGCTGGCGTCATCGGTCGTCACGTCCCCTGCTTTGGCCCCTCGCCCCGCCGCCTCCCCAACCCAGGACGCCTTGTTGCCCTGCGCCTGTCATGTCAAGGCCCGCGTGTCTGGTGTGGCTCCCCTTCTTGGTGGTGGTTTTTCGACCTACGTTTTACTTTCGACTCCTGATTTCTGATTCGGTGGCTATGGGATTCCTCAGACCCAGGCCAGGGAGAAATCCCTGCTTGGCTTGCCGATGCTGGCAGCAGCGACGCTCACGAGTGTCGTCCACATCTTGGAAGCATTGTCATGGACTCTCCTTGAGCCCCTCTTTGAGCACCAGGGGAAACCCTAGGTTTCATTCGTCAGATCGGACGGCGGCAGGCGCCTGGCGTCATCTTGTGTGCTCGCAGCATCCCCGATGTCGGACTTGTAGATGTAGGACGTCATGTAGGTTCGGAATGCCCCTCAAGCTAGGGGGTGTGGCTGTGTTGTTTGCTTGTTCGGAGCGAGCACGCCTTGTCTCTCTTGTCTCTCTACTCTGAGCACTGTGTTCACACCTTCTTGCGTATCTCTTAAGATTATGGAGTTCAGTTTAATATGTTATGGGCAGTAGAGCTTGTACATACTTGATTTTTGAGAAAAGTATGTTTTTGGCATCACAAGTTCCCCAAAAATATAGACTTGGTCCCTCGAATTTTTTGGGTATATATTTGGTCTTTCAAGTCTCAAAACCGGATAAGTTTGGCCTAAAACTGGATTTTGAGCACGTTGACCTGGTTGACCAGGTTCGACCGATGAACAGTAAATTCAGAAAAATAGCAAACAAATAAGAAAAACTGAACTTTCGTGACAACCAACATGCTTGAGTGCGCTAGGTGCGTGTAAATTTTTGTGGTCAAATAACATCGGAGGAGCTCTAGCAAAAAACAAATTTTGGCTTTTTTTGTGAGCCAAAGCTTGTTTTTTTTTTTTGCCAGGAGCTCCTCGGATGTCGAAATACCACATAAATTTTCACACACCTAGCGCAACCCAAGCATCTTGGTTGTCACAAAATTTCAGATTTATTTTGCTATTTTTTTTTTGAATTTATTGTTCATGTGTCAAACCTGGTCAAACCCACTCAACATGCCTAAAATCTGGGTCATTTTAGAGAATTTAACCTCACCGACGCCTCCAAATAAGAACGGAGGAGATGAAGTGGGTTTTCCATCGTTAAAAAGAAACCTAGCTTTGTGGTGCACGCTACTTGCATGAAGCTCTAACCATGAACATAACCTGAAACTTTCACACAGCATATCCTCACTTGTTAGCTGCATTGGTACTGATCAGAAGTCATGTAGCTTAACAAGCCTACTAAATTCATACAGTATTTCATAGTCTCATAAACTCATACCAATAATCCATAGCTGAGCTGCACTAGTACTGAATTAAACTGTTCACCATACTACTAACTGTTATTGCATCAGAAGCATCTAACTTAAGGTGCAGATACTTGAGTCACTGCATCCTCCTCGGCGTCCTGGCCTGCGGTGTAGCGGACTTGGGAGCGCCGCCGGCAGCGGCAGGCTGGATCAGGTCAATCCGGAGGCTGAGCGTGAGCGTGTCGCCGGAGATCAGCTCATGGGGTACCGCCAAGAACATCCCCTGCCCCGGCGCCGGCGCGCCGGTGGACAGCGCGCTGCTGCTCACCGCCGAGGCCATGAGGACCAGGTTGTCCTTGTCGTCGCCCGCCGGGCGCTCCACGGAGAGCTTGCACCGGAACCGGGGCGCCGCCCCGGCCTCGCCGTCCGGCCGGACGCAGAGCAGCGACACGGCGGTGGCCGCGCCGAGCGGGCCGAGGGACACGAGGAACAGGCTGCGGTCCTCGTCCCCGACGAGCACGTGCCAGCGGTGCGCCAGGGAGAAGCCGAGGTTCCAGGCCCGCCCGTAGCGGACCGTCACGGCGGGGCGCTGGTGGCCGGCGGCGAAGTGGCCGAGGAGCATGGCGCGGGAGCCCACGAAGGCGCAGCCGGGCTCCGGGCAGGAGCAGGGCGCGCACCGGCACGCGCGCTGGTGGTCCGCGGCCTCGTGGTACACCACGTAGCGCTCGCAGCCGAACGCCCTGTAGGGGCAGGGCACCTTGACGGCGCCGACCACGGCGTCCAGCTCGCCGCAGTGGGCGCTGGCGCGGCTGCAGAGCGCGGCGTGGCCGGCGTGGCAGAAGCAGCACACCACGTGCCCGGCGGCCTCGCACTGCGACCACAAACGCAACAACCACCCCCAAATCATCCATCAGCTTCCTCCCAAATTTCTTTCTTGTGCTTGCAAAGAAATCCTTCCTCTCAAAAAGAGGAGATGGAAAGAGGGTTTTCTGGTTCTTGCTGAAAAAAATTCAACTCCCATAATTCTGCTTGCAAGAGGATAGGGAAAACATGACGAATTTCTTCCAGATAAATACACTAAGAAATCCTCTCACGGCCGCATCAAATCAAAAAGTGAGATGGGACGAGGGTTGTTTGGTTCTTCCAAACAAATTCGTGATCCTGGCAAACAAACAGAATCATTGGATGACTCTCTGGTAAGAGAAGAGGAGAGGAGGGGAGAAATCACCTTGAAGACGGGGGGCTTGAGGGGGAGGAGGCAGGCCTGGCAGTGGAGCAGCGCCACGTCCATCCTCACGTCGATCTGCGCCGGCGCCATGGCTTCCCCCGCCGCCGCCGCAGCACCTCCGTCCTGCTCCTGCTCCTGGCTCCTGCTCCTGCATCATCATCACCTCGCCTTCCTCGCACTCCGGCTTCACCTCCTCCTGCTCACTCGTCACGCTCTTGCCGCAGCTCTCCGCACACTCCATTGTTATTATTTCATTTCTGGGTGCAGCGTGTGTGTTAGATGACGATGAAATAAAAATGGAAAGAAAGGGAGGGAAACTGGAGGGGCCATGGCTGCCACTGCGACCCAGCAGAGCATACCCCAAAACGGAAAGAAACAGGACAATAATTTGAGGCCGTGCACGCAGCCTTGGGTGTTTCCCTTTTCTTTTGACTGTTGAAAGAGCTGAGCGTTATTAGAAGAAGCCAACCCGGATGAGGAACTAGAAATTCGCTCTCGACGGGATCATCTCTAGCCGCTGGGTGCACCATTGTTCTACACATGATCATGGTGGTTGCATGAACCACCAGAATGTGAGGTGAACCATCAGATTATAACGTGAAATATGCGGTAAGCAATCCAAACTAATCTAATAAAAAATAGATGAATAAAACTCATTATGCACCCTCGCAACAATATATATTTACATTGATAAATAAAGTTTTACGCCATGAAACACACGATGAAAAAAAGAGAGCATCCTGATCCGGAAATACCAGATTGACAATCTAACGTCCTCCATCGCCCCTACCCACCATGCCTCCGCCCGCGGCCAGTAGTGGCGCTTCGGCTGGGCCCGCACCTTCGCCCGACATTCAGGACTCACGGCTGAGCCTGAGCATATGCTCCTGCTCCTCAAAAATGATTTCACAAATGTTCAAGTAATTATAGAAAAACTAGATTTGTTCATTGTCACACCCAAATGATACCTGTAAATTTCTAGTGGAAAAGCTTAACCATTTCGATCTGTGCAAAAAATCAAATCAGATGTTACACTAAGTTTTGGTTTTTCACCGACAAAGCACTGCTATTCCGTTCCACATGGAAATTCTCAAGCACCCTTGTTAGACTACTTTACTATTATCATAAAATTTACTATTCATCCGAAAGCATATGCTCCCCACAGCCAAAACGGCCCTCCACTAAACTCTTTTATCACGGGGACAGCTGCTCCATTATTTATTCAACTGATGATACCACTCCTGAGACTACTAGGGAGTAGCTTAGACTAGTGTCATGCATATGACAATAGCCTATATTATTATCTTGTGGTGCAAAGTATCGGCCATTGAGGTGCGGAGGACCTCGGCCTCTGCCGACGGGAGGGACCCCGCTCTCATTCTTGTGAGGTTTAACATCTTGGTTGAGGTTGTGAAGCGGCGGCGAACAGGGACGAAGCTAGGAAAAAAGTTTAATGGGGTCATGTCTATGGCAGTGGGGTCATCCTTAATAAATAGATAGTGCTTAGTACTAAATTAATGAAGCATTTTCTAATTTCATTGGGGTCAATTGACCCCAATGCCTACAAGGGAGCTTTGTCCCTGGCGGCGATGTACCTCTGTAAGAATAACATCTCTCACGTTCGACCTTGTTTCGATGGTGCGTCTAGCGATGTTGGAGGGCGTGTAGAGGTGTGTTTTCATCGGATCTCGAGGGATTTAGTCAGTGCTAGTCTTCGGTGGATCTGTTTGGATCCAATACTTGGTCATGTGTTTACATGTTTGATTCTTCCAAGATATACACGGGACTACTAGGAATTATCTTAGACTGATGATACGACTCTCGAGACTACTAGGGATTAGCGTAGACTAGTGTCATGCATATGACAATAGCCTATATTACTATATCCAAGTCAGGGATATGACTCGAGTGTTGTGGACATGGGAGTCGCTCGAGCTCAAATGGCATCCCTCGAGCACATCTGTTGTGTGGGCTGGAGCCATCGATCGGAGGGTGGTGCCATGAAAATCGTACACCGAAGTATCCGTTCTGTATGCACACTAGTTCCGTACCAGATATACACCGGAGCCGGAGGCATGCATGAGCGGATATTTGATATTCCCACGATCTTCATTCGTCTACAGCCACTAATTCACTTACATGCGTGTGTTTCGACCATCTTCTGGCCGAGCATGCGTACGTGCGCGCATCTTAATTTTGCTAGCCACGGGCTGTACGCCTACGTAGCCGCTGCTGCATGCAGCACCGGACCCGGACAAGGGGCTCAGTGGCTCACGCTGCATGCACCCCCCCCCCCCCCCCCCCCCCCCCCCCTCTCTCTTTCGGCCTTGTGACGCCGTCTCTGGGCTCATCTCCTGAGTTTGAGATTGTACAAGTTTCAGGTTGGAAACCTTCAATAAGTTTTCAGAAAGTTCATTCTTCAAATTTCGAAAGTTGCTAAAAAGGGGGGAAATCAAATCAACGCATTGAATTCCCACGAATGGAAGGTTCACCCGCCGGTTAGCACACACTTAAAATTAAATTTGGCGATCGTTGATGTGCAATGCGAAAGTTTTATTATTTGAAGTTTACCCCCCCCCCCCCCCCCCCCACCTCCCCCCCAACCACAAAAGGTTGGATGTTACAGGTTTCTCAACTAAAAGGGAGATTACGAAAAAAAAACAGGTTCAAATTGTTGAGACGATTTCAGCTCGAAGAATACAAGCTTTCCACCAATTTCAAGGGTCACTAGCCAACATTTTAAAGCAAAGAGAAAACCAAGAACCAAGCCCACCCTTGCCTATTTCGGGACGGCTACACAACATCGAGCATCGTGAATATGTGCAGAGGGAACGGGGGGGGCACGTGGCACGCTATAAATTAGCCCACCTTAGCGAGCACCTTGCAAATACAAACTTTAAATTATCTATATTTCAAAATTATAATTTCATCTGGTTAGCACGAAAGGGAAAGTTTCAAAAATTGCGAAAAAATGCAATAGGAGTTTCATTTTTGCTGATAATATTCTGCTTGGAAACTTAAAATACATTGAAGTAATTAAAATGGGCAAATTGTCATGTTGGGTACATCATCAACGAAAAACTACTAGTTGAATGTTCTGAAGCGTGCCTTGCCACCACATGATCCATTTCCTACCATTTCACCGTTGGGTTTTATATATCCATGTGGTGTTGATAGGATTAGCGTGTTGTGCATATCAACATGTTTTTATCTAGAATCTATATATGACACAATGTGTAATATCAGACCGACTGAATCACAAGTAATGACTCACTCGCAAAGGGTCATTAACTTTCCACTAAAGTTGGGAAGGGGATTGAAATTGAAAAAAAAAACATAAAGTGTCGTGGTAGGACAAAAATCGACATCGACAATAGAATTTTGAATTATACATGAGGTCGCTCCACGGCGAGTAATTACTTGCCAATCGAATCAAGAGTAACGGCTCGAGCGCCAAAGAGCCATTAACTTTCCTCTAAAGTTGGAAAGGGGGTTGAAATTGAATTCGCTCCGCGTTTGTCTTATTACAAACCCGAACGGAGGGGGTAGCAACACGTGGGCTGTCCCGCGTTTCGTCCAGCTAAGCAATCGATGAGTAGCTAAACCTAGGTGGTATCACAGCCCCCCTTCCGTTAGAGAACCTGTTTCTTGCCGTTTGTTTGATCGGACATCGAATGCTCAACAGTCACATCTCAATCGGCGCCTTATATATTTTTGGGAAGGAGGGAGTACTGTGCAAGTATAAGTATAGCACGACGCAATCTCTCGTAGCGGAAGCCGTTTCACTGTACTCCACTCCGTGCAAACCGGTGGGATCTTGTTGGGGGCGTGTGCTCGGTCGCAGGGGGGAGGTTAGTTGGATCGAGGGAGACATGGCCGGGCAGGACAAGAGGTGTTTGCCGTCGATGCCGGCGTGCAACGGCGAGCACGGCGGCAAGAAGGCGCGGCACCAGGCCCTGGTGCCCGTGGTGAAGCAGGAGCCGCGGCAGGAGGAGGAGGAGGAGGAGGAGGAGGAGTGGGAGGAGGGGGAGCTGACGTCCCATGGCGGCAGCTCGGGATCGGCGGCTGCGTCGGAGGCCCTGGTGGGGGCGGCGCCCGCGCCCGCGCCGCCGCAGATCGACGTGAGGATGGACATGGCGCTGCTCCACTGCCATGCCTGCTTCCTCCCCCTCAAGCCCCGCGTGTTCAAGGTACGGCATGGATTTCTTTCCAGATTAGTTGTACAAGGCATGAGCAATCTTGGCATTTTTCCCGACGATCTTGCCGTTGCCGATCGCAGTGCGAGGCCGGGCACGTGGTGTGCGGCTACTGCCGCGGCGCGCACGGCGAGGCCTGCGGCCGCGCCGACACGCACTGCCCCGAGCTGGACGCCGTCGTGGGCGCCACCAAGGTGCCGTGCGCGTACCGGGACTTCGGCTGCGACCGGTTCCTCGTGTACCACGGCGCCGCGGAGCACAAGCGCGTGTGCCCGTGGATGCCCTGCTCCTGCCCGCAGCCCGGCTGCGCCTTCCTCGGCCCCCCGGCGGCGCTACTGGACCACTGCTCCGCCGAGCACTCCCGGCCCATCATCCAGGTGCGCTACGGCCGGCCGTGGACCCTCAGCCTGCCGCTGGCGCAGCGCTGGCACGTGGTGGTCGGGCAGGAGGACCGGAGCGTCTTCCTCGTCTCCCTGGCCGACCTGGGCGTGGCGGCCACCGCGGTGTCGCTGCTCTGCGTTAGGCCCGACGGCGCCGCGGCGCTGCCCTCGGCGCCCCACTTCTGGTGCAAGCTCTCGGTGGAGCACCCGCGCGGCGACAAGGACGAGATGGTCATGATGGCGTCCGCCGTGGGCAGCAGCCCCCTGTCCGCCGGCCCGCCGGTGCCGGGGCAGGGGATGTTCTTGGCGGTGCCGCACGAGCTGATGTCCGGCGACGTGCTCGCCATCAGCGTCCGCATTGATCAGCTCCAGCCTCCTCCTCCTCCTGCTTCCACTGCTGTCGCGGCCAGGGCACCAGCGCCACCACCACCACCCCATGCTAATGCTAGGACAACAACCAGGAGGCTCCAGTGACAACTCTGCTCTTCTTCTTGATGATGTTGTGTATGTTTTGGCTTTAAATGGCCTGTTATCAGTATGCGTTTGTGTAGGCCGCTAGGGCATGTTTGGCCTGTGTCCAAAACCAATCATGTCAAATTTTCAAATTCAGAACCAGAAAAGTTATTACACTACTACTCCATATTTGGATGGTTGCAAAACATTATTTGTATGCACATGCCAACTTGCCCTCCATATTTCATTTTGCTAGTCAAAATTGGCCAATCATGGGCAAGCAAACACATCAAGCAAAGTACCAATCCCCTCCTTTTATTTCTCAACTTGTTGCTAAGGATTGTAATTCCGTGAACTTGGAATAAAACACCCTATTTCCATCGCAAACAAATAAAAATCATGGGCAATGAGTATTTGGTAGGTGCTGTTTGCACTGGGTGGTTTGATAAGTTGTCAGATAGCCACTTGATAGCCGGACTGTGACTGAGAACTGGAGAACTCATGGGAGATATGCTTAATCTTGGATACCTTCTGGGGGACTTGAGCTTCAGACGTCGCCTTATCTCCGACGTTTAGGTCACTCGTAGGGTAAAAATGGATGACCCACCGGTGGATACACAATGTGATATGCCAACCAGATGAGCAGACTCAAATACGTAGTAAGTAGGAGTCAACATTTTTGCGCATGTATGTAAGCATATCATCTTGCGATGGCGAAATAAGATTCATATGTAGACTCCCACCTGTTTGATTCAAGCGAGATGAGTTCTTTACAAAGTCTGTATGCACAACATCATCATATGAATTTGTAAACCAGAAAAGTTATCAAAATTTTCATATGAATATGCATATCATTTGGCCAATCCGGTGATGGCACGTTTGGTCTCAAAATTTGCAGTAAACATTTGATTCAAGCGACACAAGTTATTTACAAAGTTTCGACCAAATGTACAACTATGTACAGTTTCCATGTAAAGAAAGCGGACGAGGCGTTTTTGCTCCCCGGCTGAGATGAGCCCGGGAGTGAACTGTAAATTCATTAAAAAAATAAAAAAAATCCGCATGTTTTTGTGATGAAAGATGCTTGACTGCATAATGTTCGTGCCAAATATCAGAGCATTTGGAAATATGAGTAGCTCTCAGCAAAAAAGACAAATTTCGGGTCTGTGAAAAATTGACTGTTTTGAGCTGATTTTTTTTCCGCTCAGAGCTACTTAGATGTTCGAATGCACTGAAACTTGGCACGGACATTACGCACTCAAGCATCTTTCACTTAAAAAAAAGAAAATTGTTGAACTTCGCTAGTATTTATTTTGATTGTACTGTTCATACGGTGTAGATGAGCTCGGGCTCTGAATTGTATGTTTTTTTTATACTATAAAACTTTGTACTGTAAAAAAGCTCGTTTTCAATGGTATGGTTGATGCTAAAAATTCACACGGGTTACTTTTATATGCATGTAATCACGTATGAATTCGATCGCCCACTCTCTGATCTTTTCTTTTTAGCGTTCATGTTTCCAGACCGTACATCCTAGTCACACAACTTAGATGAGACATCATTAAAAATTATATAGATGTGATTTAGCAATCATGTACAAAACATTTGCGCGAATTTAGAAGGTGTTCACCAAAACTAAAATTTAGTTTCCAAATTATATAAAAATATTCAAAAAATCATATTCATGAAAAAAAAAAAAAGGAAAAAGGAAAGAAAAACCCCAAAGTTGTGAGGCGGGTCGATATTTGAAGGAGGCCTCGCATGGGAGGCATTAGAAAAATCCTATTCCGCAACCCGCGTGTGCACCCCTCCCCTGCGCGCCCTTCTGAGCCGGCCCATGTGGGGGCGAGGTGACCCTATTTGTTTTTCGAGATTTCGGAAAAAGTTCCGACTTCCAAAAAACATCACGGATTCAGAAAAATGTTCACCGAATTTAAAAAATATTTCTTGAATTCAAAATGTTCACGATTTTAAAGAATGATTTTTTCAATTCTAATGTTTTTTTTATTTTGATGAACATTTTCTGAACTTCGTCTATGTTGTCTCAACATAGCCAGTCCCAAGCGCCGGTAATGGAGGAATGTTGTGATAGGCTTGGCGAGCCAACATCAAAACTTAGCCACTCTTATGAAGATGAAACACGAAAGATTAATGTTGGAGCGTAACCTTCTCAGCATCAGCGAACTAACCACAGACAGGAGTGTGTTGAAGCTTTCTGTCCATATGGCAGAACCATGAGTTTGTTGCGAGATCTTATGGATTTCACCTCTAGCCTACCCCAACTTGTTTGGGACTAAAGGCTTTGTTGTTGTTGATGAACAATTTTTATGAGCATTTTTAAATGACGACCGATATTTTTTGTATTTGATAAATAAATTTTGAATTGGATGAACATTTTTAGAACTTGGAAACAAAATTTATATTCGAGATTTTTTTAAATGGGT
Source organism: Aegilops tauschii subsp. strangulata (assembly GCF_002575655.3). NCBI lineage: Eukaryota > Viridiplantae > Streptophyta > Magnoliopsida > Poales > Poaceae > Aegilops > Aegilops tauschii. The sequence goes on along the minus strand of NC_053037.3, from coordinate 6,785,903 downwards.
CAATAAATTTTAAATTTGATGAACATTTTTTGAAATTGAAAGAGCAAATTTTAAATTTGATGAACAAAATTTTAATTTATTAACATTTTTAAATCCGATTCCAAAATTGAATTCGATGAACAAAAAACATTCACGAATTTTAAAAGAATATTCACAAAAAAGTGAAAAGGTAAAGAAGAAAAAGGAGAAAAGAAAAGAAAAAAATCCAGAAAAAAAACTAGGTTCAGGGAAGGTTCTCAAACCTTCCCAAAACCGGTGCTTCTAAATCCTGAAATATGGGCTGCCCCACCGTGTGAACGATCTGGAGAGGGGGGTACGCGGGAAAATATCTGGTGCACCGGAGCTTGTGGTGCTACCAGTACACCGAACTCACATTGTGCTTTTAAAATGTTCAAAAAAATCTAAAAAAATCAGCACACTCACACGACATCAATGCAAGTTGTCACAAAATTTCAAGTCAAAATTCGAAACATAACTCAGAAAACAAATATGACAATTCAACACTAAATAGTACATAACATAACTTGGGCTTTTGATTTGGCCAATTATCACACTGATGTCAGATTTGTCATTTTTGTATCTCAAAAAATATTTCATATTTTTGTACGAAAATTTATGACATCATACATTGATGTTGCGTTGACGTGCTAGATTTTTTTTTAGATTTAAAAAATATTCTATGGCATCCGGTGCACCGGTAGCACCACAAGTGCAGGTGCACTGGATACATTCCCGAGGGTACCTGCTAGATGGCTCCACAGACACACACGTCGCGATGAGCATTGCGCGAATACCCAAAAAAACTGACCAGACGGTTTTGAGCTTAGTTGTGAGATAACTAAATTTCATCTAGATGTGTTTTAGCAATTATGTTTAAAACATCTTAAAAAATACACATGCAATACAAAGGTGTAATTTCCCTTCCAAGTCATGCCTTGTCATTCCGTCAGGGCAAGGGACGCACGCCACAATCTTACACATACCAGTGACCACTGTCAATCAATCAATGAAGCAGGCATTAACTCAGCCGCTTAGTTTACAGCGCTCATTTTCCCCAGGCGCTCTTCTTCTCTTCCACTGTTCCACAACTGGTGTGATTTGGGCAGGAAAGAAGGTTAGGATCTCAAACCAAAAGATTATCTTCTTCTTCTTCTTCAATCTTCAGTGTGTATCCTCCTCCATCCTGCGGTTGCGTCTGTGTCAGTGGTTGATGAGGATGCGGCAGGTTGCTGCTTGCTCTTCCTCTGATGGACGGGCACGGGACAGGGGTTCGCCGGCGACGGTGGACAAACTAGCTATGCACGAAGCAACCGGAGGCGGAGCAAGTGGCGGCTCGGTCGTCGTGCCGGCGGCAGGCACCTGGCCAGCCGTAAAGATGGACATGCGCGTGGTCCAGTGCCCCCTCTGCACCCTCCCCCTCAAGCCGCCCGTCTTGCAGGTTCCCTTCTTTTCTTCTCGGCAGTCGGCACTCGGTCGATCTTCCGCCCGTTCCATCCCACCCGTACAAATTTCTCCGGTCTGTGCAGTGCAAGGGCGGGCACGTGGCCTGCGGCGGCTGCCTGGCCGAGCCGTGCCGGAGGTGCGAGCACGGCGGCGGCTTCGATGTCCGCAGCACGGCGATGGACGCCGTCGTCTCCGCGGCCAGGGTCCAGTGCCCCCACGACGGCTGCCTGACCTACGTCGCGTACCACGAGCTCGGCGACCACCGGAGCGCGTGCGGGCACGCGCCCTGCTCCTGCCCGGAGCTCGGCTGCAGCTTCGCCGCCCCGCCGCGGGTGCTCCTCGTCCATCTCTTCGTCCGGCACTCAATGCCGGCGCACAAATTCCAGTACGGCGAGGACTTCCGGCTCCTGGTGCCGGCGTCGGAGCCGTCACGGCGGCTGCTCATCGGCGGAGACGACGGGCGCGCGTTCCTCCTCTCCGCGGGCGCGCTCGGCGCGGCCACCGCGGTGTCGGTCGTGTGCGTCCGTGCCAGCGCCGTCCTGCGGCCGCAGTACTTGTGCAAGATGTGGTCGATCATGCCGCCCAGCCAGGACCTCGTCGTGGTGAAAACCAAGGTGACGAGCAGCACATCGCCCGGCGCGGTGGCCGCCGCGTCCTTCTTGACGGTGCCGCCGAGGTATTATCGGGTTGGGGCTGCTGGGGTTTCCAACTCCAAGCTAGTGCCTCTCAATGTCCGCATTGACAAGATTTAACGCTCTTCGCTCGATCCAAATCCAAATCTAATGATGGAAGATGTAGGTTTAGTGTTCGAACAAATGACTAGTATTTTGGTGATCAAAAGTAGTAGTAGTATATTTTGGTGATCGGAACTACTCTACACACGACAGTTTAGAGACGATTTTTATTTGTAGCATAATGCGATCTAATGGATGCTAGATGACCTAAAAATGCTGTGTGGCAGTTTATGAAGGCAAATGTCGCTCAGTTAAAAAATGCATTATCAACTATCTGATAATGTTGTGTTGTTATTTGTTATCCCAAAAAGGAGAAATCATGAAGTCTTACTAAAAAATATTATGTTTAGTATGCATTTCCATCGAGTCTTTTCATGTTTACCTCTACAATCAAAGGTACATTTTAATAGCGAGCGCGGGTGGTTGGGGCACAGGGATCAGGTGACATGCACGTTTTGCATGTCACCGTGTGCCTTGCGGCCGGAATTCAAATCTAAACATTGCGAGAAAATCTGGAAAAAATTATGCATGTTCACAGCACATATTAAGATAACCCCTAAAAAATTCAGATCAAAATTCGAAACATACATCGAAAAACAAAAAAGGGCGGCGCGATGGGGCTCTGTTGGAGCTTGCGTGATGGGCGCCGGTTTGATCAGAACCGTCCGGATTTGACCACTTGTGGCCAAAGGGCGGCGCGGGATGGTGACAAGGACCCTCCGGGTGTGGGTTTTGTGATGGCGTGGTGGTAGCCCATGGTGGTGCTCCGGTTCGGTTTGCATCCGCAGGGCATGATCGAGCGTTAGTCTGTTGGTGAGCAGTTCATGTGGTGGTCTCCACTCAATTATGAAGTTGTGTTTGTACTGGAGGCACTGAAGGGTTGGACTTTTCCCAATTCTATCCACCATTGAGGGATGATCTGTCGTCAAGGGGGTGTGGGGCACGACGTCATCCTTGCCTCCCGTCTAGTGGCGGCGTGCCACCGGTGAGCTCGCCTTTTCCCGGGTGGGGCAAGGTTGGGCGGTGCAGGCTAGCTCTGGCCAGGCGCTGTTCAAGGGTGTGGAAGGATGTGCCTTCCCGCCCGTCTCTTCTGCCGTCTTGGTTACGAGCCTGGGCGGGGATGGAGTTGGTGCCATGGTTGTCGGGGTGGCGACCTTGGTGCTGGGAGCCCTGTTGCTAGGGGCGGAGCATGCAGCTTAGCCGTTGTTTGGTGACTAGGTCGTGTGGGCGGCATGGTAGCCAGCGTGTGATGTTCGGTGGCGGTGGTGCGGTAGACCATAGATCAATTCGGTGACGGTGAGTGCCGTCCGGAATGAAAAAACTGTCCTGACTTGTCGGCCAGTGGGGCGGTGTCCTCGCGTCGTCCCCTTCTTCTATGCGTCGTCGTGGGTACTCACTGTTCGTTGTGGTCCTCCGAGAAAACCCTGGTCTTCGGATTGGGAGGTGGTGGCGCTTCGTTGTCGTTCCCTTCTTGAGGGCGCCACCTTGGAGCCCATGGTTCGTCATGCAAGGCTTCGTCTCATTGTGATGTCATGTCGATGGTTGTGTGCCCCGACACTCCATAGTGATGCATATTGTTCACCTGTTTGTTGGCTTGGAGTTGTATGGGGTAGTGTGGCTGTTTCAGCGTATTTGTATCATGTCTCGGGTGTGTGTTGTGTCGGTGTGTTTGTATTGGTAACTTGATGATAGTTGCTTCATATATAAAGCGGGGAAATCTTTTTCCGTTAATAGAGGCTACATTTTGATCCAACAACCCAAATTTTGGAATACAAGATATTTATCGCACTTGAACAAAGTTTTGGACGCTCTTTTATGATTTCATGAGTGTACACAACTTATAATTTCACACGATTCTGATCATCTACTCCAACCATTTTATTTTTTCAGTGCAGTTGTTGTACAATCGAGACATTTTTGCATACTTGTGGGTTTTGAAACGGTCTTCCTTTATTTTGTTTTATAAATTAACTTCCATTATGTGTTTGCATTTTTACTGTATTACCATAGCATGCTTTTTATTATCGTGTTGTTTATTTGTGCTTTGAACTGGGCTGTAAATTCACAGATTTGCTCTGTTCGCCGAATCTCTTTCCCCAACTGCTCCAATGCCTTTACTGCCCAAGGGCCAGGCAAGCACGCCACGCCACATTTATTGCGCTTCATTTTGCTGTTTCCCAGTGCAGCTTGGTGTCATCGTGTCGTGGACAACCGGTGGACAGGGAGACATCCGACTGACCGAAGTGATACGGGAGTTTTTCTAGGTTTGATGGTACGGTGAACTTTGATCATATTGCTATAGGCAGTGAAGCTAAACTAATGCTTTGGCTAACGAAACTTAACTTATTACTCCTACGTGATCTAAGGTTGTGAAACATAGCAATCATATTTTATGTACTGAAAGTAGCCGTCGGCATCATTATCCTGGCCGTCCAAGCAAGTTTGTCTATAGTTCAGCTGGTTCTACCGTAGTCAACGCAGCGTCAAAGTCGTACACAGTCCCCCATGAGAGGCTATGGCTGCGCCGTGCAGCTATGGCAGGTGGCAGGCACGCCTTGCGACGCACGCCCTTGCATTGAAGGTCTAGAAGTAATTGCAAAAGAAGAAAGAAAAATCTGTTAGTAACAAGGTAAATTTGTGGTTGACTGTTCAGCCCAAAGATGCAGCCAAATTTAAGATCCGGGCAAAAGTTAGTACTACCTCCGGTGAATAAGTCATTCGCGTAGTTTCAGGTCATCGATTTAAGCAATTAAATATGTGTTATGTGTCATGAAAAGTGGTGAAAATGATAAAACTGGCACTTATCTGAAACTTCAACACAAAATGGCCCAAATCTAAAAACAATTCACGAAATGACCCATTTTGCATGATGCCCGGGGCTAGGGCATCATACTCGCCATGCTTCATGTTGCTACCATGGCGCCCTAGCCCGGGCCGTCATGCTCTCTACCATGGCGCCCTAACCCCGGGCGTCATGGAAAAGAGGGTCATTTCATGAAATATTTTCAGATTTGGGTCATTTTGTGTTGAAGTTTCAGATAAGGGCCAGATTTGTTCATTTTCACTGAAAAGTATATCACTAGATTTATACACGGATGTAGTTTCTAAACATATATTTTTTGTCACATACAATACATATTTAGATACTCCCTCCATTTTTATATACAAGCCCACAAACTCAAATTACAGATACCAATGTAAAATTTAATGCCTGCTTTGCAAGTCAGCTTTTCTTTTCGTTTACTGGGATCATTAATACCCCACATGCATGCAAGACATCTGAGTGGAGAAAGCAGTTGATTGTCATTATGACTACATGCATGCAACTATTAAACAGATTGCTTACGAGAAATATCATTAATTTTGCCTTGATTACTGTTAGTGGCCTTGTATAGATGCAAAACGTATATTCCATAGTGGCCTTGTATATAAAAATGGAGGGAGTAGTTAAATCGTCGACCTAGAACTACGCGAATTGATTGGGGGAGTGGATGTACAAACCCAACACCTAGGTTCAAATCCTCACGGAGGCAAATTGAGGTTCCTATTTATTCGTGAGGACCGGGCTTTCCTAGTACTCATGTATTTATTGAGGACTAGGCTCAGTGCGTAACCGAGATTAAAAATCCTAATACTCATACATAAAAGGCCGTACGCATCCCTAGTTGGTGCAGAGGCCGAGGAAGTGAAATTCTCCCCAAATTTTAAGCTCCGCCATTCGCCTAAGGCGTTGAACTTGGGTCTCAACCCTAGCCACCCCTCCCCCCCTCTTCCCTTCCTCGCCGCCGCCTGAGGCAGTCGCCGGGCAAGCCCGGGGCGCCAAGGATGGCGGCGGCGGGGCTTCGGTTGCCCTGCCTCTGCGTGGGGAACTCTGGATCTGGAGCGGTGGCTCCATTGGCAAGGCACGGCCGGCTGGCAGCCGTGCGTGCGATGGATCTGGCATCCCGGTCGTGCGGGCGGTGGGATCCGGTGGTCGTTGGCGGCCGACGGCGGCTTCTGCGGCGGTCGGTGCACGTGATCTGGCGCCTCCCCTCGTCCCATGTTCGGCGTGCGGGTCAGCCTGGTCGGGCCGTGCTTCCTCTTGGTCACCGGTTCTGTACAGGAGGTGCTGCTGGTGATGGGGATCTAGTTCGGGCGAAATCCCTGGCCGGCCATGACTGGTCGCGCCGACGGCGACGCCTGAGGGCGCTGTTCCCCTCCTTGGAGGCGTCGGTATGGACTGATATCCTCACTTCCCCTTCCCCTAGGTCTCCCGAGCGAAAGCCCTAACTTTGTTGGGCGGCGGCGGCGCTCACGGCGCCGTTCCCTTCTTGAAGGCGCCGCTTTGGGAACCTTGGAGTTGGGTGGCGCTTGTGGGTGGTGGGCGACGGCGGTGGTGCGGCCCTATCCTAGCATGGATTTACGTCCGTTGCTTGGAGATGGACTCGCATAGGTAGAGGTCGTCGGCTGGCGTTGTGGTGGCGTCAATGACGAAGGACCTGCCAAGGCTCGCGTAGGTGGAGGTTGTCGTTTGGCGTCGTGGTGACGTCGATGGCGGAGGACCTGCCAAGGTTGTCACCTCAATCTGCTCTGAAGATGGACAAGTGGAAGATGGCGGCGACAGCACATGTGACTGCGTCGGGCCGGTTTGAGCCCCGGACCCGGCAGATGGCTCGATCGGGGCCTCCGGCTTTAGATGTTAGGCTTAGGTTAGAGGTCTGGGTATGTGGCCCAGCTTGCACCCCTTCATCATTTGGATAGGAGTAGCGGCAAATGTTTTCAAGATGGCGGATTCAGGCATTTTGTTGTTCTACTTTGTAAAGTCCTCGAGAATAATCAATAAAATAGCCACACACATCTCCCGGATGCAGAGGCCGGGGGTCATCCTTCTTTTCAAAAAAAAAGAACCACACGAATGACTTATTCACCGAGACGGAGATAGTACTACTAATATATTTTAACTTTGGGCAACCACGAGATACAATCTTTCTGACGTGTCTGTTTACTTTTTGATGTAAAAACAAACAGAGAAGTTTTAGAAACACGCTAAGTAAGGACAAAATGCAATTACACAAAAACTGTTTCAACGATGAATTCTTTTACCCCGAAATAGAACGTCTGATTTTTTCTGTAGTACGCTAAGAGCATCTACAGCCGGACTCCTCATATCCGTCTCAAATGCCCAGTCAGACTACTCGATCACTTACAAGTAAAAAAGGAACCCAACCTGCGCTTCGAACCGGCCTTAAACGACCGGGCTGTACAACACCCCTCATAACCAGTCCAAATAAATGACGGATATGGAAAGGCGTCCGCCACGTCGGACCAGACAGCCCGAGGCCACCACAAATTGCACCAAATCACCCAACCTAGTTGATTCCATTTGCTCCTTTCCTCTCTTCTTCTTACTCCGCGCCGACCATCTCCTAGCTCCGTCGCCACGGTTGCTCCACCGCCATTCTGAGCTCTTAGCGCCGCTAGCCCTGCTACAACGGTTCTCCCATCCGTTCTCTCCATCGCGGACATCGTCACCGGTCCTGAAGTGACCGCGGTATGTCCAGCAACTCTCGACCTCACCTTGTGTACGTGTTCAACACACTGCCCGACCAGTTTTTTGTGATTTATTCATAGGCAAACCGATGGGATCGGATGGTTCGTCGGACAAAGAGCTTAATGAAATGATTCAAAATGAGTTTTTTGATTCGCTGAATACAGACGAAGAAGCCGAGATGATGATGCCCATGAGCATCCAACAGGAAAAGGACTGGGAGGTGGAGCACATTCTCAACTTTAAGAGCTCGATCAAAAGGAGAAATGTTCTGGACCGGGACATGTCCATGACCACCGCGGAGACGTTCGCGACGATTGCGTCGCCTCGACGGGGGAGCTCGCTATGATCGAGGAGGAGTGGTCACCGAGCGACAACACTATCGCGTCCCGACAAGGGTAAGGTCAGGGCTCCCCAACTATGTTGGGCATTGGCCAAGGCGGGCCCTGTGCACGACACAAGAAGTAGTTGTGCGGCTCCTCCGCGAGCACCAGGTGGCGGCATGGTAGGCCTGTTGCGCCCCCGCTCCTTTCCCCTGCTACAAGGATCACTCCGTCGACGACGAGACGGACGACGCTGGAGGTGCTGTCGGCTAGTCTGATCAGGCATACGAGGTCACCGCCCGCTACAAATTAGTTTATTTTTTATGTTTTATTTCAACGGAAGAAATACCATTTAGTTTATGTAAATTATATCAAATTATGTCCGTTTGCATGAATTCCGTGGTGTTTGCTGTCATTTTTTTTAATTGCAGATGAAGGTTCGAGACAAGTGTTGAATGATCGGCTCCATATCAGTGGCCGCAGACGCGTCCACTGATAAATACTAGTACGTCCATCTTAGGAGCTGGAGTTGCATAAGTATTTTTGATGATCCAGCTGGTTCTATTCTTGGCAAGGTGTTAAAGATTTCAGTTCTACTGATAGCTTGCCTGACCTGGCTCTCATCAGCTAGTACTAGTAGTACCAGTGTACCTCCATAGTTGCACAGTCCAGCGTATAGCCAGTTCCTTACTTGGCAACTTTAAGAGCCGAGCAGAGAGGTTGAGCATGCAGGCTGCTAGTGGTAGTTCGTCGGAAAGGGTCAGGGGCTCGCCGTCGGCCATGGAGACGGGCGGCGACCAGAGCGCCAAGAAGCAGAGGCTGGAGCTGGTGCTGGCCAGCCTGGCCCCGGTGAAGCAAGAGATGGTCGTGGTCGTGCACGATGCCGGCGAGATGGTGCCCGCGGTACAGGCCCCGACCAAGGAGGTCCATCTGGACCTCACGGTGCTCGACTGCCACTTCTGCTTCCGCCCCTTGAAGCCGCCCGTCCACCAGGTTCCACCATATCCCGTCCCGGTCGATTCCCCTATTTGTTCCGTTCACTTGACCGAGGAATGCGCCGGTTTCTTGATGCGGTGTTGTTTGATTAATCTGTGCAGTGCAATGGCGGGCACCTGGCCTGTGGCGACTGCCGCGGCGAGCGCCCCGGTAACGAGCGGCAGTGTGAAAAGTGCGAGCACGGCGGCGGCTTCGACGTCCATAACACGGCGATGGACGCCGTGGTCTCCGCGGCCAGGGTAGGGTGCGCGCACACCTGCTGCGGGCTCTTCATCACCTACCACAAGCTCCAAGACCACCAGGACGCGTGCCGGTTCGCGCCCTGCAAGTGCCCCGTCCCCGGCTGCGGCTTTGAATGCATGCCGCGGACGCTCCCCCGCCACCTCACCGCCGTCCACCCCATGCCCGTGCAAACGATCCACTATGGCAAGGTTCTCCAGCTGCAGGTGCCGGTGTTGGAGCCGCGGCGCCTGCTGTTCGCGGAGGAGGACAATCACGTTTTCCTCGTGGTCGGCGGCGCTCTCGGTCCGAGCGCACCTATAGCTGTGTCGGTCGTTTGCATCAGGGCCGGGGCCTCCCCACCGCCGCACTACACGGCCAAGGTGTGGGTGAATGGGCCGCCGTCGGCGGTTAACGGTAGGGTCAACACCGTCAGGGCCGAAATCGAGGTGACGAGCACCAAGGAGCCCGACGTCCTCGCCGTGGAGGAGCTGATGACCTTCTTGGCGGTGCCGCCCAAGATGCTTGCTTGGGATGGGCCGTCCAGGTCCAGGATGGTTTCGCTCCGCATTCGTATCGACAAGACCTCATCCTAAATGATTCCACAAGTTTAGTCTTCTAGTGATCTTAGTAATGTGGGGTTTAATTTGGTTTACTTTAGCTTAAGAGATGATGGATTTTGGTGATTATGGAGCAGTTACTTCAACATTAGGTCAGCAGTTGAAGTAATTTCCGACAGTGGAAGGTGTATTTGTTGACTGTTGGATACAAGATCCTTTGGGTAACAAGTGAACCTAAATGTACGCTGCTTATATGTTTAATTATTATAACAGAGTGTTGCATACTTCTCCCACCAGGTTCTATGCATTATGTCCCATCAAACAAAAAGTTATATGCCTCATGTGATAGTTACATACTACTCCGTTCATGAATATAAGATATTTTTGAATATTTTAATATGGACTATATATACTTTTTTCGCAAAAAACAAACAAAGAAAAGACTAGATACATACTGAAATGAGTGATCAAAAATACTAAAACGTGTTTATCTGCGTTCGATTCTAAAAAATGTTAGAACGTCTTATATTTTGAACGGAGGAGTAGCTCCAAAGCATTTCATTTGCATCCGTGATCTCTGTATTGATATAAGCCATGAAGATGGCTTCATATGACTGTCAATTACGCATTATCTATCTACTCTATTATCTGACGGTCTTTAAAAAAAATGATCCAGAAAGTTCACCATACTTTGTCGGAAATAAAGAAGAACGACAAGCTTAAGGTAAAAAAATGAAAAATGAAAGAAAAAGGCGAAGAACTAAAGAGTTTAAACTGTTGGAAGACAAAGAAAAATACGATTTACAAGCAACTACAACTAGATGAACCACTGTGCATGGTCTCCATGGGCCATAGCATATTTCTGTGCTCGTAGAAACATGATTGAACTGATCGACTAGAAACAAATGCATTGAAGACTGATACGGCTTAACTAATAATAATACAAGATTAGTTCGCGCAAGATAAGGTGGCTTAGTAAGACATACATACAAACACTTGGGAACGAGGAAGGACACTGAACGACCGAAAGACTAAACACATACATACCGAGGGACTGCATGCTTATGAACTGATAAATGAGAATACTAAACAAAATTGAAGATACTAAAATATGAACAATGGTAATACACAGAGATTACTGAAGATGAATAAAATCTTGAACACTCCCGCATAAAAGAAAGAATAAAAACTTCAAACTAAATAAGTAAACACAGAAGAATACACAAAAAAAATCTTAAAACTAAATATTAAAACAATGATGATACACAAAGATTATCCAAATAAGAGAAAATTATAACACACAAAAATACTGAAGATAGAAGGAATAAGTAAAAAACTGATGGACTGAAGAATGAAACAAAAATCTAAACAGAAACTGTAATGAACTGAAACAGAACTCAAAGACTCAAAAAATAGAGTGACAACGAAACACCAAGGACTTAGCGCAAAAGAAGATACTGGAAATAGTGGGTTCTCGTCCTACGAGAGTTGTGCCAGCATACTGAGTTACTGACTAACTGAAGAATGATAAATGGTCGAAAAAAAGAGATACTAAAAATAAAGGGGGGGGGGGGGGGGGGGTCTCGTCCTACAAGAGTTGTGCTAGCTTACTAAAAAAATGAAGAATGATAAATGAAAGAAAAACTAAAACACTATTGATGAGACCGATAAAACGCTGGAGAAGATATACGAAAGCATATGGTAGAGAGCATTGATGCTAAAGTGATTATAAGTGCTTAGTTTTGAACTATGTACAGGAAAACGCGCTATATGTGAAAATCCTAAAAATAGGGGATTGTCGTTCTACAAGAGCCAGGCAAGCCAAAATTGAAAAACATGACAATGAATAAAGTGACCATAGAATATATCCAAAAATTGCGGAACCAAAGAACTAAGTGACAAAGAACTTACTCAAAATAAAAAGATACACGATGTCTTTGTTGTAGCAAAATCATCCATAGCGTAGATAGATGGAAATGAAGATCAAAACCATCTATCAATCTCCAAGACGGAGAAATCAGTTAACAAATAAATAGACATAAGCAACATGTGGCAGTGGTCTAGCAGATGACTGATTCTGTTAGAAGGGATAGAGAGGGTTTTGTGGAATCGATCGTTGTTGTATTGAGCCTCTCGGACGGTTTATATAGAGTAAATGGCTTGGAGGGCAAGAAGGCACTTCTAGAGATAAGGCAGGAGATGATTACAAATCATAGTCTACCATATACAGTGATATGCCTATATACTCTAACAGATTCAACCAACAAGTTGCAATCTTTTATTACAAAGAGGAAGAACAAGCTTCAAAATTCCGATGAGTTGCTAATTTTAACTTCTCCCCTTCTATGTGTGTAGGTAAACTGGGGAAAAACTACAAAAAATCCAATGTACAAACTGTTGGGGAACGTAGTAATTTTAAAAAGAAAATTCTACGCACACGCAAGATCATGGTGATGCATAGCAACGAGAGGGGAGAGTGTTGTCCACGTACCCTTGTAGACCATAAGCGGAAGCGTTATGACAACGCGGTTGATGTAGCCGTACGTCTTCACGATCAACCGATCCTAGTACCGAAAGTACGACACCTTCACGATCTGCAGACGTTAGGCTCGGTGACGTCCCACGAACTCACGATCCAGCAGAGTGTCGAGTGAGAGCTTCGTCAGCATGACGGCGTGATGACGGTGATGATGAAGCTACCGGCGCAGGGCTTCGCCTAAGCACTGCAACGATATGGCCGAGGTGGATTATGGTGAAGGGGGGCACCGCACACGGCTAAAAGATCAATGATCAACTTGTATGTTTATGGGGTGCCCCCTAGCCACGTATATAAAGGATGGAGGGAGGAGGAGGCCGGCCCTCATAGGGCGCGCCCAAAGTGTGGAGTCCTACTAGGACTTCCTAGTCCTAGTAGGATTCCACCTCCCACATGGAATAGGAAAAAGGGAAGGGAGAAGGAAGGAAGGGGGTGCCCCCTTTCCCTAGTCCAACTCGGACCAGTCCATGGGGAAGGGGCGCGGCCACCTTTGAGGCCTTTCTCTCCTTTCCTGTATGTCCCATTAAGGCCCAATACGAACTCCCGTAACTCTCCAGTACTCCGAAAAATACCCGAATCACTCGGAACCTTTCCAATCTCCGAATATAGCCTTCCAATATATCGATCTTTACGTCTCGACCATTTCGAGACTCCTCGTCATGTCCCCGATCTCATCCGGGACTCGAACAAACTTCGGTCATCAAATCACATAACTCATAATACAAATCGTCACAGAACGTTAAGCGTGCGGACCCTACGGGTTCGAGAACTATGTAGACATGACTGAGATTCATCTCCGGTCAATAACCAATAGCGGAACCTGGATGCTCATATTGGTTCCTACATATTCTACGAAGATCTTTATCGGTCAAACCGCATAACAACATACGTTGTTCCCTTTGTCATCGGTATATTACTTGCCCGAGATTCGATCGTCAGTATCTCAATACCTAGTTCAATCTCGTTACCGGCAAGTCTCTTTACTCGTTCCGTAATGCATCATCCCGCAACTAACTCATTAGTCACAATGCTTGCAAGGTTTATAGTGATGTGCATTACCGAGAGGGCCCAGAGATACCTCTCCGATACACGGAGTGATAAATCCTAATCTCGATCTATGCCAACTCAACAAACACCATCGGAGACACCTGTAGAGCATCTTTATAATCACCCAGTTACGTTGTGACGTTTGATAGCACACAAAGTGTTCCTCCGGTATTCGGGAGTTGCATAATCTCATAGTCATAGGAACATGTATAAGTCATGAAGAAAGCAATAGCAACATACTAAACGATCAAGTGCTAAGCTGACGGAATGGGTCAAGTCAATCACATCATTCTCTAATGATGTGATCCCGTTAATCAAATGACAACTCATGTCTATGGCTAGGAAACTTAACCATCTTTGATTCAACGAGCTAGTCAAGTAGAGGCATACTAGTGACACTCTGTTTGTCTATGTATTCACACATGTACAATTATAGCATGAATAATAAACATTTATCATGATATAAGGAAATATAAATAACAACTTTATTATTGCCTCTAGGGCATATTTCCTTCACAAACTGCTACAAGAGGTAAGTAATGACACTCAGGACAATATCCTCGGCTAGACACGGGCATATGCCCCACTCCTTGGCGTACTTCACCACATTGTATTTATATAATACTCCGCTTTTTATAGTTATCCTTCTTAGCGGCCCTTTCTTTAGCTTGTTCCACTCACTTAATAAGCTTGATATTGTGTTCAATCACATCAATATTTGCACCTAAACTAACACCCACACTATCTGCAACATTCTGTAAATAATTATGTGATGCAAGAAACAAATCAGGGGAATCATTGTTACCATAGTTATCCTTCTTAGCGGCCCTTTCTTTTGCTAAATCAGTGACGTTGCAATCTTCTTTTCCTTTGAGTCTTTCACATCTTCTAAGCCTCTCTTCCTCTTTTAGGTCAAGTCCCAGCTCTCAGCTTTCTTAATTTTGGTCTCAAAGGACTCCTGATCTTGATTAATAGAATAATCTACTGGCTCCAAGTATCCCATTCCTATCTCCTTTTCTAGCATTTCTAGCTCTGTCATATTTTCGCCTTCAGTTGCCCCTTCTCCTTCAAGCTCATCACCATCCACGGATCTATTATCCTTCTCCAGGTTTTTTTTCATCACACTGAGATTCTCTCACTTCATCAACTGTTTAAAATTGATTTGTAATAGTTCATGCTATCTTTTAACCTCTCTCTCCGAGCCTCTCTTAATGATTTCCATTTCCTTCCTCTTCTTCTCTTCCAATATCAGCTGAGCAACCTGTCTGATAGCCATCTCTTCTGCCAATTGGAGCCTCACAAGCAAATTCTGCTCCTCTCTCTTATCCTCCCCCACCCTTTTCTCTATATCATTGCTACCTCCTTACATCAGGAGTTTGTTTTGCCCATCATTATTTACAACTTGTTCATATTGTTTCAATCCCATGCTCCCTAAACTCGCATTATTTTTACCAGGATCAGATTGTTCGTTCTTCTTTTGCACAACATTGTCCTGTTGCTCAGGTATATCTTCCAAAGATAAGAAATCAAATACTTTCCTTTTGTTTCCATCATCACAATTATACCACCACTGTTCTACAATGGACTCAAATTCAAAGCCAATATCATACAACGACAGATCTTTCGTGGTGATCTCATTCCCAGCTCGAATCTTATGTAGGTTTGTCACTCCAACCTTAAACCTGATTTCTTCTTGTGAGTGAATGTGCTCTACATCAACCTCCACAATAGGCCCCAAGGCCAAGCCAATCTCACATATCCCTAAGTAATTTCTCAAGGTATTAGGCACTCCCAACATTTTAATCCAAATAGAGTGTAGTTTCCCTTTGGCCTTGTCATTAGGGCTCCAGAAGACAACCTCCACTATAGCTCCTATTCCTAGTAAAGTAAATTTCTCAAAATTCCTTAATTCTACCAGCTTGGCCTTGCAAGGAAATCTCATTAAGAAAATTTTTGGACTCTAAAACTTAGCTCCTCATGTCCACCCCCACTCAAACATCTTGTTGAAGCCTTGAGCCACAGTAGTTCCATTTAGTTGACCTGAGAGAATGTTATCAGTGCCATAGGATTAGCATGTTATGTAGTAGCAATGTCTTTAGTATTTTGCACCAACAAGCAACCAAGCCCCCTAGCACCATATCCCACATATTTCACAACAGGTTTACTTTGTTTCAGAATAGTAGATACCTCTTTACTGTGTGAGGGCCTTTCACAAACCACACAGGAAACTTTGATTTTACAGTGACTTTTGAGATGCCCCCGTCCCTTACACTTTGCACAAAACATTTTTTTGATCCACTTGCATCATTTTTCTTGTTTGTTTCTTTGCCTCCACTTTCTTTACCATCACCTTGAGTTTGCAGAACAGTCTTGTTGGGCACATTTGCAAGCAAGTATTGATATTGCTGAGCTATCTGGTCCTGAGGCATTGATCCCAATTGACTCAAACCCAGACCCACAGGGACAATTTGAGGGAAGTTTTGGTTAGGCATAACAAAAAAACACCTCCTTACATCCGCAAATTGTTCCCCTGACCACTAGGATGTTGAAAATTTGTAACCCCTGGCAAAAAACCACTACCACTCCTAGCTGCATTTGGCCCAAATTGCAAACTATCTTATTGACCCATGTACCTGACAGGGTTTTGTCCACCTATCTGGCCAGCAAACTCATTACCTTGTCCACTTGGTGCCCCCTCACTTCAAGATCTGCTACTGTTGGTTCGAGATCCACCTCTGAAACCACCCTGTACACCTCTGCGATCAAAATTATCTAATTCTCTATGATCTTGCATGTTGAAATCTCTATCGTAGTTGCTCCCAAATCTACCAGATGAGTTCCCTGTCCCCCAAAGCCACCTCTGCTTGGTCTGGGGCGCCAATTGTCTTGCCTTCTTGCCATCTTCCCCTCTTTTGTCAACAAATCTTCCTCCTCAGCACTGCCAGCCATCGCCCGCTCGCTAGGGTTTGGTGAGGAGAGGATATCTGGTTCTAGCAGGATTGGGAATGGATCCCAGGTGTTAAATACCACCAGCTATCTAGCTCTGTTCGGGCCCCCATTCCATATCATTCTGCCAGGCCCAGCACACCCAGGCCCATAACCCTCATCATTTTTTCCCAAACTAGACTTGTTGCCTCCCCCTACACCACTGTCATCAACCTTCGGATTACCCTCCAGATTAAATTCAGGAACAAAAAGCTCCAAAACCTCATTAGCAGCTATCGAATCAGACATCCTGATCTTCTCAATCTCAACATTTTGTGGTATTTAAATTACCGCTTTCCATTTCCCGCTAGCAAAATTGTCATCTCCTTCTATGCTCATCAAACACTCAGGTAAATGACAGAGAACAAAAGCTTGCGGGACATGCAAAGTCAATTTGTTTGTTATGATATCTACTGCAATCAGGGGAATCTACAGATGGTAGATGATTCCGACAACCAGCAATGACCCTCCCCATCTAGGTCCCCTCCATTTTCTCTGAATTTTTAAGTAGAAGACTCTAAACATATTGGTTCATTTGAGTTTTAATTTTTCTATTTGCCCGTATGATACAACGTTGAATTTTCATATTATCCCCCTGACGGTGTCCTGGACTAGGGGGTACTCACCACGTCGTCTCCCGGTCAGTTGGATTGGGCCAAGGACCCCCATGGCCGTTTACTCATGGGCCAGTTCGGACAGCCGATGTATAAACGAGGAAGATTCCACAAGACTTGGTGATCAAGACAAGGACTCCTCTCCATCGGCGTATTCGACTAGGACTCTTGTTATCCTAGGCCTCTGGTACATTATATAAGCCGAGGCCAGGCTAGTCGATAGAGGATCAGGACATTACTCATCATACCTCTAGGAAGACCACAACATATGATCTCGAGGTAGATCAACTTTGTAATCATACACATCGAATACAATCAAAAGCAGCATGTAGGGTATTATCTCTTTGAGAGAGCCCAAAGCTGGGTAAAATCCTGTGTCCATGTTACCATCGATCCTAAGACACACAGTTTGGGACCTCCTACCCGATATCTGCCAGTTTTGACACCCACAATGGTGCTTTCATTGAGAGTTCCGCTGTGTGGTCGGCAAAAGGATCAATGGCTCGCCTGCAGATCAACTGTGACATCGGTGTCTTCGTCGCGGCCTCGACTGGTCACCTTGGCTTGACCGAGGACTGTGCCCTACCTCCAATCATCATGTTCAGACGAGGGCCTTCATCAACATCAACTCCGATCTCTATCAAGATCATGGAGGAATCATCCATGGAGCTCGGGGGCTCAACGTCAACATTGCCCTCGGGCGACCGTGCTGTTTTTTCGAACAGCAAACTTGTATCCATTACCACCACCTCCTCGAGCATCGCTTTGACGATTCCTTCGGTGGAATTGTGCGGAATTGAGTCTACAAGAACACTGTAAAATTTCATCGCGTTCTGATGGAGCAATCTCCGTCGGTCTCCGATATAACGGAGCCCCATCAAATCTGGATGGGAATCTGGACGAGTTTGGAGCGTGGTGTGCAGCATCTAGCTCGGACGTCCTTTGGAAGATCCCACCGTTGATCGGCTGCGGAATTCCTATATCTACCACCCCTCAAAATTTTAGCTCGACCCGACTGTCCAAACTCCGGGAACCTTTCGATTAGTGCATCACTTTTTAGATATGTTTTCTGCGCGAGAACGAATCCGACCCGAGTTCATCTTTTTTATGAACGGGATTTCGGACATCCTTTTTGAAGGAAGTTTTGTATGGGGTATTGTGTTTTGTTCCCAAACACATCCCACACTAATTTCAAAGTCTTTTCCAATATGATCTTCATCATCGCCCCGGTGTCAAACCAGCCCGACAACGTTGCTCCACGGCTGCCGACCTGCGCTAGACACGTCGTTGCTTTGTTGAGCCGAGCTCAAATTCTTCGGATCATCATCTCGGCAAGCCGAACAAGAGTTCGGCATCGCGAAGGATAAATCATCACCAACATCACCGCCCCACGGATTACACGGAGCCGGCACACCGGCATCGCCGCACGTTTACTTCATCAAGCCGGCATTGACCACGTCACGAGTTACGACCTGCACCGGCATGGCCGCACTGTTGCTTCTTCGAGCCGATGTCCATCACACTGAACTACTTCAACACCTCGGCTGACATGGCAGCTGCAACGTCTCCTTACCAACCTGCTCC
The DNA here is from genome assembly GCF_002575655.3 of Aegilops tauschii subsp. strangulata. Classification (NCBI taxonomy): domain Eukaryota; kingdom Viridiplantae; phylum Streptophyta; class Magnoliopsida; order Poales; family Poaceae; genus Aegilops; species Aegilops tauschii. The sequence goes on along the minus strand of NC_053037.3, from coordinate 6,767,335 downwards.
GTCACCTCGTCTGGACCGGGGGCTTCGCCATCCCTTCATCAACCTAGTCCGGAGACTTCGGCATCGTCAGCCGACCAGCTTCGTCACGTTAGCTGGACCGGGGGCTTTGCCTCGACGAGCCAACCTTTACCAGCATCACCATGCCATTGCTTCACCACCCATCAGGCAATGGGTGTGCGGGTCGAGTCCCAATTTTGGGAGTCACTTTTCTTCGGACTGCTACAACAAATAAACCAGGTGCTATTAATCCTAGCAATTTTTGCTTGTTTGGGTTTATTTTTTCCAAGGAATTATCACTCTGGTTTGTTCCATCATCTGTACATAGGTCTATCAAATGGTGGCCGCATTAACGACGGTCGCGTGGTGGTTCGGTCAGTCACCCTACATAGTTCGACGAATGCCGCAATCGGAACTCGGACCGACCTGTGAATTCAGGTTTTGCCACGCCTTTACCGCATCACACCGACGCCCTCCATCGACATTGACTTCGGCGCCAGGCCGCATATCTTTAAATAAATTATTTTGCATAAATTAATTACGCGAGGATTTTTATATATTTATATTATTATTGTTGGCCTGCACTATTTTACATGTGCAGGTAATGGACTTCGACTGCGTCACGTGGTCTCTTCAGCAAGCCGACGTCGTCGTCCCAATCGGCTCGCGTGATCACCTTGTTGGTCGAGTTGCCATACCGACGTGTTCGGTTGCCTCGGGGACTTCGGCATCGCCGAGAGAGCTCTACCTCATCGAGTGTTCGACGCACATGCCATTTTTTTTATTACTCACTTTGCATAAATTATTTATTATGCAATATTTTTTTAATGTATTATTATTAATATTATCTCCGGTTTGCACTATTTTTTGTGCACAGGTAAATGATCCGGGTCGGGCAGTGTTGTCACCTCGGCGTACTGACATACCACGTCACCTCGGCTGGACGGGGGGCTTCGTCAATACTTCATTAACCCACGCCGGGGACTTCGGTGTCACTCTCCCGGCCTGCATTGGCCGTGCTATGTCACCACTTCGGAGTGTCGAGCTCTTCGCTTCGCCACCTCGGGACCGGCTTGGGGGATGAAACCTTGTCCCGCATCAAGATTGGACCGCGTCATCAATGCCGAACACATTAACCAGCTAAGTCGCTTTCATGCTCAAAGTTTTAAAATTTTAACTTGTTCACATACGTTGTTCGTTAAAAGAAACTCCCCTTACCGATGTTAACTGGGGGCTCTTAAAATTTGCACGAGCCATTCTATAATAATGTGTTTTCTTCTTGGTCGGTGCAAAGTCTTTTTCTACAGCTCCTTTTTCTACTCAAGTGTATGGTCAATAGCCGGATAGCCTAGCTTATCTCTAAAGCCACTCGAGTTTAGTTCGCTAAACTAGCCTCGGAGAAGCACTCCGCCTTCGGGATAAGGAACTTGAAGCCGTAGGCTGACCCGCTTGAAGTCTTGAGATAGGATGTGTCATGTTAAAGCACGACAGAAGCACAATTTTTTTTAAAGACCAATTTCCGGATTGGCACCAAAATCTCGGTTTAGTCCGGACGTCAGGCTTTTACATAAGTTTTTGGCTTTTCGGGCCTATGGCACTTCTAAACTATTTGTGTGTTTCGAGCATAAGTCTCGTAGTGCAACGCCGGACACCTTTAGAGATTCTGCAAAAACATTCTCGGATATTGCTATATATACATCGGTTTCGAATTGTGTCTTTGGTCAATAGTTGGGTTGCCCGGCTCCTATGCTTGCCTCCTATGTTCCACTTTGTTCGGCTCGGTGTGCAAAGGGAGAACCACTGCGATTGTGCTTCCAGCTCGCATGGTTAAGCACCTTAGTGGAAAAAAGCCGAAGACTGACTGTCACGATAAGCGTAAACTGGTCAGCGATCCGATGACAGTGTTAAATGACAGGTCGTTCATAACATTGGCCGAAGTGTTTACGGCTTGACCTCGGCTGTCGCCGAACACTAACCAGGGGCTAGTAGCTGGCCTCCCAACTTTAAGCTCCTATGACTAAGTGAAAATTATAAAGCCCGCATATCTGATTGCGTCGTTTCCGCTAACACAACTGCCTCAGGGCACCGAGACGTCGGCTAAGGGTTGTCTTGTTATTGCGGAAACACCCTGCGTAGTATCTACAAAGGGGTAGAAGTCGACGATGGGCCACTTTCAACTGATGAACGGTCGCAACGGAGTCAAAATAAACATATCATCAACATTTGTATTTAGTATACAAGCGCTGCCTTCCGTAATCATCGTTATAAAGCCATAAATATGCATCAATTTGACTTAAGATTTTGGCCAAGCTGGGTTGCCTGGCTCCTGTGATTACCCCTATGTTTCCGATTGTTCGGCTAGGAGGTAAAGGGAGCACCTCTGTGATTGTTACTTTCGGGTCATCCGTGTTAGTACCTTAGACTAGGAGAAGCCGAAAGCTAGCCATCTTAAAGAATATAATTGGTCGGCAACGACGGAAGTGAAAATTTTGGCCCATTAAAAACCACAGAGATCGGGAACTTACCCTGAACTAAATCCTCAATATTTTTCTCCCGCATCGGTCGGAGTTGAGGTTTCATGATCATGGTCGGCATGACAACCCAAAGAAAGGAACCGATCGCGGGATTATTTTCTTTGAGAGATGTTTCTTATTGAAGGAAATATGCCCTAGAGGCAATAATAAAGTTATTATTTATTTCCTTATTTCATGATAAATGTTTATTATTCATACTAGAATTGTATTAACCGGAAACTTAGTACATGTGTGAATACATAGACAAAACAAAGTGTCCCTAGTATGCCTCTACTTGACTAGCTCGTTTATCAAAGATGGTTATGTTTCCTAGCCATAGACATGTGTTGTCATTTGATGAACGGGATCACATCATTAGAGAATGATGTGATGGACAAGACCCATCCATTAGCTTAGCACCATGATCGTTTAGTTTATTGCTATTGCTTTCTTCATGACTTATACATGTTCCTATGACTATGGGATTATGCAACTCCCGGATACCGGAAGAACACTTAGTGTGCTATCAAACGTCACAATGTAACTGGATGATTATAAAGATGCTCTACAGGTGTCTCCGATGGTGTCTGTTGAGTTGGCATAGATCGAGATTAGGATTTGTCACTCCGATTGTCGGAGAGGTATCTCTGGGCCCTCTCGGTAATGCACATCACTATAAGCCTTGCAAGCAATGTGACTAATGAGTTAGTTACGGGATGATGCATTACGGAACGAGTAAAGAGACTTCTCGGTAACGTGATTGAACTAGGTATTGAGATATCGACGATCGAAGCTCGGGCAAATAACATACCGATGACAAAGGGAACAACGTATGCTGTTATGCGGTTTGACCGATAAAGATCTTCGTAGAATATATGGGAACCAATATGAGCATCCAGGTTCCGCTATTGGTTATTGGCCAGAGATGAGTCTCGGTCATGTCTACATAGTTCTCGAACCCGTAGGGTCCGCACGCTTAACGTTCGATGACGATCGGTATTATGAGTTTATGTGTTTTGATGTACCGAAGGTTGTTCGGAGTCCCTGATGTGATCACGGACATGACAAGGAGACTTGAAATGGTTGGGACATGAAGATTGATATATTGGAAGGCTATGTTTGGACACCGGAAAGGTTTCAGATGAGTTCGGGCATTTACCGGAGTACCATGGGGTTATCGGAACCCCCCGGGGAGTTAATGGGTCTTAATGGGCCATGGTGGAAGAGAGGAGGAGGCGTCCAAGTGGGAGGCGCGCACCCCCCAAGCCCAATCCGAATTTGGGGGGCTTTCCTTCTCTCCCTCTCCCTCTTCCTTCTTCTCCTACTCCAACTAGGGAAGGGGGGAAACCTACTCCAACTAGGAGTAGGAATCACCCCCTTGGGCGCGCCCCATGAGGCCGACCCTCCCCCTCCTACACTCCTTTATATACGGGGGAGGGGGCACCCCAGACACACAAGTGGACTGTTTAGCCGTGTGCGGTGCCCCCCTCCACAATTTTACACCTCGGTCATATCGTTGTAGTGCTTAGGCGAAGCCCTGCGTCGGTAACTTCATCATCACCGTCACCACGCCGTTGTGCTGACGAAACTCTCCCTCGGCCTCAGCTGGATCAAGAGTACGAGGGACGTCACCGAGCTGTATGTGTGCAGATCGCGGAGGTGCCGTGTGTTCGGTACTTGATCGGTTGGATGGCGAAGACGTTCGACTACATCAACCGCGTTACTTAACGCTTCCGCTTTTGGTCCACGAGGGTACGTGGACACACTCTCCCCGCTCGTTGCTATGCATCTCCTAGATAGATCTTGCATGATCGTAGGTAATTTTTTTGAAATACTGCATTCCCCAACGGTGGAATCCGAGCCAGGTCTATGCGTAGATGTTATATGCACGAGTAGAAGACAAAGAGTTGTGGGCGATAATAGTCATACTGCTTACCAGCATGTCATACTTTGACTCGGCGGTATTGTTGGATGAAGCGGCCCAGACCGACATTACATGACCGCGTTCATGAGACTGGTTCTACCGACGTGCTTCGCACACAGGTGCCTAGTGGGTGTTTGTTTCTCCAGCTTTAGTTGAATCGAGTGTGGCTACGACCGGTCCTTGTTGAAGGTTAAAACAGCACACTTGACGAAAAATCGTTGTGGTTTGATGCGTAGGTAAGAACGGTTCTTGCTAAGCCCGTAGCAGCCACATAAAACTTGCAACAACAAAGTAGAGAACGTCTAACTTGTTTTTCCAGGGCATGTTGTGATGTGATATGGTCAGGACATGATGTGATATAATTTGTTGTATGAGATGATCGTGTTTTGTAACAGAGTTATTGGCAACTGGCAGGAGCCATATGGTTGTCGCTTTATTGTATGAAATGCAATCGCCATGTAATTGCTTTACTTTATCACCAAACGGCAGCGATAGTCATAGTAGCAATAGTTGGCGAGACGACAATGATGCTACGATGGAGATCAAGGTGTCAAGCCGGTGACGATGGTGATCATGACGGTGCTTTGGAGATGGAGATCAAAGGCACAAGATGATGATGGCCATATCATATCACTTATATTGATTGCATGTGATGTTTATCGTTTATGCATCTTATTTTGCTTAGTTTGGCGGTAGCATTATAAGATGATCTCTCACTAAATTTCAAGGTATAAGTGTTCTTCCTGAGTATGCACCGTTGCTACAGTTCGTCGTGCCGAGACACCACGTGATGATCGGGTGTGATAAGCTCTACGTTCACATACAACGGATGCAAGCCAGTTTTGCACACGCAGAATACTCGGGTTAAACTTGATGAGCCTAGCATATGAAGATATGGCCTCGGAACACTGAGACTGAAAGGTCGAGCGTGGATCATATAGTAGATATGATCAACATAGTGATGTTCACCATTGAAAACTAGTCCATCTCACGTGATGATCGAACATGGTTTAGTTGATTTGGATCACGTGACTAGAGGGATGTCTATCTAAGTGGGAGTTCTTAAGTAATATGATTAATTGAACTTTAATTTATCATGAACTTAGTCCTGATAGTATTTGCATATCTATGTTGTAGATCAATAGCTCGCGTGTAGCTCCCCTGTTTTATTTTTGATATGTTCCTAGAGAAAAATAACTTGAAAGATGATAGTAGCAATGATGCAGACTAGGTCCGTGATCTGGGGATTATCCTCATTGCTGCACAGAAGAATTATGTCCTTGATGCACTGCTAGGTGACCGACCTATTGCAGGAGCAGATGCAGACGTTATGAGCGTTTGGCAAAGCTCGGTATGATGACTACTTGATAGTTTAGTGCACCATGCTTTATGGCTTAGAACCGGGACTTCAAAAACGTTTTGAAACGCCACGGAGCATATGAGATGTTCCAAGAGATGAAATTGGTATTTCATTCTCATGCCCATGTCGAGAGGTATTAGACCTCTGACAAGTACTTTGCGTACAAGATGGAGGAGAATAGCTCAACCAGTGAGCATGTGCTTAGAATGTCTGAGTACTACAATCGCTTAATCATGTGGGAGTTAATCTTCCAGATAAGATAGTGATTGACAGAATTCTCTAGTCACTATCACCAAGTTACTAGAACTTCATGATGAACTATAATATGCAAGGGATGACGAAAACGATTCCCGAGCTCTTCGCGATGTTGTAGTCGGCGAAGGTAGAAATCAAAAAGAAGCATCAAGTGTAGATGGTTAACAAGACCACTAGTTTCAAGAAAAAGGGCAAAGGGAAAGAAAGGGAACTTCAAGTAGAATGGCAAGCAAGTTGCCACTCCCGTGAAGAAGCCCAAAGCTGAACCCAAGCCTGAAACTGAGTGCTTCTACTGCAAAGGAAATGGTCACTGGAAGTGGAACTGCCTTAGATACTTGGCGGATAAGAAGGATGGCAAATTGAACAAAGGTATATTTGATATACATGTTATTGATGTGTACTTTACTAGTGTTTACAGCAACCCCTCGGTATTTGATACTGGTTCAGTTGCTAAGAGTAGTAACTCGAAACGGGAGTTGCAAAATAAACAGAGACTAGTTAAGGGCGAGGTGATGATGTGTGTTGGAAGTGATTCCAAGGTTGATAAGATCACCATCGCACACTCCCCATACCTTTGGGATTTGTGTTGGACCTAAATAAATGTTATTTGGTGTTTGCGTTGAGCATGAATATGTTTAGATCATGTTTATTGCGATACGGTTATTCATTTAAGTCAGAGAATAATTGTTGTTCTGTTTACATGAATAAAACCTTCTATGGTCAAACATCCAATGTAAATGGTTTATTGAATCTCGATCGTAATAATACACATATTCATAATAGTGATGCCAAAAGATGCAAAGTTGATAATGATAGTGCAACATATTTGTGGCACTGCAGTTTAGGTCATATTGGTGTAAAGCGCATGAAGAAACTCCATGCAAATGGATTTTTGGAATCACTTGATTATGAATCATTTGATGCTTGCGAACCATGCCTCATGGGCAAGATAACTAAAACTCCGTTCTCCGGAACAATGGAGCGAACTACTGACTTATTGGAAATAATACATACCGATGTATGCAGTCCGATGAGTATTAAGGCTCGCGGCAGGTATCGTTATTTTCTGACCTTCATAGATGATTTGAGCAGATATGGGTATATCTACTTAATGAAACACAAGTCTGAAACAGTTCAAAGAATTCCAGAGTGAAGTGGAGAATCATCGTAACAAGAAAATAAAGTTTCTACGATCTGATCGCAGAGGCAAATATTTGAGTTACGAGTTTGGCCTTCATTTAGAACAATGTGGAATAGTTTCACAACTCACGCCACCTGGAACACCACAGCATAAAGGTGTGTCCGAACGTCGTAACCGTACTTTATTAGATAAGGGTGCGATCTATGATGTCTCTTACCGATTTACCACTATCGTGTCTGGGGTTATGCATTAGAGATAGTTGCATTCACTTTAAATAGGGCACCGTCTAAATCCGTTGAGACAACACCGTATGAAGTGTGGTTTAGCCAGAAACCTAAGCTATCGTTTCTTAAAATTTGGGGCTACGATGCTTATGTGAAAAAGCTTCAACCTGATAAGCTCGAACCCAAATCAGAGAAGTGTGTCTTCATAGGATACCCAAAAGAAACTATTGGGTACACCTTCTACCACAGATCCGAAGGCAAGATCTTTGTTGCTAAAAATGGATACTTTCTAGAGAAGGAGTTTCACTCGAAAGAAGTGAGTGGGAGGAAAGTATAAACTTGATGAGGTAATTGTACCTTCTCCCGGATTGGAAAGTAGTTCATCACAAAAATCAGTTCCAGTGATTCCTACACCAATTAGTGAGGAAGCTAATGATGATGATCATGAAACTTTAGATCAAGTTACTATCGAACCTCGTAGGTCAACCAGAGTACGGTCCGCACCAAAGTGGTACGGTAATCCTGTTCTGGAAGTCATGTTACTAGACCATGATAAACCTATGAGGAAGCGATGATGAGCCCAGATTCCGCGAAATGTCTTGAGGCCATGAAATCTGAGATGGGATCCATGTATGAGAACAAAGTGTGGACTTTGGTTAACTTCCCGATGACCGGCAAGCCATAGAAAATAAATGGATCTTCAAGAGGAAGATGGACGCTGATGGTAGTGTTACTATCTACAAAGCTCGACTTGTCGCGAAAGGTTTTCGACAAGTTCAAGGTGTTGACTACGATGAGATTTTCTCACTCGTAGCGATGCTTAAGCATGTCCGAATCATGTTAGCAATTTCCGCATTTTATGAAATTTGGCAAATCGATAACAAAACTGCATTCCTTAATGGATTTATTAAAGAAGAGTTGCATATGATGCAACCAGAAGGTTTTTGTCAATCCTAAAGGTGCTAACAAAATGTGCAAGCTCCAGCGATCCATCTATGGACTGGTGCAAGCATCTCGGAGTTGGAATATACACTTTGATAAGTTGATCAAAGCATATACTTTTATACAGACTTGCGGTGAAGCCTGTATTTGCAAGAAAGTGAGTGGGAGCACTACAACCTTTCTGATAAGTATATGTGAATGAGATATTGTTGATCGGAAATGATGTAGAATTTTCTGGAAAACATGAAGGAATGTTTGAAAGGAGTTTTTCAAAGAAAGACCTCGGTAAAGCTGCTTACATATTGAGCATCAAGATCTATAGAGATAGATCAAGACGCTTGATAAATTTTTTCAATGAGTACATACCTTGACAAGTTTTTGAAGAAGTTCAAAATGGAACAGTCAAAGAAGGAGTTCTTGCCTGTATTGCAAGGTGTGAAGTTGAGTAAAGACTCAAAACCCGACCACGGCAGAAAATTGAAAGAGAATGAAGAGTCATTCCCTATGCCTCAGTCATAGGTTCTATAAAGTATGCTATCCTGTGTACCAGACATATTGTGTACCTCACAATGAGTTTGGCAAGAGGGTACAATAGTGATCCAGGAGTGGATCACTGGACATCGGTCAAAATTATCCTTAGTGGAATAAGGAAATGTTTCTCGGTTATGGAGGTGACAAAGAGTTCGTCGTAAAGAGTTACATCGATGCAAGATTTGACACCGATCTGGATGACTCTAAGTCTCGATCTAGATACATATTGAAAGTGGGAGCAATTAGCTAGAGTAGCTCCGTGCAGAGTATTGTAGACATATAAATTTGCAAAATACATACGGATCTGAATGTTGCAGACCCGTAGACTAAAATTTCTCTCACAGGCAAAACATGATCATACCTTATTACTCTTGGGTGTTAATCACATAGCGATGTGAACTAGATTATTGACTCTAGTAAACCTTTTGAGTGTTGGCCACATGGCGATGTGAACTATGGGTATTAATCACATAAAGATGTGAACTATTAGTGTTAAATCACATGGCGATGTGAACTAGATTATTGACTCTAGTGCAAATGGGAGACTGAAGGAAATATGCCCTAGAGGCAATAATAAAGTTATTATTTATTTCCTTATTTCATGATAAATGTTTATTATTCATACTAGAATTGTATTAACCGGAAACTTAGTACATGTGTGAATACATAGACAAAACAAAGTGTCCCTAGTATGCCTCTACTTGACTAGCTCGTTTATCAAAGATGGTTATGTTTCCTAGCCATAGACATGTGTTGTCATTTGATGAACGGGATCACATCATTAGAGAATGATGTGATGGACAAGACCCATCCGTTAGCTTAGCACTATGATCGTTTAGTTTATTGCTATTGCTTTCTTCATGACTTATACATGTTCCTATGACTATGAGATTATGCAACTCCGGGATACCGGAGGAACACTTAGTGTGCTATCAAACGTCACAACATAACTGGGTGATTATAAAGATGCTCTACAGGTGTCTCCGATGGTGTCTGTTGAGTTGGCATAGATCGAGATTAGGATTTGTCACTCCGATTGTCGGAGAGGTATCTCTGGGCCCTCTCGGTAATGCACATCACTATAAGCCTTGCAAGCAATGTGGCTAATGAGTTAGTTACGGGATGATGCATTACGAAACGAGTAAAGAGACTTGCCGGTAACGAGATTGAACTAGGTATTGAGATACCGACGATCGAATCTCGGGCAAGTAACATACCGATGACAAAGGGAACAACATATGTTGTTATGCGGTTTGACCGATAAAGATCTTCGTAGATTATGTGGGAACCAATATGAGCATCCAGGTTCCGCTATTGGTTATTGGCCGGAGATGAGTCTCGGTCATGTCTACATAGTTCTCGAACCCGTAGGTTCCGCACGCTTACGTTCGATGACGATCGGTATTATGAGTTTATGTGTTTTGATTTACCGAAGGTTTTTCGGAGTCCTAGATGTGATCACGGACATGACGAGGAGACTCGAAATGGTCGGCACATGAAAATTGATATATTGGAAGGCTATGTTTGGACACCGGAAAGGTTTCGGATGAGTTCGGGCATTTACCGGAGTACCGTGGGGTTATCGGAACCCCCCGGGGAGTTAATGGGTCTTAATGGGCCATGGTGGAAGAGAGGAGGAGGCGGCCAAGTGGGAGGCGTCCCCCCCCCCCCCAAGCCCAATCCGAATTTGGGGGGGGGGGGGCTTTCCTTCTCTCCCTCTCTCTGTTCCTTCTTCTCCTACTACAACTAGGGAAGGGGGAACCCTACTCCTACTAGGAGTAGGAACCCCCCCTTGGGCGCGCCCCATGAGGCCGGCCCTCCCCCTCCTCCACTCCTTTATATACGGGGGAGGGGGCACCCCATAGACACACACGTTGATTGTTTAGCCGTGTGCGGTGCCCCCCTCCACAGTTTTACACCTCGGTCATATCGTCGTAGTGCTTAGGCGAAGCCCTGCGTCGGTAACTTCATCATCACCGTCACCACGCCGTTGTGCTGACGAAACTCTCCCTCGGCCTTAGCTGGATCAAGAGTACGAGGGACGTCACTGAGCTGAACGTGTGCAGATCGCGGAGGTGCCGTGTGTTTGGTACTTGATTGGTTGGATCGCGAAAACGTTCGACTACATTAACCGCGTTACTTAACGCTTCCGCTTTCGGTCTACGAGGGTACGTGGACACACTCTCCCCGCTCGTTTCTATGCATCTCCTAGATAGATCTTGCGTGATCGTAGGTACATTTTTTGAAAAACTGCGTTCCCCAACAATTACATCAAATAGTAATATACCATTCTCTCCGCATACCTTTGTTTATAAAACCATATGGCCGGATTGCCCTGTTTGTCATAAACCTTTGCCCTTGTAAAGGCTTTATGAAGTAGGACAAACACTCCCTCGCCACTGGCCGAGGAGGTTGAAGCCGATGGTCGGTCAACAAGGGGTTGTATAATGCGGATCCGAGCATTCATGATGTAAAGTACTTGGATACATAGAATCATTACACATAAAAATTGCGAGTAAAATCCAATTACTGCAATCCATCTTTTAAACCCCTTGGGGCCTACCTTGGCGAGCTCGGATTTCGACCAGCTCTAAGCTCCTTTAAGAGATCTGTATTCTCTTTCCGAGAAGTTTGTGTTAAACACAACAAAATTTCCTGTCAAACGGATATCGATCCTTAATTCGGTCACCCGTGCCCACATTAAGGCTCGGGGGCTACTGGGCTTCGTGCTCATTATTTATAAATATTAAAGGGGCACATCGATCACCTGATCTGGTGTTGCCACCCGACCAGTGTCTCGGGGGCTACTGCATTGCTTATTCAATGCAGAGAATTCAAAGTGCTCAGTGTTCGGCATGACCGAACTATGGGCAAGCGCGTCGTCGGACAACAATAAGTACCATCTGGGACTTATCCGGCATCAAGCTAATATATCACGGCGACTTCTCACAACCCTCTCTCAGGGGCCTGTCTGCCGATTGTTATTTCTAATATATTACATTGCATTTCTATTCCTACATATGCTGCCGAGCTCGGAGTTGATCCTCAGGCCGATTTTACAAATTGACCTGAGTCTTAGGGGCTACTAGGATCAGCAGTTTTATGTTTTCATTCAGGTGCATCTCGGGTTTTAGACCGACACACACCTTGAGGGCTACTGGATATACATATACTGGCTATATATCTCGGCAGAGAATAAATTACACCAATAAAAAATATTCACAAAAAATCAGTCCGTGGTCGGGGTGGTGCATCACCTGAGAAGCAGTCCGGCATAAAGCTCGGGCGCCAGTGGCTGGCTCCATAGAGGGCATTTCCGGTATTAAGCTCGGCTGAATTCGTTCAATCTTTTAAAAGACCGAGGTATTTTACGACACCTCGGACGCTGACCATCGTTGGAGCTCGGAAGTGGTCCGGCATAAAGCTCGGATTCGAATGGCTCGTTCCATAGAGAACTTTTCAGCGTTAAACTTGGATAATCTCCTTCAAACTTTTTCAAGCCAAGGTGATCTATGACACCTCGGATATAGTCCGGCGTTGAAGCTCGGATACAGTCCGACGTTGGAGCTCGGATATAGTCCGACGTTGGTGCTCGGCTGCAAAAGATATCTCGAATGCAGTCCGGCGTTGGAGCTCGGGTGCAAGAGGACACCGCCGCACGGGAACAACTTCAAACCCGAGGTATGGCATAAAAAACAACAAGGCATTGATAAAGGCCGAGAACTTAAAGGGGCTCCTCGGATACCCGACGTGTAAACTCTTCGGATTCACTTCGGCGATCCTCAAGATCGAAGATGAGATGATTTGTTGAACCAGTTTTCAAGACCGACGACCGAAGATGAAGAACCGTTCGGAAGAATCGAGGAGCGTCCCCAACTTGAAGACCAGTTCAGGGGGCTACTGACGGTGTCCTGGACTAGGGGGTACTCACCATGCCGTCTCCCGGTCAGTTGGATTGGGCCGAGGACCCCCATGGCCGTTTACTCATGGGCCAGTTCGGACAGCCGATGTATACACGAGTAAGATTCCACAAGACTTGGTGATTAAGACAAGGACTCATCTCCACCGGCGTATTCGACTAGGACTCTTGTTATCCTAGGCCTCTGGTACATTATATAAGCCGAGGCCAGGCTAGTCGATGGAGGATCAGGACATTACTCATCATACCTCTAGGGTTTAGACCACAACATATGATCTTGAGGTAGATCAACTCTGTAATCAAATACATCGAATACAATCAAAAGCAGCATGTAGGGTATTATCTCTTCGAGAGAGCCCGAAGTTGGGTAAAATCCCGTGTCCATGTTACCATCGATCCTAGCTAAGACACACAGCTTGGGACCCCCTACCCGAGATCTGCCGGTTTTGACACCGACACCCCCTGTCGTCCATTATCAACACTCGCAATTGAGAGGAGATAATGAGAAACATCCAGATCTGAGGTTTCCGTACCTGATTCGAAACTAGCATTGATCCTCCCATCAGAAATGTTGCCTGAACCCTCGCTAGCTAGCATCCAGAAGCGGTTGCTGGTAGCTCAAGATTCAGGCATTGTTCCCGGCGAGCCGCACCAAGCGACGTGGTGTCGTAGTCGATGAAGGCGGTGCTAGACGAGCAGAGCGCCGAGGCATGTTGGCGTGCACCCTCGTTTCCGGCAGGCTAGTCACCCTTGGCTCGTCCTGAATCACAATCGGAGCCTGAGCCGACCCTAGCGGTGGGAGGGCGAGGACCACCTCGCGAGATCTGAGCGCCGCCGCTCTCATAGCTGGAGGCAGAGTGGCTGTGTCGAAAGAGACAAAGGCCGCCCACCTCCGCACCATCGTCCTCACCGGCGACTCGGGCTGATCCATTGCCCACATGAAAACTTCCAGCGAGTGGCTACGCCGCACTCGACCAAACAACGATTCCTCCTCCTCCTCCGTCAGGGAATCCCAAACCGCCCGCGCATCCGCATGCAGTGCCTCCTTGCTGTTGAACTAGGATTCGATCTGGCGTAGTCAGGTGCGCCTCCACGCATCCCCTCACGCGAACCTCACCATCCGCTCTTCTTCGATCTCCACCATCCTCGAAGACGCTCGTATCAAGAAGACCAGGAGCAGTCGCCTCCCACTGACCAAGGTAGGGGAGGAAGTGGAATGCGGAACGCGAGCGAGTAGACTCACTCTGCCATCCACCCGTATTAGGCCATGATCGACTCCCGAGGTGTGCGTCACCCCACCGCTCTGCTTCCTCGATCGGCACGACGTGACACGGGAACATGACTGTGGCACACGGGGTGAGGGTCTCCCCTCGACTTGCACGTGAGTCAACCACGCAACCTCTCTTGTCGGCGAGGAGTAGCTTCGCGGTGAAGGCGCAACGCAACACCGCCCCGCGGTAGTGCGTGAGGACTCCCGCCGATCGCAGGTCGGGGATGTACCATGCCGGCCACCGCCAGAGACGTGTTGGTGCAGCCATCTCGTATAATTAAAACTGATTATCGTGTTTCTTTTTGGAGAACAATTATTTTGCATAATGTTGGACTCCCGCCAAAACGCGCCAAGCAAGTATACTACTGATTTTTAGGAGACCCAAAGGAGAGGGGATATAAGAGCATCTCTAGTGGCTGGTGTGTCCCATAGTCTAAGGCTCTAAGCCAAATATAGACCACCGTTGGCCAAAAAACGTCTCCAGCGGCTGGTGTATGGCGTGGTCTAAATTCTAGACATCCACCAGACTAGCTGCACATCGTCCACATTTGGACGACCGAGCGACGATGTCCAAGCCAGAGCTGCTCCTCGCGAGCTCGCTCCCGCGCCAATCTGGAGCAGTTGGAGACGAGGCGCGAGCGCGAGCGGCGGCTGCGAGTGACACAAATTACGAGACATCCTAAATCTGTGCGTAAAAATGTAAATGAGATAAGGATGCGAAAAATAGGCAAATATAAAGTACTGATGTGCTAATACGAACCTTCGTCGAAATAAGGTTTTGGGATAGCGAGGATTTTCTTTGAAGTAGTCATTCCAGAGTAAAACAAACCCCGCATCTCTTGCTCGATTGATTGCCCGCACCAAATTTTGACAATCCGCTGAGAAACTAAGGTTGTCTAAAATGGATTCTTTTTTACACCATTGTGTATGTGAAGATATAGACTATCAAATTGAGACAAGCCACTAGAGATGCTCTAACGCATTGAAAAATAGACGTCTGATTTTTAGGAAAACATAATCTCTTTTCCCAACTGCCACGCATAGTAGTAGTACACCAAAATACTGTACCATATGGTGGTTCATTTTGCTGTGGACTGTTGCAGCTTTGCTGTGGACATTCGGAGGACGAGAGGGGATTTGGCTGCACCCACGAGGCTATGGCTGCACGGTGGAGCTAGCAATCTACAGCCATAACAAACTGAAGAATCTCAAGCGCTGACATCAAACCATCTGGCAAAGATACCTGCAACACTTTTAACTCTGAGACAAAATCATGAAGATCAACATCAGATGATTTATCATCAGAAAAAGCTTTTGCAGAAGTAGCGCAACATTCCTGTAGTTTGCTATCATCCAAGGACTTCAGATTTTTTGAATTGAATAAGAAACCAAACACCTTTTCAAATTTCTTCAACTGATCAAAGCACTGGTCAATGAAAGAATTGCATTGTCAACGATGACTAGAAAGTAATTAACTCTGAAGGATTCCATAGCTGACAACTGTATTTCTTCGTCTTGATCATTTATTTCATCATGATGCCTCTTTCTTTTCCGTTGACGTTTTGAAGGAAATTCTGGCTCTATGTCCATATCAGATGCAATGGCTTTTGCTATCTCAATACTAGCTTGAAAGCCTTCATCTCTATACTTCTTAAAATATATATGACCCCGTCAATGTGTTTTATAGTAGCATCAATGCACACCATCTTTTCCTGCAACTTTTGGCTCACCACATTTAAAGAGAACAAAACATCATGCCAGATAACCATGCCAACTAAAGTTTCAAAATTCTCAAGTGCACTGACCAAAGATTAAGCATCACTTACAGCTGCTGAATCATCAGTAGAAGTCTCCTCCAATTCCTTCAAAGCTGAAATTACATGGATAGTTTGGTACCTGATAGGCTGCACACTCTTTATTCAACTCTCCCAACGAGTACTGGACAAAGGCTTGAGAGTTAGTTTTGTTCCTTTTGGAAGATTGTCAAGTAAAATCTTCCACCTTTTAGTAGAACGTGAAAACAACACGTATATCCGTTGTATAATACCAAAGAATGTAATAGCTTGTTTGCAAGATTTTGCCATATCACAAAGAGTGAGATTCAAACTATCACATGCACATGGCATATACAATGCTTTGGGGTTTTCTTTAAGGAAGCGACTCTGAACACCTTGGTATTGTCCTTTAATGTTGGAATCATTGTCATAACCTTGACCTCTCACATCAGCAGCATTCAAATCAAAAGAACTCAATGTATCCATCAATACCTTCAAAAGCCCCAACCCCGATGTGTCCTCAACCTTTAGGAACTCTAGGAAAAACTCCTCCACTCTCGGAAGGTTGCTTGACATATTGACACAACGCACAATGAGAGTCATTTTTTCTTCATGGCTCACATCCGGGGTACAATCCAAAATAACTGAAAAATACTTGGCATCTTTGATGATCTTTAAAATAACCTTCCCCACGGCATCAGCAAGAACTGAGATCAACTCGTTCTGGATTTTTTGGCCAAGATACTGATGATGGATTTCACTATTTTGAATACGCCGGATGTGTTCATGCATAACAGGATCAAATTCAGCAATCATTTCAATCGTGCCCAAAAAATTACCATTATTATCTTGATACGACCTCTCATTTGATCCACGAAAAGCCAAAGTATGTTTTGCTAGAAACTTCACAACAGAAGCTATTCTTACCAGAACTTGTCTCCAACGCTCCTTCTCCTTTGCAACCCCCCTTTGCATATCATCATCAATTGTCTGATTTTTGCTTAGTCTCAACCTAACTTCATTCCATGTATTCATGTTTGTTAAATGCTCAACACTATTCTCATGATCTTTGAGACGCACACTCAAACGCTTCCAGTCATTCAATCCATCAGATGCTAGCATAGACTTGCTCAGTTTTGATTTGAACAACTTGCAACAAAAACAATATACTTTGTTTGCACCTTTGTGGTAAACCAACCACTTTCTGTCAACAAACTCACCATTACTTAACTTCCTGGAGTAAAAAGCATATGAAAAGTGTCTACCAATGGTGTCCTTCTCGAACTCCAGATCCGGTACTCTAATAGGTCCCTTCTCAATTAAAATATCCCTTTTGCTATTGTCAAGAACTTCCCATGTTCTTGGATCAAAAATAAATGAAAGGGAATCTTCCTGTTCATCATTAGAGGAAGGCTGCAAATTTTCCTCCTCCATTGTACTGTCAGCATCAACTTCAAAATTTATTTGCTCCCCTGTACTCGCACCATCTTCATTCACCTCAACATCTGAATTTTCATGCTTAGAAGTAGTTTCTTGCCCTTGTTCTTCACTGACATCAACATTGCTTGAAGATGTAAAGAACTTATTCAAAGAACCCTTCAGTGGTAGAATTTTCAAACCACTTTCTTTCTTTTTCCTCCTTTTTTCAGCACCCGACAATTGCTTCTTCTTAGGTAACATGGCAGGCTAAAGTCCTAAAATCATGAAGAAAAGATCAAAAGAGCATACAAAGAATTAGGAATTTATAGATCGGATGATTGGAACCTTAGACATGTTACATAGAATGACAAAAAATTGATAGATTGGATTAGAATATGTACATACTAAATAAAGAATAAATAAACTACTGAAATTGTCAAATTGAGGTTTGGGGATGGACAGGAACATGGATGTGTATTTCTTGACTTCCAGTCGGATGCGTATTTGTATAGGTATTGCCGCGGTGCCGGATGTCGGATGGCCAGGCTGCCGCCTGCCGGACTGCTGAGTGCTGACTGCTATGTGGCGGCGAGGCGAGGGTGACGCGGCAAGGGCCAAGGGGCAAGGCGCTGAGCGAGCGAGAAGGCCGACGGGCGGGCGAGGGCGACGAACCTACGATACGAAGGAAACGAGCAGTTGTGTGCCTAGCCCTGGCAACTAGCGTGAGTCACGGCACGGCTTCGCCTTCGCTAATCCATCAGCGATCGCTAGCTAGCTATATCTGGGCCGCCTAGCCCATCTTATTTCTTTTCTTTAATTCTTTTGTAATTTTTTTACTTGTTTTTGTTGGGCTATAGTATATGTATATACTCCATCATGCCCCCACCCCTCGCCTGGGCCCTGGGCCGTCGCCCCATCGGCCATACCCCAGGGCCGGCCCTGTGAGCGGGAGGCCACGTTCCGGCAGACGCATGCCGACCAGGAGTACAACCTTTGCCTCCTCGATGAGCACCAGCGCGCGGAGGAGCAACTCGCCGCTAGCATGACCATCACGCTGGATGTGGACCTGTTCGACTCCTATCGTACCACCCACAAAATCCGCCACTACCGCTGGTGGTACCGCCGCCATCAGGCAGAGCTAGAACGCCTTCAAGGAGATCGACGAGGCGGCGAATGAAGTCTACGACAAGATCGAGGACGAGGACAACGTCACCAGCTCCGCCACAATCACGAAGCCGACACATCTGCAGGCACCGGCGATAGCGAGGAAGAGTAGAGCATGGAAGGTCACCAACGCTCGGGGTCCCAGGAAGGCCATCGCTCTTTCGCCCCCTTGAAGCCAAGCTTGGCGGGCTCATTATCGTCGGCTCAGTAGCTATTGCAGGCTGCAGAGGCGGAGCTTCAGTTCCCGGGGCCCATGGCCTGCCGGACATGGGGAACGAGTGCTGGCGGTTATTTTTCTAGGTTTAGAGTCTGGTCTAGATCAAAATCATAAGGCTTTATGTAAAAACAACAAAGTTTTAATGAGATTCATCTAGTTTGTTTACATATGCATGTATGCAGCTAACTTTGGATGGTTGGCTTCCGCATCAGTGTTCGTTGACTGCCCCCCCCTCCCTGGTCTGTTGACTGATGCGGTGTCTGGTTTGCGGGTCAGCCTTGGAGACACCCTGAGTCTTGGGCCCGATGGCGGTGGCGCCCGGAGCCTTCACCCTTTTGATGGCATCGTCGCGGAATCTCGGCCCCTCTCGATGGCAGATGGCCTACGACGTCGGGTTTGCCTCCCCCTAGAGTATCACGTCCTAGTCTATGGAGTGGGTTGCATCTGTTTATCTCCTATCTTCTAGACAGGTCCCCGTGGTCCTTGTTCTCAGTCCTTGTTGTCCCTTGGCAGGAGCGGTTGTCCATGACCCGAAGTGAGGGGGCTATCGCTACGGTGAGACGGCCCCTTCCGGAGGTGGCTCGGTGTGTCCGAATCGTAGGTGTTCGGTGGGTTCTCATGGGGACTCGGCTTCGATCCTCTTTAATAGTCTTGGTTGTAGTTTGTTAGGGATGGACTCTCCTGTTTTTATTGCAGGGTGTTGGGTTTGTGGTACTTGTGTCACTCGCTCGTCGTCATTATATTTCGTTCGACCTGCTTGTTGGAAGGTATCCTCACCACTTTGTATGTATGTGTCTTTATCTTTAAAAGGGAGGGCGGAAGTTGGCAAGTACTACTATATGAAGTTAGTTAGAACCTAAGGTTAGATTGGATGATCAAAATTCATATTGAATTAGTTCCAAACCTTCTTTTTCATTTTGTGTTATTTTTTTCATAGACTAATAGTGTTTACATTTCGATCAATGAAATTGCTTTTGGGTATGATATGTGTCCGACCGGCATACGACACTAGGATCCTACGTTCGTGGTTCAAGTGGCGATGTCATCTCACGGTGGTTTGCTAGTGTTGGACATCAGTCCTACAGGAATTCATCGTACGCCCAGCACTGCTCATCAATCTACGTGTCTTTTGTTCCTCTACTGTTTATCTTCTAAAGTATATCTAAATAGTTAGCCTCAGTAAACTATTTCTCTCAACATATAAGCATGCCATCTCATCATGCAACATGTATGAAAAAAAGGCCGACCCCCACTAACCTATTTCTCTAAACATGCAAGCATGCCACATCATGCAACATGCATGGAAAAAGACTCAGCTCAACATGTAAATTTGCACGGGAATTTACATTCTACTGTGATATTTATATTTAATAAATATTATGCTACTATACAAAAATCAAACATATTTTCAGTTCTAGCTCTTACATTATTGCTCAAAATATTCACGTTTCATACAAGGAATCTCATTTAAATGTGTTGAGAACTATCTCGCAACAACGTGCGGGTATCATCTAGTTAATATTATGAGCAGAGAAACTGTAATACCCTCTCTATTACATTTGGAAAAAACATCTACATCTAGAATGCCAAGATTATATGATTAGATTTATTATAAGATGAAGTTTTATACTTTATATTTGGTATTACACATATAAATAATTATCTCTGAAAACTAAATTTACAAAGTTTGATTGTTAATAAAAACTACGCGTACTAGTACATTATTACACAGAGGGAGTATAGAGCTTCGGCTTCAAAACACTTTAGTCTGTTCACTGTAGTACTATCTTCCCCGCC
The DNA here is from genome assembly GCF_002575655.3 of Aegilops tauschii subsp. strangulata. Lineage (NCBI taxonomy): Eukaryota > Viridiplantae > Streptophyta > Magnoliopsida > Poales > Poaceae > Aegilops > Aegilops tauschii. The sequence goes on along the minus strand of NC_053037.3, from coordinate 6,746,887 downwards.
TGCCAAGGACCAAGCAGGCAACACCAAATTTATGGTGGTTCGTTTTGCTCTTTGACTGTTGCAACTTTGGGTGTCACATTAACTCAGCTGCTTGCTCCTTTACTCTGCCGTGCACTTGCTGTCTTTCTCAGAATCTCATCCTTCCTCCTCCAGTCTTATCTTTCAGCCGTTCACCGGAGAGACAGAGAGAGAGGTTTGTTCCAGGCGAACGCAGGCTGCTAGTTCGGCCATGGAGATGGAGCTGCCCAATCTCAATGTCCCGGTGAAGCAAGAAATCGTTGTGCATAATGAAGGAGCCCAAGGAAGAGGAGGTGGTGGCGGCGCAATCGTTGAGGCGTCGGGACACGGCACGAGGAGGACGGAGGCCACCGTGAGGATTGAGGCCAACATGCTCGACTGCCCCATCTGCTCCTCCCCCTTCAAGCCTCCCGTCTTCCAGGTTGGTGCAGTAGAGCAATTTCTACCATGATTGAACATCCCATGAACTGAATCGAATCTAGCAGCAGCTGCACGCACGGATTTTAGTATTCTCTTACTTCCCTCCCTCGATCTGTCTAGTGCAAAGGCGGGCACCTGGCTTGCGGCAGCTGCGTCGCGAAGCTCCCCTGGAAACAGTGCCAGAGGTGTGACCTCGGCGGCGACTTCCACGGCTGCCCCTTTGTGGACGCCTTCGTCTCCTCGGCCAGGATGAAGTGCGACCACCATGGCTGCGGCCGCCAGGTCACCTACCACAAGCTCGAAGACCACAAGAGCGCGTGCCCGCTCGCGCCCTGCAGGTGCCCGGTGCCCGGCTGCGGCTTCGAAGGCCCGCCGCCTGCGCTCCCCCACCATCTCAGCGCCGTCCATTCCATGCCCGTGCACGTTGTTCAGTACGGCAAGGTGCTCCAGCTCGAGGTACCCGTGTCAGAGCCGCGTCGCCTGCTGTTCGCCGAGGAGGACGGCCGCGCGTTCCTCGTGGTCGGCGGCTCGCTCGGCCTGGGCGTGCCCATCGCCTTGTCGGTGGTGTGCGTCAGGGCGGGGGCGTCCCCGCCGCCGCACTATGTGGCCAAGGTGTGGGCGAACGGGCCGCCGGTGGCCAACGACAGGACCGACACGGTCCGAGCGGACATCCAGGTGACGAGCAGCAAGGAGCCCGGCACCGTCGCCGTGGAGGAGCTGACCTTCTTGACGGTGCCGCACAAGCTGCTGGCCGGGGCTGGCCCGTCCAGGACGGTGTCCCTCCACGTTCGCATTGACAAGATCACCTCCTAAATGAATCTGCTATGTCTAGGGCTCTACTTATCTTAATACTAGTAAGGCTTAGTCTAGTTTGGTCTAATTTAGGGGCTGTTTGGTTTGTGACTAACTTCGTCAAAGATTGCCACACCTAAGGTTAGGCAAGTTTGACCAACTTAGATGAGTGTTTGGTTCAAGCCACACCTTAGGCAAGCCACACTTGGGTCCCACATGGCATACCCATAAAAAGTATGGCAAGATTCTCTTAGGCTTGCCAACTTGTGGCTCTCATTTTGATGAACTATTCTTAGGCAAGCTTGGCAAAAATGTGTGGCAAAATGTGGCAATGCTAGGCCTAGAACCAAACAAACAACCCCTTAGTTTAACAGAATGATGGATTTTGGTACTAGCATGCATCAATTCGTTCAACAACGGACGAGTACTTGTTAGTTCCAGCATGATTAGTACATGGAAGAGGTATTTTGTTGCTGTTGGATGTATGATCTTTGGGTAGCACGTAAACCAAATACTCCCTCCGTTCCTAAATACTTGTCTTTTTAGGCATTTCAAATGACTATCACATATGGATGTATGTAGACATATTTTAGAGTGTAGATTCACTCATTTTACTCCGTATGTAGTCACTTGTTGAAATGCCTAGAAAGACAAGTATTTAAGAACGGAGGGAGTATATGCTGATTATATGTTTGTTAAGAAATTGTCCCCTTCACGATCGCATTCACAAGACCACCATAGTCTGACCCGCATGTCAATCTGGCTGCCACCACCCTTCAACTTGACCGAATTCGACTAAATTGTTCTCGCACGACAATATTAGCTGTGTGGTTTGGTGAATGATATGTACGTGAACTATATTGTTCCGGCACGACAAGTTCCATGACTAAGAATGCAGTTTGTCAGGCCACGTTACATGTGTTAAATTTAGGAAGATCATATTCCAAATTGTGAGTTTTGTAAAGCAATAATTTGTTTTTAACTGGACCATCATACCCTCTCATCCGTAAGAGGCACATCTTAATCTCAAGCGTTGATTTTATTAGAGGGGTTGTACGTGAAGTGGAACCCAAAGTTATATCATCCCAAATAAAAACTCCACCGACATAGCAATACGTTAAAGATCAGTTCTTTGAACAGTCAAAACGAACATTATCAGCATGCTAAAATTATTGGCAGCTATCTTTCCTTCTCGGGTATGCTCTGCTGGCTCCAACATTGCCGCAATGGCAGCCCTAGTTTTCCTCTTCGGTCTTCACCCTCCCCTCTCTTCCATTATTTCCCCACTAAAACACACAGCGTGACCAGAAATGACCATGAAGGAAGGGGAGAGTCGTGGCAAGAGGGCGGGTGCCGAGGAGGTGAAGTCGGAGTCGAAGAAAGGGGAGGTGACGATGCAGGACGAAGGCAAAGCAGGGGATGCGTTGGTGGCGGCGGAATCCATGGCACCGACGCAGATCGACGTGAGGATGGACGTGACACTCCTCCACTGCCAGGGCTGCTTCCTCCCCCTCAAGCCCCCCGTGTTCAAGGTGATCTCTCATCTTGCACCAAAGCGATTTTTTTTTGAAAGAACCCCAACACCCTCTTTCTATCTCTGTTCGAGAGGATTTCTTTGAGATTCGGGAAGATCACACATTTATTATTTTTCCACGTGGATGGAAGACATTTGTCATCTTCTTCCATCTATCATCTAGCAAGTGAAATTTAATAAGTATACATTTGTGTTGTGTGCATCGCACTGATGCATAGACCAAACATTATCCTTCTTTTCTTAAAACAAACTTGCGTGTTGTTGCGTTTACTGTGGCAGTGCGATGCCGTAGGGCACGTAGTGTGCTACTACTGCCGTGCCGGGCACCGCGCCGTCTGCAGCCGTGCCAACACCCACTGCGGCCAGCTGGACAAGGTGGTCGGCGCCGCCAAGGTGCCATGCCCCTACAAGGGGTTCGGCTGCGATCGCTACGTGGTGTTCCACGAGGCCGCGGACCACCAGCGCGTGTGCCAGTGCGCGCCCTGCACCTGCCCGGAGTCCGGATGCCCCTTCGTGGGCTCCCGCGCAATGTTGGTCAACCACTTCGCCGCCGACCACCAGCGCCCGGCCGTCACGCTCCGGTACGGCCGGTCTTGGAGCCTGAGCTTCTCCCTGTCGCACGCCTGGCACCTGCTCGTCGGGGAGGAGGACTGCAGCGTGTTCCTCGTCTCCCTCCGCCCGCTCGGTCCGGGCACCGCCGTCTCACTGATGTGCGTCAGGCCGGACGGCGAGGCTGAGACGGGGCCCCGGTTCTGGTGCAAGCTCTCCATTGAGCGCCGTGGCGGCGACAAGGACTACGACCTAGTCCTCATGACCTCCCCGGTGATCAGCAACGCGCTGTCCACGTGCGCGCCGGCGTTGGGCCAGGGGATGTTCTTGGTGGTGCCCCAGGAGCTGCTCTCCGGCGACACGCTCACCCTCAGCGTCCGCATCGATCTGATCCCACCTGCCGCCGTCGCTCCCAAGTCAACTACACCGCAGGCCAGGGCGCCGAGGAGGATGCAGTGAAGTATGTTTTTGATCTCGTTCATGTTATGGATGATTAGTGCAGCTAAGTTAGATGATTAATATGAATGTATGACTAGAGGCTAAACCACACATGTGCAAGCTAACCAACCCAATCAATCAAGATTATGGTAACAAGTTCAGTAGTAATGCAACTAAGCAGCAGGGATGGATGATTAGTATGAATGTATGATTATTCTGGCATCTGATGGTTAAGCTGCTTAAGCAATATCAGTACTAGATCAGTTTGACTAAGTAGTAATGCAGCTAAGCAATGGTAAGGTAGCAATAATATGTAGCTAAGCGAGGGTAGGAATGCTTCACTCATTGTATTTGATCTGAGTGAAGTGCAACCAATTGTAGTTAATCCGAAGATCATGCACCAGAATTTATTCTGTTCTTTATAACCTGCAAATTATACATTTTGTGAATCATATTGTTCATGTTCAGATTCTTCAATCACGTGAAAGGAGCTTCTATAAATCATTTTTTTTCCGACTGGCATGAAAAGATTATGTAAATGTATCCTTCTCAAAAACTAACATCATTTTTTTCATTTTTGTATCTAAGATCATTCTCTCCCTTTTTTCTGTGAGCAAGCTGGACCTGATGCTCAAAGGACCTTCAAGTTCAAACCGAAGATGACAATCTGGACAAAGTCACATTTCAAAGAGTTTTTCCCCCTCTCAGAGATGGGTCAAGTTGTGTGTTATTATGTATCAAACTGGGGACAGAGGATCATGCTTCTTTCAAAGTTTGTATTCATGGCTCACATAAATCCTCGTGTGTTTTGATGTAAACCTTTTGGTACTCCATGATTTGGAGCTTTTATGTTTAATAAAATGGTTGTGAGCATCACATAATGCAGAGGCCCCAGGTATCCCCTTTTTGAAGGAAAAAAAAGATCAACAACAGTTGTGTCCAGCATAGCGTCAGATATAAGCTTTGATTTATTTTGTAATTCAACTGTGAACACAAGTAGAATGTAGCTTTTACACACCAAACCATAAGATTATTTTAGAATTTTTTCACAATGCTGTGGGCCTCACAAATTCAGTCCAACATCCAACCTGTTGGTTACATTGCAGCTACTACTTAGTTTCTCAATTCCCAAACTGCAAAAACTGAGTGCATTTCCCAAATTTATTTAAAAAATACCACCTGATAATGCGCATTCAAAACAGGTTCGCAATCTTTTTGTGACATTTAACTGGAAGCAGCAGAGAGAGATTTTATTACGCTAGTTGGGGGTGTAGGCAGAGAAGGTTTTTGAAAATTCTGCATTGCTTGCTGAGGCAGTTGATTCTTCTGCTGGCTCTACAACGGCCTTTTATTACACTTATGCTTATGTTCGAACCTAGGACTTCTCCTAGGGGTTTCGGTATGGTAGTTCTTCTTCTTCCTAGGACGTCTCCCATACATCCTCAGCAGCCTTCCATTATCTCCTTCAAATGTCAGGCCCTTCGGAGTCGTGAAAGTGGGACCTGCAGCGATAACCACTTATCTCTATCAGGCTGTCTTTGTTAATTCCAAAGAGGGATCGATGTTGCAATGATTGGTTGACATTGAACATTTCCATGATAAGCACACAACTTAAGAAACAGTGTGATAGAGAAGAGTGTAATTACTTGGGAATGGCACTGATGTAGGAGGAAAATTCTGTGTTGCAGTGGTATCAAGAGGCCCTTCCTCTGCAACCAAGGACGGTGTTGCAGTGGTACCTGTCAGAGTATCTCTGGACTGAGTAGAGGACCCTTCTTCAGTCTGGTCAGGCTGTGATGAGGGATGAGCCTCCGGAGCGGCCGAAGCGGCGCCTACAGTGATATAACAACTTTTTATCTCTATCATGGTGCCACTGCTAACTGAAAACAGGGATTGGCATTGCAATGGTTGTTTGATATGTGTACTATTTTCATGATAATTAAGCACACGAGGTTTTTTAACATAAAATGGGATAGCGAAGAATGTAGTTACTTGGGAGTGGTACTGCCATTGAAGTGCAATTCTCGTTTGCAGTTGTATCAAGAGGCCCCTTCTCCTTATTAAACATGGACCATGTGGTAGCTTTGATAGTATTTCCGGACTCGGCAGAATCTTGCCTTCCATCACCAGCTTCGACAAACACCTCCTGCCTATCAAGCATCGTCGCCGGGGGTTGAGTCGGGATTTCATCCTGTTCAACATTCTCCTCCTCGTCGCTGCTCAAGTCAATGATATCATCAATCACGTCTATGAAGTCTATTATTGTCATTGTGCAGCTGAAATAGGTAATAAGAAAGTATGAGTAATGAATTAAGATATGAATGCATAGCATATTAAAGGTAAGGAACTAAGCACATACATCTAACTTAGCTGCCTTCTACCGTGAAGTCTCTTAGTGCAAAACAACATATAAGAACAGCATGCACCACTGACGACAAATCTATTGACACGAATTTCATACGGCAAATGACAAACATTCTCATAACTTAGTCTCTAGATTCCAAAATGTTTGGTTCCGTGAATGCTAGGCCCTAGTATGGTTCTGACATGTCCGATCAATTTTACTGTGTAAATGCGGCTGTGAACTTCTTCCTATACACTTTACGCAAAAAACAAAAAGAAGAAAAAAGAACGTGATTCCCATATACACAGATAAAATAAATTCAGAGAGTTTCAAATCTGATCCGAATCATAGGATAGGTTAACTTAAATTGAACGGTAGAATGGGAGTAATAAAGAAAGGATGCAGGTCTAGTCTCAAAGAAGTTATCTAACAAGAACGAATCAGCAACAGATGAGATGCAGGAAAGCTTACTCTCTCCACCACATCCCGGACTCAAATCTGGCTTGCCTGCTTCGTCCGTCCAGCCAGTACGGTCTAGTGGAAGACGGGAAGAGGAGGGGGAGAATATATGCGGTCATGTGGGAAGAAGAGGCGGCCGTGCTCTAGGAAAGAGGAGTCTAGACGTTTTGGGAACATATACAAGTATAAATGAAAGGTATTAATGGTTGGTCAAATCTGAATTTTGAAAAAAGAAATTGAAGTGTTTTGCCACCCGAGACAGCTGATTGATTTGCCTTCTCCCCACGCCATCATGATGCCCTCTCTTCTCCCAAGAGTCTCACAATTCACATGCATACTCCAACATTCAAGTATAACACACAGTTTTTTTTGTTTTGCGAAATAGAATAACACACAGTTAAGTTACCTGTTAGTCCCATTTCTAAAAAAAAAGTTACCTGTTGTCAAACTTTATTTTGAAAATGGTACTCCCTCCGTTTCTTTAGTCTGCACATTAGGTTTCGTCAAAGTCAAGCTTTGTAAAATTTGACTAACTTTATATTAAAAAAATATCATTATTCACCATATGAAATCACTATTATCAAATGCACCGTGAAATGTACTTTCATACTATATAGTTTTAGTATTATAGAAGCTCATATTTTTTGATATAAATTTGGTCAAACTTTGTGTAGTTTGACTTTGATCAAATTTTATACGCGGAGTAAAAATAAACGGAGGGAGTATGTTGTCATCTTTATCTATTAAAATTACTTTATTATTATTAAAAACATCTGACGGGTTAACCCAAATAGAGATATGCATTGTGAGAATAATTAATCGGACGATCAAACTTTTGTTGACTATCCATGTTTGGATAGACGTAGTACGATTAAATAAAACAGTTGAGTCCAAATAGTAGAGAACAACCTGGATCGAGGAAGAGAAGTTTGGATAGGGTGTTGAAGTAATTTGAGAACGGCTTGACTCTACGGCAAACCTTCCTCGACACCTTCATAACATACGAATAGGCGGTGCTCTAGAAAAAACATACGAATAGGCGGTGCTCCGTCAAGATGATTGAACATATTAGAAAAAAAAAACCAACATTGGTGTGTCAATATTATCGATGTACACCAACCTTCCCTATAAGGCCGACTAATCACCTTTTGTTTTCACTATAACAACATTGCAATCTACAGTGGTAAATCCTCACCAAGCGTAAAGCCGTGAATCGGTGATGCTAAATCCTCAACAAGTTTCGGCCGAAGTAAAACACAAGTAATGTAAAGAGCGTTGCCTGCAAAAGGTGAAAAGCTCATCGATGTCGTGGCGACCCGTGCCTTCGCTAGCTTGGAGTTACACTGATCCTCGACGCCACACGCCTTTGCCAACTCGGAAGTCATTCAAATCCCCGATGTAACAATGCTCGTCGCCATCACCAAGCTCGGACGCACACAGATCCTTGACGCCTGGATATTGCTCACCTTTTCCAAGCTCAGAGTTGCGTGGATCCACGGGACTATGCCGCCACTCACCTGCACCAAAGCTTGGAGTCACGCGTATTTATGACTGCATCATCCTCCTCCCCCCAAATGAATTTTCGGACTACCATACTAATCCCTATTATCACCAGTCTTCGATGTAGCCTTCCATGCGCCCTGCAATGTGCCTCCTCTTTGGCGCACCTTCGGTGCATTGGGTATCAGCATCATAGGATTAAGAAGAGACAAAAATACCAACTCATAGCATAAACATACCATGGATTCCGTATGAAGCACGCATGTGGGATGTGAGGACTAATCACACATCATGGTTAGATCGCAAACAAGAGGCACCGCAAAAAGGTTTCTTTAAGTGAATGAGTAAACCGTCTTATTATCTCTTCGGTCATTAAGGAATGTCGTGTACAAGAATAAAAATATGGAGACATTGCTATGGTGGTGGCGGTAATGTTGGCTCTAGATGAGGAACTTGGCGGGTGGAGCGAAGCAGAACAGGATCCTCTGTCATGGGAGTCCTCCCTTTCCTTTTCATAGTGCAAACTCTATGGAATAGGGCTTCGGGTTGCAACACCTCAAATTCGACCGGGCCCCCTTCACGATTGTTCCTTGGTCTCACATTGTGGGCGCGTCATGCCCTCATACCGGTGCTTGGCTAGCCATTCGGAAAGGTTGTCAACGGCCTTTTGTACATGCATGGAAACGATCTCCTCAATTTGTATATCTTGTATATGCCTAAAAAGTATATATTTTGTGTGCCATGTAATTCTGTATATGAATCTAATGGTTTATTTTTCTTAAATATATGACTCATATTTTTTTATAACAAATATAGGCTCGAAGTAGAGGCAGCCTAAAGTGCCTGGACAGACATTTGCTGGCGATTTGGTGATCCTTGTTGGAGTCGCCCTAGGATGCTAGGGTTGACATATGGAATAGGGTGACATGCAAATTGCACTGCACCACCGAGCGCTTGCGACTCCCCTAGGGTTTCCCTGCGCCGTCGCCGGCTCCCCAGCCGCGCGTCGCCGCCGCAGCGGCCGGCCCCTGCCGGCGCATGCCCTCCCCCACCGCTCCCCCACCCCCACCCCACCTCCACCCCTCCCCCCCCTCCCCCGTAACCTCCGCGTCGCCTCCCCGAGTGAGGTGACCGGGGGCCTCGTCCCCAACTCCCCTCCGCGCTCCTCCTCGTTCTTCCCTCCCCCGCCGCCGCCGGCGGACGCCGCCGGGCCCTCCTCGCGTGGTAATGGCTGCGGCGGGCCAGCCCTTCCCCGCGCGCGGTCTCCCCTGCTCGGGCGGTGGTGGCTGGGGGCGGTGTGCTTCGGCCGACGTTAGTGTGGCTCGGCGCTGCTGCTGCTGCGTGCCACGGTGCTCTCGACCCGACGGTGCGGCCGTTGGCCGTGGGGCGGCGCGGTGGCGCTGGTGGCTGGCGGCGCCCGTCCAGCCCAGATATGGGCCCATTTGGACCCCATCTGGGTTGGGGCGGTCCAGTGGCTCGGCGTTCGGCGGCGGCTCTTCCTAGTGTTGGAGACTTGGCGGCGGTTTGCGGGAAGTGAGGACACCGTCGATCGGCGAGCTGCAGCGTGGTGGCAGGACTGTCTGAGTCCACGTGGACCCGGCCGGGCCGTCGGGGCCCGGCAAGCCTCGTCACCGCGTCCGGTCGGCTACACTGCAGCGGTGGAGGCTGTCCCCTCCTTCCAGTCGAGTTGTGCTCGCTCCCGTGGCCGGTGTCGCCTTTCCCTCGCTAGGTCTCGTGTTGGCGGCTCCAGTGAGGCGGCGAGGGTTGTCCGGTAACCGTGGTGGCACAAGCTGGTGGGCGGCTGATGGGGTGGTGCATTTCGAAGTGTCTGGGGTGGTGGTGGTGGTCGTGGATCAGGAGAAATCCCTGTCGGCTTGTCCGGCACCGATACGGTGACGCCTGAGGGCGTCGTCGGTCCTTCCTGAGGGGCGTCGGGTGTATCCCTTCCCCACCATCCCCCGTGTATCGGGGGAAACCCTAGAACTTGTTCGGGCAACAATGACGACGCCGTCTCATCCCTTCTTGAAGGTGTTGCTTGGTGCACGGCGCTTCGGGATGCCGGGAGCGTGGTGGTACTTCTTCGAAGGGTGCAACAGTTGCCGGGCTTCCTTTCTCCGTTGATCTGCCGGTGTCGGCATTTATTTTTCTTTTTTTCTTCTTGTCTTTCATTTTGGGCTTTTCTATGCCGTGGCCCCGGCAGGCTGGTTGTATCGGACATTTGCTTTATATATATAAAGCGGGGGAAACCCTTTATCGTCGAATTGCACTGCACACCACCGAACAAGAAGCTTGTGAACACATGGTGGTAGCTCACCTAGAGCGCCACAACGTCATAACAGGAATTCACCACTCAAACTCAAAGCATATGGAGAGAAAGAATCTCAACTGTGACGTCCGGATAATTAGACTACAGTAATTCCCTGCTATTGATGCCACGTCACCTCTGACATTGTAGTTAATCCCTTTCGTTAGTTCAAAAACCAATTCAAATTCAAAATTGAATAAAAGGCAAACAACAAAAGTTTTCAAACTTTAAAACTAAAATGTTCGGGTTGTGCCAAATAATGCGTAGATAATTATGGTGGAGAACCACACTTTTATAAAATGTTCAAATATTCAAATGGTAATAAAACAGTAGCAAAACTATTATTTAAATACTTTAAATACTCAACAATTACCAAATATTTTATTTTAGGTGCCAAGTTAATTGTGGCAGTGGACTAATTAGTAATACTAATTTAGGTGCTCATTTGGAATTTTACAAAACTAAAATAAAATGTAACTAAAAGAAAACAGTAAAGAAATAAAAGAAAAATAGAAAAGGAAAAGCAAATCAAGAGAAAACAAAAAAAAGGGGAATAGGCCTCGGCCCACCCGACCAGGCCCAGCCCATCTTCCTCCCCGGTCGTCTTCTCTGTTCACCCGACCCTGTGCGCGCCCAAGTCGCGTCCCCGCCGAACCCACCTCGCCGTCGGCGCCTCGGTGGATAAGGACTCCACCCCCCTGGCGCCTCGGGCTCTCTCCCACTCGCCCACTTGCCCCCTCTCGCTCGCCTCTGCGCCTCCCCTCCTCCCAGATCCACCTCTCCCCTCTCCTCTCGCTCGATCCCGAGCGCGCCCGTCGCCATGGCCCCGTCCTAGCCGCGGCCACCGTCGCCACCTCGCCTCGTCCCCATGACAAATCGGTTCTCCGGCCCTCGCTACTTCCTCCCCGACCACCTGCTCGAGCCGGGACCCCCTACATCACCCCCAACGCCGTCACCTTCTTCCTCGGGTTGCCGCCGTCTTCTTCGACTCCGGCGACTGCTGCTGCTACTAAGCCTCTCATCGGCCTCCGTGTGCCGCGCAGTGAGCTCCTCTACCTCCTACCCTTCTCCGTTTGCTCTCGCGCGAACCCTAGCTAGCTCTCACAACGAGGCCGAACGCATCGCCGCGGAGCTCGTCGCCGACGCGTCTCCGGTGACGGTTTGGTCACGGGCTCGTACCCATTGGACTCGCCGCACCACGTAGATCCTCCCCAGCCTCCTCTTTTGCTCAATAGCGTGCTGCCTCGCCGTTTCCGTCTTCGGCCGAAGCCGCTCCGCCGCTGGCCTCGACGCCGGCGCCGATTCCAGCCAACTCCGGCGACGCCACCACCGCTGTTCGACGCGCGTTGCTCCGCTCGTTCGAACGCGCCCTCGCGCGCGCGAAACGGTTGCCCGTAGGCGAAATCCGACGAGGTCCGAAGCCCTCCGCCGTGTTTGGCGTCACCGGCGACGTGCCGCCGGCCGCCGCTGACGTGGCACACTTGGGGCCACCCCGGGGTCACTGCCAGCGGGCCCCGCGGGCCCCGTTGACTGGGTTGACCCAGTCAACGTGCTGACTGGGCGTCTCTCTGACGCTGACATGCAGGCCCCGCCGCTTAATCTTCTAATTAAACGTTTTATTAATTAAAACTAATTAGTTTAGTTAATTAGTCCATGACAAGCGGGACCTACCTGCTAAATAACCCTGTTTAGTTAGTTTTAAAACTCTGTTAACTCTCTGTCTATGACATGTGGGCCCCGCTGGACCCACATGTCAGTTTTGACCCTGGTCAGCGAGTCTGTTGACTGCTGACGTCATCCCCACGCAATGCTGACGTCATATTCCTTTTCTGTTAATATTAATAATTCCAGAAAATACTTTAATCTTTAAAAATTCATAGAAAATAAACCGTAACTCGGATGGAAATGTTTTCTACATGAAAGTTGCTCAGAAAAATCCAACGAATCCGAATACGCGGTCCGTTCATTTGTCACATGCCTCTAGCATGCTGAACATGGAACTTTCCCCCTCCGGTCATCTGTCTGGCACAGGTCCGGAACCGGGAAAACATTCCCGGTTGAATTTCCCCCTTCACCTATTCGTGTAGACATACGTTAGGTCACACCCGACACGTCGTATTACCACGTTATGCTTTGTGTTGCTATGTTTGCTTTATATTTACTGTTTCTTCCCCCTCTTCTCTCCGGTAGACCCCGAGACCGATGCTGCCCATGTGATCGACTACGTCGACGACAACCCCCTCCTTGCCAGAGCAACCAGGCAAGCCCCCCCTTGATCACCAGATATCGCCTATTCTTCTCTATACTGCTTGCATTAGAGTAGTGTAGCATGTTACTGCTTTCCGTTAATCCTATCCTGATGCATAGCCTGTCATTGTTGCTACAGTTGTTACCCTTACCTGCTATCCTACTGCTTAGTATAGGATGCTAGTGTTCCATCAGTGGCCCTACCCTCTTGTCCGTCTGCCATGCTATACTACTGGGCCGTGATCACTTTGGGAGGTGATCACGGGTATATACTATATACATTATATACATGACACATGTGGTGACTAAAGTCGGGTCGGCTCGAGGAGTACCCGCAAGTGATTCTGATGAGGGGGCTGAAAGGACAGGTGGCTCCATCCCGGTAGAGGTGGGCCTGGGTTCCTGACGGCCCCCGACTGTTACTTTGTGGCGGAGCGACAGGGCAGGTTGAGACCACCTAGGAGAGAGGTGGGCCTGGCCCTGGTCGGCGTTCGCGGTTACTTCAAATAACACGCTTAACGAGTTCTGGGTATTTGATCTGAGTCTGGCCATTTGGTCTATACGCACTAACCATCTACGCGGGAGTAGTTATGGGCATCCCGGCGTCGTGGTATTAGCCGAAGCCTTCGTGACGTCAGCGACTGAGTGGCGCGCGCCGCATTGGACCGTAAGCTCGCGCTTGTATTAAGGGGGCTAGGTCTGCTTCCGGCCGCGTACGCAACGTGCAGGTGTGCAATGGGCGATGGGCCCAGACCCCTGCGCGCATAGGGTTTAGACCGGCGTGCTGACCTCTCTGTTGTGCCTAGGTAGGGCTGCGACGTGTTGATCTTACGAGGCCGGGCATGACCCAGAAAAGTGTGTCCGGCCAAATGGGATCGAGCGTGTTGGGTTATGTGGTGCACCCCTGCAGGGAAGTTTATCTATTCGAATAGCCGTGTCCCTCGGTAAAAGGACGACCCGGAGTTGTACCTTGACCTTATGACAACTAGAACCGGATACTTAATAAAATACACCCTTCCAAGTGCCAGATACAACCCGGTGATCGCTCTCTAACAGGGCGATGAGGAGGGGATCGCCGGGTAGGATTATGCTATACGATGCTACTTGGAGGACTTCAATCTACTCTCTTCTACATGCTGCAAGATGAAGGGTGCCAGAAGCGTAGTCTTCGACAGGATTGGCTATCCCCCTCTTATTCTGGCATTCTGCAGTTCAGTCCACTGATATGGCCCTTTACACATATACCCATTGCATATGTAGTGTAGCTCCTTGCTTGCGAGTACTTTGGATGAGTACTCACGGTTGCTTTTCTCCCTCTTTTCCCCTTTCTATACCTGATTGTCGCAACCAGATGCTGGATTCCAGGAGCTAGAGATCCCGAGGATGATTCTACATGGAGTTCGGCTTCGAGTAGTAGTTAGGAGGTCCCAGGCAGGAGGCCTGGCCTTTTCGATCGTTGTTACTTTTGTGCTAGCCTTCTTAAGGCAAACTTGTTTAACTTATGTCTGTACTCAGATATTGTTGCTTCCGCTGACTCGTCTATGATCGAGCACTTGTATTCGAGCCCTCGAGGCCCCTGGCTTGTATTATGATGCTTCTATGACTTATTTATGTTGTAGAGTTGTGTTGTGATATCTTTCCGTGAGTCCCTGATCTTGATCGTACACATTTGCGTGCATGATTAGTGTACGGTCAAATCGGGGGCGTCACAAGTTGGTATCAGAGCCGACTGCCTGTAGGAATCCCCCTTTCCAACTCCTTGGCCGAAGTCGAGTCTAGACATTACAAAAACTTTTACTAACATGGCTGTGTGTCTTACGGGCCCACGTCGCCATTGGGTGGTATTAGGATCTTTTACTCCTTGTCTATACTCTGGGACTCTAATCTCTCTTCTATTCGGGTTAAGTGAATTTTGCTAAATCTAACATTAGGATCTCGTTATCGCTTTCACCCGAAGAGCCCCTTATTACTGATGATCGTCTGCTGCACGTGAAGACCGTGAAGATACTCTCCGTTGATAACCCGAGAACTTGTGTTCATCGCTTTTGCAATTCCCTTTCATCGATAAACTCCTATGGATAACCGCGTATACTCGCCATTCATACAATGTTTCCCAGTTGAACTTGTTATTACAAGATACCCCGAAATTATCTCTGTTGTTCCGAGAATCATTGAGCTTACTGCCTTGCCGTTCTTTGTCACCTGAATACCCCTACGGATAATTCTCGCACTTACCGAGTATCCGCTCATCCCCAGTGGATTCAAGTATATCACAAAAGTGTTCAGAATACCATTCGATCTTCCAAAAATCCTCAGGAGCCTATTGCTCTTGAAATTCTTGCTTACTAGCATTATGATTAATCCCATAAGTCTCGAAATCTTATTGGCACCCCTTGTCATTATCTTTTTGAGTCCATTGATTCAATATGTTGCGAATGCTCGCAATCCTCAATCAGATCCTAGAATTCATCCTTCCGGCTCAGACATCATTTTTTTTTAACATGAGCTGGATCTCGACCTATCAAATTGCCATCGATTGTACCCCTAAGCCTACTCAACTTATCCATCCTTGATCAGAGCGTTGCTTCTGACCCCCTGATTTGGAAATCATAATTCTTTTGCATTTGAACTTTGAGTTAGTCAGTTGTTTCTATAATCAGATCTCCTTGCATTCTTCTTCCTCTGGTTGAGTACCGATGCTCACATCAGATCCCTTGTGGACCATCGGTTCCTTTGTTGGATTTTACCCGACAGTGTCCTTCATATTGAATAACCTTGTGAGCCTTTCCATGGGTATATAATGCCTTTGGTAAATTGTATCATCTGTTTTTGAACAATGCTCTTCTTTCGAGCTTGTAATATTTACTCCGAAGTTTGTGGTATATGTTCCTAAGATGCCTTGATGGGTTGAACCTATGCCTTTCATAATATGTGTGAACTCGAAAGTTTTCATGAGTCTTACTCTTCTGGTATTTTGCCAGATAAAATTTCAACACTACAACTTCTTTGAAAAATGAGAAGTGAATGAAAGGTTATGCATTGGAGAAGTGGGAGTCGACCTTGAACCTTTGTGTTCATGCCCATGGACACGATGTAGATCCTATCATGGAAGCTTCTTATAATAATAACTATTTCCCTGGTATAATATCATCTGGTATCGGTGAATTGATCCTTTGCGATCGTGGTTCCGACCATGTTCTCCTTTAAATACCATTTCCTATGCAAGTTTAAGTAATTGTCTTCTATAGAGCAATACCCCAATCCACCCTCTACTTTGATCTGTCGTCGAGTATTACCCCCTGGTATCTCGAGATTATCATGGAACTGCATAACTTCTTATGAGTTTTTCATCAAGTGCTACATTCTCACTGATTCCAATTTTCCACGGGCTCTGAGTTATTAGTCACTCGAGAACACCGATAAGTGAATCGATTCCGCACTCCGATTCAATAACTCTAAGTAATTCTTCTTGCTTACGAGTTTAATAATCCTTCAAGTCATTCCTAGCCTTATCGGCTATATCATTATCGTGCAAACTTTTTAACTGTGCTACCCGGTCCTTCCCGGAACACAACTTTCGATGATGAGCTAAGCTTACGTCGATCTTCCTCGTCATATTAGTTCGCCTTGAACAACAAGCTTGATTTCAAGTTTGTGCCGTACCCTTGGTTCCATTAACCTATCGCTTTCATCATTCCTCTGACTTGATGTCATCGCCGAATCAATCTCTCGACAAATGTGTCGTGATCAGCACCAACATTTTGAGCTCTTCCAGGATATCAGTCGAAATTCAGGATGAGAAATACCATCCTTGCCCCTCGATGATTTGTGTTATCATCGGCAATGTTATTGCCCCCCCTCCAATTCAGACTTGATCATGTTATGGAGCTCTTTCCTATCTAGCTTATGTTATGTTCTACATTGAAGTATTACTGTCCTTCATGTCAAGGATGTTGTGAGGATTGCCTCACCTCTTAAGAAATTCCTGATATAGAAATACTTCTCGCCATCTCCATTCATTTCCAGGTTCACGTGTTGATTCTAACGGGGATACCAACAGGTGAACTGTGTTGTTTGGATTCTGCCCTTCTAGCAACCCTATTCCTTTGAAGTTAATGGTCGGACATTCATTCTTAGACTATTGATTATTGAATCACCATTCCGACGTTGGTCGTGCAACCCAACCCATATTTCGGGTGCACCTTTCAACCAATGTTTAATTGTGTATGTTTTCCTCGAGCATACATCATTATATCATTTGATCTGACCAATGTTATCTCCTTGTTCACATAAGTGTGAAAATCCCTCTTTTTGGAAATCTCGAGGAATTGTCGCTGAGTTCATCAGCCACCCCCTCATCCTCTCCTTGGTTTAATGATGAACTCTTGTTTCGAAACTCGCTTCAATTCTCGAGAATCTTACAATGTCATCTCGACAATTTGTGTTGCACCTTTCTTCTCAGGCATCCTGAGTCTGAGTTATCCTGACACCAATCAGATCTGAATCTCGGTCAGATATGATGGTTGGAACATATTTCCAAGAGTTATAACGTTGGTCTTTATATGACCCGATAAGGTGGTCTCATACCTAGCCCTCCGGCCCTATTGTTATAGTTTTCATTTTTAGCAAGGTTAGCCATTCTTCCATGAGGAAATTGTAAGAGTTATTCTATTAGTTGTTCCTGATGGATCCTTTGTGTATCCAAAGTCCAACCTTTGCTTGGAGACCATGCCAATGCTATCTCGAAGCATGTCTGTGGTACTCCGATTTTCAACAAGAACATTTGAAACCCAATGCTAAATGTTTCTTGCTCAATTACCCAAACACCGTTGTATGGGTAATGTCATGAAAATTCTCTCCCGTACCTAAGGAGTTTTCTACATTATATCATGTCATGGACATCATGCTCTGCTTGTCCTTGGGAAGGAAATACCCCTGAAATATGTGTTTAAACACATTTTCCTTTCCATTGTTCTGTTTAATCTGATAATCATATTTTCCTTTCCATTGGTTGGTTTAACGTTTCTGGTGATCATTATGATCTAAGCAGTATTAATTCCCTGCTTCTACAAACACCTCGGTGTACAACTTTGTCAGTAAGACCCTGTTACTATTGTTGGTGACATTCCGGTAACCACCGATGGACGAGAACTTTGCCTATTGGTCCGCCTTGTTTCAACGAGCAGGAAAATGGTTCTCTTCGTCCCTCGCCCTTGGTACCGACGATGTTGCTGACATATAACTGACAGGCTACCCTCTGACATTCCTTGCTATCATGATCGTGCAAGATGTCACCGTCCTTCCTACTTTAACCACATGGTGGGCCCATAACCCACAGTTCCACAGGATCAAAACCTGACTCTCCTGTGCACCCCCTATTCCCAAATTAATTCATCGCGCGTGGCCTCGTATGTAATTCACGAGCCACCTTCAAGTCTGATATCAGACACAATACTTATTCCCGTTGCTTTGAACCCCTTTCACGCCCTGTAACAGGCATCGAACGATTGCCTACCCGCTCGAAACTTCCCAGGATACCTCCTTACTTTGCTCTCGATATTTCCGTAAGTTTCAATTCGAGAGTTACTTTCCGCCACCTTCCCCGATGTTAGCTACCAGATAGTCAACCTTGCAGAGGTCCGTTCTCCTGGAATATACCCACCCTTTATTCTTTCGTAAGTACGATGGAGTTCCCGAAGAAAGGACGACAACTTCATCATGATGACCTGAAACAGCAGAATGAAGACATCAATGTAATGGATCAACCTCTTCGAGAAGAACAACCAAGACCAAGAACACTCCCTAGAATTTCGTAACCCGAACCTTCCCCCTTTACTTCCCTCTTAAATCTCAGGACGAGATTTCTTGTAGTGGAGGAAAATTGTGACGCCCGGATAATTAGACTACAAAAATTCCCTGCTATTGATGCCACGTCACCTCTGACACTGTAGTTAATCCCTTTCGTTAGTTCAAAAACCAATTCAAATTCAAAATTGAATAAAAGGCAAACAACAAAAGTTTTCAAACTTTAAAACTAAAACGTTCGGGTTGTGCCAAATAATGCGTAGATAATTATGGTGGAGAACCACACTTTTATAAAATGTTCAAATATTCAAATGGTAATAAAACAGTAGCAAAACTATTATTTAAATACTTTAAATACTCAACAATTACCAAATATTTTATTTTAGGTGCCAAGTTAATTGTGGCAGTGGACTAATTAGTAATACTAATTTAGGTGCTCATTTGGCATTTTACAAAACTAAAATAAAATGTAACTAAAAGAAAACAGTAAAGAAATAAAAGAAAAATAGAAAAGGAAAAGCAAATCAAGAGAAAACAAAAAAAGGGGAATAGGCCTCGGCCCACCCGACCAGGCCCAGCCCATCTTCCTCCCCGGTCGTCTTCTCTGTTCACCCGACCCCGTGCGCGCCCAAGTCGCGTCCCCGCCGAACCCACCTCGCCGTCGGTGCCTCGGTGGATAAGGACTCCACCCCCCTGGCGCCTCGGGCTCTCTCCCCACTCGCCCACTTGCCCCCTCTCGCTCGCCTCTGCGCCTCCCCTCCTCCCAGATCCACCTCTCCCCTCTCCTCTCGCTCGATCCCGAGCGCGCCCGTCGCCATGGCCCCGTCCTAGCCGCGGCCACCGTCGCCACCTCGCCTCGTCCCCATGACAAATCGGTTCTCCGGCCCTCGCTACTTCCTCCCCGACCACCTGCTCGAGCCGGGACCCCCTACATCACCCCCAACGCCGTCACCTTCTTCCTCGGGTCGCCGCCGTCTTCTTCGACTCCGGCGACTGCTGCTGCTACTAAGCCTCTCATCGGCCTCCGTGTGCCGCGCAGTGAGCTCCTCTACCTCCTACCCTTCTCCGTTTGCTCTCGCGCGAACCCTAGCTAGCTCTCACAACGAGGCCGAACGCATCGCCGCGGAGCTCGTCGCCGACGCGTCTCCGGTGACGGTTTGGTCACGGGCTCGTACCCATTGGACTCGCCGCACCACGTAGATCCTCCCCAGCCTCCTCTTTTGCTCAATAGCGTGCTGCCTCGCCGTTTCCGTCTTCGGCCGAAGCCGCTCCGCCGCTGGCCTCGACGCCGGCGCCGATTCCAGCCAACTCCGGCGACGCCACCACCGCTGTTCGACGCGCGTTGCTCCGCTCGTTCGAACGCGCCCTCGCGCGCGCGAAACGGTTGCCCGTAGGCGAAATCCGACGAGGTCCGAAGCCCTCCGCCGTGTTTGGCGTCACCGGCGACGTGCCGCCGGCCGCCGCTGACGTGGCACACTTGGGGCCACCCCGGGGTCACTGCCAGCGGGCCCCGCGGGCCCCGTTGACTGGGTTGACCCAGTCAACGTGCTGACTGGGCGTCTCTCTGACGCTGACATGCAGGCCCCGCCGCTTAATCTTCTAATTAAACGTTTTATTAATTAAAACTAATTAGTTTAGTTAATTAGTCCATGACAAGCGGGACCTACCTGCTAAATAACCCTGTTTAGTTAGTTTTAAAACTCTGTTAACTCTCTGTCTATGACATGTGGGCCCCGCTGGACCCACATGTCAGTTTTGACCCTGGTCAGCGAGTCTGTTGACTGCTGACGTCATCCCCACGCAATGCTGACGTCATATTCCTTTTCTGTTAATATTAATAATTCCAGAAAATACTTTAATCTTTAAAAATTCATAGAAAATAAACCGTAACTCGGATGGAAATGTTTTCTACATGAAAGTTGCTCAGAAAAATCCAACGAATCCGAATACGCGGTCCGTTCATTTGTCACATGCCTCTAGCATGCTGAACATGGAACTTTCCCCCTCCGGTCATCTGTCTGGCACAGGTCCGGAACCGGGAAAACATTCCCGGTTGAATTTCCCCCTTCACCTATTCGTGTAGACATACGTTAGGTCACACCCGACACGTCGTATTACCACGTTATGCTTTGTGTTGCTATGTTTGCTTTATATTTACTGTTTCTTCCCCCTCTTCTCTCCGGTAGACCCCGAGACCGATGCTGCCCATGTGATCGACTACGTCGACGACAACCCCCTCCTTGCCAGAGCAACCAGGCAAGCCCCCCCTTGATCACCAGATATCGCCTATTCTTCTCTATACTGCTTGCATTAGAGTAGTGTAGCATGTTACTGCTTTCCGTTAATCCTATCCTGATGCATAGCCTGTCATTGTTGCTACAGTTGTTACCCTTACCTGCTATCCTACTGCTTAGTATAGGATGCTAGTGTTCCATCAGTGGCCCTACCCTCTTGTCCGTCTGCCATGCTATACTACTGGGCCGTGATCACTTTGGGAGGTGATCACGGGTATATACTATATACATTATATACATGACACATGTGGTGACTAAAGTCGGGTCGGCTCGAGGAGTACCCGCAAGTGATTCTGATGAGGGGGCTGAAAGGACAGGTGGCTCCATCCCGGTAGAGGTGGGCCTGGGTTCCTGACGGCCCCCGACTGTTACTTTGTGGCGGAGCGACAGGGCAGGTTGAGACCACCTAGGAGAGAGGTGGGCCTGGCCCTGGTCGGCGTTCGCGGTTACTTCAAATAACACGCTTAACGAGTTCTGGGTATTTGATCTGAGTCTGGCCATTTGGTCTATACGCACTAACCATCTACGCGGGAGTAGTTATGGGCATCCCGGCGTCGTGGTATTAGCCGAAGCCTTCGTGACGTCAGCGACTGAGTGGCGCGCGCCGCATTGGACCGTAAGCTCGCGCTTGTATTAAGGGGGCTAGGTCTGCTTCCGGCCGCGTACGCAACGTGCAGGTGTGCAATGGGCGATGGGCCCAGACCCCTGCGCGCATAGGGTTTAGACCGGCGTGCTGACCTCTCTGTTGTGCCTAGGTAGGGCTGCGACGTGTTGATCTTACGAGGCCGGGCATGACCCAGAAAAGTGTGTCCGGCCAAATGGGATCGAGCGTGTTGGGTTATGTGGTGCACCCCTGCAGGGAAGTTTATCTATTCGAATAGCCGTGTCCCTCGGTAAAAGGACGACCCGGAGTTGTACCTTGACCTTATGACAACTAGAACCGGATACTTAATAAAATACACCCTTCCAAGTGCCAGATACAACCCGGTGATCGCTCTCTAACAGGGCGACGAGGAGGGGATCGCCGGGTAGGATTATGCTATACGATGCTACTTGGAGGACTTCAATCTACTCTCTTCTACATGCTGCAAGATGAAGGGTGCCAGAAGCGTAGTCTTCGACAGGATTGGCTATCCCCCTCTTATTCTGGCATTCTGCAGTTCAGTCCACTGATATGGCCCTTTACACATATACCCATTGCATATGTAGTGTAGCTCCTTGCTTGCGAGTACTTTGGATGAGTACTCACGGTTGCTTTTCTCCCTCTTTTCCCCTTTCTATACCTGATTGTCGCAACCAGATGCTGGATTCCAGGAGCTAGAGATCCCGAGGATGATTCTACATGGAGTTCGGCTTCGAGTAGTAGTTAGGAGGTCCCAGGCAGGAGGCCTTGCCTTTTCGATCGTTGTTACTTTTGTGCTAGCCTTCTTAAGGCAAACTTGTTTAACTTATGTCTGTACTCAGATATTGTTGCTTCCGCTGACTCGTCTATGATCGAGCACTTGTATTAGAGCCCTCGAGGCCCCTGGCTTGTATTATGATGCTTCTATGACTTATTTATGTTGTAGAGTTGTGTTGTGATATCTTCCCGTGAGTCCCTGATCTTGATCGTATACATTTGCGTGCATGATTAGTGTACGGTCAAATCGGGGGCGTCACATCAACGCATCAGAGGCATGCAAAACGATAGATTAGAACTAGCATTAGTTGCAGAATAACTAGCAACCAGCACCAAACTCATAACCAAGTTCAAGAGTGCAGCAAAATACTACCAAACAAAAGATAACGAAGTCAACCAAATGGTAAACCTCACAGATTGACCGGAACCAGAACAATGTACTTATAGCTTATTACTAGCATAGTTTCAAACCACAAAGGCTGCTCCCAGGCATTAACGAAGCCGGGTTTCCTTCCTTGTTGGTCATTTGCATTACGAGATAGTTGTTTCTTTAGTTGTCGCCACTCGACCTTCATTCGAAGGCCCATTGGTTCTCCTTCCGGACTTCCTCCTCTTCCTCTTTGGTGAAGTCATTCTTGATGTCGAAGGTCTTGCTGATCTCCTCTACAGTCCTCCCCTTCATCATGTCAGCGACCTTCTGGCAGGTCAGGTCCAGCAGCCCCTTGATGTTCAGGTAGTTCGCAGCCTGTAAGGGGCTCAGGGCAAAATCCAAGCAAGTTGGTCAGGTAGCATTCTTATAGAAAAGAGACTATACATAGATAAGAAACAGGAGCAACATAAACAAAATATTGTTGCATCACCCACGTAGTGAGGGAGCATAATACTGAAGTGATACACTGGTTAATCATGGCACAGAACTGAAAACAGAAGCATAGCTCTAAGTAAAGACATCAGACAACGAAATCTTAGAAAGGATAAGAAACAACACATATTATATTAGACTAGCCACAATGGTAACATATGTGTGGTAACATGCAGCACTTTATTTATTAGGCTATAGACTCATCTTGCATTGATATGTGTGATGTTACTCATACTAATAGTAACTAGCTATGTTACCACATGTGTCTCTTTCTTCATTTATTGCTTGCCACATCATCTATTTTATCTAGATATGTGTGATGTTACGACCTATGTTACTCCCACTGTGGGTAGTCTTAATAAGGCAATACACTAGGTAGTAGATCACAAACACTTATGACATGCAACCATGTAAATATGATGAGAAATAACCCACATCCTGGTGAGATTACAAACACTTCAAAAATCATTGAAGCCTTCAAGTATTTTGTCAGAGCACCTGCCACGAGGCTACACTCTACAGCACACACAACTATAGTTGTCAGCAAACGAAACACGAATCTGGGGTACCAAACCGCATCTAAACAGCAGGAGCAAGAGCGCCTTGACGAGTACTCACTAGTAGAAAAAGAGGCTTCCATACGCCCCCATTAGTCCCCAAAATAATCGAACCGCGACCAAAGGGGTCTTTAGTCGCGGTTCGGGAGGAGACCCACGACCAACTATCTGGGCCCAGCGCGCGCTGGCGGACGGGAGGGGCTTTAGTCCCGGTTGGCCTGGCCAACCGGGACTAAAGGTCCTCAGGCTGGCCCGAAGGCCTTTAGTCGCGGTTGGCCAGGCCAACCGGGACTAAAGGTTAGACCTTTAGTCCCGGTTGGTCTGGCCAACCGCGACTAATGGCCCGAACCTTTGGTCGCGGTTGGCCAGACCAACCGGGACTAAAGCTTAGACCTTTAGTCCCGGTTGGTCTGGCCAACCGCGACTAAAGGGATTTGAGGCCTCATTTTCAAACTCTACCCCCCCCCCCCCCCCCCCGTGGATCGCCTTTTCAGTTTTAGAAAAAACAAAAGAAAATGATGAAAATGTCAAAAAAATAAAATAAAATAAGTTTCCCATGTGATATGTGGTCTAGTTGTTGGGAAAATTAACAAATATGAATTTCGACTTTATTTGGAAAATCTCTCTGGAATTTCTTAAAATGGGCATAACTTTTGCATACGAACTCGGATGAAAAAGTTTTTTATATGAAAAATCATCTACTCGAAAAGTTACATCCGAATTTAACCGGGGGAACCTCGTTAAAACATTTTCAAAATCCTCAAAAACCTAACAGAAAAAAGATACGGGGCTTTTAAGATTTGGAGAGGCAAAAAAATTCAAAAAATTTCAAACAGTGGTCAAACTAATTATTCTAGAATATTAGTGTTACTAAATAATTATTTCAGTTTTTTTAAAATTTTGGTCAAATCTGGTCAAACTGTGGTCAAACAGTGGTCAAACAATGGTCAAACTAATTATTCCAGAAATATTAGTGTTACTAAATAATTATTGTTTTTTAAAACAATAGTTTCAAACTCAAACAGTGAAATGTGTCACTTCATGCTCAAGCTAAATTCCTGAGGGTTAATAGAATTGACATCCTACTATTGTCAGGAAAACAACAAGTGCAGACTTGGAAACGAGGGAGAATAGAACCCGGAAGTTAAGCGTGCTCAGGCTGGAGCAGTGAGAGGATGGGTGACCGTCCGGGAAGTTAGATGATTTGGAATGATGAGGGGTGATTAGAGAGTAGAGGTTAAATTGAGCAGTGATGAAGGGTGGTGATTAGAGATTAGAGGTTAAAATAATTCAGAAATTTGAAAATAAAAAAAATTTAAAAAAATTCGCAAAAAAACCCTACGGACTAAAGGACGGGCCTTTAGTCCCGGTTGGCCACGAGAACCGGGACTAAAGCCTTTAGTCGCGGTTCGTAAGAGGCGCGACTAAAGGGGGGGGTCTTTAGTCGCGCATATTTAGTCCCGGTTGCACAGCCGGGACTAAAGGCCTTTGCGAACCGGGACTAAAGGCCTTTTTTCTACCCGTGACTAACTAGAAAGAGCACCACGGGGGCGGGAGGGTTGGATGGAAATCTCACCAGGATGACGTCGAAGCGGATTTGCTGGTCGACGTCTATGCACTTATCGTCGAAGGTCTTGAGGTCCGGCTCGGAGGCCTTTGCGGTGGGGTTGGCGGCGTCGCCTCCGCGATTCTGGATGTGCTGCCTGCAGTACTTGATGACCATGTCAAGGATCTTGGCGTTGACGTTGGGGAGGGGGATGATGTTGTTGGCACAGCCATCCTCCATGATGTGCTTGATGGTCTGCGACTCCGTCGCCACCGCCTCCTCCACCACGAACTCCTCGCCGTCGGCGCTCTTCAGCGTGAGCTTCCTCTCCGCCGTCCGAGCCGTGTCCGCCATCGATCCGGTGGCCGGGGAGATTGGGATGGCTGGGTGGTGCGAGTCGAGAAACCTTAGGAGAGAAGGCGAAGGGGAGGCGGTGGTGTTTGAGGGGATCGAAGGGAAGGGAGGTGCTTTTATTTTTCAGATCACGAAGGGGAAGGGTCTATGAGAACAGTCAATCAAATTAATTCACAGTCATCGCATGTAGCCGATCATGCACCACATATTTGCCTCCAGCCGGTCAAGCGTACGTCCAATGCTGACCAGCAGCAATTACAGCATTGGACCATTGCCAATTCCATTTTTGCATGCCTGTTCAAGCGGAAGGAACAAGAGAAAAGTAAACACGTCTGTTCAAGGGTACATATGTATCCTATATGGAATTTTTTTAGCAATTCAACAGAAAGTCCAAAATTTCTGAAAATATTTTTGAAATAAACTTGACCTTTCGTTGTACTAGTGAGAAAAGCTCTACAAAAAGAAAATTCCTCTTTTACTTCTTCTCAAAAAAGACATTTTTTCAGTCAAAATAGCGTGAATAGTGACCTAGCTATCATAGCAAATAAATTTTGTCTTTTTCGCTGTGAAGTCAACGTAGGTTTTTTTTGGGTGAAAATTTATATACTAGTGCGCAAGTAAGTCAAGTTTAATCTAAAATACTTTTGAACTATTTTGTCTTTTTGTTTAATTATTTAAAAAAAAATCCCCGTATAGGGTGTATATACATGCAGCAGCCAAAGGGTATTTCCCATGTTCAATGGGCCTTTAAAAAGTTGGACGCCGGTGGTCTGCTCTCTGGCCCAATAAACCCGAGCGGTGGGAATATAAACATATAATTATCTCGTCTCAAAAATAAATAAATAAAATTAGAAAATCCACAACTATAAGAATATCATAAGGAGCAAAAATGCACGGTTCAAAGCAATACTAAAAGTGCATGTTTCAGAGCATAGATTGTAACATCCCAACAGTAGCAACCCTATTTTATGCTTGTTCTTTTTATCGAATTCATAGTTTTGCATTTCATGTAATCAATAATATCATTAATCTTCTAAGCAACATATGGAATTTTTAAAGTAACGTGGGTTTAGATTTTGTTTCTTTCAAGGTCAGTAACTATTTTAAACAATGGCTTTAATTCAAATCCAATTTGCACATGATTTGAATATTTTCAAATTCACATTTTTTTCCAATTGCCCCACAACTTTGCACATGGCCTTCTTGTCACATTCATAGCCTCCAAAAAGTTCCCATAATTTTAAACCGCAATTTTCTCATACCTCTAATTGAACCCATCTGAATTAAATTTAAATGAATTGGAATTCAAGCTTCTTCATAATTGATGGAATCAATTTTGTGGGCATATGTATAAATCATAGTCCACATAAATGATCCACAATTTTATTTCACTCTCGGTCCGTCTATTTCTTTTCTTTTTTTCTTTTCCTATTTATAAATAGAAAAATACAAAGAATAAAAGGAAAGCCAGCCCACTTACATCACTTATCAGTTGTTGTTTCCAGTACTACAACAATATGGCAATCTACGGTGGTAAATCCTTGCCAAGTGCAAGCCGTGAATTGATGAGGCTAGATGGCTTGATCTAAAGAATTTTCGGCCGAAGTAAAAAACAAGTAAAGTAAAGAGCGTTTCATGCAAAAGGTGAAAGGATCATCGATGTCGCGACGCCCCTTGCCTTCGCTAGCTTGGAGTTACACTGATCCTCGAAGCTGCATGCCTTTGCCAAGTCGGAAGTCATTCAAATCCCTGATGACACGATGCATGTCGCCATCACCAAGCTGGATCATTGACGCGAGGATGCTGCTCACCTTTGCTAAGCTCAGAGTCATGTGATCCTTGGGACAATGCCGTGACTCACCTGCACCAAAGCTTGGAGTCGCGCGGATTTGTGACTGCATCACGCCCCCCCCCCCCCCCACCCCCACCCCCACCCATATGAATTTTATCGGACTGCCATACTAATCCCTACTGTCACCAGCCTTCGATGTGACCTTCCACACCCCTGCAATGTGCCTCCTCTCTGGTGCACCTTGGGTGGATTGGGTATCAGTGCCCTAGGATTAGGAAGAGACAAAAATACCAACTCATAGCATAAACATAATATAACATAAAACATACCATGAATTTCGTATGAGGCACGCATGTGGGATGTGAGGACTAATCACACATCGTGGTTAGATCGCAAACAAGAGGCACCGCAAAAAGGTTTCTTTAAGATGAATGAATAAACCGTCTTATTACCTCGTATGAGGCACGCATGTGGGATGTGAGGACTAATCACACATCGTGGTTAGATCGCAAACAAGAGGCACCGCAAAAAGGTTTCTTTAAGATGAATGAATAAACCGTCTTATTACCCCCCCCCCCCCCCCCCCCCCCCCCTCCCAACAAAAAAACATCTTATTATCTCTTCGGTCAGGAAGAAATCTCGAGTACAAGAACAGAGCTTCGGGATTGCAACACCTCAAATTCGATCGGCCCCTTCACAAATGTTCCTTGGTTTGATGTCATGGGCCCGTCACGCGCTCATACCGGTGGTTGGCTAGCCATTTGGAAAGGTTACCAACGGCATTTTGTACATGGAAACGATCTCCTCAATTTGTATATCTTTTGTATATGCCTCCTCCTAATGGTTTATTTTTCTTAAATATATGACTCATTTTTTATCACAAAGATAGGCTCGAGCCTCGAAGTGGAGGCAGCCTTGTATTTGAAGTGAATCCGCATGGAGTGTGGTGTGCTCACAAGAGTTAAGCCTGCATTTGGAGCTGCGCGCTAGTTAATGCCTAGGACTGGATGGGCTGGCCGGTGCACGCGCATAGTAATTGTGTGCAGCAATTAAGTCCCAACCAAGTGTTTTCTACCGTGTTCACAGTTTCACACATCACATCGTCTACCCCTTTGGCTTCTACTACTTCTGCTGCTTGCATAAGTTGAGCCGTGCTCCATTTTCTGCTTTGACTTCCACCTTGCAAGTGAGTGCTCCAACCATGGAGAACGGCGGCGAGCCGAGCAACAAGAAATCGAGGTTGCAGGAAGAGCCCATGGCGGTGAAGCATGAACGGGAGAGCCAAGGCGGCCAAGGCGCCCTGTTGGCGGTGGAGGAAGCCATGCAGGTTCCATGGGTGGCCGCTGAGGTGAACCCGCTCTTCTATCTCTGCTGTGCATGCCAACTTCCCCTCAGGCCTCCTGTGCACCAGGTACTGCATGCATAGCCAGTTGCCGATTCTTCTCCATCGCTATCGCTGTCATGAAGAAACAATGGCTTGATTCGTGAGTGATTGCGTGCAGTGCGAGGGCGGGCACAGGGTGTGCGGCAGGTGCCATGGCGACCGCTGCACGGCGTGCGACCCGCCGGCGGCTTACAGCCCCTTCCCCTTCATGGACGACGCGCTGCGCGCCGTGCAGCTGCCGTGCTGCTACAGGGCCGACGGCTGCGGGAGGAAGCTGATGTACCACGAGGCCGCCGACCACGCGCTGCGGTGCGCCTTCGCGCCCTGCCACTGCCCGGGCCACGGCTGCAGCATGTGGGCCTCCCCGCCGGCCCTCCTCGACCACATCGCCGCCGCCCACTCCTGGCCCGTCACGGAGGTCGGCTACGGGAGCCCGTTCAGGATCGCCGTGCCGGCGCCGTGGCGCGGCGGCGGGACGCACCTCCTCGTCGAGCGGAGCGACCCGCGCCTGTTCCTCGTGACCCTCTCCGAGTTCGGGGAGGCCACCGCTGTCACGGTGGTGTGCGTGCGGGAGGGCACGGCGGCGGCGGCGCCCCGCTTCAGGTCCACGGTCTGGGCTGAGGTTGCCAGCAACACGGAGGAAAATTTGTTTCGTCGTCTGTCCACCGTGCCGAGCAGCAGCAGCGGCAATCTTCCCGGTGGAAGGCCGCCGGTGTGCCTGCTGGTGCCACCGGACTTTGGGAGCGAGAGCGAAGACCTCTTCCTCGGTGTTCGCATTGACAAGCTCTTCTGATCCATCGACGCCGCCAAGTCTCATTAATCCATGGTAATCGTAATCCATCTGTACTGGCTTTATATATACTCCAGTTTATCCTAAACGATCGATGTCATGTTTTATTAGTAGTTGGTACTGGTAGTACAAGCAGAACATGTCAGGTTACCAACTGCTATGTAGTGCGATGCATGTCTTTTGGGTTGCATTTTCGGATGTTCAAGATTAATTATAATGTTCCCTCGCTAAATAGGGACTAATTATAGTAATATTGTTGTTTTTGTGTCTGTGTTGAAGGTCGTGAATGTTTTCTTAATCACTGTGTTGACGACTAATGCACCGTCGTCGTCATGGAAAAGGTAGAGAGATGAGTGGTGTCGAAAAAAAATTCTCGTTGGTGATGAAGGTTATACGACAGGCCTGGATGGGTAGAAATTATATCTTCTTGTTTCTGCGGGTTTAGGATTTATATGTTCTGCCTATGTATCTTTGTCGATAAACAAGATGATTACAGTACTGTAGATCTAATCTATGATGATTATAGCTTGCTGTGTCATAGCACACTCAGTCTGTCTATTTGTGGCACAGTGAGCATGGTGGTCTGATTGTAGTTGAATCAAAACCGTCAATAATGTAGGGGTGGTTATAAGAACCAACCGCGCACACGGGTATGAGTAGGCCGAGTCCATCTCTGCTAACCTTATTCAAATACTAGGAAAAAAAATGTTATTATGCAGATTCCAAAAAATAATATTCTATTAATAATTTTTAAATTATATTATTTAAATAACAAATATTGATTTCATATATAATATGTTTATCATGTATGTAGAAAAAAATCTTCACATATCTGAAAAATGATCATCATGTATTTAAAAAAAATCCATCGCATATTTATAAAAACTATTATCAAGCATTTGTAAAAAAAATCCTCATGTATTTATATACAAAAATTCATCATGTTTTTATTAAAATGTTCATCACATGTTTGCAAATAGTTCATGTATAGAAAAACATAGGAAAGAAAATAGATGAATAGAAAAAAAAACCAAATAAAAGAGAACAACTAATAAGAGAAACAAAAGAAGAAAACCATCGGAAAAACAGGAAGAAGAAAGACAAGAACCAGTGGAAAAACTGAAGAAAAGAAAAAACTCAGGCAGGTTCCAAGTTCCCTGCCTATTCATCCATCAGCCCCTAAGTTTTCTCTTTGTGCCTTCCTCGATAGTCGTCAAATTGGGCTCCACGCCGGCACCGGCACCGCCTTCGTGTTAGTCGCCGGCCGCCGTTGCCAACACTGCCGAGGCCTACTCCATGGGTACCTCCCTTGCGCCTCCCAAATGATTTTAGTTATGGTTAATTTTGTTTCTTTATCTGAACCTGTAATATTGGGACTTTTCAGACGGAATTTGTACAATTAGTACACATATTTGTTTTGTTTGATTGGCGACTAGTACTCTTCTCCTTTTTGTTTAATTGTCTATCAGTATTCATCTTGATTGATCCGTGGAAAAGGTTATGGATTTTCGATGAAACTTGCATCTTTATTGGGGGGGGGGGGGGGGGGGGGGGGATATTTGTATTCATATGCCAAGGAAAACAGAGCAGGCTATATATCGCCTATGGCAAGTCTGAATTCTCACTCGCCTTCATTAATTCGCCTGTGGGCCGCAGCCTACTATCCAGTAATCTTTTCTTTTCCATGTGTACGCTCACCTCGGGTGTAGTTGATATGTTTATTTTACCATCCATAACTTGCTCCAGTATCAGGTCTTTCGTCGTTTCTCTGTTCTGTTCTTTTACTTTTATTTGTTTTCCTTTTCATTTCGGTTTCCTTGTCCTATTATTTTTGTTAAATATTTTTTTACCATTTTCCTTTTCCTTTTTGTTTTGTCTTCCAGTAATTTTTATTGTTTTTTTAAAACATATTTATAGGATATATTAAACAGTTTCATTGGCTATTAAAAAAAGTTCAAGTGTTGTTTAAAATTTTCAAATGTATTCAAAACATATTCAGAAAAATGTTCAACACATATAGCAAAAGTGTTCACTGCATATCTCAAAATTATTCATTGTGTATTTAAGGAAGTTCATTGTTTGAAGTATCTGGATTATATATTTATGTCTCATTTTGGGTTTTGTTTTTCCGTTTCTTTTTCCATTCATATTTGTGGTTTCGATATTTCAAATCAAATATAAAATATTTAATAATGCTCATATGTTTGAAAATTTATACGCATTTTTTTGAGAATATGTGAACTCACTTTTTTTGAGAATATGTGAACTCACTTTTATCAGGAGAAGCTTAAGGCATTTCACTTGACATTACGCGATCCAGCAAGCAAAAGCCAAAATAGAATGAGAGGGGATATGTTGTCTGGCTTGTTTTAGCTGCGAGTCATGGGAAAGGGTCTAAAGCGTGGGGGACTTTTTTTACTGTGGCCCAAATTAAAAGCAGACAAAGATGGGCAAGAATCAGACAAACATTTCACACATATGAGCACGAGTTACAAAATGACACGAGGCAAGTTCGAGTTACAAAATGAAAAACAGCTGATTGTCAAACAGACATAAAAAGAGGTGCATGTACACACATGCAATGATCAAAACACACGTGAACAACAGTGTTGTTCACTTATTCAGACAGGCACACGTATGGGGATAAAAACCTTGACACGAGTTAGTTGATGGGCAAAGGCTCACCGTTCCATTCCTTGAGGCACTCAAGCATGGGGTCGATGAGCTTGCCTTGGCTGATCCCCACGAACACCTTGTCACACTCTTCGCCGGGCGCGAGAAGCTTCTCCCCAGTCAGAAACACGCATCTGAGTTCCTCACGAACAAAACGGTAGAGTGGGAACGACCTGCTCCCCATGATCATGTTCGAGATGGGTGCGGTGCCCTTCTCCACGGCCACGCGAGCCGCCTCGACCTCCCGTGGCAGGGCTATCATGAGCTCCTCCTCTAGCTTACTGATCTTGCACAACACCTCATCGTCGATGCTCCTGCTAGCAAGAGCGTGCTCGAGGAGCACACTATGCAGCTTGTGCATCAGGGGGTAGTTGGCGCTGCATGGGTCGTCGGCATAGCGAAAAACGTCCACGCGGTCGATGGCGGCCGCGAGCTTCTTCTCAACACTGGTTGCGTCGACCACCTTTCTGGCAGCCTGTGCCACGCATATGTTGACAGAGATCTTGATGTTTTGCTCCAGGTGGCGAAGGTCGACGGCCTGGCAAAGTGCCACCAGGTATGTCGAGGACATGAGCTTCAACATCTCCACCGCCTCTGCAGTCTTCCTGGCTGAGACAAGGCCAAGTGAGTTCACCCCCTGGTTGTGCTGCTCCGCGCTTTGGACATGGGTTGTCACCGGGTTGGCAAGGTATTGGAGCTCCGAGCAGTATGCGGCCATGGCGATCTCAATGCCTTTGAGACCATAGTCTAAGCTTGGGTCGCGGCTTCCAGCTAGGTTCGACGTCAGGCCATTATTATAGAACTCATTTACGAGCTCGGAGAACTGCGCGAACATGAGCTTCCCAATGCTGGCGATGGCAAGGCGGGTGTTGTCCATAGATACGCCGATGGGTGTTCCCTGGAAGTTACCACCATGGAGTGCAATGCCACGGTGGACGTCAATGACTGGATTATCACTCATGGAGTTCACCTCACGCTCAATACACTTGGTAGCCGCCCGAATGACCTCGATCTGCGGGC
Organism: Aegilops tauschii subsp. strangulata; assembly: GCF_002575655.3. Taxonomy (NCBI): domain Eukaryota; kingdom Viridiplantae; phylum Streptophyta; class Magnoliopsida; order Poales; family Poaceae; genus Aegilops; species Aegilops tauschii. Next base: position 6,713,805 of record NC_053037.3, on the reverse strand, counting down.
CAAGCCACTGTGGCGTGGTGCGGATCGCATATCTGTCCTGCTTCGGCTTGAGGTGTGGGTCCATGTCGTTCACCATCTTGCCGTGGACCATGAACGGGCTGCTAGCCAGAATGTGTTCCATGATAGCCGCGGCCTCGATCGTGCCGGGGTGATGTTTCAGCTTGTGGATTAGATGGTCGGCAAACTCTGATTTGCCATACATCACCTCACAAAACATCGCAGAAAAAACCTCGGATAGGACAGCGAAGATGTTGCAATCGAACAGTACCATTGCTGCAAGGGCGGCGGCTGCAGCCGTGCCATTTACGATGGCCAACCCTTCCTTGGGGTTCAGCTTGAAGAAGCCACCATCTATCCCGGCAATCTTGAATGCCTCGGCGGCATCCACCTTCCTACCATCATGGGTAATTGCCTGTGCGTTCGGGCGTCCGGTGAGAACACCGGCGATGTAAGCAAGCGGGACCACGTCGCCACTCGCGGTGATGCTGCCCCGGAGGGGAATCCTCGGGTGCACTCCTTTGTTGATGAGCTTTGTGATGGCCTCAAGGATCTCGAAACGTATGCCGGAGAAGCCCTGGAGGAGGGTGTTGATGCGCACGAGCATAGACGCACGTGTAACCTCCGATGGCATCTCGTGGTCACTGCCGGTGCCGAATATGCCAGCAATGAGATGCCTGCATGCATGGACGAATAAGGTCAATGATGGCCGGCCAACAGACTAATTTAATTCTTGTAACTTTATCTATCACACACAAGTCCTGATTTCTGGTACATACATATAGACCCGTCTTTTATAACTTGGAAACATTGTTAAGTTTCAACAAATTTAGCCTTGCCGTTTTCTTTAGAAAATATCATCACGACTCACGTACGAGCTGTGCAGAAAAAAAACAAGTATGGACGGTGTTGCTATATATGATATATTTGAAATAAGTAACTTATTCCTTTTTATAAATTTCACACAGCTCACATATTATCATATTCTTTTACAGAAGGTCATGTGGATAAGTTTTTATCCATATAACTTGCATAACTGTTACAGAATACTCCCTCTGTCCGCAATTATTTATCGCAGAAATGGATGTATGTAGACATATTTTATTTCTAGATAAATTATTTGTTATCCATTTTTCGTGAAAAATAATTCGGGGCGGAGAGAGTAATTGAGAACATAAAGTTAGGAAATTGGGTTCGTATAGGATCAAGATCATTCTATCACTTTCCATACTACTACGAGATAGTTAAACAATTTCAGTGTGGTGGTGGCAAGCTATATATCCTTGCAAGGATGCCAAGTGTCTCCGTGTCGGCTTGTGCTCTCAACTAAATTAGCAAGATGTCGAGATATAAAATATTGTGCAGGCGTACTAGTGACTATGAATATTAGTGACGCATATTCTCCAACTATGATAAATACTCCATCTATTCAATAATATACTGTATATGCAATTGTATTCATGTTGGCATATATTTTCCTATCATTTTTTTTGAGGGGATATATTTTCCATAATAGAAAGTGTGGTTATGCACATGTATACATTACTTCTCTAATTATGATTTTTTTACTAAATTCATTGTACCACATCTTGCGACATTAGAAGATTTTTTTTACCATTTTATGTACATATTTCCCATATAAATGCTTAACATTGAATATATGATATTTTCATGCATATATATTTCTAACAATTTTCATAAGCCAATTAATAATTAACATTATTTCTTCTACTAGAACGTACTTGCCAAAGAAAAGAAAAACCTACTACTTTGAGGCCGAGCAAAGATTGAACGACACAAATATACTTTTTAGACTTTTTCCTTATTTGCTTGCTACTCCCTTCTATTAGTAGCAGCGTGACCGTCAGAAGTCTTCTTTTGCTTGCGAGCTCAAATGAGCTATGATGAACAGTAAAGTTCAAAAAATAAGTAATACAAAAATTCTGACTTTTTTCGTGGAACACTCTGAGCAAATATTTTGGGTGCTTGCACAGTTTCATTATGGAACGACATTCGTGAAAGTGGTGGGGAAAAAATCAGCACCTCAAAATGCTCACAAAAATAGCATTTTTGGAGCATCGATATTTTTTTTGCCACGACTTTCACGAATGTTATTTCATGGTGTAACTTTATAAGCACTCAAAACATTTGTTAGTGTATCAGAAAAAAATAGAATTTTTAAATATTTTATCAAAATTTTCAGATTTTACTTTCATCCGAACTATTTGAGCTCGAGCTAAGAAACATCACGTCCCCACTGCAGTCCCTGTTAGCGGTTTCTTCTGCCAAAATTGCAAGACTACTCGAATATTCGCATGATGTTGAGATGTAAAATTATATACTAGGCATCACCTGACGAGCTCAACTTGGAGGCCGTGCCCATCTTTGGTGCGACGGTGGGAGGTGCCACCGAAGCCCGTAGTGACGCCGTAGATGTCGCCGCCGTTGGCCACGGAGTCCAGGATCCACTCGCTGCAGGCCTTGACGCGGGCGCGCGCCTCGTCGGCGAGCTCGACGGTGACGCTGGACACATCCTTGGCCTGGGCGACGGCAGCCACCTGGCCGACGCTGAGGCCGGCGCCCACGATCCTGACGACAGGCTCGCGGAAGTGTGCCACCATGCGCTTGACCTCGTCGAGGTGGCTGCCGGTGAGCTCGGCCGCCGCCGCACCCCAGAAAAGCGGGTCCTTCTCAGCGATGAGCCCGTTGTTCGCCATTGCTTGTTGCTAGGACGGTGGTGGTTGATCGGTTGAGGGCAGTGGATGATGAACCGAGCTCTTCTCTTGGAAGGAACTATGGCAGATGGTATGCTTAAATAATGGTGGGACTGGATGGGTTGCATCACCGTTGACCTACAAGATGACGGTGGATTAGCCATTGTTTCCTCCGAGGTGCAAGGAATCAAAGGCATCTGAACAGAACGCTGCCAGGTGGTTGCCGCCTCACTGATTGTCTTAGCGCTAGATGTTGTACGTAACTTTGCCGAGATTGGCATCTTCTCTTGGTTTGGCATATAGTGGGTTTTCACTTTGCATGATTTTGGAATGGCCTAGTTGGAGGATTGGACCAACGGAGAGATTTAGCACCCATGCCTGTAAAAGCTAGGCGGAAGAGTTTGCTGTGTGTCGATCAGCAGGGACTCTGTACGTGTTATCGTGGGTCGGTTGTGACCTCTACGAAAGCTATACAGGAGATATGGCCAATCGTAGACAATCCAATCACCAGCAACCACACATACGCGCGGAATACAAAGTATACAATGTATTTCAAGACCCCCTTTTTTTTCGAGTGAAATTTCCAATCTATTCATCAATCATGGTAGTACAGAGAACACAAGAGGTAATAAAAATTACAACCAGGTCTATGGACCACCCAGCGACGACTACAAGCACTGGAGCGAGCCGAAGGTGCGCCGTCATCGCCCCTCCATCATCGGAGCCGGGCAAACCTTGTTGTAGTAGACAGTCAGGAAGTCGTCGTGCTAAGCCCCCAAAGGACCAACACACCAAAGCAGCAACCATCGCCGATGGAGAGAGTTGTAGATTGAAAAGATCAAACCTGGAACCACACAAACGAAGACGAACAAAAACTGAATCCAAATAAATCCACCGAAGACCAGCACCGACCGAAACCCATGAGATCCGACGGAGACACACCTCCACACATCATTCGACAACGCTATTCGCACCATCGGGACAGGGATAGAATGTGGGAGACATTATTGCTACCGAGGGACATCGCCGCCACCACACCGCCCCAACCAAGACGTTCATCCTAGCAAAAACGAGAACGGGGTCCCTCCCGCCGGCGGGGGGCCCGAGATCCTCCGCACCTCCACAGGCCAAAGGCCATTGGAGGCGGGGCGGATCCACGGCGGCACCGATAGGAGGAGGAAGGAGACTTTTCTTGGGAGGAGGAAAGCAGTCAGGGGTTTTGCACGAGCGATCTGCAGATTCAAGACCCCCTTTCAATCGCAACTTATGTAAGTTAAGATTGCGCCTAAATGCTTCTTGCTGCTGTACTGTCAATGGTTTTGTAAACCTACAACTTGATCTCTTGTGGGTATAAAACGAATGTTGAGCAACTTGTTTGCTACTCTTATCGACGGAAGTAAACCATGCTAACCAAAACCCTCCTTAATTCAAAAGCGCGTCTGTTGCTTCGTGGAGGGGGGGGGGGAGGTGATCGAACACCAAACCTGCAGCTTTAAGAGCGATAGTATTTAAAAAAAATGCTCAACACATATAACAAAATTGTTCAACACACATAACAAAACTGGCTATGTTGAGGGGGGGGGGGGGGGGGGGGAGGGGGTTGCCCCAAGCCTTTGAATTTTTTTTAGGAGGGCTTAGATTAGGACTCTGCCACTACCTAGCACCACCGGCTACGGGTTCGGCTCAGAGTCCTCTAGCGATGTGGTACAATCTACCATATCCAGCTCTCAGTCCTCCGGCGAGCACCACACCAGGCGCAACATCCATGGCATTGTCTCCTCCTTCACTTCAGGGCTGAGTACTATTTTCCTTTGGAACCCTAAACTCTCCGCCGTACGGGCCATGACCTCTTTACTGAGACTCTCCTCTTTTGTCTGTTCTCTGTAGTCGACCTAGGCATGGTGATAGTCAAGTACCTGAAACATAATACAAAAACCAAGCTACTGTGCCTTGCCCTGATCATCGCTGGGGTCTCCTTGGTTGGATGGGCCATGCATGTTCACCCTCGAGAACTTCAGTTCGTCCAAAACCAATCCAAGTCATGGTCCTCTACTCTAGCAAAACTAGACAACCTATCACTAGCATTATTTTGTGAACGAGATATATGAGTAATAAAAGAATGTCGAGGCCCTCTCAAGTACTTAATTTCCTTACTACATGTGTATAGACTGATCTATCCACTTCCTTTCTCTGAATCATAGAGACCCCAATGAACAAGTCCATCTCAATGTCGATAAACAAGTCACTTCCTTGAATAGCAAAATTGTTCACTATGTACCTCGAAATTATTCATAGTGTATTTAAAAATGTTCATCGTTTGAAATATGTGAATTGCATTTTTTATGTCTCTTTTTTGGTTTATTAATTTATTTTTATTTTTCCATATTCTATGTGTGTCTTTTACATTGGAACTGAAATATAAAATATTTAATAATGATCAATGGACATTAAATTATTTTAATACACAATAAACATTCTTTGAATGCAGAAGAGGTTTGATATACTTTTTTTTCATACAGAAAAAATATTTCAAATGCATGAACATTTGTTCCTCACAACATTTTCATGATCTAGAGAACATTCTTATTGATTCATGGAACATTTTCTTTGTGAACCTGAACGTTTTTCCATGAGGCATGGTACAACTTTTGATTTGACCTTCCTGTACCAAAAGACATATGCACATTTACTTTTGTATAGATTAAGATTTTTCATATTATTTAGGTTCAAGCGAAAAATAGTTCAGATTAAATCTATGTCGTATTGGGAGTCAAGGTGTAGAAATTATAATTTTATCTAATTCCATTTCAAACAAAAGGTCACATACACATAAACATTTTTGCACACTCACGTACATTTTATCATTATCCATCGTGATTGATCCGTGAAAAAGGCTATGGTTTTTCAATGAAGCTTGCATCTTTATGAGGGGGCATATTTGTATTCATATGGCAAGGAAAACCACACAGGTTATAATATATCGCCTAGGGCGAGTCTGAACTCTCACCCGCCTTCATGCATAACGAATCACACTAGAGAAAGAAAAAAAGTCGACTTGGTGTCCTCCGCGTACATCTCCAGCCCTGGCACCAAATATATGGTGGTTCATTTTGCTGTGGTTCATTTTGTTTGAAATGGGCTAGGGCTAGGGCTAGTACACCAAATATATGGTGGTTCATTTTGCTGTAGACTGTTGCAGCTTTGCTTCTCATCGTGACGCGGACATTCGGAGGAGGAGGCTAAAGAGGAGCCTGAAGCGTGTCCTGTCACAGAGGAGGCTACCATGGCACCGTCATAAGTGGGCAAACCACTCGTATGGTAGTTGATTATTATTATTGTTAGTTTACGTGGTACAATTTTGAGGATTCTCGTATGGTAGTTTACGTGGGCAGTAGGTACCTGGGCCAATGGGCTATCGTTTCGATCCTCTGGCTGGTCAACAATGGGCTACGTAGATCTCAAACAAAAATACGTAGTGGGCTAATGGGCAAATTACTCCTCGTATGGCAGGCAGACTGGTAGTTTACCGGAGATGAGAAGGAAACGATCTGTCGATCGCCGCTAACCCCCGTTGAGTTTATTTCTGTTGGAGTAATAAGGCGGCGCGGCATTCTCTCTCGGTGGATCTGTAGCGGGACGGGGACAGACTCGCGGAGTGGAGGCTGGCCTGGGCGCGCCGGCGGCCGCGGGCTGAGCTGGAGCGGATCCATCCGAGATTCCGAGAAACAGTTGCATCATCGACTACTTGTCCCCCTCTTGGCAATCAGGTGAGATTGATAGCTTATTAGGGCTTAAATTTTGAGGTCACGGCGAGGGGATTTGGTCATCGTCGTTGATTAGGAATTTATGGATTTAGTTCTTTGTTCAGCAATTTGTTCTAAATAAATGTTAAATTCAAAATTTAAATCATTACATTTGAGAGATGAGGTTTTGGCAGAAAATGTGAATGGTGTTTTCCTTGAAAAGATTCACAAATCACAACACTTAATTTATGTGAATTACATATTCATTGTTTTGTCCTCTAGTCTCCGGCCGCTAGGTTGTTTGGATGATAATTTGACTAGCTGTATTATTATTTTTGGTAATACTAATACGGCGAGTTTGGTTCTATGCGGGACTGCTTGTGTTACTTATGTTGTCAAGTCTCAACTTTATTTTGGTTTCAAGGAAATATTGTATACTATATAATTATTCATTTTAATATTATATTTTGGTAATTAATATGGTTATATCTTCACTGCATCATTAATGTGGATTTGTGGTTCGAAAGTTTGATGCTAATTTATTTGTGGTATATCCCAACACCCGATTTTTGGTTTCTAGATTAGACGCTTAGGCTCAAACTCGCCCAGGCTGCACAAAAATTCTGGCTCCGCCACTGGCTGACACGGCACGAGGTGGAGCGTGGTTGCAGTCGAATACGTTCAGCTGGCGTTAGGCATATACATGAGGCATATGGCCTGGATAGTTTGGCAGACTGACCGGGATTACGGTCGAAATGGAAGACAATGGCGATTTCACTGATGACGACAAAGAAACATGATGCTGACGGTGGCCGACTTTTCGGCGTGGCAACACACGGCGTAGGTCCAAGGGCTTGTGCACTTCAACAAGACGATGGTGCGGGTTAGATTCAAGATGGTGCACACACAAGAGCTTGAAGTGGATGGGTGTGAGGGTGGACTAATCATCTACCATGGAGTCACGCTGAAGGAGGAGCTGGGTCTCATGAAAGGCTCCATTCAGTGTCGATGAAGAGGCCACGGTGTAAGGTTCTAGAGAGTCAAAACCAATTTCAACGGGACAAAGTGAGTGACATATTCTTCCGACTAGGATCACTAGTAGAAAACAGGGCTTTCATTCGGGCCTGGCCAACCCATTAGTCCCGGTTCCGCACGAACCGGGACCCATCGGGTGCATTAGTCCCGGTTCGTGAGCCCAGGGGGCCGGCCGGGCCACGTGGGCCACTGGTCCCGGTTCGTTTGGACCTTTTGGTCCCGGTTCAACGCACGAACCGGGTCCAATGCGCCTCGCCCCCTGGCCCATGACCATTAGTCCCGGTTTGTGCCACAAACCGGGACTAAAGGGTTGGTCCTCGTTGCGGCCAGAGTTTAGTCCCACCTCGCCAACCGAAGGGCGCTCACACCGGTTTATAAGCCCGTCCCTCTCTGCCTTGTTGAGCTCCTCTCAAAATGAAAATAGATGCCCTTATACAGGGAATTTGACCTAAATTCATAGTGAGTTTCTCTGAAATTCATAGAAATTTATTATGAATTTAGGTTGAATTTCTCTATAGACGCATCTATGCTCATTTTTTTATGTTGGGGTTGGCGATCTTTACAGACTTTTCGTGTGTTGAATATGCACCATTCAAAATCAGTCTCTGCTTTGAATGGTTCATTTTGAACACACAAAAAGTCAGGAGTTCAAATAAGTTTAAAAAATGAAATCCCTTTGTAACAGACGAGTTTCCGTATGAAATCTTGATACTTTGAAAGAAATTGTCCGTTTTGTACACGAGCCGGGACCCTCTCAACTTTCTTGCACATGCTATGTGGATGAAATGATGATACCATGCCAACTTTCAACCTTTTCAGAGTTCATTTGAAATGCTTTTCAATTTTATGGTCTTATAGCTCAAAATAATTAGTAAATGCATGAAAAATAACAAATGAAGTTAGAAAGGATTGAAAAATGATGATGTGGCTTTGAATGGTGCATTTTGAACACACAAAAAGTCAGGAGTTCAAATAAGTTTTAAAAAATGAAATCCCTTTGTAACAGACGAGTTTCCGTATGAAATCCTGATACTTTGAAAGAGATTGTCCGTTTTGTACACGAAGTGCATCCAGTTTTTGCCGTAACCCTCTCAACTTTCTTGCACATGCTATGTGGATGAAATGATGATACCATGCCAACTTTCAACCTTTTCAGAGTTCATTTGAAATGCTTTTCAATTTTAGGGTCTTATAGCTCAAAATAATTAGTAAATGCATGAAAAATAACAAATGAAGTCAGACAGGATTGAAAAATGATGATGTGGCTTTGAATGGTGCATTTTGAACACACAAAAAGTCAGGAGTTCAAATAAGTTCTAAAAAATGAAATCCCTTTGTAACAGACGAGTTTCCGTATGAAATCCTGATACTTTGAAAGAGATTGTCCGTTTTGTACACGAAGTGCATCCAGTTTTTGCCAGGACCCTCTCAACTTTCTTACACATGCTATGTGGATGAAATGATGATACCATGCCACCTTTCAATCTTTTCAGAGTTCATTTGAAATGCTTTTCAATTTTAGGGTCTTATAGCTCAAAATAATTAGTAAATGCATGAAAAATAACAAATGAAGTCAGAAAGGATTGAAAAATGATGATGTGGCTTTGAATGGTGCATTTTGAACACACAAAAAGTCAGGAGTTCAAATAAGTTTTAAAAAATGAAATCCCTTTGTAACAGACGAGTTTCCGTATGAAATCCTAATACTTTGAAAGAGATTGTCCGTTTTGTACACGATGTGCATCCAGTTTTTGCCGGGACCCTCTCAACTTTCTTGCACATGATATGTGGATGAAATGATGATACCATGCCAACTTTCAACCTTTTCAGAGTTCATTTGAAATCCTTTTCAATTTTAGGGTCTTATAGCTCAAAATAATTAGTAAATGCATGAAAAATAACAAATGAAGTCAGAAAGGATTGAAAAATGATGATGTGGCTTTGAATGGTGCATTTTGAACACACAAAAAGTCAGGAGTTCAAATAAGTTTTAAAAAATGAAATCCCTTTGTAACAGACGAGTTTCCGTATGAAATCCTGATACTTTGAAAGAGATTGTCCGTTTTGTACACGAAGTGCATCCAGTTTTTGCCGGGACACTCTCAACTTTCTTGCACATGCTATGTGGATGAAATGATGATACCATGCCAACTTTCAACCTTTTCAGAGTTCATTTGAAATGCTTTTCAATTTTAGGGTCTTATAGCTCAAAATAATTAGTAAATGCATGAAAAATGGTGCATGAAAAATAAAAAATAAAATAAATAAGTAATTAGAAACAAAATAATATAAACTTTATTAAAATATATATGTAGAAACAAAATAAAATAAACTTTAATAAAATTTATGAAACTAAAATTAACAAAGTATTTTCTGTTCAAAACATTATAAGAAACCTCTAGTATTATTGAAACTAAAATCATATAAAATTGATGCAACTAAAATTATCGAAGTATTTTCTGTTCAAAATCATTAGAAGCAAAAAGAATTTTTCATAAAGAACTTTTTTTGATAGAAACTTTAATAGCAAAAAGAATTATCATAAAGTAAAATAAATAAGTAATTAGAAACAAAATAAAATAAAATAAATAAGTATTTTGTTGTAAGTAGAAACAAAATAAAATAAATAAAGGAAAAAAGAAAACAAAAAACGGTGAAAAAATAAAAAAATGCCACCTACTGGGCCACCACGGCGTGAATACGACTAGAAACCCATCCATGGGCCAGGATTCAGGCCCGCAGAAGGCCCAGCAGGCCCACAGGCATAGCAGTGCAAGATTAGGCCTCTGGCCCAGAGGCCTGCAGTTCAGAGGAGTTCAATGGAGATGGCGGGGCAGGGCTTATAAACAGGTCCTGCCGCTCCTCGGCTAGCGAGGTGGGACTAAACATCCCACCGCACCGTGGCTTTGGTAGGCGCAGGATATTGGTCCCGGTTGGTGCCACGAACTGGGACCAATGCACACCTTTTGGTCCCGGTTCGTGGCACCAACCGGAACCAATGCCCAACCATTAGTCCCGGTTGGTGCCACCAACCGGGACCAAAGCCCTCTGCTTCCCGCCCATTGGGCTGCTGAAAAGAGGCCTTTGGTCCCGGTTGGTGGTACCAACCGGGACCAAAGAGGGGCATTTGTCCCGGTCCGTGACAAGAACTGGGACTAAAGCTTCATGTATATAAGGAACACTTGTGAAAATTTTGGTTTGCATCTTGCAGTTCGCCCCCGACGACGCGCGCGGAGAGGACGCCGCCAGGCTGCCGGACGCCGTCGCCGTCGCCCCCGCCCCGGAGCCCACCCCGACGCCGTCGGCTGCCCACGCTGTCGCCGTCCGCCGCCAACGCCGTCGCCGTCGCCTGTGCCCTGCTCCGCGTGCCCGCCCGCATCCTCTGCACGCCGACGCCGTCTGCCGCCCCCACCGTCGCCGTCGTCGACGCCGTCGCCCTAGCCGGCCGGCCCCGCTGTGAGCCGCCGTCGCCCCGAATCCTTTTTTTTCATTTGTTGTATATGTATTTTTTCCATGTATATATACTAGTAAGTGTTTAATAAAATTAGTTAGATTAGTTGAATTAGATGTTTTTCCATGTATTTTAGATTAGTTGAATTAGATTTTTTTGTCAATTTATGTGCATATTTAGAAAAAAATTGTGTTGAACTAGTTAAATATAATAGAACTAGTTAAACAAGTTTATTTTTAGTAAGTGCTTAGTAGTTGAACTAGTTGATTTAATAAAACTACTTTATTTTACTATAGAAGTAGTTTATTTTAGTAAGTACTACTTTATTTTATTTATAGTAAGTGCTTAATTAGTAGTTGAACTAGTTGATTTAATAAAACTACTTTATTTTACTATATATAGAAGTAGTTTATTTTTAGTAAGAACTACTTTATTTTATTTATTTATAGTAAGTGCTTAGTAGTTGAACTAGTTGAACTACTTTATTTTAGCAAGAAAATTAATAGAACTAGTTTATTTTTTTAGTTCAAGCAATTAATCCCGCATCGACGTCGACGATGCCTATCCCGCATCCTCGTCGTCGACTCGGCGGAGGAGGCCGGCTTGATCAGAGGGGCAATGTCCGGGACTGGGCTCCGCCGGGCTGGTTTTGGGAGGTGTACCTTCCGGTGGGCGTAGGTTGGTGAGGAGCCAGCCCGTTGTTGACTCGATCCTTGTTTGGTGGCAGTCGCGTGGGCCAGTGACGGTGCCGAGGCTTCCGGACACCGCGGAGGTGGTACGTCACCGTGTCAGCAAGGAGGACCAGCACGTCCGTCGCTACATGGTTGCGTTGGAGGGCAGGTTCGACAATACCTGGCAGGTTCTTCAGGGATCTCACTGGAGCTATGATCCTGTGATGGTTCCGTCCCTTTGGGTGTCCACCGCCCGCGCCGATACCCGTCGGGCGCTACTGTTCTAGCTGTACTAGCGATGCTATATGTATGATAGTATTCGAGGTGTATTAGTGATAATATTCGACGATGTACGGACGCATGGAGATGATGTAGTTTTGCTTATAATTGAATGCATCCTAATTTAAATACTACTTTATTTTGTGATTTGATTTTGCTTATTGAATGCTCGAAGTGGAAAACTACTCCTACTTTGAATGCTAAAATTGGAGAGCACTATGCAAGGCGTATGCATATGATTAGTTGATAGCTTATAGGGTTTTTGTTTTCGCAGAAATCTAGGAGCCCCCGGCCCCTCCATCATCCCCGCCATCGTCCCCGTCACCGCCCCCTCCGACATCGAGGTGAGACTAGCCAAATCCTCTTTTAGAAAGATAATTAAACGATATTTCGGTTTGACCGTAAGTCTGTCGAGTCTCCACCATATATGTGAGGACGAAGAATCCCGATTGTTGTCGTGGGGGTAGCTTCTCCTTCGTTCCCGTGTGCTAGACAATTTGATGTAATGCACTCGAGAACGAAAGGAGGAGCTACCATACCATCACCGACGGTCGCAAATGTCAGAGAGGAATTAGTGAGGGAGAGTTCCACCATATATATGAGAGGACGAAGAATCCCGACTGTTGTCGTGGGGGTCGCTTCTCCTTTGTTCCCGTGTGCTAGACATTTTGGTGTAATGCACTCGGGGACAAATGGAGGAGCGACCATCACCAACAGTTGAATGTATACACCACGTGAGCTGAGAGTTTTCAAGAAAAGACTCGACAAACCGATAGTCAACCTGTGATGAATAATAATGATCTAACTTAGGTTTTTTAGTACATATATTTAATTGTAGACGTTTAGTATTTGAATTATGAACATAGGAAATGTCGTACTCGGACGACGAAAGTCTCCCGGAGTGCGACTGGTGCCACGACGACCGAGGTCAGTGCGACATGCCTCACCTGGACGAAGATCGGCGCTTCAGTATTAAGCTGGAGGAGACCTTCGATGTTGAAACGGTACGCAACGACGACAAGTGTTATTTTTTCGTAATTAAGCACAACTTCAACTATTTCAACGTGTACTTTTCATCTTTTACAATTCGAATAGCTTATCCCATGCCATGCAAGACGCTACGTCTTGGAGAGGATGGGTTTTGAAGACCATGAAAGTATGGAAACAAAGAAAATTCACCTAAGGACCCATCATGATATAGATTTTGAAGTAAATTTGTATAATTCTGAGAGCGTAACCCATTTTGGTTGCAAAAATTGGGAAGCATTTTGCAAGATGTATGGTTTTGATGAGGTATGCTTGTCATCATGGATCTTGGTGATCCTGACATCGAGCAAGACAATATTGACATTTGGGTCCTTGTTGATACGCCTCCAATTCTACCGCTATGTGAGTTTCTCAAACATAGTTATTAGCTAATTTATATTGTTCATTTCAAAATAGTTGACAACTTATTTTCATTGACAGCTTATTTTGATTGTTCAAACAATGTGCGGAACATGGTAGACAGAACCTACTACACTGATGGCTCTGAGTTAACTTATAAGGGGAAAACTCATCTGGTCGGATTTTGTACTGATCTTGAGAATTACAATATCTATTGTAAAACTCCTCCACATTATGGTCAATACGTGACACTAGTGCACGTGTTGAACTACGCTAACTACTGTGGAGATACCTTGGTAAGATTTCTTACTATTAGGACATCCGTGCATCTTTTGCATACTTCTAAAACTAGTACATCATTGCTAACTATGAAGTTATTACTATGTTTTTCAATAGATAATCCCAGAGGATTGATTGCCTCATTTGATGTATCAGAATGGTAGGCTTGATGTTTTGAACATACAACCAGGTCATCCTACGAATCTCAACTGTCCATACCGGATTTCTAAAAGAAGTGGAGACATGCAAATCAAAGAATGGAAAAAATGTATGGACAGTCGCAAGAAGGTTCTTGGAAGCAAAAGGAAGCGAAGCGCAAGAATTGGAGACAGGATGATCTCCATTCTCCATAATGGAGAGTCAGGGTCTATATTGTTTTATGCTATTTTACCTTAAAGAGGGTATTTCGGTCCTACCTAATACTGATGATCATGTGCTAAGAATAATTAAGTAGGGTTGGTTCGATGACTATGAGGATGATGATCGTATGACTGGTTATTAATAACGAGTAGAAGTTGTATGATGATGATTAGTAGGACTTGTTATTATATATGATGATGCATGATGCGCGCATGAAGAGTTATTATATATCAGCGGGTGAAATGAACATGGATTGGATTGAAGTGAAGGCAACATGCATGTGGTGCACGTCGAAAGTAGTACAACCCAAACTTGATCAAGTTAGGATTAGTATTACTTTCGACATGCACCACATGTTGCCTTCACTTCAATCTAAGCCATGTTTAGGCATAGCAGTACGTAGCGTTGGTAAACCAAGCACGGAGATATAAGAGAGGACACTTCTCTCTAATAGCTACCTAATAACAACCTAAATTAACCCCCAAAACCCCTAAATCAGCCCCTTTCAAAAACAAAAACAAAAACCTTAGCTCCAGCCAGATGCTGACGCGTGGATGCCTATTGGTCCCGGTTGGTGTCACCAACCGGGACAAAGGCCCCCCCGGCCTGGGCTGGCCGCAGCGGCCACGTGGAGGCCCATCTGTCCCGGTTCGTGTAAGAACCGGGACTAAAGGGTTAGGGCATTAGTAACGACCCTTTAGTCCCGGTTCAAAAACCGGGACAAAAGGCCCTTACCAACCGGGACAATAGGCCCTTTTTCTACTAGTGGATCAAGTGGTTCCAGGGATACGTGAAACTCAACATCTGTCACTGATGATCTGTGGTTCCTTGCAGTGGGGGTTGATATGGTGTGGGTTCGCGACCTAGTATACTCGGCCGTGATAACAGAGACTCGACACGACAATAACGACGAGGCTTTCCGTAAGCACGGGACATGGTGACAGTCCAGGACGCTGGTGTTCAGACTTGTAGTCAGCCAAAGTGTGGAGATGATGCTGAAGCAGTGTTGACGAGTAGCAGGTTCAAGTTGATGACTAGGTTTAACGGTATCAGAACATGGAAGAGAGTTGACCATGGACACCGACGGCAGCTCCGGATTTGGAGCGTCGCCGCAGCTCCCGCGCCGGCGCAGTGCAGATGCCGGAGCTAGACCCTCCTGCCCCGCGCGCAGCTCTGCCAGGACATTGCAGTCCGCACCGCCCCCACACCATCTCCTTCCCCCACCGGCGCTCCTCCAAGCGGGTAGCGGTGGGTGCTAGTGCTCGTGCCGCTGGCCCGCATGCGCACTTCGAAACCGGAGGCGCGCACTACGCACCACGAGACGCAACGTGCACGGGAGAGGGACGCGGTGGAGCAGTCCGCGCACCGCCGCCGCGGGATGCAGGCGGAGCCCGACGAGGACGTGTGGCTCCTCGCATGGGTCTACCGCTGGTCCCTCACGATGGCGGAGACGTGCACCTCCGATGCAAGAACGCCAAGGCACTCCGGCTTGCTATTGAGCAGTCGAAGCGTGAGGGGAAGGAGGCAGCGACGGAAAAGGCTCGGATCACCAAGTTGAAGGGGGAGGACGACGGGGCAGTCTGTCGAATGAAGGGGCTCACCGTCCTCTCTGACTCTGACGACTGCGACAGCTGCACGTCCTCCTCGGAAGACCAAGACCCTCCACCAGCTGCGTCGACGACCGGAAGGGCAACGGCCAGGCGAGAAAGTGGTGAAGCTCCGCCGTCTCCGTCTTTAATTTCAAGTTTTTAGTAATCTAGTTTGGACTTGTCCGTCGTTTATGTGAATTATGTGAACTTTGGCGATCTTTTGAAGATCTGTGGGTGATCTTTTGGTGGTCCGAATGTCCATTTCTATGTCCGATCCTATGTCCGTTGGATGATCTATGTTGTTTAGTTTCATGTTGCATGCTTAGTATGGATATAGGATACCGGATATGAGATACACGGATGTGGACGACAGGATTTGAGGAGTGCCCGGTCAGTGCTAGCGCACCCGCGAGCGTTTATGGGCCCGGATTTGCAGCTTGCGGTTGTAGATGCTCTAAGTGGCACAAAATTTGGAAGATTAAGGATAATTGGACCCCCTAATGGTGAGCTTTTATTCCTGAGAGCCTTGAAGCCCAGGAATCGCAGGTTGCGGCCCATGTCTAAATAGCAATTTGTTCAACCCACCACGAAGGTAAAATAGTCGGGTCGTTTGGAAGGATTTCTCCATCTACCCTAAAAAAGGAAGGATTTCTCCATCGTATTTGTAGCAGCGCCCATCTCTCCCTGTTGCGGCGACTAGCCGTCTATGGCTGTTCGGCGATCTGGCGAAGGGCTATCTAAGAGCATCTCTACTTGCCCCCCCCCCCCCCCCCCCAACAGGCCCCTTAGAGCGCATTTTTAGTGCCGGTGGCGAAAATTCGGCCCAGTCGCGCCCCTAACTTCTCGTTTATCGCCGGTTTGGTCCGAAAGAACAACAGGCGAACCCGAGCCGAACCCAGCCCCCCGGGGGGCGCTTGGGGGCCCCGGCCGAAGCGAAAAGGCGCGTGGGCCCGCGCGGTTGGCGATGGACATGCCTATTCCCGCCGCTTTCTCCCCTTTTCCCTTCATTTCCTCATTGCTCCCCCCTTCTCCCCAGCCGCTCCCACCATTCTCCTCTCGCCATCCGGCCGCCATGCCACCAAAGAAGTATTCGTCCCCTCGCCCCGCCGCCAATTCCACCCAGCCGAAGCAGAGGAAGCCAAGGGCGCCGATGGCAAGACCACCGGGCTTGTTGAACGCCGAGTGGAGAGCGGATGTTCAATGCCGGGAGGCGCTCACAACCAATCGGTGGAACATGCTCATCACCAAGAGGGCTAGGGACGCGGCGGCGGCGGCGACGACGAAGCAGGGAGAGGCGTCTCACACAGGGATGATGAATCCGCCCGGCCACTGCCCTCAAGCCACGTGGGGGAGTCAGCAGAGCATCGCGTTGCCGGCTAACTTCTCGCCGCCGCCGCCGCTCTTGGGACACACACCCTCGCCTGGCTACTCCTACGGCGATGTGCATTGCAGTTTCAACCCCAACGTCACCTTTCCACATGGCGCGCCGCATCGTACCTCCTCCTCCGGCTTCAACCCCAACCCGTGCACTCCCTTCCCCGCGTTCAACGCACAGTACAGCTATACTCACCGTCGGCGTACTCAGCCTCGCCTGCGCCGCCTTTGCGCTGGGGCGCCCTACCCTTCGCACCTGGCTCGGTGCCACAATTCAGCCACACCGACGCCACCGACGCCGACATGGACGAGATCATCACGAGCGGCTCGGTTGCCGCCGCTTCCTGCCCCGGGTTTCGTGCACAAGACGAATCGATGAAAACCGCCGTCGACATGGATGACGAGCTCGCCAACACCAAGGAGGAGGTGGAGGAGGAAGAACAGGCGGAGGTGAAGGCGGAACCAGTGCCGGAAGGGAGAAAGAATAAGCGGGTGCCCAACGCCAAGCCGGGCGAACCTCGCGTCAAGTGGACGTCTAAGGAAGACGAGTGCCTCGCCCAAGCGTGGAAAACCATCAGCATCGAACCGATCACCGGCTCGAATCAGAACGCCGACACATACTGGAGAAGGATCAAGATGACGTTCGATGAGCGCAAGTTGGCCGACCCCGACTTCACCAACATCCACATGGACCGCGGGGAGAAGGCCATGGCGAATCACTAGGCGTCGATCCAGACGGCCTGCAGCAAGTGGCATGGGATCGTCGAGGAGGTCGCGGCTCACCTGGAAAGCGGCGCCAATGTCGAGAGTCAGGTGTGGCCATAGTTCGTCGCCATGTCTTCGCCAACACGTTTTGTCCTCGGCTGTGCAGATGGTTCAGATGTTCAACATGTTTCGCCAGGACAACCACGACAAAGAGTTCAAGTTCCTTCACGAGTTCTCTAGGATCGAGGCATGTGAGAAGTGGAGGGAGGTCTGGCTCACTCTCGCCAAGGCCAAGGAGACCTACAAGCCGGACGCGCCTACCTCGATGGCGGCAGAAGGGCGCCCTGATGGCAACAAGATAGCCAAAGCGGCGAGGGACGCGGCGCTCCGAACGACTGCAATCTTCAATTGAGCAATGCATCACCGACGCCAAGAACAACACCGCCAAGAGGGAGGAGAAATCCGACGCGAGGTGGTCGGCATTGATGACGAAGTAGGACGTCAAGGTCAACCTTCTCAGGACCAACGTCGCTGCGAAGAAGAAGAGCATCGACCTGGCGTTCTTGATGGCGGCAGACATGTCGACGATGGACGAGCAGGTGAAGGCGTGGTACCTGGCGGAGCGCGGCCTCATCTTGAACCAGATGCCACCGGGAGAAAGGCAATCACCGCCCCTACGCCTACGGCGACAACACCAACGACGACGCCCAGCTCGAGCAACGAAGCGGTGCCGACGCCGACGACCAGCCCGAGCACAGAAGCCACGCCGACGCCGAGCCCGACTATGCCCACACCGACCCCGACCAGTCCCGCGGTAGAGGAGCCTGCCGTTTGATGCGTTCCATGTCTATAGTTCCTTCCTTTTGATTGCCGAACTTTTGGGTGTGTCTGATCGCCGAACTGTGGCACGATGATCGCCGAAGTGTGACATGATGATCGGCGAACTTGTGGCGTTTTTTGGCAGCGGGAAATACAAGTTTGAATTTTTTTGGCATCTGGGGGCCGAAACGTGGGGGCACGCCTGGAAACTCGATCGCCCCCAAGGCGAAAAAACCGCCGATGCCAACGTCGAAAGGCATTCGCCCGGTGCACTGGGGGGCCAAATGGCTGGAGATGCTCTAACATCCCACTCCGAGCTCGCACAACCGTCAATTGATCAGCGCCGGCGCGGGCGACGCAGACGGCCCAACCCGCGACAAGCCAATAGCAATGACAACGCGCAACAAAATTTTCCAATAAGAGGATCAACAACCGGACCTCTTAAACCTGCCTCATACATTCGGACTGGCCGCCCGGGCACGTTTTTTTGACCCACACATGCTCCTTAAATGGGCCTCAAACGTCTGGGCTGACCGGCACCCCCATATCCAGCCCAAATATGAGGCGGATATAGGGCGCCCGGGCGCACCCAGGCATGCCCGTCACTTCGGTCTAACGGCGGGGTCCCACGCGGAAACGCCCGGAAACCTGGCGGTCCGACGGACGCCGCGTCCGTCGCCGTAGTGTGAACGTCACGTGGTGCCACTCTGGCTCGCCGTCCAAGACCAAATCCGGCTATTTAAGCCGTCCGGCGTACCGCAACCCTAACCCATCCCCCTCCCCCTCTCCGCGTCGCCAGTCCGAGCCCATCCACCTCCTCCCTCTCCTGCTCCGGCGCTCTGCCCACGGTCCGATGCTCCGCCCACGTTCCGGCACTCCGCCATGGTACATAGCAAGACCACCTACTACGCCATGCTGACGCCGGAGCGCCGCTACGAGATCGAGCAGGAGATCCGGGCGAGGCAAGTCGCACGCGCCGTCCACATCGCTGCGGGGCTGCCTCCGGGCTCGCCGGAGCCGGAGGAGGAGTAGGAGCAACCGGGGAAAGAGGAGGAGGAGGAGATGGCTCCGATGGAGGTGGAGGAGGCGAGGAGGAGGCGGAGCAGCAGGAGGCGGAGCAACAGCTGACGGGATTCAACATGGAGCAGGCGGAGGTGGAGTTCGCCGTAGCCCAGTCAGAGGAGATGGCGGAGCAGCAGGCCATCCCGGAGTCCATCCAGGATGAGGCCTATGTGGAGGCCAACCGGGCGTTCCTCCGACGGGAGCAGGCGGAGTCCGACGTGCTTTCGCCGAACTCGACGCTGAAATAGTGGCAGAGAAGGCCGGAGCGGAGTAGCCAGAGTTGCGGCCGCCGCCCATGCTGCCAGAGCCGGGCACGGAGATTGTCGACATCTCCGACGATGAGTAGCTAGGTGATCGACGTAGTACGTAGGTTTATTTTAGTTTGCATGTCTTTGTATGGATTTGAGAATCTAGTATGAGATATTTTGCTGCAAGTGCAACTGTGGAAATTTGAGGGGTGCCCGGTCAGTTCCTGGGGACGCGCCCAGGTGCATTTGAGGGGCTGGATTTGCCAAGTCCGGCTTTAGATGCTCTAAGTCTCCTTTAATAAATACTACTATGCAACGCACATAATCCAGCGATTGTCATTTAATTTCTTCCTTAATTCTCCAGTGAGCCAGACGCCCATATAACAGATCCGTACTTATATAGTTTTAGGCCGCACGAACTGTTGAGTTAGATGAAATCTGTACTACAGTAATAGGCTGCAGATATTTTACAGTTTAGACGGAATTAATTAGGGGTGACAATTCTTGTTTATCCTCACAAATATGTACCCTAAATTAGGCATGACACACTGATTCTCCTGTTTAGATTTATTTTTTCACCAATCTAGCGTTAACGTTTAGTTCTGATGAAATTATGGACACGTTTGATATTTTTGCTAGTCGCAAAGGCAATTTTAAACTAATAAAAAATGTAACTTCTTTCCATTGTTGATCGGCCACATGGTCTGTATTGAATCATCCAAAATAATTATTGTGTTTGCAATTGCAATGCTATATTTTTTTGCTTCATGTGTCTTGCCCCTCCCCTCCCCCCCCCCCCCCCCCCCCCCCCCCCCCACACACACACACACACACAAAAAACCTCAAATCCTAGGTCTGCCCCTGGGTGACACAGTGGTTTTACCCAGGTCTAGATCCGGATGGGTAAAAGTCATATGTTCTGCCTATGTATCTTTGATGATAAACAAGATCGATTACAATGCCGTAGATCCAATCTACGAAGAGCTAGCTTATGGGTTGATAGTTTCTGAAGTAATAGCACACTCAATCCATTCGGGTGTCTACTCGGGCACAATGGACATGTGGATCATCACCCCTAGACACTATTTTTGGTTGACTTGGTTCAAATACGCCCGCAAGACACCCTCCTCCAACTAGGCACCCTTACTCACCGATAAGTCCACCTCCTCCGACGGTCGGCACCCTTACTTAGAGACAAGTCCTCCCTAGCATGTGAAATGAGGCTACGATCGATGCTTGTAAGGATACGGGTCTAGAAAGTATCCTCCAACCGTATTCCCTAAAAGTATTTTCCCAACTGTCCTAAGGAGAGTGCGGGCCCTTCAACCTTGGTAGGACATTGAGCATAATTTCAAAATATTTAAAGCGCCTAAGAGCATCTCCAATAGGCGCCCAAAAAGAGCTCCGCGCACTAAAAGTTCATTTTTTTGGGCGCCCAACAGCTGCAGCAGATGCTGTAGCGCTAAAAAGTTTTGGGCGCGCGCTGAAAAACGCTATCGCGCGCAGCATATTTTGGGCTCCGGATTGGGCGCGCTTCACAAATTGAACTGTCTGCTTTTTGGGCGTGCATCTTTGGGCGTCTGGTAAAGCAATGTTGGTCCCGGCGCATTAAAAGTGCTAAAGTGATGCGCTATAATTTTATTGGGCGCGAGATTTTTGTGCGGCCATTGGAGATGCTCTAAGCTAGGACGCCTCTCGTGCATTTGCAAGTTTGGGTGTTAGCTTTTTCCTAGCTAACACATGTCCTCTTTATGTGGTTCATTTTTTTTAAAGTTAACGCGATTCACTATCGGTTTTATAGTGTGTTTTTAGATTAGAGTAGATGTTTCTCATGGACTTAAAAAATTGCGTGGGTCCCACCACATCGCCTTATAATGTGGCCTCGATCTGGGTTAGCCTCGTCAATTTCTCTTCTTTCTCCTCCCGGTACAAATCCACTCTGCATCGACTCTCCCGTGACCGCCGAGTGGCACTCCACCTCTCCCCATGGTAGGAAAGCATCGCATGCCCCCGAGCTCGCCCACTCCACCACGCCTCCCCCGGCTCGCTATGGGAGCTAGCAGTCGTTGACATGGATTTCTTGGGATGGCTATGCAGCAGCATGGCACCCTTGCACCCGACCTCATCATCACGCTCTATCTGCCAATGCCTCTCCCCACCAGCCACAGGAGCCAGCGCCATGAATTCGGCAGCCTCATCGTCCTTCAGTACCATGCTCTCCTCCGCCGACCCTGGCGATCTTGCCTACCACGCCAACCTCCATCTCGGTTGTCTCCCTAACTCTCTGGCTCAAGCACCTTGCCTCAGTCGCCTCCACCTGGCCGATCACCTCCACTACATCGCGACGGCTATGTCCCCAACTTCAACTCCTCTAACCTCTTCCTCCTATTCGACCCCATGTGATTTTTTTGCTCACTGCGACCGGCAGCTCTACTTCCCATGTGATTTGATGCAAGTAGTGTTGGCCAGTTTCAAAGGCTGCAAATTTCACATTTTGTAGGATATAGATTTAAATGTGCTGCTTTAGTAAGAAAGAAAGCATGCACACATGTTGAAAGTGATGCTTATCCCTTGTGGAATGAGTAATGATAGTTTATAGTTCGCATACATCATCACTCGGATATACATTTTTCACTCGGACTATAATTTTCACTTGGAATACCCAACTGGAATTTCCTTGGATTCCGTGTCACCCGGATTTCCCGACGGAAACTTCACTCGGATTTGAACATCATCACTTAATTAGATTATCCGACAAAAGTTTCACTCGGATTACACATCACTCGGATCACCCGACAAAAGTTTCACTCGGATTACACATCACTCGGATCACCCAACAAGAGTTCAAGTCGAATTTTGCATCACTCGGATTACCCCGATTGAGGGTTCACTCTGATACCACATCACTCGGATCACCGATGAGATTTTCTCAGCATGTTGTGTTTTGTGTCGTGCCAAAATCTGATGTCAACATAATCTTCTCAGGCTATTTAGTAAAACTAAACAACAAAGGGTAAGCACAAGCAACCAACAAATTAAGCTGCAATTTAGCCAACAACAGGCTCATACTCGGACGCGGCATGCCACCGTGCCTTCCACCTGCTAGTAATTTCAAAATAGAACAAGAATTCATCTTTTGTGCATGTCTAGGCCTAATATGACGGAGTGAGACACCAAAACGCGGAAAAACGCCTCCTCACCCACAAGAATTCATCTATTTTTATTCTTTTTATTTTTCTTATTTCTTTTTCCTTTTTTATTCGGAACGGTTTTGTTTGGTTTTTTATTCTTTTCCTTTTTTTTCGTTTGCTAATTTGAATAGAGATTTTTTCCAAATTGACGAACACTTTCAAAATCGATGAACTCTTTTTGAAAATCGATGAACTCCATTGCTGAATCCCAGCCGTCCGTTTTCTAATCGATCAATTCTTCTTCTGTTACATAGTGTGTGACAACAGCAATCTTTTACCTTCAAAAGCAGAGACAGAGACACTGACCGAGTGAGCCGAGGTAGCTCCCCAGCGGAAGCACCAAGAGCGGATCCATGGAGTTAAGCATGGAGCCGCCGCTCCCCAGCGCCAAAGGCACGGCCGTGGCCGTGAACCTAGTGCTGGCAACGAGCGAGGCCAAGAGACAGCTCCGCCTCGCCGGGCCGCTCATCGTGGGATGCCTGCTGCAGAGCGTCATCCAGATGATCTCCGTGATGTTCGTGGGGCACCTGGGCGAGCTCGCGCTGGCCAGCGCCTCCATGGCCAGCTCATTCGCCATCGTCACCGGCTTCAGCTTCCTGGTACGTACGGTACCACTCGAGCTAGCTAGCTCACAACACATACGGCGCACATGCATGCATGGTCTTCTTCCACTATGCACTTATCTTGTCGATCGAACCATGGCAGACGGGCATGTCGTTCGCCCTGGACACCCTGTGCGGGCAGGCCTTCGGGGCGAGCGAGGATCACATGCTGGGAGTGTACAAGCAGAGGGCGATGCTGGTGCTGGGCCTGGCGAGCCTGCCGATCACGGCGGTGTGGGCCAACACCGGCGCGATCCTGCTGCACCTGGGGCAGGACTCGGAGATCGCGGCGGGCGCCGGGACGTACATCCGGTGGATGATCCCGGCGCTCTTCTTCTACGGCTGGCTGCAATGCCACGTCCGGTTCCTGCAGGCGCAGAAGCTGGTGGTGCCGGTGATGCTCAGCTCCGGCGCCACCGCGGTGAGCCACGTGCTGGTGTGCTGGGCGCTGGTGTACAGGCTGCGGCTGGGGATCAGAGGGGCCGCCCTGGCCAACGCCGTGTCCTACCTCACCAACGTCTCCATACTGGCCGTCTACGTCAGGGTCTCGACGTCGTGCAAGAAGAGCTGGACGGGGTTCTCGTGCCAGGCGTTCCACGGCCTCATCCCCTTCTTGAAGCTCGCCGTGCCATCCGCGCTCATGGTCTGGTGAGTACTGACTACTGAGTAGTACTAGTGCCACACGCAACTCGTTAACGAGAAATGCAATTCTTGATCTGAAAATTTTGCAGCATGGAGTGGTGGTCGTTCGAGGTGATGGTGATACTCTCCGGCCTTCTCCCCAACCCCAAGCTCGAGACAGCCGTCCTCTCCATCTGGTATACTATAAGTCGATCTTTCTTTTCTTTGTGATGGATAGATTGATCTCCACTCCATCTCCATGGACGATCGCTGCTTGATGTATCTCTCTCCGGCCGGTGCAGCTTGAACACCAACTCCTTGGTGTGCACGGTCCCGAATGGGCTCTCTTCGGCCATAAGCACGCGCGTGTCCAACGAGCTCGGGGCGGGGCGGCCACGGGCGGCGCTTCTGGCGGCACGCGTGGTGATAGTGCTGGCGTTTCTGGTGGGCACGTCGGAGGGGCTCCTCCTGGTTCTTGTGCACAAAGTGTGGGGCTATGCATACAGCAAGGACCAGGAGGTGGTGTCCTACGTCGCCACCATGATGCTCATCCTCGCCGTCTCCGTCCTCTTCGACGGCCTCCAGTACGTCCTCTCAGGTATGATTGCATGCCATGCATGTTGTGGAGCAAGGCTTTATTTACTGCACAGTTTGACTTGTAAACAAAAATCTACACTACACACTAGTACTAACGTACTTTACTTCCTTGGTTTGTACCGCCCCATCTTTTTGATTGGGGGCAAACAAATCTATGGAATTCGTGGTTAGCTTAGTTAGAATGGGATCAATTATCCGTAACCTAGCATGCAGGTAGGACTATATTATTCTTTGGGATTCCTTTTCGCCAACTTAGATTACAAGTTGAGACGTCCAAGCTGGTCTCTCAGGCCTTCCGCCGCGCCGGCGAACCCTGCCAAAAGACATCGCTCCTTTCGTCACCATAGTCACCGTCAGTACATCGCCGGAGCTCTTGACAAGATACAGTCTTCGGACATGGGGACAAGATAGGGATAGAAACTGCGTTGTGATAATCGTAACGACGCAGTCAGAGCGCTAGCTAGCTGCATGTCTCGCCGGCATGCATGATGCCACCTTCGCCGCGGCCTGCACTCCATCGTAGTATCCTCCACGGGCAGGGGCGTCCGGGGCTGAGTAAATAATTATTGATGCATACGTGGATAGGTTGGACTCACTCAAAGTGAGACGGCACGTGGAGCTAATCAAGAGCCTTTGATTTTGTGTGGCCCCGTTTAGAGCATATAGACAAAACATATATATAGTAGGGATTTTAGAAATATATATAATTCCTGCAAGAAATATTTCTTTGGCGCCATTTGGAACGAAAGAATTACTTTCCTGCTTTCTTTTGAAATTTCTTGTAGTTAGTTACTACACAGTAATTTTAGAGGGGACAAAACGTGATGTTTTGCCTCATGTTTTCTTCTCTTTGTGACTGCAATTTTTAGATTTTGCCCGCATGGCATCAAAAGGAGGGTTTTAGGGCTTTTCGTGGTTTTAGTTTCTCTTGGAATTTCTGATACATGCCATCTCAATTTCAATGTTTTTCTTATTCACACGTTTCAAGTTCATGTGCTCCAAATGGGGACTAAAGTTTGGTGAGTTTTCTAGTTCGTGTAGTTGTCCTTTTTTTTACCGGAAAACTGTCTATAGGTGTAGCACAAATTGGCACACTGAGTAAAGGGTTATGTCAATTTTACAGGTATCGTTAGGGGCTGTGGACAACAGAAGATTGGTGCTTTCATTAATTTCATTGCGTATTATCTAGTTGGTATCCCTGCAGCACTAGTTTTCACCTTCAAGTGCCATCTTGGTGGAAAGGTATGTATATATATTCCTAGTCTCCTTACAGGGAGACTAGTAGCAGCATGAACATTAATGGTGTATTACCAACATATTACTTCCTTTCCGGTTTATTAGTCCTGCACGTATTCCTAAATCAATAATTTGATAGATACAATATGACTTGTATAGGCCAAAAAATATATCATTAGAAAATATACAATTTAAAGTTTCTAATGATACTTTCTTTTGTGATATTTAACTTGTATTACGTCGGTCTAGTTGTCAATCTAGGGATGCATGCAAACCTAATAAACCGGAATGGAGGCAGTAGTACTAGAATAATAATAATAATAATAATAATAATAATAATAATAATAATAATAATAATTGGTGGTGGTGGTGGTGTTATATTTGGGTTATCACTTTGTCGGTATAAACAAGCTTGTGTGCATGCAGGGGCTGTGGTTGGGAATATTGAGCGGATTAGTGACACAGACATTGTTGCTTCTTTTCATTTCCTTTGGCAAAACTGATTGGGATAAACAAGTAAGCTTATATATGGTTTACTCTTAATTATACACTTAGTTAATTTAGTTTCTTCTTGTTCCTTCAGATTTGTTTTGGGCGCTTGACAGTGTTTATGTTTATTAATTTAATTTTTTTGCTTGCGCAGGCAATGAATGCAAAGGATAGAATTTTGACGTCGCCGCCTGTAGAGCCATGATCAATGACATCGCTTAACATTGGCGAGACTTCCCGTGCATCATGCCAGTATGCTACTTAAACGATGTCTCCAAATTTTCACTTCTAGAAAATAGAGGCTTTATGACATGTACCAAAGTATTACAATATCACTTTGGTACCAATTGATCCTTTGTACACAATTTATGGTGTAAAATTTATGATGATGTATCCATTCTTCAGCTCCGTGTCATTAACAATTCTTATTGCCGAGATCGTCCCATGAAATTTGTGTTGAGCTTGCTTGGCAAAAGTCTTGAATGTATCTTGAGTATCATCCATGGATCGAAGAAATAACACCAAAGTGTACTTTGAGAAGTCATCCACAATGTCAAGACTATAATTATTTTTTCCGCCAAGGCTATCGTATTTTGGAGGCCCAAAGAGATCCATATGAAGGAGGTCCAAAGGTCTAGTTGTCACAACCACCCCAATTATCTTTCCGGCAATACAATCACTACAGACACTAAATTTCTCAAAGGAAACACGATTAGTCCAAGAATGTGTTCATATTTGTAGATTTCTCACACTAACGTGGACTAGCTTGTGGTGCCACAACCACCCAAGTCGGCTATGGCCATTAGGCATCTCTCATGCCATGTGCTTTATTTCGAGAAATCAACCATGTAAATGTTGCCTTCGACATGCCCAACAAAGACCTATTTGAGACTGTATCTCTCCTAAAAGCTTTCACACACTTAAGGGATACATAGCCAAGAAGGCTAATCATTGAATGAAAAGCAAGTTATAATGAAAGGATTAGACGAGTATCACATTTTCTATGGATAGATTGTTACTGATTGTCACTTTGCCTAGTCAATTACCTTTCCCATATTATTCTAAAAAAAGATAACATTTGAGGTAGTAGATATATCTTGCACAAATTTGTAAAGCATGTCCCTTCATCTGGTCATATCATTAGTGCAACCACTATAAATTATCCATGACTTGCCACCAGCGGTATAGTCCTAGATGCAATTAAGCTTTGACTTTAGGTACCTATTCTTAAATCATCACTTTGGCTTTAGTAACAAGTACTTTGGAAAACCAAATAACATGTTCTCTACATTACATGCACCAACAAATTTAGCATATACATGCACATCCTTGCTCTTACGAAGCGCATATGATGGGTTGTACTTCCCCGAAAATTAATCGCGAGTTGGGTTACACCTAGTACATCCCCACTCACACCATTGTCGTTAGCCCGTTACCATTACCACTCCCCTTTTACCCTCCTTTTACAAAGTTTATTTTCCAGGGAGTACCATTGTTCTTCTTGTTGGACCTAGAGTTGAACCCAAGTCCCTTCTATGAGTCGTATCATTTTAATGACCCGATATCTCATTGATGTTTGTCTCTTAAGGTCTTCTCAAGTTAGGATTATAATCTCTTGTTCTCCTCAACTGAATTTGATTGATCACAAAGAGTGTTAGCATGAATGTCTATATGACAATGCGGGAAGAGAGGGGTGGATAGAAATTTAATGTAGGAGAAACTGAAGTGTCTAATGAGACTCCTTAAGTTTGATCATCTCTCCTTGATAATATTGTTACCATTTTCAAGGTGCACAAAATCCTTACCAAGCCTATCTTGAGCAGTGATAGTTGCTAATCCAATATATTACTTAGCAAAACAATTTTTGGAGCCCAACTGCAATGGTTTGAAGCAAGTGACTAGTTTCCCCCTCACTTAAAAAGTCAATGTATCAATCCGTAAAAGTTCGCCACTCAACATCTCTACGATATAAATTAGGAACTTCACTTGTGTCACCTACAGCTCTAGCAATGTTGTAAATTTCCTAGTTTTGCTAGTTGAAACAAGTTGTGAGCGTATAATGTGGTTGGAGGTATTTTTGTACTTTCAAAATAAATAATTTCCAAAAATATGATCATTTATAAAATTAAAGTGGTGGTTGTTTAATGAGGAAAATTGGACCAAAATACATAGGTTGACGAGTAGCATCTCTCCAACTAGCAGTGACACATAAATACAACCATATAATTGTGTAACGAACAATGGATACATTGATGAAATATAATATCATATGTTGTGATGACTTTATGTAGACAATACATCCATGTATCTATAGATCGAACTCTATCTTCATTTATTGCTAAATACTGCACCCAAAGACCGAAATCTATCATGCATCCTGTACGTCCTAGACGTATCTATAATTCTTTGCTTGTTTCATGCTACTTTTATATCAACTAGCACAGTGGCCCTCACAAATGCGCCAGGGTATCCCCTAAGTGATTTTTTCAATATGTCCGTCTTGAGAGTGGAGAGTGTATGCCAATTTATGGTTTCATGGATATTCACTTTATTCGCTAAAAAATAATATGGCCCTATAACCACTAAATAGTATTCTGCTAAATAAAATATCACATTTGCATGCCACATCTTTATTTAATATATGTGTCATCTATATGTGTATCAGATCAATACTTAAATTTCGTGAGCTGACAAACATTTATATTCTCACAAGTTTGAATTAGATGTAACAATATTTGTGATGCTAATAAAGACAATGGGTCTAATAGACCAATTACCAAATAACTATTATGGATTTTTAAGCAAGTGAAAAGAAAGAATCTTCAAATAATACATTGGAAACTGAAGAGAGGATAATTTTATCTTGATTACATTCAACTTTTTCGCTCTTAATTACTTACTAAAAAAACTCTTTAGACATGGACACCGTGTCCATGATGCAATTATTGACCACTATTTTGTACGTGTATAATTATATTCTTGTAAAGCAAAAAAAAACTATTCTTTCAGACACATGTTAATTTATTTTCATCAACTTAATATTATATTATAAAATATCAATAATCGAGTTAGAATAGTTTGATAGAAAGCTCAATAAAATTGGAAATTGATTTTGGAGCCAAGCTCCATGGAGGCCTCCAGATGCAAAATCCAAAACTTGTGAAAATTCATATTTTAAAATTTCAAAAAAATATTTAGAAGGCATAATGCACAAGTGTGTAAATTTTCAGGATGAAATACAATGAAATGAGGGCCATGCAAAAAAACCAAATATGGGGCTTTTTAACACATGATACTATTCATCCTCCCAGACCATGAATTTGTCTTTTTTTGTACAGGTGGCATCTCAGCATATTTCATCCTGAAATTGTACACACATACACCTCACATCCTTGTTTATTTGTACAAAAATGTTCAGATATTTTTTAATCCAATTTTTTTGAATTTTTCAAAAAATCGGCCCCCATGAAGGCTAAGATCCAAAATTCCCTACACCTATAAAATGTCATATGTTTTTGGAATGGAGGTTCAACGTATTATACTTCACCCATATGGCATGTGCCTTATCATGGCACATTCAGATATACTTAGTTTGCCTACGAGATACATCTTGACTCCCCACTTCTTGCTGAACAAAAGCTCTATGGAGCAACTTTGCATGTTGTTTTCCTCGTCCGTATTATACACAAACTCCATCAACATAGGACAATGAAAATAGGATTGCACAATTATACGTGTTATAATATCGAGAAATACCTCAGTGCTCTTGGGTGCACACTCTATATGCAAAAACAATTTAGTAATTCAATAAAAGTTTGAAAATTCTGAAACTAGAATCAAACATGATCAAGTGTTGCACTCATATAAAAATACACACTAGAGAATGATTTTCATTGTATCCTGGGTCAAAGATTCACCAAAAAATGCTTTATATAAGTACTAGTCACGCTATATTGTCGTCATAAAATTGATTTTTCCCCTGACGTCTATGGGAATCATTCGTTGGCCAAACTTTTTACATGAGTACAATACTTGATCATATTTGATTCCAAATAAGATTCCAAGTTTTTTGAATTTTTTTGAATTACTAAATTATTTGGCGTGCACCCGAGAGCACCAAATTTACTTCGGATATTATAATATCTTGCTAAATTATAGCCAAAAATTATGTCAGCATCCAACTATTGAAAATAATTGGATGAATAGACCTTGTAGAACTTCACCATTCTCAATATGGAACATGTCGGACAATCTATTGGAGTGGATGTACGTAGTCCCTCCCAAAAGTATATAATCAAAATATCAAATTCAAGGCACCGATCATTAGTGCATGTAGCTAAAATGATAAAATAAAACAGATTAATTATATGATTGCTCACAATGTATGTTTTTGACGGAAAGCATTTATTGGCAAATTTTTTAGGATTATTTGGTATTGTGTACTCTTGTGTTTCTGCACACCAGAAGGCGATACAGATTAGGATATAGCGTTGTGACAGTATCATGAGCACTTCAATGGTTTTTTATGTAGAGATAAGTTCTATTTGGATGGACATGATCATGATAGTGTATACTATTTGTTTTTGAAAAATTATGAATATCATACAACAGTAATGTATTTACTATAATTATAAATGGCGAATATATTCTTAGGTTTTCCCTCTTAGTTACTACTCCATTATCAATACATATTTATTTAGACTTGGATGCTCTCTCAAGGATGCAACATTGACCAATACTTTTATATGCACATATTTTCTAAAATTTCATTAGTGCAAAACAATGCTATGAAGAGACACCTAGCACACCTTTGAACCAGACTCTGTGCGGTGCAGGCATCACAAACAGTAGAACAATAAAACCCTCTGCCAAAAAAATCAAACGTGTGCGATGGCCGATCGAACATGCACGATTTAGAAAGGAAATGTGTATGTGATATGGGGCGCACAATTCTGTATGAAAAACTATGTGCAATAAGTTGAGATAACAAACATGATTCCGCCATCCTAGACATGTGCGCTGCCTGGCAACCTGTTGCTAAGAACCAATTGTCTGCTGTGGTGATGGGGAGCATCGTAGACGTTGCGTGATCTGATCACCATGTGAGGATTTTCGCACACGGTTTAGTAAGTAGAACATGTGTGTGATGCAGGACAACACACATGATTATACAATGAGAATTGTGTGCTCTATTAGGCACACGATTGAGCTGAATGAGCTGCATGAGATGGTGGTAACCATTGCACATGAGGTGACTCGTGTGTAATGTGACTTGCTCTGTGTCGGTGGAAAACGACACCTATGGGATCACTAGAATCCCTTCTACGGTTGGCGGGCGCGGTGTTGTGCAAAGAGCGGGTCTAGTAGCCAGCTCAAGGATCGTTTACCCAGGTTCGGGCTGCGAAGATGCGTAATACCCTAGTCCTGCTTTGGTGTATATTTGAGTGTTCTTGAGCTCTTGAACTAGCTATGGTGTATGCGTCGTCCAAAAGACGAATCCTCCTCCAGTACGCCTCGGGCCTCCTTTTATAGACAAAAGGGGTCACCACAGTGGCACATAGGAGGTGGAAAGGTATACAGTGTACAAGCTTATCGCCTGTCATTACAGGACAAGATGCATTAAATGCGCCGCTTAGGTGTTCACTTGCTTTATCGGGGACGGGAACGAGGCCCGTCCCGTCCGTCGCCGCTCCGTCTTGCTCCAACACGCGTCCAGGCCAGCGAGGCATGCAGCGCCATGTAGGCTGGCAGGCTGCTGAGATGGCGTGGTGGTCGGGTCTTCACGAAGATCTGCATGCCACCACGCAGGTGCTTGACTGGCTGGATTAGTAACCACGTACCGCCACATGGGTACTTGCCTTGACTGGTGAGTTGGTCGCTGAGCTGGGGCGACGATGGGGGCGGCAAGGGCTATACTCCCGGCAAGGGTCCTGCCGAGGCCTTGCGGTTGTCTTCGGCAAGGGGCCTTGCCAGGGCCTCGTGGGCATCCTCGGCAAGGAGCCTTGCGGTCGTCTTCGGCAAGGGGCCTTGCCGGGGCCTCGTGGGCATCCTCAGCAAGGAGCCTTGCGGTCGTCTTGTCTTCTGGTTCTCATCTAGGCTTCGTGGGCTCTTTGTCTTCAGAAAGATCTGCAAGCCACCGTGCAGGCGCTTCCTGAGCCTTGGCTCCAACGTTGTTGATGGTGTCGGAACTCCCAGGCTCAAGGGTGACCGCTCTGCTGGCGTTGGGCAAGTTGCCCCGGCAAGGCTCTTGCCGGTGCTGCGGTGGGCTGCCCCAGCAAGGGTCTTGCAGGGGGAGTCCATGTCGCCCTCTTGCTTTTCGTGTCTCTGGTCTTGGCATTGCCTTGCCCGTCTTGTGCCTTTGGCTTCATTTGCCCCGTCAAGGGTGGCCAGGGGCGTGGGGCTGCGACTGTCCGCGCACAAGTAAAGGGGTGCAAAAAAGGGACCCCTATTTTTGTACACCGACACTCTGTCTGTAGAACAACATATACTTATAAAACATCATTGTGTAATTGAAGTAAACATCCATTACATAAGTAAATAAACATCCCATTGCCATCTCGTTGCATAAGTACATAAACTAGAAAATGATCATCATTTACCACTTCTTGACATGCTTGCCACTGTTGTGACTATTGTTGCGCGACCCCTCGGCGGCAAGGGGAAGGAGGCACGTCCTTATGTCAATGATCCGCCTGTACATGTCATAGCTTATGTAGACGCCCTTGGCCACGTAGACGAGGTGGGTTCTGCATCCAATCCCCCCCTCCCCCAGATCAAGTGCCATACACACCTATTTATTATGTCATGCTTAATGCCAGCGAAGAAGGGGTCTATGATAGCTGCGACGAGGTCAGCCAGGGAGTCCCACTTCTTCCCGTGTTGATGATCCTATATTGCTTCTGGATATCGGCGAGATTTGGACAGCCGATGCCCAAATTACGAATAAGGCCTCGTGACCCTGCAGTAGTGATAGGTGAGGACGCGCTATGCATGCACAACTGGGCGATGACGACCTTCTGATCATGGCTGGCATTCCCGCACGTGTACTTGAGGTTGAAACCACCACCTTGTACGTGCCCTCCCTCACGAACCACTCGTACGTGATGATGCATTGGTCCACCTAGTGCGTCTGGTTGGTGTACACCACCATGAGGTCGGTCCTGCCATGGGACGTCACGGTGAATTCCTTGGTGAACTGCTCGTAAGCTTTTGCCCCTGGGATCACCATTGTAGAAGCCTTGACCCTCTCTGTATCGGCAACGTTTACGTGCGCATAGTTCTTGGGATTGTGGGGAGATCTAAAGGTTGAATTGACACAGTTAATAGTAGGAATGAGGTTGGCCAAGCGGGAATGTCAAGACACCCGCATGGTGGTTTGCAGTACTTACGTGTACGTAACTGCATTGTGGCGCCACGCGCGATGCAACCTCATGCATGGTGCCCCAATTGCGAGTGTGCGCCTGTCCCAACCACGAGCAGAGCACGCTGAGGGCGCGAGCTGAGCACGACGAGGCCGCCCAAACCACGAGCATCCACATGCATATTGCACTTGAATGGCGGAATATAGTTATCAATTTATACAATCTAATGTCGGAATTACATCCATTAGAGGGCAAGCTAATTAGACCAAGGTATCTCAGTTTACTGCATTTCATTGTTTAAATGTTACTAATTCTTCCAGTTTATTACTCAATCATTTGTTGTACTCTGCACAAGTATCTTCTTTTATCTTTTGCTTCTTCCACAACTGATTGGAAGTCATTGGTCACAAGCAAGATGCGTCGCGTCCACTTAGAGCTCTATGTTCGCTCTCAACACGGTGCCAATCTTCTGTAGTTTAAAGGAGTTTTTGTACCTTGTGTAATTTGAGAACTTGTGGTTGATGTTTCCATTGTTGTTACACTGTGTGTGTGCATGTATTCTCCGATGGATGTTTCGATTATGATTGAAAGTTACTATTGACCGGACACAAATCCGGCTGGTTGGTGAGACACAGTTTTTATATTCTACGTACTGAAAAGGGATATTACTGACTGGTCACCACCCGGCCGGTCAGACCCGAGCTACTTTTTTCCCCCATGGATACAGCAAATATTGACGTATCAGAATCATAGAGGCCGACACTACCAGAATAACTGCTTGCGCCGACGGCCTCATCTATGCCGATGGCCCCCGTTGGCATAGATGGACCTATGCCGACGGCCAAGGACAGGCCGTAGGCGTAGAAAAGCCGTCGGCATACATCCATCTATGCCGACGGGGCCGTCGGCATAGACGTGGCCGTCGGGACTGCTCGAGATATGCCTACGGGGACCGTCGGCATAGGCGCGGCCGTCGGCATAGCCCGGGCCCACCTACCCGGTCAGCGCTGACCGTTTGACGGCGTTGAAACTACGCCGACGGGAGGTAACGGCGGCCGTCGGCATATCTATGGCAGAGGTATGCCTACGGCATAGCCGTCGGCATAGACCTGGCCCATGCCCCTCTGCCACGTCATCGATCCGTGTGCGCAGCTAAGCCGTCGGCATATATTTATTTAGTTTTATTTTTAATTTTGCTTTATACTATATATGGCAAAGGTATGCCTACGGCATAGGCCGCTCTGCCACGTCATCGATCCATGTGCCATGCCACGTCATCGATCCGTGGGACTGCATCTCCGTGTGTGCACAGATATGCCGACGGCCTTGCCGTCGGCTTACATTTATTTTACTTTATTTTTTTATTTTTACTTTATTTTGTTATTTTTACTTTATTTTAATTTTTGTTTTTCCATAAGATAATAATGCCTTACCTAAAAAAACGTACCCCGATGGTATATCGATTGCCTCCCGTTACGAACGTCGCTATCGCCGTGTGATGGAGGGGGGAAACTGTCGACACGGAGGGAATTCTGGTTGGTGGGGGGATTCGGGGTGTAGCTATGACACCGAAACATCGCACGGGTCCCGATGCATATGTGAAAGTGTTCAGGCATGC
Source organism: Aegilops tauschii subsp. strangulata (assembly GCF_002575655.3). NCBI lineage: Eukaryota > Viridiplantae > Streptophyta > Magnoliopsida > Poales > Poaceae > Aegilops > Aegilops tauschii. The sequence goes on along the minus strand of NC_053037.3, from coordinate 6,678,378 downwards.
GTAGACGCCCGTCTTGGGGCTCCGCGGTGTGCCCCCCTACACGCAAGGCAGTGCCGCCGTCACTTGGAGGGGGCCAAACCCCAGAGACGCGTGCCGCCTTTTCGGACATGCCACCACACCACCACGCATGTATGGGGGCCCGGTGCAACGCTCGGGTGGCATTGCTACCCCCCCGGGCCCCTGTCCCGCCTAACCCTGTTGCGTTTGACCACAGGATCTAGCCCTTTGACTTTGCACGGACGAGCTTTGAGCAGTGGACCTATCCACCCGGTTGTGGTAGGTCAGCCCATAGGAACACTTTGGAGCAACATCCGGGCCAGACCCACAGCAAGATCCCCTCCGTGTAGTCCCGACGCGTCCGTTTTCACCCTCCAGGTGCCGGCGGCGGCGCCGTCCGTGAGGGGGGGCACACCCCGGAGACGTGTGCCGGGCGTTTGCACCCGCCACAACACTTCGAGACTCGTGAGAGACCGCCTACGCAAGATTTGGCGGCATGCTAGCCCCCGGAGGCCGCCGGCCACAGTCGTAGACACGCGAAGAGCAATCCGCGTAGAGGGAATTGTTCAGATACTACTCCATCACGAACAATTAAGAAAAATTACCATCAGTCCTACATCACATGTGCCCGCGTCGTGTAAAAAACTCATGATTTTAGCGCGCTCCGAGTATTTAATAATATTCACGCCGCATCGTGACCGCAGAACGTCTACTACCGTGTCATCGCCGTTCGTGAGGGGGGGGGGGCACACCCCGGAGACGCCTGCCGCCTCTTCGAACATGCCACCACACCACCCCGCATGTATGGGGGCCCGGTGCGACGCTCGGGTGGCATTGCTACCCCCCCCCCAGGGCCCCGTCCCGCCTAACTCTGTAGCGTTTGACCACGGGATCTAGCCCTTTGACTTTGCACGGACGGGCTTTGGGAAGTGGACCTATCCACCCGGTTGTGTTAGGTAAGCCCATAGGAACACTTTGGAGCAACATCCGGGCCAGACCCACAGCAAGATCCCCTCCGTGTAGACCCGACGCGTCCGTTTCCCCCCTCCAGGTGCCGGCCGCGGCGCCGTCCGTGAGGGGGGCACACCCCGGAGACGCGTGCCGGGCGTTTGCACCCGCCACAACACTTCCAGACTTGTGAGAGGCCGCCGGCCACAGTCGTAGACACGCGAAGAGCAATCCGCATAGAGGGAATTGTTCAGATACTACTCCATCACGAACAATTATGAAAAAGTACCATCAGTCCTACAGCACATGTGCCCGCGTCGTGTAAAAAACTCATGATTTTATCGCGCTCCGAGTATTTAATAATATTCACGCCGCATCGTTACCGCAGAACGTCTAGTACCGTGTCATCGCCGTTCGTGAGGGGGGCACCCCCCGGAGACGCGTGCCGCCTCTTCGGACATGCCACCACACCACCCCGCATGTATGAGGGCCCGGTGCGACGCTCGGGTGGCATTGCTACCCCCCAGGCCCCCCGTCCTGCCAAACCCTGTAGCGTTTGACCACGGAATCTAGCCCTTTGACTTTGCACGGACGGGCTTTGAGCAGTGGACCTATCCACCCGGTTGTGTTAGGTAAGCCCATAGGAACACTTTGGAGCAACATCCGGGCCAGACCCACAGCAAGATCCCCTCCGTGTAGACCCGACGCGTCCGTTTCCCCCCTCCAGGTGCCGGCGGCGCCGCCGTCCGTGAGGGGGGGCACACCCCGGAGACGCGTGCCGGGCGTTTGCACCCGCCACAACACTTCCAGACTTGTGAGAGGCCGCCTACGCAAGATTTGGCGGCATGCTAGCCCCCGGAGGCCGCCGGCCACAGTCGTAGACACGCGAAGAGCAATCCGCATAGAGGGAATTGTTCAGATACTACTCCATCACGAACAATTATGAAAAATTACCATCAGTCCTACAGCACATGTGCCCGCGTCGTGTAAAAAACTCATGATTTTATCGCGCTCCGAGTATTTAATAATATTCACGCCGCATCGTTACCGTAGAACGTCTAGTACCGTGTCATCGCCGTTCGTGAGGGGGGGCACCCCCCGGAGACACGTGCCGCCTCTTCGGACATGCCACCACACCACCCCGCATGTATGAGGGCCCGGTGCGACGCTCGGGTGGCATTGCTACCCCCCCCCAGGCCCCCCGTCCCACCAAACCCTGTAGCGTTTCACCACGGAATCTAGCCCTTTGACTTTGCACGGACGGGCTTTGAGTAGTGGACCTATCCACCCGGTTGTGTTAGGTAAGCCCATAGGAACACTTTGGAGCAACATCCGGGCCAGACCCACAACAAGATCCCCTCCGTAGACCCGACGCGTCCGTTTCCCCCCTCCAGGTGCCGGCGGCGGCGCCGTCCGTGAGGGGGGGCCCACCCCGGAGACGCGTGCCGGGCGTTTGCACCCGCCACAACACTTCCAGACTTGTGAGAGGCCGCCTACGCAAGATTTGGCGGCATGCTAGCCCCCGGAGGCCGCCGGCCACAGTCGTAGACACGCGAAGAGCAATCCGCATAGAATGAATTGTTCAGATACTACTCCATCACGAACAATTATGAAAAATTACCATCAGTCCTACAGCACATGTGCCCGCGTCGTGTAAAAAACTCATGATTTTATCGCGCTCCGAGTATTTAATAATATTCACGCCGCATCGTTACCGCAGAACGTCTACTACCGTGTCATCGCCGTTCGTGAGGGGGGGGGCACACCCCGGAGACGCGTGCCGCCTCTTCGGACATGCCACCACACCACCCCGCATGTATGGGGGCCCGGTGCGACGCTCGGGTGGCATTGCTACCCCCCCAGGGCCCCGTCCCGCCTAACCCTGTAGCGTTTGACCACGGGATCTAGCCCTTTAACTTTGCATGGACGGGCTTTGAGAAGTGGACCTATCCACCCGGTTGTGTTAGGTCAGCCCATAGGAACACTTTGGAGCAACATCCGGGCCAGACCCACAGCAAGATCCCCTCCGTGTAGACCCGACGCGTCCGTTTCCCCCCTCCAGGTGCCGGCGGCGCCGCCGTCCGTGAGGGGGGGCACACCCCGGAGACGCGTGCCGGGCGTTTGCACCCGCCACAACACTTCCAGACTTGTGAGAGGCCGCCGGCCACAGTCGTAGACACGCGAAGAGCAATCCGCATAGAGGGAATTGTTCAGATACTACTCCATCACGAACAATTATGAAAAATTACCATCAGTCCTACAGCACATGTGCCCGCGTCGTGTAAAAAACTCATGATTTTATCGCGCTCCGAGTATTTAATAATATTCACGCCGCATCGTTACCGCAGAACGTCTACTACCGTGTCATCGCCGTTCGTGAGGGGGGGGCACACCCCGGAGACGTGTGCCGCCTCTTCGGACATGGCACCACACCACCCCGCATGTATGAGGGCCCGGTGCGACGCTCGGGTGGCATTGCTACCCCCAGGCCCCCCATCCCGCCAAACCCAATAGCGTTTGACCACGGAATCTAGCCCTTTGACTTTGCACGGACGGGCTTTGAGCAGTGGACCTATCCACCCGGTTGTGTTAGGTAAGCCCATAGGAACACTTTGGAGCAACATCCGGGCCAGACCCACAGCAAGATCCCCTCCGTGTAGACCCGACGCGTCCGTTTCCCCCCTCCAGGTGCCGGCGGCGGCGCCGTCCGTGAGGGGGGGCACACCCCGGAGACGCGTGCCGGGCGTTTGCACCCGCCACAACACTTCCAGACTTGTGAGAGGCCGCCGGCCACAGTCGTAGACACGCGAAGAGCAATCCGCATAGAGGGAATTGTTCAGATACTACTCCATCACGAACAATTATGAAAAATTACCATCAGTCCTACAGCACATGTGCCCGCGTCGTGTAAAAAACTCATGATTTTATCGCGCTCCGAGTATTTAATAATATTCACGCCGCATCGTTACCGCAGAACGTCTACTACCGTGTCATCGCCGTTCGTGAGGGGGGGGCACACCCCGGAGACGTGTGCCGCCTCTTCGGACATGGCACCACACCACCCCGCATGTATGAGGGCCCGGTGCGACGCTCGGGTGGCATTGCTACCCCCAGGCCCCCCATCCCGCCAAACCCAATAGCGTTTGACCACGGAATCTAGCCCTTTGACTTTGCACGGACGGGCTTTGAGCAGTGGACCTATCCACCCGGTTGTGTTAGGTAAGCCCATAGGAACACTTTGGAGCAACATCCGGGCCAGACCCACAGCAAGATCCCCTCCGTGTAGACCCGACGCGTCCGTTCCCCCCCTCCAGGTGCCGGCGGCGGCGCCGTCCGTGAGGGGGGCACACCCCGGAGACGCGTGCCGGGCGTTTGCACCCGCCACAACACTTCCAGACTTGTGAGAGGCCGCCTACGCAAGATTTGGCGGCATGCTAGCCCCCGGAGGCCGCCGGCCACAGTCGTAGACACGCGAAGAGCAATCCGCATAGAGGGAATTGTTTAGATACTACTCCATCACGAACTATTATGAAAAATTACCATCAGTCCTACAGCACATGTGCCCGCGTCGTGTAAAAAACTCATGATTTTATCGCGCTCCGAGTATTTAATAATATTCACGCCGCATCGTTACCGCAGAACGTCTAGTACCGTGTCATCGCCGTTCGTGAGGGGGGCACCCCCCGGAGACGCGTGCCGCCTCTTCGGACATGCCACCACACCACCCCGCATGTATGAGGGCCCGGTGCGACGCTCGGGTGGCATTGCTACCCCCAGGCCCCCCGTCCTGCCAAACCCTGTAGCGTTTGACCACGGAATCTAGCCCTTTGACTTTGCACGGACGGGCTTTGAGCTGTGGACCTATCCACCCGGTTGTGTTAGGTAAGCCCATAGGAACACTTTGGAGCAACATCCGGGCCAGACCCACAGCAAGATCCCCTCCGTGTAGACCCGACGCGTCCGTTTCCCCCCTCCAGGTGCCGGCGGCGCCGCCGTCCGTGAGGGGGGGCACACCCCGGAGACGCGTGCCGGGCGTTTGCACCCGCCACAACACTTCCAGACTTGTGAGAGGCCGCCTACGCAAGATTTGGCGGCATGCTAGCCCCCGGAGGCCGCCGGCCACAGTCGTAGACACGCGAAGAGCAATCCGCATAGAGGGAATTGTTCAGATACTACTCCATCACGAACAATTATGAAAAATTACCATCAGTCCTACAGCACATGTGCCCGCGTCGTGTAAAAAACTCATGATTTTATCGCGCTCCGAGTATTTAATAATATTCACGCCGCATCGTTACCGTAGAACGTCTAGTACCGTGTCATCGCCGTTCGTGAGGGGGGGCACCCCCCGGAGACACGTGCCGCCTCTTCGGACATGCCACCACACCACCCCGCATGTATGAGGGCCCGGTGCGACGCTCGGGTGGCATTGCTACCCCCCCCAGGCCCCCCGTCCCACCAAACCCTGTAGCGTTTCACCACGGAATCTAGCCCTTTGACTTTGCACGGACGGGCTTTGAGTAGTGGACCTATCCACCCGGTTGTGTTAGGTAAGCCCATAGGAACACTTTGGAGCAACATCCGGGCCAGACCCACAACAAGATCCCCTCCGTAGACCCGACGCGTCCGTTTCCCCCCTCCAGGTGCCGGCGGCGGCGCCGTCCGTGAGGGGGGGCCCACCCCGGAGACGCGTGCCGGGCGTTTGCACCCGCCACAACACTTCCAGACTTGTGAGAGGCCGCCTACGCAAGATTTGGCGGCATGCTAGCCCCCGGAGGCCGCCGGCCACAGTCGTAGACACGCGAAGAGCAATCCGCATAGAATGAATTGTTCAGATACTACTCCATCACGAACAATTATGAAAAATTACCATCAGTCCTACAGCACATGTGCCCGCGTCGTGTAAAAAACTCATGATTTTATCGCGCTCCGAGTATTTAATAATATTCACGCCGCATCGTTACCGCAGAACGTCTACTACCGTGTCATCGCCGTTCGTGAGGGGGGGGGGCACACCCCGGAGACGCGTGCCGCCTCTTCGGACATGCCACCACACCACCCCGCATGTATGGGGGCCCGGTGCGACGCTCGGGTGGCATTGCTACCCCCCCAGGGCCCCGTCCCGCCTAACCCTGTAGCGTTTGACCACGGGATCTAGCCCTTTAACTTTGCATGGACGGGCTTTGAGAAGTGGACCTATCCACCCGGTTGTGTTAGGTCAGCCCATAGGAACACTTTGGAGCAACATCCGGGCCAGACCCACAGCAAGATCCCCTCCGTGTAGACCCGACGCGTCCGTTTCCCCCCTCCAGGTGCCGGCGGCGGCGCCGTCCGTGAGGGGGGGCACACCCCGGAGACGCGTGCCGGGCGTTTGCACCCGCCACAACACTTCCAGACTTGTGAGAGGCCGCCGGCCACAGTCGTAGACACGCGAAGAGCAATCCGCATAGAGGGAATTGTTCAGATACTACTCCATCACGAACAATTATGAAAAATTACCATCAGTCCTACAGCACATGTGCCCGCGTCGTGTAAAAAACTCATGATTTTATCGCGCTCCGAGTATTTAATAATATTCACGCCGCATCGTTACCGCAGAACGTCTACTACCGTGTCATCGCCGTTCGTGAGGGGGGGGCACACCCCGGAGACGTGTGCCGCCTCTTCGGACATGGCACCACACCACCCCGCATGTATGAGGGCCCGGTGCGACGCTCGGGTGGCATTGCTACCCCCAGGCCCCCCATCCCGCCAAACCCAATAGCGTTTGACCACGGAATCTAGCCCTTTGACTTTGCACGGACGGGCTTTGAGCAGTGGACCTATCCACCCGGTTGTGTTAGGTAAGCCCATAGGAACACTTTGGAGCAACATCCGGGCCAGACCCACAGCAAGATCCCCTCCGTGTAGACCCGACGCGTCCGTTCCCCCCCTCCAGGTGCCGGCGGCGGCGCCGTCCGTGAGGGGGGCACACCCCGGAGACGCGTGCCGGGCGTTTGCACCCGCCACAACACTTCCAGACTTGTGAGAGGCCGCCTACGCAAGATTTGGCGGCATGCTAGCCCCCGGAGGCCGCCGGCCACAGTCGTAGACACGCGAAGAGCAATCCGCATAGAGGGAATTGTTTAGATACTACTCCATCACGAACTATTATGAAAAATTACCATCAGTCCTACAGCACATGTGCCCGCGTCGTGTAAAAAACTCATGATTTTATCGCGCTCCGAGTATTTAATAATATTCACGCCGCATCGTTACCGCAGAACGTCTAGTACCGTGTCATCGCCGTTCGTGAGGGGGGCACCCCCCGGAGACGCGTGCCGCCTCTTCGGACATGCCACCACACCACCCCGCATGTATGAGGCCCCGGTGCGACGCTCGGGTGGCATGGCTACCCCCCAGGGCCCCGTCCCGCCTAACCCTGTAGCGTTTGACCACGGGATCTAGCCCTTTGACTTTGCACGGACGGGCTTTGAGAAGTGGACCTATCCACCCGGTTGTGTTAGGTCAGCCCATAGGAACACTTTGGAGCAACATCCGGGCCAGACCCACAGCAAGATCCCCTCCGTGTAGACCCGACGCGTCCGTTTCCCCCCTCCAGGTGCTGGCGGCGGCGCCGTCCGTGAGGGGGGGCGCACCCCGGAGACGCGTGCGGGCGTTTGCACCCGCCACAACACTTCCAGACTTGTGAGAGGCCGCCGGCCACAGTCGTAGACACGCGAAGAGCAATCCGCAAAGAGGGAATTGTTCAGATACTACTCCATCACGAACAATTATGAAAAAGTACCATCAGTCCTACAGCACATGTGCCCGTGTCCTGTAAAAAAACTCATGATTTTATCGCGCTCCGAGTATTTAATAATATTCACGCCGCATCGTTACCGCAGAACGTCTACTACCGTGTCATCGCCGTTCGTGAGGGGGGCACCCCCCGGAGACGCGTGCTGCTTCTTCGGACATGCCACCACACCACCCCGCATGTATGAGGGCCCGGTGCGACGCTCGGGTGGCATTGCTACCCCCCAGGCCCCCCGTCCCGCCAAACCCTGTAGCGTTTGACAACGAAATCTAGCCCTTTGACTTTGCACGGATGGGCTTTGAGCAGTGGACCTATCCACCCGGTTGTGTTAGGTAAGCCCATAGGAACACTTTGGAGCAACATCCGGGCCAGACCCACAGCAAGATCCCCTCCGTGCAGACCCGACGCGTCCGTTTCCCCCCTCCAGGTGCCGGCGGCGGCGCCGTCCGTGAGGGAGGGGCACACCCCGGAGTCGCGTGCCGGGCGTTTGCACCAGCCACAACACTTCCAGACTTGTGAGAGGCCGCCTACGCAAGATTTGGCGGCATGCTAGCCCCCGGAGGCCGCCGGCCACAATCGTAGACACGCGAAGAGCAATCCGCATAGAGGGAATTGTTCAGATACTACTCCATCACGAACAATTATGAAAAATTACCATCAGTCCTACAGCACATGTGCCCGCGTCGTGTAAAAAACTCATGATTTTATCGCGCTCCGAGTATTTAATAATATTCACGCCGCATCGTTACCGTAGAACGTCTAGTACCGTGTCATCGCCGTTCGTGAGGGGGGCACCCCCCGGAGACGCGTGCCGCCTCTTCGGACATGCCACCACACCACCCCGCATGTATGAGGGCCCGGTGCGACGCTCGGGTGGCATTGCTACCCCCCAGGCCCCCCGTCCCACCAAACCCTGTAGCGTTTCACCACGGAATCTAGCCCTTTGACTTTGCACGGACGGGCTTTGAGCAGTGGACCTATCCACCCGGTTGTGTTAGGTAAGCCCATAGGAACACTTTGGAGCAACATCCGGGCCAGACCCACAGCAAGATCCCCTCCGTGTAGACCCGACGCGTCCGTTCCCCCCCTCCAGGTGCCGGCGGCGGCGCCGTCCGTGAGGGGGGCACACCCCGGAGACGCGTGCCGGGCGTTTGCACCCGCCACAACACTTCCAGACTTGTGAGAGGCCGCCTACGCAAGATTTGGCGGCATGCTAGCCCCCGGAGGCCGCCGGCCACAGTCGTAGACACGCGAAGAGCAATCCGCATAGAGGGAATTGTTTAGATACTACTCCATCACGAACTATTATGAAAAATTACCATCAGTCCTACAGCACATGTGCCCGCGTCGTGTAAAAAACTCATGATTTTATCGCGCTCCGAGTATTTAATAATATTCACGCCGCATCGTTACCGCAGAACGTCTAGTACCGTGTCATCGCCGTTCGTGAGGGGGGCACCCCCCGGAGACGCGTGCCGCCTCTTCGGACATGCCACCACACCACCCCGCATGTATGAGGCCCCGGTGCGACGCTCGGGTGGCATGGCTACCCCCCAGGGCCCCGTCCCGCCTAACCCTGTAGCGTTTGACCACGGGATCTAGCCCTTTGACTTTGCACGGACGGGCTTTGAGAAGTGGACCTATCCACCCGGTTGTGTTAGGTCAGCCCATAGGAACACTTTGGAGCAACATCCGGGCCAGACCCACAGCAAGATCCCCTCCGTGTAGACCCGACGCGTCCGTTTCCCCCCTCCAGGTGCTGGCGGCGGCGCCGTCCGTGAGGGGGGGCGCACCCCGGAGACGCGTGCGGGCGTTTGCACCCGCCACAACACTTCCAGACTTGTGAGAGGCCGCCGGCCACAGTCGTAGACACGCGAAGAGCAATCCGCAAAGAGGGAATTGTTCAGATACTACTCCATCACGAACAATTATGAAAAAGTACCATCAGTCCTACAGCACATGTGCCCGTGTCCTGTAAAAAAACTCATGATTTTATCGCGCTCCGAGTATTTAATAATATTCACGCCGCATCGTTACCGCAGAACGTCTACTACCGTGTCATCGCCGTTCGTGAGGGGGGCACCCCCCGGAGACGCGTGCTGCTTCTTCGGACATGCCACCACACCACCCCGCATGTATGAGGGCCCGGTGCGACGCTCGGGTGGCATTGCTACCCCCCAGGCCCCCCGTCCCGCCAAACCCTGTAGCGTTTGACAACGAAATCTAGCCCTTTGACTTTGCACGGATGGGCTTTGAGCAGTGGACCTATCCACCCGGTTGTGTTAGGTAAGCCCATAGGAACACTTTGGAGCAACATCCGGGCCAGACCCACAGCAAGATCCCCTCCGTGCAGACCCGACGCGTCCGTTTCCCCCCTCCAGGTGCCGGCGGCGGCGCCGTCCGTGAGGGAGGGGCACACCCCGGAGTCGCGTGCCGGGCGTTTGCACCAGCCACAACACTTCCAGACTTGTGAGAGGCCGCCTACGCAAGATTTGGCGGCATGCTAGCCCCCGGAGGCCGCCGGCCACAATCGTAGACACGCGAAGAGCAATCCGCATAGAGGGAATTGTTCAGATACTACTCCATCACGAACAATTATGAAAAATTACCATCAGTCCTACAGCACATGTGCCCGCGTCGTGTAAAAAACTCATGATTTTATCGCGCTCCGAGTATTTAATAATATTCACGCCGCATCGTTACCGTAGAACGTCTAGTACCGTGTCATCGCCGTTCGTGAGGGGGGCACCCCCCGGAGACGCGTGCCGCCTCTTCGGACATGCCACCACACCACCCCGCATGTATGAGGGCCCGGTGCGACGCTCGGGTGGCATTGCTACCCCCCAGGCCCCCCGTCCCACCAAACCCTGTAGCGTTTCACCACGGAATCTAGCCCTTTGACTTTGCACGGACGGGCTTTGAGTAGTGGACCTATCCACCCGGTTGTGTTAGGTAAGCCCATAGGAACACTTTGGAGCAACATCCGGGCCAGACCCACAACAAGATCCCCTCCGCGTAGACCCGACGCGTCCGTTTCCCCCCTCCAGGTGCCGGCGGCGGCGCCGTCCGTGAGGGGGGCACACCCCGGAGACGCGTGCCGGGCGTTTGCACCCGCCACAACACTTCCAGACTTGTGAGAGGCCACCTACGCAAGATTTGGCGGCATGCTAGCCCCCGGAGGCCGCCGGCCACAGTCGTAGACACGCGAAGAGCAATCCGCATAGAGGGAATTGTTCAGATACTACTCCATCACGAACAATTATGAAAAATTACCATCAGTCCTACAGCACATGTGCCCGCGTCGTGTAAAAAACTCATGATTTTATGGCGCTCCGAGTATTTAATAATATTCACGCCGCATCGTGACCGCAGAACGTCTACTACCGTGTCATCGCCGTTCGTGAAGGGGGGGGGGCACACCCCGGAGACGCGTGCCGCCTCTTCGGACATGCCACCACACCAGCCCGCATGTATGGGGGCCCGGTGCGACTCTCGGGTGGCATTGCTACCCCCCAGGGCCCCGTCCCGCCTAACCCTGTAGCGTTTCACCACTTGATCTAGCCCTTTGACTTTGCACGGACGGGCTTTGAGAAGTGGACCTATCCACCCGGTTGTGTTAGGTAAGCCCATAGGAACACTTTGGAGCAACATCCGGGCCAGACCCACAGCAAGATCCCCTCCGTGTAGACCCGACGCGTCCGTTCCCCCCCTCCAGGTGCCGGCGGCGGCACCGTCCGTGAGGGGGGCACACCCCGGAGACGCGTGCCGGGCGTTTGCACCCGCCACAACACTTCCAGACTTGTGAGAGGCCGCCTACGCAAGATTTGGCGGCATGCTAGCCCCCGGAGGCCGCCGGCCACAGTCGTAGACACGCGAAGAGCAATCCGCATAGAGGGAATTGTTTAGATACTACTCCATCACGAACTATTATGAAAAATTACCATCAGTCCTACAGCACATGTGCCCGCGTCGTGTAAAAAACTCATGATTTTATCGCGCTCCGAGTATTTAATAATATTCACGCCGCATCGTTACCGCAGAACGTCTAGTACCGTGTCATCGCCGTTCGTGAGGGGGGCACCCCCCGGAGACGCGTGCCGCCTCTTCGGACATGCCACCACACCACCCCGCATGTATGAGGCCCCGGTGCGACGCTCGGGTGGCATGGCTACCCCCCAGGGCCCCGTCCCGCCTAACCCTGTAGCGTTTGACCACGGGATCTAGCCCTTTGACTTTGCACGGACGGGCTTTGAGAAGTGGACCTATCCACCCGGTTGTGTTAGGTCAGCCCATAGGAACACTTTGGAGCAACATCCGGGCCAGACCCACAGCAAGATCCCCTCCGTGTAGACCCGACGCGTCCGTTTCCCCCCTCCAGGTGCTGGCGGCGGCGCCGTCCGTGAGGGGGGGCGCACCCCGGAGACGCGTGCGGGCGTTTGCACCCGCCACAACACTTCCAGACTTGTGAGAGGCCGCCGGCCACAGTCGTAGACACGCGAAGAGCAATCCGCAAAGAGGGAATTGTTCAGATACTACTCCATCACGAACAATTATGAAAAAGTACCATCAGTCCTACAGCACATGTGCCCGTGTCCTGTAAAAAAACTCATGATTTTATCGCGCTCCGAGTATTTAATAATATTCACGCCGCATCGTTACCGCAGAACGTCTACTACCGTGTCATCGCCGTTCGTGAGGGGGGCACCCCCCGGAGACGCGTGCTGCTTCTTCGGACATGCCACCACACCACCCCGCATGTATGAGGGCCCGGTGCGACGCTCGGGTGGCATTGCTACCCCCCAGGCCCCCCGTCCCGCCAAACCCTGTAGCGTTTGACAACGAAATCTAGCCCTTTGACTTTGCACGGATGGGCTTTGAGCAGTGGACCTATCCACCCGGTTGTGTTAGGTAAGCCCATAGGAACACTTTGGAGCAACATCCGGGCCAGACCCACAGCAAGATCCCCTCCGTGCAGACCCGACGCGTCCGTTTCCCCCCTCCAGGTGCCGGCGGCGGCGCCGTCCGTGAGGGAGGGGCACACCCCGGAGTCGCGTGCCGGGCGTTTGCACCAGCCACAACACTTCCAGACTTGTGAGAGGCCGCCTACGCAAGATTTGGCGGCATGCTAGCCCCCGGAGGCCGCCGGCCACAATCGTAGACACGCGAAGAGCAATCCGCATAGAGGGAATTGTTCAGATACTACTCCATCACGAACAATTATGAAAAATTACCATCAGTCCTACAGCACATGTGCCCGCGTCGTGTAAAAAACTCATGATTTTATCGCGCTCCGAGTATTTAATAATATTCACGCCGCATCGTTACCGTAGAACGTCTAGTACCGTGTCATCGCCGTTCGTGAGGGGGGCACCCCCCGGAGACGCGTGCCGCCTCTTCGGACATGCCACCACACCACCCCGCATGTATGAGGGCCCGGTGCGACGCTCGGGTGGCATTGCTACCCCCCAGGCCCCCCGTCCCACCAAACCCTGTAGCGTTTCACCACGGAATCTAGCCCTTTGACTTTGCACGGACGGGCTTTGAGTAGTGGACCTATCCACCCGGTTGTGTTAGGTAAGCCCATAGGAACACTTTGGAGCAACATCCGGGCCAGACCCACAACAAGATCCCCTCCGCGTAGACCCGACGCGTCCGTTTCCCCCCTCCAGGTGCCGGCGGCGGCGCCGTCCGTGAGGGGGGCACACCCCGGAGACGCGTGCCGGGCGTTTGCACCCGCCACAACACTTCCAGACTTGTGAGAGGCCACCTACGCAAGATTTGGCGGCATGCTAGCCCCCGGAGGCCGCCGGCCACAGTCGTAGACACGCGAAGAGCAATCCGCATAGAGGGAATTGTTCAGATACTACTCCATCACGAACAATTATGAAAAATTACCATCAGTCCTACAGCACATGTGCCCGCGTCGTGTAAAAAACTCATGATTTTATGGCGCTCCGAGTATTTAATAATATTCACGCCGCATCGTGACCGCAGAACGTCTACTACCGTGTCATCGCCGTTCGTGAAGGGGGGGGGGCACACCCCGGAGACGCGTGCCGCCTCTTCGGACATGCCACCACACCAGCCCGCATGTATGGGGGCCCGGTGCGACTCTCGGGTGGCATTGCTACCCCCCAGGGCCCCGTCCCGCCTAACCCTGTAGCGTTTCACCACTTGATCTAGCCCTTTGACTTTGCACGGACGGGCTTTGAGAAGTGGACCTATCCACCCGGTTGTGTTAGGTCAGCCCATAGGAACACTTTGGAGCAACATCCGGGCCAGACCCACAGCAAGATCCCCTCCGTGTAGACCCGACGCGTCCGTTTCCCCCCTCCAGGTGCCGGCGGCGGCGCCGTCCGTGAGGGGGGGCACACCCCGGAGACGCGTGCCGGGCGTTTGCACCCGCCACAACACTTCCAGACTTGTGAGAGGCCGCCGGCCACAGTCGTAGACACGCGAAGAGCAATCCGCATAGAGGGAATTGTTCAGATACTACTCCATCACGAACAATTATGAAAAATTACCATCAGTCCTACAGCACATGTGCCCGCGTCGTGTAAAAAACTCATGATTTTATCGCGCTCCGAGTATTTAATAATATTCACGCCGCATCGTTAGCGCAGAACGTCTACTACCGTGTCATCGCCGTTCGTGAGGGGGGGGGGCACACCCCGGAGACGCGTGCCGCCTCTTCGGACATGCCACCACACCACCCCGCATGTATGGGGGCCCGGTGCGACGCTCGGGTGGCATTGCTACCCCCAGGGCCCCCGTCCCGCCTAACCCTGTAGCGTTTGACCACGGGATCTAGCCGTTTGACTTTGCACGGACGGGCTTTGAGCAATGGACCTATCCACCCGGTTGTGTTAGGTCAGCCCATAGGAACACTTTGGAGCAACATCCGGGCCAGACCCACAGCAAGATCCCCTCCGTGCAGACCCGACGCGTCCGTTTCCCCCCTCCAGGTGCCGGCGGCGGCGCCGTCCGTGAGGGGGGGCACACCCCGGAGACGCGTGCCAGGCGTTTGCACCCGCCACAACACTTCCAGACTTGTGAGAGGCCGCCTACGCAAGATTTGGCGGCATGCTAGCCCCCGGAGGCCGCCGGCCACAGTCGTAGACACGCGAAGACCAATCCACATAGAGGGAATTGTTCAGATACTACTCCATCACGAACAATTATGAAAAATTACCATCAGTCCTACAGCACATGTGCCCGCGTCGTGTAAAAAACTCATGATTTTATCGCGCTCCGAGTATTTAATAATATTCACGCCGCATCGTTACCGTAGAACGTCTAGTACCGTGTCATCGCCGTTCGTGAGGGGGGCACTCCCCGGAGATGCGTGCCGCCTCTTCGGACATGCCACCACACCACCCCGCATGTATGAGGGCCCGGTGCGACGCTCGGGTGGCATTGCTACCCCCCAGGCCCCCCGTCCCACCAAACCCTGTAGCGTTTCACCACGGAATCTAGCCCTTTGACTTTGCACGGACGGGATTTGAGTAGTGGACCTATCCACCCGGTTGTGTTAGGTAAGCCCATAGGAACACTTTGGAGCAACATCCGGGCCAGACCCACAGCAAGATCCCCTCCGTGTAGACCCGACGCGTCCGTTTCCCCCCTCCAGGTGCCGGCGGCGGCGCTGTCCGTGAGGGTGGCACACCCCGGAGACGCGTGCCGGGCGTTTGCACCCGCCACAACACTTCCAGACTTGTGAGAGGCCGCCTACGCAAGATTTGGCGGCATGCTAGCCCCCGGAGGCCGCCGGCCACAGTCGTAGACACGCGAAGAGCAATCCGCATAGAGGGAATTATTCAGATACTACTCCATCACGAACAATTATGAAAAATTACCATCAGTCCTACAGCACATGTGCCCGCGTCGTGTAAAAAACTCATGATTTTATCGTGCTCCGAGTATTTAATAATATTCACGCCGCATCGTTACCGCAGAACGTCTACTACCGTGTCATCGCCGTTCGTGAGGGGGGGGGGGCACACCCCGGAGACGCGTGCCGCCTCTTCGGACATGCCACCACAACACCCCGCATGTACACTAGTAGAAAAAGGGCCTATTGTCCCGGTTCGTGAGGGCCTTCTGTCCCGGTTTGTGAACCGGGACTAAAAGGTCATTACTAATGCCCTTGGCCTTTAGTTCCGGTTCTTACACGAACCGGGACAGAAGGTCTTCCACGTGGCCGCTGCGGCCAGCCCAGGACGGAGGGCCTTTGGTCCCGGTTGGTGACACCAACCGGGACCAATAGGCATCCACGCGTCAGCATTTCAGGGGCTGGGGTTTTTTTTTAAAGGGGGGGTTAGGGGGTTTTGGGGGGTTAATTTAGGCTGTTATTAGGTAGCTATTAGAGAGAAGTGTCCTCTCTTATATCTCCGTGCTTGGTTTACCAACGCTACGTACTGCTATGCCTAAACATGGCTTAGATTGAAGTGAAGGCAACATGTGGTGCATGTCGAAAGTAATACTAATCCTAACTTGATCAAGTTTGGATTGTACTACTTTCGACACGCACCACATGCATGTTGCCTTCACTTCAATGCAATCCATGTTCATTTCACCCGCTGATATATAATAAATCTTCATGCGCGCATCATGCATCATCATATATAATAACAAGTCCTAATAATCATCATCATACAACTTCTACTCGTTATTAATAACAAGTCATACGATCATCATCCTCACAGTCATCGAACCAACCCTACTTAATTGTTCTTAGCACATGATCATCAGTATTAGGTAGGACCGAAATACCCTCTTTAAGGTAAAATAGCATAAAACAATATAGACCCTGACTCTCCATTATGGAGAATGGAGATCATCCTGTCTCCAATTCTTGCGATTCGGTTCCTTTTGCTTCCAAGAACCTCCTTGCGACTGTCCATACATTTTTTCCATTCTTTGATTTGCATGTCTCCACTTCTTTTAGAAATCCAGTATGGACAGTTGAGATTCGTAGGATGACCTGGTTGTATATTCAAAACATCAAGCCTACCATTCTGATACATCAAATGAGGCACACAATCCTCTGGGATTATCTGTTGAAAAACATAGTAATAACTTCATAGTTAGCAATGATGTACTAGTTTTAGAACTATGCAAAATATGCACGGATGTCGTAATAGTAAGAAATCTTACCAGGGTATCTCCATAGTAGTTACCGTAGTTCAACACGTGCACTAGTGGCACGTATTGACCATAATGTTGAGGAGTTTGATTGTAGATATTGTAATTCTCAAGATCAGTACAAAATCCGACCAGATGAGTTTTCTCCTTATAAGTTAACTCAGAGCCATCGGTGTAGTAGGTTCTGTCTACCATGTTCCGCACATTGTTTGAACAATCAAAATAAGCTGTCAATGAAAATAAGCTGTCAACTATTTTGAAATGAACAATATAAATTAGCTAATAACTATGTTTGAGAAACTCACATAGCGGTAGAATTGGAGGCGTATCAACAAGGACCCAAATGTCCATATTGTCTTGCTCGATGTCAGGATCACCAAGATCCATGGTGACAAGCATACCCTCATCAAAACCATACATCTTGCAAAATGCTTCCCAATTTTTGCAACCAAAATGGGTTACACTCTCAGAATTATACAGCTTTACTTCAAAATCTATATCATGATGGGTCCTTAGGTGAATTTTCTTTGTCTCCATACTTTCATGGTCTTCAAAACCCATCCTCTCCAAGACGTAGCGTCTTGCATGGCATGGGATAAGCTAGTCGAATTGTAAAAGATGAAAAGTACACGTTGAAATAGTTGAAGTCGTGCTTAATTACGAAAAAATAACACTTGTCGTCGTTGCGTACCGTTTCAACATCGAAGGTCTCCTCCAGCTTAATACTGAAGCGCCGATCTTCGTCCAGGTGAGGCCTGTCGCACTGACCCCGGTCGTCGTGGCACCAGTCGCACTCCCCCGGGAGACTTTCGTCGTCCGAGTACGACATTTCCTATGTTCATAATTCAAATATTAAACATCTACAATTAAATATATGTACTAAAAAACCTAAGTTAGATCATTATTATTCATCACGGGTTGACTATCGGTTTGTCGAGTCTTTTCTTGAAAACTCTCAGCTCACGTGATGTATACATTCGACCGTAGGTGATGGTCGCTCCTCCATTTGTCCCCGTGTGCATTACACCAAAATGTCTAGCACACGGGAACAAAGGAAGAAGCGACCCCCACGACAACAGTCGGGATTCTTCGTCCTCCAATATATATATGGTGGAACTCTCCCTCACTGATTCCTCTCTGACATTTGCGTCCGTCAGTGATGGTAGCTCCTCCTTTCGTTCTCGAGTGCATTACACCAAATTGTCTAGCACACGGGAACGAAGGAGAAGCTACCCCCACGACAACAGTCGGGATTCTTCGTCCTCTCATATATGGTGGAGACTCGACAGACTTACAGTCAACCCGAAATATTGTTTAATTATCTTTCTAAAAGAGGATTTGGCTGGTCTCACCTCGATGTCGGAGGGGGCGGTGACGGGGACGACGGCGGGGATGATGGAGGGGCCGGGGGCTCCTAGATTTCTGCGAAAACAAAAACCCTATAAGGTATCAACTAATCATAGTGCTCTCCAATTTTAGCATTCAAAGTAGGATCGGAGTAGTTTTCCACTTTGAGCATTCAATAAGAAAAATCAAATCACAAAATAAAGTAGTATTCAAATTAGGATGCATTCAATTATAAGCAAAACTACATCATCTCCATACGTCTGTACATCGTCGAATATTATCACTAATACACCTCGAATACTATCATACATATAGCATCGCTAGTACAGCTAGAACAGTAGCGCCCGACGGGTATCGGCGCGGGCGGTGGACACCCAAAGGGACGGAACCTTCACTGGATCATAGCTCCAGTGAGATCCCTGAAGAACCTGCCAGGTATTGTCGAACCTGCCCTCCAACGCAACCATGTAGCGACGGACGTGCTGGTCCTCCTTGCTGACACGGTGACGTACCACCTCCGCGGTGTCCGGAAGCCTCGGCACCGTCACTGGCCCATGCGAGCGCCACCAAATAAGGATCGGGTCAACGACGGGCTGGTTCCTCACCAACCTACGCCCACCGGAAGGTAGCACCTCCCAAAACCAGCCCGGCGGAGCCCAGTCCCGGACATGGCCCCTCTGATCAAGCCGGCCTCCTCCGCCGAGTCGACGACGAGGATGCGGGATAGGCATCGTCGACGCCGATGCGGGAATAATTGCTTTAACTAAAAAAACAAACTAGTTCTATTAATTTCCTTGCTAAAAATAAACTACTTCTATAGTAAAATGAACTAGTTTTGTTAAATCAACTAGTTCAACTACTAATTAAGCACTTACTATAAATAAAATAAAGTGGTTTTATTAATTAATCAACTAGTTCAACTACTAAGCACTTACTATAAATAAATAAAATAAAGTAGTTCTTACTAAAAATAAACTACTTCTATATATAGTAAAATTTAATAAAATAGTTCTATTAATTAATCAACTAGTTCAACTACTAAGCACTAACCTAAAATCGATATGTACTAATAATTAACCTCAATAAAAAATTAATACATATATGAAAAAAACGTATATAAACAAAAAAATTGTATGAACATTATATTCATACATACATAGCCACATCCATTCATCATATAGCTACCACATACATATATATATACATTATATATATGAAAAAATGCAATGAACAAAAAAATACAAATTATATGAAAAAAATAAACAGAGCCGTGGCGTGGCGGCGGCTCACATCGGGCGACGGAGGGCGACGGCGTGGGCGGCGGAGGGCGACGGCGACAGCGCGGGCCGGGGGCGGAGGGCGACGGTGACGTACGGGCGACGGCTCGGGGGCGCGCGGCGGAGGCCGACGGCGCCGGCGGCCGGGGGCGGAGGACGACGACGACGGGCGATGGTGTGGGCTCGGGGGCACGGGCGACGGCGACGGCGGCGGGGCAGCCTGGCGGCGTAGATCGAGCTCGCGGCGTCGTCAGGCGGGGGGAAACTGGCGATGGAAATCTGAAAATTTCCTAAGTGCTGGCTTATATAGCAAAGGCTTTGGTCCCGGTTCAACGCACAAACCGGAACCAATGCCCACCCTTTGGTCCCGGTTGGTGCCACCAACCGGGACCAAAGGCCTCTTTTCACCAGCCCAAAGGGCGGGAAGCAGAGGGCTTTGGTCCCGGTTGGTGGCACCAACCGGGACCAAAGGAGAGCATTGGTTCCGGTTGGAGCCACCAACCGGGACTAATGTGCTGGCGCGGTGCGGTGGGAAGTTTAGTCCCACCTCGCTAGCTGAGAGAGCTCAGCACCTGTTTATAAGCTGCGTTGCAGCTCAGGTGCTGAGCTCCTCTCTAATATGGAGGCATTACATGCCTACCCTTGTCACTGCCATGTTGGGCCTATTGGGCCTGCGGGCCTGCATCCTGGCCCATGTGCAGATGGGTTTCTAGTCGTATGTAGGCCGTGTGGCCCATTAGGCGGCATTTTTTTATTTTTTCCAGTATTTTTTTGTTTTTTGAATTATTTATTTTCTTTTGATTTTTGCTTTATTTTTTATTCTTTTTTGCTTTTAGCTCAGAATAATTATAAACTTTCTGTTACTCCATTAGTTTCCAAATTTGAATAGTTTAAATTTTAATTCTTTACGAAAATACTAGAGGTTTATAAAAGCTTTTTAGTTGATTCCTTTTGCTATTAGAGTTTATAAAAGCATATCAAATGAACTCTGAAAAGGTTGAAAGTTTGCATGGTATCATCATTTCATCCACATAGCATGTGCAAGAAAGTTGAGAGGGTTAAGGCAAAAACTGGATGCACTTCATACAAAACGGACAATCTCTTTCAAAGTATCAGGATTTCATCCGGAAACTCGTCTGTTACAAAGGGATTTCATTTTTTAAAACTTATTTGAACTCCTGACTTTTTGTGTGTTCAAAATGCACCATTCAAAGCCACATCATCATTTTTCAATCCTTTCTGACTTCATTTGTTATTTTTCATGCATTTACTAATTATTTTGAGCTATAAGACCCTAAAATTGAAAAGTATTTCAAATGAACTCTGAAAAGGTTGAAAGTTGGCATGATATCATCATTTCATCCACATAGCATGTGCAAGAAAGTTGAGAGGGTTACGGCAAAAACTGGATGCACTTCGTGTACAAAACGGACAATCTCTTTCAAAGTATCAGGATTTCATCCGGAAACTCGTCTGTTACAAAGGGATTTCATTTTTTAATACTTATTTGAACTCCTGACTTTTTGTGTGTTCAAAATGCACCATTCAAAGCCACATCATCATTTTTCAATCCTTTCTGACTTCATTTGTTATTTTTCATGCATTTACTAATTATTTTGAGCTATAAGACCCTAAAATTGAAAAGCATTTCAAATGAACTCTGAAAAGGTTGAAAGTTGGCATGATATCATCATTTCATCCACATAGCATGTGCAAGAAAGTTGAGAGGGTTACGGCAAAAAATGGATGCACTTCGTGTACAAAACGGACAATCTCTTTCAAAGTATCAGGATTTCATCCGGAAACTCGTCTGTTACAAAGGGATTTCATTTTTTAATACTTATTTGAACTCCTGACTTTTTTTGTGTTCAAAATGCACCATTCAAAGCCACATCATCATTTTTCAATCCTTTCTGACTTCATTTGTTATTTTTCATGCATTTACTAATTATTTCGAGCTATAAGACCCTAAAATTGAAAAGCATTTCAAATGAACTCTGAAAAGGTTGAAAGTTGGCATGATATCATCATTTCATCCACATAGCATGTGCAAGAAAGTTGAGAGGGTTACGGCAAAAACTGGATGCACTTCGTGTACAAAACGGACAATCTCTTTCAAAGTATCAGGATTTCATACCGAAACTCGTCTGTTACAAAGGGATTTCATTTTTTAAAACTTATTTGAACTCCTGACTTTTTGTGTGTTCAAAATGCACCATTCAAAGCCACATCATCATTTTTCAATCCTTTCTGACTTCATTTGTTATTTTTCATGCATTTACTAATTATTTTGAGCTATAAGACCCTAAAATTGAAAAGCATTTCAAATGAACTCTGAAAAGGTTGAAAGTTGGCATGGTATCATCATTTCATCCACATAGCATATGCAAGAAAGTTGAGAGGGTTACGGCAAAAACTGGATGCACTTCGTGTACAAAACGGACAATCTCTTTCAAAGTATCAGGATTTCATCCAGAAACTCGTCTGTTACAAAGGGATTTCATTTTTTAAAACTTATTTGAACTCCTGACTTTTTGTGTGTTCAAAATGCACCATTCAAAGCCACATCATCATTTTTCAATCCTTTCTGACTTCATTTGTTATTTTTCATGCATTTACTAATTATTTTGAGCTATAAGACCCTAAAATTGAAAAGCATTTCAAATGAACTCTGAAAAGGTTGAAAGTTGGCATGGTATCATCATTTCATCCACATAGCATGTGCAAGAAAGTTGAGAGGGTTACGGCAAAAACTGGATGCACTTCGTGTACAAAACGGACAATCTCTTTCAAAGTATCAGGATTTCATCCGGAAACTCGTCTGTTACGAAGGGATTTCATTTTTTAAAACTTATTTGAACTCCTGACTTTTTGTGTGTTCAAAATGCACCATTCAAAGCCACATCATCATTTTTCAATCCTTTCTGACTTCATTTGTTATTTTTCATGCATGTACTAATTAGTTTGAGCTATAAGACCCTAAAATTGAAAAGCATTTCAAATGAACTCTGAAAAGGTTGAAAGTTGGCATGATATCATCATTTCATCCACATAGCATGTGCAAGAAAGTTGAGAGGGTTACGGCAAAAACTGGATGCACTTCGTGTACAAAACGGACAATCTCTTTCAAAGTATCAGGATTTCATCCGGAAACTCGTCTGTTACAAAGGGATTTCATTTTTTAATACTTATTTGAACTCCTGACTTTTTGTGTGTTCAAAATGCACCATTCAAAGCCACATCATCATTTTTCAATCCTTTCTGACTTCATTTGTTATTTTTCATGCATTTACTAATTATTTTGAGCTATAAGACCCTAAAATTGAAAAGCATTTCAAATGAACTCTGAAAAGGTTGAAAGTTGGCATGATATCATCATTTCATCCACATAGCATGTGCAAGAAAGTTGAGAGGGTTACGGCAAAAAATGGATGCACTTCGTGTACAAAACGGACAATCTCTTTCAAAGTATCAGGATTTCATCCGGAAACTCGTCTGTTACAAAGGGATTTCATTTTTTAATACTTATTTGAACTCCTGACTTTTTGTGTGTTCAAAATGCACCACTCAAAGCCACATCATCATTTTTCAATCCTTTCTGACTTCATTTGTTATTTTTCATGCATTTACTAATTATTTCGAGCTATAAGACCCTAAAATTGAAAAGCATTTCAAATGAACTCTGAAAAGGTTGAAAGTTGGCATGATATCATCATTTCATCCACATAGCATGTGCAAGAAAGTTGAGAGGGTTACGGCAAAAACTGGATGCACTTCGTGTACAAAACGGACAATCTCTTTCAAAGTATCAGGATTTCATACCGAAACTCGTCTGTTACAAAGGGATTTCATTTTTTAAAACTTATTTGAACTCCTGACTTTTTGTGTGTTCAAAATGCACCATTCAAAGCCACATCATCATTTTTCAATCCTTTCTGACTTCATTTGTTATTTTTCATGCATTTACTAATTATTTTGAGCTATAAGACCCTAAAATTGAAAAGCATTTCAAATGAACTCTGAAAAGGTTGAAAGTTGGCATGGTATCATCATTTCATCCACATAGCATGTGCAAGAAAGTTGAGAGGGTTACGGCAAAAACTGGATGCACTTCGTGTACAAAACGGACAATCTCTTTCAAAGTATCAGGATTTCATCCAGAAACTCGTCTGTTACAAAGGGATTTCATTTTTTAAAACTTATTTGAACTCCTGACTTTTTGTGTGTTCAAAATGCACCATTCAAAGCCACATCATCATTTTTAATCCTTTCTGACTTCATTTGTTATTTTTCATGCATTTACTAATTATTTTGAGCTATAAGACCCTAAAATTGAAAAGCATTTCAAATGAACTCTGAAAAGGTTGAAAGTTGGCATGGTATCATCATTTCATCCACATAGCATGTGCAAGAAAGTTGAGAGGGTTACGGCAAAAACTGGATGCACTTCGTGTACAAAACGGACAATCTCTTTCCAAGTATCAGGATTTCATCCGGAAACTCGTCTGTTACAAAGGGATTTCATTTTTTAAAACTTATTTGAACTCCTGACTTTTTGTGTGTTCAAAATGCACCATTCAAAGCCACATCATCATTTTTCAATCCTTTCTGACTTCATTTGTTATTTTTCATGCATGTACTAATTAGTTTGAGCTATAAGACCCTAAAATTGAAAAGCATTTCAAATGAACTCTGAAAAGGTTGAAAGTTGGCATGGTATCATCATTTCATCCACATAGCATGTGCAAGAAAGTTGAGAGGGTTACGGCAAAAACTGGATGCACTTCGTGTACAAAACGGACAATCTCTTTCAAAGTATCAGGATTTCATACGGAAACTCGTCTGTTACAAAGGGATTTCATTTTTTTAAACTTATTTGAACTCCTGACTTTTTGTGTGTTCGAAATGCATCATTCAAAGCAGAGACTGATTTTGAATGGTGCATATTCAACACACAAAAAGTCTGTAAAGATCGCCAACCCCAACATAAAAAAATGAGCATACATGCGCTTATAGAGAACATTCAACCTAAATTCATAATAAATTTCTATGAATTTCAGAGAAACTCACTCTGAATTTAGGCCAAATTCCCTATATAAGGGCATCTATTTTCATTTTGAGAGGAGCTCAACAAGGCAGAGAGGGACGTGTTTTTTTCTCTTTTGCTTTATTTGTTTTGTTTTGTTTCTACTTACAACAAAAAACTTATTTATTTTATTTCTAATTACTTATGTATTTTACTTTAATTATTTTATTTTTATTTATTTTACTGCTGCTATTTTTATTTATTTTACTGCTGCTATTTTTACTTAATTTATTAAGGTTTATTTATTGTAGTTACTATAGTTTATTTTATTTTATTTTATTAAGGTTTATTTAGTTTTATTTATTTTATTAAGGTTTATTTATTTTATAAAAAAAATGAACATAGATGTGCTTATAGAGAAAATTAAACCTAAATTCACAGTAAATTTCAATTTACTGTGAATTTAGGTGAAATTCCCTGTATAAGGGCATCTATTTTCACTTTAAGAGAAGCTCAACAAGGCATAGAGGGACGGGCTTATAAACTGGTGTGAGCGCCCTTCGGTTGGCGAGGTGGGACTAAACACTGGCCGCAACTAGGACCAGCCCTTTAGTCCCGGTTTGTGGTATGAACCGGGACTAAAGGGTGGTGGGCCAGGAGCGTGGCCCATTGGTCCCGGTTTGTCCCACCAACTGGGACCAAAGGGTCCGGACGAACCGGGACCAATGCCCCCACGAGGCCCGGCAGGCCCCTGGCCGCACGAACCGGGACCAATGCTCACATTAGTCCCGGTTCGTGACTGAACCGGGTCTAATGTGACAATTGCCCTGTGACCTAAGCCCTGTTTTCTACTAGTGGTATGGGGGCCCGGTGCGACGCTCGGGTGGCATTGCTACCCCCCCAGGGCCCCCGTCCCGCCTAGCCTGTAGCGTTTGACCACGGGATCTAGCCCTTTGACTTTGCACGGACGGGCTTTGAGCAGTGGACCTATCCACCCGGTTGTGGTAGGTCAGCCCATAGGAACACTTTGGAGCAACATCCGGGCCAGACCCACAGCAAGATCCCCTCCGTGTAGACCCGAAGCGTCCGTCCCCCCTCCAGGTGCCGGGCCCCGGGTCCCGTACAGACAGTAAACTAAGAATCTAAAAATGTAATAATTGAATTGATTAAAAACTCCGGTATTCATCATTGAAAATGTACAATTGCTGTGAACCTTTTAGTGCTCGGGCACCGGGCCGGCTGCCCGGGCACGCCCGGTGCCCGAGCACTGAAAAGTACACAGCAATTGTCCATTTTCTTCATATAAGTCTAATGAATACCGGAGCTTATAACGTATGGATTAGTGAACTATTTAAACAGGTCAAATTGCTTTTCCCTCGGCGAGGTGGGACTATTTTTTCAAAAAAAGTAGTTGCCATCTATGCCGACGGCATAGCCGTCGGCATAGGCCTCCTATCTATGCCGACGGCCTGGCCGTCAGCATAGAGCCACCCTTATCCACTCGATGGCCCTCTCGCTGTCAGGTGGGACCACTCCTATGCCGACGGCCTGGCCGTCGGCATAGGGCCACCTTATCCTCGACACCCCGGCCCTCCTCCTCCACTCGTTTCTCTCCTCGCACCCCGATCCAACTCCCTCTCCTCGACACCCAACCGCCGCCGCCACCCTCTCCGCGCCGTCGACGCCCCCCTAGCCGCTCGCCCCGCCACCGGCCGCCGCCATCTCCACCCACCCGCGCCGCGCCGCCGTCATCTCCGCCCTACCCGCCCCGTCTCCACCCCCACCCACCACCGCCGTTGTCTCCACCCACCCGCGCCGCGCTGCCATCCTCCCCCCCGCCGGAGTATCCGGCCGCTGCTCCACCCCCTCCGTCGAAGCCCTCCCTAAGGGGGCCCCTGCCCCGACGCCCCCTTCTCCTGGCCCGGCTCCGACCGACCTCCTCCGCCACCGCGCCGACAACAGTCCGCCCGGCGCCGACCACCGTCTGCCAGGCCCCGCCCTTGCCTCGTCCCGGCCCCCTCCGACGTCGCCACCTCCCCCGCCCCTGCTGTCCTCCAGCCGCTCCGGTGCTGCTTCCCCTCGATGAGCTCCCCCGCCCCCCGGTCACTCGCCGGAGTTGTAGCTGATGCCGCTGTTGTGTTAGCTAGATAGACAAAATTAGTGTAGTGCAGTTATTTTGTATGTTTAGTGCAATTTTAGTAGATAGATGGAGAAATGTTAAAATTTGGATAGTTGAATGAAATGGATAGATAAGTAGATAAATTTCTAGGTACATCAATGTATGGATAGGTAGGTACATTTTAGTTTTGACCAAAAAAATTAATCAATGCTATAAAAATTTAATTTGAAGTATCATGATCATCTAAGTTTTTTACTTTATGTTTTGAATAATGTAGAATATATGCATTCTGTCCTACAATTTGAGATGATGTTGAAATGCTACATGAGATGCGAAGTTCCAAAAAATTTTACTCGGTGGAATTTAAAGGGTTTGTGGCGTCGCATCTCTCGATATGATATGTAGGTAGATGTTTTGTGAAGTAGATAGATAGACAGATGTTAAAATTCGGATCATGGTTAGTGGTTAGTTCATCATGATGATATTGCAAAAAAAATTGAAGACAAAATTTTGATTGACTCAGATGTGATGATCTAAGTTGTTCTTTCGGTGGATTTTGCAGGCTTTGTGGTGTCGCATTTCATCGAAGTGACCGTTGTCCGACGCGTTGGTCCCCTTGAGCATCCCTCTGCTGTTCGACTACTTCCTCTACAGCCGAGGGTGAGCTACAAGTCCATCTCCTCCCTTTTTTCAAATCACTAGATTTCATTCTCAAGTCACCTGGCGTAACCTAGGTCTCCCGTCCTAAAGGGTTGCATCGATAAATATGCATTCAATTGCATATTTATCACCGCAGCTCTTTCGGATTGTCCAGCGTTTTCCACGGACAGCCCGAGGATGTGTAGATTGATTATGTTCTCCATGTTCTACCCTGTTCCGCGATAGGATTTCGGCGGCGCCTCCCCATTGTTCTCCGGAGCACATTCCCTCGGCTATTTGCCGAGACATGTATCTGGAGAACAGCGGGGAGGTGCTGCCAAAATTTTGTCTCGGAACGGGGTAGAATGGAGAACATACTCAATCTACACATCCTCGGGTGGGATTAGGACCCATCTTTACCTATTAGAGATGTAGGTGGATTCAACACGGTAGAAACTGAAAATTTGATGTCATTAATTTAAGTGAATCCTTAATTATGTTGTGTGGCTTGCAAAAAAGCAGAGGATGGCAGATAATCAGTGGATGTACAGTGGTTTTATCTGTCGGAATCGAGTAACATCAGAGTGGATCGCGAAAACCGATGTGTATTTGAAGGAGATATTCCGTCGTCCAATGAGAATTATCCCACCATGCCCCTGTGCGAGATGTGCAGACGTCACCGTAGAAATCAGACGGACATGAGTGAGCACCTTCGCACGCATGGATATATGCCAAACTTTGACATGCCGCCGATAAACATAGCCGAGCAGAACCCTGGTAGAGAGGAGGTGATGCGACAACGCATCGATGGATATGAGGACGACGGGGTCAGGGACATGCTAGATGATGTCATTGTTGCAGAAACGGGAAATGCGACACCTTCAGAGAATGAACCGGAGGAGCCGGAGGCAACCGCAAAGGCCTTCTTGGAGGTCTTGGCCTCGTCGAAGAAACCTCTTTATGCGGGTGCGAAAATATCTCAGCTGGATGCCATCTCGCAACTGATTGCAGTCAAGGCTGAGTACGACTGTAGCCAGAAATGCTTCGAAGCATTCTTGGGAGTATGGTCTAACAACCTCCCTGAGGGTATGAACTGCCGAAAAGCATGTACAATACAAAGAAAATCATGAAGGCACTCTCTATGGATTATGAGAAAATAGATGTTTGCCCGAAGAATTGCCTTTTGTTTAGGCACGAGTATGCGGATGACAAGTACTGTAGGCGGTGCGGTTCGTCTCGGTACATTGAGGTGGTCGGTGAGGATGGTGAGAAAAAGCAGCTAACCATCCCCGTTAAGGTTCTTCGGTATCTTGATTTTATAAAAAGACTGCAGCGCCTTTTCATCACGAAGGAGTCTGCCAAAATGATGAAGTGGCACAAGGAAGGTATAAGGTACAATCCAAAAAAAATCGTACATCCATCGGAAGGGGAAGCATGGAAGTCGTTCGATGAAGAATACCCCGAGGAAGCAGCCGAGGCTGGGAATGTCAGAATAGCCATATCAGGTGATGGGTTGAATCCATATGGTATGTCGTCCAATCCATACAGCTGCTGGCCCGTGTTTGTAATTCCGCTCAATCTTCCTCCCGGTGCCCTAATGCAGCGCAAGACCATGTTCTTGTCGCTCATCATTCCGGGGCCTGATTATCCGGGGAAGCAATTGGGTGTGTTTATGCAGCCGCTGGTGGATGCTTTGCACCATTCTTGGTACTTTCCGACGTTGACATACGACCGGGATCTGCAGAGAAATTTCTTGATGAAAGTTTGGTTGCACTATTGCATGCATGACTTTCCCGGCTATGCTCTATTCTGCGGATGGTGTACAAGTGGGAAGATGCCATGCCCAGTGTGCATGCAGGCTCTGCGAATGATTTGGCTGAGTAAGGGTGGCAAGTATGTAGCCTTTGACCTGCATCGACAGTTCCTCCCTCCAGACCATCCAGACAGGGAAGACAAGACGAACTTCACGAAAGGCCGGGTTATTCATGAAGTAACCGAGATTCCAACATTTTCGGGGGCAGATGTTCTTGCTCAGCTAAAAGCTCTCTAGCCTAAAGTCAAAGGCAAAGGCAAAGCCAAAGCCAAAGGCTTCGAGGGATATGGTGAGACGCACAACTGGACTCACATTACCCCCTTCTCACAGCTTCCCTATTTCAAGGACCTCAAACTTCCTTACAATATCGATGTGATGCACACCGAAAAGAATGTGGCAGAGTCCCTTTTCCACACGATCCTCAATATTCCTGATAAGACGAAGGATAACGTTAAAGCTAGAGCCGATCAACAGAGAATTTGTGATAGACCACGTCTGAACATGAAGCCTCCCACAGGCGGTCAAAAAACTGGTTCAAGCCAGATGCTGACTTTGTCCTTAAACCGCCAGAATAAAAGGAAGTACTTATCTGGCTGAAACACATTTTGAAGTTCACCGATGGTTATGCATCGAATATAAGTAAGGGAGACGATCTTTCAACGGGCAAAGTGACCGGCCTGAAGAGTCATGACTACCATGTATAGATTGAGCGGATAATGCCGGTGATGGTTCGAGGCTATGTCCCCGAGCATGTCTCGCGGGTGCTTGCCGAGCTAAGCCATTTCTTCCGCACGCTCTGTGCTAAAGAAGTAAGTAAAGACGTGATTGAAAAATTGCATAAGAAGGCACCGGAGTTGATAGTCAAGCTAGAGAAGATCTTTCCGCCAGGCTTCTTTACACCGATGACACATCTCATTCTGCACCTCGCGAACGAGGTATTGTTGGGGGGGGGGGGCCTGTGCAGAATCGCTGGCAGTATGGCCCTGAGAGACAGAACAAGCATCTCCGACAGAAATATGGAAACAAAGCTAAGATTGAAGCTTCCATAGCTGAGGCAGTTATCCTAGAGGAGGTGTCAGACCTCAGGACATCATACTATCCAGACCACGTTCCCCATCTGCATAACAAGGTGCCTCGATACAATATAGAAGAGCCGAAGTATCAACCCAAGCTCCATCTATTCAACGCGCAAGGTGGGAGGGCTGGGGCCTCAAAACCTTATAACATGCCACGACAAGAGTGGGAGGACCTCATGTTCTATATCTTGCACAACATCAGGGAAGTTGAGGAACTGTGGATGAGGTAATACCACTACACCATTCCTTTATGTCTTCCACATCATCATGTTTTATGTTCACTTAGTCCCGGTCTAACACCGGTTTTCTTTTTTTAGTGATTTCGTTCAAGAGGAATGGACGGGAATGAATCCTCCTACTGAGGCGGAGGCACTTACTCTTCTCCGTCATGGAAACCCTGGACGTAAAAATTTTGTTGCTTGGTTCATGGAGAAAGTAATTTTCCACACTCCCCTATTAAATACCTAGTTCAACATTTATTAGTTAACTAATGCACGCAACAATTTCAATTATACTTGTAGGGAAAAGATCCGAACATATCTATGGATGATGAATTGAGATGGGTTTCCATGGGTTTTGACCCTGCCGTCATGACATGTAAAAAGTATGATGTGAATGGGTATCGCTTCCATACAGAGGAGCACCAGAACAGCCGGCCTGATCCCAAAACTATAAATACCGGAGTGTACACCCCCGGTCAAAATTCAGTAGACTACTACGGAAGGGTACAAAATATATACGAGATTAAATTCCACCAGGGGCGCGAGACCCTAAGTCTGCCTGTGTTCAAATGTCGATGGTTCGAACCGCGGGAGGGGGTAAAACATACGCCTTCCATTGGTTTGGTCGAAGTTAAACCATCAACCGTCTATGCCGGAGCCGATCTCTTCATTGCGGCTACCCAAGCTACACAAGTATATTATCTGCCTTACCCATGCCAGAAAGAGTACCTAAAGGGTTGGGAAGTTGTGTTCAAGGTGTCGCCACATGGTAAGCTACCAAACCCGAATGAAGACGATTACTACAACATTAACCCCATGACATATGAGGGAGTGTTCTATCAAGAGCAACCTGATGATGATGATGTGGTTAGAAACGATGACGCTAGACCATTGGGTGATGATGATGTGGATCCAAACGACGACGAAGCACGGAATGATGGTGAGACCATTGTCAATGAAAATGACATACTTATGCTAGAAAAGTTAAACGAAGACGCTGACGACGAGGAAGAGCCTCCACCTCCGTCAGACAACGAAGATGATATGATTGATAGTGATGATGAGACGTACCAAGAAAGTGGTTACAACAGTGATGATTCATATGGTTTCTAGCAGATGTACGTGTCAAGTCTTTTTTTCTATAGTTTAGGAATATGCCTTTTATGCATTTTTATTAATGTGTTTATTATCATGCCTTTTCCTTCATTTCATTAATTTACTAATTGCTTATTCTCTTTTCAATGCAGGTTCATGGAACATGGGCAAGGGGAAGGCCGACGGCGTGGGTTTCCTACGCAAGGTCGTTGGCCTGCCTAGTCGGAGTGGTCGAGCACGTAATCCTCCCCCCCCCCCCGGCTACTTGACGATGACTCCTCACAGGGAGGTCGAGGGAGAGGTGCCCCTAGAGGAGGAGGGGGCGGGGGGAGAGCCCCTAGAGGGCGAGGTGGTGGCTAGAAAGAGCGCACCCTCACCGACTTAGGGGTGTTGTCTTCGAGGCCATCCTCTAGTGAGGTACCCTCCTCTGGTGAGGAGGAGGAGGAGGACGAGGCAGGCGAGGAGGAGGAGGTTCGGGATGGGGCCGAGGAGGTGGAGGAGGAGGACGAGGAGGAGGAGGATGAGGAGGAGGTTGGGGAAGGGGAGGCAGGCGAGGAGGAGGGTGGTGGCGGGGATGATGGTGCTGGCGGGGAGGGGGTTGACAACAAGGGGTGGCTGCGTGGTAACGCAAAGCTACCAAAGCAGGTTCCTGCTACTAAGGAGCAGAAGTGGCTCATTGAGCCCACGAGGAAAGAGTAAGTGCCACTTTATAATAATTTTATTATTTTGCTTGTCACATGCTCATTCCTGTTGTTATTTATTTTGCTTGTCACATGCTAATAGTTCATTCTTTTGCAGCAACTGGATATATTCTAAAGGGGTCCGTATTCCCAACGGCCTCATCACCGTCTTGCTGAAGTTACACTTGCCGGGGTTGTACTGTCCGGATCCAGTCAGGCACCCGAACCATCGGGTCTTGGCCACGAGCTGGGAGCACTGGGAAGCGGCCCTCCACGCGGACCATGGGACCCATGCCAAGGCCGTGATCACCACTTTCTGGGTGAGTTCTCTTCAGAAGCACAAGTCCATTCTAGTTTCATGAATAATTTAACTCATGGCTTCTTCCATTCTTGTTTCGTGCATGATTGCAGAAATTCAATCGAGTTCTCCCGGAGCACAGGGCCAGAGCAGACCAGATCGTGCTGCGCCAATGCAAGAAGAAGGCCTGCCAGATGCAGTACGAGGTGCGCTATGTGGCCATCTCGACATACCATCACGACTATCTTGGTGTGAAGATGACCAAGGAAGACGCGCGGAGGATGGGCATTACCTTGGAGAGGGACGAGTTCTTGAAGGTAAGTATATAAAAGATTTTTCATTATGCTTTCATTATGCTTTCATTACCTTGTGGTACATTTCACCGTTTCGTGTTGACATGCCATTATGCTTTCATTATGTAGGTGTTACCAAATTGGTGTTATGGAAAAGACGAGTCCTGGGCGGCATTGGTGGATCTTTGGTGTGATGAGGCTGGAGCCTGGGCGGCTATGAGAGTCAAAAACAAGGCTAACCAAGGGAAGGAGGGAGTACATGCTCAGGGAAACCGAAACCACTATCTCCACAAGGCAGTTAATGTATGACTAACCCCATTAAACATTCTTCTTCTTCTATTTACCATTACTTTCTTATGTATGACTAACCTCTGTTTGGTGGTGCAGGAGGAGAAACTGAAGCGGCCGCTCTCACACATGCAGGCGTGGGAGATCGCCCATACGCGGAAGGACCCCAAGCCTGGCGAGCCCAAGTACTACGGCAAGAAGACCGCGCATAGGAAGAAGGCCTACTCCGATGGGTATCTGGCGTTACATCCTGACACACCTGACCCCATTGCGGCGGATCTGGACGAAAGGGTGGTGGTGGGCATGGGGCCGAAGGAGCACGGTCGGGAGGCGGTTCTCGATGATGTGATCACTCCTACTATCTCCTACACACAGCTCCATCGGATCGACCCGACCCTGAGCCAGCGCACGAGCACGCCCATGAGCAGTGCACCGTCACTGTCCCTCTTTCAGGAGCAGCAAACTGTAAGTATTTTCCCTTTTATCTTCATTGCTCCCTTTATTTTCCGCATTTAGTAGTTTTATGAGTTTCATCATGTCATACTGTAGGCCTACATGGAGTACACACGCCAGGAGACCATGGCGTGGCACGACTGCCTTCATGCATACCATCAGCAGAGGGAATGCCAGATGCAGCACGCTTTTCAGGAAATGGCGGCCGGCAGGTGTCCTCAATGGCCATCAGCAGAGGGTCCTCCAGCACAACCAACGTTGCTGACCTTTGAGGAGTTTGTGGCACAGAACGCTGGCCCCTCGCCGGTTAGTTCATCCCCAATCTATTTACTCAAAGCATATCATGCCTTTCAACACAGTCATATATCCCGTTAATATGTCTTTTCAACATCCAGGGAACCGGTGGATCAACCGTTGGCGGTGGTCTTCGCAGCACTCCCGAGTCACGGAGCCCGACCACTCCGATCCATGGAGGCGGAGGCGGAGGTGGAGGCGGTCTTGGCGGTAGCGCTGCCGCTAGCACTGACGACCTGGGCTTCAGCGGTCTTGGCGGTGACGACCTCCGCGATGCTCGACGTCCTGTCGCTTAAGCCTTTTGGTTACTTGTGTGCTTATGCTTATGTATTTTTAGATGACTTGTGTGTGGTGATGATGATAAACTTGTGGTCTTTGATGGTCTTTTAGATGACTTGCGTGCTTCTTTATATGCTTATGCTTATCTTTATGTTGATTATGATGATGCTTATGCATATATTGTTGTGATGGTGACGGATGATACTTAGATGTGTTTTATATGTCTATTTCCATCATATATATCTGCTGATATGTGATGTATATCTGAATTGAATTGATTTAAAAACAAACAGAAAAAAGAAAAAAAAAATCAAATACAAACTATGCCGACGGCTAGGCCGTCGGCATAGGGCTGGCCTGAGCGCCCAGTTGGTGACGCGTGGCATCTATGCCGTCGGCCTAGTCGTCGGCATAGATTTAAACTAAGCCGACGGCTAGGCCGTTGGCATAGATGCCACGTGTCAGCAACTGGGAGCTCCTCGGGCAAGTCTATGCCGACGGCCTGGCCGTCGGCATAGATTTAAACTAAGCCGACGGCCAGGCCGTCGGCATAGCCTTGCCCCAGGAGAGCCCAGTTGCTGCCACGTGGCAGGCCTATGCCGACGGCCTGGCCGTCGGCTTAGTTTAAATCGCTGTCGGCATAGGCTTGCCACGTGGCGAGCAGACGTTGGTCAGCACTTGACGGCGGCCGCCGTTAGGAGGTAACGTTGCCGACGGCCAGGGCCGTCGGCATAGATGTACGGACACCGTCGGGATAGGGCCTATGCCGACGGCCTCCCGGGCTACGCCGACGGATATGTTGCCGACGGCCCTATGCCGACAAGGCCGTCGGCATAGGCCTGTCCCGACGGCCAATCAGGGCGGGCCGTCGGCATAGGGTGCGATTCCGGTAGTGCGAAGAGCAACGTGAAGACGATACAATCATGAGCTATACTGACCGGTTAGTGATGACACACTCTGTAGTAGTGCCGTGAGCATGATCGATTGCATTGATATTTTGTCTTGTGAAACGAGACAAAAACCACTATATTATTCTACTGCAGCAGGCCAGCCACAACGTCGACGTGGTCAAACTCGCCAAAGAAATAACTTTTTAGCGTTGACGCGGTCAAATTCGCCAAGTGACATGAGTGCTAAATCTCTGGTTTGCTCCAAAGACTCCAACTAGGCGATGCCAAAACCATGCAAAGTGAAACCCACTATGTACTAAACTAAGACAAGATACAAGAATCTGAAAAGTATTTAGCCTTAGATTTAGGAAGTAATGTTCAGCATATAGCGCTCAGATAGTCAGTCCGGCGGCAACCACA
This sequence comes from Aegilops tauschii subsp. strangulata, assembly GCF_002575655.3. NCBI lineage: Eukaryota > Viridiplantae > Streptophyta > Magnoliopsida > Poales > Poaceae > Aegilops > Aegilops tauschii. The sequence goes on along the minus strand of NC_053037.3, from coordinate 6,642,982 downwards.
TGGCGTCCACCACATGGAGGTGCGTGCACGGTGACGCACCCCACCCCATCCTACCATTATTTAAGCACCCCATCTACCATTGTTCTTCCCTCCAAGAGAAATAGGGAAGACCTGTGTTCATCACGCCCAACCCTCAGCCAATCAACCACCACCGTCCTACAAACTTAGCAATGGCGAACAACGGGTTCATCGCTGAGAAGGACCCGCTACATTGGGGCGCTGCGGCGGCCGAGCTCACCGGCAGCCACCTCGACGAGGTCAAGCGCATGGTGGCACACTTCCGCGAGCCTGTCGTCAGGATCGTGGGCGCCGGCCTCAGCGTCGGCCAGGTGGCTGCCGTCGCCCTGGCAAAGGATGGTTCGAACGTCACCGTGGAGCTCGCCCACGAGGCGCGCCCCCGCGTCAAGGCCTGCAGCGAGTGGATCCTGGACTCCGTGGCCAACGGCGGCGACATCTACGGCGTCACCACAGGCTTCGGCGGCACCTCCCACCGTCGCACCAAGGATGGGCAAGGCCTCCAAGTTGAGCTCGTCAGGTACAAGCCACCTCCTACAAAATTTTGCATCTCGACATCTCAACGTCGTGTGGATTGATTCCTCTGCCAAGGCGGGCAGGGTATGCATGCTATTATTTCTTTTTTGACGGCGTGTGCCTGCTAATTTTATTTAATTTAGTGGAGCACAAGAGGTTTATACGTCCACACACAAAAAAGATAGAGCTCTGCTGTCCTAAATCAAAAAGACTCGGTAGATTGTCTTTGTGTGATGGCTAATATTATTATTACCTCTCTCTGAGATAAGATCATATGAGAGGTCATTAATGATTGTGTAGGGTTAATACGGGATTTTTACATCCCCGTATAAGAAAGTAATTTATATTCAAATAAGCAGAAGGTCTACTAGTTCAAATTAATGTTATATATGTGTCTTTTAATCTTTGTTTGGCCCCAAGGAGGTGGTTGTGTGTGTGTGTGTGTGTGTGTGTGTGTGTGTGTGTGTGTGTGTGTGTGTGTCAGTAGAACAAATGATGTTACTTATTAATTACATCACATGGTATTTTTCTTCTGCATCCACATAATGTGGTATGATGAATTAAGTAAAATCATAATTTGAGATGTAATATACACATGTATGAGATATTTTACTTTGAGTAGCAGTGGCGGAGCTTGACAAGAATGCATTGGGGGTGGGGGTGGGGGGGGGGGGGGGGACCAAAAAAATTAACCACTGCAGCAAACTAGAACTTGTGGCCTTAAGACAAAACTATATTCATATTACCTATATTGATTGCAAACTACATATATACTACAGAAAAGAACTAGGCCAAACCATACATCTTGCCGCGAGAGTAGTTGTTTTCTTCTCCATGTTGCGGACATATGTCTAAACCTTCTCCTTTAATTAATGAAAATAGTGAATCTTTTGCCGTGTTTCAAAAAAAAAATGGATACATATACGGCTGAGCCTTCAAACCTTAACTAGTCACTACTAGAGATCAGCTTTTCGTTCTCCTTTTTAGTCCTAATTCAAGTAACTAGCTAAATAATTATGTGCTGCCAACAACAAGACAAATGAGACCGAGTGAATAGGAGTACTAATCAAACTCATACATACAAGGAACCAAAAGAACTAGACGAGCAGTGGCCAGCCGGCCGGCCGTTCATGCAGATGCATGCAACAACATTGGCGGCAACGGATAATGAGTAGACATGCATAGCCACACTTTTTATTGCCATATGCACAATGCACTTCTTTACTATCTCGCACTAGGTGATGTAGTTAAATAACAAGCAGAGGGTAAAATCCAAACCATGCATGGAGCTCATGTGTCTTCTATTCCCTATAAACCAATTCGGTTTGTTTGTTGTTGTAGAAGATATACTTTCGAGTAATATACCTCTGTTCTATAATATATAGTTCATACTAGATTTTTCACAAGTCAAATTATATAAAACTTGATCAAATTTGTAGAGAATAATGTGAACACTTTCAATACCAAATATATATGATATGAGAATATATTCCATGATGAACAAACTGGTCAAAATTTATAAAGTTTGACTTAAACAAAATTAATATGTGTTAAATCATAAACCAGATAGAGTATTATCATAGTTGGGCAACATGTAGTCACCAATATTAGTACAGTTAGAAGAAAGTATCTAATAAGGCAAACAGTATACCAGCACAGTCAAATTGATGTTTCTGTTTAGCATGGTCGTTGGACAACATGTAGCGGCAATCCATTACTGAGCCCAGGCTCATCTGCTCCCGATGCACATTAAATTCATAAAAATAGCACAAAAAAAAAGTTTTGACATCGAAGATGCTGGAGAGCGCTTGGTGCTTGTAAAATTTCATGGTCACATTCGGGGAGCTCTCAGCCAAAAAAGAACAGGTCTCAACATTGCCATTTTTCAAAGTTTCTTTGACAGCCAAAATTTGTTTCTTTTTACTAGAGAGCTCCTAGATGTCATTTCACCACAAACGTTTGCATGCACCTAGAGCACTCGAACATCTTTGATGCCAAATTGTTTGATATGCTTTTTAGCTTGTTTGCTATTTTTTATGAATTTACTGTTCACATGCGGCAGCAGATGAGCATAGGCTCTAAATCACCACGTATGGAAAATCACAGAATGATCCTAGGTCCATACGAACCCTAATTCGTATTTTTATGCTCTAACATATTCCAGAACGGTTGTACACAGATATATTGAAACTTATCCACATAAATTTTTGTAAAAGAATATTATAATATACGAGCTGCGCAAACTTTATAAAGCGGAACAATTTACGGATGTCATATACGTTGTAGCAACTTTGGCCCGTACCTTCTTTTTTTTGCACACCTCGTGAGTGGTCATGTTTATTGTATGAAAATTGACAAGGCTAAATTTGATGAAACGTTCTTCCAAATTATGAAAAGTAGGTCCATGTTACCAAAACTCCAGATTTATGTGTAACAAATAAAGTTGCAGGACTTAAACTAGTCTGTTGCCCGGCCGGCATTAACCATATTCTTCCTTGCAGGCATCTCATTGCTGGTGTATTTGGCATTGGAAGCAAACACGAGCTGCCATCAGAGGTTACACGCGCATCCATGCTCGTTCGCATCAACACCCTCCTCCAAGGCTATTCTGGCATACGTTTTGAGATTCTTGAAGCCATCACAAAGCTCATCAACAAAGGAGTACACCCGAGGATTCCCCTCCGGGGCAGCATCACCGCGAGCGGCGACGTTGTCCCGCTTGCTTACATCGCCGGTGTCCTTACCGGACGCCCCAACGCCCAGGCAGTTACCAATGACGGTAGGATGGTGGACGCCGCCGAGGCATTGAAGATCGCCGGGATAGATGGTGGCTTCTTCAAGCTGAACCCCAAGGAGGGGCTTGCAATTGTAAATGGCACGGCGGTGGGTTCTGCCCTCGCAGCCATGGTGTTGTTTGACTGCAACGTCCTGGCTGTCCTATCTGAAATTTTGGCCGCGATGTTTTGTGAGGTAATGTACGGCAAACTGGAGTACACCGACCACCTGATCCACAAGCTGAAACATCACCCTGGCTCGATCGAGGCAGCGGCTATCATGGAGCACATTCTGGCTGGTAGCTCGTTCATGGTCCATGCCAAGATGGTGAATGCTATGGACCCACTCCTCAAGCCAAAGCAGGACAGGTATGCACTCCGTACTGCGCCTCAGTGGCTTGGCCCGCAGATTGAGGTCATCCGGGCAGCTACCAAGTCTATCGAGCGTGAGGTGAACTCTGTCAATGACAACCCGGTCATCGACGTCAAACGTGGCAAAGCACTCCATTGTGGTAATTTCCAGGGAACACCCATTGGTGTGTCCATGGACAACACCCGTCTTGCCATTGCTAACATTGGGAAACTCATGTTTGCGCAGTTCTCAGAGCTCGTGAATGAGTTCTACAACAATGGGCTGACGTCGAACCTGGCTGGCAGTCGCAACCCGAGCTTGGACTATGGCCTCAAAGGCATCGAGATTGCCATGGCTTCCTACTGCTCCGAGCTCCAATACCTTGCCAACCCAGTGACCACCCATGTCCAAAGTGCGGAGCAACACAATCAGGGGGTGAACTCGCTCGGCCTTATCTCAGCCAGGAAGACTGCAGAAGCGGTGGACATGTTGAAACTCATGTCCTCCACGTACATTGTGGCGCTTTGCCAGGCAATCGACCTCCGCCACCTTGAGAGGAACATCAAGATCAACGTCAACAGATGTGTGGAAGAAGTTGCCAAGAAGGTGCTCAACGCCCCCAGCATCGAGGAGATTCTCATGGCTGCCACCGACCGCGTGGACGTGTTCAGCTACGCCGATGACCCCTGTAGCCCCAACTACCCCCTGATGCACAAGCTACGCAGCGTGCTCCTCGAGCATGCTCTCGCCAGTAGGAGCAATGACGACGAGGTTTTGTCCAAGATCAGTAAGCTGGAGGAGGAGCTCGGGTTGGCGCTGCCACGGGAGGTCGAGGCGGCACGCGTCGCCGTGGAGAAGGGCACTGCACCCATCCCCAACATGATCAAGGGGAGCAGGTCATTCCCGCTCTACCAGTTTGTTCGCGAGGAACTCGGTTGTTTGTTCCTGACCGGGGAGAAGCTTCTCGCGCCCGGCGAAGAGTGTGACAAAGTGTTTGTGGGGATCAGCCAGGGCAAGCTCATCGACCCCATGCTCGAGTGCCTCAAGGAGTGGAACGGTGAGCCTCTGCCCATTGACTAAGTGCACGCGTATGATCCGTTCTAGCTCCATACGTGTCCCTGTCTGAATAAGTGAACAATAATACTATTGTTCATGTGTGTTTAGATCATTGCATGTGTGTAAGTGTAGTTTGTTTTTCATTTGGCTTGAATTTGTATCCTATCATTTTGTAACACGTGAAAAGCTCTGGTGGAAAATGTGTCTTTTGCCTGTTCTGGAACACCTGCGCATATTGCACCCAGCCAAAACAAGCCACACAACCCAGGAGCAGCTAATTCAGGGGTATCCAACGAAACGAGGCCGCAGTGGACACTTTTCCTGCACTGAGCCTCTAGCGCTGCTGTGTGGCGCATTTCTACCCGACCACGTTGCTAGGGTTTATAATTTCTTTGGGATTTTGTTGTTTTTTCGGGTTTCTGGTTTTTTGTTTCGTTTGCATTTTTTTTTGGTTTTCATTTTGTTCTCGACTTTACCTGTTTTCTTTTTTTTAGATTACCTGTTTTTGTTTTACTTGTTTCATTTGTTTTTTATACGGCTGGCCGTAGTGTATGCTTCTCGTGTGAAAGCATAACTAACAAAAGCACTCATATGCTTCCGCGTGAAGCACAAGTTATGTTTCTGTGCTTCCCCATCCCCAAAAGCAACATAATTGTGCTTCCGCCTGAAGCATAAGTTATGCTTATGTGCTTCATCAAAAGTAGATGCACGTCTTCATGGGATTTTGTGAAGATCATCACCGAGTACGATGCGCCCTTCATCAATCGAGCAATGGGCTACCGCTGCGTCACCCCGTCGGGCCGCAGCATCGTCGTCCCGCGGTTCTCCCTGCGGGTGCACCGACCCGCACGCCGCAGTTACGTCGCCGCTTCGGGTCGTAGAGCCGCGGCACGCGGTTCACGCCGCCGCCTCGAGGCCGTTTCCGCGGTTGCACCGACCTGTGCGCTGCCGCTGCGTCCTCTTCGGCTGTAGTGTTGCGACCCGTGGTCCACTGCTGCCATGAGGCCGTCCGCTCTAGGCCGTCCCGTGGTTGCACTGACCCTAGCGCTGCGGCTGCATCGCCACATCCGGCCGTATCGAGCGTGGCACGCAATCCCTGCCACCACCCTAAGGTCTTCCCGTCATCGCCTCGACCCGCGTGTTGTCGCTACGTCGTCCCTTCGGGCCGTAGTGCCGTGACGCACGATCCACTCGATGTCCCCGCATGTCGACTTCTATGTGGCATGCGTCGCGCCGCCTCCCTAGGCGCTGGAACGCCACTGTCTGTGTCGGTCTTCGTCACGCTGTCCGGTTCTCCTTGTCTAGTTCGAGCACCGCCGCTGTGCTCCAAACCTAGCCGCCGCTGCCTCTCTTCATCCTCGGCGCCGCCGCCTTTCCCTCACGCGAGCCGCGCCGCCCATCCACCCCCCTTGGTCTTCGTCCAGCACCAGCTCATCATCAGTGCCGTCGTTATCTTCCCCGACCACTTCATCTACTTCAACAACTGCGGTGGGCATTGACACCTTCTACCCCACATCATCCGGTGCTGCAACCATCGTCGACTCCTTCTCTGCTAGCCCCCTTGACATGTTATACAACTCGTGCAGGTCCTCGTCTATGCATGTCCGGTGCTGGCAACACCGATGCGTGCATTTGTCCATGACGTGTTCCCAGGCATTGCAAGCCTGGAGCGGCGCCTTGTCAACATCGACTTTGTCCGTATACGCATGCCCGGTGCTGGCAACACCGATGCGTGTCCCCAGGCTTGGCAAACCCAGCACGACAAATCATCCACACCGTCTTCTTCCCGACGCACCTCTACCTCAACACCACTGCACCCATGCCTAACTCGGCGCCTCCTTGCACCCGTGGCTCCACGGCGGCTACTTCGACACTGGTCATGATAATAATATGTGCGACACATGTCCGCGCTTACTAGTCGAGATAAGGGAAAGTGATCCATTGGATCATTCAAGTTTCATTTAGTTAAGAAACTATATTTTTCTTTGACGCAGGGGATATTTCAGTAGTAGATTGCTAGTACTTTGATACAAACTCGTGGTTGGGGCGCGTCATTGCACGCCGCTTGAGAGGAAGGTGTGCGTGTGTTTCTCTGTAAAGAAAAAAGAACGAAAAACTCACCTCCATCTCAAAAAAAAAACTCACGTCCATGGCTCCATCTCAATTTTCTTTAAAAAAACTTTCTCACATCAGCCAGTCAACAGATGAGACATGGACATCACATCCATCTAAAAAGAGCATTAGCGGCATCTCCAGATCTGAGGTTTGCTCCAGCACCGGCGCAGAGCTTGGGAGGTAGTGCAGGAGCGGAAGCAGATTGTGGTTTGCATCAGCGACATCTGAAAAATGATGGATCATGTGTTGGGTTCATGGTTCGTGGATGGTAGATATGGTTTTCTCCTCCGATGTTTTAGTTGTGTGGGGATACCAGATCTGGAGTTCGATGGCATGTCCGGTGTGTTGCCCTGGTCTGATATGTTCAACGGTAATGGTTTCCCCTTTGATAAGCCACATTGAAGGTCCGTAAAGCTGCATATCAGTGATAGAGTCGCGTCGAGCTCGGGTAAGGAGGTGGTCCGTTATTTTTCCCTTTGATGGCTGTTGTGGTGATGCCAGAGGCTGGTAATGGGCGTTGGTGTCAAGCTCAAAGGATTCTTCTGTCTTGATTGTAATTCTTCTATTTGACTAGTGTCCGTTTGGGCAAATATTGGTGTTCTATTTTTTTAGCTTTGTCAGATTGATATTTATTGTGGCTTGTACTATGATCTATATGATGTAAATGAGACACGGTATTACCGTGCAAAAATGGTGCATGAAATCCAATCAGATAACCTTAAAGTCATGTGCCTACAATTTTATAGAGCACTTAATTATGTTTAGGATTGTAATAATGTTTGTTGCCTTATAATACTTCGTAGGATATCGGCGCACAAGGAAGGATACGATTGTGGCCTAGTCACATTTCCTACTATAGGGCAAGTAGCAATCTTTTTTTGTCTATAAAATCTGTCAAGAGGGATACATATAGAGTCCAAAATACGGACGCTAACCTACCATTGTTGGTTGCTTCCATGGCCTCTTCGCAACCCTACGCTTCGTCCGAGGAAGACACCTCCTCCGACGGTTCTGACCACCAAGAGGTGGAGATGCTGCCTCTAAACCAAGCATCGACGTCGTTCTGCGTCGATGCTTGGTTTAGAGGCTGCTTCTCCACCTTTTGGTTGTCGCGGCGGGCGCCACTGCAAGGCACCGATGATGTAAAAAAGGCGGCTCTAAAGTCAACACGGTCCCAGATTTCGAGTCTGGGTCCGACAACACTGCCCAAGTCACGATATATAGGTCAGTTGACCAAACTTTTGTAACTCTAGTCATGCTTGGTCTCATGGTTGATTGTCAGAATTAGTTTCTTCGTTGTTACTAGCTCGCAATGCGGAATGAGACCATGCATCTTGGGTAAAATTGAGCAATAAACTCACTACTAGGAAAAGGCCTACTAATAGCGCACCTAATTTGACCATTAATGGCGCATTAGTGGTGCGCCATTAGTAGCACGCCATTAGTATATTTTACTAATGGCGCACCACTGGTGCGCCATTAGTATCTGGTATACTAATGGCGCACCCCAGATGCGCCATTAGTATATACAACAGTGTGCCATTAGTATGCCTCCCAGGGGGCCATCTATACCCAGGTGCTTTGGCATACTAATGGCGCAGTAACTTCGGCATACTAATGGTGCACTGTTTAGTGATGCGCCATTAGTATCCTCTGGCATACTAATGTAGCACTATGATGTGATGCGCCATTAGTATGAATATTAGGTTTTTTTATTTTTTAATTTTCTGTTTTTTGCACAGGTTACGAAATGTATAATTGGACAAAATATAGACAGCACACATCAACAACAGATTCATCGAATACAATAGAAGATTAGTCTCTGAATACAATTCATCATTTTAGTCTCCGAATACAATTCATCATATTAGTCTCCGAATTGAAAAGACCGAACAAAGATAGAACATTATATTACAAGTCTCGAGACCGCGAGTTTGTCTTCACATTACAAGTCGATATCGATCATCTAAACTACCATCACATAGAAGAGAGCTGCGGTCATCACGATGAGCATCATCACGATGAAACTCGTCTTCATCCGATTCCTCCAACGCTCCCTCCCCTCTCCCGCTAGATAGCGGGCGTATCTAGATTCGGCCTCGGCCCTAATGGCGTACCCTTTGTAACTGTTACCGCTGAATCGGTGAACCTGTCTCCGACACTCCTCCCAGTCGTCGTAGACTCCGGGAACCTTACCCTTGTACACGACATACCACGGCATCGCTATGCAGTAGCCAAACGAAACGTCAGTACCAATTCACAGACAATACATAAGCAATATATAAGTATGCAACAGAACGATCGGAAGAGAAAAGCAAGACATTAATAGCATCGATTACATCTAAGTTGAAGGACTCTCGAAACCAAAGAGACATACTACAAGTTCATTAAAGTTTAATTACAACATGAGCCAATCGATGTTTCAGAACTAGACACAGCATCACTGCTTTCGACTCGACTCAAGGGACCGGAGCGTGGATGAAGCCGCCGTCTATCGTGGGAGTCATGAAACAACGGGCGTTGTCAGCCTGCATTTGTAGGATTGTGTCGATGTCACTGTTGGACGGTTGATTTCTGAGGTAGAACTGCCCCGAGGTACGAAGGACATCTTGATGGATGATTTCCGCAAACTCCGACTGGATGCGAAAGAATTCTTGTCTGATGTCCGCGTCCTGGATTGCCGACACGCTCGCGGCCCAATCTTTGAGTCTACTCGGTAGCAGTAGTTGATGATGGTCCCGTACGATCGCCCGCATGTGATGGATGGCGTAGTAGGCACCCTTCTGACCGCCAGGCGGCTGCTTGACGTAGCAGAACGTCGTATTGTGGGAGAACACATGCTTGCCGTACTTACGAATAGGCCTGGTGAAGGTGCCTCCAGATTTGACGTAGCCGGGGAGAACATCATCAAGAACCTTCTTGACATTTGTGTAGTCTACGTTCGACTGACGGTCCGGGTCGAAATACGTGGCCATGGAATATTTGGGGCTTAGGAGGATGAGCGTGCAATATGTGTCACTGCAGAAAACACGGAATGTTAAAAGAAAAACGATTGAAATCTAAGAATTCATATGTTACGGGGCGGTTGAGGGGAGGACTTACTCGGGAAAGTAAGGCACGAGGAAGTTGTCCTTATCTTGGTTTGCCAGAATGACGCCTTCGAGGTAAGAACTCGCGACTTGCCAGTCCCCAGCGCTGCCCAAGATCTTGGCACGCATGTAGAAGGGGTCGACTATCACGATGTCCGGGGTCTTGTCGCGAATGATCCGCATCTCCATACTCAGCGAAAATAGCCGAACGAAGGTGTAGTGCAGCGGATGAAGGTTCAACATAGCGTGGATGTCATCAAACCGCAGGACGATCGTACCCCCGATGGAGTTATCCACAAAGCCCTTGCCCTCTGGCACCTTGGCCGCGAAAACCGGGTATGCCACATCCTTCTCTCGGAGACGCCGCTTCTCCAAAGAAAGAACACTGTCATGCAGACTCCGCATAGCACCGGTTGCAGCATCGAGCATATTTCTCGGTAGCATCGGCCTACCCGCCACATGCACCCTCCTCGAGATATCCGCAGTTGAAGGTGGCCCGTCCTGAGCACGGATCGTACTCGGTGCCGGCTGGCCCGCACCCTTGTTAGTCTTTCTTTTGCGTGCCTTCTTCTTGATCTCCTGTAATGGGACCGAGTTCTGCTCACAGACCGCCTTCTTGAGTGTGTTGGGGCTGATCATATTTGGCACCTCGCCTATCTGAGGCTCGGTGAAGTCGGCAGCTGGAGGCGTCTCCTGAGAGCTGAACTGCAGACGACGCCTGTTGCAACTTGGCTTCTCCGCGGTACCAGCTAGATCGCACACGTCTTTTTTTGGGTTGGGTTCTTGAGAAGGAGGCCCCATGAAGTCGCCACCGTCCCCATGATCGGCAAAGTACTGATCGACGTTGGCAAATGTATCGTCGTCGTCGTCGTTCTGATCCTGTGCCATATGCATGTTTGGATCCAGTGGCATAGGGATGTCCGGCACCGTTGCGGCGGTCTTGCCATGGGGCCGACTTGGCGCCGGCACGACTGGCGGTGTTGTCTTTTGGGTGGTGTCCCCCGCCCCCAAACGAATCTGGCTCTTCGGCCAAAGCAGGGGCCAACTCAGGCAGGCGCTGAGGTTCATCACGTCATCATCGTCGGCCCCGATGGGTCGAATCGGAGGTAACACCTCGTCGCAGCCTGGCAGCACCCGAACCAGTTGAACCCTAAACAAGTTGGGTGGCATCTGGGTACCGTGGAACAAGGGGTTGCCCGGTTGAACGATTTTGCCCTTGGCGACATCGACCAACTCGTTGTTCACGAAGTGCAGGAGAATGCACGGAACGTCGGCGGCGCCCTGCGAAAACATGTAGGGCGTTAGGGATGCCCAGTCAAAGGCAAGGAGATGAAGTCCTCGGCCGAGAGAGGCTTAATTAGTTACCGTGATGATGGCATCGAGCTCGGCTAATGTCGAGGCACCGCCAACGGCGGGCGTGCAGTTGACGGAGGGGCCGCTTGCTGCAGAGGTGCCGGCCGGCGTACACCCGGGTGCATTAAGCTCCCGTGCCGGCCGGCGTACACCCGGGTGCATTACGCTCCCGTGCCGGCGTCGGAGACACCAATGCCGGCTCCGCCGGAGACACCAATGGCCCCGCCATCGCGTTCTGCGAGTTGCTGGCCGTGAAGCTAGGAATCGGGGGCGGCCCCTGTTGGCCGCCCGCAATCCACGCACTAATCCCCTGGATCAAGGTAGGCACAATGGCGGTGATCGTCGCTCCGAGTTGTTGTTGCACTTGCTCTTGGACAATCTCCGGAATCCGCGCCACCTGTGCCCTGAGTTCTTGAACCTCGCGCGCCTGGCTTTCCGAGCTGGTCTTTTTCTCCTTTCGCCCAGCAGTGTCATAGTATGACGACCATTTTGTCGACAAGCCTTTGCCGGCCACAAGACCAGCTGACGTCGGCTTACTAAGCTTATCCTTGTTCTTCATTACATTCAACGCCCTATTTAGAGTGGTGTCCCAAGGGTTGCTCTTAGTCGACCCCGCGCTACTGCTTTCAGTCGCCTGCGGAAGGAATGTGAACCATTTAGAAATTTGGCTTCATTAATTAGAATGCAACCATATGGAGCTAATTACGAGGGGGTGTATTCCTTACCAGAACAAGCTCAAGCGCCTTGGTCTTCGGATCCGTGGTAAGCTCCTTTGTTTTCGGGTCCTTCTTGTACCGGGCCCTGACAAAGTTCCTGGTCTGCTTGTCACCGTATTTATCGAAGAGGGGCGGTAGGCCTTGCTCGGCACGGTCCGCCTCCTCCTTGTCCCATATAGGCTCCGCCACTCTGTAACCGCCGGGACCGAGTGTGTGTTCCCCTAAGTTCAGCTCCCGCATTTCTTTCCCCCACTTACTTGATTCGGAGTGTGCGGTGCTCGAGCAATTGATCTTGAAGTCGTTGTAGTCATCTTCGGTGATCGAAGGATTTTTCTCCTTGATCTTCTCATAACTCTCACCTTTCTCGATCATTCTCTTCACATTGCTTTTCCAAGTAGACAGGGCCTTGCTCATCTTCGTGAGGGCAGCATTGTTCACTTTATTCCCTTTGAGGCTTGTGTTTTCAAATTCAGCGGGGAACTTGTATCGTTCGTGCAGCTTCGTGAAGAGGAGGTTGCGCAAATTCCCTCGGTCAGGATGCCTCAGGTTCTCGGTGTTGCTCGAGACGGTGCTCCGGAGAATGCACCCGAGCTGAAGCGAGTACCCCTTGACTATTCATTCGGGCGCCGTTGGATTCCCGTCGGAGTCCACTTCAGTAACTTCCTCCTTGAGGGTGCGGAGCACAGTCGGGCGCCGGTCCTTCCGTTGCCTCTTCGGTTGGCTGCCATCTGTGCGTGCGCCACCATCATCAGTGGTGGCATCCTCGGCGGCACCATCAGTGGTGGCATCCTCGGCGGCACCATCAGTGGTGGCATCAGTGGGGTCATCCTCGGCGGTACCATCAGTGGTCTCAGGATCGGTGGGGAAGGCGGCGTCCTCATACAAGTGAGGTTGTTCCTCCATCTCCTGGGACAGCTTCCAGAATGGCTTGTCGACGCCCGAACCCCCGGCCTCATCGTTGTTGGCCATGTTTCTCTCTAAATAGGAACAAAGTTTGGTCAAAAAGTTGGTTATTGTCAAGGAACAAGATCATGGTCTCATCATTTAGGGTTTGTCGACACCGAGGCATCCTAAAAGCTAAGCTTTTATCATTGAGGGTTTTTCGACGCCGAGGCACCCTAAAAGCCTAAGCTTTCATTATTTCGGTTTTTATCGACACCGAGGCACCCTAAAAGCCATGCATTAGTCACAAGTACGCCGGGGCACTTGATCCTACTTAATTAACTACTAAGATACCCCGGCCCATGCATTAGTCACAAGTACCCCATATGTCCTATTTTTAGCAAAGTCATGCTAAAATTCACGGAAAATTTCAGCATGACCTTTGCTGAAAATAGGACATATGGAGTACCCGAATTTGCTGGAACGGAAGTTAATCGACATTCCGGCAAACTCAAGGGCCTCTCGGGTGGACAAGGCAAAAAAGGCCTCCATCACAACATGGAAAATACATTGGCATGTGAAGAGGTGAAACAATATATGCATCTCCAAGCAGTATCATATTTGTAATGACTGAAAATATTTACTTCAGGAAATATTTACTACTGTAGTTTCTGTTACAAAAAAAAAAAGACTGAAGTTTGTCCTAGCTATATTTCAGGATGATTTTTCAGTTGCTCATGCTTTTTACAAATTGTAGCTACTGTTTTTTATACCTAAACAAAATTGCCCTAGCTATATTTGCAGGTCTTGATATATTTTTCTTATGGACTTGGTCAAATTTGAATAAGGACAAAGCTAGAACTTCAATTAATTTGGAATGGAGAGAGTAATCCACAATAGATAAACTGAAGCATACTAAATGAAGACAAGCTCTTGGATGCTACACCTTAGTTTTAGAATAGACAAACAGACACGTTCTAACTTCTAATGGAAAACATGGTTAGATAGATGATTACAAATTGCACATGAAAGAACAGGGGTAAATATTGTTAACAGAAGACAGCCAAACAAATATATTGCTCTTTATGAGGTTATGAGGTTACAGAGTACAAACTTAACTTGAGAATGACAGTGTTCAAAATAGTCAATGAAGTTACAGAGTACTGAACATAATTAACAGAAGTTATTTTGATGGTATATAAGAATATTTATGGAACAAACAACATGAAGATAGCTGCAATCTTAAACAAAAATCAAAGCACACTTGTCTGTAAAAAGCTAACAAACTATGTGATGCTTCCAGCTAATATGTTCAGAGAACAGGAGCATGAGAAAAAATAACAGAAACTATATGATTTAACTGGTTTCAAAACATGAAGTCCTAAAAGCTCTTGTTTTTGACTTTGCATCCACTGATAAAGAAGAATCAGAGTAGTGAGCAAGACTGTAAATGTTCTGAAAATTAAAAGAAAAGAGAGATTGCATGTTCATCTTAGCTGCAGTCCTGATCGTGAGAAGTACATCCTATACGTTTTACCAAGGGAACAGTAGGGATAACAGAAAGTCACTGTTGTCACTGTCCTAGTGAAGAATTTTGTGCTATCTACCTTCTTGGTTTACCCCCTAGTGCTTCGATACATATGCAATTACACAACTGAACAGTAGTATGCTGGTTTTACTTACATGAACAAAATTTATGTTGGGAGCAGGGAGTATCCCTGCTGTACGTGTCAGAAAAAATATGGTTGATTCTAGAGCTAAGTTGATACTCCAAGAGGTGTTCTACGCATGGGAGCTCCATTTAAATCAAACATAGTATGCAGTTCCCAAACAAAATGTACTCAGGAGTCCAAAAGCGAAGTTCAGAGACAGATTGTTGTATTAGGAGCAGAGAGGGAGAGGTGGGAAATGGAGGCGGGGGTGATTTGGATGGGGTACCTGCGGGCGTAGAAGACGGGGGCGTCGTCGGGGACGAAGACGTCAATGCTGTGGATGTTGGTGGTGGTGCGACGAGGTCCGGGAGGCGACGAGGTCCGGGTGGTGGTGGTGCTCCGAGGAGACGAGGAGAGCGGCGCCGAGGAGACGAGGACGACGGGGCGGCGGGGCGGCGGCGTCGGGAGAGGAGAGGGCGGCGTCGCGGCGTCGGGGCGTCAGGGCGGAGACGAGGACGACGGGGCGGCGTCGATGCGGCGGGGCAGCGGCGTCGGGAGAGGAGAGGGGAAGGGGATCGAGGGCGAGGGCGAGGGAGAGAGAGGGGATAGGTTATCCAACAGGTACATCCATACTAATGGCGCACCTCACCCTGGTGCGCCATAAGTACATCCATACTAATGGCGCACCTCACCCTGGTGCGCCATTAGTATTTTTTTTTGATTTCTGCTCGAGCCAACAGGTTATCTTCCACCTTACCTGATCCACACCAAGTTCCCTCTACTAGCTCGACTGGTCAGCAGCCAGTTCTCACACCAGGAGGTCCTGGGTTTGATTCCCAGGCTCCACAATTTTTTTTATGCATTTAAAATGCTGTTTGATATTTATTTGTGTTTAAATATGTTCAAACTTGTTTAAATCATAACAGTAATATTTTTTTATAAGACAGTAATAATTTTTTAAAAAATATCATCAAACAGTAATGCCGGTGGAGCGGGGGAGGGTGCGCGGGGTGCGGGGGGCCGGTGGACCGGGGGGTGCTCGGCGGCGAGGGGGACCGGATCTGGCGAGGTGGGATAGCTAGCGATCGAGATGGAGGGGGATCGAGATCGAGTGTCCATGAAATTTAAAAATATTCATGATAGTTCAAAAAGTGCCCATGAAATACAATCGAGAAATGAAGGCTACGATTTAAATACAATCGATCTTAGCTAGCTATCTGTTCACAATCTTCTTGCCCTTCTTTTTCGCAAATGGAGTTCTTCTGTGGAACGGACGTCCTTTAGGTAGGGTGGTCCTGCTTCTTCTTGTGGTGTATGCTGCTACTTCATCATCGTCGTCATGTTCGATTCTCGGGTCGCCGTACTTGTCGAAGTCTTGCTCATTGGCTACTCCATCCATTCCGATGATCTTCCTTTTGCCTCTCCTCACGACAACACGACTGGGCTTTGACGGGTCGGTAATGAAGAAGCATTGGTCCACTTGGGAAGCCAGTACCCATGGCTCATTTTTCGCGGTGACGTTTGCGCCTGCGGTCTTGGATTTGGCTTCGGGTATAACCATGGTGGTGAAATACCGGTCTTCTTTTAGGACGCTCTTGGCCCATCTGACACGGAACATCGGGACCTTCTCTCCAGCGTAGCTCAGCTCCCAGATCTCCTCGATCCTTCCGTAGTATCTGTCCTTGTCGTTACCGGTGTAGGATTCCATCGTTACCCCGGAGTTCTGATAACCATCGCTCTTCATGTCCTTGGCCTCGGTGTAGAATGTGTAGCCGTTGATATCGTACGCCTCATAGGTCATCAGGTTGTGCTCGGCGCCCTGTGACAAGGAGAATATGAGTTGTTCTAAGAATCCTCATGTAAAGGGTACGACAGAAGCTTCTGCTTGAACCAACGCGTGAAACATGAGTTGTGCTCTTTGAGTATATCTCCGTCCGTCCTCTGTTGGCCTCGGTCATTGTACGTCTTCTTAATAAAGGTTTTGTGCTCTACCACCCAAGGATCGACCACGTCTATGTGTTGTAGCGCGACTAGGTTTGCTCTTTCAAAGTCAGCGAGTCGACCCTCGAAGTCGACATGCATTTCGCGGCGACCCTCACGGTGAACCCATCCAGCGAGCCTGCCGAGGTGCCTGTTGACGGGCAGACCAACGGGGTTCTCGATGCCTAGATAATTCGTGCAGTAGGAGATGCACTCTTCGGTCAGAAAGCCCCTGGCTATGCTTCCCTCTGGACGTGACATGTTGCGAACGTATCCTTTGATGACACCATTCATCCTTTCGAACGGCATCATGCTGTGCAGGAACGTCGTCCCGAGTTGGATGATATCGTCCACGATATGGACCAGCAGATGCACCATAACGTCGAAGAATGCGGGCGGGAAGTACATCTCAAGCTCGCATAGTATCACCATGATCTCTTCCTGTAGCCTTCTGAGTTGCCTCATGCCAACAGACTTCCGAGAGATGACGTCGAAAAAGTTGCATAGGCCAAATAGCGTTTCACGGACGTGCGCGTCCATGATCCCACGGATTGCAACTGGAAGTATCTGCGTCATCAGCACGTGACAGTCGTGAGACTTCATCCCGCTGAACTTCAGCTTCGCTAGGTCTAGGTATCTGCTTATCTTCCCCGCGTAACCGTAAGGAAGTTTTACTCCTACGAGGCAGGTGAAAACTGCTCGATCTCCTCCTGACTTAGAGTGAAGAACGCGGGAGGGTAGTCATTTTCGGTCTTCTTGGCCTTTTTGCCTTTGCGACGACTTTCCGTGTCCTGCTTCGCCTCATCATCATCATCATCATCATCATATATAGCGTGAAGCTCCTGCCTGATGCCCATTGATTTCAAGTCTGCCCTTGCTTTCGGCCCATCTTTGGTCCTCTCTGGCATGTTGAGCAGGGTACCAAGCAGACTCTCGCACACGTTCTTCGTGATATGCATGACATCAAGGCTGTGAGGCACACGGTGGATCTTCCAGTACGGCATGTCCCAGAAAACAGACCTCGTTTTCCATACCTTCAGCAGCGGCTCTGGCGCCTTTCGCTTCTTTCCCGGCTCTGGCGCCTTTTGCTTCTTTCCCGGCAGTGGGCAGTCTTTCCAATTTTTCAACAACTCGTCTATTTCCTCGCCGCTCCTCGTACGCGGGCGTCCTCGGGGTTCGGTTTCACCATCGAATAGATCCTTGCGTTTTCTCCACGGGTCATCGTCGTGAAGCCACCTTCGATGTCCCATGAACACGGTTTTCGAAGACCCGGGATCTCTATCTAGCTGGCGATACGTTGTGTCATCCATGCACCTGACGCATCCAGAAAATCCGTGGACCACCTGCCCCGCGAGATATCCGTAACCGAGATAGTCGTGCACCGTCGTGAGCAGTGCGGCTCTCATAGGGAAATATTCTTTCTCTGCGGCGTCCCACGTATTGGCTGGCGTTTTCCACAGCGTGTCAAGCTCCTCTTTCAGCAGCCCCAGATACAGATTGATGTCGTTCCCTGGTTGTTTCGGTCCTTCAATTAGCATACTCATGTGAATGTACTTCCTCTTCATGCACAACCAGGGGGGAAGGTTGTACATCCACACAAACACAGGCCAGGTGCTATGTGTGCTTCTCTGGCTGCCAAACGGATTGACTCCATCGGTGCTCACGCCCAGCACGATGTTCCTTGGATCGTTCCCAAATTCTAGGTCTTCGAAGTTCAACGCTTGCCACTGGCTCGCATCCTTAGGGTGACTCAGCATCTTGTCTTTTTTATCTATCTCCGGATCATTTGCGTCATCTTCTCGCTTCTTCTCCTCCCTATCCGCGTGCCAACGCAGGAGCTTTGCTACCTTAGGGTCCGCGAAATACCGCTGCAGACGAGGAGTGATCGGAAAGTACCACACCACTTTTCGAGGAGCTTTCTTCCTCTTCTTGTATCGAGTGACGCCGCACACCGGACATATGGTAGACTCCGCGTGCTCGTCCCGATAAATGATGCAATTGTTCATGCACACATGGTATTTCACGTGCGGTAAATCCAGAGGACACACGATTTTCTTCGCCTCCTCCAAATTGGTCGGGCACTTGTTCCCCTTGGGAAGACGTTCGTGCCAGAATGACATGTTCTCGTCGAAGCATGCGTCGGTCATTTTGTGTTTTACCTTCATCTCCAGAGCCATGAGCGTTACTTTCAGGCGGGTATCCTCGGGCCTGCATCCTTCATACAATGGAGTAACCGCGTCTAACTCAAGTTGATCCATCTTGGCTTTCTCTCGGGCGGCAGCTCTTGCGTTATCCGTCTGCTTGAGAAGCAGCTCTTGAATATGAGGGTCCTGCACCCAGCCCATCGATGGTCCAGCGTCGTCTGCTCCGCCGGCATCATCATCTTCATGATCATGCCCGTCGTCTGCTCCGGCATCTTCCTCATCATCATGTCCTGCATCTTCTACATGATGACTGTGTACAGCATCACCGTCGTGATCATCTCCTGGGGATTCTTCGTCTTCTCGCCCGCCCGAGCCGCGGTGGTTGTCTTGCTGCCCTTCCTCATTTCTTGCCCGGCCCCCATGGACGACTTCGTAGTCATCTTCATCACCTTGCCACCGATAGCCATCCATGAAACCACGCAAGAGCAGGTGGTCCCGCACCTGCCAGGATTCCGGGTCCGCAATAAGGCTCTTCAGCTTGCATCTTCGACACGGACATCTTATCTCCGTCTCGTTCTTTTGAAGCATCTCGGCCTTCGCGGACCTCAAAAACCTATTCACGATGCCTTCGGTCATCATGCGGACCATGGTCGCCTGCGGGGTAGAGCAAAACGATATTTTAGAACCAAGAAAAAATTTGGCATGACTTTCCCTAAAAATAGGACCAAAAAGAATGCTTAATGCCAAAATTCTCGCCGAAACGGAAATGAATCAACATTCCGGCAAAATATTGGCAACTATCGCATTTCAAATACCGGTACACCTCCAAACACAAACACATATGCAACACCACAAACATATGCAACACCACGAACATACATAGATCTAGCTAGGCCATAAAAAGTGCATGTGCACATTGTTGTAGGGAGAACAACATAAATATAGCTTCCCCCCTTACTTACCTATCAAAACAAGGTAATTTAACCACTTAAATTGAATGAATCTATGGTGGAAATGAGGTGAAAAAGAGGAGGCACCCGAGACAAGGAGGAGGTGGAGAGAATGAAGTGGGGAGAAAGTGAGTGTGGGTAGGAGAGGCTGTCCAAAATATCTTGTTGCTGCCCACTTACTAATGGCGCACCAACTCTAAATGCGCCATTAGTAATCCAGGTTACTAATGGCGCACCTTCTGGTGGTGTGCCATTAGTATGTTTGGACAGGCGCACTAGTTAAAAAAAAATTTGATACTAATGGCGCACCCTGGGCCAGGTATGTTTGGATGCGCCATTAGTATGTTTGGACAGGCGCACTAGTTAAAAAAAAATTGATACTAATGGCGCACCCTGCGACAGGTGCGCCATTACTAGTTACAACTAGTAATGGCGCACTGTGTCTGGATGCGCCATTAGTATGTTTGGACAGACGCACTAGTTAAAAAAAAAATTGATACTAATGGCGCACCCTGGGCCAGGTGCGCCATTACTAGTTACAACTAGTAATGGCGCACTGTGTCTGGATGCGCCATTAGTATGTTTGGACAGGCGCACTAGTTAAAAAAAAATTGATACTAATGGCGCACCCTGCGCCTGGTGCGCCATTAGTAATTTCAACTCTAATGGCGTATCAGAATGTGGTGCGCCATTAGTATATACTAATGGCGCACCGCTTGTCTGGTGCGCCATTAGTGTCAATCCCATCTATAGCCCTTTTTCTAGTAGTGACTTGATTATATAGTATATATACATAATTCTTGTCATGTAGAATTAAGATCTACCTACCTGGCTATTTATTTCAGTGAAAATACCAAGTTTCTGAGGATATATGAGCGCATAGCTTGTTCCGTAACATATAAATCCAATTGACATGGCTTAATTAGTACATTGCTTAAGAACAAGGTTGCGTCCATTGGTGGCAAAAGAGAAATATACTGCAAGGATAATATATACACCCTTAAAAGATTAAATTGGTGAAGGTCAGTATTTCAAGGTGCCATCGGCGCCAAGCAAAGGAAGACAAACCTATAATGCACCGTCTGCAATCGTCAAAGGCTATAATAATGTTCCATGCTACATAGATTCCATTACATGCCCCCTTTTTAGTGATTGAGATTATTATTTAACCAAGTCTGCTGATTTCATTATCATAGTATATGTTTCCATTCTGTGACTGAAACTTCTTAATTTCACTATTCTTTTAGTTTGTTCAAAACTGAGCAGTCCAAACATCTAATTCACTTTAATACACTAATCATGATCTGATTGTTGCAGTCTTAGATTTGTTTTTCCCTATGTGTGTGCGTGTAATGCAACAAAGTTCCATTTTCTGGGCAGTAGCAATGAGCATTTGCAAATCCACCTTCATGTTTCTCTTTTCTGTTGGTTGCTGTCTTGCTGATGAACTCGTTGCAGCCATACATGTCGTTTGAACATGGCACTTTCATGGCGTCGATCAATTGCACAAGTCCGGAGCAAGGAGTAGCTACTGCTTTCGCAACCGAGAACACAAAATTTGCCCAGCATCACTACATACATACCCGACATCAACAGAGGACACAAAAGAAAAATTAACATAACAATCAGCAGCAACAACAAAAATGGACAATAAACCAGCAAAATGCACAACGGTGAGCAATGCGCCTCCTTGATCCTTTCATCAGATCGGAAATTCAGTCATAACTGCTGCATTTTTATTTTTTAGCTTCGACAAACACACCGACAGTTAACATCCTACAAGGTCCCATTTAGTAATCCTGGCAACAACACCAGCAGCCGAGCAAGCCTAATAGAATCATTGCAATGTATGCCACCGAAATGCTGATCCACCGACATTATGCCTCTTAAATGTGTGCTGTCTATATGCAAGATCCTAGCTACATTCAGCTTTGACAAACAAACAATCAAAGACCTGCAGCAGTCAAACAAGTAGAGTAAAATGATCAGCTGCATATATAGCCTGCGCCATACATTGGCAAACATTGCCATGGACAGAATCAATCAAAGCCCAACCAAGGTCCAACCTTTAATCACTCCAGTTCACTACCTTCGATCACTACCACCAGTTCACTACCAAATCACCAATGTCCAACCATGGTAGATAAGGGATAAAGAAGCGAAGCTGGCAAGCCAATCAGGCACGGGAACGGGGGCTCCTGCTCGCCCTGACCTTCACCTCCTTGTCGATGCGGAGACGGATGACGATCCCTCCTCCTTCCGGCGCCGGCACGTCGGACGGCACCGGCAGGTACCTGCCACCCGCGCCCATGGCCGCCTCCACGGAGGGCACCGCGCAGCTCTCCACCTTGCCGTCAAGCATCTGGACGTCCATGTGGCCGGTGTCCGTGTCCACGGGCGCGTGCACCCACACCTTGCACCTGTACCAGCCTTCCTCCTCCGCAGGCGCGGCCACACGCACCACCTTGACGCCGCGCTCGCTCGCCACGAGCAGGAACAGCCGCTCCCCGTCCTCCGCGGCCAGCAGCCGCCGCCCCTGCTCCACCGCCTGCATCTGGACCTCGAGCACGGACCCGTAGGTGATGTCGGTCACGGGCCAAGCGTGGCGCTCGGCGAGGTGGCCGCGGAGCGCAGGCGGCGGGCCGAGGAAGCCGCATCCGGGCTCGGGGCAGCGGCACGGAGCGTGGGGGCACACCAGCCGGTGGTCGCCCGCCATGCAGTACACCACGGAGCTCCCGCAGCCGTACGCCTGGTTGGGGCAGGGCACCCTGACCGCCAGGAGGTAGCGGTCCGCCCCCTCGTCGCGCTCGTACGCGCCGTCGCACGCCGGGCACTTGTTGGCGTGGTTCGCGGCGCAGGGGCCGCACGCCGCGTGCTTCGCCCGGCACTGCGCAAGAAGCAATTTTGTTTTGTTTTGTTGAAGCAAAGCAACCACGGCACCAATCAAGCAAGGACGGGAAGGAAAGATGATCCATTTGTGGCGTACCTGAAAGACGGGAGGCTTGAGGGGCAGGGAGCAGAGAGGGCAGTCCAGCAGGGACTTGTCGAACTCGACGACGATCTCCACTCGCGGGGCGGCGGCATTGGCGGCGGCCACCCCCACCATCGCTCCGGTTTCCTCTTCTTCCTTGACCTGCAGATCGTCCTCACCGAGAGTCATGTCGGCCGCCGGCGACTCAACCCTCGCCTTCTTGCCGCCGCGAGCCATCTTGTCTTGGTTGCCGGAGCAGAGGAGGGGAAGGGGAATGCGGCCGCCGGCCAGGGTGGGAGGGAGGAGGGGAGGGGAGAGCCTTGGTTCCCAGAATGGGGGTGGTTCAGGCAGAGGAAATGGGTGTGCAGAGCTCTTTTGCCTCAAATGTGCCTCCTAGGCCTAGCCATGGGTGGGGTGGGGAGTAGTCAGCCACGTGAAGGAGAGAGACATCTTTCGCTTCTCCCTTTCAAATTTTGAAACCTGGCCCGCGAAATGCTCTTCGTTTTCATTTTCATTTTCGTTTTCGTAGGTCATTCTTCCTGCTCGCGCAGTTGGTAGACAAAAACAAATGCATCTTTTTAATAAATTTGGGAAATATTACGCCGTTTTGATTTTTTTTCCAAAATTAATGCAGCATCGGCGTTAGCGAAGCCGATTGGGTTCAATTGGTCACGCTGAAGCCGATTGAATTTCTATCGATTTTGTCGAAGCCGATTAGGATTCACTCTGCTTCCGCGAAGCCGACTGGCCAGTTGGCTAGGGGCTGCAGCTCCAATCCGGTTTAGTATGACTATTTAGCACTAATTGGTTTTGGCGAAACCAATTAGTTTCTATTGACTTTGGCAAAGCAGACAGTTGAATGCAATCATTTTTTTAAATCACCTTGACAGCAGCCGCGGTAGCCGACACGTGGCACAAACCACTACGGGACCAGGCGGCAACTGCGTTTCCCTCTACCATAGTTTCTCGCTTATATCTCCCGCCATAGTTTTTCGCTTCTGAGTTCCCGCGTATATCTCCTGCCATAGTTCCCCGCTTCTGAGTTCCCACCTATTCTTTTCTTCTCAACCTATAAAACCCCCTCCACACCAAGGTGGGTAAGCAGTCCAGTGTAGTCTTGTAGTCTCATCAAGATGTCTGATTTTCCTTTTGATCGTAGTTTTCACCCTAGTATGTCCCAATGTCTTCTGCGTTTAGCCGGCGATGTGAAGATAGACAATAGAACAGTTCCATGGGACGAACTCCTCGGTACTAACACCTTACTGAATGAGCTGGGTCACGCATTAACTATGTGCGGGTGGCCTTAAGGACCTTTGAGGAGATACGGAAAGAACTTCCCAGGTTGCATGGAAGATGGAAGAAGCAACAGCATAAGAGTGAATCATACCTAAAGTATGCACCAGAACATACTTTTTTATGGAGCTCTGACTGCGAGGAAGAAGACGATATCTTCATGCCGAGCACCAAGGCCAAGACTACCGCATCATCGAAGGGCAAGAGTTCTGCATCGTCGAAGGGCAAGAGTTCACTAGTAGAAAAACTATTTTACGTGAGCAACATTAGTCCCGATTTGTCAATGGACCGGCACTAATATGACCATTAGTGCCGGTTCCAACGGCTAGGGGGCGGGAATCATTAGTCCCGGTTTGTAAATGGACCGGCACTAATATGACCATTAGTGCCGGTTCCAACGGCTAGGGGGCGGGAATCATTAGTTCCGGTTCGCATTGAACCTCTAGTACCGGTTCGTGACACGAACCGGGACTAAAGGTGTGGTGGCAGGCTTGTGTCAGGCTGGGGGGCCACTGGCACATTTAGTCCCGGTTCGTGTCACAAACCGGGACTAGAGATGCACCTTTAGTCCCGGTTTTTGTCACGAACCGAGACTAAATATGCTCCTATATAAACCCTTCGTCCAGCCCGCGAGCTCTCTGTTCTTCCCCTTTCCTCTCCTCTCTGTTTTCTTCCTCTCCTCTCGAGCTCATCCTCCATTTTTTGCGAAAATTTGTCAAGATTTGAAGGCACCCCATCCATCCAAGTGTTCACAAAGGTTAGCAACTTTGTCCTTCCATCTCTCATTGCTAGATTAGCTCTTGCAATGCTTTATAAGTATAGTGATTTGTGGGTTTAGTTTGGGAGTATTTATATGTGGTAGTTTATTTGATTTATATGCAATTTGAGCTCAAATTAACTTCTTAGTTTGCATATGTAGGTGTGGTTTACTTAGTGAAGCATGTGATTGTCCACTCTGACAGTGAGGGAGAAAGCAATGAAGATGAGGAGGAGGAGGAAGAGTCCAGCGAGGGGGGAGGAGCCAGGTGCGGACGTGGTGGTGGAGGTCGAGGACGACAGCGAGCAGGAGGAGCTGGTGGTGGAGGTGGAGGACGACAGTGAGGGGGGGTGGCACAGCAGCTGCAGCTGCCTGCCTGCCGACGACCTGTACATGGTGGCGCCGGGGATCCCGCAGCTCGGCGATAGGAGCATGCCAATCGAGGCGGAGACCTACATCCGCGTCGGCATTCGCCACTCTGACCGCATCAAGAAGATGAAGGAGATGCAGAAATGAAGAAATGCAGTGAGTGTCAGCGTTTAAGTTCAGTATGCTTTTGCAGTCAGTGTTTAAGTTAAGTTATGTACTGAAGAACTGCATGTGATGTACTGAAGCAATGCTTGCCTTTTGCAGTCAGTGTTAAGATAAGTCAGATGGTTGCCTCTTGCTGTTTAAGTTGTGTTTAAGCAATGCTGAACCTGTTATGTACTGAAGCTATTTAAGCAATGTCAAGTTGTTATGTACTGGCAGTGAACTTGTTATGCAGTGAGATGTTTAAGCAGAAATGTTTTCCTCTCTATTGCATTCCACAAAATTATAGTAGCAGAAATGTAGTAGTGTAGTTTACAATCTGAAATTGTGCCTCAAAAGTAGCAGAAATGTTGTGCCACAATATTACAACTAGGCAGAGCAGAATGTTTTAATCAAATGGATGGCCCTTTCTTAGCATTTAGTGCCTCCTTGTATGCAGCAAGGTTGAACACACAATGTTGTGGAATTCTGGGTTGAGAGCTTGGCTGTGAGCATTGTTGAGATGTAGGCTCATTGATAACACTAATGGCATGGAAGCAGGGTAAACCTGACAGCTGCCAATACGTACATGAGCAAGTCCAGAGCTGCAAGTTAACAGTAAATTTGAATTTCTCATTTTCTTGCACTTCAAATCCATATTTCCCATTCCACAGCACATGACAGAAACTTGATCTCCTTATGTTTTGCTTTAGTTTTTTATTTGAAATGTTGGGCATATAGTTCCTTTCTAGTTAACTGACTTCCCTCTATTTTCTTGTACCCTCACCATAATTTTGCACCTGATTCACTCAAGCATGGAGACAATAGCAAGGTACCTAGCTAACAAGATGTAGTTGTTGAAAGATTCACACATGTTGTTATCAACTGAATCACAATTAGACCCCAGCTTCATGTGGGCCCTACTCCAATGAACTGGATCAGTGTTCATCATATCTTTTGCACCCTCAATAGTAAATTGTGCTAGCCTTGCCCTGTTGTAGTTGAAAATCACTCTGTTTGGTGATTTTGCACATCCCAAAACCTTTTCTGAAGATCA
Source organism: Aegilops tauschii subsp. strangulata (assembly GCF_002575655.3). NCBI lineage: Eukaryota > Viridiplantae > Streptophyta > Magnoliopsida > Poales > Poaceae > Aegilops > Aegilops tauschii. The sequence continues at coordinate 6,616,800 of NC_053037.3, read as the reverse complement.
TGGTCTAGGTTATTTGCATCTCATAATTTTCTTTCACCACAGCAGCCCAAGCAATAGGATACATCTGGTTATTTGCATCTCTTCCTATAGCACACAACATCTTTCCATAGCAAGCACCTTTAAAAAACAACCATCAAGGTCTATAACTTTTCTACAGCCTGCCAAGAAACCTTTCTTCAAGGCATCAAAACACATATAAAACCTTTGAAATACATATGACCCATCCTTTTCATTGTGGTCCAACTTTACTGCTGCTGTGCTTCCAGGATTAGTTCTCAGGAGCTCTAACTGATAATTAAATAATTTGGAGTACTCTCCTTCAGTGGAATGCAATAGTTTCTGCATGACCATTCTCTTTGCCTAGGCCACCCCAAACCCTAGAAGCGTTGTCGAGGCCACCCCAAACCGTAGAAGCGTCGAGGACACTAATATGATTCCTTGTTAGACTCGAGCGGGGAGTAGTAACTGTCTTAGACTCGAGACGAAAAGATCCCCGGGACTATGCAGACATGACTGAAATGCTCCAAAAGTAAGTTCAATCGATCATTATCGCACCATATCGGCAACTTTGTTCATTTCCTGATATCAAGTAATTATTTTCTTTGTCTGGCAGGGTTTGGCAAGAGTTCACCGGAATTGTTCCGGCACTGCCGAGGGAGCTGCGATTAACACACCCGAAAGTAAGTACTACTAGCTAGTTCCGCGCATCTCCCATTGATTCTAGTTTCATCAATACCATTTATCATGCTTGATTATCAGTTTGACTGAACTCTATTTCTCGTAAAGTGCTTGTGGCAGGAAGCCGGGAATGATTATTGTGGATACTACGTTTGCGAGTTCATCTACAACGCGACGACCTCTAAGCGGGGCTACTCTGAAAAACAATATGAAGTGCGTAAGCAATAATATTCAGAATTTTATTTTATTACCATCATTTGTGTTGAGTTTCATTCATATAGTATTGACCCCCTTCTTCAAATTAGATCTGGCAGATGCGGGATGAACTCCTACCACATGATCACATACGAGCAATTCAAGAGGAATTGGCGGGATTCTTTCTTGACCACGTCATACATAAAGCCCGAGAATACCATGTGGAAATTGCCATAGACATCAGATGTTAGGGATTGTAAGAGATCTTATATTGTATATATGTAGCTAGTAGCGTCGGATAGATATACGAAAACTTGTTGTTCGACCAATCTCTCGGAGAAAGAGAGGTCACTCCTCTCCGTATATGTTCATGACGATCTTGTGTAATTAATGGTTCCTTCATTTGCTTACTAGCTAGCATGTCGAGTTCTCTCTGTATGTATATAGTAGCTAGTGTCGACCAAGCACGGAGAAAAAGAGGACACTTCTCTCTTTTAGCTAGCTAACACAATATATGAAACCCATAAATTAACCTTCCAAAACCCCCTAACCCCCCCCCTTCAAAAAAAAACAAAAACCCCTACTCCTGCCAGCTGCTGACGCGTGGATGCCTTTTGGTCCCGGTTGGTGTTACCAACCGGGACTAAAGGTCCTCCTGCCTGGGCGCCCGCAGCTGCCACGTGGAGCCCCTTCTGTCCCGGTTCATAAGCGAACCGGGACTAAAGGTTTTGGGCTTTAGTCCCGGTTCCAAAACCGGGAGTAAAGGCCTCTGGAACCAGGACTAATGGGTCGTTTTCTACTAGTGTGTATGTATCGTTGCTATTAAGGGTAAAAAGATGGGGTTTATTTATAGGTGAGTTTATCTTATCGATATCATGTCATCTTGCTTAAGGCGTTACTCCGTTTTCTATGAACATAATACTCTAGATGCATGCTAGATAGCGGTCGATGTGTGGAGTAATAGTGGTAGATGCAGGCAGGAGTCGGTCTACTTGTCTCGGACATGATGCCTATATATGATCATTGCCTTGGATATCGTCATAATTATCTGCTTTTCTATCAATTGTCCAACAGTAATTCGTTTACCCAGCGTATGCTATTTTCAAGAGAGAAGACTCTAGTGAAAACTAGGGCCCCCAGCTCTATCTTTTATCATATATTAAAACCAAAAATACCTTGATGCGTTTTTACTGTATTTATTTTATTTTGTATTTTTTGTCGATCTATCTATCAAACACCATACAATTTAATCTTGCTTGTAACCGTCGAGGGATTGACAACCCCTTGTTTGCGCTGGGTTGCAAGGATTTGTTGTTTGTGTGCAGGTGCTACTAACGAGGTGTTGCTTGGTTCTCCTACTAGATTGATAACCTTGGTTCTTAATCGAGGGAAATACTTATCTCTAATGTACTGCATCATCCTCTCTCTTCGAGGAAATCCAAACACAGTTCACAAGTAGCAGTGTCCTGGTCGTCGACTGATGTGCTAGACGTGGACGTGAATGATGTTGGTGTTGTATGGATTCTTGATGGTGCGTGGAGAGACGCGGTTGCTGCTGTGTGGAGGGACACGGGGGGGGGGCGTTGTAGGGGCTGCTGGTGAACAACGTCTGAAGTGTGGGTGCACATGATAGCCTCGTAGACATCTCGTATCCTCTTATGCATGTGCGTCACCCAGGGCTGGGGCTGAGACCGATGTTGAAGAAGAGGTCCAGACGACAGTGAACGTCCAAAGTTGGTCATCTCTGTGTGAAGATCTAGTCTCAACTCAGCCTGAAATTGTCACGATGATTATTAAGTAGGTACGGCAAAGTATGTAACAACTAGATGCATTAGATATAGAGAATATATGTTACCGTGTGCTGTCTGGAGCCCGAAGTATCATAGCTCGGGTATGTATCCAACGTAGATGGGGCCGGTATCTCCTTTGGGTGAGAGTGCTGAATGATGTGTATCCGTGTTCCGTGCATGTAGCGCTGCAAATAGTGATTGAATAGACCGATATCAAACCCGAGATTCTCGTGCCAGAGATGTGTTATCGCAGTCTCCTATTCTATAATGTACGTTTGAAGCCTCTGCGGCCACTGAGTCTCGGTCCTGCTAACCCATTCCTTGTGATCCTGAAATTGCGGTGTGTGTTCAACAATTAAGTACTGCTTCAATATGGACAACTGTTAAAGACAATCAAGAAATGAATAAATACACATACATGTGGACTACTACTAGCAGGGTAGCCTCTGTAGGCGGAGGTTCGACCACTTGTCAAATACCAAATTGCCTCATAACCCTCTGTTGTGTCATCTCCTCCACGAAGACATCAAAGATGATCTTCGATTTTGTCATCCAATAATCCTGATCTCTTGTGCAGAGCACAGAAATACCGTCGGGGTATCTTGCATGTATGGCTGCTTGGGTGTACGGCTGCCAGATCACCCCAGTGAACACATCGAACTGCTTGTTTCATGCCATGTAGACTCGCCTAGTCTGACTACTAGCAATGGCGTGTCTGCGCAAAACAAAAGTTAGTTACAACCATAGTGTATGTAAAGAAGATGCATTAAATTATGACACGAGACATACCTTGCGACATGTCCAGCACATACCGAAAGTAGGCATGTCGATGAGATCTGCATCGAACAGCTCGCCCAAAGGGAAACCCTTGGTCGACCGATAGGGAACCCCTCCCACGACCACAGATGCAAAAGTAGAGGGCATCCAAGAAGGGCGGCCTTCTAGGACACAAGCTGGCAACCATAGCACATACCTCGGTATGTAGCCGCTAAGACCGTCGAATCCCAACTCCTCTGTGTGATCTGCTCCGAAAACTCAGCTCTCACGATCTCCGGTGCAATAGGTTCCCGGACGGCGCAAAAATACTGGGTCAGGCCGGGCCTGATCATGCCATCGGGCAGGACTCGGGCATGGAAATTGAGTCCGACGGGTAGACCGGGAAGGGCTCGGGCTTGCAAAAATTAAGATTTTAGCCGTAGTCAGGCCGGACCGTGTTAGGACTTTCCGGGACCCAATTTATTAGGCCTGACGGTCAGGTCGTGCCAGGCTCGGTCCTGGTGATGGAGTCCTGGATTAGGGGGTCCTCGGACAGCCGGACTATATGCTTTAGCCGGACTGTTGGACTATGAAGATACAAGATTGAAGACTTCGTCCCGTGTCCGGATGGGACTCTCCTTTGCGTGGAAGGCAAGCTTGGCAATTCGGATATGTAGATCTCCTCCCTTGTAACCGACTCTGTTAACCCTAGCCCCCTCCAGTGTCTATATAAACCGGAGGGTTTAGTCTGTAGGACAACAACAATCATAATCATAGGCTAGCTTCTAGGGTTTAGCCTCTACGATCTCGTGGTAGATCAACTCTTGTAATACTCATATCATCAAGATCAATCAAGCAGGAAGTAGTGTATTACCTCCATCGAGAGGGCCCAAACCTGGGTAAACATTGTGTCCCCCGCCTCCTGTTACCATCCGCCTTAGACACACAGTTCGGGACCCCCTACCCGAGATCCACCGGTTTTGACACCGGCAATGGTGCTTTTATTGAGAGTTCCACTGTGCCGTCACCATAAGGCTTGATGACCCCTTCGATCATCGGCAACGATGCGATCTAGGGTGAGGTTTTTCCCCTCGGACAGATCTTCGCATTCGGCGGCTTCGCACTACGGGCCAACTCGCTTGGCCATCTGGAGCAGATCGAGAGCTACGCCCCTGGCCGCCAGGTCAGGTTTGGAAGCTTAAACTATACTGCCGACATCTGTGGAGACTTGATCTTCGACAGATTCGAGCCCGTGTCAGGTGCGCCGCACAGTCACGACGAGCATGACTTAGCTCTGCCGACGGACAGTGTTCGGGAGATCACCCCTGTGGCAACTCCGGCCCTCGATCCGGAGCAGATCGCGTCGTCCGAGGACGGGTGGATGGACCCCGCCACGGAGGCCGCACACTCAGCGGCGATAGAGCCGAATACTGACTTCACTTCCTACGAGACCCGTGTTGCCGGATCCTTGGATTCGTCCCCGGCCACGGGCTCCGAACCGCCTGCGTCCGTGCCTATCGAATCTGATTGGGCGCCGATCATGGAGTTTTCCTTCGCGGATATCTTTCAGCACTCGCCCCTGGGCAACATGCTGAATTTGTTAAGGTCTCTCTCCTTGTCAGGAGGCCCTTGGCCGAACTATGTCCGGCTCGAGTGGGAAGCGGACGACGAAGAAATTCATTCCCAACCCACCACCCACTTAATAGCCACTATAGACGACTTAACCGACATGCTCGATTTTGGCTCCGAAGACATCGACGGTATGGACGACGATGCAGGAGAAGAACAGGAACCACCGCCCACAGGGCGCTGGACTGCCACCTCATCATATGATATATACATGGTGGACACTCCCAAAGAAAGCGATGGCAATAAGGCAAAGGAGGATAATCCCCTCGAGAAGCAATCTAAGCACCAACGTCATTTGCGCCTCTCTAAGCCCCGCCATAGCAAAAGCACCGATACCGCACAAGAGACAATAACGCTGCGGATAGTGCCGAAGACGAAGACAATCCCCTCCAGCCAGGCCTCGAGCGGGAGGATGGGCAAGCTAGCCCTAAGGAACAGGCAGCAGGCGGAGAATCAGAGGATGACAATTACATGCCTCTCTCCGAAGACGAGGTGAGCCTCGGCAACGAAGAATTTATCGTGCCTGAGGATCCCGTCGAACAGGAGCGCTTTCAGCGCCGGCTTATAGCCACAGCAAAAAGCCTGAAGAAAAAGCAACAGCAGCTTAAAGCTGACCAGGATCTGCTAGCGGATAGATGGACTGAGGTCCTAGCAGCCGAGGAATACGAACTCGAGCGCCCAACCAAAAGTTACCCAAAGCGCAGGTTGCTACCCCAACTCGAGGAGGAAGCAGTAAAGCCTACGCTTCCAGCGTATGATGCGGCTGACCGGCCACCTCGTGGCCGAGACAAAGCGGCATATCAGGCCGAAGTCCAGCCCGCACCCTGCCGCCAGTCAAACAAAAATACCAAGGCCCGGGGTAACACGCAGGACCTGCGAGACATATTGGAAAACAAAGCAGGACATGCAAGATCGATCTACGGATCACGGGGACGCGCCTCAACGTGTGACAACAACCGTCACGCCGGATATACTAAAAGCAAATCCGGTCGGGCCGAACACAGCAGACAAGACTCGTATGAACTGCGTCGTGATATAGCCCAGCACAGAGGTGCCGCACACCCCCTATGCTTCACTGATGAAGTAATGGATCATGAATTCCCAGAAGGGTTTAAACCCGTGAACATTGAATCATATGACGACACTACAGACCCTGCGGTATGGATAGAGGATTTCTTCCTCCATATTCACATGGCCCGCGGGGATGATCTACATGCCATCAAGTACCTCCCGCTAAAACTCAAAGGGCCGGCTCGGCATTGGCTGAATAGTTTGCCGACAAACTCCATCGGAAGTTGGGAGAACCTGGCAGACGCATTCCTGGACAACTTCCAGGGCACTCATGTGCGGCCACCGAATGCTGACGATTTAAGTCACATAACACAACAGCCCGGAGAGTCAGCCAGGAAATTCTGGACTCGGTTCCTAACTAAAAAGAACCAAATTGTCGACTGTCCGGATGCCAAAGCCCTAGAGGCCTTTAAACATAACATCTGCGACGAGTGGCTCGCCCGACATCTTGGCCAAGAGAAGCCAAAATCCATGGCATCACTCACGACACTCATGACCCGCTTTTGCGCGGGCGAAGATAGCTGGTTGGCCCGTAGCAACAACACAGCAAGCAACCCTGGCACATCAGAGGCCAGAGATAGCAACGGCAAACCCCGACGCAACAAACACAAGCGCCGCAAGCATGGTGAAAACACCGAAGATACGACAGTCAATGCCGGATTTAGTGACTCTAAGTCCAGTCAGCGGAAGGGGCCACTCAAAAATTATAATTCGGGTTCGTCCAGTCTGGACCGCATACTCGACCGCCCATGCCAAATTCATGGCACCCCGGGAACACCAGACAATCATACCAACAGAGAATGCTGGGTCTTCAAACAAGCCGGCAGGTCAGGCGCGAAAAACAAAGATAAGGGGTCTCAAAGCGATGATGGCGACGAGGAGCCCAGACCACTGAGTACAGGAGGGCAAAAGAAATTTCCCCCGCAAATCCAAATGGTGAACGTGGTAAACGGCACCCACACTCCCTACCCGGACCGGATGCGCACCCTTAGGGATATCGACTTAACAGAACCAGTCGTCCCACAATATAAACTCAGGCCGATCACCTTCAACCGCACGGATTGTCCGGTTAACACCAATCAGGGCAATACAGCCGCACTAGTCCTCGACCCAATAATTGACGGGTTCCACCTCACACGAGTCCTTATGGACGGAGGCAGCAGTCTAAACCTGCTTTACCAGGACACAGTGCGCAAGATGGGCATCGATCATTCGGTGATCAAACCCACTAACACCACCTTCAGAGGTATTATACCAGGTGTGGAGGCAAGCTGTACAGGCTCCATCGCCCTTAAGGTAGTCTTCGGATCACCAGACAATTACCGTGCCGAAGAGCTAATCTTCGACATCGTCCCCTTTCGCAGTGATTATCAGGCACTGCTCGGACGAACCACGTTCACTCAATTCAATGCGGTGCCAGATTATGCCTACCATAAGCTCAAGATGCCCGGTCCGCGCGGCGTCATCACGGTTAATGGCAAGGTCGAACTTTCCCTCGGTACCAAAGAGTATACCGCTGCTTCAACAGCGGAAGCAACAAGTGGAACCTTTCAATCGAACCTCGAGTCGACGGCCAGGCTCCCGGGCACCGCCAAAGGACTCCGAACTACTTCGCGGCAGAATAGCCCGGCTCGTCCAGAGCTCAATTAAACACTCCGGCGAAGGCCAGGAGAGGCCACATGCCGCGGCTCAACCGCTCTGCGGCACACAAGCATTTCTTACATTTTGTTTGCAGGTTCAACTTTGCGCAGACCAGTACTGGCGATATAGAAGCAGCTCGAACACGCAAGGGAATCCTTAGATATTCCCCGCGATGGCCATCCGACTATGCTCCAGATCCGCACACAGCCTCTCCCCCTGGTCTCGGCAGGTTCCACAGTCATATTTCTTTTTTATCGCATTACCTGTACTAATACGCATCGACGTACTATTCAAAATACAACATGTGGATTTATATAACGCTTATCTGCTGTTATTTCTTGTTAAAATTCTTTTGTCAAGTGGCATCCGTACACCGCGATATGCCTTAAATATGCCAGGGGCTTCGTTTTACCCATAGTACGGCAATAAAGTCCGAACACCTTCATGGAAGTTCGGCACCCCGAACTTATAGCATTATATGCATCAGCTCCGAATCATGTCTTGGGTCAAATGTTGGGTTTGCCCGGCTCCCATGTTTTGCTGCCTTACGTTCCGCTATATCGGCTAAGGCGGCACAGGGAGAACTACTGCGATTGTGTCCCGGTTCTTCCGGACGAGCACCTCAGTAGAGAAAGCCGAAAACTGACTGTCATGATACGGCGAGAGCTGGTCAGCTGTTCGAGAGGTTGTAAAATCTTTAAGGATTTCTCCCGCATAATGCCATAACCAATGCAGCGTGCGATGGATCGGTTTTTCTTCCGATCAAGTGCTTATACGAGCCCCTCGTGCGGTCTTCCGAACACCAGGGGCTGCGCCTACCTTCCTTTCCTAAAGCTCCTATGGCTAAGTGAGAGTGATAAAGCCCTATAATCCGATTGCCTGGTTCGTTGTGCTGAACACCTCCTTCGAAGAACCCAAAACTGGGATAAAGAGTGATCAGGTTTATCCCGAACACCCCCGTACTTCCTACGTGGGGGCAGAAGCCGACGACTGGTCAACTCTCAGAATTAATATATAAAACGGCCGCGCAGGAGGATAAACTTTTAATATAACAGGCAATAAATAATAGACATGACCTTGTTCAACATTACAAAGGACAACATGATTGTATTCATGGAAATATAATGTCCTTGGTGCATTGCTCCGCCGCAAGGCAGGATCCTTCCAGGAAACTTTCATAATATAATTCGGGCTTGCGGTGCTCCTTCCCCTCTGGCGGTCCCTCGGTCATCAGCTTTTCAGCATCCATCTTCCCCCAGTGCACCTTTGCGCGGGCGAAGGCCATTCTCGCACCCTCTATACAGGCCGACCGCTTGATGACGTCAAGTCGAGGGCAAGCACCCACAAGCCGCTTCACGAGCCCGAAGTAGCTGCTTGGAATCGGCTCGGCGGGCCATAGCCGGATAATCAAATCCTTCATGGCTAGTTCGGCCGCCCTATGCAGTTCGATCAGCTGTTTAAGTTGGTCGACGAAAGGTACCGGATAATTTGGTGCCAGATACTGCGACCAGAAGAGCTTATCCGCAGTGTTCCTTTCTTCGGCTCGGTAGAATTGGGCGGCATCCGATATGCTGCGGGGCAGTTCCGTAAACACCCCTGGAGAAATCCGAACTCAAAATTAGAAACATGATATTCTCTTCAAATACTTGATTTACATGGAAAAGAGCCTTACCCGCTGCGATCTTCCTCGCCTCTTGGATCTCATGTAGGGCGCCTTGGGTTTCCCCCTGGGCATCGCGCGCGGCCTGATGAGCCCTGGTGAGTTCGGATTCTTTCTCCATTAAACTCTGCTCCAAGGTCTCTCATTTCTTAACGGCATCTTGAAGCTTCTGCTCAGCTTCAATAACCCTGGCCTCGTGCTTCTCACGAAGAGCCTGCTCTGCGGCTGCCTTTTCCTCGGCCTCGGCCACAACCTTCTTAAGAGCCTCGACTTCGGTCATCGTCCCTAGAGAAAATCATGGAACATATTTTATCATACTGGAAATTTGTTCGCACTAAACGCAAACAAAGCTTGCGAATACCTTGCTTATCTTCCAACTGCCTTTTCAACTGGCCAAGTTCTTCTTTGGTCCGCTCCAGACTTTGATTCAGTCCGGAGACCTCCGCAGTATGAGAGGCAGCAGCCGCTGCAGACGCCTGCTTATAAAAGAGAGATAGATGTCACCAAATGAGTCTTCCTGCGAACATAAAATTTGATCCTCTGTCCGGTTCTTTCTCTCACCGAACAGTGTATCAGGGGCTACTATCCATACTATGACATTCTTCGAAACCTCATAAAACATACCTCAAAGCCTCTTATAAGGCTGATGCAGGCTTCATTCAATCCACTCTCGGCGGATGAATCTTCTCAATCACCGCACCCATAAGGGCACGGTGTTCATCGACGATGGAGGCGCTCTTCAGCGCCGCCAACAAAGCATCCGGCACCTCTGGTTGGACAGAGATTGCCGGTGGAACAGACATGCCCCCTCCAGACGAGGGAGGCCGCCTGCTTGATTCTGGAGCCGTATTGGTCTCCGGAATTGCGTCCGGCTGGGAGCTAAATTCAAGATGGCTCCCGCCGACGACTCCCATGGGAATCTTCTCCCCCAAATCTCCGGCCCCTGAAGTTTGACCCCCAGGCGCCGCTTTCACGATCTCTTCCTCCCCTCCTTGGCCGGGGTCCTTCTGGGACGAAGCCTCGGTGTTATCCACATGTTTCGGAGAAGGGGCCTTCGGGGGCGTCCCGCTCTCCATAGCATCCAAACTCAGCAAATCTTCTGATGAGGATCGTTCGGTGCGGGAACTCGCCGGACTACAAAAATATGGCTCGGGTTAAAATATTACGCCATGATGAGACTGGACGCATAAATGTGTTCGGATTTTATACTCACGAGTTCACCAGGGGCTGGGCCCTGGGATCCCACGTCGGGCTGTTGTCGGCGGCGGCAGTGGACTCTTCCGGAAGAGGAGCTTTTCCCCTTTTAGGCGACTCGGCCTCCAAGTGTATGGAGGCCGCCCTCTTCTTCCCCCCCCCCCCCCCCGCTGGGGATTCGTCTTCTTCCTCCTCCTCGTCCTCTTCGGAGGCAGAACGGGCGTTGGAACCTTCGGATATTGTGTCTGAAGTGCCGCGGCGAGGAAGGACACCCCGGGTCTTTTTGGCCTCCTTCTCAGCCTTCTTCTTCGGCGCCTTGTACGGCGCCGGGACCAGCATCTTCGTCAGAAGTGGGTCGGCCGGTCCTTCGGGCAGCGGGGCCGGACAGTGGATCCGCTCCGCCTTCTTCGTCCAGCCCTAGGGGAGTTGAGGAAAACACACTAAGCATTTCCCTTGGGTTATGCGGATAAAACGTAAAAATAACTTACCGAGCTTGCAGGGCGGGATAGTTGGTACCCGCGGTCCTCGGCCGAGTCCGGCCATGATTTGCCGGACTTGAAAAGCACCTTCCAGATGTCTTTGTGCGAGGAGCCAAAGAGCTCTCGCAGGGTCTGGTGCTTGGCCGGATCGAATTCCCATAGATTGCAAGTCCGGTGTTGACAAGGCAGGATCCAGCGAACTAACATCACCTGGACTACATTGACAAGTTCGATGTTCTTGTCTTCCATATCCTTAACGTGCGTCTGGAGCACCGACAGTTCGTCGGACGAAGACCAGTTCAGGCCCTTCGTGGGCCAGGACGTAAGCCGCAGAGGGGCTCCGGATCGGAACTCGGGAGCGGCGGCCCATTCCGTGCCGCGCGGCTCAGTGATGTAAAGCCACTGCTGTTGCCACTCTTTGACGGAATCATTAAAAGTACCTGTTGGCCATGTGAAGTTGGGCATCTTGCTCACCATAGCACCCCCGTACTCGGCGTGCTCGCCACTCACCACCTTGGGTTTCACATTAAAGATCTTCAGCCATAAGCCGAAGTGTGGCGAGATGCGGAGAAAAGCCTCGCACACGACGATGAATGTCGAGATCTTGAGGAAGGAATTGGGGGATAGATCATGGAAATCGATCCCGTAATAATACATGATGCCGCGAACGAACGGGTGGAGGGGAAACCCTAGCCCGCGGACAAAAATGAGGAAGGAATACAACCCTCTCATGGGGTTCCGGAGTAGGGACGATCTGTCCCTCCGTCGGGAGACGGTGGCTGATTTTCTTGGCCAGGTACCCGGCCTCCCGAAGCTTTTTGACATCCTTCTCCCGGACGGTAGAGGCCATCCACTTGCCTCCTACTCCGGATCCGGACATTTTTGGAGGGCCTTTGTGGGCGGAGAAGACGAACGCTTGGGCGCTGGAGCTCGAGCGAAGGGGAATGAATCGGGAAAAAGAAAGCGTGGGTACAAAAGGGAGTCCTTATCCCCTTATAAAGGCAGCAGGGATTCTGCGCCTCCCCACTTGCCTGGTAAACTTGCTTATTCCCCAAGCGCCGTGATTAATGGCGCGGTTGGGTTACCCACACCCGTATTGATGAGAATCCCATGATAAGGGGACACGATCTCTGCTTCGACAAGACGTGCCAAGAAAACCGCCTCGCAATATGTGCAGTAGCTGGTTGAGAAAAACGGTTCGTAATGACCGGACCACGGCAGGATGTCACGCTATGAAAAGTTGTCGGCAGATTAGATTTGTGGAACACAAGGATCGTGTCCGGTGGTATGTGGAATTTGTTTTGCAGAACCGGACACGATCCTTGTGTTCAAAATCTTCTATGGAGTATTCGGAGGAAGAACCCGCCTTGCAATGCCGAAGACAATCTGCGCGCCGGACTCATCGTCATTGAAGCCTGGTTCAGGGGCTACTGAGGGAGTCCTGGATTAGGGGGTCCTCGGACAGCCGGACTATATGCTTTAGCCGGACCGTTGGACTATGAAGATACAAGATTGAAGACTTCGTCCCGTGTCCGGATGGGACTCTCCTTTGCAAGCTTGGCAATTCGGATATGTAGATCTCCTCCCTTGTAACCGACTCTGTGTAACCCTAGCCCCCTCCGGTGTCTATATAAACCGGAGGGTTTAGTCCGTAGGACAACAACAATCATAATCATAGGCTAGCTTCTAGGGTTTAGCCTCTACGATCTCGTGGTAGATCAACTCTTGTAATACTCATATCATCATGATCAATCAAGCAGGAAGTAGGGTATTACCTCCATCGAGAGGGCCCGAACCTGGCTAAACATTGTGTCCCCCGCCTCCTGTTACCATCCGCCTTAGACGCACAGTTCGGGACCCCTACCCGAGATCCGCCGGTTTTGACACTGACACCTGGGTTCTCAGAATCGGGCTTTTTTTGGCCCGACCCGACATATGCCCAGGTATACTCTCTACTAGTAGCATGTTATCAAAAAGGGCAGTTCTTTTGTGCATACCTTCTAGCGGGTTTGGGGGCAATCAAGCCGTCCTGGAGAAGCCTATGCCGATTGGATGCCAGGCTAGGAATATGTGTCATTCTCTGCGAACTCCTTCTCCTCCTGGTTTGGCTTATCACTTCCCTATTAAATAAGCATTTGCCTATGTTTTGTCCGGCCTATATCTGTTCTCAAATACCCTAATTTTGGGATTATGATGGCGGTTCGTGTTCTGATCTGGAGGTCCTTCTATTCTTGTCTCCCCTTAGGTTCGAATAAGCTTTCCTGCTACCTATTTTCCACTATGTTGTTTCTAGGATATTAGGTGAGGCGTAGCCCCTATTGTAATCTTGGATGTGTTTTCTACTCTATGCTCTCTCGCCTTGATACTTGATTGTGTGCCGATACTTGATTTTCCACATCATCCTTGGTGTTAGCTTCTCCGAGCTCCAACTAAGTCGTTCAAGCCTTTCCCATGCACTGATACGAGGACGATCTTGGTTGGTGTCCTCTCTGGTTAACCTCCAGTGTCTCTAGAACCTCCAGGTGCGGATGCCCGCTTAGAAGTCTCTGGATTAGGTGGTTGAGTGCTGTGGTAACCGACGGATTGCTCATTGCTTCTTGATGGCATCTGCCGGATCAAGGGATTATTTTTCCTACTCCATTACAAGCATCTAATCAGGACTTTTGGCGTCCGGGGTCTCCAAAATCCAGTACTCTATTCCAGGGGTCTTTTTGGAGGCTTGTGTTCATGTTGTTGTTACTTGCTGGTGGCAGCCAGCACATATGTCGTATGTGTCGATCGATGACAGTGGGAACGGCGAGAAGTGTGGTGACCTGGGTGACAAGTTGTGACGCGTCTGTGTTGCTCCTTTGTACTATTTGGTTATGCATGTCCCTTGCGCTGACACATATATCCTTTTCTTTTTATGGGCTACCACGTTTTTGATGGTGTTATAATCTGGCGATGGAGTCAAAAGTACTCCGCCGTGTATCAATTAAGCAGGAAACCGCGGAAAAAAGCAATGTGCTTACATTTATGTTCCTCAATTTTTCTAGAACAACATGGATCTGCAATAGCCAACCTTTTATCGCACACTTGTAGGTACTTGAAAGAGAAGACATCATGAATACATGGACAAAGTAGCAATAATGAATTTGATTAAGAGCACGGCTTATATCTATACCATATAGTATAAGTTCTAATCGAGCATATACAAGGAAGTGCTCACAACATATACAAAATATCTTAACATTGATATCTCATAGTAATAGATGCAGCCGGTTAAGAACACAATAGATAGATGCTTACAAAAGATATACAAGTACTGAAAATTACTATCCTAACCATAATTGACCGATTACGCTAATTACGGCAACCTCTAGATATGGAGAGGATGGAGAGGAATAATCGAGTATTGCAGATATTTGCTTTGTCTAAGCATTAAAAAAAAATACTACCTCCGTATAAAAATATCAGACAATTTTTTAGGCTAAACAATGAGATAACATACATGCAGCTGGTTGGAACATCTACTTTAATGCAGATGCAGGGGGTTGTGTGGAACAGTGGCAAGGTGCACCGGTCAATGAGGAAGGAAGCATTTATAGTGTAGTACTTGGAACAGTAGCTGCCTCGGCCGCTTTTGTTCTTGGACCTTTGCTCTTCTCCTCTCTCTCTCCCACCTCCTGCTAGAAAAAAGTTTTCTTTCCCCAAAGTCCGGCCAGCCAGGATGCAGGGCGCCGCCGTCGAGGGGAGGAGCAGGGCTTCGCCGGACCAGGGTCCGGCCGACGAGGAGAGCGCCAAGAAGGCGCGGCTGGACCTGCCCGACGCCCACGTGAAGCAAGAGCTCGCGGACGGAGGCGCCATCGTCGCGGCGGCGGCGCCGTACAGCCCGAGAGAGGAGCTCGCCGTGAGGATCGACAAGCGCCTGCTCCACTGCCCGCTCTGCACCCTCCCCTTCAAGCCCCCCGTCTTCCAGGTAGGTTCCTCTATTTCCTTCCTTTTTTCTTCCACACTCGATCGGCGCCGGCCGGTGAAAGATCCATTCTTTCCTTCCTCAATAAGAAGATGTGCTGATTCACCGACGGACTCCGATCTGTGTGCCTGCCTGCAGTGCAAAGCGGGGCACCTGGCCTGCGGCTGCTGCGTCGCCCAGCTGCCCTGCGGCCAGTGCAAGGCGTGCGTGGACGGCGGCGGCTTCTTCGACCCCTGCCCCGCGCTGGACGCCGTGGTGTCCTCCACCAGGGTCGAGTGCCCCAACGCCGGCTGCCCGAGGTACGTCACCTACCACGAGGTCGCCGAGCACCAGACCACGTGCCCGCACGCGCCCTGCCGCTGCACGGAGCCGGGCTGCGGCTACGTCGGCGCGCCGCAGGCGCTCGCCGGCCACCTCCACACCGTCCACTCGGTGCCGGTGCGCGCCGTGCAGTACGGAAAGGCCAGCCAGCTCCGCCTGCCGGTGTCGGCGCCGCGGCTGGTGCTCCTCGGCGACGACGACAACCGCGTGTTCCTCCTGTCCGTGGGCGCGCTCGGCGCCGGCGTGACCGCCGTATCCGTGGTGTGCGCCAGGGCGAGCGCGGCGACGCGGCCCCGGTTCGCGTGCAAGTTGTGGGTCAACCTGGAGGCGGCCAACTGCGGCAAGGAGGACATGGTGCTGGTGGACATGCACATGAGGAGCAGCTCGTCGCCCGGCGCCGTGGTCGCCGCGGGCGAGCCCACGTTCCTGACGGTGCCACCGATGTACCTGGTGCCAGCAGCAGCAGCATCAGGGGATGGGGCTGCGTCCATGGAAGTTCCTCTGCACATCCGCATCGACAAGCTCTCCCCTTGGTCCGACGCATTGGTTTGATTAGGTCCAGCACTCAAGGCAGTTCGTGGTTGCTTATCTTGGAGTTCCAGCTTAAACTAAGTATTTGGGTGATGTTTATTAGAAGATGCAGTTCATCTTTGATGGTAGTCCTACCTAGTAGTGAACTTTAATGTCATTGTAGGGTACTTAAATCGGAGGATATTAAGCTTGGTGCTAATCCTGTGGTGAAATGCATCATCTTCCGTTGTTATGTCATTCCAACTTGCAAGCATTTCATTTGCATCTGTTGCAATCTACTCCGTATCTTAAGTCAAGAGTAGAGCTCAATCTCATGTCAAGAAATGTTATCCATGACACCAAAGCGACGCTTAATCCGGGTTTCCTGGAGGATGGTGAGTAACAAAGGAGGCCTTCTGTCAATAAAATCTCCTAACTCTTCTCTATGTATGAATTTGAATATTCATCATGCAGGATACCGCCTATGTTGATGCAGCATGTAATTCCTGATGAAGCTTCTCTCAGAGTCTTCCTAAGGAATGAATCAAGCAACCATTCCATATTTGTTCAAGGTCTGCTATGAAAGTTTGTTCAGTTTTGCAGGCAGAAGCAAATCAATGGGACTTCTTCTAGCGGCTGCAGTCCTCAATGCTTTGGACTGGAACACTGTTTCTTTTTTCTCTGATTGCAGTACTTTGGTAGAAGTTCCGGAGGCCAAGGATTTGATTTGGCATCCTGGACATTGGAGCATACGACCTACTTTGCTCATTTCTTCCATCTTGTCTCCGGTCTTCATTCTTACAGGATTGAGCACATTCCAATGATTAAAAGCTATGTGGCTCATAATCTTGCTAAGAAAGCCTTCTCGAGTAGATCTTCCCCTAGCTGTACTTTTCTTTGCAGCAAAGGTTCTAGATGTAATTCCAAAAGGTCTTTTGAAGTCATCTCCTTCCTAAGGGCCTGTTCGGTTGACAGGGAAAATGGAGGGGTTTGGCAGGGATTACACCCTCTACAAGTCAAAACCTCCTCCAATCCACCTCAATCCCCCTGTGAGGAGGTGTAACCGAACAAAGCCTAAGGGCATCTACAATGCAAGAGCGCTTATTTGGACGCTTAGGCAATAAAAAGAATTAATTAAAGAAGTGGCATCGTTGTAGGAGTCCGTCTCCTCAACGCATGGGCGCCTGGTCGAGCGCTAATGCAATCGGTTTCTCGTAGAAGAAAAGGGGCAGCGCTCGTTAAACAGCTCAGAGGAAAGAAAAAAAGAACGAAGCGCCCGATGGCAGCCCTGGCATCGACGCTAGCACCTGGGATCAACCAGGATTAGACCATAACGGCCAGGAAGTGAATCCTAGCGCCTGTCATTAGCGCCGGCGTTGTACATGCCCTAAGGGGGAAACTTATGTCTGTACACTCCTTAGATTGCTAATAATAAAGTGTTAAGCCCCCTTTGAGGGCTGGAGTTTGCCCCCAAAAAAACTAGTAACTTCTAGTACTGCACATGGCCATAATTCTTCTTTTATATGAATGCGCTTTGTTAGCAAAAAAAACATTTTCTAACAAAATAATCTTTCTATATTAAAATAAAAGCGAGTCATCGACACTATAAGTGTAAACATCTACTGACAAATTGGATGGCGGCCGAGAGTTACCCTACCAAACTATTGGTATTGACTGATGGGCATGGCATGCGTTTGGATAACTCCCCAAATTTTAAATCTGACTCACTGATTTTTGATTTATTTTTTGGTTTTATTGATAGAAGAAGACTACGCCAGCTAGTGGAGCATGAAAACGCTTGCTTTTTTTAGTTGCCCCTCTTGATTTTCCGCCCGACGCATGTCGGCATATTTAAAAGCGGGGTACCCCAAGCGTAATTACAAATGGACCAGCCCAAAAAGCCAGGTCGGTAAGGCTTTTACTTCGGAAACGGAAAAAAATTGGACGTCACAAAAATATGTAAAATTTTGGAAATTTGAAAGTTAATTTGGATTTTGAGTTTCAAAAATCAACATTTTTTTATTTTTTTAACCTAATTTAAATTTTAGTTTGAATTTGGCTCAAAATTTCAGGGTTGCAAGTATTTCAGACTCCACTGAAATATGCGAGATTTCGTTGAAATTTTGAAACTTCACTGGAATTCCACTTCACAATTAATACTACAACATCCCAAAAGGAGCTAATTATGTGGCGGCATGCAAACCTTTGTGTAGGTTTACTGCCAATTAAATCTACCCTGGTTAAACTTGATCTACCAAAACGTCAGCAGTGTCGTTTTGGGACGGTGCTAGGTGTCGCGAACACGGGCCTCCTCAACACACGTGCCTTGCATGTAGACAACTTTCACAAAGACCGTGTGAGGTCGCCTTCTCGTCCACACATTTAATGTGAGTGCGGGCTAAGGTGCTTAGCCTACCGCTGTCGGGGGTGACAAGTGTCGAGAAGTCCGCCTCGGTCATCAAAGACGACTTCCCCACACAACCGACACTCTCGGTCAAGGCTATCAACGCCACATGCTCCCGCATGGACTTCCCGGGGTTGCTCTTTCATGGGGACATCAAGCAACATATATCTTTTTATATTACAGAGTGCGATTTAAAAAAAAATCAATTTGTCTCACGCAAGCGTTTGATTGCTAATATATGCCTTTGTTTTTCTCATGGCTTTTCAGTAATATTATTGATGCCTAATGGTATGATGCGTCAAACATGCCATGTTCTATGTATTAGTGATTTCTCTTTTTCTTGAACCTCGGTAGGATTTATTTTGGCGGCAAACTGAATTTTGTTCATCCCCAATTAAACCTTCCACTTGCTATCTTTGATGTCAAGATAGCGAGTGAACTTTAATGTCATTGTAGAGCTCAACCTCATGTTATGAAATGCATGCATTTGTGTACACCAAGTTAGTGAACTTTAATGTCATTGTAGGGTACTTAAATCGGAGGATATTATGCTTGGTGCTAATCCTGTCGTGAAATGCATCTAGGTTCTTCCGTTGTTATGTCATTCCAAGTTGCAAGCATTTCATTTGCATCTGTTGCAATTTATCTATCTTAAGTCAGGAGTAGAGCTCAACCTCATGTTATGAAATGCATGCATTTGTGTACACCATTGCTATCTGATGGATCTTTTTCCTGCATAATAAAATGTTATGTTCAACTAGTAAGTTCTACTACACATGCCCATAATTCTTTTTGTTATGAACGATGTTTCTAAGCAAAGTAAAAAAAATCCCTTTTCTAACAAAATAATTTTTTATATGTTGCAACTAAAAGTTTTAATATTTGTTACAATCATTTTTATTAGAAAGAAGAAACGCAAAACCCTTGTCCTCTGGATTCTCAAATGCACACAATCATAACTCACTAAAATACCCCCTCCACTCCATAATATATGACGTTATTACATCCAATTTGTGAGCACATGAGATGTAATAACATCTTATATTACGAGTAGAACGAGTCATAGAGACTAAAACATCTACTTACAAAGGGTTGGGAGCTTGTTTGTATGGCAGCTGGCAGTTATTGTATCAAATATTGGCATTGACCGATGAGTGGGGCATCCGTTTGGATAACTCCCAAAATTTTGAATTAAGCATTTTCCTTTTTTTTGATTGCATTGATAGCAGAAGAGTATGCTAGGTAGCGGAGCGTGAAAACGGTTGCTTTTTTGGATGCCCCTCCTTATTTTGCGCTCGGCCCGGTTGATTCACATGGCCGCGACTGATCCGCGCCCATGTTTTGGTAGTGCGAGTGCTGAAACAAGGCACCGAGACTAAAGGCAGCCGGTGAGTTACCTTACCAAATTATTGGCCTTGACCGATGGGCGGGGCATGCATTTGGATAACTCCCAACATTTTGGATCCGAGCTAATTTTTTGGTTGCCCCTCCCGATTTTACCCCTGACGCGGGAGATTCACGTGGCGGTGAAATTCTCCATAAAAAATTGGTGAACCGGTTTCACAGGAGGGGGGAGGCTAAGGCGATTGACAACTAACCCTAGCTCCCACCTATCGTCGAGCGGGAGAATATGGCCTTAGGCATTCTCAAAAAAAAAAAAAGAGAATGCCTTAGGCATTCTCGGGAGTGATATTACTACACCGAGAATTTGGACCGGCCCACTATACCACACCGAGGTAGCCTATTTTTTGAAATGTTCATGTTTTAAAAAATTTGTTCAACGTTTGAAAAATGTTTTTTTTACATTTTTTTTCATAAATTAGAAAAATGTCCACGAATTAAAATATATGATTACGTGTTTTGAAAAAGTGTTCGCGTTTTAAAAAAAACTGTTCAGAAATTACAAGAAATGTTAATGCTTTTAAAGTACAAATTTGAAATTTCCAAAAAATGTTTCTCTTTTATTATTTGGTTCATAAATTAAAAAACAACTTGTGGAATTTTAGAAAATGTTCACATATTTGAAAATTGTTCAGAAGTTAAAAAAACCACTCTTTTTTTCATAAATTCAATTTCGTGTTACTCAAATAATGTTTGCAATTCCAAAAGTTTGCATAGGTTTCAAAAAATGTTTTAAAATTTTAGAAATGGTGTCACATTCTCCAAAATATGTTTTTTATTTTTTATTTTTTTGTGTTTTCATATATGAATGCTACTGTGTTTTCTCCAAAAAATATATATATATATGTGTGTGTGTGTGTGTGTGTGTGTGTGTGTGTGTGTGTGTGTGTGTGTGTGTGTGTCATGTTGTCTATCATGTATGTGTGCTTGGAGTGCGAGGTCCCGAGTTCGAGTCCTCGCAAGCCCACAGGTTTTCTTATAGAAGAAAAGTGGCTTCATCGTGTATTAAAAAAAGTGTTGAAAACACGCATTAAAAAATGTACATTATGTATTTAAAACTATCCAAAAACATGCATTTAAAAATGCTCTCTCCTTGGTCCGATCAGATCTGCTGCTGATGATGGGGTAACAAACGATGCATTCAAGGCAGTTCGTGCTTACTTATTTTGGAGATCCAGCTGAAACTATTTGGTTGATGTTAATTAGTAGATGCACTTCATCTTTAATGTCATTGTAAAATTCGGACGTTGCCAAAATATGTAAAATTTTGGAAATTCAGAACTTATTTTGGATTTTGAGGTTCAAAATTCAACAAGTTTTAATGATTTTTACACTAATTAAATTTTAGTTTGAATTTGGCTAGAAATTTCAGATTTGCAAGTATTTTGGACCCCGCCGAAATATGCAAAATTTCCTTGAAATATTGAACCCTTGACAAAAGAAGAAACTATGCTGGAATTCCTCTTCACAATTAGTACTGCAACATCCAGAAGGAGCCAATTACGTGGCGGTATGCAGACCTTTGTGTAGGTTTACTGCCATGTAAATCTACCCTGGTTGAACCAGATCTACACGTTAGCGGTGACGTTTTGGGACGGTGCTAGGTGTCCCGAACACGGGTCTCCTCAGCACACGTGCCTCGCATGCAGGCAGCTTTCACGGAGCCCGTGAGGTGACGTTCCAGACCACGCATTTAATGTGAGTGCAAGCTACGGTGCATAGCCAGCCTATAGCTGTAAGGGGTGACAAGTGTTGAGAAGTTCGCCTCGATCATCAAAGACGACTTCCCCCTGCCGCCAGCACTCTCGAATGAACACAATTATAAAATTATTAAAACAGAAACAAGGCAACGAGACTAATGGCAGCCCGAAGTTCCTTACCAAATTATTGGTTTTACCGATGGGCGGGGCGTGCATTTGGATAACTCCCAAAATTTTGGATCCGAGCCAATTTTTGTTGACCCTCCCAATTTTGCGCTCAAGGTGGGAGATTCGTGTGGCCGCGAGATCCTTTGTCAACAAATTGGCGCCCCCCACGTTTTGGTATGGTGGGTGCACGCACAATCGAGAGAGGCGATAAATCCTGAAACCACCTATAACACCCCATCGGCCATATGAATCATCACCATGCAGCAGTTACGCGACACCACCGCCGACTACCCCTCTGTTGTCGGCCACCGCCCCCAGACAAACACCCCCGCGCGATGCTGCTCCTCCAAAGAAACGACCCGCCACACTTCGACAACCGGAGGGGGAAGCGGCTTTAGAGCATTTTTCGCGTGGCGATGGCCTAGGGCTGTGGAAAAAAAAACATGGCATTTGGACATCGTTTGGCTTGGTGGTTCTTCTCCACGAACGGGCCAACAAGTAGCGTGTGTGCGTCGCCTCGCCGGGGCGATTTTCACAGGCCGTGTGATGCCGTCATGGGAACGAGACAAGCACCATCAGTTGACAGCTACCACTGCACTCATTGCAGGAGGGAGTAGTACGTAAAATGCTTTGCAGGCCAGCACAGCACTAGCCACCGATGATCCCATGGCATGGCTCGCCGCTCAGTTCGGGAAGGTGAACTCTGCTCCATCCATTCAAAGCAGTACTAGCACGCAGCTTTACCCGGTGGAGTGCTGTGTGTGTGGCGTGTGAGACAAGGGAAAAGATTGGTCGAATCTCTTTAATTTATACTCCATGCATGAGCCAGATTGTTCTTTTGTACGTACTAGTATAGTCCAATTGCATCCATCTTATTACTACTCCCACACCCTCAGGCCCTTTCAAAATTCAAATGAGATTCGGGGTCTTGGTTAAGTTGGATTGGTGGGCATGTGATGATGGATGAGCGCAGGATGGTGGAGTTGTCTGGCGTCGACGGCAGCTAGACCGGACAAGGTAGATGCAACAATACAGCACTGAAGATGGATTGGTGGCAGGTGGCTACAGCGGCCTCATACCCGGCAGGCGTCTTGGTTAAGGAGGGCGCCGGACTGGTGGGTGCCCCATACCCGGCCGGCAGGCGTCCTAGTTGAGACCTCAGGACTTAGATGTTAGGTTTGGTTGCGAGGTCTGTTTGATATTAGACCCAGACTATCAGAATCCCTACATCAATTGAATAGGAGTAGCGACAGATGTTACCTAGACGATGGCTTTAGTCTTACTGTTGTATGACTTTGTAAGGTCTTATGTGAATAATTAATAAAGTGGCTGCATACATCGTCCAGAGGCCGGGGGTCCCCCTCCTTTAAAAAAATGCCCAAATCACCTATGGAGACCCATCGGATACCGTCGCCATTGGCCACCGCCCCAGACGACGACCTGCACCTGGTGCCGCTCCTCCAAAAAGAAGAGCATGCCACCTTTGACAATGGGGCCCGCCACCATCTTGGAGATTGGCCCCTACAGACGCATTGGGCGCATGATGGTACGAGAAAGGTAGGGTCCCGAAAGAACCCTTGGCCTTTGCTTTCTAGAATGGCAGCCGGAAACAAGATTTTTTAAAATAGAAACAAGGCAATGGCAGCCGGAAGTTACATTACCAAATTAGTGGGATTTACCGAGGGCAACTCCCAAAATTTTGGATCCCAGCCAATTTTTTGTCACCCCTCCCAAATTTGCCGCTCGGCAAGGAGATTCACGTGGCCCCGAAAATCCTTGATCAACAAACTGGCACCCCCACGTTTTGGTAGGGCTGGTGCACGCACAATCCAGAGAGGTGATAAATCCCCAAATCATCTATGACGCCCCATCGGCCATATGAATCTCAATAGCAGTTAGAGCATCTACAACCAAACCTCTCAAACACGTGTCAAACACCTGGGCAGGCTGTCCGGTTATTGAGCAGTCACAAAAAAAGATCCAACCGGAGCTCTCAAACCGCAGACAAACGCTTGAGTTGACCGACACCCCTCATATCCAGCCTAAATATAGGAAGGATATGAGGCGGCCCGGACGCGTCCGCCACGACCCACCATTGGCCCACCCCAACCCCACAAAATCATCCTTCAGAGCAACCCTAGCTCACTTCACTCCGCTCCGCTTCGCTCCCCGACAATCCCCTTTTCCCAATCCGTCCAATCCCTAGCGCCGATGAGCATGTCAAGCACCCAGAGCTACTCCGACGGCAGCTCCGAAGATGAGTACGAGATGGCGCTCCTTATCGTGCTCGAGCGCTCGCGGGTCGATACGGGCGGCAGCTGATCCGGGTCCGGTGCGACGCCTCATGTCGCCCGTCGCCGCAGCGCCAACGCTGGCGCCATCCCTTCCCGCCCGCGCTCGGATCTATGCGGGCTGCCCAATCTGCTCCGCCCGCCCGACGGCCTTCTCCACCTCCGGATGCTGCTCCGCGCGGGGCAGCGTTGGGTTCTAGTGTCGCACCGTCCGACGCTTGCAAGGCTACATCGTCATCTCCTCCTCGTCCTCCGACGGGTTCGACTCTGACGGCTCCGACGTTGACCCATCTACTGCTGCGGGCGTCTACAGTAGCGCCGCTGATCGGAAGGGCAAAGGGCCGGCGAGAAAGTGGTGAAGCCCGCCCTCTCCTTTTATATAATCTAGTTCTAGTATGTAGTTACAATGTGCCGGATCGTTGAACTATGTGAACTATGCCCGTTTGGTAATCTTTTGGTGATGTTTATGTGATTATGCCCGTTTCGTATCGGTTTATATGTCGTGTCAATTTTGATCGTTCGGCGATCTATGTACTACATTTGCATGAATTTGTATGAATATAGAGTGTTGGATATGCGATACGCGGGTATGAAGGGGTGAATTTAGAGAGTATCCGGTCAATGTCCACGAACACACCCGAACGCGTCCACGACTGTTTGAGAGATCAGATTTGCAGAATCCGACTGTAAATGCTCTTACGCCACACCACCGCCCAAGAAAAGGACGACCGCCACGCGGTGCTGCTCCAAACGCATGGCACTTGGGCTGCGAGAAAACAGTGGCATTTGGGCGTCGTTTGGCTTGGTGATGATTTTTCTCCACGAACGGCACCAACAAGTCGTAGTAGCATGTATGCATGCATCGCCTCGCCGGACCGATTTCACAGAGGCCAACTCCAACGCACACCTCATCTGATCCGTCTGTATCCGTTTTATCCGTTTGATGTCCGGCCCGCCCTATTTTCGACGCAAAATTGCGTCAGGTATACGTCCCCACAAACATCAAATGAATGCACACGCGCCCGCTCCTCATCCGTCTCGAGACCGCGTGACGGCCGTCCACCTACCTCCCATCGTCCAAATTAAACTGCACACGCGCGGGCGGCCTCGCATGTCAGCCTCCTAGCCACGTGGGGCCTCATTCTTTTTAATGCGGAGGCCGTGGACCGGCCAGTCCACACTTCCACTCCCGGCCACTCCTGCCTCCTTGAAGCCCAACACAGCCAAACCCTAGCCACCGGCCGCCAGAGATCCACCTCCTCCCCGCCTCCACCTCGTCCATTGTCGGTAATGGGGTGGCATTGGATCGACGGCCGTAAGGGGAAGCGCGACCATAAGGCTGGGTCATCCTCCGGCCGTCGCCGCAGCCACTCCACCCTTCCACCCCCTCCTCCTCCGCCGCCATTCTCCATCGCCCCGTCGGCGGCCAACCCTCGGAACTGACTGTACGTGAAGGCCGACATTTGCAAGCGGTAGTGGGAGACGGGGATGCTGCTGCCGTGGAGCGACGTCCACCTCCCCAACAACTGGCATTTGTCGGCCGACTGCGTTCCCATCCCGCCGGTCCCAGTTGGCGGCCGAGCCCGTCGCGAGGAGATCCAGCGCGGCCGCGCCCTCCTGCCCCAACCTCCTCGACGACACCAGGTACGCCTTCGACTCGCCGTTGTGGGACACCTGGTTCCGCGACGAGCAGTATAGGGTTTAGGGTTTAGGGACGGCGTGGTGTGTCATTAAATGGTATGGATGGGCCCGATTGATGATACAAGTCACGTTACATTTACTTGAAGGCGATGCACATGGAATTCTTCTTTGAGAGGTGCGATTCAGGTAATCATGCGGCAGATCTGCCAAAATTTGTGCTTCTTCTAGTTCAGGGATTTGGTTGGGTGTCCCGGGAATCTCAGCTACTGTGATGCAACAAACCCAAAAACGGTTCTTCATATACAAGTTAATGCGGTGGTAAGTTAGAAAATCAAAATAAAACCAGTGATAAACCTGGTGTGCGCAATTCATTTAAAAATAGAATATGAACGCACCAGGCAGAGTGCATCTTCTTTTATCTGGTTATAAGAAAATAATAAATACTATTTGAAAAGAAAAAATAGCATAATTTTTTCCAGCTTACTCTGAAAAAATGACGCCAGAAAAAAATGGTAGAGTGCATCTTTAATTGAAATGATTAGGAACACTAGGTAACATCTGTGGTTGGCTAAAAAACTGAAGAGTGTGAATAGTCGAATGGTTTCCATCTTTTGCTAGAGGGACAGACAAAAAAATAATATTCCGTGTGTGTAATTTATCTTGAGCCCATGTGAGTATAAGATGTGAGGATTTTTTGAAATTTCACACCTGGAAAATGTTGATTAGTACACTTGGAGTGCCATGGGGTCGACGAGAGCCGCAGTTATGGTATGGCATCGAAGAAGCAAGGGGAGAGGGGTGTATGTTCAATTGGTAACGGAATTATTAGTGCAGGGGAGCGGTTGTTTTTTAAATGAACCACTAGTATAAAATGACAAACAATCTGAATGCATTTTTGTGGATAGGGTGTGAAAGTTTGATCATAAACTGCAGTATCCGTGTTAAGTTGGCCCGCGTACACTTATTTGTGTATCACATGAGGGGTGGCTGTGTCTTACGCGTTAAAGAAGAGCATAACTTTGAGAGGAAGGCACTTTGAGGAAACAAATTTGTCACCAGAATTTTCTAACAAAAAATTGTGATGCAAAAGTAATTTGGAAAATGCATCTAGACAATGAATGCATGTGAAGGAAAAAAATGTCATTCCAAGATGTGACAGTCAAAATAATTTGAATTAGGCACAATTTCTCTTTTTTTAAACCCATCAAATAAGAAAGAAAGGATGTTTTCAGGTGATTTCGTGTACTAAAACGGGCATATTATGTTGGTGGTTACACAATGACGATTTGTCCTAGAAATAGAAATTTGATACACCAAGTTGGACGAAGTGGCGCAGCTGGTTTGTTAACTGGCCAGAGGGGCCATGCAATGTGATCTTCCCCAGTACTCACTTGCTAGCTAGACTCCTATGTGAAGCGTAGCTGCGTGTAAGATTTGATGAGGCATAGAAATTGAGCAAGCAAACCGCAATCATGTGCGACGTACGGCTCCGCGCATGGGATGCATCAGCGAGTAAATGGGTTGCTACAATCAGCCATAATCCTGCCCCGTGTGTGGTCTACTGGTCTATCTTGCTGTGCACGATGCGATGATGGCACTTGTTCCTCTGCTGGTACGGCCGCTGCCACTGTGCATAAATGGGAATACGGTGCCGTGTAAAACCACGGCGGGTGGAATACATGAGATAAGTACGAAGCAGCGCCTGATCCATGTGAAAACCAACGCCCAAGATAGCGAGCCTCATGGTGCTCGGCCTCCAAAGAGCATTTTCGGCTTCTATTCTACTTTATTAGGGCATCTCGAACGGCAACCCGCAAAAAACGCCCCGCATCCGTCCACGGACATAGATGTGAGAGGCCGACATCCAACCGTAGCCACATACATCCGCCTTTCCGGATTTTTCTCAGTCTGCACGATCAGTAGCCGCATGCAAAGGGCACAGAAGTTCAAATAGCCGCATGCAGTGCTAGTTAATTTTTTTAAAAAAAAATCAAATATCTTCCTTGAACTGCTCGTGAGTTGGTCGATGTCGAATTTGTTGATGCATTTGAATAAACTCCTCAAATGTGGCCGGATTCTGGTCCGGAAGTTGGATAGGATCACCCACACAACATGTCATCACCTCCCACAAGGTCTCCGGATCCCATTGTTTGCAGCTCCACGAACAACTACAAAACGGGCCTGAAGAACTCCAAATGCCCTCTTGACATCCTTTCTAGCCGTTTCTTGTCTTTGGGCAAAGTGAGCCTTTTTCTGGCTAGCTGAGTTTGAGATGGTGCTGACAAAGGTAGCCCATGGAGGATAGATGCTGTCAACCAGATAGTAACCCATGTTGTACTCATGTCCATTGACAGTATAGTGGCAAGGAGGAGCTTTTCCTTCAGTCAGCCTCGCAAACAACGACGATCGTTGCAGCACATTGATGTCATTGTGAGAACCGGGTATGCCAAAAAAAGCGTGCCAAATCCAAAGATCATGAGATGCAATTGCTTCAAGAATGATGATGGGCTTCTTAACATGACTCTGAAATTGCCCTTCACTAGTAGAAAAAGGGCCTAATTTGAAGCACATTAGTCCCGGTTTGGAACTGAACTGACACTAATGTGACCATTAGTGCCGGTTCCAACGGCTAGGTGGGCGGAGCTCATTAGTACCGGTTCGTGGTGAACCTTTAGTACCGGTTCGTGCCACGAACCGGTACTAAAGAGGCTGTGGCAGGCTGTGGTCAGGCTGGGGCCCCACCAGCACCTTTAGTACCAGTTCATGCCACAAACCGGTACTAGAGGTTTCTAGTTGATTCATTTTGCAGCACTTTTTTAGTCCCACCTCGCTCCGCTAACAGAGTTTTTACCACCTTAAATATGTTACTTCTCAAACTATCACAACCACTTGGTCTTCATTGAACTCTATGTGTAGAAATTGTGGCCACAATATGAGTCTTCTCCGGTTTTTAAACCGGTGAGGTCTCATATTGACAATTCAGACTGTACACAAAAAGATCATTGATGTCAGAAAGGCCATCATTTAATTCATTTTTTAAAACTTATTACAACTCCGGACTTTTTTTGCGTTCAGTATGCACGATTCAAAGCCATGTCATCAACTTTCAACCCTTTCTGACATCATTTGCTATTTTTCATTCATTTACTGATTTGTTTTGAGAGCTAAATGACCATGAAATTGAAAAGCATTACAAAATGAACTCTGAAAAGGTTGAATCTTGGCATGATATCATCATTTCACCCACATAGCATATGCAAAAAAGTAGAGAGGGTTACGGCAAAAACTGGATGCACTTCGTGTACAAACTGGACAATCTCTTTCGAAGTATCAGGGTTTCGAACGAAAAAACTCATCTGTTACACCGGCACTTCATTTTTTTAAACTTATTATAACTCCGGACCTTTTTTGCATTCAGTATGCACGATTCAAAGCCACATCATCAACTTTCAACCCTTTCTAACATCATTTGCTATTTTTCATTTATTTACTGATTTGTTTTGAGAGTTAAATGATCATGAAATTGAAAAGCACTACAAAATGAACTTTGAAAAGGTTGAAACTTGGCATGGTATCATCATTTCACCCACATAGCATGTGCAAAAAAGTAGAGAGGGTTACGACAAAAACTGGATGCACTTTGTGTACAAACTGGACAATCTCTTTCGAAGTATCAGGGTTTCGGACGAAAAAACTCATCTGTTACACCGACACTTCATTTTTTAAAACTTATTACAACTCTGGACTTTTTTTGCGTTCAGTATGCACGATTCAAGGCCACGTCATCAATTTTCAACCCTTTCTGACATCATTTGCTATTTTTCATTCATTTACTGATTTGTTTTGAGAGCTAAATGACTGTGAAATTGAAAAGCATTACAAAATAAACTCTGAAAAGGTTGAAACTTGGCATGGTATCATCATTTCACCCACATAGCATGTGCAAAAAAGTAGAGAGGGTTACGGCAAAAACTGGATGCACTTCGTGTACAAACTGGACAAGCTCTTTCGAAGTATTAGGATTTCAGACGAAAACTCATCTGTTACACCGGCACTTCATTTTTTTAACTTATTACAACTCCAGATGTATTACCAATTTGAATATAATGATAAAACACACTAATATTAAACATAAGAAAAAAGAATTACTGAAAAATCTATTTTTAAAGTTAAGTTATTCACAAAGTAGTGATTCAGACAAATTTCAAATAATTCAAATTTAAACTATTCAAATTTGAAAACTACTGGCACTAACAGAAAGTTTGTAATTTTTTGTACGTAAAGAAAAAATATTCACAAAGAAACTCTAAATACAGCAAAAACCTACTCAGAAATAAACAAAAGAAGAAAACTATATAAAAAAATTATTTGCGCGCTGCCCAGTGGGCCTGCTCGGACTTGGGCGTGGATATGCAGGCCCATAAGGCCCAGCAGGCTCACAGGGCAGCGCGGCAAAGTTAGGCCCAGAAGCCTGCTTTAGAGAGTAGCTCGAAGAAGGAGTCGTGGCTGTGTTTATAAACCAGTGCGGCGGCCCTTCGCTTGGCGAGGTGGGACTAAACTTTGTGCACCGCGGGATGGGAGCGCGCCACCTTTAGTACCAGTTCGTGGCTTCAACCGGTACTAAGGGGGGTCTTTAGTACCGGGTGGAGCCGCCACCCGGTACAAAGGCCTGGCTTTCCCGCCGCTTCGTCTGGCCAAAATTGACCTTTAGTATCGGTTGGTGGCTCCAACCGGTACTAAAGGCCACTTCTATATAAACAGCACTTACGAAATTTCAGTTAGTTTCTTCTTCGTCTTCGTCGCGCCCGTCCCCGTCGCCGCCTCCGTCGCGCGCGCCCGTCCCTGTCGCCGTCGCCGTCCCCGTCGATGTCGCCGCCCACCCCGTCGCGCGCGCCCGTCCCCGCCCTCGTCGCCGCGCGCGCCCGTCCCCGTCGTTTTCGATCGCGCGCGCGCCGGCCGGTCGCCGCCCCGGCCCGTCCCCGTCGCCGCCCCCCGTCGCCTCGCATCGCCGGCCGTTGCCCCGCTGTAAGATCGACCGCGCGCGCCATGGCCGGCGGCCTCACACACACAGTGCACACACACAAACAGAGACATATTTTTCTTAATGATTTTTTTCTGTTTTCTGTTTTTTTTAGATTTTTATACTTTTACTTTATATAAATGTTAGATTAATGTCAATTGTTAGATGATTATATATATATAGAAATGTTAGATATATTAATGTCAAATGTTAGATGAATTAATTAGATAGAAATATATGTTAGATATGAATTAGATGAATTAGCTAGATATTAATGTTAGATGAATTAGTTTTTTATACTTTTAGTTATAGATGAATTAGATATATTAATGTTAGATGAATTAGATATATTAAATTTAGGTATATGAGATTTGATCATCTAATCAAAGTTTTACTATATAGAACTAGCTACTTTATTTTTAGTAAGAAAATTAATAGAACTAGTTTATTTTTAGTAAGTGCTTAGTTGAATTAATAGAACTAGTAAGTGTTTATCAATTAATGTTTCACCTATGAACATAGGAAATGTCGTCTGACGACGAAAACGATTTCGTTATGTGCGAATACTGTGAAGACGAGCGTGGCCTGTGCGACAGAAATTTCCTAGTTGATGATAGGCGCTTCAGCATCAAGCTGGATGAGACCTTCGAAGTGGATACAGTAAGTCACAATGACAAGTATTTTTTCGTAATTAAGCTTGACTTATATGCTTCATTTGCTTCAACTTATAATTTTAAAATTTCACTATTCTACTAGCGTATCCCTTGCCATGCAAGAATTTTTGTCTTGGATAAGATAGGTTTCAGTCCTAACAAAACTATGGAGGTAAAGAAAGTTTACTTGAAGACCGAGCATGGTTATACCTTCGACATCAAATTATACAATGCAGACACCTACACTTATTTTGAATGCAAAACTTGGCAAGCATTATGCAAGGCTTATGCATTTGAGTCTGATATGCTTATCACCTTTGATATTCGTCCGGAAGATGATATTGAAGGTAATAGAGACATTTGGGTCGATGTGCAGACGCCTCCAGTTCTACCATTATGTGAGTTTCTCAACCATATTTATGTCTTCGATATTGTTTATTCATAAATAGTTGACAACTAATTTCTATTGACAGCTTATTTCCATTCAAGCAAACATGTCCAGCGCTTGGTAGACAGGACCATCCACTGTCCCGGGGCTGAACTAAACCGCGAGGAGATAAGTCATTATGTTTCATAGCTTGAGGATCTTGATGCTGTCAAGAGAAATTATTTTCCTGAATTTGAAAATCTTAGTACTCAAAACGTGCGACCAATAGTGTTTGTATTGAACTACGGTCACATCTATTTAGGCAAGATGGTAAGATTTTTACTATTTGTCCTCAGTGCACTTTTGCATAAATTATTTTTCAAGCTAAACTTCATTGCTAAGTATTACTATACGATGTTCTTCAACAGGGACTCCCGATGACAGTTGTGCCTCAGTGGATCGGTACTAAAGGTCGCATGTCAATTGTTAGCTTACGACCAAGACATCCTACATTGCACATGAGTGCATTCAGGATTTCTAAAACCAAGGAATGCTTAATAGTGAAAGACTGGAGCGAAATTGTGAACGATCGCAGAGAAGTACTAGGGGCAGCAATCAGAAGCGCAGCCCATGATCAGGAGACAGGTTCATCTGCATGCTCCAATACGATGAATCAGGAGAGCTACACATGTTCTATGCTATTTTACCTGAGAGAGACCAGCAGGAGTGATTAGCTAATTCATGCTCTTAGTACTTGTCCTCTCATGTCTGTGTTCTTCGTCCTGAACTTAATCTCAAAGTGATTTGCTTTTGTGGTCTTATGAACGCTTATAATCTCATGACCATGTTGAACTCGATGATATCTTTGCTTCTGGTACAAGTGAATGTTTCTTCTTTAAGCTAGAGTTGGTGATGATTAGATAGCGGTAATAACTATGATGATTAAATAGTGGTAATGACGACCATGATGATTATTAGCTAGCTAGTACTGTTGTTGGTGATGATATGATGCAAGAGTTTTTATATTAATATGATGATGATGATGATGATGATGATGAGTTATAATGAGTTTGCGTGCTGAACCGCCACTAAAGTGCCACCACGTGATGATGATGATGATGATGATGATGCAAGAGTTTTTATATTAATATGATGATGATGATGATGATGAGTTATATGATGATGATGATGATGATGTATATCATTTATGAAAGAAACCGCAGATTATAATGAGTTGTTAAATCACTAGGTGAAAGTACCGCGGATTAGTTTGAAGTGGATATGGATCGTCCTAAGTGATCAAGTAATATGGATATGGCTATAGTGATCAAGTATATGCGATATCCATATTACTTGATCACTTAGGACGATCCATATCCACTTTCACCTAGTGATTTAACAACTCATTATAATGTAAAAACAATCTCTAAATTAAATTGAAAACACAATTAAAGGAAAAATAAAACCAAAACCCCCAACCCTTTAGTATCGGTTGGTGTTACCAACCGGTACTAAAAGTCTTCCCGCCCCCCGCCCAGGCTCGTGCCACGTGGTGGCACTTTAGTGGCGGTTCGTGCTGAACCGGTACTAAAGGGGGGGACCTTTAGTCCCCACCCTTTAGTGTCGGTTACAGAACCGGCACTAAAGGCCCTTACGAACCGGTGCTAAAGCCCGGTTCTGCACTAGTGCTTGTAAAGCCTTCGGGCAGTTCTTCCATTTCCAATGCATGCAGTCAAGAGAGCCAAGCAAACCTGGGCACCCTCTTGCTTCTAAGATTGCCAGGAGCCTCTCAGTGTCTGCCACGGTTGGTTCTCTCAGCTACAGAGGTCCGAACACCTCGACCACGATAGTTGCAAACCTGACCATGGCATGTGCTCTCAGACATCCGTAGGTACTCGTCCTATGGATCAGCGGTTGTGCCATATGCAAGCATCCGGAGTGCGGCCATGCACTTCTGATAACCAGAGAAGCCAATCGTTCCCACAACGTCCTTCTTCAGGAAGAAGTAGTCATCATAGGACCTAACGCCGTGGTACAAACGATCGAAGACAGTCTTGCGCATCCGAAAACGCCGATGAAAATGGTCAGCAAAGAGTGCATCCGGGGCAAAGTAGTCGACCATCAGTGTCAAATGGCCATGCGCCCTGTTGCGGTTGAGCCCTCGATGACCCTTGATCAGGCCCTTGAAATTGAGTACATGCTCCTCCGCACGATCCGTGTCTTCAAGGACCGCCTGCATCATCGCCGTCTCATCGGAGTACTCCTCGTCTGACGAGCCGTCGGACGACTCAACCTACTGCTCGTATATGTACTCCAAATCAGAATCCATTGCTAGAAAGAAGAAGGGGAAACTGTTTTTAGCTCCGGCGTTCATCGAACAGTTGCCGGGCATGATAGAGGATGGTACCTGGCAGGGCGGTCGGAGGACAGGAGGTTGAACGGAGATGGAGTAGAAGCTGCAGGGAGCCCTACTGGATCGCCGGAGGTGACGGAGACGCAGATTTTCGGCAGGGATGTGGCGTGGTGGCCGGGTGGTGGAGTGGTGGCGACGACAAGAGAGAAAGAAGGAAGGAGAGAAAATGGGGAGGATGGAGTCGCGGGGTCCGGGTAGGGTTTTTGGGTGGGCCTGGGGTGTCAGATTCGTACGTTTGGCATGTCCAGACTCCCGCAAACCTCCCCCACTTTTGTCTCCATTTTGCGGGAGAAATCGCGTCCGGACCGCCCTGCGGACCGATAGAGGACCGCGTTGGATGGCTTTCGCGATCCGGACGGTTGCGGGGGGTTTACGGGTCCGCCTTGGAGATGCCCTTAGCATCAGCTTCTTTCAACTACTACTTCTATACATCTAGCTGGTGTTATTTTTTCCCCATTTCAACTGTTCTAGAAATTGAAATATGTATCTCAATAAGAAGAAGAAAAGAATTGAAACTTAAAAAAAAAGTCCACTCATAGCTTTTCCCCCAAAGTAATGATGATTCTTTTATGACAAATGGATTTTAACGGCTTAACCCAAAGGATATTAGACGTGTCAAATTTGTAGGAAAAAATTCCTGCATTTAACATCTTTTCTAACAGTGCAAAACATTTCCCCTTTTTTTCGAATATCTCTCAGTTGTTCACTTAACAAGAACAAGTTAAAGAAAATGAAGTTTTTCACGCTCATAGTTAGCATCAAGTCTTTTGTGTGCTCATAATAATTTTCTCTTCATAGTTAGCATCAAATCTTGTGTGTGCTTGTTTTTTTTTCCTTCTGAGCAACCTGGACTTTGTAGTTCTAAAAGGACTTTCAAGACAGAAATCGCATGCTCCAAAAGTTAGCGTTCACAATTCAAATAAATCCTGGTGTGTTATATCTTTGTTTCTGAACCAACCATATCAACAACACCCCTGTCCTGAAAATCATCAGTTATACAGTTTTAGTCTTCTGAACTAGTATATGAAAAATATGAGACGATTTCAGACAATACGCCTTCAGAATATTATTATGCTTACGGTTGCTCACAAATTATAAGAGGATATGCTCAGGCTCGGAACTTGGAGTAAGTACCCTCGCCAAAAAGAAAATACTTCCAGTAAGTAGCACTAACTGACGTTGTTCAACATTCACAGTTGTAAATTCCCCTGTGAGCACGACTAAATACAGTTCCAACCTCCACAAAGAAAACAGAGTTTTTCACAAATTTCACACTGCAGTTGCTCACAAATTTCAACCTATTGCTGGTTGGTTACATGATTAATGCACACTTACATCTCAGCTTGCAGCCTGGTGTTGTTTTCTCAACTCCCAAGGAACAACATTCTTCAAGTACTGATGGTCTTCAGCCTTCACAGTTGTAAATTCATCTGTGAACAGAACTAAAATATAGCTTCAGGCTTCATGTACCAAACACACTTTTTTTTTCACAAATTTAAGTGTAGTTTCTTTCACAAATTTCAATCTGAAAGTTTTCTCAAGTCCCAAATAGCAGCAGACATGTACCTTTTCCAAGTACATCAAAATGTGCATGACAAACAAAACAAGTTCAAAGTCTTTCTGAGGTTTTAACTAGAAGCAGTGTGTCAGACATTATATCGCAGAAATGCACACGAACATCAAAAGTATTGCAGTCAACAGTCAGCCACAAGTTACAATTTAGATGGATTTGGTGCAATGGGAATACTAATTCTGAGATACATGGGGCAATTGTGAGCTCCAGCCACACTACAAATGCAACAATGGTGGTTCCGTAAACATGCATGAGACAATCTAGAGCAACAACAGTTTGAAAGTTTCATGGGCATCATATTCAGTAAACTACCTTAGTTCAGAGAGTCGGTAAAGGGGGTCTTCGCAGATTCTGCATTGTCAGGAGAGGCAATTAATTCTTCTAGTGTGCGGAACCTCTTGTGATCGGCTGCCGGTTCTTCCACGGGCCCCTTGCGACGTTCACGCTTCAGTTGAAACCTAGGACTTGTCCTAGGAGTGCCAGTATGGTAATCCTTCCTACCATGTTTCACCTTCCCCCTCACCAGCTCTGCATCAGCACCATCAGAGGTCAGAGCCTCAGCTGGCAGCTCTTCCACAGACCCGTTACGACATTCACGCTTTGTTTTAAACCTAGGACTTGTCCGAGGAGTGCCGGTATGGTAGTTCTTCCTAGAATGTTTCACTTCCCCTCTCACCAGCTCAGCATCACCACCTTCAGAGGTCAGAACCTCGGCTGGCATTTCTTCCATAGACCCGTTATGACATTCAGGCTTCGGTTCAAACCTAGGACTTGTCCTAGGAGTGCCAGCAGGGTAGTTGTTCCTAGGATGTTTCAGCTTCCCTCTCACCAGCTCCGCGTCGCCAACTTCAGAGGTCAGTGCCTCGGTTGGCAGCTCTTCCACAGGCCCGTTATGATATTCATGCTTTGGTTCAAACCTAGGACTTGTCCGAGGAGTGCCGGTATGGCAGTTCTTCTTAGGACGTTTCACCTTCCCTCTCACCAACTCCACATCGCCACCTTCAGAAATTAGTGCCTCGGCTGGCAGCTCTTCCACAGGCCCGTTACGACAATCAAGCTTCTGTTCGAACCTAGGACTTGTCCTAGGAGTGCCAGCATGGTAGTTCTTCGTAGGATGTTTCAGCTTCCCTCTCACCAGCTCTTCATTGCCACCTTCAGAGGTCAGAGCCTCGGCTGGCAGCTCTTCCAAAGGCCTGTTATGACATTCAAGCTTCGTTACAAACATAGGACTTGTCCTAGGAGTGCTGGTATGGTAGTTCATCCGAGGATGCTTGACCTTCGCTCTCAACAGCTTTGCGTTGCCACCTTCAGAGGTCAGAGCCTCGGCTGGCAGCTCTTTCACAGGCCCGTTATGACATTCACGCTTCGGTTCAAACCTAGGACTTGTCCCATGAGTGCCGGTATGGTAATCCTTCCCAGGATGTTGCATCTTCTCTCTCACCAGCTCCGCGTCGCCACCTTCAGAGGTCAGTGCCTCGGCTGGCAGCTCTTCCAGAGACCCGTTCCGACATTCAGGCTTCAGTTCAAACCTAGGACTTGTCCTAGGAGTACCGGTGTGGTAGTTCTTCCTGGGACGCTTCACCTTCCCTCTTACCAGCTTTGCATCGCCACCTTCAAAGGTCGGAGCCTTCAGAACGGTAGAAGTCGGGCCTGCAGAAGGTCAATGTTAATTTTTTTTCTGGGAAGGGTGCTGTTAACTTCAAATAATAATAATTTGTTGCAATGTTTGCTTGATATGGACTGTTTGCAAGATAAACACAGAACTGTACAGAGAAAGGGATAGAGGAATATACTGGGGAACAGCGCTGATGTGGGAGAGAGTGGACAGTTGTGCGATTCAGCCGTATCAAGAGGTGCTTTTTCAGTAACCAAAGGCGATGCTGTAGCTTCCAAACCATTTCCAGAGTCAGCAGCTTCTTGACTTCCTTCAGTAGCTGCAACAAGCACAACCTTCACATCTTGGCTTCCTTCACTAGCAGCCTGCACATCTTGGCTTCCTTCACGAGCTGCAACAAGCACAACCTGCACATCTTGGCTTCCTTCACTAGCTGCAAGAAGAGGTTCTTTTTCCGTAACCAAGGACGATATGGTGGCTTCCAAAGCATGTCCGCAATCAGCAGCCTCTTGGCTTCCTTCACTAGCTGCAACAAGAGGTTCTTTTTCTGTAACCAAGGACGATGTGGTGGCTTCCAAAGCATGTCCGCAATCAGCAGCCTCTTGTCTTCCTTCACTAGCTGCAGCAAACACAGCCTGCACATCTTGCCTTCCTTCACTAGCTGCAACAAACGCAGCCTGCACATCTTCGATTCCTTCACCAGCTACGACATGCATAGTCTGCCTATCAAGCGACGCCGCCCGGTGCTGAGTTGCAATATGATCCTCCTGAACAGTCTCGTCATCGCTGCTGCTCAAGTCAATAATATCATGATCACTCAGATCTATGAAATCTATTACAGTCATTTTGTGGCCTGAAATAGTAAAATTGCGTGAGCAATGATTAATGAAGAATGGTGCAGGAATAAAAAGAAGCTGAAGCTATATCCATCCATCAGACATTTCACCCCTAAGGGAAAAGAAACAAGTGACAAGGATAATAAAAATAACCAAAGTCACTTACCCTTTTTAAGAATCGAGATATTTGAACATTTATGTAGCTATTATAACATGACTGGCTCTTTAACTTGGAGCACCGGCCATGAACTCTCTTTTTTAGTACATGTGGTAAAAAAAACAATGAATGTACTATTGAAGACAAATGCAGTAAGATTATTTTCATATAACCCGTCATAAATATTTTAATGTGCAAATTCAAAGAACTCTGATTCCAGAGCTCTAGCGGTTGCTTTGATTCCTACATATCCATTCAGTATATCTTGATTGAAAATGAAGCTATCATTTCCTTCTGTACATTGCTAAATGAATAGATTTCATAAGAGGTCGAGAAGCTCGAGTAGTAGTAAGAATTAGAGTTCTTCCTCAATTATGGAATTTTTTACATAGCTCGGGTGAATTAGCATCTCCATGTGTTGAGTTAAAAGTGACAGCGACATTGCTAAAAATCAAACAAAAATGGCTTTACCGGATCCAAGTGTGACTAAATTGTCACTTTCTTTATCGTATCACTAGAATGAGGCTATTTGTGAATCTTGAGACCTGAATTTGATATAACCTTTAGGATAGCAAGAGCTGGAGCTGTTGTAAATAGTACAAGCGCTTGAAGTTGTAATGAGTGTTAATGCAAAATAACAAGAAAAGAGAAAAAATAGCATCGAATCCTACAGAAAAAGATCATTGTACAAGTCTTCATTAACAAGAATAATGGGTCGAAAATTTTCAAACAACATTTGTTTCACCAGCAATGAATAATGACAAGGCATGTAAGGCAAGACAGCTCAAAATTTTATCCTTGCAATAACTTGAAGGCCAAGGTTCTTAGCTTTCACCCCATTGACTAGTACAATTGCAGCACCACCATCACTGTACAGTGCTGGAAGATAAGAAAGGCACTGCAGTTACACTTTAATGTAACATCGCTTCGCGTAATTCATCTCAACCGTGCAAAAAAGAATAAAATTTGAGCTCTGAAATAATCTAGCTCTTCAGTACTCTCTTAAGATGACACAGAACAGACCGTTGATTTTTACTACTGAAAATCTACAACATTGTTTGGCTGAAGGTAGTCTGGTCATGTAAAAATAAAGCTACAATGCTAGACCAAGCAGGATCAACTAACCCCTCTTTAAGAATGGGGGTACTAATATCATATCAAAGGAACAACTAATACTTCCTTAATTAACTGCTTCTTTTGCCTTTGACCCCCTTTCCAACTTAAAGCACCAGCCATGAACTCTCTTCACTTAATACACATGCTAAAATATTAAACGGCGGAATTACTGTTAATGACAAATGTATTAACATTATTTTCATGCATCCAATCATAAACATCCCATATATTTTAGCGTGAAAATTTGAACAACTCTGGTTGCAAAAATCTAGAATTTTCTGTGTACCACAAAACTATATTGAATCTGTATGTCAAAACCAGGCCATGTTGGTTTATCAATAAAAGTGAAACCATGTGCAGATGACATTGAAGAAATTCAACACATTCCACAAATTTGGTAGTAATCCGTAAGTTCAACACTAGTATAAGCTGACTACTGGATTTTCAGCTAACCCCTCTTTAAGAATGGAGATACTAATATCATATCAACGAAACAACTATGTTTCCTTAATTAACTGCTATTTTTGGCTCTGACAGCCTCTCCGACTTAAAGCTCCGGCCACGAACTCTCTTCACTTAATACACGTGGTAAAATATTAAACGGCGGAATTACTGTTAATGACAAATGCATTAACATTACTTTCATGCATCCAATCATAAACTATATTTTAGCGTGCGAATTTGAACAGCTCCGATTGCAAAAATCTAGAATTTTCTGCAAGATTTGTTCAGGGCAGTTCGTCAATCGAAGTCGAAGACGCGCCTGGTTGGCGGAGAAAACTTTGATTGGTTGCAATTTAGGAGAGCAGCAGGTTCGTTCGCCGCTAAACCTTGATTTTTCCTGTGCCCTTGGCCAAGTACTTTGGCTGAAAGGTGTGCTTAGCATGAACAAATCATACTCCTACATTTAACTAGTACCACCACCAATGTCAGGAGATCTCTGTTTTACTGTTAAGTACTGTACTACTGTAAGTTGATTGTTTGGCCTAAAGGTGTGCTTTGGTTGAAACGTGTGCTTAGCCTAAAAAAATCGTTTTCTTTTACATTTAACTGCAGCCACCGAGTGTCAGGAGATCTCCGTTTTACTGTTCAACGTACTACTAGTTTAAGCTGACTTCGGTGGGATGAGTGAGCTCTCGAATGCTACGAGGAAAGAGTTCGCAAATCGCAAAGAGGGCATCTGAAAAGAACAAATCTGGAAGAGAAAGGCACAGACGGAGGCAGCAGACCTTGGTTCCTCTGCTTCCCCTTGTCACCCCACCTCCAGGCTAATTCCTTGCTCGATTGGCCCCCTTCCAAGCGCGATCGGTGCTCTGCAAGGAAGCCAGCAGAGATCGTTGAGCGGCGAGCAAGAACCGGCTTAAAATCAGCTCCAAGAAAAGAAAGACAGGGGTTCCTCACCCGCGGGACGGATCGACCGGAGGCCTTCGCTCAGCGCCCACGGCAGTGCGGCCCACTGCCGGAGGAGGAGGAGGAGGAGGAAGGGGATGCCGGACGGCGAGCTGATCTGGTGGGGTGGGGGATGCTCTCCGAGGGAGGCAGGGGTCGCCGGATCGGCTCACTCAGTAAGAGCGGCCATGAGGCGTACGGGGCGGAGAGGGCGGAGGAGCCACGGGTGGGAAGAAAGCTTAGGAGCGCCTACGACGATCACGTGGGGGGTTTCTGCGCCGTGGGACCAACCGAGAACAGTGGGCAGGGGCACAACAAAAAGAACATGTACAACAGTCCAACTCCTTTCACAACTTAAAAAACGCCCGTAAGTCCCAAAAGGATTTGACCATGTCAAATCAAATATCTTTTTGACAATTTTTTTTTGCGGGGGAAGGAAAATCTCATTCCTTAAGGTGCTGCATCATCCTTGCACAGGTTCACAATTTCTTCTGTACCTCCTCCTAACCACACCACAGTCTGAGAAGTACAACGCTCGTAGGCAGCTAGGCTATGACTAACTTTATTTTTGGTACGGCTAATAAGAGTAACTAAGATCTCCCTATCAACTTTTAGCATCTCCTGAACTTCACTCACAATGGTCATGTGCCTCGACCGGTTCCGTTCAGTGGCCTGTAGCATCACCACTGCTTCCAAGGAGTCCAACTCCACCTGGATGGGGCAGGTCGTGCGCTCCAGTGCAAGCGCGAGGCCTTCTTTGCATGCCTCCTCTTGAATATCTTTTTGACAATTAATATATGCTGACCACGGTAAGTTTAGTTGGCAAGGATGACAAATCGACTCTCGGTTTATTTTTCGCCAAAAAATTGTCGTGATTGCTGACTAAACTTGTCATCCTTGTGTCAACTAAAATCGCCATAAAAAAACGTTCGATGTGCCATGGTGAAACCCCAAACGTTCATGATTTATCATTTCCGAAAAAAAAAACTCCTTTCACTTTGTGATTGAAGAAAAACTCATTATTGCCTCCCCCCCCCTCTCCCGCCACCTCCCATGTCACTCCCACGGGCGGCCCGGGAGAAAAAACCCTATATCTCCCACCATTAAACGTTTACTATGCTTAAAGTATGTAGAACTAAGATAAAAATGCAAGATATAGCTAATGTACTTAGAAAGATAAAGTTAAAAGTCAGGTACTATTATATATTACTCTCCCTGTAAAGAAATATAAGAGCGTTTAGATCACTGTTCCTATATTTCTTTACAGAGGGAGTAGTTTGTAAAAATAAAAAGAGAGAAAGTTTTATGGTTGTGAAGGTAGTGGTGGATTTTCCCCTAGGAAATCGGCGACATAATATACCCGGTACACAAAACTTGTTAGAACTGTTATGCGGCAGAGGCATGTCCTTACATGATGCAAAATAACGGTCTCACAGGTACTTATAATTGTTCACTTAGCAAGTATCCGCAAATAC
The DNA here is from genome assembly GCF_002575655.3 of Aegilops tauschii subsp. strangulata. NCBI lineage: Eukaryota > Viridiplantae > Streptophyta > Magnoliopsida > Poales > Poaceae > Aegilops > Aegilops tauschii. Next base: position 6,574,702 of record NC_053037.3, on the reverse strand, counting down.
TAAGATTTATTCAGGTAAAACGTTAACGGTGGCCATAACTTCCTCTAGGTTCCTTTCGAATTGCCTATGTTATAATTCATAAACTCAGGAAACGGCTTTTGTCACTCCGGCCTACCATACTAAACTTATCATAACACATTGCTTACCCTAAAGTGTGATTCAATATAGTGTGCACCTCTATATTAACACCCTAGTACAACACAATAACAGTTCATACAATGCATACTAAGCATCCTAGAACACCGGCCGGTATAATAAGACAAAAGGAAACTACTCAAACATGAAACACAATGAAACAAATCATAGGTGAATTATTCATTAGTCAAACACCATGTCTTAGTAGCAGATTATAGGTTATTTTTTACAGTGGTGAACCGTTTGGTCCAAGGAAGATGGTGGTGGAAATGGTGGAGTCCTCCAGCAGCCTTCCCACGGTCGCCGAAAGGGAGAGGGAAGGTCCCCCTTTCTTTTGTTGGAGATGAGTTTTCTACTCTATAGATGGAGGCTATGGTGCTGCAATTTTTGGCACCAAAGGATGCCCCCCCGGGAGGAATGTTAGGGTTTCCCAACAATATATAGGTCAAGTCTTCCAATCTCAGCCATCCAACCCATAAGGCTTTGATCCAAGTGCCCTACAACATGTTTAGGCCCCTCCAAAGCCTTTCTTGCCCATAGGATCAAACCACGTTCGAATCTATCAAGGTTGGAAGGATTTAGAGTCAATCTCGTCACTCTGTTTGAAAGTGGCAGTTTTTTTGTAAATATTGGATTGGGCCCACACAGTGCATACGGACTTAGAATTGGGTGATTCCAAGTGCTACGGTTTTGCTATGATGTGGAGTATAATTTTCATGTATTGATTTTTCTTCATTTGACTCAATCTTAAGGAGTCCAAGTGATGATCTTTAAGAATTATACTTCTGTGGACAGATATGTAGTAACTCCAAATTTTACCGAACCTTGAAGTTTTTTCATAGTTCATTGAATTTTCATGAAGTTCCTACACACATAAGGGAAAACAAGTAATTGTGCTTGTGTTGCAATTATTAGTAGGTTAGTCAAGACAAATATCAAAGTTTGCATAAAAATAAGATAGTGGCATGAAACATACAAAAAAAATATAGATACGTCGGAGACTTATCAAGGGCGAGATGTGGCAAGATGCTCACGTGTCGCAGAGGTGGTAGGCTGGATGGGATGGCAGGGTCATGGGTTTGGGAGGGCGAGATTGCTGGCAAAAGCTGTGCTCCGAGGCTGGAGTCGTCGATGGCGGCGCTTACAAGCAGCTTCCCTTGTTGAAGGCATTGATGTTGCGGCCCTCCCCTTCTTTTCCAAACATGCTTTGGGGGGGAACCCTAGATCCGGTCTCCCTTGAACTCAAATAATATGTTAGCATGCATCCACGCTGCTCGAGCACTTTTTGCTCAACTAAGGATATTATTATGCTTGTACAAGATTATCAGGGGTTATGCTCTCAAGGCCAGAGCTTCAAGTAAGTAGCACTAATAACTGATGATGTTCAACCTTCAGATAGCTCCAGCCGCCATGTACCAAACCACATACTCCGCAGAAATTTTACGTTACAGTTTGCTTTCACAAATTTCAACCTATTGCTGGTTAGTTACATCTCAGCTTGCAGCCAGGATGAGAAGAACAAAAATGTAGTTTTCTTAATTGACAATTAAATAACACTAGTTGTGTGCCTTTTTCATGTACATCAAAATAACACCTTAGAAAATGTGCATGTCAAAACAAGCTAGAAATCTCTTGGAGATATTTAACTGGAAGTTCAGCAGCAGCTTGTCGAACAAAAAGGGACATAATCTGATCTGCAATTCTTCAAGGCGAAAATGGACTCATCCACTAAAACCTTTATTCACCCCATCCGTGGGCAGCAAGTGTACAACTGCATTTTTAACTTCAGCCTCTCCTAATTGATCCATCTCGGCGAAACTAATAAGCTAGCTAGCTACGGCTAGGCTAGGCTACTTCTACTCCTCGATCGTCCGGGCTACTACTGCTCCAGCAGCTTGTTCATCGTGGGGGTCTTCATCTCCCACGCGTGCAGGTTGGTGACCTTGATGTCCGACTCGCCGTTGTTGAAGACGAAGAGGTGCGCGTCGTCCCCGATGGCCTTCCTCGGGTAAACCCTCGTCAGGATGCACGTCTTTCCGCCGGCCCCGAAGCTCTCCACCACAGAATGGTCAATCTGAAATGAAGTTCGCGACATGGCTTAGACCACTCTTGCAACGGTTTAATCCACTCCAGAGCATACACTGATCATGTGGTTACATATATACGTACCAATGTCCTCAGCGCGATCTTCTTGGTCTTGGCTATGTCGACGTTGACAAAGCCGGCAAAGGTCGGCCTGTAGATCTGCGACTCGTATGACGACCTATTTGATAGCGATCATTGGGAATTACTGTTGGATCTGGATGCATGGATAATCCAACATTGCAAGTTTTATACTCCCATGTAATGTGACTTTAGTGAGTTATATCTTATATATTACCTTGTCGGGTCATTACACATGAGGACGACGTAATTGGTGTCGTTGGTCTTGAACACCCTGAAGAAGACGGCCGTCCTCTCCTCGAGGTCGTCGGAGGCCAGCAGCCAGAGCCCGAACGGCCCAACGCCGCCCTTGACGTGCGAGTTGAACTTCTTGCAGAGCCCCTGTGCGTCGGTCCGCCACGCCGGGTCGAACTTCTCCGCCTTGTCCAGGTTCCTGATGGTAAACGCCGTCTCCACGTCCGACTGCACGGATTTGAAGCCGGTGACCTCGAAGTACTCGCCGCCCTTGACGGCCTTGTTGCTGACATTGACATGCTTTGAGCGCAGCGACTTGACCTCCTCCACTGGCCATTGGATCAGTTGTCTCCCGCTTCGCGACAGGAAGATCTTCCTTGGTATCGCCTGAGAAAATCAGCAACAACAATACGTCTCGATCTCAGGCTCTCAGCACTTACGGTAGAAAACATACTAGTAGCAAAAATAATTGTGTTCATGTGGCAGCGTAAGCTAGTGACCTGGATGCCGGCCCAGCCCTTGTGGCGGTCGTCGGTAACGGTGTCAGACTCATTGGCCCAGCCCCAGAGCACTCGTCGTTTCTTGGCCGGGTCGAAGAAGGACTTGGAGGCGTAGAAGTCGCCATAGTCGTAGCGGAGGCCGTAGTCATTGTCCGGGAAGGCGGGGTCAGGGGTGTACCTCTCCTTGTCGTGGTCGTAGGTGCCAACGGTGTAGTAATCGTATCGTGTCAGTTCTAGGCTCACCTTGAGCACGTACTTGACCTCCTCGGCCACAACACGATCGTGCAACTCCGCGGTGTCCACACCGCTCTGGTGGTGACGGCTGCCTCCGGCCACCGCCACAGGGAAGAAGTCGGGGCATTCCCACATTCCTGTGAGTCCCGCGTGCAACGAGTGGCGCGCCTTGACCCACTTCTTGAAGTCTCGGCTCCGGTACAACACCGCGATCCCCCTCATGTTCTCCTTGGTGCCCACCACCAACCTCCAGTGTCTGCAATATATCATGTACGTACAATATATAATCCTTACGTATAAACATAGCACAATATATAGTTTAGAGGGGGGAGGGGGGGCACCGCCCCCCTCCCCCAAGCTCTGAGCTAACTTGTGAAGAAAATTTGTTCGGAGGACCAAGATGGAAAATAAAATGTACATACCCGTCGGGTCCGTACCACGCTGTCGTGGGATCACGGAACGCGCTCGCGTTGATGCCGTGGTCAGGGGTGATGATGGGGTTGTACTCGGGCTTGACCCACTCGCGGAGGAAGGGGTCGGAGAGGTTGGCCGGGTACGCGACGTTCTGCACCTGGTTCTTGTGGGGGTCGATGCCGGTGTACATGATGACGGGGACGCCGTTGGGCAGCAACGTGGCGGAGCCCGACCAGCAGCCGTTGACGTCGAAGGGCTTGGTCGGGTAGATGGCGGGCTGGAGGGCCACCCAGTGGATGAGGTCGGTGGAGACGGAGTGCGCCCAGATGATGTTCCCCCACACGGCGCCCTTGGGGTTGTACTGGTAGAAGAGGTGGTACAGCCCCTTGTAGTACATTGGCCCTGCATCCATCCGCACGTAGCTAGGTTTAGAATCGCACGGTGCCATGCAAAATATATATATCCACACTTGCTATTAGTTACTAGACGTACCATTGGGATCTGATTGGTTGTTGCGTGGTCATGGGATAGGTCAATGCCATGCAGACAAAGGCGACGAGGAATGAGCAATGGGCCGTTGAAAAAGACGATGGTACACAAACATGCAGAGGATATATATATATATACGTACGTACCGTTGATCCAGTGCTTGGGGGGCTGGAAGTGGTAGCCGGTGCGCAGCTCCGTGATGACCTCCTTGGCCTCCAGCGACTGGAGCTCCGGGTAGACGACGTGCGACGCGTGCACCACCGCCCAGCATAGCAGCGGCACGAGCGCTAGCACCGCCGCCGCCGTCCCCATCTCCTCTCCTCTCAACCTCTCAGGAGTACACCCTACGCATTCTACGTACTCGAAGGATCAGGAGGAGATGAGTGAGCAATGCGGTGTGTGTATGCACGGGTATTTATAGCCGGGTTTGGATAAGCAGTACACATGGGACGAACAAAGGACTGAGATCCTAGGGTTCCACGTGGTGGCCGTGCTGTATTGACAGTCAAAGATCTGGATAAGAACGCACGCATGGAACGGAGCGAGCTCCTAGTATTCCACAGGGTGGACCGCCCGCGCGCATGAATAGGCCACGGGCTCTCCTTTCCTGGATGAACCAGCCAGCCAGCGGTACAATTTGACCGTACGTGCCACGACGCCCGGATGCATGCATGTATATCCGCTGGTCCACGGCGGACGTCGCCGCCGCCGAGCTCGCCGCGGCGTGCTGCTGCTTTGGATACGGCGACCGCCTAGCCGCCGTAGGTTGATCCTCCCTTCGGAATGCATACATGAATATGCATGTAGGTATACGATGTTTCCTGTGGTAGCTGCATGCGCACGTGCCTCTTCGTTTAACAAATTTCGTACGTGTACTAACCTAGAGCTTGATTGATTTAGCTTTGCGAGAGAAAGCACTAAGAACTTGAATTTTTTATAATGTCGGATTTGAAAGACCCGCGCTTTACATCAAGATTAGCTGGGCCTTGTATGATTTACAGGAATTTTATCTGAATTATTTGACAAAACGTCCATAAAATTCAGTCAGCCCAAGAGTACTTCAGTCAGCCAACTCTTGATGGCTCCAATTTTGGCCTCATCCGCTTCAATTCTCTGTAGAGTCAAAACACGGCCAAGGAATGATACTCGTTCGATGCAGAATGTGCATACGTCGAGGTTATATTACCAGAAAAATGTGCATCTCTCAAAGCCTTAAAAACAACAACATGTAATATATATGATCATGATGTTTGGGAAGCGGCTCGCTATAAATCAAGATATCATCAAAGTAGACCACCAGTTTCTTTTCAATTAAAGTGTGTATTAACTCCATTAATCTCATCAATAGCAAGTCACTTTGATGAAACCGTGGTTGTTACTTTCGAATTTCATTGACAATTGGAAAGGACAACGCTTTCTTGCTCGGGGATTGCACTGGATCTGAGGAGAAAAACTAAGGAGTTCTGACATTCATGAGAACCTCACAAATCTTTCTTCCCCATCCCGATCTATATATCACTTGACTTTTAGATTGGATTTTCTAGTAGCCTTTATTTCCGATTGGAATATATATTGGAATGAAACTTGAATTGAATAAACCAACATTGGATTCCAATAAGTTGATACTCCCACATGGCCAAAACCTTGCAAATTGTCCGATGCCCTTATAAATGACAGGTTGACACTCCAAATTCTGAGCAAGTTTACCTCAGCATGTGGAAAACACCATACTTTTGACAAAGTTCCTTGCTTTCCTGGAATATGGATTTTAAGGCATGGGAGGAGTAGGTGAACGATACATTTACACAAGAGATAGAGAAAGTGACTTCTGGGCTCTCTTCTCCTAAACATGCCTACCTGGTTTCTGTATCAAACTAGTTATGCGAAGAGAAGCTCATGATTCATAAAACTGCCAACATCAAGTTGTTGAATGCTTTCTATTAATCTAGAGTAACCATCTATGTATCATTTATTCAGGGGCTCTATATGTTGAGCAATATAAATATACATAGTTGTTCATTCTCTGCATCACCTACTTAGTGTGGGTTGATTTAGCTTTGATTAGTTGCATGACCTATCTTTGGTTGATGACATGGAGATGATTTTTTTGGTCCAGTGTTTGTTTTGATAACTTATTCGGGTTAAGGGGAATAAAACTAATTCACTTGCTTTGACGATATGAATGATAGTCAGTATCTTCCTAAATTCAAGTCGGGCAAAGAATCAACGAAATTACCAAGCTTTGATGACATGATGAAAACGCCCTTTATTTTCTGGTCTGGCTTTGATGACATGATGAAAACAAGAGATGAAATGCACTTGAATTATGATTTAGGCTGAAGAGATTGCTCTTTTGGTCTAGGCTTTATTTCTGTCTAGCTCTAAATCCTTGTGAACGAGGTATGCCCTCTTGATGGGTAGCCCGAGAGGGATAGCAAGGACCTATACAAGGGATGGAAGTGATAAATAGGAATATCTAGTCATGATAACTAACAAGAAACTACCTACCTTGCGGATCATAATGTTAACTTTGTTTCTATCAGTGTGGAGAATGTGCCAAATCAAGTTGTATCCGTTGAGGACTTGCGTCCTCAGGCTTCTTGAAGCTAAATTGTCTAGTGTTGTACATGATGGACGCACTAATACCTAAAATTTTCCAATTTGAGGTTGAACTACAAATTTATTACCTATGACACCTAATCAAATACTGGCCTCGAATTGATAACAAAAGGTTGAGGTAATAAACAAAAAGAAGAGTGAAAATAATATGATAAAGAGCACAAGAAAATGGGAGGAGAGGCTTGTCACGAAACTATTTTCACTCTTCTTTTCATCATAAAGACAAGATGATCTCTCGTAAGCGGCGCAATAGACCTCTTGACTGCAAATATTCATGCTCCTCTTCCCGCCAGGACTCCCAGGCTTTATAAGCGGGCACTCAACCCCCGTTTGAGACAGCAAGACTAACATATTACTTATATATACTTCTCGATATCAAGAGGTTCTTACTTACCTTTGATCGGTAAGACACAAATGATCTACTCATCAAGGGATGTGATGGACCATCAGGATCTTACAACGAGTGGATCATTCATATACCAAACTCAGCTTTGCCCTATACTCGAGAGTAGATGGAAACATTAATTTATATATCTTTTCGCTCCCCTCCCGCATATCCCTATGGATTTGAATATAGGAACAAGAACATATTCTTCCGTTATCTATCAAAATAGGAAATCAAAATAGATATGTGAAATGGTAGGTACACTCTACAAGCGCTACTCTTTATATTAAAATACTTTGACATGCAAGTGTACCTATTGCTACTTCCTTAGGCCAACTCCACCGCGCGACCCCATCCTGTCCGCGCGTGTCCGTTTGGGGTAAAACAACGAACCAGACGGCCCAGCGCGCGGGCGCAAACGGACTTTTGTCTGTTTTCTGTCCGCTTTCGACCCATCCCGGCCCAAATTTGCGCCGCTTTTGGGGTGAAACGGACAGCACGCGGACGCGCGGGCCGTCTGCGTGTGTCCTCCCCTGGCCCGCCCGTCGGTGGCACAGGGGCGCCTTTTTCTATCCGCCCCCTCCCTCCCTCCGGCCACACGCCCTCCACTCTTCCCTCGCCGCCGCCGCCATTAGCTGTGCAGCTCGGACGCGCGCTCGCCCAGCCCCTTCCCCTCGGCGCCCCTGAGCTACCCAACCACGGCCACCTGATTTGCGCACCCGCCGGCCGGATTTGGGGCGGATCCGGTCGGTCTTGATCTCGCCCGACTGTGGGAGGCCGCGCCGCACCATGGACGGGCCGGGCACCGGGCCGGAAGGCCCTGGCAGGGCCGCAAGGCCACATGCATGCAGTGGCTCCTCCTCTAGCCGCTCGGATCTACACCGTCGGTGGTCCGCCGGCAGATACACGAATGGCGGTCGGCCGGGCTCGGTGCTAGCCCTAAAGCTCGTCGGCGCACCGTTGCCGCTCATTAAGTGCGACCACTGCCCAAAGAAGGTCGTGCGCCGCGTGTCTACAATGCCGGAACATCCCGGATGGGTGTTCATCAAGTGCTTAAACGATGGGGTATGTGCTCTTTTTAGCTTCGGTTTGTGCTCTGGATTTGACTAGTTGTGCTAACTTCAAATTTTGTTGTGTGGAATGGATGCAAGTTTTGGTATTGGAAAGAAGAGTACATCAATATATTGATAGAGCGTAATTTAGTAGATATTCGTGCACTTTTAGCTAGCGTAGAGGCTGTAGATGAGATAAGTGCACTTGTTGCTAGATTAGAGGCTAGACACGAGGCTAGATGCGAGGAAGCAACCTCTACTTCTTTAGACTCGAAGAAGAAAGAAACACGCAAGATGGAGGCGGCTCCTCCGCAGATCAACAATGAATGCATCAAGAAGACACTAATCCAACTTACAGGAGCAGTTATGGAAGTTGGATATCTTCTAAAATGTATTCTTGTGGTTCTTGTTTTTTTTTGATCTTGTTTTTCTAGTGAAAATTTGGTGATGTATTCCCATGTACCAAGAATGAATGATGAAAAAAAGTTTAATGGCTTGGAAAGAAAAAAGTACGCGGACAGGATGCGGCCGCGCGTTAGGCGCACGGCCACTGCATCCCAGAAACGGTACGGACACGACCCCATTGCCCTACCCAAACGAACAGAATCCGGGTAAAACAGACGTCTGTTTGGGGTCGCGCGGTGGAGTTGGCCTTACATCCACGTATTTTAAATGGGAGTGTACAGTGTGTAGAATGAGTAAACACGTGAATCTAGAGAGAGAACTCCTGGCCATATATCACTTCTCACAAAGCAAGTTTGAAATCTGCTATCAACATTTTATAGTTTGACCGTGTAAAGTTCTATTTTAGCTGCAGATGGATATGCATTTGTTTTCTCAGGATAATTTGGTATGTACCATGCTACTCTTTCTTTTTGTATTTTATTAATTAGTTATTTTTACCGGTGTTTCTGCATGATCATGGTGCAAATTTATCCTTTTCCCTTGTTTGATCTACCTCCAGTTTCATTTATTTAGCAGTGATAGAGGATGGTTTATTATAGTGGAGGTGTTGTGAGATATAGTAGTTGAAGTTCTGGTTGATCATACTATACTCGAAGATGAGTACAAGAACAAGCTGTTTGAGAATTTGTAGTTTCTGACTGCATGGGAGATGACATATGTATTGCGTCTGTGAAGCTAAATGAATGCATGACTCAGTTATAGATTTCTTGAGTAAAGATTAGTGTGTGTAAACTTTGCATCTTTAGCTCTCTAAGTGAAACCCTCGATGGTTAACATGATATATGGAGGTTTGTTTGGAGCTTAGCTGGCTTGAACTCGTTGATGTTTATGAAGATGATTTTGGAACATGATTTGCTCTCATTGAGACCATTTATTAGTATTTTTCGGCAGCAATGCACAAGCAGGTCCGAGCCTGAGGCTGCAGATGACTCATCAAGTCCTCAATAGGTGAAGATGATGTGGCTTGCCACTTCATCGAGAGTGAAGGAGAGGCAGGGGTTAATGAACTCAAGTGCGGGGTGCGGGAGGTCGTGGGTGCCTGAGATGGTGGCAGGGTTTAGAGGGACGGCCAATGACAGAGGTGGCGACTCAGGCAGGGGCAACGAGGCAGCACGCGACAACACTTGCTAAATGCTGATGGTGGTGGCAGGTGGTTATGCAGGGAGAGGTGGGCGGGTCGATAGGGTGGACGAAAGACAAAAGTAGCGGCGGGAGGAAGAAGAATGGTAGCAGTAGTGGGTCATCACCAGCGGAGGAGAGGCAACGGGTTGATGAACTCGAGTGCGGGGTGCGGGAGGTCGCAGGCATCGGAGATGGTGCCATGGTTTAGAGGGATGGCTAGTGCCAACAGTGGAAGAGGTGACGACTCGAGTAGGGGGCATGTGATAACACCCGCCGATTGTAGGATGGTGGTGGCAGTTTGTTAGGCAAGGAGAGGTGTGCGGGTTGACATTCGATGAATAAAAAGGTAGAGGCGGGAGGAGAGGAAGAAGAAGAACAGTAGCAGAGGTCGCTGGCGGAGGAAGGGTTGGGGATTGACGGATTCGAGAGGGGAGGGTTGTGTGAATAAGTTATGTTCTGGACTCGGATCATGCCGAGATGACTAAATAATACACAACCCACTCTAACTAAAAAACTTTTTTTTTGAGTTGTTAATTGTGTTCGATAACATGATGTGTGTTAGCTGATTGTAAAAAAGAAAAACGTGTGTTGGATGAAACGGCATTGTTTTGGTTATTCTAGCTCTGTGAGTAATATTCTTTTTCTTCAAAAACCCGTTGCAAGCACGGGTGTTTCCACTAGCGTTACTAGTTGATTAGAAGTACTAGAAGGGTGTGAGAAATAGAGAAGGAGCATTAATTGGAACTTCCATCGTGATTCATTCTTCCGTGTACTCTAGCTACTTGATCGGAAGCAAAAGTGTGTGTGTGTGTGAGAGAGAGAGAAAGGTGTATTGGAACCTTGATCGTAAATTTTAAGTCATGGCTGACCGAATAATAGGGATATGTATGCCTTTTTCTTGACCAAAAATTCTTTGATCCCCATGGGACTGTGTGCAGGTTGATCAATAATTTTCGACTTCTCTTTCGTAAGTGCTTCAGCACGCTCTTCTTTTTGTTCGGGCCCGTCATTTGTTCTTGGTGGGTCCCACTGCATCTCATTCATCGACGCTCTCTCCATCTCCATCTCCATCGCCATGGCTCTGCTTCCTCTTCCAGACCCACCTTGTTGACTGAACCGATCCAGCTCGCCTTCCAAACAATCAAGCAGATCCACACCTCTTCCTCCTCCTCCGCTGGGCCGCATTGGAGCGCAGAGCCAAGGCCTGCGGTCGATCTGTCCTGCCGGTGAGGAACCCTCCGTTTCTTGGATTTGATGCTGCGATGCTTCTTGTCCGCCTGAAACATGCGATCCCCACTGGTTTCTTGGAGCGATAAAAGGGAAGCAGAGCAACAAGGTTCGCTCCATGTCTTCTCTTCCAGATTCCTTGTTTCCAGATTATCTCTTCAAGATTTGCGAAACTGTTTCTTCTAAGAATTTGAGAGCTCACTCATCCCACCTCAGTACGCTAGCACCTTGAACAGTAAAACAAAACAGAGATCTCCTGACATTGGTGGTAAAATGTAAATAGTGATTTGTTTACGCTAAGCACACCTTTCAGCCAAACTACCTGGCTGAAGGCACATTTTTATTTATTTTTTGATAATAAGTGATGAACGAGCCTGCTGCTCTCCTCAATTGCGAGCAAAGTTTTCTCCGCCAACCAGGCACCTCTGTCTTCTCTTGTGACCCTAGTGTAAAATGCAGCAACTGAGTCAAATCAACCAACACATAAGAATCAATGCAGATGTTAGAGTTTTGCAATCAGAGTTCTTCCAGTTCACACACTAAAAAATATATAGGGTGTTTGTGACTGGCTGCAGGATAATAATGTTAATCTTCGAATCTTGAGTGGTACATTTTGTTGGAAATATGCCCTAGAGGCAATAATAAATGGTTATTATTATATTTCTTTGTTCATGATAATTGTCTATTGTTCATGCTATAATTGTGTTATCCGGAAATCGTAATACATGTGTGAATACATAGACCACAACGTGTCCCTAGTAAGCCTCTAGTTGACTAGCTCATTGATCAACAGATAGTCATGGTTTCCTGACTATGGACATTGGATGTCATTGATAACGGGATCACATCATTAGGAGAATGATGTGATGGACAAGACCCAATCCTAAGCATAGCTCAAAGATCGTGTAGTTCGTTTGCTAGAGCTTTTCCAATGTCAAGTATCTTCTCCTTAGACCATGAGATCGTGCAACTCCCGGATACCGTAGGAGTACTTTGGGTGTGCCATACGTCACAACGTAACTGGATGACTATAAAGGTACACTACGGGTATCTCCGAAAGTGTCTGTTGGGTTGGCACGGATCGAGACTGGGATTTGTCACTCCGTATGACGGAGAGGTATCTCTGGGCCCACTCGGTAACGCATCATCATAATGAGCTCAATGTGACTAAGGAGTTAGTCACGGGATCATGCATTACGGTACGAGTAAAGAGACTTGCCGGTAACGAGATTGAACAAGGTATTGGGATACCGACGATCGAATCTCGGGCAAGTAACATACCGATTGACAAAGGGAATTGTATACGGGATTGATTGAATCCTCGACATCGTGGTTCATCCGATGAGATCATCGTGGAACATGTGGGAGCCAACATGGGTATCCAGGTCCCGCTGTTGGTTATTGACCGGAGAGGCGTCTCGGTCATGTCTGCATGTCTCCCGAACCCGTAGGGTCTACACACTTAAGGTTCGGTGACGCTAGGGTTGTAGAGATATGAGTATGCGGAAACCCGAAAGTTGTTCGGAGTCCCGGATGAGATCCCGGACGTCACGAGGAGTTCCGAAATGGTCCGGAGATGAAGAATTATATATAGGAAGTCAAGTTTCGGCCACCGGGAAAGTTTCGGGGGTCACCGGTATTGTACCGGGACCACCGGAAGGGTCCCGGAGGTCCACCGGGTAGGGCCACCTATCCCCGAGGGCCCCATGGGCTGAAGTGGGAAGGGAACCAGCCCTTAGTGGGCTGGGGCGCCCCCCATGGGCCTCCCCCCTGCGCCTAGGGTTGGAAACCCTAGGGTGGGGGGCGCCCCACTTGCCTTGGGGGGCAAGTCTCCCCCTGGCCGCCCCCCCCCCTTCAGATGGGTCTTGGCCGGCGCCCCCCCTCCCAGGGGGCCTATATAAAGGGGGGAGGGAGGGCAGCAGTACAACAGCCTTGGGCGCCTCCCTCCCCCCCTGCAACACCTCTCCCTATCGCAGAAGCTCGGCGAAGCCCTGCCGAGACCCCGCTACATCCACCACCACGCCGTCGTGCTGCTGGATCTCCATCAACCTCTCCTTCCCCCTTGCTGGATCAAGAAGGAGGAGAACGTCGCTGCTCCGTACGTGTGTTGAACGCGGAGGTGCCGTCCGTTCGGCACTCGGTCATCGGTGATTTGGATCACGGCGAGTACGACTCCACCAACCTCGTTCATTGAAACGCTTCCGCTCGCGATCTACAAGGGTATGTAAGTGCACTCCTTTCCCCTCGTTGCTAGTATACTCCATAGATGGATCTTGGTGAGCGTAGGAAAATTTTAAAATTCTCCTACGATCCCCAACAGTGGCATCATGAGCCAGGCCTATGCGTAGTTGCTATGCACGAGTAGAACACAAAGTAGTTGTGGGCGTTGATGTTGCCAATTCTTCTTGCCGCTACTAGTCTTATCTTGTTTCGGCGGCATTGTGGGATGAAGCGGCCCGGACCGACCTTACACGTACGCTTACGTGAGACAGGTTCCACCGACTGACATGCACTAGTTGCATAAGGTGGCTAGCGGGTGTCTGTCTCTCCCACTTTAGTCGGAACGGATTCGATGAAAAGGGTCCTTATGAAGGATAAATAGAAATTGGCATATCACGTTGTGGTCATACGTAGGTAAGAAACGTTCTTGCTAGAAACCTACAAGCCACGTAAAAACTTGCAACAACAATTAGAGGACGTCTAACTTGTTTTTGCAGCATGTGCTATGTGATATGATATGGCCAGAAGATGTGATAAATGATATATGTGATGTATGAGATTGATCATATTCTTGTAATAGGAATCATGACTTGCATGTCGATGAGTATGACAACCGGCAGGAGCCATAGGAGTTGTCTTTATTATTTTGTATGACCTGCATGTCATTGAATAACGCCATGTAAATTACTTTACTTTATTGCTAAACGCGTTAGCCATGTAAGTAGAAGTAATCGTTGGCGTGACAACTTCATGAAGACACAATGATGGAGATCATGATGATGGAGATCATGGTGTCATGCCGGTGACGAAGATGATCATGGCGCCCCGAAGATGGAGATCAAAGGAGCAAAATGATATTGGCCTTATCATGTCACTATTTGATTGCATGTGATGTTTATCATGTTTTGCATCTTATTTGCTTAGAACGACGGTAGTAAGTAAGATGATCCCTTATAATAATTTCAAGAAAGTGTTCACCCTAACTGTGCACCATTGCGAAGGTTCGTTGTTTCGAAGCACCACGTGATGATCGGGTGTGATAGATTCTAACGTTCGCATACAACGGGTGTTGACGAGCCTAGCATGTACAGACATGGCCTCGGAACACACGCAATACACTTAGGTTGACTTGACGAGCCTAGCATGTACAGACATGGCCTCGGAACACGGAGGACCGAAAGGTCGAGCATGAGTCGTATAGAAGATACGATCAACATGGAGATGTTCACCGATCTTGACTAGTCCGTCTCACGTGATGATCGGACACGGCCTAGTTAACTCGGATCATGTTTCACTTAGATGACTAGAGGGATGTCTATCTGAGTGGGAGTTCATTGAATAATTTGACTATATGAACTTAATTATCATGAACTTAGTCTAAAATCTTTACAATATGTCTTGTAGATCAAATGGCCCACGTTGTCCTCAACTTCAACGTGTTCCTAGAGAAAACCAAGCTGAAAGATGATGGCAGCAACTATACGGACTGGGTCCGGAACCTGAGGATCATCCTCATAGCAGCCAAGAAAGATTATGTCTTAGAAGCACCGCTAGGTGAAGCACCAATCCCAGAGAACCAAGACGTTATGAACGCTTGGCAATCACGTGCTGATGATTACTCCCTCGTTCAGTGCGGCATGCTTTACAGCTTAGAACCGGGTCTCCAAAAGCGTTTTGAGAAACATGGAGCATATGAGATGTTCGAAGAGCTGAAAATGGTTTTCCAAGCTCATGCCCGGGTCGAGAGATATGAAGTCTCTGACAAATTCTTCAGCTGTAAAATGGAGGAGAATAGTTCTGTTAGTGAGCACATACTCAGAATGTCTGAGTTACACAACCGCTTGTCTCAGCTGGGAGTTAATCTCCCGGATGACGCGGTCATTGACAGAATCCTTCAGTCGCTTCCACCAAGCTACAAGAGCTTCGTGATGAACTTCAATATGCAGGGGATGGAAAAGACCATTCCTGAGGTATATTCGATGTTGAAATCAGCGGAGGTGGAGATCAGAAAAGAACATCAAGTGTTGATGGTGAATAAAACCACTAAGTTCAAGAAGGGCAAGGGTAAGAAGAACTTCAAGAAGGACGGCAAGGGAGTTGCCGCGCCCGGTAAGCCAGTTGCCGGGAAGAAGTCAAAGAATGGACCCAAGCCTGAGACTGAGTGCTTTTATTGCAAGGGAAGTGGTCACTGGAAGCGGAACTGCCCCAAATACTTAACGGACAAGAAGGACGGCAACACCAAAGGTATATGTGATATACATGTAATTGATGTGTACCTTACCAGTACTCGTAGTAGCTCCTGGGTATTTGATACCGGTGTGGTTGCTCATATTTGTAACTCAAAACAGGAACTGCGGAATAAACGGAGACTGGCAAAGGACAAGGTGACGATGCGCGTCGGGAATGGTTCCAAGGTCGATGTGATCGCCGTCGGCACGCTACCTCTGCATCTACCTACGGGATTAGTTTTAAACCTCAATAATTGTTATTTAGTGCCAGCTTTGAGCATGAACATTGTATCTGGATCTCGTTTAATTCGAGATGGCTACTCATTTAAATCCAAGAATAATGGTTGTTCTATTTATTTGAGAGATATGTTTTATGGTCATGCCCCGCTGGTCAATGGTTTATTCTTGATGAATCTCGAACGTGATGTTACACATATTCATAGTGTGAATACCAAAAGATGTAAAGTTGATAACGATAGTCCCACATACTTGTGGCACTGCCGCCTTGGTCACATTGGTGTCAAGCGCATGAAGAAGCTCCATGCAGATGGACTTTTGGAATCTCTTGATTACGAATCATTTGACACGTGCGAACCATGCCTCATGGGTAAGATGACCAAGACTCCGTTCTCCGGAACAATGGAGCGAGCAACCAACTTATTGGAAATTATACATACCGATGTGTGCGGTCCAATGAGTGTTGAGGCTCGCGGAGGATATCGTTATGTTCTCACTCTCACTGATGACTTAAGTAGATATGGGTATGTCTACCTAATGAAACACAAGTCTGAAACCTTTGAAAAGTTCAAGGAATTTCAGAGTGAGGTTGAGAATCAACGTGACAGGAAAATAGAATTCTTACGATCTGATCGTAGTGGAGAATATTTAAGTCACGAATTTGGTGCGCACTTAAGGAAATGTGGAATCGTTTCACAACTCACGCCGCCTGGAACACCTCAGCGAAACGGTGTGTCCGAACGTCGTAATCGCACTCTATTGGATGTGGTGCGATCTATGATGTCTCTTACCGATTTACCGCTCTCATTTTGGGGCTATGCTCTAGAGACTGCCGCGTTCACTTTAAATAGGGCTCCGTCAAAATCCGTTGAGACGACATCGTATGAATTATGGTTTGGGAAGAAACCTAAGCTGTCGTTTCTAAAAGTTTGGGGATGCGATGCTTATGTCAAGAAACTTCAACCTGAAAAGCTCGAACCCAAGTCGGAGAAATGCGTCTTCATAGGATACCCTAAGGAAACTATTGGGTATACCTTCTACCTCAGATCCGAAGGCAAGATCTTTGTTGCCAAGAATGGGTCCTTTCTGGAGAAAGAGTTTCTCTCGAAAGAATTGAGTGGGAGGAAAGTGGAACTTGATGAGGTGATAGTCACCCCTTCCGAACCGGAAAGTAGCGTAGCGCGGGAAGATGTTCCTGTGGTGCCTACACCGACTGGGAAGGAAGTTAATGATGATGATCATGAAGCTTCGGATCAAATTACTGCTGAACTTCGTAGGTCCACAAGGACACGTTCCGCACCAGAGTGGTACAGAAACCCTGTCCTGGAAATCATGTTGTTAGACAACGGTGAAACTTCGAACTATGAAGAAGCGATGGCGGGTCCGGATTCCGACAAATGGCTAGAAGCCATGAAATCCGAGATAGGATCCATGTATGAAAACAAAGTATGGACTTTGACTGACTTGCCCGATGATCGGCGAGCCATAGAAAACAAATGGATCTTTAAGAAGAAGACAGACGCGGATGGTAATGTGACCATCTATAAGGCTCGACTTGTCGGTAAGGGTTATTGACAAGTTCAAGGGGTTGACTACGATGAGACTTTCTCACCCGTAGCGAAGCTGAAGTCCGTCTGAATCATGTTAGCAATTGCCGCATACTATGATTATGAGATATGGCAGATGGACGTCAAAACGGCATTCCTTAACGGCTTCCTTAAGGAAGAATTGTATATGATGCAGCCGGAAGGTTTTGTCGATCCTAAGAATGCTAACAAAGTATGCAAGCTCCAGCGCTCAATCTATGGGCTGGTGCAAGCATCTCGGAGTTGGAACATTCGCTTTGATGAGATGATCAAAGCGTTTGGGTTTACACAGACTTATGGAGAAGCCTGTGTTTACAAGAAAGTGAGTGGGAGCTCTGTAGCATTTCTCATATTATATGTGGATGACATACTATTGATGGGAAATGATATAGAATTCTTGGAAAGTAGAAAGGCCTATTTGAATAAGTGTTTTTCAATGAAGGACCTTGGAGAAGCTGCTTATATATTAGGCATCAAGATCTATAGAGATAGATCGAGACGCCTCATTGGTCTTTCACAGAGTACGTACCTTGACAAGATATTGAAGAAGTTCAATATGGATGAGTCCAAGAAGGGGTTCTTGCCTGTATTGCAAGGTGTGCAATTGAGCACGGCTCAATGCCCGACCACGGCAGAAGATAGAGAAAAGATGAGTGTCATCCCCTATGCCTCGGCCATAGGGTCTATTATGTATGCCATGCTGTGTACCAGACCTGATGTAAACCTTGCCGTAAGTTTGATAGGAAGGTACCAAAGTAATCCCGGCATGGAACACTGGACAACGGTCAAGAATATCCTAAAGTACCTGAAGAGGACTAAGGATATGTTTCTCGTTTATGGAGGTGACGAAGAGCTCGTCGTAAAGGGTTACGTCGACGCTAGCTTCGACACAGATCTGGATGACTCGAAGTCACAAACCGGATACGTGTATATTTTGAATGGAGGAGCAGTAAGCTGGTGCAGTTGCAAGCAAAGCGTCGTGGCGGGATCTACATGTGAAGCGGAGTACATGGCAGCCTCGGAGGCAGCACAGGAAGCAGTCTGGATGAAGGAGTTCATTACCGACCTAGGGGTGATTCCCAATGCGTCGGGCCCGATGACTCACTTCTGTGACAACACTGGAGCTATTGCCCTTGCGAAGGAGCCCAGATTTCACAGGAAGACCAGGCATATCAAGCGTCGCTTCAACTCCATTCGTGAAAGTGTTCAAAATGGAGACATAGATATTTGTAAAGTACATACGGACCTGAATGTAGCAGATCCGTTGACTAAACCTCTCCCTAGAGCAAAACATGATCAACACCAGGACGCAATGGGTGTTCGATTCATCACAATGTAACTAGATTATTGACTCTAGTGCAAGTGGGAGACTGTTGGAAATATGCCCTAGAGGCAATAATAAATGGTTATTATTATATTTCTTTGTTCATGATAATTGTCTATTGTTCATGCTATAATTGTGTTATCCGGAAATCGTAATACATGTGTGAATACATAGACCACAACGTGTCCCTAGTAAGCCTCTAGTTGACTAGCTCGTTGATCAACAGATAGTCATGGTTTCCTGACTATGGACATTGGATGTCATTGATAACGGGATCACATCATTAGGAGAATGATGTGATGGACAAGACCCAATCCTAAGCATAGCTCAAAGATCGTGTAGTTCGTTTGCTAGAGCTTTTCCAATGTCAAGTATCTTCTCCTTAGACCATGAGATCGTGCAACTCCCGGATACCGTAGGAGTACTTTGGGTGTGCCATACGTCACAACGTAACTGGATGACTATAAAGGTACACTACGGGTATCTCCGAAAGTGTCTGTTGGGTTGGCACGGATCGAGACTGGGATTTGTCACTCCGTATGACGGAGAGGTATCTCTGGGCCCACTCGGTAATGCATCATCATAATGAGCTCAATGTGACTAAGGAGTTAGTCACGGGATCATGCATTACGGTACGAGTAAAGAGACTTGCCGGTAACGAGATTGAACAAGGTATTGGGATACCGACGATCGAATCTCGGGCAAGTAACATACCGATTGACAAAGGGAATTGTATACGGGATTGATTGAATCCTCGACATCGTGGTTCATCCGATGAGATCATCGTGGAACATGTGGGAGCCAACATGGGTATCCAGGTCCCGCTGTTGGTTATTGACCGGAGAGGCGTCTCGGTCATGTCTGCATGTCTCCCGAACCCGTAGGGTCTACACACTTAAGGTTCGGTGACGCTAGGGTTGTAGAGATATGAGTATGCGGAAACCCGAAAGTTGTTCGGAGTCCCGGATGAGATCCCGGACGTCACGAGGAGTTCCGAAATGGTCCGGAGATGAAGAATTATATATAGGAAGTCAAGTTTCGGCCACCGGGAAAGTTTCGGGGGTCACCGGTATTGTACCGGGACCACCGGAAGGGTCCCGGAGGTCCACCGGGTAGGGCCACCTATCCCCGAGGGCCCCATGGGCTGAAGTGGGAAGGGAACCAGCCCTTAGTGGGCTGGGGCGCCCCCCATGGGCCTCCCCCCTGCGCCTAGGGTTGGAAACCCTAGGGTGGGGGGCGCCCCACTTGCCTTGGGGGGCAAGTCTCCCCCTGGCCGCCGCCCCCCCCCCTTCAGATGGGTCTTGGCCGGCGCCCCCCCCCCCCCTCCCAGGGGGCCTATATAAAGGGGGGAGGGAGGGCAGCAGTACAACAGCCTTGGGCGCCTCCCTCCCCCCCTGCAACACCTCTCCCTATCGCAGAAGCTCGGCGAAGCCCTGCCGAGACCCCGCTACATCCACCACCACGCCGTCGTGCTGCTGGATCTCCATCAACCTCTCCTTCCCCCTTGCTGGATCAAGAAGGAGGAGAACGTCGTTGCTCCGTACGTGTGTTGAACGCGAAGGTGCCGTCCGTTCGGCACTCGGTCATCGATGATTTGGATCACGGCGAGTACGACTCCATCAACCTCGTTCATTGGAACGCTTCCGCTCGCGATCTACAAGGGTATGTAGATGCACTCCTTTTCCCTCGTTGCTAGTATACTCCATAGATGAATCTTGGTGAGCGTAGGAAAATTTTAAAATTCTGCTACGATCCCAAACAAATTTGTCATCAATAGTACTTTCATCATTTTATATTTTACCACGTGCGTTAAATGGAGAGAGTTCACATGCAGGTATTAAATAAAGTGAGAGTTTGTGGCCGCCGCTATAAGTTGTAGTGGCTGTCAAAGGCAAAAATGACAGTTAAATATGGAAATATAGCTGTTTCGTTGATATGATATTAGTATCTCACTGCTTAAAGATGAATAAATTGACAATCCAGTAGTCAACTTTTATTGATAAACAATCATGGTCTGGTTTTGACTTACAGATTCAATATAATTTTGTGGTATACAGAAGAACAACACATCAACGCAACAAAAATACACTTTTTTTTCCTTACTGTTTTGACATGGTTTCTCTGGTGATCTATGTGCACAGTTTGATCCACTGAAGTCGAGGAACTTGGGCCAGCATTTAAGAAGATTGGCTCTGTAACTTCTGGTAGTTCCTCTAGTATGAAGTTTGCTATTTTCATACCCTTGCTGCTTTTTTTAGTATCTTTTTAGATTTTTTTCTTAGATGGAAACCTTGCAGAATAGTCAACAAAGGCACATTCCAGTATGGTATCATGATCTTGAAAAAACATTTAGTTAGTAGATATTGAGCTAGGCGATTGAAGTGTCTCTTTTCAATATTTCTATACTCAACAATTATTTGGATTAATGCTGCTGCTTGCTCTAGCATTGTATTTTTACATGACCAGACTACCTTCTGTTTGCAAATCCAGCCAAACTATGTTGTATATCTTCAGTAGTAAAAAACAAGGGTCTGTTCTCTGTCATCTTAAGAGGGTACTGAGCTAGATTATTTGAGAGCTCGAATTTTTGGATTTTTCCACGGTTGAGATGAATTATGTAAAGCTATGTTTACTTTAAAGTACATTCAGTGTTCTATCTTTTAGCCCATGTAGTGCAAATAGAGAATGCTCTTAGAGAGCCTATCAAGGTAAAAGTAACAGTTATCTTGCTTCTTAAAAAAATGCAAGCTCCTTTGGTTATGGTTGTTTTCCGTGCTAGTTTCTGGTTTCTTTTCCCCTTAAGGTGAAATATCGGATAGATGGATATAGCTTCAGCTTCTTTTTATTCATGCACCACTCTTCATTAATCATTGCTCACACATTTTTACTATTTCAGGCCATACAATGACTATAGTAGATTTCATAGAGCTGAGTGATGATAATGTTATTGACGTGAGCAGCGATGAGGAGACTGTTCAACAGGATCAAATAGCAACTCAAGACCGGACGACGTTGCTTGATAAGCAGACTAGTGAAGGTAGCCAAGATGTGCCTGCTGTTTTTTTTGCAGCTAGTGAAGGAAGCCAAGAGGATGCTGAGTGCGGACGTGCTTTTGAAGCCACCGCATCGTCCATGGTTACGGAGAAAGCACCTTTTGTTGCAACTAGTGGAGGAAGCCAAGATGTGCAGGCTGCGTTTGTTGCAGCTAGTGAAGGGAGGCAAGATGCTGCTGAGTCTAGAAATGCTTTGGAAGCTACCCCATTGTCCTTCGTTACCGAAAAAGCACCTCTTGATACGGCTAAATCACCGAACTGCCATCGATCTCCAACATCAGCGCCATTCCCCAGTAATTCCTCTATACCCCTTTGTCATTACAGTTGTGTGTTTATCATGCGAACGATCCATTCAAGCAAGCATTGCAACAAATTCCTATTATTTGAAGTTTAACAGTGGCCTTCCTGAAAAAAATGTTAACGTTGACCTGCTGCAGGCCCAACTTTCACCACTCCGCAAGCTCAGACTTCTGAAGGTGGCGAAGCAAAGTCAGTGAGAGTGAAGAGGAAATATCGTAAGAAGAACTACCATACCGACACTCCTAGGAAAAGTCCTAGGCTTATACAGATAGGTACCAGTCCTGTGGAAGATCCGGCAGCCGACCACAAGAGGTCTCGCACGATCGAGCCAGCAGAGGAATCAGCTGCCTCTACCTTCAAGGCAGGAGCTGCGAAGCTCTCTGTACCGACCCCGCAAACTAGCAGTAGTTGACTGAATGTGATACCTGATTCCGCATGGACCTGTCTAACTTGTGTTGCTGTAGATGTGTCTAATTTCGGACCCCAGCTATCTCAGAATTGTTTTTCCGTTGTATTCGTCGAGAATTTAAGTTGTGGATGAACCTGAGGAAGGCATAGCAGCTGCTGTTATTTGGGAGCGTAGAAAACTTCTTGCCATGATGGACCCAATCTGAGATGTAACCAAACAAAAATAGACGATCAAGTACAGACTACAACGGAAACTCGACCCTGCAATGCAGTGTGATGTGAACCGTGGTTAATAATTGTCCCGTTGAGACGACGGCATCACGGTTTGTCCGGCGTACATGGGAGTTGTTGGCCTGGTTCGTAAATAAAAATGTCGATCCCACCTAAAGAATGATTGATACTATATCTGTAAAGAAATATAAGAGGTGATATAAACGCTCTTATATTTCTTTACGGAGTGAGTAGATTGGATCGTTTGAGAAAATATTTCCGGAATAACATAGCCGCCGCCACAGAGAAAATCTTTGCCGCGCGCCACCGATGCTAAATTTTCTACGAAATGTTGGAGTACAAAGGAATCCTTAAAAAAAAGACCTGTAGGATTCAATCATATACTAAATCAAACAACCTATAAACGAAAAATTTCTAAGGATTTCACATCCTTGAAAATTCGTTTGTATCAAAGAAGCCCTAAATTAATGGTGGTTCCGCGCCAACAAACTAATGAGATACTATGTCATGGTCGTTCAAAAGATTATATCAATACATTTCCCGGCCTTTCACACATCACAACAGTCCACAGGGCAAAGTTCTTGCTGCTGCTGCTGCGCCGCGTGCCATGGTATGATGGCAACAGAGGAGGAGACCGCTGGAGAACAGACTTTGGCCCTGTTTGGATACTCTAACTTAGTTAGAGGTTAGTGTTGGTTTCTAACTTGTGACTAACCCTGAACTAACTCTAGCTTTTGTGGTGTTTGGATGAGAGAGTTAGATTGACAATAAATGCACTTTCTCAATCATTTGGCCCTCTTTTCAGCCGGATTCGTTGTGCTCGGCTCTTCTGTGGCCTCCTCCCGCTCAGAAATGACATAAACTACAGGGAGTGCACAAAAATCTGAAGAGAAAACTAACTAGGAGTCTAGGACAAGTCATACAAAATTGAAAAAAAAACT
This sequence comes from Aegilops tauschii subsp. strangulata, assembly GCF_002575655.3. Taxonomy (NCBI): domain Eukaryota; kingdom Viridiplantae; phylum Streptophyta; class Magnoliopsida; order Poales; family Poaceae; genus Aegilops; species Aegilops tauschii. The sequence goes on along the minus strand of NC_053037.3, from coordinate 6,551,135 downwards.
TTTCATGTGAGTATGACCGAGCTCATTTAACATGCATGAAAAAAAAAACTGTTGGACTAACAACTTGTGGCATTAAAAATGCCTGGCAAAGTTACTCAAAAGAATTTCTCAACCACATGCTCTTGGCAACTTGAAAAAAGGTACAGCACAGAAAGCTCTGTGTATGCAGTATGCACACCCTCTTTAAGAATTTCAGGCATAAACGATCTATATACTCTCTACAAAAAAAGTTTCTATCCCTAAATGATATAACCTCCTGTAAAGCTGTTGCCGAACAATTCTCTTATTCGAAAAAAACAAGTTATGTTATAGCCATAAAGAAGGTTTCTGACAAAATTAATGTCAGAAAACTGACTACCACCGAAGTAGTTTACACAACAGTTATTGGCAAAAACCCAAAAGTTACCCCGCAAAAAAGAAAAATAAATCCAAAAGTTACATGCAAGGAAGAGCAATTTGTTATAGTACCGGTGATCACACTCAGGAAGAAAAGGATACGCGGCCGCCGGAGTGCGCACCTGGGGGCGCTGGTGTCGGGGATTGGGGGCGGAGGGGCAGAGGGCGGGGGCGGAGGACGGGGGCGGAGGGGCAGAGGCAGGGGGCGGAGGACGGGGGCGGAGGGCAGCGGCGGGATGCGAACGAGGGACAGAGATCAGGTGACAAGCACCTTTGCATGTCACCGTGTGCCTTGCGGCCCGAATTCAAATTTAAACATTGCAAAAAAAATCTGAAAAAATCATGTATATTCACAGCACATATTAAGTTAACCCCTAAAAAATTCAGATCAAAATTCGAAACATACATCGAGAAGCAAAAAAGAGAAATCTGTCATGAATAGTTGCGAATGGTTCTCGATGTATGTTTCAAATTTTGATCTGAATTTTTTAGGGATTATCTTAATATGTGCTGTGAACATGCATGATTTTTTTCAAAAAAAATCGTAATGTTTAAATTTGAATTCGGGCCGCAAGGCACACGGTGACGTGCAAAGGTGCATGTCACCTGATCTCTGTCCGCGAACGAGAGGGGGGCGGGATGCGCGGGATCCAGGTGCGGGATCAAGATGCGGGATGGATGTGATGCAGTACTTTTTTAATGGGACCCACCACATCTAACCCCAATTAGCACCTCCCCACCCGGTTGGTTTTTTTTTTGCTGGGTTAGATGCAAACAACTCTACCCTAACCCATATGTTAGGATATTTTAGGGTTATTTCTGCCTCAACTAACCTATGCCGGCTCTAACCCCTGATCCAAACAGGGCCTTTATTAATACTACTAGCTAGGTCATCAATTCCTTGGTGTGACTTGAGAGACTGGCTGGATGCGTGCAGCGGACAAAAGATTTTATGCTTTCCTACATGCAGGGCAGTACTACTCCTGCTAGCTAGTCGTCGTCGTGTAGCTATTGTTCGTGAGTACCTGGCAACAACGGCATCAGAACCCCAGATATATCTGAACCAAAAATCCTTGGCTTCTTCCCACACAACACATTGCAAGGTTCATTCACGAACGAATACTTCAGCTTCACCATCATCAGTTTGCATTGCAAAGAGGAGAGGTGGAAGGGAAGAGGGAGGTAACCAGGATGGAGAAGACGGGCAACAAGAAGGCGAGGCTGGTTGTTGAGAGTGTTAAGGTGAAGCAAGCAAGAAGCCGGAAGCAGCAGCAGCGCGATCGTCGTCGCCGCCGCCCCCGACCCGAGACCGAGAGCCATGGTCGGTGGTCGCCGTCGAGTTCGACAAGCACCTGCTTGACTGCCCACTCTGCTCCTTGCCATTGAAACCTCCCGTCTGCCAGGTATAGTAGTTTTTCTCAACGCACATCGATCTTGGTCCATCGCTCCATCTAATTTGGTTGGGATTTGATTTCCGTGCTGTGCTGTGCAGTGCCGCTCTCGTCATGCGGCGTGCGGCTGCTGCGCCACGAGCCACTCCAACAAGTGTCCGGCGTGCACCGACGGCGGCGCGTACGAGCACACGGACGTGCTGGATACCTATCTCCTGGCGGCCAAGGTGCGGTGCCCCAACGAGGCGCACGGCTGCCGGAGCTCCGTCGCCTACTGCCTGGCGGGCGAGCACTGGCTGGTGTGCCCGCACGCGCCGTGCCGCTGCCCGGAGCCCGGCTGCGCCTTCCTCGGCTCGCCGCCGGCGCTCTGCCGCCACCTCGCCACGCACCACGCGTGGCCCGTGACCGACATCGCCTACGGCTTGAAAGATTGCGTTAAGCGTATGCCTGGCACGGACGCGTTCTGTGTTATATATAGGCCACAATGCGGGCTAGGGTTTACAAGGATCTGGTGGTTAGGTTGTTGGATTGATCTTCAAGTTAACTATACAAGATATATACAAGATAGAGATCCTCCAACAACCTACCAACCAAGTTATATCAAGATAAACACGCCGCACCGGCCCTACAGCGTATATACGGTTTATACTCCATCATAATACATATACAAGTATTCTAACACGGCTCGGTGCTGGAGCTCCACATGCAGCCGGCGGAGCAGCGGCACCTGCTGCTCGCGAAGAACGGCGAGCGGGTGTTCCTCGTCGTGGCGAGCGAGCGCGGCGGCGGGGACCACGTGGTGAAGGTGGTGTGCGTGAGGGCGAGCGCGGAGGACGGCCCGTGGTGGTACCGGTGCATGGTGTGGATCCACGCGCCCGTGGACCCGGAGACCGGCAGGAAGGACGTCGTGATGCTGGAGGCCAAGGTGGTGAACTGCGCGGACCCCTGCGAGCAGGCGGCCATGGAGGTCGGCGGCAGGTGCCTGCATGTGTCGTCGTCCGACGTGCCGCCGGAGGGAGGGATCCTTCTCCGAGTCCGCATCAACAAGCTCCAACTCCGAGCTCCAGTTCCCGGGCCAACTAGTTACGTATTAGACTAGCTACAATGGGTAGTAACATAGACTAGTAACATGGGCATGTTACTGATAGGACTTTAACTCGGAGTAGTCTAGATCTTCCGGTGAACCTACCTTCTGCTTGTCCGGACGAGGAACTCCCGGTGCCGGCCATGGTGATGGTGGCCGGTGCTGGCAGAGAGTGGATGGCGACGGTGGAGCTTCCCGTGAGCACCGCGCTAACCCTGGATCGGTAGGGATTGTTGGTGGGATTTGTGGCAGCGATCAACCTCGTAAGTCGTGCCCGGCCCCCACCTCTGTTTATATATCGCGGGTCACAGGGGCCCACCAACCATGGTTTGGTTGGGCGCCCCCGATCAGGGCGCGAGTCAAGGGCCCGTTCAACCCGTTGGGTTTGAACGGGAGAGAGATCAACCTAACATTCTCCCCCTTGATCTCAACTTTACTTTTAACTTTATACTTTCTAGTTTATTTGTTTCATCACATATTGGTACATAGAGCATGTTTCATCGTCACGGCTTAATTGCCGTTAGAATCATACAGCTACAACATACTTTATGCTCAGAAACAAATTCTGTTCCTTTTGGGCCTATCCAGGAATCATAAGGCTTTCCCTTAAACCCATGCCGGCTAAGTGTTCCTTGAACACATTGGGTGGTAAGCCTTTCGTTAGCGGATCCGCAAGCATATCTTTTGTCCTTATATGCTCGAGACTTATAGTTTGATCCTGGATTTTATCTTTCACAACATAATACCTTATCTCTATTGTTTTGGCAGCATTACTCGACTTGTTGTTGTGAGCGTAAAATACTGCGGGCTGGTTGTCACAGTACATCTTTAGTGGTTTGTGAATACAATCTACCACTTTCAAGTCGGGTATAAATTTCTTTAGCCATATCGCCTGCCCCGTGGCTTCGAAGCATGCTATGAACTCTGCATACATCGTGGATGATGCAACTATCGACTGTTTGGAGCTTTTCCACAAAATAGCTCCCCCAGCGAGGGTGAATATGTATCCTGACGTGGATTTTCTATCATCTCTGTCCCCCGCAAAATCTGCGTCTGAATACCCTTTTATCTCTAGGGAATCACTTCTCCTGTATATTAGCATGTAGTCCTTCGTGCCTTGCGCATAACGCAATGCTTTCTTTACCATCTTCCAGTGCTCTAGGCCTGGATTCTCTTGATATCTACCGAGTACCCCGGTGATAAAAGCTAAGTCAGGGCGAGTGCACACTTGTGCATACTGTAAGCTGCCAACTGCCGAAGCATATGGTACTGCTTTCATTTGATCGATCTCATACTGGTTCTTGGGACATTGAAATTTTCCAAAACTATCGCCCTTGACTATTGGAGCAGGTGTGGCTTTACTCGCATGCATATTATACTTTTTAAGAACCTTTTCCAAATATGCTTGCTGAGATAGTCCTAAGACTCCATTGTTCCTATCTCGGTGAATTTCTATGCCCAAAACATATGATGCTTCACCAAGATCTGTTATGTCAAAATTTGAGGATAAGTGTTTCTTTGTTTCTTGTAGTAGACTAACATCACTACTAGCAAGCAGGATATCATCCACATACAAGATTAGGAAAATAGATTTCCCATTTTTAAACATTGCATAAATGCAATTATCCTCAATATTTTCTTTAAATCCAAAACTTTTAATCGTTTGATTAAACTTTAGATACCACTGCCGAGAGGCTTGTCTTAATCCATAAATGGACTTCTTCAGGCGGCATCCCATATTTTCCTTGCCTTCCATGATAAAACCCTTGGGTTGTTTCATGTAGACCTTTTCTTTTAAATCACCATTCAGAAATGCCGTCTTAACATCCATTTGATGTAACTCTAAATCAAAATGAGCAACTAATGCCATTATGATTCTGAAGGAATCCTTACATGAGACTGGAGAAAATGTCTCATTGTAATCTATCCCTTCTCTTTGTGTAAATCCTTTTGCCACGAGTCGTGCTTTATACTTTTCTATATTCCCTTTAGAGTCATACTTAATTTTGTAGACCCATTTACAACCTACTGTTTTGGCTCCTTTGGAAATTTCCTCTAAGTCCCAAACATCTTTGGAACTCATCGATTTCATCTCGTCTTCCATTTCCTTCATCCACTTCGATGAATGAGGGCTTCTCATGGCTTCTTCATATGAGGTGGGATCTTTTTCCATATGAACCATTTCTGTGTTATAAACTTTAAAGTCAGTAGAAATAGCTGACTTTCTTGGTCTTGTAGACCTTCTAAGGGCCTCAATTTCTGGCACATTTTGTGCCTCAACTTCTGGCACTTCTTCTAAAATTTGCTGTTGCACCTCCCTTTCATGCTCAACAACGGGTTTAGTCGGCTCCTGACGGACAGGTTCCGGGTCTTCCCCCATAGCTGTCATGGGTGGAGTAGCAACTGGTAGTGAGAAAAATGGCTCCTGAATCATTGGATTAGGTGCATGCACCCTCTTCTCCTCAAGATCAATTTTCCGAGCTACCAAGCTCCCCCTCGTCATTTCGTCCTCTAAGAAGACTGCATGTCTCGTTTCTACAAACTTTGTATATCTGTCAGGGCAGTAGAAACGAAAACCTTTTGATCTGTCTGGATAGCCAATGAAGTGGCAACTTACTGTTTTGGGATCTAACTTTGCAATGTTTGGATTAAACATTTTGGCCTCAGCAGGGCACCCCCACACCCTGAAGTGTTGCAGGGAGGGCACCCTTCCTGTCCATAGCTCGTACGGTGTTTTGGGCACCGACTTGCTTGGTACTCTATTGAGAATGTGAATGGCGGTTTCGAGCGCCTCCATCCATAACCCTAATGGCAAGTTGGAATAACTCATCATGTTGCGCACCATATCCATAAGTGTACGGTTGCGCCTTTCAGCTACTCCATTCTTTTCTCCCAGAGTGGGATACATTAAAAGCACCTGAGTTATCATATCTTTTTCTTGCCAGAATTTCTCCCGCCATACGGGATTTTTGACATAATATTATGTCAGCTTTACCCCGTTACACAGGTATTTTCCCAGACTTTTCCCGCCATGCGGGTTTTATCATAATCATCTTTTTCCCGCCATGTGGGTAATTCGTTGCAAGGGAACATAAATGCCAGAATTGGCTCTTTTGACTGCATATTCAAGCATCAAATTTAGGAATAAATCCGAATGCTCTTTGACACACATGCTTGATCCGACGTTGGTCAAATTAAACACGCATGTTGCTTGTTTCATCTCAAATCATGTTGACTGAAAAATCTTCTTCATAGAGAGTACATGAAAGACATTCATCAACCAAGACTCTCAATGATCTATTTCTTTTCTTTTGATGCCATTCTTTAGAGAGAACATACTCCCTCACGTTATGACCTTTCTTGGTCATCTTTTGGGTCACTTGTACCCAGCCATTCGCTTTCATGAATGAAAGCATGAAAAACTTTTAGTCTGAGAAAACTTAGCCAATAATCAACAATAATGGGCATAAAAATAACCCTACGTTGGTCTGGTTAAAAGAAATGCACATTAAACTTTTGAAACTTTCTTTTATATTCTAAATCACCGTTGTGACAGAATTAGAATAAACATCATCCTTCTACATTAATCCCATATCACCGTTGGGCGGAAATGGAAATAATGCATATAACTCATAAACAACGTGATGATAGTATTTCTATTGAACAACTTTGCTAAGAATTAATCATCATCATCAACTTTATTGCAACGGGAACAAGAAATATACATTTCTCTTGTGCAAGAGCATTTCTTGATCTTTATTCTTTCTCTGAAAATTGATCACTTTGATACAAAATTTATCAGAGATTTAAACTTTGAACATAAGACCCATAGAATTATAGCATTCTTATCATCAACGTTGGTCAGAAAATAACAATGCCACATTTTAACTTTAAAACAAATATCTTTCTTTTGTCATAGTGGAAACTATCTGCATCTTATTTCACCCACAGGGGAAAAACATTGCTAAGAACATTTCTTCCAATTAAACTTTCCCGTTGGTTCCAATTTAATTGGAGGATAAAACTTTTACTTTGCAGCGAAAACTTTACAATATTCTATTCAAAAAACAATCTGTACTCTTTTACTCTCTAAGCAATTTTAACCAGTTGGTTAAAAAATGCATTACAGAAGCAACAATTTAATCTTTTACTTTAGTTCTATTCACTTTTAAAAGAGCACTTTTATTTTCAATAATAAACATGATCATGTTATTAAAAACGTTGGTCATAAAAATAACATAACCATATTCATTTTAATAATCACTTTAACATGCTCTTAAAAACTTAATTCTATCTAAACTTTTATTTTCTTTGTAAAAGAGCAGTATTAATTATTTACGCAGCGGAAAAACATGAATAAAAATTCATGAACTTTTAATTCTTTACAGAAACTTTTCTTTGACAAGATAAAAAATTCATGAACTTTATTATTTTCTTTATAAAATTCATGAACATTTCCTTTTCTGAAAATTTTCATTCTCATAAAGTTTTTCTGTTTACTTTGTTATTTACTAAACAAAAAATTTCGTTGGAAAAAATTTGCATAGAAAACACTATTTGAAATTTGTGCAAAACTGGACAAATAACAAAATAAACAGAAAACAAAAAGAAAACGAGCAGCACATCAACGGCCTGCCCTCTCGCCCGGCCCACGGCCTGCTCGCGTGCTGTGCGCGCCTGTCCTGGCCGAAGCCGGCCCAGCCTCTCAAGGCCTGTTCGGCTCGCGCGCGGGGCTGCCGGCCCAGCAGCTCAGCTGGCCAGCGCTTTCGGCCCAAAAAGCCCAGCTTTGCAGCGACGGCTTAGGGTTTGAATCTCAGCCGCCCGCTGAGATCCGACGGTGGAGCGTCGTTTGCGCTGGATCAAAACGGTCCGACCGGCCTCACCGCCCGAACCCTAGGCTCATTCCGTTTCTCTCGCGCGCCGCGCGCCTCTTCTCGTCTCTTTCGCCGGCGGCGGCTCCTCTCGTAGCCCACGGCCTACTCTCTCCGGCCGCCGGCGACGGTGACGAAAGCCACCAAGCCAGGCGTGCCTCCCCTTCCTTCCCTATGCGCCGCGCGAGCCCCTTTCTCCTCTCGCTCGCGCACCTTCTCTGTCCCGCGCGACAGCGGAAAAGAGGGCTTCACCCCGGTCGCCGGCGACGGTGTCGAGCTGCCAGCCGCCGTCTCTTACTCCTCCCCCTTTCTGTGCTACCTTCTCCATCCCCACTATAACAGCGAGAGAGAGAACAACAGGAGGGCAATCTCTGTTCCTCCCCGCGTCCGATGGTGCTCAAACGACGGCGAGTGGCGGTGCCCCTACAGTTCCCCTTGCCGGCGTGCGCGAACTCCCGCCGGAGAGCGCGCCGCTGTCAAGTGGTCCTGTGGAGGTGCCCTTTGCCCCGAAGGGTTGTTCTTCGTCCCCGCACCTCGGCTTGCCGATGCGTGTGGGGATCGAGAGGAACGGCGCGGCCTTGCAGCGGCGCGATTTCTTTGCCCTTTGCCCCTATTGTTCTTTTAGGGTTAGGGTTCTTTGGGGGAGGGGATCTCTTTTTCTTTTTCTTTTTCTGTTGTTGTTTCTTTGTACCCAAATCGACTAGCCCGATCTGGCTGATACCATTGATAGGACTTTAAATCGGAGTAGGCTAGATCTTCCGGTGAACCTACCTTCTGCTTGTCCGGACGAGGAACTCCCGGTGCCGGCCATGGTGATGGTGGCCGGTGCTGGCAGAGAGTGGATGGCGGCGGTGGAGCTTCCCGTGAGCACCGCGCTAACCCTAGATCGGTAGGGATTGTTGGTGGGATTTGTGGCAGCGATCAACCTCGTAAGTCGTGCCCCGGCCCCCACATCTGTTTATATATCGCGGGTCACAGGGGCCCACCAACCATGGTTTGGTTGGGCGCCCCCGATCAGGGCGCGAGTCAAGGGCCCGTTAGACCCGTTGGGTTCGAACAGGAGAGAGATCAACCTAACAGTTACTAGTCTATGTTACTACCTCTATAGTGAGGAGTAACATATATGTGGTAACATGCAACACTTCATTTATTAGGCTATAGACACATCTTGTCTTGATATGTGTGATGTTACTCATACTACTAGTAACTAGCTATGTTACTACTTTGCTCACTTTCTTCATTTATTGCTTGCCACATCATCCACTTTATCTAGATATGTGTGATGTTACTATCTATGTTACTCCCACTGTGGGTAGTCTTAGGTTGCAGTTTTAGTTACTACTCCTACTTTACAAGTCATCAAGAATGTCGTCCATGTTCCCGGCATCAGGTGGTGGGGGTGGATCTGACACATGCAACACTTGGAGGTGGACGACGCTGCCACAACATGCGCGTGGGTTGGTGTGCGGCGGCGGGACTGGGCTGGTGGCGATGGCGGCACTCAGAGGTGGACTGCAGGTGTCCTCGTGGTGGCGTCGCGGTCTCGAGCCCCGGCGTGCTAGAGCGCGATAATTCGGTGCTCCGACATGCCGGCTCCTTCGGGTGACACGAACTGACCTCTTCCCCGGTGAGGGTACCAGGCCATGACAGGCGGCCAGCGAGGGTGGCACGAGGGTCTCCGGCACCGTTGGCGGTATATAGGGATAGGTTGTGGTGTGCTCCGAGGGCTGCATTGGATATGGCCCATGGAGGGCCTGCTACTCCGGTGGCCCATCTTCCAAGGTTGCCCCAGTGATGATACTGGTTGGCCCCAACGACCCGCGCAAACTACCGATATGGGGGCTGGTGATCCTCCTGGGGGGGCGTCGATGAGTGTGGTGATCCCTCAGGCATGATGGTGTATCTTCTATGCTTTGTCTCGGCAACGGGCTAGAGAGGTTTAGTTGAGCACGTTTGTGCGCCTTTTGCGCTCTGGGATTGCTTTCTGTTTATTTTCTTTGATCAGCTCTTGAGGATTACCTCAATACTCCCTCTCGTCTTTTTTACTCTGCATATAAGGATTGTCTGAAGTCAAACTTCATAAAGTTTGACCTTATTTATATGTGAAAATATCAACATCTACCATGCTAAAGTTATACGATATGGAAATTTAAGTCATGACACATCTACTGATACCTATTGGGGCGCTTATAGGCGCCGTCGCACCGGCCGAACTGTTTGGGCTGGTCGAGCCCCAACCGTTCGATTCGAAGATTGGGCTCTTGTGCAGTTCCTTTCTTAAAAGAAAAAAACGAATCTCGCGAGCACAGCGGAAAAAAAGGAGCAGCGGGCGCCGCTGCCATGGATGAGCAAGCGCGACCAACTTCAAATCACCACCGGTCGCGGCCCCAGCCAATCGTCACCGCCGGTCGCCGCCGCCGCCGGTGGCCAGCTCCACACATGTAACATCGGCACTCGTGGTTGTAGCTCTGGTGGCGACGATTGCAGCTCCAATGGCGAGGGCCATAGCTCGCCGCTCACGCCTGATGCCGCAGCTCATCGGTCACATCTCATCGTCGTAACATCTCGGTCACCAGTTCCAGCAAAAACGAGCGCCCGTTCCAGCAAAATCGAGCAACGGTTGTAGCAAAAAATCCAGACGCTCGCTTGTGCAATGTGGCAAAAATGCAAACACACCGGTTGTAGCAAAAGCGACAACGGTTGTAGCAAAAACCGATGATGACCGTGGTGGCTGGCGAGCCCTGATGCTCCGCCGACAGGAGGTTGTAGCTCCCAGCGTTGCCGGTTGCAGCCCCCCATGACGAAGTTGCAGCTTTTGGTGTCAGCAGTCCCAGCATCCCGTGGCCGTGAGCTTCGACGTTGTAGCTCGCTACACAGTGGTCGTCGCAAATTTTGACACTGGTTGTAGCAAAAATCGATGGTGATCGTGGTGGCCGGCGAGGCCTGATGCTCCGTCGACACGAGGTTGCAGCTCCCCACGACGAGGTTGCAGCTTCTGGCGCCGGTAGTCCCAGCTCCGCCCAGCCACAGTCGTAGAGGAGGTGGAAGAAGCACCCCCAGCTCCGCAGCAGCGCCTTGCTCATGTTCTTTCCCTCGCCTTCACAAATTTAGGGGCTGTTTGGGGGGGGGGGGACATGGCTCATCGAATTACAAAGCACTAGTGGATGAGGGGTAGGGGATGGGTGTGCGGCCATGTCCGGTTCCTAGTAGCAGCGGAGGCCGGTGGTCAACAGGAGGAGAGGTCCATGGAGGAAAAACGAGACCAGGGAGAAACAGAGAGAGAATGAGGAGAGGAGAATGATGGGAGGAAGAGGATAAGGAAGGAAGGAGAAAAAGAAGGGGAAGGGACAGGCGTGGGCCACACAAGGAAAACGTGCGGACGCGGGGGAGGTAGCGCGCGCCAGCGATGACGCAGCGAACGACCGGTGCAAACTCGGCCGGTGCGTCGTTCCCAAACATTTACCTATTGATTTCATGCTGTGAATGTCGGTATTTTTTTTCTATAAAGTTGGTCAAACTTTACGAGGCTTGACTTTAAACAAATCTTATGTGCGAACTAAAAGGGACCGGAGGGAGTACATTGTGTATTGTATCGCTTGGTTGGGTGGCTTTATTAATATGGAAATCCTACATATGTTCGCAAAAAAAAAGAATCCTACATAAACAAAAAAATAATCCATTGTAATAAATGTTGAAAATTTCTTTGATCCAAATGGCCCTTACTGATTTATTTTGAGGGAAAAATGGCCCTTACTGTTGATCAATCTTCGAATCTTCAAAGGTTACTTTTATTTTCACTTCAAGAAGAAGAAGAAGAAGAAAAGGCGCCGGTCAATTTTGGCTGGCAGTTGTTCAACGCTCTTCTTGGCGGGTCCCACGGTACAGAAAACCCCCACGCCATCATCCATCGACGCTCCTCTCCACGAAACCCGCGTCTAAGTCTCATTCATGGCGCCGTCCTCTTCCTCTTCCCCATGGAGATGGAGCAGAGCACCAAGCCCACCTTCCTGACTGAACCCATCCAGCTCGCCTCCCTCCTTTCCAAATAATCAAGCAGATCCACTCCTCCTCCTCCTCCTCCGCTGGACCGCACTGGGGCGCAGAGCGGAGGCCTCCGGTCGATCTGTCCTGCCGCTGCGGGTGAGGAACCCTCACTTTCTTGGAGTTGATTTTTCGATGGTTCTTGTTCGCCTCAAACATGCCATCCCTGCGGCGCAGAGCACTGATCGCAGTTTGGTTTGCAGTTTTGTTGGGACTTGGGAAGGGGGCCGAGCGGAGCCGCCGAGGAGAAGCAGAGGAAGAGGAAGAAGGTTTGCCCCCATGCCTTCCCTTGCAGATTTGTTCTTCAATTTCAGATGAGATTTGCCAAGTGATTGTTTCTTCTGAGCATTCGATAGCTCACTCGTCCCACCGCATTCAGCTTACACTAGCAGCAGTAGTAGTGCTTTCATCATTTCATATTTTACCACGCGTGTTAAATGAAGAGAGTTCATGGCCGGCGCTCTAACTTGGAGATGCTGTCAAGGCACAAACAACAGTTAATTACGGAAATACTAGCTGTTCCGTTGACATGATATTGGTATCTCAATTCTTAAAGAGGGGTAAGTTGACAATATGGCAGTCAACTTATAGTATTGTTGATTTGCAGATTACAGTACTGAATTTACGGATTGTGTCGAACGCAAGGAATTTCTTCAATGCCATCTGTGTATGCTTTCGTTTCATTTTTTTTAATAGACCATCATGGTCTGGTTTTGACTTGCATATTCAATAGAATTTTGTGGTATACAAAAAATAACACATCAAGACAACGCAGATACATAACCATCAGCATACCTTTTCTCCTTACTGTTTTGACATGGTTTCTCTGGTGACCTATGTGCGCAGTTTGATCCAGTAAAGCCGAGGAAACTTGGGCCCGAAGAAGATTGTCTCCGTAACTGCTGGCAATTCCTCCAGTATAAGGTTTCCTACTTTCATACCCTTGCTGCTTGTTTACTATCTGTATATATATTTTCCTAGATGGAAACCTTGCAGAATTGTTAACACATCCACATTTCAGTAAGGTATAATGATCTTGAATAAAACATTTAGCTGGTAGATATTGAGCTATGCGATTGGAGTGTCTCTTTTCAGTATTTCTCTCAACAATGTCATTCGGATTTATGATACTGCTTGGTAACATTGTAGCTTCATTTTTACATGACCAGACTACCTTCTGTTTGCAATATGTGAACCTCGATTATTTCAGAGCTTGAATTTTAGGATGTTTTTCACGGTTAAGATGAATTAGGCAAAGCGATGTTTACGTTAAATTGTCCATTCGTATGCTCCTATGTACAGTGTCATTCTTATGTTGAACAGTAAAACAGAGATCCTGCATTGGTGGTTGTACTGGTGGTTAAAAGTAAATATGATTGTTTAGGATAAGCACAACTTTCTGCCAAATTACTTGGCTAAAGGCACACAAAAAAAGTAAAGGTTTAGTCAAGAACGAACCTGCTGTTCTTGTAAACTGCAAGCAAGGTTTTTTCCGCCAACTAGGCTCGTCTTCGCTTGTTGAATTTCTGAACAAATCTTGCTGAAAATTCAGGACCCTGAGATTTTGCCACTCTGGTGTGAAATTCAGTAAATGAATCAATAATAAACTCAACCAACATGTATGAATCAACACAGATGTTGAGTTTAGATCTTTGAACTCCCACACTAAAATATAGGGTTCCCTTCAATATATGTCATGTTTATGACTGGCTGCACGACAATAATGTTACCCTCTGATCCATATTACTTATCTTAGATTTGTCTAGATACGGATGTATGTAGACACGTTTTAGTGTTTGATACATCCGTATCTAGAGAAATCTAAGACAAGTAATATGGATCGGAGGGAGTAGTAAATTTGTCATTAATAGTACTTTCACTGTTTATACTTTATCACGTCTATTAAATGAAAAGATTTCGTGTGTATAATAAAGAGAGTTTGTGACTTGTAGAGGCTATCAAGGCAAAATTAACGGTTGATTGCTTGGATATAGCTGTATTATTCATATGGTATTAGTATCTCAACTCTTAAAGAGGCTTAAGTTCACGATTCAGTAGTCAACTTACAGTAGTGTTGACTTACAGAATACTAAGTTTACGGAATGTTTCTAACGGAAGGATTTCTCGGAGTCAACTGTGTGTGGTTTCATTTTTATTGATAAACCAGCATGGATTTGTTTTGACTTACGTATTCAATACAGTTTTGTGGTATACATAAAAAAATAACGTAGTATCAGCACAAGGTTTTCTATTTAATAGAAAAAATAACATATTCTGTCTGAAAAAACAACATATCAACATATTCAATACAATTTTGTACTTACTGTTTTTCAGAAAAAAATAATACTCAGTTAGCAAATACATAACCATCAGCATACCTTTTCAGCTTTTCTCCTTGCTGTTTTTGACATGGTTTATCTAGTGATCTATGTGCACAGTTTTATCCAGTTCGATGGATATAGCTTCAGCTCTTTATGTTCCTGCACCACTCTTCTTTAATCATTTCTCACATACTTTTACTATTTCAGGCCACACAATGACTATTATAGATTTCATAGAGCTGAGTGATGATGATATTATCGACTTGAGTAGCGATGAGGAGACTGTTCAAGAGGTTCAGATTGCAACTCAACACCGGGCGACGTCGCTTGATAGGCAGGGTATGTTTTTCCTAGCTGGTGAAGGAAACCAAGGGGTGCAGGCCGTATTTGTTGCAGCTGGTGAAGGAAGTCAAGATGTGCAGGCCGTGTTTGTTGCAGCCAGTAAAGGAAGTCAAGATGTGCAGACTGTGTTTGTTGCAGCTAGTGAAGGAAGGCAAGAGGCTACTGAGCCCGGACATGCTTTGGAAGCTACCGCATTGTCCATGGTTATGGAGAAAGCACCTCTTGTTGCAGCTAGTGAAGGAAGGCAGGAGGCTGCTGAGTCTGGACATGCCTTGGAAGCTACCACGGTGTCCTTGCTTACAGAAACACCACCTCTAGGTACGGCTAAATCACTGTACTGTCATCGCTCTCCAACATCAGCGCCATTCCCCAGTAAATTCCTCTCTACCCCTTTGTCATTACAGTTGTGTGTTTATCATGCAGAAGATCCATATCAAGCAAACTCTGCGACAAATTTCTAGTATTTGAAAAGTTCAGCAGTGGCCTTCCTGAAAAAAAATGCTAACATTGACCTGCTGCAGGCCCGACTTCCACCACTCCGAAAGCTCAGACTTCTGAAGGTGGCGACGCAAAGGCAGTGAGAGTGAAGAGGAAATATCGTAAGGGGAACTACCATACCGACACTCCTAGGAGAAGTCCTAGGCTTATACAGATGGGTGAATGTTGTACCAGTCCTGTGGAAGAGCCAACAGCCGACCACAAGAGGTCTCGCATGCTCGGGCCAGCAGAAGAATCAGCTACCTTTATCAACTCAGCTGAAACGGTTGTCCTCGCTCTGCCACATGCTGGATCAACGAATTGTCTTCGCTCTCCAACATCAGCGACATTCCCCAGTAATTTCCTCTACATCCTTTTGTCATTACAGTTGTGTCTTTATCATGCAAACGTTCCATATCAAGCAAACATTGCAACAAATTCCTGTGTTTGAAGTTAACATTAGCCTTCCTAGAAAAATGTTAATAATGACCCGCTGCAGGCCTGATTTCCACCAGTCCTACAGCTGTGACTTCTGGAGGTGGCGATGCAAAGCTGGTGAGAGTGAAGGCGAAACATCCTGAGAGGAACTACCATATCTTGTCCTTGGTTAGGCAAAAACCACCTCTTGGTACGGTTTGTCCTTGCTCTCCAACATGCTGAATCGCCGAATTGTCCTCGCCCTCCAACATCAGCGCCATTCTTGTCATTACAGTTGTGTGCTTTATCATGCAAACAATCCATATCAAAGCAAGTGTTGCAACAAATTCCTAGCATTTGGAGTTAACAGTGGCCTTGACAGAAAGATGCTAACAGTGATCCTGCTGCAGCTCCGACTTCCACCAGTCCGAAGGCTCTGTCCTCAGAAGGTGGTGACGCGAAGCTTGTGACCGGGAAGGTGAAACGTCGTAGGAAGAACTGCCGACCCTGCAAACTAACTCCTTAGACTGAATCTTTCTAACTACTGTCGTTGTAGTTCCTCTCATAGGTAACCACTCTTGTTGCATCTGTAGTGGGATCTGAGCTCGTCGTTGCCCCATCTCTCTGCATCAAATTCGTCTAGGATGTAAGTTGTGGGTGATTTTTGGACTTGTTTCGTCAAGCACATCATTAATTAGGTGGTATTTTGGTGAGCTTGGAAAATGGCGCGCAGCTGCTGTTTTCTGGGAGCTTAAGAAATTTTTGTAGGAGTTAATCCTGGCTCCAACCTGAGATGTAACCAAACCAACAATAGATCCAGATTTGTGAGAGCAACTGCATTTTGATTTATTTACTTTGCGAAAAAAGTGTGTTTTGCTTTGGTAGATGAAGGCTGAAGCGATAGCTTAGTTCTGTCCGCAGATGAATTTACAGGTGTTCTTGCTGACCTGCACGCCTGGTAATGTTATGCATGACATAAGTGTTGTTGCTGCGGTTCAGAATACAACCTTTTGGAGCATGGCATTTTTTTTGCTCCGTTTTATTTTTGTGAAGACTCGAACATTCTTTTAGAATTATTATCAATATAGTGCTAGATATGAAGAGAAAATTGCAGACATGCCACGGCCAGCTAGAAGATATGCATGACAAAAACGGGAAGATAGGAGGCAATAGTTTGCGAGGGCGCATAACCCCTTTTTTTTTAAAGGGCAGATTGACATCCATATACTGTAGGGGCTGACGGTACTGCCAGTGCCACCGCGCCTAGTGGACTGGTATGTAGAGCCGCTCCCGCTCCTGCAGTGGCGAGCTGCATCTAGCCGGCGGCGACGGAGGAGGAAGCGTGCGGGAAGAGCTCGCGCCGGCGCTGAACCTTCCCTTCCCATTCCCGTTGAAGAAGCGCATGCCTCGCTAGGATTTCGGGCTGGCTGACTAGGGTTTTCTGGTCGCCAGTGAGGGAGCAAAGCGTGGCCAGATGTGGACAGGGAGGTGGAAGTGGATGAGGCTAGCCTCGCCGCACGCGTCCATTAAAAAGGACGGGCATGCGGCCCTTCCACACACTGCCAGGCGGGCCCAAGGTAGGTGGCCGCGTTGGACACAACTGAATTTTATCCTAAGTAACAAAATTACATTCATATTCGTAGACCACCTATCGACGACTACAAGCACTGTAGTGAGCCGAAGGCACACCGCCGTCATTGCCCCTCTCTCGCCGGACCAGGGCAAACCTTGTTGTTGTAGACAGTCAGGAAGTCATCATGATAAGACCCCAAAAAACCATAATAACAACCGCCGCCAATGTTTCTTATGTCACGTTCCCGGTTTCCGTTTATACATAGTTGCTTCGGCCGCCATGACTTGAATCTATTTTAACAATATATGTTTGTTGCCCAGAGACTTTGACTGTTTTACAAAATAAAATATTTCTAACAAATACACAAATTTCGGGTGGAACATCTAGACAGAACATTTTTTGTTTAAACAGCGAAATAAATTTAGATTGGGAAGATTATATAAAACAGAAAGAATAAAACCAATTTGTACGCAGAGGATAGGTTACTACTTGAATATAGAAAATTACTTCACTTCCCACAAGAAAACTTGAATGGGTGGTCGGCTCTTGAAGGCATTGTTCTTTTGCTGATGTTTTGGCCGTAATCAATTAGACTGCCACTTAGGATAAATACTTCTTGTCACGAGGGGCACACCTCCACATAATTATGTATTTGGACTTAGTCGTAGATGGTTTTAGTACATTATTTTTGTGTCGTGTTTCGGTGAATGTTGCTCACGCCGTGTTCTTGGTTTCCATTTATAATTAGATGTTTCGACCTTGTGGTGACATGCATCTATTTTTATGAAATATGATTGTTGCCGAGCGATTTTGACTTTTTTACGAAATAAAATGTTTATAACAAATACAGAAATTTTGGATGGAACATCTAGATAGATCATTCTTCTTAGGCAGTGGAAAAAATTTAGACTGAAAAGATTACACAAAACGGAATATTTTGTATGTGCATGGAGTAGAGATTACTACTTGAACACTTCAAAAAAATACTTCACTTCTCGCGAGAGAACTTGAATGGGTGGGTCGGCTCTTGAATGACACCCATCACAATGTGACTCATCACTTCACTTTCTGCGTGAAAACTTGTGACCTTGCCTTCATTAGCTAGACCTAACAATCTCCTAATTAAAGGCATTGCGTTTTTGCTCAAGTTTTGGTCGTAATCAGTTAGACTGCCACCTAGGATGAAAAATCCTTGTCACAAGGGGCAGACCTCCCTTTTCGGAAAAAAAAACAAGGGGCAGACCTCCACATAATTATGTATATGGACTTAGTCGTAGGTGGTTTTAGTCCATTATTTTGTGTCGTGTTTCTGTCAAAGTTGCTCACCACATGTTCTCCGGCTGCGTTTATAATTAGATGCTTCAGCTGCGGTGACTTGCATCTATTTAAACAAAATATGATTGTTGTCGAGAGGTTTTGACCCTTTCCAAAATAAAATGTTTATAACAAATACACGAATTTCGGATCAAACATCCAGAAAGATCATTTTGTTAGACAACGGAATAATTTTAGATTGGAATGATTATATAAATCGGAAAAAATATGTACGTGGGGCAGAGGTTACTACTTGAACATTAAAAATTACTTCACTTCACTTCCCGCGGGAAAACTCGAATGTGTGGGTCAGCTCTTGGATGACACCCCATTACGACGGTGACTTGTCACTTCACTTCCCGTGTGAAAACTCGTGATCTGGCCAAGACTGCCACATAGGATGAAAAATCTTTGCCACGAGGGGCACACCTCCATATATATAATTAAGTGTATGGTCTTAGTCGTAGGTGTTTTTAGTCCATTATTTTGTGTCATGTTTCTATCAATGTTGTTGAGGCCATGTTCTCGGTTTCCGTTTGTAGTTAGATGCTTCGGCCTCAATGTCCATCATCTATTTTAACATATTATTACCGAGAGGTTTTGACATTTTTTCAAGACAAAACGTTTATAAAAAAATATACAAGTTTTGGATGGTAGAAAGATTATTTTGTTAGACAAAAAAAATGTGATAATTTTACATCGGAGAGGTTATACAAAACAGAAAGAAGAAGAAAAAATGTGTACGTGGAGCATAGGTTACTACTTGAATATAGTTTTTTTTTTTCTTTGTTAGCATGCAAAAAAAAGTAGAAGTTCTAGTATCAGATAGCATGTGTGTGGTTTTCTAACTGTAGAAAGACACACACAAAGTACGTTTCTTGACATCGTTTGAGCTGTACAAAGATCGTGCGGTAGGTAGAGAAATGTATATGATGCCCCCAAAAGGAAACGAAACTGCCTCACGTACGATCAACTGGCATACGATTTGTACGAGAAGAGACAGGCCCGTTTTCTGAGGTCTTGGCCCACCACACCAGATGATCCTACAGAATTTGATCGTACGTATAGCAGCTCTCAAAGGAAAATGAAAATGATGTGTTCAATAGCATGCGAATTCCCAAGGGTGCACACAAACACAACAACAATAAAAATCCTTTTTTTCACATCAATTTAATAAGCTCAGAGAATTATGAGTTGGCATCCATGGTTATGGCATTTCTTAACAGGACCAGTAGCATGCAATGCAAGCGCCTTCAATCATACTCCGGATCGTTTCAGTTGCATCTCGGTGGACCTCAATCAATCAATCAGTCGGACCAAGGCAGAGTCTTGTCGATGCGGACGTTGAGTGGCACCTCCATGGCATCGCCCCCGTCCGCTCCCGGGACCAGGTACACCGGCGGCACGGCGAGGAAGGTCCGCTCGCCGGCGGCCACCACGGCGCCGGGCGAGGTGCTGCTCCTCACCTGCATCTCCACCAGCACGATGTCCGCCTTGCCGCCGTTCGCGGTCAGGTTCACCCACATCTTGCACGTGAACCGCGGCTTGGTGGCCGCGCTCCCCCTGGCGCAGACCACGGACACGGCGGTCGCCGCGGCGCCGAGCGCGCCCACGGTCAGCAGGAACACGCGGCCGTCGTCGTCGCCGACGAGCAGCAGCCGCGGCGTCGACACGGGCACCTGGAGCCGGCTCACCTTGCCGTAGTGGATGGCGCGCACCGGCACGGCGTGGGCGGCGCTGAGGTGGGCGGCGAGGTCCGGCGGCGCGCCGACGAAGGCGCAGCCGTGCTCCGCGCAGCGGCAGGGCGCGTGCGCGCAGGCGCTCCGGTGCTCGTCGGCCTCGTGGTAGGTGACGTACCTGTGGCAGCCGGCGTTGGGGCACTGTACCCTGGTGGAGGACACCACGGCGTCCAGCGCGGGGCAGGGGTCGAAGAAGCCGCAGCCGTCCGCGCATGCCCCGCACTGCCCGGAGGGCTGCTGGGCCGCGCACCCGCCGCAGGCCAGGTGGCCGCCCTTGCACTGCAGGCACACAGATCGGACTCCGGCGGCAGATCAGGACGTCTGCGGGAAAGAATCGAGCGGGTGTGGTGGACGAAGAAGGGAAGGGAAGGAAGGGGGCAGAGGAAGAACCTGGAAGACGGGGGGCTTGAAGGGGAGGGTGCAGAGCGGGCAGTGGAGCACGCACATGTCGATCTTCACGGCGAGCTCCGCCCTGGGGCTGCGCTCCGCCACCGCGACGATGGCGCCTCCTCCGGCCGCCGCGTCGTGCGCGACGAGCTCTTGCTTCACGAGATGGCCGTCGGGCAGGTCCAGCCGCGCCTTCTTGGCGCTCTCGTCGGCCTTGTCCGTCGCCGACGGCGAGCCCCTGCTCCTCCCCTCCACGCCGGCGCCCTGCATCCTACCTACCTAGCGCTTGGGGAAAACCCTCTCCGTCTGTTCTGTCCCAGGCCAAACTTTTCCTGTAGCGGGCGCAAGAACAAATGGAGGTCGGCCGGTACCGCACTAGAGATGAGATGAGATGAGATGCTTCCTTCATCATTGACTAGTGCTGAATTCCGCTCGCGTCCCTCCACTTGCCACTATTCCACACAGCCCCTAGAGTAACTGAGTAAATGTTTTTACTAGGTACCGGTGTCAAAAGCGCTCCTATATTAACGGAGAGAGAGTACATGATAAATCGGTCAAAATGGTTTTTTATTGGTGAGAATGGGAGATGCACATTGCCCAGTGCCCATATCAAGTTGTATGCATGTATTTTTTTAAAGTCTATCTTTGTCACTAAACTATTGGCGAGATCTTGTTTTTGTTTTTGGTCCATAAACTCCAAACTAGACACACTTGAAACTTGACTTTGAAAGCCGGTTACATTTGGGTCCTCGCTCGACTTCGAGGCGGTATTACTGGACGAAGCGACGATAGTTTCGAACACACGGCGGTCTGGCTAACAAAGAAATAAAGAAAAATGAAAGGACGTTAAAGATGAAGAGGGAAATTTGATAATCAAATTTAAGATTCGCTCAAATGTCAATAAATTCAACATCTGAAGGCAATTATTGGAAAATCCCGAAAAAGTAGAAAAAACATGACTAGGAGCATTCAAGAACAGTCATGAAACAAGGCTACTTTTTCATGAATATTCACAAATTATTTGTAACAATCCTCTAATTCCCTGTTTGTCGATAGTACTTGTGATTTTTCTTCTTCATTTCTAATAGGATCCATATGTTGTTTGTACCTTCTGTAGGAAATATTTATTAAAAAAGTTCTCAACATTTTCCTTGACTTTTAAATAGATTTTGCGAATTGTTAATAAAAACAAGACGCTAACTATATAAAATATTAAGAAAATCATATGTTTCATTTTTTATGTTTTATGCTAGGTTGCAACATGCAAAAACACCGATTTGTCTCTAGACAATACAATCACTTTGAGTGGTGTGAGAGACATCATCTACCTGGTTTTAAAACTTAGGGGTTTGAGCATATATTTAAGAAACTGGAAGTCAAAGCTAAGCTTACCTAATTGAGAAAATCAAAATTGTGTCTTTTTATCTATACAATAGAGAGAAGTTGGTGAAATCATTAGTAACTCTAGTTTGGGTGTTCATGCCGTTTACCGCCTACATTTTCTTCCAAATTTTGCATGTAGACTAGATCTCTTAAAATTTTGACTTGTTTTCTTAGATGTTTTAATTATTGTTTGGGGTTTAATGGAATTGTTGTACCTCTAGCTATTTGACTAGAGACCAACTTCATATTCAAAGCCATGCATATATCAATAAGCCCCCCTTTGTTTGGGCTACAGATTCCTGAAATCAGTTGTGCCTTGAAATCCAGAGAATCAGCTGTAGCTGTAGATTTTGAGAATCAGAAGCTAGCTGTTTGTTTACCAGGCTGTACAAAAACCAAAGTGTTGTCAAATGTCTGCAATGCCCCCGAATCCACAATTGGTCAATTACAAAACAGAGCAGCAACAACGTCCTAAAAAATTGTAGAGTAGCAACGTTGGCTATTGTTGTCGATCTAGGAGGCAGCGGCACCAGGAAATGAGGTAGCAACACTAGGAAGCATAGCAGAGCAGCAGCGCCGGCTGTTGATGTCGATTTTCTAGGGGCGACAAGGAATGAGCCGACCATCAGCAGGAACGACCCATGTGAGGGCTTGGATGCAGTAGAGGGGGTGTGTCGTTGGGGCAACACAGATTGACCTTGGTGCGGCGGGGAGAGCAGGAGGTCGTGAGGTGGCAGATGTCATGGATTCACAGCTTCCGCTTCAGGACGCCTTGCAGTGTAATTTTTAGAATTGATTCCTATAATCTACTGTGGGTGGATGGCTGTTTGTTTGCGATTCAGATTTTCAGAGGAGTAGAATCCCTGAACCAGAAGCTGAAGCTAAAACAAAGGCCACCTAAGGGTGGTTATTATCTCAATGGTAAAAGACGTACTAGTCGACAACATGGTGTCTATATCGACTTCCTTGCTTTTCGTGCTTCACAAAAGTTTAATTTTTACTAGGGTAAAAGACGCCATCTGTATATAACTCGCCCTCAAGGAGCGATTTAGTCGACTAACTCATAAAATGCGCTAGAGATAAAAGATGCTAGTTTGGCTCGATCTTTGATGTTTTTGACGGGAGAGAGGTTGAAGAGGCGCCAACGCCATGTCAGATTTTAGTGAAACCCGCTTCTCTCTCACACTGTCACATGTGTGACCACCTCAAAGGTGATGAACGAGCACACCGACGACAAGGTGATCAATGACACATGTATGATTAAACTTCGACTAGTCGACGATGGCTCTTCTGCAACGTGAACCAGGCCGCGCAGATCTAGGGTTAAGCGGCTTTGCACTAAGATGTGGCTCATGAACCACCTCTATGGCGATACGAATGTGGTTGTGAACTAGCGTGGAAGTATAATATTTTTCTTTAGCCGGAAGAAGTGGGATTTAACGCAATGTACACAAAACTTTTTTCTCCACGAATCACGACCCTCGTTCGCTTTTCTTTTTTTGGTTCAGCTAGACGTCAATCATTTGAAATGAAATTTGGGTAAGTCCATTTCTGTCGGGAAGGGAGGAGGAGTCGCGCAGAGCACCTACATCGCCAACGACATATCTTAGGGATGCAGGTTGGCCGGGGTAGCAACAACATTGGTGTTCTTAGGTGGGCTGGGGGAGGGAGGGGGTGCAGGTTCACCTGGAATTTTCAGGTGGTTCGTCGGTTTAAAGGGACGGTCGGGGGTGGTGACAAGGCCGGCGATGGAGGATGGTCGAGGGGAGCGCGCGGCGGTGAGGCGGTTGTGGGAGTGCCACCGACCGCGGGCGACGGAGGCAAGCGGTTAGGCCTGAGCTGGATCGGAGGCGATGAGAGTGTATGTACCAGTTTGATGTTGAAGATGAATCACGCTGTCCATTGGATCTTGATCAAACGGATCCAAAGGTTGGGATAAGAGGGTGGAAATGGACTGATCCTTTGCAAAATGAATTTTTTATGCGACTGACGCCTAGCCACTCATTTTTATTTTCATTACTGGCATCTACGTTCTTATATTGTGAGAGGGACGGAGTATCTTGCAGCCAGCACAACCAAACCCTCACCAAAACCTGCCCTCGCACAAGCTCTGCTTCCCCAGTTCCCCTTCCCTGCCACACACACCTCGGCTCTGCTCCGAGCCGCCCCATTGAGGGCTGCCCGCCCATGGCGGAAGAACCTTCGGTGAAGAGGACCAAGACGGAGGACCTTGGTGCGGGGTCAGAGCCAGACGCGGCGACGCCGGCGGCGGCGGAAGAGGAGAGGCCCGGCGGCGAGGTGACCGTCAAGATACAGTCCAAAGCTCTGTGCTGCAGGATCTGCTCCGAGCCCCTCAAGCCACCCATCTTCAAGGTGATACCTCCCGCCGCATTCCATCCCTCTTCTTGTTCTTTAATTTTATTTGCCCGGATGGGTTCCTGAGAGCAGAGTGTCCATCAGATGTGGACGGCTGTAGCTGCTCCCCTCACTGATACTAGTAGGCTGTAGGCTGCTACTACTGCACATGGGCTGTTTTCTCTGAAATGTGTACTATGTGATATGATGCCAGTGGAGTGGATTGACATTTCATTTTCAATGGCATGAATTGCAGTTGTGCCTTGTCTGCTCCTCAAGGGAAAATATCTCCCGTTTTACCTTTCTGAATGCTGCTGTTCTTGGTAGGATGGACAAATGCCGCCTTGTAGGGTCTTGATTGGTTGCGTGTGAAATCTGAATATGTAGCATTTAGGACCAGGTTTCCAATCTAGTCTGTATCTGCAGTAGTGGCATGCTAGTTTAGCACATTTTGGTTCCGAAATTTAGGATGCGTAATGTCAGTGGACCAATGGGATTCTTTCCTAAATGGGACCTTGTGGGATGTTAACTGCTGCTGTCTCCAAGCTAAAAACAAGTGCAGCACTTATGACTGGATTTCCAATCTAGTGGGCAGTAGTGGAGTGCTAGTTTTGGCTGGTCTCATACTAGTAGGATCTTAACTGCTGGTGTCTCAAAACTGAACAGGGCAGCATTTAGGACTCACTTTCCAGTATAGTGGTTAATATGCCAGTGGATTAACGTTTCCATGGCGTAGGTTGCAGTTATTCCTTGTTTGCTCCTCAGAGGAAAATATGTTCCATTTTAATTTTCTGGATGCTGCTGTTCTTGGTTGGATGACCAAATGGGAAATGGCACATTGTAGGGTCTTGATTGTTTGTGTGTGAAACCTGAATGTAGCTGCTGGTATTCTTGCTCGGATAGTAGGATAGTAGTGAAATGCTACTTTAGCACATAGTGCTTATTGTCATTTGCTCAGAAATTTAAGAGGCATAATGACAGCGGGTCGGCATTTCGGTGGCATATATTGCAACATTTCCAAACATTTATACTTGTTTGACTGTTGGTATTCTTGCTAGGATATTAGGATTACTGAATGGCACCTTGTAGGATGTTAACAGTTGTTGTATCGAAGCTGAAAATGTAGCAGTTGTGACTGAATTTCCAATCCAGTGGGTAGTCATGGAATGCTAGTTTAGCTGGCCTCCTACTACATAGGATCATAATTGTTCGTGTCTCGAAGCTGAACAGGGTAGTACTTAGGACTCGATTTCAGACCTATTGATGAAATGCTAGTTTAGCTGCTCTCTTACTATGTAGGATCTTAATTGTTCGTGTCCCAAAAACTGAATATGGTTTTCCATAACATTACTGAGGGGCAGCTTGTTTCTGCTCGGGTTGCACTCTTGTTATGAACTATATTTAAGTGCACTTTCTTCTTTGTAAGAGTATATCGATGTAGATTGCTCCATCGGCACCCACCGCATTCGATCTTTGTTCCTGTGTTTACTTTTTTTTTTCTGGGTGGATGGATACTTAAGAGTAAATATTGATGTAGATGCTTCTCTCCCTCGTAGTAATTCTAGGCTGCTGTAGCACGTAGTGCACGCTGAAACATGCCTGCCATTTTCTCTGAAATTAGTATGTGATAAGGCAGTGGATTAGCATTTCCGTGGCATAAATTTAAATTGCAGTTATTCCTTGTTTGATTCTCAAAGAAGAAGTAGTTCCATTTACTTTTCTGGATGCTGCTGCTTTTGGTAGGATGAACAAGTGGCACCTTGTAGGGTCTTGATCGGTCGTGTTCAAACTGAATATGTAGCTGTTAGGACCCAGTTTCCAATCTAGTCTGTAGTAGTGACATGCTAGTTTAGCACATACTGCTTATAGATGGTTGGCCAAGTTGCCTGCTATTTGCTCTGAAATTTAGGAGGCATAATGTCAGTGGAACAACATGTCAGTGGATTCCTACATTGGAGCTTGTAGGATGTTGACTGTTGGTGTCTCGAAGCCGAAACTGTGTCAGTTATGACTGAATTTCCAATCTAGTGGGTAGTAGTGGAATGCTATTTTAGATGGTCTATTACTATGTAGGACCTTAATTGGTGGTGTCTGAAAGCTGAACATGGTATTAAGCTGCTCTCTTATTACTCCTCTGTAGGTTCTTAATTGTTGGTGCCTCAAAAACTGAATATGTTTTCCATTGCATAACTTAGCTATCCCTTACTATGTAGATGATTGATCTTTGTCGAAAAATATGTGGATGATTGATAGTATGCTTCCTGTTTCTGCACGCAATGCGCTCTGTTATGAACTGTATGCATGCTGCACTTTCTTCTTCCGAGTGCATCGATGTAGACGTTTTCCTGATTGTTGTTGGGAGTAAAAATAAGAACCTCTTCTCCCTGGTTAGCAGTAAATACTGCATGGGCAAAATTGAAAGTTGCCTGCTGCTTTCTCTGAAATTTAAGAATGTCAGTGGATCAACATTTGTTGCCATAAATTGCATTTTCCCTTTTTGCTTGTCAAAGAAACATGTTTTCCATTTACTTGTTTGGCTCATGCTGTTCTTGCTAGGATAACAAAATGGTACTCCCTCCGTAAACTAATATAAGAGCGTTTAGAACACTATTTTAGTGATCTAAACGTTCTTATATTAGTTTACAGAGGGAGTACCATGTAGGATCCTGATTGCTGGTATCTGAAAACTGAATTTGTAGCAGTCAGAACGCAGTTTCCAATTTGCTGGGTTGTAATCAAATGCCACTTTAGCTGCTCACTTACTATGTAGGATCTTAGTTGTTCGTTTCACAACTGAATATAATTTTCCATAACATAACTTACGAGCAGCCTGTTATTTCTCTAGTCGTTGGTAGTGAAATGCTTATGATTTACTATGTTGATGACTGATATCTTTCATGTTTCTGCTTGCATTGCACTCAGTTGTTAATAACTGATGAAAGGACTGTGGAGAGGCATTGCACACTCTTGTTGTATTTTCTCCAGTTCATTATCCTTTTTTTTGTTGCTGCTGATCTTTATGCTAACTTTCTTATGTTTCTTCAGTGTGCGGCTGGGCACGTTTTGTGTTCTCAGTGCCCGGAAAAGCTACGTGAGGTTGGGCACGTTTTGAGGCTGGGTACATTCTGCGCTCTGTGTTGCAAAAGCACCAGCTATTCCCGTTGCGTCGAGCTCGAGCAGTTCATCGACGCCATGAAAGTGCCATGCTCGAACCAAACATACGGCTGCAACGAGTACGTCAGCTACCAGCAGAAAGAGAAGCATGAGAGTTCATGCCCACATGCTCCATGCTACTGCCCAGAGGATGACTGTGCCTTCAAAGCGCCGGCATGTTGCCTGCTGGACCACTTCGTCACCGCACATGGATGGTCGCCGACCAACTTGGGTTACAACAAGCCACTGAAGATCCTCTTGGCACGAGACCGCCGGTTCACGCTTCTAGTTGGGGAGGACATGTCCTTGTTCCTCCTGATCAACACCCTGACCAGCATCGGCAGTGCTCTCGCCGTGGTCTGCGTCAGGCCCCACGAGTCTGAACCGAGCTATTCGTGCAACATCTCGGCTGCTCATGGTGTTGCTGGTGGGAAAACCGATGGGAGGCTTGTGTTCCAGAAGGATCCTCATGTGTCAAGCAGCTCGCTGGCGGGTGGAGTTCAGATGGGCAACTTCTTCTTGCTGGTTCCTCTGGAATTCGCCGAGACCTCATCTGGTGAACTCACTGTACACATCCGCATCGACAGAGTGGCGTCATAGGGATCTCAGCTGGAAGCTATATATGGACAGAGCCTTTTGGGCCACTCGGCTAACACCACTGTCAATGACTGCATATGGTGAAACAGCTAGCTAGATGTTGCCCAATGCTCTTTAATCACCATCAGCTGGAGGAACTAAAATGTGTTTAGAACTCAGTTGTCTTGTTATGTACTCCCTCCGTTCGGAATTACTTGTCTCGGAAATGGATGTATCTAGAACTAAAATACGTCTAGATACATCCATTTCTGTGACAAGTAATTCCGAACGGAGGGAGTAGCTTGTTGCCGTTTGTAGTGGTAGTAGAATTTATCTTTGCTTAGCTTGTTGTCTTGTTATGTATCTTATGTAACTCAGTTGTCCCAATGGAAGATCAGTATCTTGCAACTCAAAAT
Organism: Aegilops tauschii subsp. strangulata; assembly: GCF_002575655.3. Taxonomy (NCBI): domain Eukaryota; kingdom Viridiplantae; phylum Streptophyta; class Magnoliopsida; order Poales; family Poaceae; genus Aegilops; species Aegilops tauschii. Next base: position 6,522,899 of record NC_053037.3, on the reverse strand, counting down.
TGTACTCATTTGTCAAGTTTGACTACGTATTAGCTAGTAAGATGGACGTTACCATTGAACTGGTATTTGAACCAAGAACTGTGGCAGATAAACCATTATATCTCCACTTGGTGCTGCATTGCACAGACGCTCACCATTGCCAGATCATTAGCATTGATCTTCAAGATTTTGCATGGTTTCCTCTCTCAGAAAAATCTCCCGTTAACGAAAAAGGGAAGGGAGATCTCAAACCCTTCCATCTTAGAAGTGTGCATCGCTCGATGCAGAGGCTGGGGGTTATCCTCCTTTTTCAAAAAGAAGACAAATTCCAACAAATTTTTGCAGCACCCTGTCCGGATCCGATCAGCTCTACCTATCTATAAGCAACTAATTAACTGCAGGAAGTAGAGTGAGTTTAGAAGACAATTGTTCTACTCTGTAGCTTGTTGTCATTTGGAATGGTACAAGTTATCCTAACTCCAACCTCATGAGTGTCATGAATGAGTTTCCTCTTTGTTATACAAAATAGCTTCGGATGTACTCCCTCCGTCCCAAATTTTTTGTCTTAGATTAGTCTAGATACGGATGTATCTAATACTAAAATGTGACTTGATACATCCATATTTAGACAAATCTAAGACAAGAATTTTGGGACGGAGGGAGTACTGATTTGTGGAAGTGCCAATGGGAGACCGCACATACACACAGTTTTTTTTAAATGTTCACATGCTTAGTAATTTGTTAATGACATTTTAAAAAATGGTTCGTTAAAATGTAAAAGAATATTCATGTAATTGATAATATATCTTCTTGAATGTAAAATTTTGTTCGAGCAATTTTGGGAAAATGTCCGTGACATATAAAAAAGTGTTAACCATTGTTGAATATATGTATATTGCATGTACATTAGGCATGTTAGGATTTGTTCATATTCTTTCCTATCACGCCATATCTCCCGATCCCTTCCTTGTATTGAGGATACGGTTGAGATATTGGTCGCCTCTTGTACTCTATATATGTTGCGGCATAATATTAATCAAACTTGGTAGCATCAAATATTTTCTCTACAACCATGAATTAAAAATATATTCACAATATATTACAAATATTCACCGACCACATATTTTTTAAAATGTTCAACATGTACTCTAAAACGTTCGACGCACACTAAAAAATGTTCAACATGTTGCAAAAGTGTTTAAAGTGTATTAAGAAATTATTTAACATGTAGTCGAGTAAATTTCCATGTGTCTTTGAAACTTATTTAAATTTAAAATATTTGTACACTTAAATTGGGCGTTTCTAAAAATCATGAATTTTAACACAAAATAAAAGAAGAAAGAAAAAGAAAAGAGAGAGAACCAAAAAAACAAAAAAAGGAAATAGAAAGTAGAAAAACATAAGGATAAAACCTGGCAAAAAGGAATGCAAGCCTTTCTCAAGGACAACCCTATTTGACGCTCTCTGCATCAAAGGGTCGAACGGAACGCACAGGAGGGCGATCTATTGGGCAGCTGCTTCTCTTAGTCCCGGGCGCCATGTGTGGCTTAGTGTTTTGCCCGATATCATCTGTATCCCTATGTGTTTGAACGCTTAATAAAGGATGCAGTTGCTAAAAAAAAAGCTGGGAGTTCCGGTTTTGGGAAGCTTCCAGATGGTTCGCAGCCGGTTTTCCCGGTATTGCATACCTTCTAGAAGGTTCGTGAACCGTTCTTTTTATTTTTTTGGTTTTTGTTTTACTTTTTTCTTCTCTTCCATTTTTGTTTCTGATTGTACTAATTTAACAAATCGTTCCAAATATTCAAAAACCTGTGTTTCCAAAATTTGGTCGGCATTTAGAAACTACTTGCATTTTTCAAAAATTGGTAGCATTTTACAAAAAGGTTCAGAGTTCTAGAAAAACGTTGAATTTTCCATCTTTTGTTCACCTAAACAAAAAATGTTCACATCTTCCAAAAAAAATCGGGATTTTCAAATTGTTTTGGGTCACAGATGTAGGTTCCTTGCAACTACTATCACTTACAGTGACTGCTCTGTGCTGCTTAATTACCATGTAACAGGAGGAAGTAGACTGAGTTTAGAAGATTGTTTTGTTATGTAGCTTGTTTTCATTTGTAATGGTAGAAGTAATCCTAATTACGAACTCGTTAGTGTCATGACTGGGGCTGCTCTTGGTTATGCAAAGTAGCTTTGGATGTACTGATTAATTAAAGTGCCAATGAAAGATCAGTAAATAACCTAGAACTCAAAATTAGTTTGAGTAGTTAGTAAGATGAATAGTACTTCTATTGAATTAATATTTGATCTAAGAGCTGCGGTAGTACAAACCCTTATATCTTCACCTGGTTTCTCTTCTCTGCATTGCATAAACGCTAAATTTGCCATGTCTCCATTGCCAGATCAGTAACATTTATCTTCCTGATTTTTGCATGGTTTTCCTCTCTTAGAAAAAATAGTAAAAAAAAGGAAGGTAAAACTCACCTCCTTCAGTTCAGAAGACAAAATTCCTACAAATTTCGGATCCGATCAACTCTACATATCTCTAAGCAACTGCTCTATGCTCTTTAGTTAACTGTAATTAATTTTTTTTCAATAAAGGATGGATTTTATTGACTCAAAATGAAGCATCAAGGAGATACAAACAAGATGAGCACACACCCGGCCTCTGCATAGCTAGGATGCACACAGCCAACACCAACACACACACACATAAAAAAAACGCTGGCAGATAGCAAAGTCATATAAGACCAAAGCTATGCGTATAGGCGAGGAGAAAAAAACCAAAGCGATCATATCTTGGATCGACAAACTATTACAGTGACCATATCTGCACCGGCCATCTCATGACACCACGAGGACGACGAGGTTCTTCTTATATTAGCTTCCCCTAAAAAAAAGGTGAACAAGAGCTTTCGTGCATCTAGATTCTAGAGAGACCTTCTTATATTAGCTCCGTGCGGGCAGCCTCCAGATGCACACGTTGACGAGGTGCCAGTGCCGCCCGGCCTCCGGCACGGTGACAAAGATCCTATTCCCATCCTCCATCCCTCGGCGCAGCGAGGAGCTCCACACGGGCGCCTTCATCCGCCGCACCGCGCCCGGTGGCTTCACCTCGTACGAGAACTCCGCCTCTGCCCCCACCGCGTTGTCGGGCCGCATGCGGATCACCGAGATCGACGTGCCGTCCTCGTCAGCGTGCGTTCTCCGCACGCGGTTGAGGTCCAGGTGGAACAGCTCGCCGTCGTCAGCGCGGAGGAGGGCGTGACGGTGCGGGTCCACGTCCACCAAGACCTCCTCGCCGTAGGTGAGGTAGTGGAGGTGCCACGCGTGGCGTCCGGTGAGGTGCTCCTGGAGCGCGTCGGGGTCGGCGCCGGGGACGAAGGCGCGTTTGCAGACGGGGCAGAAGCAGGGGTCGTACCGGCAGGAGCGCTCGTGGTCCTCCACGCCGAGCCGCGGCAGGGACGCAGCGCAGCCGTGCTCGCGGTTGCGGCACGCGAAGCGGACGGACCGGACCATCGTGGCGACGGCGCGGCTGCGGGTGTAGTCCTTGGAGCCGCAGCGGATGCACGGCATGAGGCCCAGATCGTAACAACGGTGGCAGGTCAGGTGCCCGTTGCCGCACTGCGACATGAAACCATATGATCAGGAGTTCAGGACATGAAAAATCCAGAAAATGAGTACGTACCTACGTAGTAGATGGATTGGTTGCTGTTAGGTTAGGCTCGGTGGATGAAGGTACGTACCTCGTAGACGGGAGAGGAGAGAAGGCCGTGGCACAAGGCGCAGTTGAAGAGCTCGTCGTAGTTGTCGATCCGCACGGTGAACTCGTTGTCAGCTGCGGCACCATGGCTCCGGCTCCGGCTCCTGCTTCGGCTTCTGCTACGGCTGCGTCTCGGACTCGGGCTCCTGCTTCTGCTCCGGTAGCTTCTTCGCGAACGCCGGCGGCTGTTGCTGCTGCTGCTACTATCGCTACTGCTGCTGCTACGTCCGCTGCTACTATCGCTGCTACTGCTGCTGCTACGGCGACGATGTGGTTCTTCCTCGTCTTCGCTGAGATCGCTCCGCCACCGACGGCGGTGGCGCCTCGGCGATCGGACGCGCCTCATCGCCGGGTAGTCGCTGTCGCCGCTCATCTGCCGTAAAATCCTTCTGCCACTTTTCTTCGCGATCGATCAATCCGGGACTTGGTCTCATCGGCACAACCGATTTTATAAGCGGATCCTTAGAGATAGGTGAGGTCGGTCGGTTGATTGGATCCGATCTGGTTTCTTCAAAATTTTTTAAACTATTTTGTCTTCGGATCGGACTCATCCTTTGGGTGGGCGTTGACTAATTCTTTATTTTTTTTTTGTCTGTCTAGGAACATCTAGATGTGACATAGTTATTTTACATCTAAGTTGATGTTCACTTTATTTGTGGTCTATTCTTTTTATCCTAGTATTTTTTGTTTCTGGTGTTGCATTATATATTTGTAGAAGCTTAGATGTGACATCCTTAAAAAACATCTAGATGTGAATTAGACAAACTGATTTTTTTACTATAATACAGAAATATTCCTGATTTCTGTACACCAAGAAGGCAGGTACTAATATATCTCTACTCCTATAAAAATACGAGTTGGTGATGATGGTGTGCCTGCCTTGCTTCAATTTCAACCATCGGTTCTGCATCCAACGCATTGTAATCAATCTGTGGTACATTTTGCAAAAAACACCCGCTGCATCACACATTTGCAGATAAGCCCCCTCAGTCTATCTTTCCTGTTCGAGTCTCTGCCCCACCCCCACCAGGTAAAAAAAAAACAACTATCGACCTTATCCATCTCCTCTCCAGAACGGGAGGCACCGTACGAACCGCCGCCGGCAGCGCTGGAATCGATCCGGCGATGTGGCAGCTGCCGGCGCCGTTCAACCCCTGCCCCCTCCCCCTCCCCCCGCCTTATGCCTTCTACCAGCCCCACCTCTCACCGTCGCGACGACCCCATCCTCCTCGCCGTCTCCTCCGTGGCTCTGCCCCCTTCCCCCGTCTCATCCGATGCCAACCTCGGCAAGCAGGCCGCCGCCGCCGTCCGCCTAACGACGTCTGTACTGCCTCCTCCTCTACTGCTGCAGACTTAGCGTAGATCATCACTGCCACCTCTCACCCCCTTGCCGTCCCCTCCACCGTCTCACCCGTCTCCTCCGCCGCTGGTCCGCCACCGACAGATCTTCTGCCTCTTCCTCTGCGGTAGTGTTCCCACCGACCTCCGCCCACCATCGCCACCACCTCCCCCTCCTCGATGTCTCATCCGCCCCCTTCACCCTCTCCTCCAACGCTGACTACCCCAAGTACGCCGCCGGCTACGAGCTGCTCATTCACAGCGGCGGCGGCGCCGCCACATACTACTCCTTGCCCTTCCCCACCGGCGCGCTATTCTTGGCTACTGTCATCCTGTCCACCCATATGCCGCCTCCCAAATTCAAATTTTCCGCCAACCCGCGCGCCCAGGCGGAACTGTCTAGAAACCATCCTTGCAGGCCTATATATATCAAATTTTCTAGCACTCTGAGTTCAAATCCGCGCGCCAATGTGGAGCTGTCTAGAAACTACTATTGAAGACCAATATAAAGCAAATGGGACTCTCGCTGCTGCACCCAAAGAAGCCAAACGCTGGTCACGGCATTCTTCAGATTGAACGGATTGTGAGGACTTTGTCTTCTGTTCTACTTCGTGAAGGACCAAGGTATGGGTGGATCTTCTTACTTGTGCAATTGTAGATGTGCAATGACAGAAATGACTGATCTGATTAGGAGATCAAGCACCAGTACCTTTTTCCAATATTAATACTAGAGGAATGGTTTACTATGCTTAGATTGCTATGCTAGCCCACTTCTATTCTAATATGATTTTTACACAATAAATGCTAGCACTGATAATTAGCGAATATAATAGCAGTTTGATTTTTTATTCATCTATTGGCATAGATTGCTGGACCACAGATAGCCACATTCTTGTCAATTGATCTTATACTTTTGTAGTACCACATTATACTTGTATTGCGATATTGCTTACAATTGAAATCTTGAAGTATAGTTGCTTAAGTTAACCAAATAGTAAATATGCATTGGTACTAAATATGCACATAAATACTCAGTGGCAGCTCCAACTACAATTGGAATTTTTTTCTCACCGAATCACTGTTTTTTAAAATGACGATCCACATGGCAGGTCCAAAAGATACTCATCAAGCTCAGAAATTAGAAGTCTCCAGGAGAAACCCTTGGATTTAGGTGTGAAATTGAATAATCACAAGGTCAGGACATACTGGGTGAGTTAGCCTGAATATTCAGTATGTGCGAGTGCATCATGCTTCATACTCCCACTGTTGACTGGAAGTTGTGAAGCCTATTATTAGACATGCTTGGAAATTATTGTGATAGGTTCTATGGAAATGCTGTGAAAAATTCATACTTGATCACTTATGTATACTACTATGTTCTGATTTGTAGTTTTTGGCTACCATACATCTGCATATCATTTGTTTTATTCATATTGTTACTTGATGATGATGAAATTTATCATATGTGCAATTTCAGATCTAAATATAAATTGCTCTAAATTTATCATACATGTCGTTGGCTTAAAACAAATTATCATGTTATCTTTTGGCAAAGAATAGTATTCTTGTTAGATTACATATAACATTCCTATTAGCTTTTGTGTTTTGAGCTTTTAATTCATTTGGCTAACCTCATACTCTTCTGTTTTGGGGAGAAATAATCAGGTCTTGCGCCCAAATGTTACAATCCTCGTGCCAACAAAGCAATAAAGGAAAACAAAAAGGTTGCTATCTTGTCCCTTATCGCTTGGCGGAACAATCTGTTTGCATATATTTGTATTATCTGACTATTGGTTCAACTTTAAATAACACAGTGGTCGATGACAATAATAAGTCCCACAAAACTGGGCCCAATGGCATGCCACCGACTCAGACAGGTCTATTTATACGCGAGCCGACATGTGTGACGCATTTGAGTTACTCGTCTTCTTCGGATGATGAAGTGACAAACCAATCAGCTGTGATTTTTCCTACTAATAATGGTATGCTGACATCAATTGAGTACTTGGAGCGAGGAGAAAGCTCCAAAGGTAAGTCTATAAGGCGAAAGTGTGTGCTTATGTAATTTTGTTTACCCACTTAATTAATTCATCGTAAAATACTGTAGGGTGAAAGCGTACACGCGAAGCACTAAGATATGCTAGCCGTACCCCTCAACAAATCCAAGCAAGGCGAGAACGTGTGAGAGCACGTCGGCAAAATTTAACACCAAATGAGAAGGAAAGGGTTAATGCACAGAGAAGAGAGAAAAGACAACGCATGACACTTGACGAGAGGAATGCAAGCCAGCGAGTACGTAGGCAAAGTTTGACGCTAGATGAGAGGCAAGAAAGAAATGCACGCCAGCGAGCACGTAGGAAAATCCTACCACCCGAAGAGCGGCAAGCACTCCTAGCTCAGCGTAAAGCAAGCTACGTAGCCAAACGAGATACCCTCTATAAGGATTCTGTCGCAATGCAGTGCCCTAAAGGTTCGTTGGTGGGACATCTATCATCAAGCTCTTATGTCTTTAGCTGCCCAAGTACGCTGGCGCAAACTTCTGCTACGGTTCAAGGTAATTCTCACATACACATTCCTTTATCCACCAATTTTTTCAAAGATTGATCCGGTACTTTACACTATCATTGAAATAACTGGTAATCTTGAAAGCATACCTGAAACGGTGGAAGAGGATCACATAGTTTTCACTAACACAGGTATGCTTATGGTGTGGATGCCTTCTTTTCATTACTGATTACATTACATTTTTTTCAAAGGCTGAGCCGGTATTTTACGCTATCATTGAAATAACAGGTAATCTTGAGAGCATACCTGAAGCGGTGGAAGAGGATCACACAGTTTTCACTAACACAGGTATGCTTGTGGTGTGGATGCCTTCTTTTCATTACTGATTATATTATAACACACATTCAGAACCATCCTTATAACTTAGAATGGACAATTCATTATTGGCTCCCAATGGCTTCATATGTCTAGGTTCCCCAACAGAAAGCTTTGTTGCGGACGATAGTCAGTCTGAAGAAGAAGATGATGAGTACTTCATATTTGCTGGCAGAGGTATTGCCAATGTCGTGGATGCCTTACTTCCCTACATGTATTGCACAAAAACTGCAAGACCTATATAGCACTATTCATCTCATGTATATGTAGGTGATGATGAAGACTGTGATGACATGATGGATGCATTTACAGCAGTTCCTGATCCATATGATCGTGTCTATGAGAATATACCTGTAAGTACTCACACGCTGGCACCTAAACCTGATTGCAAGCATTGTGGTGCAAAGAGGTTCCAGTATGAGACAAATGGATTTTGTTGCCGGTCTGGAAAAGTTAAGTTGGCACACTTAGAACCACCCTTGGAACTTAAAATGCTATACACAAGTTCAGATCCCAATGCCGTGCATTTTAGGGATAACATTCGATACTTCAATGGACACTTTTCATTCACTACCCTTGGAGTCAGTCTGGACAACAGATACACAAACATGAAGTCAGGAGTCTATACGTTTCGACCTCACGGTCAGATTTACCACAACATCTTCTCATTTGGTCCAACTCAAGATGGGCCAAAGCATTTGGAACTCTACTTCTATGACGACGATCCCGGTTTACAACATAGGTTTCGGCGCTCCCTGAACCTAGACCGAGATGTCATTCGAAGGCTTGTTGACATCCTGAAGGATAATCCTTATTCTGAAATGTTCAGGAATCTAGGTGGAGTCGATGACCTTGAGGAATACCGTATTGAATTGAACACCGACATGAGGTTGGACCAACGGAGGTATAATGTGCCTATATCATCGGAGGTTGCAGCTATTTGGGTTGAGGGTAGTGAACTCTGTAAGTACTTTGAGCGTAGCATAGTATTGTTCGGCAACGACAACAAGAGATATAGCATCCAACCATATTATGGATGTTATGATCCGTTGTCTTACCCTTTATTCTTCCCAAGAGGGGAGATTGGTTGGCATCCTGAAATCCCAAAGAAAGGTGTCAGCTTGAATGAGATGCTTCAGTCCCGTCGCAGTGGTCGACAGAGTCTAGGTAATTCATATAACGAAAATAACATGTGTTAATGTTGTTTATCCTCATTGTACTTACTTTTCCTGATTCCCAATATTGTCCTTTTGTTATCTCTCATTTTATAGGTTCATATACAAATAGTCGATTATGCGTCTCCGTTAGAGACTACTATTGCTACAAGTTTCAAATGCGTCGTGGTGTATTTAACACCATGCTATACGGTAAACGACTATTCCAACAATATGTGGTTGATATGTACATCAAGGTTGAAAGCTCAAGATTGGACTATATAAAAAAACACCAGAAACAAATACGTGCTGATCTATACCAAGGTGTTGTCGATAGCCTTCAAGCTGGGGAAAACCGTGCGGATGAAGTGGGCAAACGGACTATAGTTCCTTCATCATTTATTGGGGGAATAAGAGATAGGAGACGAAGATACCTTGATGCCATGGCCTTGGTGCAAAAGTATGGGAAGCCAGATATTTTTTTAACCAGGACTTGCAACCCTAATTGGGATGAAATAATTAGTGAGCTAGAGCCTGCACAAACCCCACATGATCGTCCTGATCTTATTGTACGAGTATTTCGAGCAAAGTTGGAAGACCTCAAGATACAACTTTTTAAAAGGCACATTCTTGGTAAGGTAGCGGCATATGTGTATGTAGTTGAGTTCCAGAAAAGAGGTCTACCACATGCTCATTTCCTCCTAATCCTGGAGGGGAGGTACAAGCTAACATGCCCAGAGCAATATGACTGTCTCATATCTGCTGAATTGCCAGACAAATCCAAGTATACTGAGTTGTACAAAATGGTCGTGAAGCACATGATGCATGGCCCGTGTGGAGTCCTAAACCCCAAGAACGTGTGCATGCAGAAAGGTAGCTGCAAGAACTATTATCCATGACCATTTAATGTGTCAACCCTTCAGGGAAAGGACTCATATCCCATATATAGGAGGAGAGATGATGGACGCCGTGCAAAGGTACGTGGCCAAGAGTTAGACAATAGGTGGGTTGTTCCATATAATCCTTACCTACTAAGAAGGTATAATTGCCACATCAATGTTGAGGTTTGCTCAAGCATAAAAGCTGTAAAGTACCTCTTTAAATACATATATAAGGGGCATGATCGAGCATCTGTTTCTATCGACGAGGTGGATAGTGATAGGAACATTGATGAGATAAAGCAATACCGAGATTCCAGGTGGGTTACCCCACCAGAAGCATTATGGAGGATATATGGTTTTGACCTTAGTCAGATATTTCCATCTGTTAGACAACTCCAACTCCACCTCCCTAATATGCACATGGTGTCATTTCTAGCGGGCGCAAATCTGAATGATGTCCTCTCTCAAGAAGGAGCTTCCAAGACCATGCTAACTGATTATTTTGAGGCAAACAAGAAATATGAGTTGGCTCGAGGAATTTTATATAAGGATTTCCCATCTTATTTTGTTTGGATGTCAGGTGGAAAGTATTGGAAAAGGAGGGATGAATGCATGCAGATTGGGAGAATTGTGTCTGCACATCCAGGTGAAGGGGAGAGGTATTATCTTAGAGTGCTTCTAAACCATGTCACAGGTGCTACATCCTTCCAAGACCTTAGAACAGTGAATGGTATTGTTTACTCGACATTCCGTGAAGCTGCTGAAAGGAGGGGTCTTATCGAGTCAGATAATACTATCAACGAGTGTCTTGATGAAGCTAATGTTTTTCATATGCCATCTTCCCTTCGGAGGCTATTTGCCACTATATTGGTCTTTTGTGAACCCAGCAATGTGCGTGGCCTATGGGACAGACACATGGAAGCTATGACAGAAGACTATCGACTAACACAAATGTGCCCGCATGCAGTTGAGCAGATGTAGTTATTAGATATAAAGAGTATGCTTGAATCGATGGGTAAGGACCTATCATCATTCCCTCTCCCAGAAATTGACGAGTCATATGATGCCTCAGATAATGAGGCTAGGGAGATCATAGAGGAGTCCACGATAGAGGTGGACCCAGAACACCTTGGCTTGCCATCTTTCCTAAACCCAGAACAGAGATATGCATATGATGAGATACTTGCGACCATCAATAGTGGCCAAGGAGGTGTGTTCTTTGTTGATGGACCCGGAGGCACGGGAAAGACTTATCTGTACAAAGCACTACTTGCAAAAGTACGTGCCGAGGGTAAAATAGCTGTTGCAACAGCGACATCAGGCGTTGCTGCATCCATCTTGCCTGGAGGGAGGACTGCACACTCAAGGTTTAAAATACCATTGAACACCGAAGACGGTGGGGTCTGTAGTTTCACCAAGCAAAGTGGGACAGCTAAGCTTCTTATGAGGGCGTCCCTCATAATTTGGGACGAGGCCTCCATGACAAAGCGGCAGGCGGTCGAGGCCCTTGACAATAGCATGAGGGACATCATGGCTCGACCTGACTTGCCGTTTGGTGGAAAGACAATTGTGTTTGGGGGAGACTTCAGACAAGTACTTCCTGTTGTTCGTAAGGGAACAAGGTCCCAAATAACTGACGCGACGCTGCGTAAGTCTTACCTTTGGGAGAATATGAGACAACTAAGACTTGTCCGTAATATGAGGGCTCAAAGCGATCCATGGTTTGCTGATTACCTTCTCAGTGTTGGGAATGGCACTGAAGATACCGTGGATGATGATTACATACGGCTTCCAGATGAGATTTGTGTACCATACACCAGCGACGCCACTGATATTGATAAGCTTATTGAAAGTGTTTTCCAGATGACCCTAGAAGAAAACCTCTTGGATCCAAATTACATAACGTCCCGAGCAATTTTGTCAACTCGGAATGAGTACGTTGACAAGATTAACATGAAAATGATTGAGAGGTTTCCTGGGAGGAGATGATATACTACAGTTTTGATCACGCGGAGGATGATCCACACAACTACTACCCTGCAGAATTCTTGAATTCATTAACACCTAATGGGCTACCTCCCCATATCCTAAAGCTGAAAATTAATTGCCCTATTATATTGTTACGCAACATTGACCCAGCGAGTGGTTTGTGCAATGGGACGAGGTTGATTGTCCGAGGATTCATGAGGAATGCAATCGATGCTGAGATTGTGTTGGGCCAGCATGCTGGTAAGAGGGTGTTCCTTCCTCGAATTCCTCTTTGCCCATCAGATGATGAGATGTTTCCATTTAGGTTCAAGAGGAAGCAGTTTCCAGTTAGACTTAGCTTTGCTATGACCATTAACAAGGCACAAGGACAAACTATACCAAATGTTGGTGTATACCTCCCTGAACCGGTATTTTCACACGGGCAGCTCTATGTTGCTCTTTCTAGAGCTACATCTAGAAGTAATATGAAGATTCTTACTGTACCGGATAAAAAAAAGGAAGGCCAGTCCAACTCCACTGCAAATATTACAAAGAACATAGTCTACAAAGAAGTTCTCAGCATGTAGTCCAAGGTATAAATCACTCAAGTACAATTTGGTTGCCGTAAAAATTATATCTATCTAACTAGGGTCATGTGGAGGATTTACGGAAAGACAACTTAGATACTTGCTTTGGTGTTCATGATTTTTTGTAACAACAATTATATGTGTGTTTGAATTGTTTTTTAGTAGTTTCCTTTGTTACTCCCTTTGTTAAAAATAATAATAATAATTCAAACAATGCCGACAGCAGGTTGCTTTGTCATCAACGCATTTCATTTGGTTGGTAGCTCCACATCCAATTTTCAGGGCACACCCTGAATATTTGTTTCCTTTCTGTCTGTTATTGGCATTTTGTTTTTATTCGCATAAACCTGGTTGATGTAAGAAAGTTACAAGTAGTCCAGTACTAATATTTTCGTATCTACATGCATGTGCACTCACCCCTTCTAAATACATACGATTCAAAAACATCTTTTACTTAACAATTTGTTTCTTTGCTTCTGTACAAAATGTACAAGTGTTGTTCATTGTTTTTTCCTTTGCCTAAATATACTACAGAGTACATACCCTCTATAAGCTCCTTGTTTTTTCGTTTGTCTAAATATACTACAGACCATCATATATATGCAGTACTGATTACCTGATTTCCTTTTAGGTGAGAAGATGGATGAAGCCAGAGCTCGAGGGCCAACATTGTTAGCATAGATGGTTTTGAGCAAACGACTAAAAGAAGGTCCCGGGGATCCAACCAATGTAGTTTTGTGTGTTTGTCAGTTCCTAACATCTTGAGCAACCTTGCAGAAAGGAGCTCTTTGAGGACTGTTGTGACATAGATCCAGCAAGCTGGTGATGGTGGTGCAGGAAGTGTATGGGCGTCGACATGGCTGGAACCCCATGGTCATGAGACTAGCGATGTAGTCGTCGTCGTCCTTTTTGCGCTCTCCTGTGTTGGTCTATTTTGGGATTCTGTGTACAATATCTTTTTTTTTCTGTATGAGAGTTAACTGCAGTTTGTCAGGTTACTGGTTGACGATGCTCTTGTTCATGTTACCAAGGATGATGTAGGGAGTAGTTGTTTACGCTTTCGTGTTGGGTTTGGGTGGCTAATGCTCAGCCCGTATGGTGTGTGTATGTGCGTGTGTGTATTGGTTTGGGTGGCTAATGCCCAGCCCGTATGGTGTGTCTATGTGCGTGTGTGTAATACTGAAAAATTCTATATTGTTTGCATTTACTATTCATTTGGATGTATGTAAGCTCGGGAACATAATTGAATATTTGGAAAAGCATATTGATAACATACATGGGATGACCTGACATACGTCAATCTGAACACATGCATAGTTATTCCGTGCAACACACGGGTATCTTACTAGTTGTAAAAAAACACAAGGAAGGCATATACTCTCAGTAGTGATCCTTTTTTTTCCTACGAACTTGGGGAGCTTTATTGCTTCGGTAATATATGATTACAACCCTTTGGCTGCTGATAAAAAATGATGGGCATTCTTCTAGCCAACAATCGGACACCAACAAGGAACAGGCTTTAGCACAGAGGTCCGCCATCGCATTAGTATCCTTTGGGACATGCCTAACTGAGAAAGAAATAATACATGACGATTTCTTTCCTATTTCATCTCGAATTGTCACGCGAAGACCAGAGGTTGACAACCTCTAAACAATCCACTTCCATCACAACGTGCGAGAAGCCACGGAACTGTGCAAAGGTAACCCCTTCCCGTAGAGCCATGGCTTCATCAATTAGAGGATCCGTCACCCCGGGAATGGTTCACTCCATGCTCCCATGAACGCAAGATGAGATCGAGCAACACCACCTCGTCTTGCACATAGATTCACTGTTCGTTGCACCGTCCGTGTTGATCTTGATCCACCTCACGTTAGGAGGATGCCACTGGACTCTCGTTAATACACGCCGAGACTTTGGTAATTCAAGTATCAGTAGATCATCACGTACAGTTTTCAGTGCATGGACCGGATCAAAAGAGATTTGATCATGAGTCCAACGATTTCGCTTAGACCAGATTGCATGCATCACTATTATAATTTTGCACCTGTCATGGTCCGCAATCAACTCATCCACCAACACATCCTTCGCCCAGGAGGTTGGATGTAACCTTGGTAATTTGAGACCTAAGTAGTCTCTCGCCGCTGTCCAATATTGCTGAGCATGTGAGCAGCTTATTAACGCATGCTGCAGGTCCTCATCTACAACCTTGCATAAGTCACATTTCGCCGTATTATGATACTGTAGAGTAGCATCGTCAGGGGGAACGCCCCGAAGCACTCGCCACCAGAATACATGAACTCTAGGAATAACCTTCAGTTTCCACAAGGCAGTCCATAAGTGTTTATCTGACAATGAAGTTTCCGCTATCGTTTCTTCCTCTGGAGCTGAACGCTCATTATGGATCACTAGAGCACGATAGGCCGTTTAACAGAATGGACACCGGACTTCTCCAAGTCCCAAGCAAGGAAATCCTCTCCACCGGAAGCTCTCAAGGGTATATTCAAAATGGCGTCCGCATCTGGTGCTAGAAAATTCCTCCGTACCAACTCAACATCCCAAGTGCCACTGTCATGATCGAACAATTCATAAACTCGGTCTATTGGATCGTTGCCAATGCGTCCCATGGGTTTGAGAGTATCAGTATTAGGTATCCACTGGTCTGTCCAAATGGAGATGGACTCGCCGTTCCCAACTCTTTTGATCAATCCTCTTTCTGGCGCAGCTTGGCCGGCAATCATTGCTTTCCATGTCGCTGAAGCCGAACGAGGAGCATGCACGTCCATAAAATCACAGTTGTGAAAAATAGTTTCCCTTCAACACTCTGGACCACAATGAGTTAGGATGTGTCATAAGCTGCCACCCATGCATACCTAGCAGGGTTAAGTTAATCAAGACACTAAATAAGAACAGGATAAATGACCACACATTGGGGGGGGGGGGGGGGGGGGTTGACGGGAGGAAGTTGACCCCCAGGGCCGTCAACGCATTCCCCTAACATTTTTCAAATACATATTTTGAACATTATTTCAAATATGTGTTAAATATTTTTCAAATAAACGTTGATTTTTTAAACTACATGATTATTTTTAATATTGTATAATTTATCCAAATAAATGTTACAGACATTTTTTAACACGTGAACATCTTTTAGATTGATATGGAATTATTTTTAAAACTACATGAAAAAATATCTACATTGTATAAGAATTTTTGTAGAAATGTGTCAACATATTTTTGGAACCCGTATTTATCTTTTGATAATTTTACATATATTTTTGAATGATTCAAAACTTAAAATAAGTACATGGACATTATTTTTTTACGTTACATAAGCAAATTTTGAAAAATTTATGAACATATTTGTCGAACGCGTGTAAATTTCTTAATATTCCACATACATTTTTTTTGAAATGCATGAATATGTTTTAGCTTTATAATTTTTTTTAATGCCATAACATTATTTTAAAATTATGTTAACAATTGTTTTACACATGTCAACCTTTTCCAAATTCCAGGTGATTTTTTTAAGAAATATTAAGTAAATGAAGTTTTTGAAATATAAGTGTTTTTTTAAATAACAAAAGTAAATAAAAGAGAAAAAGACCGAACGAAGAAAGAAGAATAGAAAAAGCTAATTGGCCCTGGCCAATAAGAAGTGACGGAAGAGACGGTGCAGGCGAAAGGAAAAGCAGCACAGTGTGCGCGACAGGTATGTGTCGTCTATACCAATTCTTAATAGGAACCCCTCTTCTAGGGCAAAGACTAGCGGCCCGGCCCATTTCGACGATGAGTTCATGTATGTTAGTATGTTCGCTTGAATATTATTTTCTTTCTATAAGTTCCTATAATTTTCCTATACTTTTGAAGCTTTTCTGTACATTATACTCCCTCCGTTCTAAATTACTTGACCCATATTTATCTAGACACGGATATATCTAGACACTAAACAAGTATAGATACATCCATATTTAGACAAATTCAAGTCAACTAATTTGGAACAGAGGGAGTATATATTTTTAGAGGTACATTATATATTTTTATTCTATGTAATCCTACTTCCATTTGATTTACATATTTCTTGATTTGATTTATTGTAGTCTGTTATCAAATTTTCTAGATTTTATATCTCAAGGCTGGACAATCAAGATGTATGCAAATATCAAGAAACTAATGAAACAAGCTAACTATTTTTTCTTATGGAATAGTAGACAACCATTGAGTACACTCGGTCTATCTTTTTCAAATACAATTTTTTTCCGTTGCATTTTTTCATTGCCTTTTCAGTTCTGACATCGGTACTAATTCATTCAGTTTCGTTTCTATTTTTGGAGTCTTGAAATAAGTTTCCATATCATTTTGTAAAATTATCCTTCATGGTTTGGCTGAGTTCTAAAGGTGTTATTTTCCTATTTTCCTATATGATTTTGTTTCTATGGCACGGCTATGTTTTCATTATTTTCTCATGCATTCTCTTTTGCATGCTTTTCGTCATTGTTTCATTCTATACATCATTAATGTTTCATCTCTGATTTTGATATAAGTTTTATTGTGGTCTGTTATTTCTTTTTGCATGTTTTCATTATTGTTCACTCCGGTTTCTGTGATGTACCATCCGGTATACTGCCTCCATCCACATATATAGGACCCTCCATATACTATGGGTTAGCAAAATATTACTCCCTCCATCCCAAAATAAGTGACTCAACTTTGTACTAACTTTAGTACAAACTTGAGTCACTTATTTTGGGATGAAGGGAGTATATGACATGCATTGCACATAAAGCATACCCTCGAATTTGCATGTGATGATATAATTTTTATATCATACTTACATCTCATATATTAATAATTTTATCGTTGGTCAAAAGCTATCTGGAAAGATATATTAGGCCCTATATATGTGGATGGTGGGAATATCATATAAGTTTAATTATTGTATCAACATTCGAATTTGAACTTGTTCAAACCATGTCCAAAATTGATCATGTTTTAACGATTTAAATGTCATGAACCCAAATCTGCAAATGGATTAAAAAATGGATCATTGTTCAAAAGTTAAAAGTGTTACGGAGTGTGAAATCAAACTAAAAGTATGGGTGGATGACCCAGGGCTAAAAGAATAAAATATGTCTAGTGCTATAAATTCCTGCTGTCAAACAATGATTGGGGCCCAGAAAAAAATCACATGTGTTAAAAGCAAAATGAGTGGAATACTTTGTATCTGCATTGTGTACGCACACATCCCCGAACAAAATCTGAACATCCCACTACCCGGTAGAAACCCGGACCTCTAGTTTTTCGTTTCGCCAGAACACATGGAATGATACAAGTTTGGGGCTATCGATAAAGGGAAATTTAGAGGAATCGTTGATGGTGGTTCCTAAGAGAAGAAGAAGAAGAGTCTAAACTTTTGTATGACAAGATCTAATAACAAGAGCTTTGGTACATCTAGAGAGAATGGACACGTTGATGGGGCCTCCGGCACGATGACAAAGACCCGATCCACGTCCTCCATCCCTCGCCGCAGCGAGGAGCTCCACACCGGCGCCTGCATCCGCCACGCCGCGCCCGGTGGCTTCACCTCGTACGAGAACTCCGCCTCTACCTCCGCCGTGTTGTCGGGCCGCATGCGGATCACCGACATGGACGTGCCATCATCAGCAGTGTGCGCTCTCCGCGCGCGGCTGAGGTCTAAGGTGAAACAGCTCGCCGTCGCGGGCGCGAAGGAGGGCGAGCTGGTCCGGATCAACGTACATCGTGACCGCCTCGCCGTAGGTGAGGTGGTGGAGGTCCCACGCGTGGCGCTCGGTGAGGTGCTCCTCGAGTGCGTCGGGGAAGAAGGCGTGTTTGCAAACCGCGCAGAAGCAGGGCTCGTACCGGCAGGAGCGCTCGTGCTCCTCCACGCCGAGCCACGGCACGTACGCAGCGCACCATCCTGGCGACGGCGCGGCTGCGGCTTTGATGCCAAAAGTTGGCATAACAAATTTTGGCAACTGACAAATGTTGGCTAGAGATTGGTTGCATAACAATTTTCGTTGCCAACCTCATAAAAGGTTATCAACTGTTGGCAACTTTTGATTTTGCCAAATGTTGGCTTGCCAATTTTTTTAGAAATGAAGGAGGACCCCGGCCTTTGCATTTGGACGATGCATGCAGCCACTTTATTAATTATTCACACAAGACCTTACAAATTCATACAACAGTAAGACTAAAGCTACCGTCTAGGCAACATCTGTCGCTACTCCTATCCAGTTGATGTAGGGATGCTGATAGTCTGGGCCTAATACCAAACAGACCTCGCAGCCAAACCTAACATCTAAGACCTGAGGTCCCAACCAGGACGCCTGCCGGGTATGGGGCACCCACCAGTCCGGCGCACTCCTCAACCAGGACGCCTGCCGGGTATGAGGCCGCCGTAGCCACCTGCCACCAATCCATCTTCAATGCTGCACTGCTGCATCTATTTTGCCCGGTCTAGTTGCCGTCGACGCCACCACGACGCCAGACAACGCCACCAAATATTGGCAATGTCAAATTTTGATAGCAAACCACTCGGGCTCGGAGCCGCAGCAGGTGCATGCCATGAGGTCGGAGTCGTGGCAGCAGTGGCAGGTCAGGTGCCCGTCGCCACACCGCGACATGAAACAATATATTATCAGGACAGGAGAAATCAAGAAAAAGAGTACGTACCTCGTAGACGGGAGAGGAGAGAAGACCGTGGCAGAAGGCGCAGTTGATGAGGTCGTCGTAGTTGTCGATCCGCACGGTGAACTCGTACGTTGTCAGCGGCAGCAGCATGGCTCCGGCCGCGTCTCGGACTCCGGCTCCTGCTACAGCTGTGTCTCGGACTCCGGCTCCTGCTCCGGTAGCCTCTTGGCGAACGCCGACGGTTGCTACTATCGCTACTGCTGCTGCTACGGCTGATGCTGGAGGTGCCGCTGCTGCTGTGACGGCGGCGACGATTTGGTTCTTCCTCGTCTTTGCTGTCATCGCCCCACCACCGAAGGCGGTGCCGCGTCGGCGACAAGACGCGCCTCATCGCCGGGTAGTCGCTGCTGCTATGGCGCTGACCATTAGCATCCGAGAAAACTTTGCTGACAAGCCAAAAGTCGTGCGGAGCTTCAGATTCGAAGAAATGTGGACGCGCCACGAGCAATACGACGAAATGGTGAAAGGAGCCTTTGGCACATGGACTGGTATGGAGTGTGGACGGCGCAAGGATAAACATGCAGGCGTGGGGCTGGGAAGTGTTCGGCTCAGTGCGGAGACGGATTAAACAGAGCTACAGTCTGAGAAGGAAAGGAGCTGACGCCCATGACCATACAGCGCATTAGGGAGATCGAACAGAAGTTGCATGAAGTATACTTACGGGAGGAAATAATGCAGAGACAGCGGTCCAGAGTGGACTGGCTAATGTATGGAGATTAAAAATACTCAATACTTCCAAAACCGGGCATCACCCAGGCGACATAAATACACTGTCCGTTATCTTCTCAGGCAAGACAGGTCTAAGTGCGAGGATGATGTGGGGATGAGAGCGATGGCTAGGGATTTTTACTCTCTTCTTTTTGCATCACAGGGTGCAAACAATATGGATCAGATTATTCAGCACATTCCCACGTGTATTTCACCAGATATGAATGATAGGCTCGTTGCGGCGGTCACTAACGAGGAGATTGAGAAAGCTTTGTTCCAGATGGGTCCTACCAAAGCCCCGGGGCCGGATGGGCTGCCGGCGTTGTTTTATCAAAGGCACTGGTCTTTGGTAAAGGAGGAGGTCTGGAAGGCGGTGAGGGATTTCCTCGGTGGCGGTGATATTCCGGAAGGTTTTGACAACACTATCTAGGTGCTGATCCCAAAAACAAAATCACCGGAATCACTCCCACAATTTCGGCCTATTAGTCTTTGTAAAGTGTTGTACAAGATGGCGGCCGAGGTCCTTGCGAACAGGCTAAAAAGTGTGCTTCCTATCATTATCTCGGAGGAGCAAAGTGCTTTTGTTCCGCACAGGGTTAATCACGGACAATGTTTTGGTGGCATATGATTGTGTGCATGCAATAAGGAAAAGAAGGAGGAAGACACTAGTAGAAAAAGGGTCAAATGTCAAGCAGATTAGTACCAGTTTGCTTTTGAGCCGGCACTAATGTGTGCATTAGTGCCGGTTCCAACGGCTAGCCGGCCGCTTTCATTAGTACCGGTTCGTGGCCGACCTTTAGCACCGGTTCGTGCCACGGACCGGTACTAAAGTGAGTGGTGGCAGGATGTTGTCAGTCCGGAGCCCCTCCAGCACCTTTAGTACCGGTTCGTGGAACAGAACCGGTGCTAAAGGTCGTCCTACATAAACCCTTCGTCCACCCGAGCTCGCTCTGTTCTTCCCCTTTCCCCTCTCCTCTCTGTTCTTCCCCTCTTCCTCTCGAGCTCATCACACATTTTGCCCAAAATTTGTCAAGATTTGAAGGCCCCCATCCATTCAAATGATCACAAAGGTTAGCAACTTTGTCCTTTCATCTCTCATTGCTAGATTAGCTCTTGCAATGCTTTGTATAGTGATTAATTTATGAGTTTAGTAATTTGGGAGGAAATATATGTGCTAGTATTTGATTTATATGCAATTTGAGGTAAAAAATAACACTTAGTTTGCATATGTAGGTGTGGTTTACTTAGTGCCTTCTAAATCTCCGTCGTAACCACTGTCGATCGCCCGCACCGTTCCGTCGCCGGCACCACCTTGTGGTGAGCCTCTTGTTCATGAATGTTTTATATTACCAAATTGATGTTTGCGTGATTTGGATATATAGTTACTCGTATAATTATCTTACCTGTACGTTGTTTGTTATACATAGTGCCATGGTTTTGATATCCGTCCCCGTCGGCCCTCGTCCTTGTTATGATTCGGATGTGGTATATTCTCTTTTAAAACTAGTTGTTGCATTTCATGTTTATGACAAATTAAGCCCATCAAGTTGACATAGATATTTTTTTCTAGGAGGTTTGTGAACCGGAAATTCCAACCGACCCTATCGAGAGGTTAAATTTAGTTGAAAGAGAAAATGAGTATTTGAAAGAAAATTGAAAAGAATTGAGGGGGAGAAGATGGAATTGGAGTTGCATGTTGCCGATGTCGTCGATGATCACAAGATCAAGATGGAGAAAATGCGCTTGAAGATTAGAAAGATTAGAAAATATGTCATTGATAGTGAGGCTTGGTATCATTATGCTGTTGGATCAATTGTTACCTTAGTTGCGATCTTGATCGCATTTGTTGTTGCATTTAAATTCTTTAGTTAGAGAGTTATTTGTTTGTTGCATTTAAGTCTTGTATGAACTTTATGTATGAACTTGTATTAATTTGGTCTTTTCGGTGTTGTGTAATGAAGATGAGCCGACAATGGATGTACGACGACCGATGCTCTCCCGAGTTCATTAATGGCGTGCAAACTTTTCTGCTTGCGGCTGAGGCAAACAAGCGGGCGGATGGTTTTATGCCTTGTCCATGTCTAGTCTTTAAGAATGATCACAATTACTCTACGTCAAGAACCATTCACGTCCACCTGTTTAAGTCCGGTTTCATGCCCCACTATAATGTTTGGACCAAGCACGGAGAAAGAGGGGTTATGATGGAAGACAATGAAGAAGAAGAGGACGACGACAGCTATCCTGGCCATGGGTTCCCTGAATACGATGATACAACAATGGGGAAAGAAGCTGAGCCGGCAATGCGGGAAGAAGCTGAAGAAGAGGCATCAGATGAGCCTGCTGATGATCTAGGTCGGGCCATTGCCGATGCAAAGAGAAACTGCGCAAGTGATTTGGAGAAGAAGAAGTTGCAGCGCATGTTAGAGGATCACAAGAAATTGTTGTACCCGAATTGCGAAGCTGACAAGAAAAAGTTGGGCACCACACTGGAATTGCTGCAATGGAAGGCAGAGAATGGTGTATCTGACAAGGGATTTGGAAAGTTGCTGGTAATGATAAAGAATATGCTTCCAAAGGACAACGAATTGCCCGAGAGTACGTACGAAGCAAAGAAGGCTGTCTGCCCTCTAGGGTTAGAGGTGCAGAAGATACATGCATGCCCTAATGACTGCATCCTCTACCGCGGTGAGTACGAGGATTTGAACGCTTGCCCGGTATGCGGTGCATTGCGCTATAAGATCAGGCCCGATGACCCTGGTGATGTCGAGGGCGAGCGCCCCAGGAAGAAGATTCCTGCCAAGGTGATGTGGTATGCTCCTATAATACCACGGTTGAAACGTTTGTTCCAAAATAAAGAGCATGCCAAGGTGATGCGATGGCACAGAGAAGACCGTAAGAAAGACGGAAAGTTGAGAGTACCCGCTGACGGGTCGCGGTGGAGAAAAATCGAGAGAAAGTACGGGAAGGAGTTTGCAGATGACGCAAGGAACGTATGGTTTGGTCTAAGCGCAGATGGCATTAATCCTTTTGGGGAGCAGAGCAGCAACCATAGCACCTGGCCTGTGACTCTATGTTTGTATAACCTTCCTCCTTGGTTGTGCATGAAGCGGAAGTTCATTATGATGTCAGTGCTCATCCAAGGCCCTAAGAAACCCGGCAACGACATTGATGTGTACCTAAGGCCATTAGTTGAAGAACTCTTACAGCTGTGGAATGGAACAGGTGTACGTGCGTGGGATGAGCACATGGGGGAAGAATTTGACCTAAAGGCCTTGCTGTTCGTGACCATCAATGATGGGCCTGCTCTCAGTAACCTTTCAGGACAGACAAACAAGGGATACCGCGCATGCACGCACTGTTTGGATGATACCGACAGTATATATTTGGACAATTGTAGGAAGAATGTGTACCTGGGACATCGTCGATTTCTTCCAAGCAGGCATCCCGTAAGAAAGAAAGGCAAGCATTTCAAAGGTGAGGCGGATCACCGGACGAAGCCTCGCCACCGTACTGGTGCTGATGTACATGATATGGTCAAGTATTTGAAGGTAGTCTTTGGAAAGGGTCCTGGCGGACAACCTGTTCCGAACGACGCTGACGGACGCGCACCCATGTGGAAGAAGAAATCTATATTTTGGGACCTGCCCTATTGGAAAGACCTAGAGGTCCGCTCTGCAATCGACGTGATTCACGTGACGAAGAATCTTTGCGTGACCCTGCTTGGCTTCTTGGGCGTGTATGGGAAGACAAAAGATACACCTGAGGCACGGGAGGACCAGCAACGTATGCATGGAAAAGACGGCATACATCAGGGTCATGCCAGCTACGCTCTTACCAAAGAAGAGAAGGAAATATTCTTTGAATGCCTGCTCAGTATTAAGGTACCGTCTGGCTTCTCGTCGAATATAAAGGGAATAATAAACATGGCAGAGAAAAAGTTCCAGAACCTAAAGTCTCATGACTGCCACGTGATTATGACGCAACTGCTTCCGGTTGCATTGAGGGGGCTTCTACCGGATAACGTTCGATTAGCCATTGTGAAGCTATATGCATTCCTCAATGCAATCTCTCAGAAGGTAATCGAGCCAGAAATCATACCAAGGTTAGAGAATGATTTGGTGCAATGCCTTGTCAGTTTCGAGTTGGTGTTCCCACCATCCTTCTTCAACATCATGACGCACGTCCTAGTTCACCTATGCGAAGAGATTAACGTTTTGGGTCCTGTATTTCTACACAATATGTTCCCCTTTGAGAGGTTCATGGGAGTCTTAAAAAATATGTTCATAACCGTGCTAGGCCAGAAGGAAGCATCTGCAAGGGCCATGAAAATGAGGAGGTCATTGAGTTTTGTATTGACTTTATTCCTGACCTTAAGCCGATTGGTGTTCCTGAATCGCGGCATAAGGGCAGACTGGATGGAAAAGGCACGCTAGGAGGGAATCAAATAATATGTCTGGACGGACATTCTCTCACTGAAGCACACTACACAGTTCTACAGAATTCCGCCTTGGTGGCTCCGTATATGGACGAACACAAGAATTTTCTACGCTCCAAACACCCGGAGCGGTCTGATGACTGGATTACACGTGAACAAACCAGGAGTTTCGCCGGCTGGTTGCAGACACGTACCATGCATGACGCCTCTATTGAAGATGACCTGTACTCGCTGTCCCAGTTACCATCTTTGAATATAATGACTTTCAAAGGGTACGAGATAAATGGTAATACATTTTACACGATCGCCCAAGATAAGAAGAGCACCAACCAAAACAGTGGTGTCCGCTTTGATGCAACAACCAAGACGAGAAAGGAAACATATTATGATTACATAGAGGAGATATGGGAACTTGACTATGGACGTGGTTTGAAGGTCCCTTTGTTTCGGTGCAAATGGGTCAATATGACACGAGGCAGGGTAACGGAAGACCCGTAGTATGGAATGACAACAGTGGATCTCAACAATCTTGCGTATGCAGACGAACCATTCGTCCTAGCTAATGATGTGGCACTGGTTTTCTATGTGAAGGATATGTCTACCAAGCCGAGAAAAAGAAAAGATAAGGAAGCGAATGCATCATACGATGAGCCAAAGCGCCACATAGTTCTTTCTGGGAAGAGAAACATCGTGGCAGTGGATGACAAGACAGACATGTCAGAAGATTATGAATTTTTTGATGAAATTGCTCCATTCACAGTGAATATTGACCCGAGCATCCAGTTAAATGATGAAGATTTTCCATGGCTACGGCGCAAAGGGACACACGCGAAGAAAAAGTTTCACACCCAAAGATCTGGGATGTGATCGGCTTCACTATCATCACTTTCTTCTGTGTTTCACACCCAGGAGGGAATCTCTGTAATAGTTAGGGTAGTTATGTGTTTTGACATTTGAAACGCGAAGAAATTTTATGTGCAAACAAATTCTTTCATGCATTTACTGATTTTTTCAGCTAAATGACCCTGAAATTTAAAAGCATTTCAAATGAACTCAGAAAAGGTTGAAAGTTGGCATGGTATCATAATTTCACCCACATAGCATGTGCAAAAAAGTAGAGAGGGTTACCGCAAAAACTGGATGCACTTCGTGTACAAAATGGACAATCTCTTTCGAAGTATCAGGGTTTCGGACGAAAACTCAACCGTTACAAAGGCCTTTCTTTTTTAAATAACCTAAGCATTACCAAATTGAATATAATGATAAAACACACTAATATTAAACATAAGAAAAAAAGAATCACTGAAAAAATCTATTTTCAAAGTTAAGTTATTCACAAACTAGTGATTCACACAAATTTCAAATAATTCAAAATGTAAACTATTCAAATTTGTAAACTACCGGCACTAATAGAAAATTTGTAATTTTTTGTACCTAAAGAAAAAATATTCACAAAGAAACTCTAAATACAGCAAAAAACAACTCAAAAATAAATAAAACAAAAATAAATAAAGCAAAAAAATAAGAAAATAAAAGCCCGTATACTGGGCCAAAGCGGCCTGCATACGACTAGAAACCCAACCTGTTGTTGGGCCAGGATGTAGGCCCGCAAAGGCCCAATAGGCCCACAGGGCAGCACAGAACAGGTAGGCCCAGAAGGCCTGCAATAGAGAGGAGCTCGAGACAGCTACCGCGGCGGGGCTTATAAGCAGGTGCGGGCGCCCTTCGGCTAGCGAGGTGGGACTAAACTTGCCCGCACCGCACCTGCGCCACCGCACCCTTTAGTACCGGGTCGTGGCTCCAACCGGTACTAAAGGGGGGTCTTTAGTACCGGTTGGTGCCACCACCCGGTACTAAAGGTGTGCGCTTCCCGCCGCTTGGGCTGGCCAAATGTGACCTTTAGTACCGGTTGGTGGCTCCAACTGGTACTAAAGGCCCATTCTATATAAGCAGGACTTACAAATTTCGTCAGTTTTCATCTGCTTCTTCTCCTCTGCCCCGACGCCCGCCGCCCCCCGTCGACGCCCCCGTCGCTGCCCCCCGTCGACGCCCCCGTCGCCACCCCTCGTCCACGCCCCCGTCGCCACCCCTCGTCGACGCCCCGTCCCTGTCGTCGCCGCCCCGGCCCCGTCGTCGCCGCCCCGTCCCCGTCCCCATCGTCGCCATCCGCGTCATCGCCGCCCGTCGCCGTCCCCGTCGCCGCCCCCCGTCGCCTCGCCTCGCCGGTGAGCGTCTGCCCCGGCCGCCATGTCCACATACAAATTAGTTATAGAAATATTTATAGAAATGTTAGAAATTTTTCTGTTTTTTAGTTATAGAAATATTAGAAATTTTTCTGTTTTTTAGTTATAGAAATATTTATAGAAATGTTTGAAATTTTTCTGTTTTTTAGTTATAGAAATATTATAAATGTTATAGAAATGTTAGTTATCTAGAAATGTTATAAATTTTTCTGTTTTTAAGTTATAGAAATATTTATAGAAATGTTAGCAATTTTTCTTTTTTTAGTTATAGAAATATTAGAAATGTTATAGAAATGTTAGTTATATATATAGAAATGTTAGAAATTTTAGAATTAGTTTTAGTTAGATGAATTAGATTAATGTCAAATTGTTAGAATTTGCATATAGAATTTTAGTTATCACAATCCAACAATTTAAAAAATGTTACTTTTTGCGGGCATATAGTATTTGTTCTCGACGATGCCCGGCCCGCATCCTCGCCGTCGACCCGTTCGCGACGACGTCCGGCCGACCCATGTCCGGGATTGGGCTCCGCCGGGCTGGCACTGGGAGGTGCTACCTGGAGGGGCGCGCCGCTTGGTGAGGAACCCGGCCTCGGGTCCCGTCGTCGACCCTGATCTCCTTTGGTGGCGTTCGCGTGGGCCACATTCGGTGCAGAGGGAGCCGGCCCCGCCGGAGGTGGTGCGTCGTCGTGTCAGGGAGGAGGACGAGCACGTCCATCGCTACATGGCTGCTATGGACGTCAGGTTCTCCAATACCTGGCAGGTTCTTTGGGCACATGACCGGAGATATGATCCTGTGATGGTTCCTTGTCTTTGGGTGTCCACTGCCCGCGCCCCAGGAACCGCGAGTGGCCTAGATTCTTCTATAGTATTCGATCTTTATAGCTACCTAGCCAGTGATGTATTCGAGATTATATATTATTCGAGACGATGTATTCGAGATTATATATTATTCGAGACGATGCATATTATGTACTATATGATTCAGTTTTTCCTTATTGATTGCATCCATGCATTGTAATTTGAATACTAAATTGTTTTATATTTCTTCTGTATTAGTTAAATAATAGCTATGGCGGACAATACCGGCAGAGAGGGAGAAGAGGCCCTGTTCGAGATCATACGCAGCCCTAACAGGCCAGATGATCTGAATGAAGCAAATGACGGCTCCCAATATCTGAACAATACCGGGGAGGGTGATGATAAGATATTCGATCTCGACGACCGAGCTGATGAAGTCATGAACTATGATTACGATTATGATGACGCAGACAATGATTATGATGACGAATACAATGTTGATCTTGAAATAACAAAGACTACCGGCGAGGTATATTTATATAAGTAGGCATCTAGTGATCATCACATGTTTTTTTTATTTGAAGATATATTAACGAATCGATCTTTCTTCTTTCAGCCCTCCGGATCGAGCAAATCTACTTCTACAGACAGCAGGACAAAGCGCGGCCCGGGCAAAAAGTTGAAGGAGGGCGTAAAGTACAACATCGATTCCATCAAAGCTAGTGGCGAACCCCTCACGCCTAAGAACATTGCGAACAAGTTCGTTCGTCAGTGCGGAGTTCTTGTGAAGGACCAACTCCCGATCTCCATTCAAGAATGGAAAGAGCCAAAAACTAAACGCCCAGATGTTACTTGGGTTGACGACAGAGCAAAACAAAAGCTTTGGGAATCTCTGATGGAACATTTCACCCTACCAGATTATTTCACTGATGCAGATGTGCAGAAAGTCAAGGACGCTGCTCTTAAGAAGATGGCAATTGCATTCAACACCCACAAGAAAACTGTATGGGCCAACTACCTCGCTGCAGAAAGGAAGACTCCAGAATTCAAGGGAACACTGGAGAAGCAAAGAGAACACTGGCCCGTTTTCGTGAAATTCAAGGAATCAGAATTATCTAAGGAACGGTCGAAAAAAACAAGGCCAATGCCGCAAAAAAGACGCAGTTCCATAGGCTGGGTCCAGGTGGCTACGCGGTGGCAATGCCTAAGTGGGATAAGTCTGAGCAAGAGATGGAGGATGCAGGGGTCACTCCGGTTACTAGGAGCTGGCCCCCAGGTGCAGAACTTGGTTCTATGCGCATGGGGGGGGCATTGGACCCGAAGACAGGCGACGTTCCGAAGAAGGCAAGTCTAAAAGGAGCAGAACAAAAGTTACTTGACGCAATAGAAGCTGCTCGAAAGGGGGTGTTCACGCCCAACAGAGAGAACGACGAGCTTACGCGCGCCCTGGGAAATCCTGAACACCCGGGAAGAACACGAGGCAAGGGCATTATTCCCTGGTATGAGGGCTTTTCGGAATGGAACGCCGGCTACAGGACCCGTGCAAGAAAGAAGATGGAGGAGGAGAAGAAGAGGAAGCTGGAGGAGGAGCAGAGGAAGCAGGACGCGGAACGCCTTCAAGGCCTAGAAGCAAGGCACGCGGACTTGGCACTCAAATTCCAGCAGCAGCAGCAGCAGATCGACTCTCTTAGCCAGGAAAGGGGGTCTCAGTAGCGGCAGCAGCAAGCGGATGATCATCCAGCATTGGATAGCACCGCCCCATCCATGCCGAGAAGCAGTGTTGGTTCCGCCCCGGGCGACGCACTGCTGGATACATACCCTGTGGATGACATCATAGAGAACACTAACTGTGAGCTACACTTCAAAATGAAGAACATATCCATGAAGGTGGCGGACGCCGTTGCTTTTACAATTACCCCCGAAGCAAACTTCCATTGCGCCCCGATTCCAGCGGGCTATGCTCGTGTCTTGGTTGATGAGGTGGTGGACCCATATTTGGGGCTAGAGCTTGACATTCCTGGAGGTGACGACGAGCACACACTGGGAGAGGCCATACATCGTATCATCCTATGGAGAAAGGATTACATCATCTTTCGAAGTCCACCGACACCGCGTCTGCCGACTCCTCCTCGAAGTCCGCCACCGTGTCAGCAGACTCCCGCTCCTCCAAGTCCATGAACGCGTGAGCAGACTCCTGCTTCAAGTCCGGCACAACGTCAGCCCACTCTTCCTGTTTCAAGTCCGACACCGTGTCAGGCCACACCTCCTGCTTCAAGTCCGGCACAGTGTCAGGCCACACCTCCTGCTTCAAGTCCGACATCGTGTCTGGCCACACCTCCTGCTTCAAGTCCGGCACAGCGCCAGGCCACCCCTCCTGCTCCAACTAAGCCACGTTAGCCGTCTCCGCCGCCTAAGCAATCGCAGAAGAGACACGCCGCAGCTATGGTGCGTAGCGGTACGAGTCGAGGTAGTACAGGAAGTACAGGCGGGGACAAGCGATATAAATATGGTGCAAGCAGCCTCGCTCCTCTTCCTCAGAGGCCTTACAACATGACCGAGGAGCAAAACGATGCAATAGTGCGGGCCGAAGTGGACGCTCATTTTGGACCGAAATCGGCAACGCCGCCGAGGGAGAAAGTGCCTGAGGAAAAGATTGACCACTTCATTCGTATGGCTAGACCACCAGCTCCCAGGCCTGTTGACTCAGACTATGAGTGCCAAATCAGGAAGGCACATCGAGCACGACTACAGAAAGAAGCGAGCTTGAGCTCGAGCCAACAAGCAGCTATAAAAAATGCGGGAAAACCGTTCCCCAGCTGGGAGAACAGGCGGCGCAATCGACCCCCCGCTTGCTGTGCCAACAACACATGAGAGTACGCGCGCCCAATATTATTGTGGGCAAACCATTTACGTTCCCGAGCTGGGCGATGTGGTAATAACCGAGGAGCATATAATGCAGGCTGAAATGCTCAAGATCACTGTTGGACAACTCCTCGATATCGAGCCCATGTCTCCGCTTAGAGAGGAGGAAATAAAACGGAAATATGTCCGGGGCCAACCTTTGGTCGAGCCCGAGGAGGTCAAGAACCTCCCAACGAGAATGTATGAATTGCATGATTGGTACATGAAAATTACCAAGATTTCCAATTGAGAGTCCCTCATGGTGCAAGTCGAGGAAGATCATTACTTCAATAAGAAAGCTCTGTCCATTGAGTATTCAGAACTATTTCAGTTATTCAATCAAGATGCACTCGACAAATCTATCGTCAGTTGCTATTGTCTGTAAGTGATTTCTTTCTGTAATTTAAGTCTCAAGCTAGCTCTAGTGCTCATTGATTGATCATTAATTACCTGTAATTATATATCCTCACTATATATTCTTTTCTGTGGTATTATGCAGGATGAAGATGTATGAAATGAAAAAAATGGACGCTATGGCATTGTGTTCATTGACCCAAATACCGTTAATGAATACACATGGAAATTGGAATGGTGTAGACAAGATGTAGAGAAATGCATGGTAGAGTTCTTGAAGCGCCTCAATAGCAACGAAGATATACTACTTCCTTACAACTTCGAGTGAGTCACACTGTCTTGTACTACAAATTCTGTTTTTGCTTACTAGCTAGATGTTAATAAGTGTATAGGGTTTAGGGTTATAGTTGATTAGTGTTATGCACATGCCCGCTTAATTTATACATGCAAACGTATGCGCATGCAGCTTCCACTGGATCTTGTTAGACATTAAAGTTGACGAAGGAAAAGTTGAAGTACTGGACTCACTACTTAAAAAAGATAGTGACTACAGCATCGTGAAGGGGATAGTCGACAGGTAATTTCAATCATTATTAACTATATCTCGGCCTATTTAGTTCATCATTTTCTGATATGAACTATTTTTAATAACCCCTTTATTAATTTTCTTTGACGGCGAGCAGGACTTGGGCAAAGTACATCAAGGTGACTCTAGGAAAATGGCGACAAAAGCTATGTTGGTATCGACCCAAGGTAAGTAATTAAGTAGTACTAGCTAGCTAGCTACCATCTCTTTAATTCTTGTTTCAATACCATTAATTAATTAACATGCTTGATTAATTATTATCTGATTAAATTCTATTCTCGTAAAGGCCCTGAAGCAGGCGCCGGGGACTGAAGTGTGTGCATACTACGTTTGCGAGAACATTCGCATGATGGCGTCCGAAAGGAGCAGATCTGATAGACAGGACTGGGTACGTTTGCCAGAACACTATTCACAAATCTTACATGATTGTCGATATCTAGTCACACAACTAATACACATGCATATTGATCTCCTTCTTAACAGGTCAAAGAGGTGCGGGACCAGCTCCTACCAGAGGAGCACATACGAGCATTTCAAGAGGAAATAGCGGGATTTTTGCTCGACCAGGTCATAGATCCCAAAGGAGAATACTATTACCCGCTACCGCCCCATGAACCACTTGTCATCGTGCTCCGAAGGCACCAAGGCAACATGTAGGAAAAATTGTATATATATACATGTGTATGTGTGAATAATTAATGGTGGTTGTGAGACATTCGATTATATATATATATGATCGGTTCTACGAGAAAATCTATTTATATATATGCATAACGTGTACAATATGTAGTATCGTAAAGTACCAGCAAACAAAAAAGAATTAAATGGAAAACAAAAAATTAATGAAAAAATAAAAATTAAAACCAACCCCCCCAAACATTTAGTACCGGTTGGTGTTACCAACCGGTACTAATGGTCTACCAGCATCCGGGCCTGGCTCATGCCACGTGGTGGCACTTTAGCGCCGGTTCATGCCGAACCGGTAGTAAAGGGGGGGGGCTTTAGTCTACACTCTTTAGTGCCGGTTGCAGAACCGGCACTAAAGGCCCTTACGAACCGGCGCTAAATCCCGGCTCTGCACTAGTGAGAAACCGTTGTGTGCGGTAAAATTGGATATGATGAAAGCCTACGATAGCTAGGGTTGAATGGGTATTTCTGGAGAATATGATGGCCAATTTTGGCTTCTCTCATGCATGGGCGGCCATGGTCATGAGATGTGTGATGACAACGAGGTTCAAGGTGAAGCTCAAGGGGGGTGTGTCCGAGGGCTTTCTCCCATCAAGGGGGTTACGCCAAGGCGACCCCTTATCTCTATACCTCTTTTTGTTCTGTGTAGAAGGTTTCTCAGCTCTGTTAAAACGGGGTCTACAGGCTAATGAGCTTCAAGGAGTGTCCTTCGGGCGCACGGGGCCCAATGTCATCCACTTACTCTTTGCCGATGATAGTATAGTTTTCTTGGAGGCCTCTACAGCAAATATGAATTGTTTAAGACATATTTTACAGATCTATGAAGAGGCTTCTAGACAGAGAGTGAACCTGCAAAAGGCATCCATCTTCTTTGGCAAGGGATGCACGGAGGATACAAAGGTTGAGCTTAAAGAGGTGATAGGCATTCAGGAGGAGGCCCTCAGTGAGAGATATTTGGGACTGCCTACGATGGTGGGTAGGTCAAAGGATGGTAGATTCAAACATGTACGAGAATTGTCAAGGTCAAACGTATCAGGATGGAAAGGCCAAGGGTTATCTATAGCTGCTAGGGAGGTGCTCTTGAAGTCGGGGTTGCAAGCAACACCAACTTTTGCAACGAGCTGCTTCCAACTCTCAAAGAAAATGTGCGGGAATCTGAAATCTATCTCATCAAAATTCTGGTGGGGGGGGGGGGGGGGGCAGCTGAAGGTGAACGAAAGGTCTCCATTGGGTTGCGTGGGACAAGATGTGCACAAGAAAGAAAGAGGGTGGAATGGGGTTTCGAGATTATTTCATTTTCAATCAAGCTCTTCTTGCAAAACAAGTTTGGCGAATAATCATGGTCCCGGAGTCTCTCTGTGCTAGAGTTCTAAAAGCTCGGTACTTTCCTGAGATGGATATAATGTTTGCATCTTTGTCCTAATGGATGCTCTTAGACATGGCGGAGCTTGATGCATGGCAGTGAGCTTTTGGCACATGGACTCATATGGAGGGTTGGGGACGACGCAAGGATAAACTTGCACCATGATCACTGGATCCCCAGATCGAACAACATGGTGCCACTAGGCGCTAGGTATGTTCCAGGAATTATGAAAGTAGCAGACTTGCTAAATAGCAGCGGGATGGACTGGGATCATGACAAACTTCAGCAGGTCTTGACAGATTCTGACGCGGCTGATGTGCAACATATTGTCGTGGGCGGGCCGGGTTCTGAGGACTATAGAGCATGGAATTTTACCAAAGATGGCAGGTTTATAGTGAGGTCGGCATACCACCTGGGAGTGGCGATCAAGTCTGCAAAAAGGGCTACAACCTCTAGTTCAAACCTGGTTGCTGATCATAAAAGTTGGCTCGAACTGTGGGATACAGAAGTGCCAAACAAGGTGAAAATTCATGCATGGAGGGTCATTAGGAATGGATTAGCTGTTGGAATGGAGCTGCACAAGCGTAGAATTAAACCGGGGTTTTTCTGTGTTGCATGTGGAAGGGAAGAGAATATTATACACAGATTTTGGAAGTGCCCACATGCAGCCGAACTATGGTGCTTGCTTTCTGAAAAAGTGGCTGCTCACTTGCCGGTATTGCCAGCATACGTGAATGGTGCAGAGGCGCTTGATGCCTGGATACTGCAGTGGCTAGCCAAGGCAAGTGGATAAGAGAAGGTAATTGTGTTCCGAGCCTTGCAAAAGAAATGCAGGTACAGAAGGTCATCTTCGAGACGGACTCTCAAGTGTCGGTGCGGAAGATTATGAACACACAAAAGGATCTCTCAGCTAATGGGCAACTAGTTGAGGAGATCAAGAACTTAGGGTGTGTTTGGTTGAGGAACCAACTGTCACGGAATGGAATGGTTCCATTCCAGAGGAATGGGTCGGTTCCGTTCCTGTGTTTAGTAGGTGCAAAAAAGTAGAACGGGTTGGTTCCATTCCAGTGTTTGGTTTGGAAGAATGGAATGAAAAATTGAATAATAGAAATTCAAATCGGCAGCATTTCATTTGTATTTCCAAGAAAAACAACACAATAATATATATTGACATAGAACACAATTTTCAGCAATAATATCATAAGGTAGCAATCAGGTAGCAAGCTCATTTGGCACATCCAAAAGCAATTAGCCAATACATGTCTCTCACATACAGCCATACAGGTTCACATTCCAAATATCCTAAAGCAAACCAATGGCACTACAGCCATACAAGTCAAGTTCACATACTTGACAACCATACAACCATATCGAATTTAGAAGTTCTTCTTCACATACCTACTCACCCAAACAGATTTGTTGGTTTCGGAAAGCTTCATGAAGGCTCTTGCCGTCTTGGGGTGTCAACGAGATGAGCATAGTAGTGGGCAAGGTGCTCTTCATCAAATTCTTTCAAACTAGAGACTACATCCCAAAGGTCATCGGGTATATCATCATCATCTCCACCAAATTTCACAAGAGCTTCAGCCACAACAATTTATAGAAGAAATTGAGGAAGAACATTGCACACACAGAAACTTAAATCTGTCCTGAGGCATGTATATACAGAGAAGGGAATGGAACCGTACCTTGCCTACGTTGCTAGCCGCCCTGCTGGTTCGTCGGTGCAGCCTGCTAGGTCGTCGCCCTGCTGGTTCACCGCTGCTGCCTGCTATGTCGCCGCCGCTGCCGCCTGCTAGGTCGCCGCCGCCGCCGCCCGCTAGGTCGTCGCCGCCACCGCCTGCTAGGTCGCCGCTGCTGCTAGGTCACGGCCAAGCCCTTGATGCGCGCCATCGCAGGGGGGGGGGGATGACGGGGAGGAGAGGGAAGCCGGCGCCGGAGAGGTGCGTGAGGGGCGGCGCTGAGAGAGGAGCGGGAGCATGGCAGATCGAGAGGGAGGGAGAGATGCGGGAGGGTGGCGACGCTGAGGAGAGACGGGAGAGGATAGGGCTCGGGTGCGAGGGGAATGAGGCGCGTTCCTTGTCGTCCGCTCGAATCGGAGGTATGCGTCGGTTCCGCATATAGACCAAATATTCTCTTTTCTGGGACTGGTGGGTTCTGGTTCCATCTATTGACCGAACGTGAGAATGGGCTCTCAGGACGGGACAGACCCATGCCATTCCATCTAGTAAGAGCAACCGAACACACCCTTACTTAACTCCTTTAGGGAGTTCAGGCTTGCTTGGGTCCGACGCTCGGCAAATAAGGTCGCACACATTTTAGCTAGGGAAGGTTGTATTAAATCTCTTTGTAAAACTTGGCTTCATGTATCTTCGGAATGTGTGAGCTCGGAGATTGCTCTCGAAGGAGCTGTGAACATTGAATAAAGTGGAACCGTTTCCCCTAAAAAACAAGACCACTGGTACAAATGTTTCTGCAACACGTAGTTTGTTGTAATGATGAGGACGATGTCTAGCCACTGGATGACACCTCATCTAACGGCCGCGGAGTCGACAGATCTATTAAAAAGATCCGCCGGACGATGCGTAGCAGGCCCTGACATATAAGCCTGGCGGCTCAATTGATAACTACCAGGATTGATCCAGGAATAGATATATAGGAATGATGCCAAAAAGATAAAGTTTCTCCAGTTCTTATCCGGTGCATCCGTGGTGGGCTGATGGCGACTGAAAACCATCGTCGTTGTTGACTGCTTAGGGAGTAGAGACAACGCTTGCCGCTGTCTTGCCGTGCTCTCCTGCCGCCGCTGGTAGAGGAGGTGGACGTGCGCTGGACGGCGCTAGTGCGAAGAGAGCTGGACGGTTCCACCGTTCCAGTCGCCCGCCTAGCCGTTGGCCGCGCCTGAGGACGCGTCGCGGGGCTGCAAGGGAACTGATGGAGCAGCCGACTACGACGCCGACCATGAGGGCCCGTCCGACGTTCTGTTGAGGTGTGCTGCGCCGTGCGCTGGTCGAGGAGTGTTGCGGGTGTTAGAAATTTAGGGTTTTTTCGGTCT
The DNA here is from genome assembly GCF_002575655.3 of Aegilops tauschii subsp. strangulata. Classification (NCBI taxonomy): domain Eukaryota; kingdom Viridiplantae; phylum Streptophyta; class Magnoliopsida; order Poales; family Poaceae; genus Aegilops; species Aegilops tauschii. The sequence goes on along the minus strand of NC_053037.3, from coordinate 6,486,508 downwards.
ACCCCTAATTCCTCTGCGCTTATCCGTGGTGTCGCTCACAATTCGCATCTCTGAGGTTAGGGGGTAGGGACCTTCTTATACTGTCTTTTCAAAGAGTGCACCTCTTATACAGATAAGATTCCTAGTCTTTTCAACTAGTTTTCCGGAATAGACTCCAGACCAAATTACCAACCACGATCAAATTTGTCTGTTAACGGATTCTACCCCTTGTGTCCTCGGAGCATCCGCTTGTGAGCAACGCACCATAATAGAGTGTAAATTCCTCTAATTATGTAGATCAATGTTAGGGCTGTAATCTAACTATATGATCTAGCTCCTTCCGATTATCATTGTATCCAGGTAGTCTTTCCAATATATATAGCATATTGTATTCCACTGATAATCGACCAGCTTCCTTAAGCATATAAATTAAGTACGTTCCAACAAGTGATAATTCCATGATAATCATGTAAAGTAATTCCATGCATAAATACATGTATAATTCGATAATGAGGTATTTTAAATATTAGTAATTCCTAGTAATTTGAATATAGTTGCAGGACACATAATTCCAACAGCGGGTGCTGTGCCATGCGCGGAGGACATCAATTCCTCGTAATCAAGAACAAAGATTAGGTACAAATCGCACTAGCCCATGATGTCTCATATCAATTACTAGTAGATTAAACGGCAAAGTTAAAATCCTGCTGACTGTTGGTTTGCAACAGATCCGCACTATTCGGATGACGATCATTCTGAATCGGACGATCTAACGACGCGACGCGCTTTTTACGCGCGCGAACCTGGCGTCGCGCCCGCGCCGTGAAGATTCGCTTGCCTTTTCTTCCATTTCTCAGCGGCCGCAATTATTGGATCGCATTAATCATCTTCGCGCTAATTAGTGGATCGGCTTAATTATCCTGATCTCCTTTAAATACGTCTCCTAATTTTATGCATGCAGATTTAAACAAGGATTATCCCGATCTTCTGTTTAACTGCGCCTCCTAATTTTATGCATGCGTATTTAAATCATAATTTCGGTCAGGATCTTTAGGAAAGCAACTGTCATATTAATTTGGGCCTCCTAATTTTATGCATGCACATTTAAATTGTGATTTAACGCAAAAGTACATGTGTGCCGAGGGATTCGAACTCTGGTTGTTTGGTTTAAGCTGTAGCTAGCCAACCAATAAATCCACCATCTTTCTCGTGTTTATGTTCAAGACAACTTGTATTTGATCTGTTGGTTTGAACTACTATTGAATTGTCAAACTGACAAACAACAAAACCGACCAGAATTTTTAGAGAAAAATTGACCGCTCAACGCTCCAACACATATGAGATCTAAGCGAAGTTGAGTGAATCAGGATTTCGAATCTTTTACCCTCTTTCGCGCCAGAATCGTGAAAGAGAGGATGAGATGTATTGTCTCACTCGAAGGCCTCATCATGCTAACTTTTATGTGATCATCGCATTGCAGACCATATAACTTACTTACAAATATCATGGTAACTTTTGACCAGTGGGAAAAAGTTGTTGAAAACAAACTCTGGTAACTTCTTTGTCAATAGCATGATAATTTATGCACCGCAAATATGATAACTTATGTACAAACATCGCGATAAATTTTTTGAACAGGAGAAAAAAGTTGTTGGCAAACACACTCCTGAATTCTATGTAAATAGCATGGTAATTTACGCATCATACACGTGATAACTTCCGTACAAATATTGCGGTAAATTTTTCCCCGAGGAAAAAGGTTGTTTGTAAAACATACCTCTAATAACTTACGTGTAAATATCATGATAACATACATCACCAGAGCTGATAACTAACATTTAGACAATGTGGTAACTTTTTGACTTCGAAATAAAACTTCTTGAAAAGCATACCCCGTAACTTCTGCACAAGTAGAATGATAATATGTACATCTCAGAGATGATGACTTACGTACAACACCCCGGTAACTTTGACCAGGGGATTTTTTTGATATGGTGTGGGACAAAAAAAAGACTCACGGTAACTTCTCATGGTAATATACGCATCACAGAGTAGATAACTAATGTAGAAACACCGTGGTAATTTTTTTAGCCCCAAAAAAAAGTTGTTGAAAAACATACCCGATAACTTCTGTAAATAACATGGTAATATACGCACAATAGAGGTGATAACTCGCGTACAAGCACCACGATAACTTTTGACTAAGGTTTTTTTTAATGTAAACCAAATAACTTTGTGTAAATAACATGATAATATTCGACCGCATACCTGATAACTTACGTACAAACATCATAATAACCTTGGACTGGGCAAAAAAGTTAAAAAGCATACACTCGATAATTTCTGTGTAATTAACATGGTACTTTACGCACAATAAACCTTATCATAGGTGGCCAACAAGCCGTCTCTGGCACTGCACGGCCCGACACACGCCTAAACGGGCATGGTCCGGCACGACCCGTAAAAATCCGTTTTATGAGAGACGACACCGATGCTAGACTATAGTATTACAAACGCGATAATTTAATTACAAATACCGACAAATTTTGACCCGGACAAAAAAAAGTAGAAATATACCCTGATAACTTCAGTGCAAACATCATGATAATTTAAGTATTGTAGACGTGATAGTTTACGTTGCCCAGACGTGATAACTTTTGACCTGAAAAAAAATGTCGTCGAAATATACCAACATGGGATCTAGTTTCGAAAATCTCGTCGAGATGAATTTTTTATGTGAAGACGGAATTTGAATCGGAGGGATGGTTTGAGCTATAAAACATTTTAAAATTTGAAATAGAAAGAATCTTTTGCTGACATCATCTTTTTTGTCTCCTAGTTTGTATGCATGCATGAAATTCAAGTGAGCACGCGTGCATGCTATTCCTCCGTTGTAAACATAATTAGTTAGTATTTTTTTTGAGTAACCACGATTAGCTAGTATAAAAAGTAGAACTAGGTGAGTGATTAGTTGGAAAAGGAAAAAAAATCGTTCGGATCTATTACTATCTTCCGGTCGTCTGGAAGTTAGTCATGTCCTAGATTAAAATATCCGTTGGAAGTTTTGGTGCGATTCTTCGTTGATTTGATCGTTCGGGTGTTGCTCCAAGGTGTTGATTCCGACGGAATCGTTGATTTGCTATTTATCCTTTCTTTTTGATGGCCCTATCTGCGAAGTTATCCGTCATCTCTTCCCCTGTGTGGTCAAATTGTTCGATCGGAGAGCAAAGTGCATGATAACGTGTTTGAAGTAGAAAATAAAAAAAAACACGAGAGTTGAATGAATGATGATCCATCAGGCCCTCCCCAATGCTTCACCTTGTACATGTGCTAAGGCTGTCATGTTGGCAAAAAATCTGATGTGATAAGGTAATAAAGAGGAGAGAGATGAGTTTGGTGACCCCAGAAAGAACCAATGCCAAGCACGTGAACCTAGGAAAAAACAATTAAATGAAAGAAACTCACCAATGCATGGAAAATGCATTGCAGCTCTCGGGTGCCACACACCCCTATATGAAAATATCATTGAAAAAAATATCAGGAAAGTTCGAAAAATTCTGAAATTTTGGGATAAGAAACCTAAGTGCCCGTTGTATACCCATGTTCATTTTCGTGGGGAATGGGTGCCCGTGGTATCCACTGCATAGGAATTACGGTCCGACATATACGTTACATTCAGTAGTTTCTACACATACGAATATTTTTGTCTTTTTACTGGCATTACCCCAGGCACCCATTCTCCACGAAACTTAACACGTGTGTAGAACGGACACCCAAGTTTCATATCCCAAAATTTCAGAATTTTTTGAATTTTCCTAATATGTTTTTAATGCTATTTTCATATAGGGGTGTGTGACACCCGAGAGCCACAAATCCTCATCCACCAATGCATGGAATAGTTTAGTTGCTAAAGTATTAAATGAGGGGAGCTTAGTACCAACAAGTGAAATACCTATGCATTGTGGACATTAGTTGCTAAACTTTTAATATCCTTAGCACCTTATCTAAGCACCTATGCATTGGAAGTTGCCTCATTCTTTATTGATGATGGAAGTGGGGTATTTATACCCGAGTGGTGTTGTTGCCGGACTTAGCGAGAGCGATCAGAGATGAGGTCGAGCGAGAGAGAGACGGAGGTAGACGAACGAGAGAGAGAGAGAGAGAGAGAGAGAGAGAGAGAGAGAGAGAGAGAGAGAGAGAGAGAGAGTCGGTTTTGTGCTGCCACCAACTGCGCAGCGTTTTCTGTTGATTGCTTCTGTTTTATCAAAGTACAACGATAAAAGAGCTAACTAACTCCTGGTCAGCTGGTATGTGATCCGAGACGGCCGCGCCATCCCACGGCCACGTCCACAAACGCAGCTACCAGGAGGATCCAAGAGAGAACGTGCAATGAGCACTTCTCCTACTCTACGTGCATGCATGGGTCACATCAGACCGCATGTGCCACTTATTCTAACAGAAAACACAAAGAAAGAAAAGGCAGCCATGAGATTAGCTAGGCCTAACATTTTACCCCCTTAATCTCATGTCCCAATGCTGATCACCCCTAGCCTCTGCCATGGTCAATGCATCAGCTAGTTGGCCTTGAGTCCCCACATGATCGATCTCCACTTATGCCTTCTCCATGCAATCTCTGACAAAATGGAACTTCACATCTATATGTTTGCTTCTATCATGATGGACTAGGTTCTTGCTCAAAGCAATGGCTGATTTATTGTCTACCAACAGTCTGAATTTTGCTGGTGAGACCCCTGTCATATCTTCCAGCAGCCGGCTTAGCCAAAACCCCTGGCAGGTTGCAGCAGCTATGGCTACATACTCCGCCTCACAAGAAGAATGGGCAACAATTTTCTGCTTCTGAGAACTCCAAGTGATCAGGTTCTTACCAAGAAAGAAGACATGTCCAGAGGTGCTCTTGCGATCGCGGGTGTCACCGGCGTGATCGCTATCACTGAACCCAAGCAACTTGGCACTGTCCTGACCTCTCTTGTAGCTGCATCCATGGTGCATGGTGCCTTTGATGTACCTCAGAATTTGTTTGACTGCCGCCCAATGGTGTGTGCTAGGTTTCTCCATGAAACGACTGACCATGCCCACCGAGTGTGCTATGTCAGGCCGTGTGTTCACAAGATAACGCAGGCTTCCGACCACTTTGCGATACAGGGTGGCGTCAAATGGCTTTCCGCTGTTTTCTTTCTTCAGTTTGAGACGGCACTCCATCGGAGTGTGACACCCATTGCAACTTGCCATGTTTGCCATCTCTAAGATCTTCCCAGCATAGCTCTTCTGACTGAGCATGATGCCGCTGCTGTTCTGCTCCACTTCAATTCCTAAGTAGTAGCTTAGCAGACCAAGATCACTCATTTTGAATAGCTGCTGCATCTGGATCTTGAAAGAGTTTATGGCTGCTGCATCTGTGCCAGTTATGATCAGATCATCCACATAAACGCCCACCAGCAGATACGAGTGCACATCACCGCGTCGGTAGACGGCGTGTTCCAGCGGAGTGCGTGTGAATCCGAGAGCAGCCAGCGACTCGTCCAGCTTCGCGTACCAAGCACGCGGAGCCTGATGCAGTCCATACAACGCCTTGTGGAGTCACAGTACACTATCCTCCTTGCTGGCGACCTCATACCCCGGCGGCTAAGCGACGTATACCTCTTCACGGAGATAACCATTCAGAAAGGCAGATTTCACGTCCATATGATGGACCTCCCAGCCGGAGTGTGCAGCAAGAGCTACCAGTAGCCGTACTGTTTCCATGCGAGCTACGAGAGTGAAAACCTCCTCAAAATCCAACCCCTGGCGCTGGACATATCCCTTGGCGACGAGGCGAGCCTTATGCTTGACGATGTTGCCCGCCAGATTACGCTTGACGCGATATACCCACTTCAGACCGATCGCTTTGTGTCCAGCTGGCAGCTGAGCGAGCTCCCATGTCTTGTTGTCGATGATGGACTGCATCTCGACGTCCATGGCACCCTTCCACGCCTTGCTTGCGAGCTCCTCGTCCACGCCACGCGGCTCCTCTGCGCTGAACAGACAGCGCACGAGCAGGCACCGCTCGAACTGCTCGCGCACCGCCTGATCCTCGGTCTCCTCCAGCACGCTCCTGAAGCTCCGGTAGCGAACTGGCTGCCCCGTTGGCACATCGTGCCTGGAGTCATGTGACGGAGGCGTGTCCCCGCTAGCCCTCGGCGAGTCCGTGGGTGTCACCGGCTCGTACTGCGACGACTCGGGCGCGTCCACCACCGGCGTGGCGACTGCAGGCGATCGCGGCGTCCCCAAGGCTGGTGTAGAGGATGTCGCCGTGCTCCGAGGGGTGGCCAGCGGGGTGGTCGACCCACTGTCGATCTCCTGGACACCATCGCCCATGGTGTAAGCCACGGTAAATGTCGTCGGCGCCGCGGTGACCGCGCTCGTGCCCGGGGTGCTCCAAGTCCATGGCCTGCTCTCTTCAAATAAAATGTCACGAGTTACCTGAAGTTTCTTCGCCACTGGATCATAGACGCGATAACATTTGGCACCCTCCTCATAGCCAATAAACACCATGGGAGTTGAGCGACCAGTGAGCTTGGTCACCCCTGGTCCGAACTTCTTCACATGGACCGTGCAGCCGAAGGTACGCAGGTGTTGCACGTTCGGCTTCCTGCCATGCCATGCTTCATACGGCGTGACACCATCGAGGTTGCGAGTCGGTGATCTGTTGAGAATGTACACAGCCGTCCTCACTGCCTCGCCCCAGAACATAGCGGGCATGCCCATGCTCTTCAGTAAACACCGCGCCATCTCGACAATAGTTTGATTACGCCGCTCAACCACGCCATTTTGTTGTGGCGAATACGGCGCGGTCGTGTAGTGTTTGATGCCATGCTCGCTGCAGCAATCCATGAAGTCACCAGAGTTAAACTCGCCGCCCCGGTCAGACCGGAACGCACGCAGCCTGCATCTCCCTTCAGTTTCTGCCAAAGTCTAAATTTTCTTGAAAGAACTGAAGGCCTCATCTTTGGATTTTAGCACAGCTAACCACATGTATCGGCTGTAGTCATCAACAACAAGCAAAAAGTACTTGTTACCTCCAAGAGTAGCTGGACTGATCGGTCCACACAAATCAGTGTGTACCAGCTCCAAGCCATGCTCAGCTCTGTACGCCGCTACCTGCGGGAATGGGGCTCGGTGCTGCTTACCGAGGGCACATCCGTCGCAGTACTCGTCAACGCGATCGATCTGCGGCATGCCACACACCATTCACTTGGAGGACATAGTACGCAGTGCTCTAAAGTGGAGATGTCCCATCCTAGCATGCCAACGCCAGGTCACATCGTCGCTCTTCGTTAGAAGGCAGATTGGAGCATCAATGGTGAGGGCTGCAGTGTATAGGCGGCTGCGGGAGCGCCGGACACGAGCCATCATGCGCCGTCCAGGATCGTAGATCGTCATCAGACCCTCATGTATCTCTATCTTGCACCCCCCTTCATCCAACTGACCCACATAAATTATGTTGCTGTTGAGACTTGGAATGAAATATACCTCTGACAATGCACGCTGATTAGCACTTTGTCCTCTGAAAATGACTGAACCCCTGCCTCGGATCGCAACATGAGAGCCATCTCCAAACTTCACACTGCCTTGTACTGACTCATCAAGAGTTGTAAACATCCCACGCTCGCCCTTCATGTGACTGGTTGCGCCTATATCGAAGTACCACACCCCCGGCGGCGAGCTCTCTGGGTAGACCTTCTGTTCATTCAAATGCACTTGTTGGGGCGCCACTATGCTGGTCATAACACCCATGGTGACCGTGGCCATCATGAGACCCTCATGGTGCTCGTCGCCGTCGCGGACAAGATGTGCTTGGCCCTGCTTGCCTTTCTCATCCTCGTCCTTGATCCGGGTGCAGCATTCCTTTTTCCAGTGGCCCAGCTTGTTGCAGTAATGGCACTTGCCTTTCTTTTTCCCGCCAGAGCCGCCGGATCCTCCCGCGCCGCCGCTGCCCGACGCAAGTCTGCCACCGCCACCGCCGTGAGGTTTGGGCTTGCCCGGCGACTTGTTCTTGCCGCCGCCGCCACCGGACGACGACCCGCCCCGACCTAGCCGTCGCTCGTGGGCGAGCCACTCCTCACGTGAAGAGCAGGCGGCCGCCGGACTGCCCCGCATCGTCGAGATCGTAATGATCTTCATATGCCAAGAAACGCCCGACGAGCTCCCGGTGGTCATCGTCTTCAGATCGACGAGGCTCTCGATTGCCATTGCCATCTGACGATATTTCCACGACACCACGCGAAGGAACTTCTAGACCGCCTTGTGCTCCGTCACGGGATCACCATACAGCTCCAGGTCGGAGACGAGGCCGACAAGTCGCAGCCCGAAGTCCTCGACGGACTCGCCGTCTTTGAAGCGTGGATCCTCGAACTCGCGGCGGCGCACCTGCGCCTTGGCCTCGTGAGCCCGTTCGCTCCCCATGTGGAGCGTCTTGATGGTCTCCCACGCCTTCTTTGCCGAGTCCTTCGCGGCCAGCACCAGCATCAACTCCGGCGGAACGCCGGTGAGGATGATCTGTAGCGCCGCCGGCCGTCGCACTCGTCGGCGGCGTCCTCGGTCACCGCGGACCAGACGCGGGCGACCTGCAGCTTGACCTGCATCACGAGCGCCCATTCCATGTAGTTTGTGCGCGTGAGCATCGTGGACGTCCCCGACTCCTTGCGCATGACGCGCTCCACCACACGGAGCTCACAGCTGCCGCTGCCGCCGCCAGTGTGGCGCGCGAGCGGCGCCTTGGACGCCGGCGTCTTCGGCGGCGACTTGGTCCCGCTCTTCTTCTTCTCCTCCTCTTCGCTATCCAACATGGTACGCCGCAGATCGGACACCGCCGGCCACCGGAGAGTGGATCGAACACCACGGCTCTGATGCCAATTGTTGTTGCCGGACTTAGCGAGAGCGATCAGAGATGAGGTCGAGCGAGAGAGAGAGAGACGGAGGTAGACGAACGAGAGAGAGAGAGAGTCGGTTTTGTGCTGCCACCAACTGCGCAACGTTTTCTGTTGATTGCTTCTGTTTTATCAAAGTACAACGATAAAAGAGCTAACTAACTCCTGGTCAGCCGGTATGTGATCCGAGATGGCCGCGCCATCCCACGGCCACGTCCAACACCGCCGCTAACCAGGAGGATCCAAGAGAGAACGTGCAATGAGCACTTCTACTCTACGTGCATGCATGGGTCACATCAGACCGCATGTGCCACTTATTCTAACAGAAAACACAAAGAAAGAAAAGGCAGCCATGAGATTAGCTAGGCCTAACATTTTACCCCCTTAATCTCATGTCCCAATGCTGATCACCCCAAGCCTCTGCCATGGTCAATGCATCAGCTAGTTGGTCTTGAGTCCCCACATGATCGATCTCCACTTGTGCCTTCTCCATGCAATCTCTGACAAAATGGAACTTCACATCTATATGTTTGCTTCTATCATGATGGACTGGGTTCTTGCTCAAAGCAATGGCTGATTTATTGTCTACCAACAGTCTAAATTTTGCTGGTGAGACCCCTGTCGTATCTTCCAGCAGCCGGCTTAGCCACAACCCCTGGCATGTCGCAGCAGCTATGGCTACATACTCCGCCTCACAAGAAGAAAGGGCAACAATTTTCTGCTTCTGAGAACTCCAAGTGATCAGGTTCTTACCAAGAAAGAAGACATGTCCGAAGGTGCTCTTGCGATCGACGGCGTGATTGCTATCACTGAACCCAAGCAACTTGGCACTGTCCTGACCTCTCTTGTAGCTGCATCCATGGTGCATGGTGCCTTTGATGTACCTCAGAATTTTATGACTGCCGCCGAATGGTGTGTGCTAGGTTTCTCCATGAAACGGCTGACCATGCCCACCGATTGTGCTATGTCAGGCCGTGTGTTCACAAGATAACGCAGGCTTCCGACCACTTTGCGATACAGGGTGGCGTCAAATGGCTTTCCGCTGTTTTCTTTCTTCAGTTTGAGACGGCACTCCATCGGAGTGTGACACCCATTGCAACTTGCCATGTTTGCCATCTCTAAGATCTTCCCAGCATAGCTCTTCTGACTGAGCATGATGCCGCTGCTGTTCTGCTCCACTTCAATTCCTAAGTAGTAGCTTAGCAGACCAAGATCACTCATTTTGAATAGCTGCTGCATCTGGATCTTGAAAGAGTTTATGGCTGCTGCATCTGTGCCAGTTATGATCAGATCATCCACATAAACGCCCACCAGCAGATACGAGTGCGCATCACCGCGTCGGTAGACGGCGTGTTCCAGCGGACTGCGTGTGAATCCGAGAGCAGCCAGCGACTCGTCCAGCTTCGCGTACCAAGCACGCGGAGCCTGATGCAGTCCGTACAACACCTTGTGGAGTCGCAGTACACTATCCTCCTTGCTGGCGACCTCATACCCCGGCGGCTGAGCGACGTATACCTCTTCACGGAGATAACCATTCAGAAAGGCAGATTTCACGTCCATATGATGGACCTCCCAGCCGGAGTGTGCAGCAAGAGCTACCAGTAGCCGTACTGTTTCCATGCGAGCTACGGGAGCGAAAACCTCCTCAAAATCCAACCCCTGGCGCTGGACATATCCCTTGGCGACGAGGCGAGCCTTATGCTTGACGATGTTGCCCGCCAGATTACGCTTGACGCGATATACCCACTTCAGACCGATCGCTTTGTGTCCAGCTGGCAGCTGAGCGAGCTCCCATGTCTTGTTGTCGATGATGGACTGCATCTCGACGTCCATGGCACCCTTCCACGCCTTGCTTGCGAGCTCCTCGTCCACGCCACGCGGCTCCTCTGCGCTGAACAGACAGCGCACGAGCAGGCACCGCTCGAACTGCTCGCGCACCGCCTGATCCTCGGTCTCCTCCAGCACGCTCCTGAAGCTCCGGTAGCGAACTGGCTGCCCCGTTGGCACATCGTGCCTGGAGTCATGTGACGGAGGCGTGTCCCCGCTAGCCCTCGGCGAGTCCGTGGGTGTCACCGGCTCGTACTGCGACGACTCGGGCGCGTCCACCACCGGCGTGGCGACTGCAGGCGATCGCGGCGTCCCCAAGGCTGGTGTAGAGGATGTCGCCGTGCTCCGAGGGGTGGCCAGCGGGGTGGTCGACCCACTGTCGATCTCCTGGACACCATCGCCCATGGTGTAAGCCACGGTAAATGTCGTCGGCGCCGCGGTGACCGCGCTCGTGCCCGGGGTGCTCCAAGTCCATGGCCTGCTCTCTTCAAATAAAATGTCACGAGTTACCTGAAGTTTCTTCGCCACTGGATCATAGACGCGATAACATTTGGCACCCTCCTCATAGCCAATAAACACCATGGGAGTTGAGCGACCAGTGAGCTTGGTCACCCCTGGTCCGAGCTTCTTCACATGGACCGTGCAGCCGAAGGTACGCAGGTGTTGCACGTTCGGCTTCCTGCCATGCCATGCTTCATACGGCGTGACACCATCGAGGTTGCGAGTCGGTGATCTGTTGAGAATGTACACAGCCGTCCTCACTGCCTCGCCCCAGAACATAGCGGGCATGCCCATGCTCTTCAGTAAACACCGCGCCATCTCGACAATAGTTTGATTACGCCGCTCAACCACGCCATTTTGTTGTGGCGAATACGGCGCGGTCGTGTAGTGTTTGATGCCATGCTCGCTGCAGCAATCCATGAAGTCACCAGAGTTAAACTCGCCGCCCCGGTCAGACCGGAACGCACGCAGCCTGCATCTCCCTTCAGTTTCTGCCAAAGTCTAAATTTTCTTGAAAGAACTGAAGGCCTCATCTTTGGATTTTAGCACAGCTAACCACATGTATCGGCTGTAGTCATCAACAACAAGCAAAAAGTACTTGTTACCTCCAAGAGTAGCTGGACTGATCGGTCCACACAAATCAGTGTGTACCAGCTCCAAGCCATGCTCAGCTCTGTACGCCGCTACCTGCGGGAATGGGGCTCGGTGCTGCTTACCGAGGGCACATCCGTCGCAGTACTCGTCAACGCGATCGATCTGCGGCATGCCACACACCATTCACTTGGAGGACATAGTACGCAGTGCTCTAAAGTGGAGATGTCCCATCCTAGCATGCCAACGCCAGGTCACATCGTCGCTCTTCGTTAGAAGGCAGATTGGAGCATCAATGGTGAGGGCTGCAGTGTATAGGCGGCTGCGGGAGCGCCGGACACGAGCCATCATGCGCCGTCCAGGATCGTAGATCGTCATCAGACCCTCATGTATCTCTATCTTGCACCCCCCTTCATCCAACTGACCCACATAAATTATGTTGCTGTTGAGACTTGGAATGAAATATACCTCTGACAATGCACGCTGATTAGCACTTTGTCCTCTGAAAATGACTGAACCCCTGCCTCGGATCGCAACATGAGAGCCATCTCCAAACTTCACACTGCCTTGTACTGACTCATCAAGAGTTGTAAACATCCCACGCTCGCCCTTCATGTGACTGGTTGCGCCTATATCGAAGTACCACACCCCCGGCGGCGAGCTCTCTGGGTAGACCTTCTGTTCATTCAAATGCACTTGTTGGGGCGCCACTATGCTGGTCATAACACCCATGGTGACCGTGGCCATCATGAGACCCTCATGGTGCTCGTCGCCGTCGCGGACAAGATGTGCTTGGCCCTGCTTGCCTTTCTCATCCTCGTCCTTGATCCGGGTGCAGCATTCCTTTTTCCAGTGGCCCAGCTTGTTGCAGTAATGGCACTTGCCTTTCTTTTTCCCGCCAGAGCCGCCGGATCCTCCCGCGCCGCCGCTGCCCGACGCAAGTCTGCCACCGCCACCGCCGTGAGGTTTGGGCTTGCCCGGCGACTTGTTCTTGCCGCCGCCGCCACCGGACGACGACCCGCCCCAACCTAGCCGTCGCTCGTGGGCGAGCCACTCCTCACGTGAAGAGCAGGCGGCCGCCGGACTGCCCCGCATCGTCGAGATCGTAATGATCTTCATATGCCAAGAAACGCCCGACGAGCTCCCGCTGGTCATCGTCTTCAGATCGACGAGGCTCTCGATTGCCATTGCCATCTGACGATATTTCCACGACACCACGCGAAGGAACTTCTGGACCGCCTTGTGCTCCGTCACGGGATCACCATACAGCTCCAGGTCGGAGACGAGGCCGACAAGTCGCAGCCCGAAGTCCTCGACGGACTCGCCGTCTTTGAAGCGTGGATCCTCGAACTCGCGGCGGCGCACCTGCGCCTTGGCCTCGTGAGCCCGTTCGCTCCCCATGTGGAGCGTCTTGATGGTCTCCCACGCCTTCTTTGCCGAGTCCTTCGCGGCCAGCACCAGCATCAACTCCGGCGGAACGCCGGTGAGGATGATCTGTAGCGCGCGCCAGCCGTCGCACTCGTCGGCGGCGTCCTCGGTCACCGCGGACCAGACGCGGGCGACCTGCAGCTTGACCTGCATCACGAGCGCCCATTCCATGTAGTTTGTGCGCGTGAGCATCGTGGACGTCCCCGACTCCTTGCGCATGACGCGCTCCACCACACGGAGCTCACAGCTGCCGCTGCCGCCGCCAGTGTGGCGCGCGAGCGGCGCCTTGGACGCCGGCGTCTTCGGCGGCGACTTGGTCCCGCTCTTCTTCTTCTCCTCCTCTTCGCTATCCAACATGGTACGCCGCAGATCGGACACCGCCGGCCACCGGAGAGTGGATCGAACACCACGGCTCTGATGCCAATTGTTGTTGCCGGACTTAGCCAGAGCGATCAGAGATGAGGTCGAGCGAGAGAGAGAGAGACGGAGGTAGACGAACGAGAGAGAGAGAGAGAGTCGGTTTTGTGCTGCCACCAACTGCGCAACGTTTTCTGTTGATTGCTTCTGTTTTATCAAAGTACAACGATAAAAGAGCTAACTAACTCCTGGTCAGCCGGTATGTGATCCGAGATGGCCGCGCCATCCCACGGCCACGTCCAACACCGCCGCTAACCAGGAGGATCCAAGAGAGAACGTGCAATGAGCACTTCTACTCTACGTGCATGCATGGGTCACATCAGACCGCATGTGCCACTTATTCTAACAGAAAACACAAAGAAAGAAAAGGCAGCCATGAGATTAGCTAGGCCTAACATTTTACCCCCTTAATCTCATGTCCCAATGCTGATCACCCCAAGCCTCTGCCATGGTCAATGCATCAGCTAGTTGGTCTTGAGTCCCCACATGATCGATCTCCACTTGTGCCTTCTCCATGCAATCTCTGACAAAATGGAACTTCACATCTATATGTTTGCTTCTATCATGATGGACTGGGTTCTTGCTCAAAGCAATGGCTGATTTATTGTCTACCAACAGTCTAAATTTTGCTGGTGAGACCCCTGTCGTATCTTCCAGCAGCCGGCTTAGCCACAACCCCTGGCATGTCGCAGCAGCTATGGCTACATACTCCGCCTCACAAGAAGAAAGGGCAACAATTTTCTGCTTCTGAGAACTCCAAGTGATCAGGTTCTTACCAAGAAAGAAGACATGTCCGAAGGTGCTCTTGCGATCGACGGCGTGATTGCTATCACTGAACCCAAGCAACTTGGCACTGTCCTGACCTCTCTTGTAGCTGCATCCATGGTGCATGGTGCCTTTGATGTACCTCAGAATTTTATGACTGCCGCCGAATGGTGTGTGCTAGGTTTCTCCATGAAACGGCTGACCATGCCCACCGATTGTGCTATGTCAGGCCGTGTGTTCACAAGATAACGCAGGCTTCCGACCACTTTGCGATACAGGGTGGCGTCAAATGGCTTTCCGCTGTTTTCTTTCTTCAGTTTGAGACGGCACTCCATCGGAGTGTGACACCCATTGCAACTTGCCATGTTTGCCATCTCTAAGATCTTCCCAGCATAGCTCTTCTGACTGAGCGTGATGCCGCTGCTGTTCTGCTCCACTTCAATTCCTAAGTAGTAGCTTAGCAGACCAAGATCACTCATTTTGAATAGCTGCTGCATCTGGATCTTGAAAGAGTTTATGGCTGCTGCATCTGTGCCAGTTATGATCAGATCATCCACATAAACGCCCACCAGCAGATACGAGTGCGCATCACCGCGTCGGTAGACGGCGTGTTCCAGCGGACTGCGTGTGAATCCGAGAGCAGCCAGCGACTCGTCCAGCTTCGCGTACCAAGCACGCGGAGCCTGATGCAGTCCGTACAACACCTTGTGGAGTCGCAGTACACTATCCTCCTTGCTGGCGACCTCATACCCCGGCGGCTGAGCGACGTATACCTCTTCACGGAGATAACCATTCAGAAAGGCAGATTTCACGTCCATATGATGGACCTCCCAGCCGGAGTGTGCAGCAAGAGCTACCAGTAGCCGTACTGTTTCCATGCGAGCTACGGGAGCGAAAACCTCCTCAAAATCCAACCCCTGGCGCTGGACATATCCCTTGGCGACGAGGCGAGCCTTATGCTTGACGATGTTGCCCGCCAGATTACGCTTGACGCGATATACCCACTTCAGACCGATCGCTTTGTGTCCAGCTGGCAGCTGAGCGAGCTCCCATGTCTTGTTGTCGATGATGGACTGCATCTCGACGTCCATGGCACCCTTCCACGCCTTGCTTGCGAGCTCCTCGTCCACGCCACGCGGCTCCTCTGCGCTGAACAGACAGCGCACGAGCAGGCACCGCTCGAACTGCTCGCGCACCGCCTGATCCTCGGTCTCCTCCAGCACGCTCCTGAAGCTCCGGTAGCGAACTGGCTGCCCCGTTGGCACATCGTGCCTGGAGTCATGTGACGGAGGCGTGTCCCCGCTAGCCCTCGGCGAGTCCGTGGGTGTCACCGGCTCGTACTGCGACGACTCGGGCGCGTCCACCACCGGCGTGGCGACTGCAGGCGATCGCGGCGTCCCCAAGGCTGGTGTAGAGGATGTCGCCGTGCTCCGAGGGGTGGCCAGCGGGGTGGTCGACCCACTGTCGATCTCCTGGACACCATCGCCCATGGTGTAAGCCACGGTAAATGTCGTCGGCGCCGCGGTGACCGCGCTCGTGCCCGGGGTGCTCCAAGTCCATGGCCTGCTCTCTTCAAATAAAATGTCACGAGTTACCTGAAGTTTCTTCGCCACTGGATCATAGACGCGATAACATTTGGCACCCTCCTCATAGCCAATAAACACCATGGGAGTTGAGCGACCAGTGAGCTTGGTCACCCCTGGTCCGAGCTTCTTCACATGGACCGTGCAGCCGAAGGTACGCAGGTGTTGCACGTTCGGCTTCCTGCCATGCCATGCTTCATACGGCGTGACACCATCGAGGTTGCGAGTCGGTGATCTGTTGAGAATGTACACAGCCGTCCTCACTGCCTCGCCCCAAAACATAGCGGGCATGCCCATGCTCTTCAGTAAACACCGCGCCATCTCGACAATAGTTTGATTACGCCGCTCAACCACGCCATTTTGTTGTGGCGAATACGGCGCGGTCGTGTAGTGTTTGATGCCATGCTCGCTGCAGCAATCCATGAAGTCACCAGAGTTAAACTCGCCGCCCCGGTCAGACCGGAACGCACGCAGCCTGCATCTCCCTTCAGTTTCTGCCAAAGTCTAAATTTTCTTGAAAGAACTGAAGGCCTCATCTTTGGATTTTAGCACAGCTAACCACATGTATCGGCTGTAGTCATCAACAACAAGCAAAAAGTACTTGTTACCTCCAAGAGTAGCTGGACTGATCGGTCCACACAAATCAGTGTGTACCAGCTCCAAGCCATGCTCAGCTCTGTACGCCGCTACCTGCGGGAATGGGGCTCGGTGCTGCTTACCGAGGGCACATCCGTCGCAGTACTCGTCAACGCGATCGATCTGCGGCATGCCACACACCATTCACTTGGAGGACATAGTACGCAGTGCTCTAAAGTGGAGATGTCCCATCCTAGCATGCCAACGCCAGGTCACATCGTCGCTCTTCGTTAGAAGGCAGATTGGAGCATCAATGGTGAGGGCTGCAGTGTATAGGCGGCTGCGGGAGCGCCGGACACGAGCCATCATGCGCCGTCCAGGATCGTAGATCGTCATCAGACCCTCATGTATCTCTATCTTGCACCCCCCTTCATCCAACTGACCCACATAAATTATGTTGCTGTTGAGACTTGGAATGAAATATACCTCTGACAATGCACGCTGATTAGCACTTTGTCCTCTGAAAATGACTGAACCCCTGCCTCGGATCGCAACATGAGAGCCATCTCCAAACTTCACACTGCCTTGTACTGACTCATCAAGAGTTGTAAACATCCCACGCTCGCCCTTCATGTGACTGGTTGCGCCTATATCGAAGTACCACACCCCCGGCGGCGAGCTCTCTGGGTAGACCTTCTGTTCATTCAAATGCACTTGTTGGGGCGCCACTATGCTGGTCATAACACCCATGGTGACCGTGGCCATCATGAGACCCTCATGGTGCTCGTCGCCGTCGCGGACAAGATGTGCTTGGCCCTGCTTGCCTTTCTCATCCTCGTCCTTGATCCGGGTGCAGCATTCCTTTTTCCAGTGGCCCAGCTTGTTGCAGTAATGGCACTTGCCTTTCTTTTTCCCGCCAGAGCCGCCGGATCCTCCCGCGCCGCCGCTGCCCGACGCAAGTCTGCCACCGCCACCGCCGTGAGGTTTGGGCTTGCCCGGCGACTTGTTCTTGCCGCCGCCGCCACCGGACGACGACCCGCCCCGACCTAGCCGTCGCTCGTGGGCGAGCCACTCCTCACGTGAAGAGCAGGCGGCCGCCGGACTGCCCCGCATCGTCGAGATCGTAATGATCTTCATATGCCAAGAAACGCCCGACGAGCTCCCGGTGGTCATCGTCTTCAGATCGACGAGGCTCTCGATTGCCATTGCCATCTGACGATATTTCCACGACACCACGCGAAGGAACTTCTAGACCGCCTTGTGCTCCGTCACGGGATCACCATACAGCTCCAGGTCGGAGACGAGGCCGACAAGTCGCAGCCCGAAGTCCTCGACGGACTCGCCGTCTTTGAAGCGTGGATCCTCGAACTCGCGGCGGCGCACCTGCGCCTTGGCCTCGTGAGCCCGTTCGCTCCCCATGTGGAGCGTCTTGATGGTCTCCCACGCCTTCTTTGCCGAGTCCTTCGCGGCCAGCACCAGCATCAACTCCGGCGGAACGCCGGTGAGGATGATCTGTAGCGCCGCCGGCCGTCGCACTCGTCGGCGGCGTCCTCGGTCACCGCGGACCAGACGCGGGCGACCTGCAGCTTGACCTGCATCACGAGCGCCCATTCCATGTAGTTTGTGCGCGTGAGCATCGTGGACGTCCCCGACTCCTTGCGCATGACGCGCTCCACCACACGGAGCTCACAGCTGCCGCTGCCGCCGCCAGTGTGGCGCGCGAGCGGCGCCTTGGACGCCGGCGTCTTCGGCGGCGACTTGGTCCCGCTCTTCTTCTTCTCCTCCTCTTCGCTATCCAACATGGTACGCCGCAGATCGGACACCGCCGGCCACCGGAGAGTGGATCGAACACCACGGCTCTGATGCCAATTGTTGTTGCCGGACTTAGCGAGAGCGATCAGAGATGAGGTCGAGCGAGAGAGAGAGAGACGGAGGTAGACGAACGAGAGAGAGAGAGAGTCGGTTTTGTGCTGCCACCAACTGCGCAACGTTTTCTGTTGATTGCTTCTGTTTTATCAAAGTACAACGATAAAAGAGCTAACTAACTCCTGGTCAGCCGGTATGTGATCCGAGATGGCCGCGCCATCCCACGGCCACGTCCAACACCGCCGCTAACCAGGAGGATCCAAGAGAGAACGTGCAATGAGCACTTCTACTCTACGTGCATGCATGGGTCACATCAGACCGCATGTGCCACTTATTCTAACAGAAAACACAAAGAAAGAAAAGGCAGCCATGAGATTAGCTAGGCCTAACATTTTACCCCCTTAATCTCATGTCCCAATGCTGATCAC
Source organism: Aegilops tauschii subsp. strangulata (assembly GCF_002575655.3). Classification (NCBI taxonomy): domain Eukaryota; kingdom Viridiplantae; phylum Streptophyta; class Magnoliopsida; order Poales; family Poaceae; genus Aegilops; species Aegilops tauschii. Next base: position 6,467,620 of record NC_053037.3, on the reverse strand, counting down.
CCCAAGCCTCTGCCATGGTCAATGCATCAGCTAGTTGGTCTTGAGTCCCCACATGATCGATCTCCACTTGTGCCTTCTCCATGCAATCTCTGACAAAATGGAACTTCACATCTATATGTTTGCTTCTATCATGATGGACTGGGTTCTTGCTCAAAGCAATGGCTGATTTATTGTCTACCAACAGTCTAAATTTTGCTGGTGAGACCCCTGTCGTATCTTCCAGCAGCCGGCTTAGCCACAACCCCTGGCATGTCGCAGCAGCTATGGCTACATACTCCGCCTCACAAGAAGAAAGGGCAACAATTTTCTGCTTCTGAGAACTCCAAGTGATCAGGTTCTTACCAAGAAAGAAGACATGTCCGAAGGTGCTCTTGCGATCGACGGCGTGATTGCTATCACTGAACCCAAGCAACTTGGCACTGTCCTGACCTCTCTTGTAGCTGCATCCATGGTGCATGGTGCCTTTGATGTACCTCAGAATTTTATGACTGCCGCCGAATGGTGTGTGCTAGGTTTCTCCATGAAACGGCTGACCATGCCCACCGATTGTGCTATGTCAGGCCGTGTGTTCACAAGATAACGCAGGCTTCCGACCACTTTGCGATACAGGGTGGCGTCAAATGGCTTTCCGCTGTTTTCTTTCTTCAGTTTGAGACGGCACTCCATCGGAGTGTGACACCCATTGCAACTTGCCATGTTTGCCATCTCTAAGATCTTCCCAGCATAGCTCTTCTGACTGAGCGTGATGCCGCTGCTGTTCTGCTCCACTTCAATTCCTAAGTAGTAGCTTAGCAGACCAAGATCACTCATTTTGAATAGCTGCTGCATCTGGATCTTGAAAGAGTTTATGGCTGCTGCATCTGTGCCAGTTATGATCAGATCATCCACATAAACGCCCACCAGCAGATACGAGTGCGCATCACCGCGTCGGTAGACGGCGTGTTCCAGCGGACTGCGTGTGAATCCGAGAGCAGCCAGCGACTCGTCCAGCTTCGCGTACCAAGCACGCGGAGCCTGATGCAGTCCGTACAACACCTTGTGGAGTCGCAGTACACTATCCTCCTTGCTGGCGACCTCATACCCCGGCGGCTGAGCGACGTATACCTCTTCACGGAGATAACCATTCAGAAAGGCAGATTTCACTTCCATATGATGGACCTCCCAGCCGGAGTGTGCAGCAAGAGCTACCAGTAGCCGTACTGTTTCCATGCGAGCTACGGGAGCGAAAACCTCCTCAAAATCCAACCCCTGGCGCTGGACATATCCCTTGGCGACGAGGCGAGCCTTATGCTTGACGATGTTGCCCGCCAGATTACGCTTGACGCGATATACCCACTTCAGACCGATCGCTTTGTGTCCAGCTGGCAGCTGAGCGAGCTCCCATGTCTTGTTGTCGATGATGGACTGCATCTCGACGTCCATGGCACCCTTCCACGCCTTGCTTGCGAGCTCCTCGTCCACGCCACGCGGCTCCTCTGCGCTGAACAGACAGCGCACGAGCAGGCACCGCTCGAACTGCTCGCGCACCGCCTGATCCTCGGTCTCCTCCAGCACGCTCCTGAAGCTCCGGTAGCGAACTGGCTGCCCCGTTGGCACATCGTGCCTGGAGTCATGTGACGGAGGCGTGTCCCCGCTAGCCCTCGGCGAGTCCGTGGGTGTCACCGGCTCGTACTGCGACGACTCGGGCGCGTCCACCACCGGCGTGGCGACTGCAGGCGATCGCGGCGTCCCCAAGGCTGGTGTAGAGGATGTCGCCGTGCTCCGAGGGGTGGCCAGCGGGGTGGTCGACCCACTGTCGATCTCCTGGACACCATCGCCCATGGTGTAAGCCACGGTAAATGTCGTCGGCGCCGCGGTGACCGCGCTCGTGCCCGGGGTGCTCCAAGTCCATGGCCTGCTCTCTTCAAATAAAATGTCACGAGTTACCTGAAGTTTCTTCGCCACTGGATCATAGACGCGATAACATTTGGCACCCTCCTCATAGCCAATAAACACCATGGGAGTTGAGCGACCAGTGAGCTTGGTCACCCCTGGTCCGAGCTTCTTCACATGGACCGTGCAGCCGAAGGTACGCAGGTGTTGCACGTTCGGCTTCCTGCCATGCCATGCTTCATACGGCGTGACACCATCGAGGTTGCGAGTCGGTGATCTGTTGAGAATGTACACAGCCGTCCTCACTGCCTCGCCCCAAAACATAGCGGGCATGCCCATGCTCTTCAGTAAACACCGCGCCATCTCGACAATAGTTTGATTACGCCGCTCAACCACGCCATTTTGTTGTGGCGAATACGGCGCGGTCGTGTAGTGTTTGATGCCATGCTCGCTGCAGCAATCCATGAAGTCACCAGAGTTAAACTCGCCGCCCCGGTCAGACCGGAACGCACGCAGCCTGCATCTCCCTTCAGTTTCTGCCAAAGTCTAAATTTTCTTGAAAGAACTGAAGGCCTCATCTTTGGATTTTAGCACAGCTAACCACATGTATCGGCTGTAGTCATCAACAACAAGCAAAAAGTACTTGTTACCTCCAAGAGTAGCTGGACTGATCGGTCCACACAAATCAGTGTGTACCAGCTCCAAGCCATGCTCAGCTCTGTACGCCGCTACCTGCGGGAATGGGGCTCGGTGCTGCTTACCGAGGGCACATCCGTCGCAGTACTCGTCAACGCGATCGATCTGCGGCATGCCACACACCATTCACTTGGAGGACATAGTACGCAGTGCTCTAAAGTGGAGATGTCCCATCCTAGCATGCCAACGCCAGGTCACATCGTCGCTCTTCGTTAGAAGGCAGATTGGAGCATCAATGGTGAGGGCTGCAGTGTATAGGCGGCTGCGGGAGCGCCGGACACGAGCCATCATGCGCCGTCCAGGATCGTAGATCGTCATCAGACCCTCATGTATCTCTATCTTGCACCCCCCTTCATCCAACTGACCCACATAAATTATGTTGCTGTTGAGACTTGGAATGAAATATACCTCTGACAATGCACGCTGATTAGCACTTTGTCCTCTGAAAATGACTGAACCCCTGCCTCGGATCGCAACATGAGAGCCATCTCCAAACTTCACACTGCCTTGTACTGACTCATCAAGAGTTGTAAACATCCCACGCTCGCCCTTCATGTGACTGGTTGCGCCTATATCGAAGTACCACACCCCCGGCGGCGAGCTCTCTGGGTAGACCTTCTGTTCATTCAAATGCACTTGTTGGGGCGCCACTATGCTGGTCATAACACCCATGGTGACCGTGGCCATCATGAGACCCTCATGGTGCTCGTCGCCGTCGCGGACAAGATGTGCTTGGCCCTGCTTGCCTTTCTCATCCTCGTCCTTGATCCGGGTGCAGCATTCCTTTTTCCAGTGGCCCAGCTTGTTGCAGTAATGGCACTTGCCTTTCTTTTTCCCGCCAGAGCCGCCGGATCCTCCCGCGCCGCCGCTGCCCGATGCAGGTCTGCCACCGCCACCGCCGTGAGGTTTGGGCTTGCCCGGCTACTTGTTCTTGCCACCGCCGCCACCGGACGACGACCCGCCCCGACCTAGCCGTCGCTCGTGGGCGAGCCACTCCTCACGTGTGAAGAGCAGGCGGCCGCCGGACTGCCCCGCATCGTCGAGATCGTAATGATCTTCACATGCCAAGAAACACCCGACGAGCTCCTTGATGGTCATCGTCTTCAGATCGACGAGGCTCTCGATTGCCATCGCCATCTGACGATATTTCCGCGGCACCACGCGAAGGAACTTCTGGACCGCCTTGTGCTCTGTCACGGGATCACCATACAGCTCCAGGTCGGAGACGAGGCCGGCGAGTCGCAGCCTGAAGTCCTCGACGGACTCGCCGTCTTTGAAGCGCAGATCCTCGAACTCGCGGCTGCGCACCTGCGCCTTGGCCTCGCGAGCCCGTTCGCTCCCCATGCGGAGCGTCTTGATGGTCTCCCACGCCTTCTTTGCCGAGTCCTTCGCGGCCAGCACCAGCATGAACTCCGGCGGAACGCCGGTGAGGATGATCTGTAGCGCGCGCCGGTCGTCGCACTCGTCGGGGGCGTCCTCGGTCACCGCGGACCAGACGCGGGCGACCTGCAGCTTGACCTGCATCACGAGCGCCCATTCCATGTAGTTTGTGCGCGTGAGCATCGTGGACGTCCCCGACTCCTTGCGAACGACGCGCTCCACCACACGGAGCTCACCGCTGCCGCTGCTGCCGCCGGTGTGGCGCGCGAGCGGCGCCTTGGACGCTGCGTCTTCGGCGGCGACTTGGTCCCGCTCTTCTTCTTCTTCTCCTCTTCGCTATCCGACATGGTACGCCGCAGATCGGACACCGCCGGCCACCGGGGAGTGGATCGAACACCACGGCTCTGATGCCAATTGTTGTTGCCGGAATTAGCGAGAGCGATCAGAGATGAGGTCGAGCGAGAGAGAGACGGAGGTAGACGAACGAGAGAGAGAGAGTCGGTTTTGTGCTGCCACCAACTGCGCAGCGTTTTCTGTTGATTGCTTCTGTTTTATCAAAGTACAACGATAAAAGAGCTAACTAACTCCTGGTCAGCTGGTATGTGATCCGAGACAGCCGCGCCATCCCACGGCCACGTCCACAACCGGCACTAACCAGGAGGATCCAAGAGAGAACGTGCAATGAGCACTTCTCCTACTCTACGTGCATGCATGGGTCACATCAGACCACATGTGCCACTTATTCTAACAGAAGACACAAAGAAAAAAAAGGCAGCCATGAGATTAGCTAGGCCTAACAAGTGGAAGTACACATGTTACTTGAGAGTCAAGTAAACTCAAAGTTACTTGAGAGCCAAGGTATTACATAGTTGCCCTGGGAACCAATGAAATACATGGTTGCTTGAGAACCAAGCAACCTATCTAACAATTAACTTAATACTAATTAGCTCAATTAATAAGCATCTATTCTATTCTTAACATAAATAACCAGCCCCTGTAGCGCTAGACCGATAGACTGCCGATAGGATCTTAGAACAGAGCAACAAAAAACTATAATGAACAGAGGCCTGTGTAGAGTGAGTGTTTGTCGGAGATGGAGCACTAGCATGTGTAGTGATAAGGGGTGAAGGATGGGGATGGGATAGGCGGGAGTGATGGAGGGCAGCAGCAGCAGCAGCAGCAGCAGAGGGTGTCACCGACGTGGGGGATGATGGGGTGGACCTCGGAGATGCTGCACGTGAAGTTTCCACTGGTCACCGTACGGGCATGCCCCCGCTCTCCTCCCACTAGTTGCACAGCTTCGTCTTGAATACACCTCGAACTCCAGCCCGTCGGCGGACCTGACCACCTGGCAACCCTGCTCCCAGCCGCGCCGCCGCCCTGCTCTCCAGATCGAGGCTCACGAACACACGGTGATCGCATTGCATCGACACATCACTAGTAGAAAACAGGGCATTGGTTCGGCCCTCGTAATACCATTAATCCCGGTTCGCTCACGAACCGGGACCAAAGGAGGCAACTGTCCCGGTGCGTGAGCCCAGGGGGCCGGCCGGGCCACATGGGCCATTGGTCCCGGTTCCACGCACGAACTGAGACCAATGTGCCACAAACCGGGACTAAAGGGTTGGTCCTTGTTGCGGTCAGAGTTCAGTCCCACCTCGCCAACCGAAGGGCGCTCACACCGGTTTATAAACCCGTCCCTCTCTGCCTTGTTGAGCTCCTCTCAAAGTGAAAATAGATGCCCTTATACAGGGAATTTGACCTAAATTCAGAGTAAATTTCTTTGAAATTCATAGAAATTTATTATGAATTTAGATTGAATTCTCTCTATAGGCGCATCTATGCTCATTTTTTTATGTTGGGGTTGGCGATCTTTACAGAATTTTTGTGTGTTGAATATGCACCATTAAAAATCAGTCTCTGCTTTGAATGGTTCATTTTGAACACACAAAAAGTCTGGAGTTCAAATAAGTTCAAGAAAATGAAATCCCTTTGTAACAGATGAGTTTTCGTCCGAAACCCTGATACTTCGAAATAGATTGTCCATTTTGTTCACGAAGTGCATCCAGCTTTTGCCGTAACCCTCTTAACTTTTTAGCACATGCTATGTGGGTGAAATGATGATACCATGCCAACTTTCAACCTTTTCAGAGCTCATTTATAGGGCTTTTCAATTTCAGGGTCATTTAGCTCAAAACAATCCGTCACTGCATGAAAAATAACAAATGAAGTCAGAAAGGGTTGAAAATTGATGATGTGGCTTTGAATGGTGCATTTTGAACACACAAAAAGTCTGGAGTTCAAATAAGTTCAAGAAAATGAAATCCCTTTGTAACAGATGAGTTTTCCTCCGAAACCCTGATACTTCGAAAGAGATTGTCCATTTTGTTCACGAAGTGCATCCAGCTTTTGCCGGGACCCTCTCAACTTTTTAGCACATGCTATGTGGGTGAAATGATGATACCATGCCAACTTTCAACATTTTCAGAGTTCATTTGTAGGGTTTTCAATTTCAGGTTCATTTGAAATGCTTTACAATTTTAGGGTCTTATAGCTCAAAATAATTAGTAAATGCATGAAAAATAACAAATGAAGTCAGAAAGGATTGAAAAAATGATGATGTGGCTTTGAATGGTGCATTTTTAACACACAAAAAGTCAGGAGTTCAAATAAGTTTAAAAAATGAAATCCTTTTGTAACAGACGAGTTTCCGTATGAAATCCTGATACTTTGAAAGAGATTGTCCGTTTTGTACACGAAGTGCATCCAGTTTTTGCCGTAACCCTCTCAACTTTCTTGCACATGCTATGTGGATGAAATGATGATACCATGCCAACTTTCAACCTTTTCAGAGTTCATTTGAAATGCTTTTCAATTTTAGGGTCTTATAGCTAAAAATAATCAGTAAATGCATGAAAAATGATGCATGAAAAATAACAAATAAAATAAATAAGTAATTAGAAACAAAATAATATAAACTTTATTAAAATATATAAGTACAAACAAAATAAAATAAACTTTAATAAAATTTATGAAACTAAAATTAACAAAGTATTTTCTGTTCAAAACATTATAAGAAACCTCTAGTATTATTGAAACTAAAATTATATAAAATTGATGCAACTAAAATTATCGAAGTATTTTCTGTTCAAAATTATTAAAAGCAAAAAGAATTTTCATAAAGAACTTTTTTTGTTAGAAACTTTAATAGCAAAAAGAATTATCATAAAGTAAAATAAATAAGTAATTAGAAACAAAATAAAATAAAATAAATAAGTTTTTTTTGTAAGTAGAAACAAAACAAAATAAATAAAGAAAAAAAGAAAACAAAAAAACAGGCAAAAAATAAAAAATATGCCACCTACTGGGCCACCACGGCTTGAATACGACTAGAAACCCATTGATGGGCCAGGATTCAGGCCCGCAGAAGGCCCAGTAAGCCCATCAGGCATAGCAGTGACAATTAGGCCCGTAAGCCTGCAATGGAGAGGAGCACGAGAGGGGTGCGGCAGTGGGGCTTATAAACCACTGCGCGCTCCTCTCAACTAGCGAGGTGGGACTAAACTTTCGACGCGGGCGCAGCAGCACAAGGCCTTTGGTCCCGGTTGGTGGCACCAACCGAGACTAAAGGTGTGCATTGGTACCGGTTCGTGGCACTAACCGGTACCAATGCCCCCCCTTTAGTCCCGGTTGGCGACACCAACCGGGACCAAAGGCCGCCGCTTCCCGCCCTTTGGGCTGCTGAAAAGAGGCCTTTGGTCCCGGTTGGTGGCACCAACCGGGACTAAAGGTCGCATTCGTCCCGATTGCTGTCACGAACCGGGACCAATGCTTCGTCTATATAACTAGCACTTGTGAATTTTTTCATTCAGTTCGTCTTCCCCGCCCCGACGACGCCGCCAGGCTGCCCCTCTGCGCCTCGCCGTCGTCGCCCTGCCTCCGACGCCGTCCCGCGCCGCCCAGACGCCGTCGCCGCCCTGCGCCCCCCCTGCCTCCTCGTCGCCCGTCGCCGCGCCCCTCACCGTCGCCGTCGCCGCCCCCTGCCTCCTCATCGCCCGTGGCCGCGCCCCTCACCGTCGCCCCCGTGCCCTGCCTCCTCGTCGATCGCCGCCCCCTTAGTGAGCTCATATGAATTTTCCTAATTTAGATGTGTAGTTAATTTAGATGTGTAGTTTAGATGTGTAGTTAATTGAGTTGTTGTAATTTGTTCATAAATGAATATGCAAAAGTTAGAATTTTTTTCCTGTTCATAGATTTTTTTGTGATATTATTGTTGAATATGCAAATGTTTGTGTGTTCATATATATGCAAAGAATATGTCAATTTATTTCATAGAATTTTTATAATTTTTTTCTGTTGTAATTTTGTTCATAGAATTTTTATCTTGTTCAAAGAATTTTTATGATTTTTTTTCTGTTGTAATTTTGTTCATAGAATAAGAAGAGAAAGTGTTTAATAGAATTAGTTAGAAAAATAATAGAACTAGTTAAACTAGTTTATTTTTAGTAAGTACTACTTTATTCTATTTATAGTAAGTGCTTAGTAGTTGAACTAGTTGATTTAATAAAACTAGTTTATTTTACTATAGAAGTAGTTTATTTTTAGCAAGAAAATTAATAGAACTAGTTTATTTTTTTAGTTAAAGCAATTATTCCCGCATCGACGTCGACGATGCCAATCCCGCATCCTCGTCGTCGACTCGGCGAAGGAGGCCAGCTTGATAAGAGGGGCCATGTCCGGGACTGGGCTCCGCCGGGCTGGTTTTGGGAGGTGCTACCTTTCGGGGGGCGTAGGTTGGTGAGGAGTCAGCCCGTCATTGAGCCGATCCTTGTTTGGTGGCGGACGCGTGGGCCAGTGATGGTGCCGAGGCTTCCGGACACCGCGGAGGTGGTACGTCACCGTGTCAGCGAGGAGGACGAGCACGTGCGTCGCTACATGGTTGCGTTGGAGTGCAGGTTCGACAATACCTGGCAGGTTCTTCAGGGATCTCACTGGAGCTATGATCCTGTGATGGTTCCTTCTCTTTGGGTATCCACCGCCCGCGCCGATACCCGTCGGGCGCTACGGTTCTAGCTGTACTAGCGATGCTATATGTATGATAGTATTCGAGGTGTATTAGTGATAATATTCGACGATGTACGGACGCATGGAGATGATGTAGTTTTGCTTATAATTGAATGCATCCTAATTTGAATACTACTTTATTCTGTGATTTGATTTTGCTTATTGAATGCTCAAATTGGAAAACTACTCCTACTTTGAATGCTAAAATTGGAGAGCACTATGCAAGGCGTATGCATATGATTAGTTGATAGCTTATAGGGTTTCGGTTTTCGCAGAAATCTAGGAGCCCCCCTCCATCATCCCCCGTCGTCCCCGTCACCGACCCCCTCCGACCTCGAGGTGAGACCAGCCACGAACCGGTTTTAGAAACATAATTAAACGATATTTCGGGTTGACTTTAAGTCTATTGAGTCTCCACCATATATGAGAGGACGAAGAATCCCGACTATTGTCGTGGGGGTAGCTTCTCCTTCGTTCTCGTGTGCTAGACAATTTGGTGTAATGCACTCGGGAACGAAAGGAAGGAGCTACCATCACCGACGGTCGCAAATGTCTGAGAGGAATCAGTGAGGGAGAGTTCCACCATATATATATGAGAGGACGAAGAATCCCGACTGTTGTCATGGGGGTCGCTTCTCCTTCATTCCCGTGTGCTAGACATTTTGGTGTAATACACTCGGGGATGAAAGGAGGAGCGACCATCACCAACGGTCGAATGTATACACCACGTGAGCTGAGAGTTTTCAAGAAAAGACTCGACAAACCGATAGTCAACCCGTGATGAATAATAATGATCTAACTTAGGTTTTTAGTACATATATTTAATTGTAGATGTTTAATATTTGAATTATGAACATAGGAAATGTCGTACTCGGACGACGAAAGTCTCCCGTGGGAGTGCGACTGGTGCCACGACGACCGAGGTCTGTGCGACAGGCCTCACCTGGACGAAGATCGGCGCTTCAGTATTAAGCTGGAGGAGACCTTCGATGTTGAAACGGTACGCAACGACGACAAGTGTTATTTTTTATAATTAAGCACGACTTCAACTATTTCAACGTGTACTGTTCATCTTTTACAATTCGACTAGCTTATCCCATGCCATGCAAGACGCTACGTCTTGGAGAGGATGGGTTTTGAAGACCATGAAAGTATGGAAACAAAGAAAATTCACCTAAGGACCCATCATGATATAGATTTTGAAGTAAATCTGTATAATTCTGAGAGCGTAACCCATTTTGGTTGCAAAAATTGGGAAGCATTTTGCAAGATGTATGGTTTTGATGAGGGTATGCTTGTCACCATGGATCTTGGTGATCCTGACATCGAGCAAGACAATATGGACATTTGGGTCCTTGTTGATACGCCTCCAATTCTACCGCTATGTGAGTTTCTCAAACATAGTTATTAGCTAATTTATATTGTTCAGTTCAAAATAGTTAACATCTTATTTTCATTGACAGCTTATTTTGATTGTTCAAACAATGTGCGGAACATGGTAGACAGAACCTATTACACCGATGGCTCTGAGTTAACTTATAAGGAGAAAACTCATCTAGTCGGATTTTGTACTGATCTTGAGAATTACAATATCTATTGTAAAACTCCTCCACATTATGGTCAATACGTGCCACTAGTGCACGTATTGAACTACGGTAACTACTATGGAGATACCCTGGTAAGATTTCTTACTATTACGACATCCGTGCATCTTTTGCATACTTCTAAAACTAGTACATCATTGCTAACTATGAAGTTATTACTATGTTTTTCAACAGATAATCCCAGAGGATTCTGTGCCTCATTTGATGTATCAGAATGGTAGCCTTGATGTTTTGAACATACAACTAGGTCATCCTACGAATCTCAACTGTCCATACCGGATTTCTAAAAGAAGTGGAGAATGAAAATCAAAGAATGGAAAAAAATGTATGGACAGTCGCAAGGAGGTTCTTGGAAACAAAAGGAAGCGAAGCGCAAAAATTGGATACAGGATGATCTCCATTCTCCATAATGGAGAGTCGGGGTCAATATTGTTTTATGCTATTTTACCTTAAAGAGGGTATTTAGGTCCTACCTAATACTGATGATCATGTGCTAAGAACAATTAAGTAGGATTGGTTCGATGACTATGAGGATGATGATCGTATGACTTGTTATTAATAACGAGTAGAAGTTGTATGATGATGATTAGTAGGACTTGTTATTATGATGATGCATGATGCGGGCATGAAGAGTTATTATATATCAGTGGGTGAAATGAACATGGATTGGAATGAAGTGAAGGCAACAAGCATGTGGTGCATGTCGAAAGTAGTACTAATCCAAACTTGATCAAGTTAGGATTAATATTACTTTCGACATGCACCACATGTTGCCTTCACTTTAATCTAAGCCATGTTTAGGCATAGCAGTAGCGTTGGTAAATCAAGCACGGAAATAAGAGAGGACAGTTCTCTCTGTTAGCTAGCTTACACACCCTAAATTACCCCTAAACCCTCCCCCCTTTCAAAAAAAAAAACCCCAGCCACTGAAATGCTGACGCGTGGATGCCTTTTGGTCCCGGTTGGTGTCACCAACCGGGACCAAAGGCCCTCCTGCCTGGGCTAGCCGCAGCGGCCACGTGGAGGCCCATCTGTCCCGGTTCGTGTAAGAACCGGGACTAAAGGGCTAGGGCATTAGCACGACCTGCACCTGCACCTACCTGAGTGGAGGTGGCGGAGCTGCTCGGCCAGCGCGATGCTGCAGGCCTGGTTGCCGCCGAGCATGGTGAAGTAGCCCGCATTTGTTGGCGACACGGAGCTTGGAGTGGTCGTGGCAGTGCATGGTAGCGTTGCTCACGGTGTCGGCGATGCTAGACACGGCTCGCAGCGGTTGGCTAGTACGGGAGCGCGAGGCGGTGCTCCATCGACGTGGTCGACGCGGGAGCCGGAGGAGGAGGATGCCCTAGGTCTTGGGGTGAAGGGGATGTCGCGCGGCGAGGTCGTGGGGCTCGGAGTGAAGGGGCTGCCACGCGGCGACGGCCTGGGGCTCGGGATGAAGCTTGTGCAGCCGCCGTAGAGGTAGAGATCGTCGCCCTTGAGGGCGTAGATGCGGCAATCACCGAAGGGCATAGGGTGGGGTGGTTAGAGGGGAGCTTCCCCATGGCAGCGGCGGCGTTCCTGTACCTGCACCTGCAGCCAACGCCAACTGGATCGCGATGTCACAAGCAAAGCATTCGAAGGAAAAATCTGTATAGCAGACCAAATGAATTAAAATGTCCCTGCAGCCGCAGTAGCACCCGTAGGCACCCACGGTCGGCCACCAGTTGAATTAGAGCATCTATAGCTGGACTTAGCAAATCTAACCCTCTAAATGTGTGCGGACACGCTCGGTCTGTCCATTTTGAGCCCCTGTTTGTCTGTTCATGCATCCACACTTATCATTTTCTCCCTTATATGTCTTGTCACTTGCATGTGATTGGTGAAGAAAAGAAAGGGAAAGAAAAGAAAGAGTAAACAAAGAGAAAAATGTGGTCCAGGCTGGGCTACGTCCTACGTGCCGTGCTGCCCGAGCGCATCCGCGAGCCCTCATATTCTTCCTAATTTGTCCTCAATATGAGGCTTTGCGGTAGCCCGTACGTATATGGATGATATGAGGGGTTAGGTTTGGTCATTTTTTCCTTCTCTTTACTGTCCGGTCACTGGCCGAGCGCGTCCGGGGACATTTAAGGTGGATTTGGGGTGCCAGGCAGTAGATGCTCTTAGATCTCACCTCCTGCAGCAAACGGGGCTCGAAATCATACCTGCACTGCACACAGGACCGGCCCTGGGCATGTGCAACATGTGCGGTTGCACAAGGCCTTCGATAATACTACATCTACGAAGAGCTTAACGAAAACTTCCTGACCAAGCCTCTGCCATCCCCTGATTTTCACAGGGTGGGCTCCATGCTCCCACAATCCCTCCAACCACAACCCTTCACGTTTCCTTTTACGTAAACGTCTAAGCAATCCTACATAAATCTAGCAAAGCTCCAGGGCCTCTAATGTTCTAGGCCCTATGTAGGTACATATAATAAATACTTAGTAGGTATATATAATAAATATTTGATATCAACGAAGCACTTATCAATGCAACGTAGCAAGTAGTCTAATATCTAACAATGTAGAAGACATTATCCGTGATGACATGAATGAAAAAGCCGGACACCTATCTCAGAAACAAATTGAATTAAATCTCCTAACTATACCATGAGCATGAACAAGGCTGATCATCTACTCGACGAGCTATAATAGTTAGGCACAGACTAAGGTGCACACACACGCACTCGCTTTACAAAGTGTACTACATGGAGTAATATTATTTTAGTACCAAGTACATATGCACATCATCAACAATTATTGAACCCACCCTAATATGAACATATTCGACCCAAAAAAATGAATGAAGTAGCATGACAATTATTGGTAGCAAAATCTTCTTAAACATCTAGTGTAGTCCAGATTTTTCTATTTGCATATATTTAGTCGCAAAATTCATTATCAAGATATTATTGTATACCACACATTTATTAAGACGCACACATACATATATATACTACATTAATACAAGATTCACAAATTAATCCAGGAAGACATGTAATTTTGACATTTCTTATTATCACATTATTAAGAACGACATGCTTACATATATGCTACATTAATACAAGATTCACAAATTAATCCCGGAATACATGTAATTTTTTCATGTCTTACAATCACATTTAAGTAGAACAGTGAAGAAAATATGCCCTAGAGGCAATAATAAAGTTATTATTTATTTCCTCATATCATGATAAATGTTTATTATTCATGCTAGAATTGTATTAACCGGAAACATATACATGTGTGAATACATAGACAAACATAGTGTCACTAGTATGCCTCTACTTGACTAGCTCGTTGATCAAAGATGGTTGAGTTTCCTAACCATAGACATGACTTGTCATTTGATTAACGGGATCACATCATTAGGAGAATGATGTGATTGACTTGACCCATTCCGTTAGCTTAGCACTTGATCGTTTTGTTTACTGCTATTGCTTTCTTCATGACTTATACATGTTCCTATGACTATGAGATTATGCAACTCCCGATTACCGGAGGAACATTTTGTGTGCCACCAAACATCACAACGTAACTGGGTGATTATAAAGGTGCTCTACAGGTGTCTCCGATGGTACTTGTTGGGTTGGCATAGATCAAGATTAGGATTTGTCACTCCGATTGTCGGAGAGGTATCTCTGGGCCCTCTCGGTAATGCACATCACTATAAGCCTTGCAATCAATGTGACTAATGAGTTACTTGCGGGATGATGCATTACGGAACGAGTAAAGAAACTTGCCGGTAATGAGATTGAGCTAGGTATTCAGATACCGACGATCGAATCTCGGGCAAGTAACATACCGATGACAAAGGGAACAACGTATGTTGTTATGCGCTTTGACCGATAAAGATCTTCGTAGAATATGTGGGAGCCAATATGAGCATCCAGGTTCCGCTATTGGTTATTGACCGGAGACGTGTCTCGGTCATGTCTACATAGTTCTCGAACCCGTAGGGTCCGCACTCTTAGCCGTGTGCGGTGCCCCCCTCCACCATATTCCACCTCGGTAATATCGTAGCGGTGCTTAGGCGAAGCCCTGCGTCGGTAACATCATCAACACCGTCATCACGCCGTCGTGCTGACGGAACTCTCCCGCAAAGCTCTGCTGGATCGGAGTTCGTGGGACGCCATCGAGCTGAACGTGTGCTGAACTCGGAGGTGCCGTACGTTCGGTACTTGGATTGGTCAGATCATGAAGACGTACGACTACATCAACCGCGTTGTCATAACGCTTCTGCTTTCGGTATACGAGGGTACGTGGACACACTCTCCCCTCTCGTTGCTATGCATCACCATGATCTTGCGTGTGTGTAGGAATTTTTTTGAAATTACTACGTTCCCCAACAGTGGTATCTGAGCCAGGTTTATGCGTAGATGTTATATGCACGAGTAGAACACACGTGAGTTGTGGGCGATACAAGTCATCCATGTTTAAGAATTCGTCCGATTAACCAGTTAACTTGCCGATTAATCCCTACTCGTAGGGTCACCGAGTAGCCGATAAACCGATAAATCATCCGATTAAATGACCGATTAACTTGCCGATTAGCCTATTAATCCCCTACTTGCCAGCCAACCGAGCAGCTATCAGTTAACGATTTCCTCAACAATGGTCATACTGCTTACCAGCATGTCATACTTTGGTTCGGCGGTATTGTTGGATGAAGCGGCCCGGACCGACATTACGCGTACGCTTACGCGAGACTGGTTCTACCGACGTGCTTTGCACACAGGTGGCTGCCGGGTGTCAGTTTCTCCAACTTTAGTTGAACCGAGTGTGACTACGCCCGGTCCTTGAGAAGGTTAAAACAACACTAACTTGACGAACTATCGTTGTGGTTTTGATGCGTAGGTAAGAACGGTTCTTGCTCAGCCCGTAGCAGCCACGTAAAACTTGCAACAACAAAGTAGAGGACGTCTAACTTGTTTTTGCAGGGCATGCTGTGATGTGATATGGTCAAGACATGATGCTATATTTTATTGTATGAGATGATCATGTTTTGTAACGGAGTTATGGGCAACTGGCGGGAGCCATATGGTTGTCGCTTTATTGTATGCAATGCAATCGCCCTGTAATTGCTTTACTTTATCACTAAGCGGTAGCGATAGTCGTAGAAGCTATAGTTGGCGAGACAACAACGATGCTACGATGGAGATCAAGGTGTCGCGCCGGCGATGATGGTGATCACGACGGTGCTTCGGAGATGGAGATCACAAGCACAAGATGATGATGGCCATATCATATCACTTATATTGATTGCATGTGATGTTTGTCCTTTATGCATCTTATTTTGCTTTGATTGGCGGTAGCATTATAAGATGATCTCTCACTAAATTTCAAGGTAAAAGTGTTCTCCCTGAGTATGCACCGTTGCCAAAGTTCGTCGTGCCGAGACACCACGTGATGATCGGGTGTGATAAGCTCAACGTTCATCTACAACGGGTGCAAGCCAGTTTTGCACACGCAGAATACTAAGGTTAAACTTGACGAGCCTAGCATATGCAGATATGGCCTCGGAACACTGAGACCGAAAGGTCGAGCGTGAATCATATAGTAGATACGATCAACATAGTGATGTTCACCATTGAAAACTACTCCATTTCACGTGATGATCGGTTATGGTTTAGTTGATTTGGATCACGTGATCACTTAGATGATTAGAGAGATATCTATCTAAGTGGGAGTTCTTACGTAATATATGATTAATTGAACTTAAATTTGTCATGAACTTAGTACCTGATAGTATTTTGCTTGTCTATGTTGTTGTAGATAGATGGCCCGTGTTGTTGTTCCGTTGAATTTTAATGTGTTCCTTGAGAAAGTAAAGTTGAAAGATGATGGTAGCAATTACATGGACTGGGTCCGTAACTTGAGGATTATCCTCATTGCTGCATAGAAGAATTATGTCCTGGAAGCACCGCTAGGTGTACCACCTGCACCGGCAACTGCAGACATTGTGAATGCCTGGCAGTCGCGTGTTGATGACTACTCGATAGTTCAGTGTGCCATGCTTTACGGCTTAGAACCGGGACTTCAACGACGTTTTGAACGTCATGGAGCATATGAGATGTTCCAGGAGTTGAAGTTAATATTTCAAGCAAATGCCCGGATTGAGAGATATGAAGTCTCCAATAAGTTCTACAGCTGCAAGATGGAGGAGAATAGTTCTGTCAGTGAACATATACACAGAATGTCTGGGTATAACAATCAGATGATTCAACCGGGAGTTAATCTTTCGGATGATAGTGTCATTGATAGAATTCTCCAATCATTGCCACCAAGCTACAAGAGCTTCGTGATGAACTATAATATGCAAGGGATGGATAAGACAATTCCCGAGCTCTTCGCAATGCTAAAAGCTGCGGAGGTAGAAATCAAGAAGGAGCATCAAGTGTTGATGGTCAAAAAGACCACTAGTTTCAAGAAAAAAGGTAAAGGGAAGAAGAAGGGGAACTTCAAGAAGAACGACAAACAAGTTGCTGCTTAGGAGAACAAACCCAAGTCTGGACCTAAGCCTGAGACTGAGTGCTTCTACTGCAAATAGACTGGTCACTGGAAGCGGAACTGCCCCAAGTATTTGGTGGATAAGAAGGATGGCAAGGTGAACAAAGGTATATGTGATATACATGTTATTGATGTGTACCTTACTAGAGCTCGCAGTAGCACCTGGGTATTTGATACTGGTTCTGTTGCTAATATTTGCAACTCGAAACAGGGACTACGGATTGAGCGAAGATTGGCTAGGACGAGGTGACGATGCGCGTGGGAAATGGTTCCAAAGTCGATGTGATCGCCGTCGGCACGCTACCTCTACATCTACCTTCGGGATTAGTTTTAGACCTAAATAATTGTTATTTGGCGCCAGCGTTAAGCATGAACATTATATCTGGATCTTGTTTGATGCGAGACGGTTATTCATTTAAATCTGAGAATAATGGTTGTTCTATTTATATGAGTAATATCTTTTATGGTCATGCACCCTTAAAGAGTGGTCTATTTGTATTAAATCTCGATAGTAGTGATACACATATTAATAATGTTATGGCCAAAAGATGCAGAGTTGATAATGATAGTGCAACTTATTTGTGGCACTGCCGTTTAGGTCATATTGGTGTAAAACGCATGAAGAAACTCCATACTGATGGACTTCTGAAATCACTTGATTATGAATCACTTGTTACTTGTGAACCATGCCTCATGGGCAAGATGACTAAAACGCCGTTCTCCGGAACAATGGAGCGAGCAACAAATTTATTGGAAATCATACATACTCATGTATGTGGTCCGATGAATATTGAGGCTCGCGGCGGGTATCGTTATTTTCTCTCCTTCACAGATAATTTGAGCAGATATGGGTATATCTACTTAATTAAACATAAGTCTGAAACATTTGAAAAGTTCAAAGAATTTCAGAGTGAAGTGGAAAATCATCGTAACAAGAAAATAAAGTTTCTACAATCTAATCGTGGAGGAGAATATTTGAGTTACGAGTTTGGTCTACATTTGAAACAATGCGGAATAGTTTCGCAACTCACACCACCCGGAACACCACAGCGTAATGGTGTGTCCGAACGTCGTAATCGTACTTTACTAGATATGGTGCGATCTATGATGTCTCTTACTGATTTATCGCTATCGTTTTGGGGTTATGCCTTAGAGACGGCTGCATTCACGTTAAATAGGGCACCATCTAAATCCGTTGAGACGACTCCTTATGAACTGTGGTTTGGTAAGAAACCAAAGTTGTCGTTTCTTAAAGTTTGGGGCTGCGATGCTTATGTGAAAAAGCTTCAACCTGATAAGCTCAAACCCAAGTCGGAGAAATGTGTCTTCATAGGATACCCAAAAGAAACAGTTGGGTACACCTTCTATCACAGATCCAAAGGCCAAACTTTTGTTGCTAAGAATGAATCCTTTCTAGAGAAGGAGTTTCTCTCGAAAGAAGTGAGTGGGAGGAAAGTAGAACTTGATGAGGTAAGTGTACCTGCTCCCTTATTGGAAAGTAGTTCATCACAGAAACCGGTTCCTGTGACACCTACACCAATTAGTGAGGAAGCTAATGATGTTGATCATGAAATTTCAAATCAAGTTAGTACTGAACCTCGTAGGTCAACCAGAGTAAGATCCGCACCAGAGTGGTACGGTAATCCTATTCTGGAGGTCATGTTACTTGACCAAGGTGAAGCTACAAACTATGAAGAAGCGATGGTGAGCCCAGATTCCGCAAAATGTCTTGAGGCCATGAAATCTGAGATGGGATCCATGTATGAGAACAAAGTGTGGACTTTGGTTGACTTTCCCGACGATCGGCAAGCCATTGAGAATAAATGGATCTTCAAGAAGAAGACTGACATCGACGGTAATGTTACTGTCTACAAAGCTCGACTTGTTGTGAAAGGTTTTCGACAGGGGTTGACTATGATGAGACTTTCTCACCCGTAGCGATGCTTAAGTCTGTCCGAATCATGTTAGCAATTGCCGCATTTTATGATTATGAAATTTGGCAAATGGATGTCAAAACTGCATTCCTGAATGGATTTCTGGAAGAAGAGTTGTATATGATGCAACCAGAAGGTTTTGTCGATCCAAAGGGAGCTAACAAAGTGTGCAAGCTCCAGCGATCCATTTATGGACAGGTGCAAGCCTCTCGGAGTTGGAATAAACGTTTTGATAGTGTGATCAAAGCATATGGTTTTATACAGACTTTTGGAGAAGCCTGTATTTACAAGAAAGTGAGTGGGAGCTCTGTAGCATTTCTAATATTATATGTGGATGACATATTGCTGATTGGAAATGATATAGAATTTCTGGATAGCATAAAAGGATATTTGAATAAGAGTTTTTCAATGAAAGACCTCGGTGAAGCTGCTTATATATTGGGCATCAAGATTTATAGAGATAGATCAAAACGATTAATTGGACTTTCACAAAGCACATACCTTGACAAAGTTTTGAAGAAGTTCAAAATGGATCAAGCAAAGAAAGAGTTCTTGCCTGCGTTACAAGGTGAGAAGTTGAGTCAGACTCAATGCCCGGCCACTGCAGAAGATAGAGAGAAAATGAAAGATGTTCCCTATGCTTCAGCCATAGGCTCTATCATGTATGCAATACTGTGTACCAGACCTGATGTGTGCCTTGCTATTAGTTTAGCAGGGAGGTACCAAAGTAATCCAGGAGTGGATCACTGGACAACGGTCAAGAACATCCTGAAATACCTGAAAATGACTAAGGATATCTTTCTCGTTTATGGAGGTGACAAAGAGCTCGTCGTAAATGGTTACGTCGATGCAAGCTTTGACACTGATCCGGACGATTCAAAATCGCAAACCGGATACATGTTTATATTAAAGGTGGAGCTGCCAGTTGGTGCAGTTCTAAACAAAGCGTCGTGGCAGGATCTACATGTGAAGCGGAGTACATAGCTGCTTCGGAAGCAGCAAATGAAGGAGTCTGGATGAAGGAGTTCATATCCGATCTAGGTGTCATACCTAGTGCATCGGGTCCAATGAAAATCTTTTGTGACAATACTGATGCAATTGCCTTGGCAAAGGAATACAGATTTCACAAGAGAACCAAACACATCAAGAGACGCTTCAATTCCATCCGGGATCAAGTCCAGGTGGGAGACATAGAGATTTGCAAGATACATACGGATCTGAATGTTGCAGACCCGTTGACTAAGCCTCTTCCACGAGCAAAACATGATCAGCACCAAGACTCCATGGGTGTTAGAATCATTACTGTGTAATCTAGATTATTGACTCTAGTGCAAGTGGGAGACTGAAGGAAATATGCCCTAGAGGCAATAATAAAGTTATTATTTATTTCCTCATATCATGATAAATGTTTATTATTCATGCTAGAATTGTATTAACCGGAAACATAATACATGTGCGAATACATAGACAAACATAGTGTCACTAATATGCCTCTACTTGACTAGCTCGTTGATCAAAGATGGTTGAGTTTCCTAACCATAGACATGAGTTGTCATTTGATTAACGGGATCACATCATTAGGAGAATGATGTGATTGACTTGACACATTCTGTTAGCTTAGCACTTGATCGTTTAGTTTACTGCTATTGCTTTCTTCATGACTTATACATGTTCCTATGACTATGAGATTATGCAACTCCCGATTACCGGAGGAACACATTGTGTGCTACCAAACGTCACAACGTAACTGGGTGATTATAAAGGTGCTCTACAGGTGTCTCCGATGGTACTTGTTGGGTTGGCATAGATCAAGATTATGATATGTCACTCCGATTATCGGAGAGGTATCTCTGGGCCCTCTCGGTAATGCACATCACTATAAGCCTTGCAAGCAATGTGAATAATGAGTTAGTTGCGGGATGATGCATTAGGAACGAGTAAAGAAACTTGCCGGTAACGAGATTGAGCTAGGTATTGAGATACCGACGATCGAATCTTGGGCAAGTAACATACCGATGACAAAGGGAATAACGTATGTTGTTATGCGGTTTGACCGATAAAGATCTTCGTAGAATATGTGGGAGCCAATACGAGCATACAGATTCCGCTATTGGTTATTGACCGGAGACGTGTCTTGGTCTTGTCTACATAGTTCTCGAACCCGTAGGGTCCGCACGCTTAAAGTTCGGTGACGATCGATATTATGAGTTTATGTGTTTTGATGTACCGAAGGTAGTTCGGAGTCCCGGATATGATCACAGGAATGACAAGGAGTCTCGAAATGGTCGAGCCATAAAGATCGATATATTGGACGGCTATATTCAGACACCGGAAGTGTTCTGGGTGGTTTTAGAGAAAACCGGAGTGCCGGAGGGTTACCGGAACCCCCCGGAAGAAA
The DNA here is from genome assembly GCF_002575655.3 of Aegilops tauschii subsp. strangulata. Classification (NCBI taxonomy): domain Eukaryota; kingdom Viridiplantae; phylum Streptophyta; class Magnoliopsida; order Poales; family Poaceae; genus Aegilops; species Aegilops tauschii. The sequence goes on along the minus strand of NC_053037.3, from coordinate 6,446,145 downwards.
TAGTGGGCCTTATGGGCCTTAGTGGAGAGAGAGGGCGGGCCTAGGGCAGGCCGCGCGCCCCTCCCCCTCTCGTCCAAATTGGACTAGGAGAGGGGGGGGCGGCGCCCCCTTTCCTTCTCCCTCTCCCCCTTCCTTTCCCCCTCGTAGTAGGAGTAGGAAAGAGGGGAGTCCTACTCCTACTAGGAGGAGGACTCCTCCTCCTGGCGCGCCCTACAGGGCCAGCCGGCCTCCCCCTTGCTCCTTTATATACGGGGGCAGGGGGCACCTCTAGACACACAAGTTGATCTGTTGATCTCTCTTAGCCGTGTGCGGTGCCCCCCTCCACCATATTCCACCTCGGTAATATCGTAGCGTTGCTTAGGCGAAGCCCTGCGTCGGTAACATCATCAACACCGTCATCATGCCGCCGTGCTGACGGAACTCTCCCGCAAAGCTCTGCTGGATTGGAGTTTGTGGGACGTCATCGAGCTGAACGTGTGCTGAACTCGGAGGTGCCATACGTTCGGTACTTGGATCGGTCGGATCGTGAAGACGTACGACTACATCAACCACGTTGTCATAACGCTTCCGCTTTCGATCTACGAGGGTACGTGGACAGACTCTCCCCTGTCGTTGCTATGCATCACCATGATCTTTCGTGTGCGTAGGATTTTTTTTGAAATTACTACGTTCCCCAACAAACACATATAAACATGTTTTAGTGTGTATTTTATTCAGAAATGTAATTCAATTATGAAAAATGTTTAAGTTCACCATAAAAATTAGCAATCACTATGAGTTGGAAAAATGACTTATAAATTAACCTGTATTAACATTTATTATAAATATTGATATTTATTTGACTCGCACTTGTGCCGAATATTTATTTGACTCGTACATGTGCCCAATATTTGAGCGGGGCGGAGGAGGGGTGACAGGATAGCGTACGGCGGGAGCATGGGATGGGGTGGTGGGGGCCATGGGGGCTCACTTCGGCTTGGATCGCTCTTTCTCAGGAGGAGGGAGGAGCAGATGAGCGCGGAGCGCCGCACCAGCGAATTCGGCTTCTCCCACGCCTCCTCCATGATGGAGCCGGGTCCGCGCGTCCAGGTCGAGGTGCAGGAGGACGGGACCCCTGAGTACGTCTCCGTCGACCTGACCACCATCGGAGTCTCCGCCACACCCAACCCGTCCGCCGCCCTTGTGTCGGACGTCACCGGGGACGACGACCCCAAGGTGTGAGCCGGAGGGAGGCGCTCGCGCCGGAGTGTGGCCGCCTCCGCCGACGGCGAGCTCCGCTACGTCAAGTCGTCATCAACAACTCCTTAGTTAATATGCATCCAGTTTTCTGTTGTCAGTAGTCATCGCATTCGAGTTGATTCAAAATCGAAGCCCCGAGTGGGTTGTATTCGAGATCTGGAACTTTAAACTGGCGATTAGTTCTATATATCCTGGAAATTTTGGCTCTCTACTCTTGATGTGATCCGTGCCTTGCCTCTGTTGGTATTCTTTAATTTCGTTGCCATGGATCGAGCGTTTCGTTGTGTGTGGATGCTAGCTTGTTCCTTCGTTTTGGTTCTGGTGTGCCTGCCTGCGTGCGGCTTTGATTCTGCTGTGGGAGGTGTGATGCTTGTGACATTCCGATCCAGCTGGCTCTGCAGGATGCAGGTACAGGGAGGACCCGCCGCCACCATGGGGAAGCTTTCCATGTCCATGGCCGACAGTCTCTGCTTCTACGGCGGCTGCACAAGCTTCGTCCCGAGCCCCAGGCCGTCGCCGCGCGGCAGCCCCTTCACCCCGATCCCGAGGACCCGTCGCGCGGCACCCCGAGCCCGAGGGTGTCCCCGCGTGCCACGCCCTGGTCGTCCTCGTCATACTCCGGCTTCCGCGTCGACCACGACAATGCCGTGCGTGAGGCACCCGCGCTCCGTATTCCAGGTTCGGGCTCCGCGTCGCCAACAACGGCCTCGCCGGCCGCTTCGCTATGCTCGGCGGCCGTCGTCCCGCTGGCCGAGCAGCTCCGGCGCCTCCACCTCGGCACATGCACGCGCAGGCCACGCCAATTCCCCCGTGCTGCCAATGGCGCGCCTCGCTCCTCTCCGCCCTCTCCACCACGGCTCCCCCGAGGTGCAGCCCATGTCGCGCTCGTCTCCCGGCTGAGAAGCACGCAGCCACGAGGCAGGCAGTGATGCCCAAGAGCATCTCCATCAGTCAACCGGTTACCTGGAGATGACCAGGAGGGGTGCCAACGGCAACCAGCGCGTGACAAAGCCGGTGAACTTCGGGTCGGTGAGATCATCTCGAATCCCGCGGTTCTTTTCCATTACGAAGAATGAAGCTCACCTCTTCATAAAATGCTTGTATCGATGCAATGCCAGGAGCAGCATGAGTTCGTGAGCGACAAAGTGGAGGGCGCGAAGGTGGTCAAGTCCGCCGACGGGCTGGTGTTCGAGGAGACCCGGCAATTCGCACGCGGCATGGCCGAGCTCCGCCACCCGCACTAGAAGGAGTAAATTGCAGAAAACCACCAGTTTGAGGGCTAGGTTAGCAGAAATCACTAAGTTACAGTTTCTTGGCAAAAAACACCAACTCTCTCGTAAACAATTTGCAAATATCACTGATCGGCGGATCGGGCACCGATAAGTGGATTTATGACAGGTGGGGCCTGGTTTTTGCCGACGTGGCGCTGTCAGCTGGTCGGACAGCCGTTAGACGCCGTTAGACGGCGCTCTCGCACGTGAACTTAAGTGTCCTCTGTCTCTCACTCTCACTCTCACTTTGCTCTCGCACGCTCTGTTCTTGCTCGCTCTCGCTCTGTTCTTGCTCGCCGCCGCCGGCCGCTCCGCTCCGCGTCGCGCTGCCGCCGCCGCCGCATCGTCATGGTGTCCTGGAGTGAAAGCGACGACAGCAGCGAGCACACTAGGCAGTACATCAGCTCTGATTCTGACGACGGCAGGGTGCAGGTATGCATTTGGGGATATTTTTCTAGGGTTAGGGTTAGGGTTTGTTCTATGATTTGGGGATATTTTTCTCAAAGGAGCTTGTGTGTTAGCTGTGTTAGCTGATGAAATGTTATGCATTTCTTTGCACTCCCAGGTCCCTGCTTCAACTGAGGACTCCGATTTTGAGGGCCCTGAAGTTGAAATGCAGGTTTTGTGCCATGGTCACGGGAAGTTAGCAGAGAGGCGCGTTGCTTTTGAAGGAATTCTAACTGGGAGGAGGTTTCTCTGTTGCGCTGAGAAGGTATATGCTTCTAAGTGACAGCACAGTCATTGTTAGGATTTGCCCATTGTTTATTTATTGTTAAGTTGGGAGACTGTTGACGCAGTCATTGTTTACTCTTAGGAGAGTGTTGAGCCAGTCATTGTTTACTCTGAGGGGAGTGTTTAGGCAGTCATTTTTTACTCTGGCAACAATGTTAATTAGATTAAAGTACAGTGGATGCATGGGTTAGTTTATTCCTAATAGCAACACATCATTGTATAATTGAGAGCAGAACATCAGTGCTTTCTTTTTGATGTACTTTATCTTGGGAGTTTTTAAATATAATATCTTTAGCTTTGGTTGTGATGAAAGGTTTTAATATGGTTTTGATACTACCTTATTTCAGGAAGGTAGAGACTGTGGACTAGTTAAATGGATTGATCCTGCTTGGCCCAATACCCTTGAGAATGCATTGCACAAGTTATGGTTGATGTATGAAGACAACAAGAGACAGAGGGCTGAGGACACTCTGATGAATTCTTTTGAAGTTCATAACCTGACACAAGAGAAGAAAAAGTTGCAGGTCAGCTATGAGAAGCTGGTTGAAGATGTCAATGAACTTGTGGATGCCCAGCAACGTAGGGTAGAGATAGAAAAGACAGATGCTGATACCAAGAAGTTGGAGGAGAAGTATGAGATGGTGAAGAACCTGGCAGTTGCTCAGGCCAGTGTCATTAGGAACATGAAGCTCAAGCTAGCTGAAGAGAGGAAGAACTTGCAGATCCAAATTGATGAGCTACAGAAGAGTGTTGAAGAGAGCAATGTGAAGCTGCATGAGAGTAATGTGAAGCTGCAGGAGAGCAATTTGAAGCTGCAGGGGATCAAGGCCATTCTAAATGAATGATCACCTGGCTGTGGAAGAGGGCACTATCATTTGGCATTTGCTTACCTTTTGTAGGGTGTGGTTGGCTGTGCTGTAATGAGATTATGGTTTTAATTTCCTGAACTATGGATCTGTAAAGTACTAATCTAGTACTATGATTATCTATGGATTTGAATTAATGCTAAATGTGATGGTATTTAGAGTATTTGGATGAAATCTGTTCTGTTTAGAATTTATGTATTTTAGCCATCAAATAGGGTTTGTAGCCATCTTTGGGGGTTTTGTCGACATCTAGCCTTCACTAGGGTTTTTAGGCATCTTTGATGGTTTTGTCGACATCTAGCCATCACCTAGGGTTTTTAGGCATGTTCGATGGTTTTGTCGACATCTAGCCTTCACTAGGGTTTTTAGGCATCTTTGATGGTTTTGTCGACATCTAGCCTTCACTAGGGTTTTTAGGCATCTTTGATGGTTTTGTCGACATCTAGCCTTCACTAGGGTTTTTAGGCATCTTTGATGGTTTTGTCGACATCTAGCCTTCACTAGGGTTTTTAGGCATCTTAGATGGTTTTGTCGACATCTAGCCATCACCTAGGGTTTTTTGGCATCTTTGATGGCTTTGTTGACATCTAGCCTCATCATCACAAAATGTATGATAAACTCATCATCACAAAATACCAGAAAAGATATCTGAAGCAGAATTATAGCATCACAACTTAACTTAAACATCTCAACTACATGACCATCATCACAACCGAACTGGCCAATTTGACAGTATTTTGACACAACCAAACATCTCAACAGTAGTTTGACACAACCAAATTGACAGTATTTTGACACACAACCAAACTGACCATCATCACAAGAGTTTTCACACACCTAAAATGCATCATTCCCATGGAGCACCTGAAGCAGTCAAGTAATCTCTAATTTTTTGGGTGGGCTTCCTAATTCTCTGGGAAACACCAGTTGGCCTTGGAGGCAAGAAAGATGCCCTTCCTCCATTTGCAGCAGCTGAAGATCTAGTTACTACTGTTTTGCCCTTTGCAGCAGCTGATGAACTACCAGCAGTTGTGCTCCTTGGTGGTGCAGCAGAAGAAGAGGCCCTCTTCTTTGCTGGTCCAGGTGCTGTAGCAGAAGAAGAAGAGGCCCTCTTCTTTGCTGGTCCAGGTGTTGTTGCAGAAGCAGAAGAGGCCCTCTTCTTTGCTGGTCCAGGTGTTGTTGCAGAAGCAGAAGATGCCCTCTGTGCTGGTGATGGTGCAGTAGCAGCAGCACCAGCAGCAGAAGAGGTCCTCTGTGCTGGTGATGGTGCAGTAGCAGCAGCACCAGCAGCAGAAGAGGCCCTCTGTGCTGGTGATGGTGCAGTAGCAGCAGCACCAGCAGCAGAAGAGGCCCTCCTTGCTGGTGTGGCTGCATCAGGTTCATAGGAGCTGCTGCTTGGCTACAAAAAGATCAAATAGTGTAAGAACAGGAAGATGAATTCAAAGCAACATCAAATAGTCAATATTAGGACATTGGTTACCTCATGCCTGTTCTTTCTCATTGCCAGTGATGGATTCAAAACAACATTACAGTTGGTGTATCTATGGCCAACCTTTTTGCAATTAGAGCAGGTAATTGAGGCCATTCTTGAGGTGTCTTTGGGAGCTGGCTTCTCATATTGGCCCTTTCTCCTCTTAGTCTGTGCCCTTCCCTTGTGTTCTTTGAAAACTGGAGCCTCAATGTCCATACTGTCTGTCCTTGGCCACATATCAGGTCCAGGTACAGGATATATAATGGGACTGTAAGCTGCCAGGTACATCTTTTTTTTGAACAAATCATGAACAAAGTCCTCTGGCTGAAGCTTAGCCCTGTGTATGGCAGAAACAGCATGATTGCAAGGAACTGCTGTCATATCCCACTTCTTGCACCCACAAGTCCTATGTTGTAGGTTCACAACATAAGTTCTCTCCCCACTAGTGACTTGGTAAAGATTAGGCCTAGCCATCAAAGCATGACAGTTCCTTGCAAACTTCTTTGCTTCCTCTAATTTCTCAGCATATGTTGGACAAATTTCCTATATTACAGTCTCAGTTAGTGTCCTCCTTATCAACAATTCCAAAAGCAATGGGAAAAATATTATTGTTCCCATCTCTTCCAGTTGCAGCTAGAATTTGTTGACCAGTAGTGAGCTTGATGAAACAACCATCTAGACCTACAACAAATAAATGAAATCACAATTGATTAGCACATGAAATCAAACATTAGTAGCACTTAGCACAAATACTATTGACTTACCTATGAATGGTCTGCAGCCATTGAGAAATCCTTCTTTGCATCCATACAAGCATATGAACAATGCATGAAACCTAGGGTTAGTGCTTGGATGCTCCTTCAGATATCTTATTGTCACAATGCATCTTGAACCTGGATTTGTATCCAACACAGCCTGTAAATAATCCCTAATCCTGGTGTACTGGGCTTTCTGGTCTCCTAACACAACAGCCTTTGCTGCCCTCTTTGCCCTGTATGCCATGTGTGTTGATATGTCCACACCATACTTGCTCTTTGCAGTATTAATAATACTTGTGATTGTTGTGCATGGGTCATTTCTGATAGCCTCCTCACAGAATTTTGAAACCCACTTAGCAGTGACTTTAGTGTTCTCTGACATAGAAGGGTATGTGTGCACTAAATACAACTTCCTAATTGTAAATGACTTCTCATTTGCAATCTGAGAAGCTGCTGTATAGAAGGGACATTGCTCATCTATGCACTGTGCTATCACCCTATCACTACAGTTTCTATGGTAGACAAAGTTCCTGTTTTGAGCAATGTGCAGGGTTTGAAGTGCAGTTCTAAACTGGTACACATTTAAGAAGCAAAGATGCTTCACAAATTGCTCCTCTGGATGAGCTCTGTGCTCATCAAACCATAACCTCTTCTTCATCTTCTTTGCTCTGCTTTTTCTACCATTGGGCAACACATATGCCAATGCCTCAGCACCATCATCATCTTCCACACCAAGGTCTTGTGGTTTCATGTCCTCATCAGATGATGGAATCCAGTCCTCCTCAAACATGTCTTCTATACTCCCATGTGAATTGCTTGTTGGGCCTTTTCTTTGTCTCTTGGCCCTTCTCTTGTTTGGTACATCTTGCCCTAGCTCATCCTCTTGTTCCTCTTCCTCCATTTCCTCCTCCTCTTCCTCCTCTACATCCTCTTCTTCACCTTGTGGCACATACAGCTCATCATCCACCTCTGAGTCACACATTTCCTCAACATCTGTGTCCCCTTCAAAATGAAGTTCTGGGTCATTCCTCTATCTTTTCATCTCCTCAAGCCTAGCTAAGATATCACCATATTCTACCAAATCATCATCATCACTATCCTCTTCATTGTCCATCACTGCTGCTTTCCTGTTCAAACAAGTCTTCTTCGCTCTTTCCTTCTTCTTCTTCTTCCTAAACATTTCAATTTCATTTCTCCTTTTCTCCTCCATTTCTTGCTCTATTAACAGTTGCTCCTCTGAATTGTCAGTCACATGGTATTCTTCCACTACTGCATCACCTAAAGCAGGTTCCAGGCTCACATTTATTCTGCTCTGCTGTGTGTCAAACTGCAAGGGCATTGGCTCTTGTTCTCCTCCTGCATCACAACTCTCAGCTTCTACATGCACATTTTCAGCATTGAACAACACTCCTTCATCATCAATCTGATATAGTTTGGGCTCTCCAATTTGTGCTATTGGGGTCTGCATCTCAATGACATTAACACTGGTATTTATATTGGGAACTTTCTCTGCACTGGCCCTAACTATTGTCACATTCAATATCTTGTTATTCTGCTCTGCTATGTGGTCTAAAATTTCCTCTAACTTATCATCATCATCTATTTCTTCCATTCCTTCAATCCCTAGCCCAGGGTCCCTCACATAATACATATAATCTCTAAAACCATACCCTTCTGTCTCCATAAGTGCTACCAAATTGTAATATGTGATGTCTGACATCATCATACTCCTTTCAATATTATCTCTGTCATGAAAATGCATTCTCAATTCCCAAACCTCATCTTCAAGACTGCAAATAATAATACAATAGTGCACTATAAGTACTTAAGGAAAACTGAAGCAAGCTAGTACAGACCGGAGCAGAACATCATTTGAGTGCAACAATTCATATCCTTCTATTTACAGAAACCCTAGTTGTAAGCATCTAATTAAAGAACTATATCATTCTAATTACAGAACTATAACACACACAAACCCTAGAACTACAACACACACAAACCCTAGAACTACATTAACCCTAACCCTAGCAACAGAAGGGGAATGTGATTGGGGAGGGGAATGGGACTGGGATCTCACTAGACGCCGCCGAAACCTGAAGCAATGTGCTGGCTTCCAACTGGATTTGCCTTCACCGCCGCGGCGAATGATCTGGCCGCCCTGAATTCCACCGAGTACTGCGGGTCCTCCTCCTCCTCTTCTTCTGCCGTCGCCTTCGTAGGGTTCGAGCTCCCGCACATCTCGCAAGTGGATGGCTGGGCGCCGCCGCCAGCATCGCTCGACTTCGCCGGACTCATGTCTGCGACGGGGGGCGGGGACGGTGCGCCGCACGACCGGGAACAGGGGAGAATAAGGGGGAAACGGGGGAAAAAGACGGGGATAAGAGGAAACAGAACGAACGGCGCCGTCTAACGGCGTCTAACGGCTGTCCGACCAACTGACAGCGCCACGTCGGCAAAAACCGGGCCCCACCTGTCATAAATCCACTGATCCGCCGATCAGTGGTATTTGCAAATTGTTTACGAGAGAGTTGGTGTTTTTTGCCAAGAAACTGTAACGTAGTGATTTCTGCTAACCTAGCCCTCAAACTGGTGGTTTTCTGCAATTTACTCCACTAGAAGACCTAGGCCTGCCGCATGGTCATCGGGGTACTCTATGCTCCTATGGCCACGCGACACGCGGTGATGCCCAAGAGCATCTCCATCCAAGCCCTCCAGGTCGATGGCGGCGGCGAGAAGGGCGGCCAGTTCGCGAGCGCCACCGGCGGGCTGGAGTTGGAGATGTGCAACAAGTGAGACCATTATCCAAGCCCTACACTGCTGCTACTCCATCCCGTGGTTCTGTTCCATTCGGATCAATGGCGCTAACCTGTTCAACAATTTGCCTGTGCAAATGCAACACGAGCAGCAGCGATGTGGAGGGCGCGAAGGTGCAGGAGCGCAAGGGCAGCGGCGGTGGCGTCGAGAAGGGCAGCCAGCTGGTCAAGTCCATTCGGATCAATGGAGTTGGAGGTGTATAGCTTGGGCATGTTGGAGCAGTTGCAGTGCAACAAGTGCGAAGAGACCCAGGGCATGCCCGTACGGCGAGCAGTGGCATCGCCGAGCTCCGACCATCATCCGCCACCCACGCTACAAGTCCCAGGAGCATGTTAAACATAGATGTCATTGTTATGATTTGTTTATAGTCACTGTTTCTTTGTTTTCTGCTAGGCTTGATGTTTCGGTTCCCAACCGTAGTCTGTCAGTCTAGCACGAGTTGGTTTTTTCTCCACATCTATCTGCTGTTCCTGTTCTCAACGGCACTCTGCCGGGCAATGGCTTGACTGCTTGAAAACTCGTGATCGCCAGTTGCATTTTGAGTTCAGATTGCTACATGAGTAACACCAACTCCAACGCGCCAACCAAAGGCGATTTTGTTTTTTCTTTTACGTTTGGGTCGGCCTCCCGCTCGGCGTCCGCCCTGTTTATGATTTGAGTCAGCAGTGCGTCCAACGTCCGCGACCAATTTCATGTCCGTGCACAAATTTGAAAAGGCCCGCGCCTGTAGATCATGCTAGCGGCTATGCCATCATGCTAGCGGCTATGCCATCGCCCAAAGTTCATGCCGGCACCATGTCAGCGGCCGACATACAATGCCAGCTCCAAAAAAACACCACATAGTTCATGCCGACGCACTTGCCAGCGGTCGGCACACATGCTAGCACACAAAAGGGGCGGGAAATTCAACCACGCCATCTCGGCCATGGTCATGACAGCACACTTGCCCGGCATACAAAACAAGGATGACGGTCGCCCCCATAGATCACTTGTCGTCGAACTTGACCATGTCATCCTGCATCTTTTCGAACCACGGCCTCTCCTTGGCGACACGGTGTTGAGGTCCACCTTCATGATCTCCATCCCGTCATCATCCTAGCGAGAGCCACTTCTTTCGCCTTGGTCTTTGGCATTGGCGGCCGCGATCTCTAGCATCTTGGCTTGCTTCTCCGCCTCCATCTAGAGCATTCTCGTTTGCTTCTCCGCCTCCATCTCAAGCCTTCTCCTTTGGATCTCCATGATGGCGTTCATTTGCTCTTCCTTGTCTTGCCGACGCTTCTCCTCCCTTGAGTCCTTCTTGGTCATCATGCCCTCCATGGTTGCGATCAAGGCGATCGACGCCGCATCCCGCTTCTCCCCCTTATTGGAGTTGGTCTTCCCCCGCGGCGGCTGCTTCGTCCCTTGCGTCCACCCGCGTGCCTCCGGCCCTTCCTCTTCGTCGACTCTGCGGCCCGCTCCTCGGGCGTCAGCTGCTTCTTCTTCTTGGGTGCCGCAGCAGTCTTGCGGGGGAGGGGGGTGCGCTTGTCTTTGCCGGAGGGGGAGGATGTGATGCCGGACGAGGCGAGGAAGGCGAGGACGGCGTCGGCATCGAGGACATCTTCCATGGAGAGCGCACGGGAGCGCGTGCGGAGGGGAGGGTTTTTGGGAAATTGGAGGGAAATGGTGGACGCTTTGCCACCGACTTGCGGGCCAGGGGGAGTAGTTGGCGCGCAGCGCATCCATCTTGTGTCCGTGCTGACACAAATGAGGCTCAAAATTGGGCCGTGAATGTCTCGGCAGGCGAACGAAAAGCAGACACACGTCCCTTTGGGACGGTGTGTTGGGTCGACTTTTATGTCCGCCGCGACCCAAACGGACGCGCGCGGACGAAATAGGTCGGCGCGTTGGAGTTGCTCTAATGCTCTAACTGGGTAGTATTTCAGTGTTATCTGGGTACGTCTAACTGTGCCCAGGCGACTTTCAGCTGTGTAGTTTCTGGACAGTCTTTTTTCAAGAGTACGCCTAGGCGTACCATATTTTTATAGAAGGCAGAAGTTGAATTACAAGACACTACGACTTGCTGCGAACAACAAGTGTAGCAAGACTCCACAACCGACACTACTAGAAAAAGGCTTACTAGTGGCGCACCAGTTTTGCCTACTAATGGCGCACTACTGGTGCGCCACTAGCACCACGCCACTAGTATTTTTTACTAATAGCGCACCAGGCAGTGCGCCATTAGTATAGGCCACGGTGCACCATTAGTATGCCTCCCAGGGGGCCATATATACCCATGTGCTTTGCCATACTAATGGCGCACTGCGGGGTGATACGCCATTAGTATCCTTTGGCATATTAATGGCGCACTGCTGGGTGATGCGCCATTAGTATCCTCTGGCATACTAATGGCACACTGCGGTGTGATGCGCCATTAGTATCCTTTGGCATACTAATGGCGCACGTTGGTGTGATGCGCTATTAGTATGTATATTAGGGATTTTTTTTTTCTTTTCTGATTTTTGCATCATCATTATCCAATGAAGGAATTGCGCCGCACACTGCTGCCTCACGCTGCTGCCAAAATCATTATCGACATGCTGGTACTGTGTTTCTCAAAAAACATCTGGCCAGCTAGTAGACCATCATTTGCCAGGCCAAATTGAGGCCAAACAGAAAACCAATGTGGCCATGGCACAAAGTCCATAACCCAGAATAGGAGACATCTGAAACTATACAAGTATACAAGCCTACACTAGATGCATACTGCTCCCTTATGAGGTACAGAGAGGAACTTTGCTATGCTCACTAGATACACAAAATGAACAAGATCACTATTCATTAGCAAGTAAACTCCTTCCATTTCGCTGTATAGCTTATATAGTTTGTCAGTCGAGGTTACATACATACAAACAATGCATACTGAAAATCTGAGGGTGTGCAAGCAGGAAAGCAGGCAACAACTAGGTGCCACAAGCAGGAAAGCAAAATCTGTATAATTGAATACTTCTCTGGTATAATCAGCTTCCAACAGAACAAGTACAGATTTTGCCCCACCTGTTCTGGTCTCTATCACTGAATGACTCTGTAACAGCTGGTGATGAACCCCACAAGACTGTACTCAAGTTCTGCAAGAATCCCCTACAGACGAATTACACGAAGTAAGTAACAGCGAACAAATTTTCGACCAAATTACACGGCAGCACTGGGAGAGCCAGGGATGACCCAAGGGTGGGGGTGCTAACTTATGACACGCTAAAAAGAACCAATATCTTACATCAAAATATGCCTAACAAAAAGCATACTGTAGCGGATAAATGCCTTTTGCAAAATATGTTTAAATCACAAAGCAAAAACCCTATCAAGTTCAACATTAATACAAGTAAAATTAGACGCTGAATGATTTCTAGCATCGCAGCCTGAATACGTCAAAGAAATATTTTGTTGGCATCCAACAGCAGGGCTTGTTTCAGAGTTTTAAATAACTTACAAGTTAGACTGTCCAATAACTTCAGCAACTGAATGCTAAGGTAGAGTAGATATAAAACTAAGGGGGTTGTTATACTATGTGTTGGACACAATGATGTTTACTCTGTTCGGGCATAATGAGCTCTACTTGTTACAATGTCCAATGGCAAACGGAAAAGGCCAAGACATAAAGTTACTACATATTGGTGATTCCCAGCAAAAGATTTCTAGCATCACAATTTGAATACAGCAAAGCCAAAAAATATGATTTTCTGGCATCCAACAGCAGGGCTTGTTACAACTAAGGGAATGCCACATGATACTGCTACTGTATCTAATACAACAACATGACACTTGTTACTGTATCTAATGTTCCTACAACTACTGTATCTACAACAGTAGCACATGATACTGCTACTGTATCTACAACTACAACTACTACAACAACATAAAACTACTATGCATCATCTTCCTACTATACTTGCTACTCATCTTCGGAACCAAATAGCAGAAAAAAACAGAACCAAACTACTATCCATCCATCTAGCAAGCAACTAGCACAACTCATCCATCCATCCATCAAGCATCATATACCTAACTAACATCAACATACATACATCTATCTAACATCCATTGATCCGTGTAACTAGCAGCATGAACAAGAGAGGAACAGGGAACAGTGACATGGACAAGAAGCATAGAGGCAAGGAAGAGAGGCTCACCCCAGGCCGCGGTCGAAGGAGAGCAGCCGCTGGCCACGCGCAGGAAGAGACGGCGGGAGGTGGCGGCGAGGGTCACGGCACCGTCCTTGGCTCGCCGGCTACTGTGGAGGTGACCGGTGGCGGAGGACGGCAGGGGCAGCCGGGGTGTGGGCGCGTCGGGGCTGCGCTCGCCGGCTGCTGCAGGGGCCAGAGGAGGCCCTCGCTCGTCGGAGGGAGGAGGAGAGGAGAGGAGCGGGCGGCGGGGTGAGGAACCCTAGCGCGCGTGCTCGGCCAATCTCATTCGGGGGGCGCGGGAGCGGCGGGGGTGGAGTCTCGCGGGGGTCGGGGCGGCGGCGTTGGGGCAGCGCAAGACCACAGCGGCGGCGGCGTCGGGGCAGCGCAAGACCACAGCGGCGGCGGCGTCGCCGACGGCGTGCAGGCGCGGCGGATGGAGGGGGCGGAGCAAGGGGGCGGCGGCGTACGGTTGGGGTCGAGTGGGGGATCTGGCGAGGGAGAGAGGGAGGCCACAGTGCGAGGGGAATAGGTGGAGTGGGGGGAGGGTTAGCAATGGCGCACCTCCCCCAAGTGCGCTATAAGTACGACGATAGCAATGGCGCACCTCACCCTGGTGCGCCATTAGAAATTACTAGCCCGACTGGTCAGGTTATATTCCACCTAACCCTATCTCCATCAGAACATGCCCACTAGCCTGATTGGTCAGCACGCAGCACACACACTAGGAGGTCCTCGGTTCGATTCCCAGGCTCCCCAATTTTTGTTTTTATGCATTTAAATGATGTTTGATATTTATTTGTGTTTAACTATGTTCAAACTTGTTTAAATCATAACAGTAATATTTTCTTATAAAAACAGTAATAATTTTTTAAAAAATATCATCAAATTTGTTATTTGAAAATATTTATGAATATAAAAAAATATCATCAAATTTGTTATTTGAAAATATTTATGAAATACAATCGAGAAATGAAGACTACAATTTAAATATAATCGATCTTAGCTAGCTATCTGTTCACAATCTTCTTGCCCTTATTTTTCGTAAATGGAGTTCTTCTCTTGAACGGACGTCCTTTAGGTAGGGTGGTCCTGCTTCTTCTTGTGGTGTATGCTGATACTTCATCGTCGTCGTCATGTTCCATCTTCGGGTCGCCGTACTTGTCGAAGTCTTCCTCATTGGCGACTCCATCCATTCCGATGATCTTCCTTTTGCCTCTCCTCACGACAACACGACTAGGCTTTGGCGGGTCGGTAATGAAGAAGCATTGGTCCACTTGGGAAGCCAGTATCCATGGCTCATTTTTCGCGGTGACGTTTGCGCCTGCGGTCTTGGATTTGGCTTCGGGTATAACCATGGTGGTGAAATACCGGTCTTCTTTTATGACGCTCTTGGCCCATCTGACACGGAACATCGGGACCTTCTCTCCAGCGTAGCTCAGCTCCTCCCAGATCTCCTCGATCCTTTCGTAGTATCTGTCCTTGTCGTTACCGGTGTAGGATTCCATCGTTACCCCGGAGTTCTGATAACCACCGCTCTTCATGTCCTTGTCCTCGGTGTAGAATGTGTAGCCGTTGATATCGTATGCCTCATACGTCATCAGGTTGTGCTCGGCGCCCTGTGACAAGGCGAATATGAGTTGTTCTTCCGCTGAAGAATCCTCATGTAAAGGGTACGACAGAAGCTTCTGCTTGAACCAACGCGTGAAACATGAGTTGTGCTCTTTGATTATATCTCCGTCCGTCCTCTGTTGGCCTCGGTCATTGTACGTCTTCTCAATAGACGTTTTATGCTCTACCACCCAAGGATCGACCTCATCTATGTGTTGTAGCGCGACTAGGTTTGCTCTTTCAAAGTCGGCGAGTCGACCATCGAAGTCGACATGCATTTCGCGGCGACCCTCACGGTGACCAAATCCAGCGAGCCTGCCGAGGTGCCTGTTGACGGGCAGACCAACGGGGTTCTCGATGCCTAGATAATTCATGCAGTAGGAGATGCACTCTTCGGTCAGAAAGCCCCTGGCTATGCTTCCCTCTGGACGTGACATGTTGCGAACGTATCCTTTGATGACACCATTCATCCTTTCGAACAGCATCATGCTGTGCAGGAACGTCGGCCCGAGTTGGATGATATCCTCCACGATATGGACCAGCAGATGCACCATAACGTCGAAGAATGCGGGCGGGAAGTACATCTCAAGCTCGCATAGTATCACCACGATCTCTTCCTGTAGCCTTCTGAGTTGCCTCACGCCAACCGAGTTCCGAGAGATGACGTCGAAAAAGTTGCATGGGCCAAATAGCGTTTCACGGACGTGCGCGTCCATGATCCCACAGATTGCAACTGGAAGTATCTGCGTCATCAGCACGTGATAGTCGTGAGACTTCATCCCGCTGAACTTCTGCTTCGCTGAGTCTAGGTATCTGCTTATCTTCCCCGCGTAACCGTAAGGAAGTTTTACTCCTACGAGGCAGGTGAAAAACTGATCGATCTCCTCCTGACTTAGAGTGAAGCATGCGGGAGGGAAGTCATTTCCGGTCTTCTTCGCCTTTTTGCCTTTGCGACGACTTTCCGTGTCCTGCTTCGCCTCATCATCATTAGCGTGAAGCTCCTCCCTGATGCCCATTGATTTTAAGTCTGCCCTTGCTTTCGGCCCATCTTTGGTCCTCTCTGGCATGTTGAGCAGGGTACCAAGCAGACTCTCGCACACGTTCTTCGTGATATGCATGACATCAAGGCTGTGAGGCACACAATGGATCTTCCAGTACGGCAAGTCCCAGAAAACAGACCTCGTTTTCCATACCTTCAGCAGTGGCTCTGGCGCCTTAAGCTTTCGCTTCTTTCCCGGCTCTGGCGCCTTTTGCTTCTTTCCCGGCAGTGGGCAATCTTTCCAATTTTTCAACAGCTCGTCTATTTCCTCGCCGCTCCTCGTACGCGGGCGTCTTCGGGGTTCGGTTTCACCATCGAACAGATCCTTGCGTTTCCTCCACGGGTCATCGTCGCGAAGCCACCTTCGATGTCCCATGAACACGGTTTTCGAAGACCCGGGATCTCTATCTAGCTGGCGATACGTTGTGTCATCCATGCACCTGACGCATCCAGAAAATCCGTGGACCACCTGCCCCGCGAGATATCCGTAACCGAGATAGTCGTGCACCGTCGTGAGCAGTGCGGCTCTCATAGGGAAATATTCTTTCTCTGCGGCGTCCCACGTATTGGCTGGCGTTTTCCACAGCGTGTCTAGCTCCTCTTTCAGCAGCCCCAGATACAGATTGATGTCGTTCCCTGGTTGTTTCGGCCCTTCAATTAGCATACTCATGTGAATGTACTTCCTCTTCATGCACAACCAGGGGGGAAGGTTGTACATCCACACAAACACAGGCCAGGTGCTATGTGTGCTTCTCTGGCTGCCAAACGGATTGACTCCATCGGTGCTCGCGCCCAGCACGATGTTCCTTGGATCGTTCCCAAATTCTGGGTGTTCGAAGTTCAACGCTTGCCACTGGCTCCCATCCTTAGGGTGACTCAGCATCTTGTCTTTTTTATTTATCTCCGGATCATTTGCGTCATCTTCTCGCTTCTTCTCCTCCCTATCCGCGTGCCAACGCAGGAGCTTTGCTACCTTAGGGTCCGCGAAATACCGCTGCAGACGAGGAGTGATCGGAAAGTACCACACCACTTTTCGAGGAGCTTTCTTCCTCTTCTTGTATCGAGTGACGCCGCACACCGGACATATGGTAGACTCCGCGTGCTCGTCCCGATAAATGATGCAATTGTTCATGCACACATGGTATTTCACGTGCGGTAAATCCAGAGGACACCCGATTTTCTTCGCCTCCTTGAAACTGGTCGGGCACTTGTTCCCCTTGGGAAGACGTTCGTGCCAGAATGACATGTTCTTGTCGAAGCAGGCGTCGGTTATTTTGTGTTTTACCTTCATCTCCAGAGCCATGAGCGTTACTTTCAGGCGGGTATCCTCGGGCCTGTCTCCTTCATACAATGGAGTAACCGCGTCTATCTCCAGTTGATCCAGCTTGGCTTTCTCTCGGGCGGCAGCTCTTGCGTTATCCGTCTGCTTGAGAAGCAGCTCTTGAATATGAGGGTCCTGCACCCAGCCCATCGATGGTCCATCGTCGTCTGCTCCGCCGGCATCTTCATCTTCATGATCATGCCCTTCGTCTGCTCCCACATCTTCCTCATCATCATGTCCGGCATCTTCTACATGATGACTGTGTACAGCATCACCGTCGTGATCATGTCCTGGAGATTCTTCGTCTTCTCGCCCGCCCGAGCCGCCGTGGTTGTCTTGCTGCCCATCCTCATTTCTTGCCCGACCCCCATGGACGACTTCATAGTCATCTTCATCACCTTGCCACCGATAGCCATCCATGAAACCACGCAAGAGCAGGTGGTCCCGCACCTGCCCGGAATCCGGGTCCGCAATAAGGCTCTTCACCTTGCATCTTCGACACGGACATCTTATCTCCGTCTCGTTCTTTTCAAGCATCTCGGCCTTCGCGGAGCTCAAAAACCTATTCACGATGCCTTCGGTCATCGTGCGGACCATGGTCGCCTGCGGGGTAGAGCAAAACGATATTTTAGAACCAAGAAAAAATTTGGCATGACTTTCCCTAAAAATAGGACCAAAAAGAATGCATAGTGCCAAAATTCTCGCCGAAACGGAAATGAATCAACATTCTGGCAAAATATTGGCAACTATCGCATTTCGAATACCGGTACCTGCAAACACAAACATATATGCAACACCACAAACATACATAGATCTAGATAGGACATAAAAAGTGCATGTGCACGTTGTTGGAGAGGGAGAACAACATAAAGATAGCTTCCCCCTTACTTACCTATCAAAAAAAGGGTGTTTAACCACTTAATTTGGATGAATTTATGGTGCAAATGAGGTGAGGAGGAGGAGGCAGCCGAGACAAGCTTGGAGGAGGAGGAGGAGAAAATGAAGTGGGGAAAGTGAGTGGGTAGGTGTGGCTGTCCAAAATATCTAGCTCGTCCCAGGTTACTAATGGCGCACCACCACCTAATGCGCCATTAGTAACCCTGGTTACTAATGGCGCACCTGCTGGTGGTGCGCCATTAGTAGTTTTGCAAAAAGAAACAAAAAAAAGACACTAATGGCGCACCGTGGAACAGTGCGCCATTACTAAACTAGTAATGGCGCACTGTCCCAGGTGCGACATTAGTAGTTTTGCAAAAAAGTAAAAAATAAAAAAAATATTATAGTGGCGCACTATGTGGCTGGTACGCCATTAGTATGTCTAGAAAAAAATTTGTTACTAATGGCGCACCGTGTGTTTGGTGCGCCATTAGTGTATTGACGCACCACATGTCTGGTGCGCCATTAGTGGCCATTCCATCTATAGCCCTTTTCCTAGTTGTGCGAGCTAATCAACAGATTAGCCACCACAACAATTACAAACACAACGCAAAAGGGCCTGCCCTAAACCAATCCTCTAGCCGCGTCACAGCAAATGCCGAACACCATTAAGAGAAACAACTACAGTCGGGCTCTCTTTGCCAACACGCTACCCACCCTTGAATGCCTAAGAGGAGACGACAAGTAAGTAGCGGGACTTGGTCGGACCTGAAGAAAGCCATCGTCTTGGGGCACTAGCAGCAGCGTACATAATGCCCACGAAGATCACTCGGACCAGCAGCAAGCACCGGAGAACCACATCGTAGAACCGCCAAGCCAAGTCTCCGTCCACGATGCTCTCAACAGAGTAACGACGTCAAGACGCCGCCATCGCCGTTCCTACTACAGACCAAGGCTTTCGGCCGGAGACCACAACCTGATCAAGAGGGGGAGATGTCGACACACTTCTGCGACGCCTTCAAAGAGGGGAACGACACACACAGGCGTCGTCGTAGCCAGCTCCAACCCAAGATGAGCAGGATTTTCATCGAAACGGTTCCAGACCTCCCACCCCTACCATCTAACCTGGCCAAACAGTCGATGCGAGGCCACACCGCCGCCAGCACCTTGCCGTCATGATTGAGCTGTTGCGGAACACCGACCCCTCGCACGGCCAGGAGCACGCAGACCAACCTCCAGCTCCTACACGAACGAAGAAGAAGCACCGGAACCACCACCACTCCAGCTTGGCCAGGAACAGTCGGCCGCAGGCAGGGCTGGAGACGCCACTCCTGGCAGCCAGGAGCCAGCCGAGCCGCGGCTGCGCCCCAGTAGCAAGCACGCGAGATTTTCGAGGAACGTATCCAACTTTTTGCTTCTAGTCCCTATCCATGCATGCAAAGGTGCAAAGTTGTCCCATCATTAAGAAGGTGGATGCGATCAATGCATGCATATCATTAACAAACTGGGTTACTCTAATCAAGGCGTTAAGCATTTAACACACTGTTCATGTTATATTACTAGTCAATTAGTAAGGCAGTTGATAAGCATTAAAATAGCACTGTAGCATTAAATCAAGGACTTAAAAAAGTCCTTGAAATGATTCGAATGCACTAGTTATGTTTTATTAATTGCATAAAAATTACATAACCAGTGCTAATCGGAGGAGTACGATAAAATGGTTGCTACTTCCGTTTGTCCGCTTCGAGGGACAAGGACGCACAGTGCAGCTAGCCAGCAACCGAACTCAGGTGAGCGGTGGGGTCCACCATTTTGATGACATTTTGGCTGATTGTTTACTTTCTGCCCCAAGCTGCAGCCGAAATCTAGTACATGTAAATGTTTGCAAAGTTTGTCTAATTTACCGAAAAAACTTTCGCCCCGCTTTATATATAAAGCAACGATCAACATCATCCGATAGAACCGCACTCACCCACAACACACACGCACACACACACAAGGCAGGATACATAAGCACTGAGCGCAACAACACAATCCCCAGCACTACAAGAGCCGCTGGGGGCTTCAACCGTGGCCATGCCACCGCGAAGAAGTGAAGCTGCATATGATGAACCGTAGGCTCCAAGACGGCGCCTTCAGGAAGGATACGACACCGGAGCGCCACCAGCGTCTGATCCGAGGATCAGAGTTTCCCCTGGAGCAACACGAAGGGCAATGAGAGCCGCGACGATGCCTTCAAGAAGGGAGCGCTCTTCGCCGCCGCCAGTCCTTCCGAAGATAGAGCAGGTTTTCACCCCGGCCAACACTCATCGCCACCAAACGCCACACCCTGGCTACCACGCCGCCCACACGGCCGTGGCAACCGGGCAACACCGAGGCACGAGCTCTGCCCTTGAGTATCGCGCCACCACCACCAGGGCCGCCGCCCCGGAATCTAAGACCTTGACACCAAGTCATCCAAGACCCGCCGCAAACCCAACCGAAGAGACGAGCGAAAAGGACCCGCCTTTCGCACCCCTGGTCGGTCCTAACGACGAGACCCAATAGGCCGGCCACAACTAGCCTCCATCGAGCTGTCATGCTGCACCGTGCGAGAGACGAGTGCGGTCCTGCTGCCGTGCGCGAGACGGGCCGGTCCTGTAGCTGGGCGCGAGACGAGCTCGGTCCTACAGCACCGGGCGCGAGACGGTCGATGGACCGCAGTCGAAAGAAGGCCAGCCCTTCGGCGAGAGAAGCAAACGAACGCCGAGGAGAGGGGTCGAATGCGGATACAGGCAGCCTACAGATGAGCCGACACCAGAACAATCTGGCCGCCGCCGCAATCAACCTGCCACCACCACATAACCTGCGCCTCCACGTCCTGGTCATATCCACCCGAAGCCCCGCCACCCCGCACCGGAGCAGCATGGACACCAGCCGCAACACCACCACCTCCACAGGGGCGCCGGCAACCCCGTCATCGTCGACCATCACATCCGCCGGATCTGGGCAGGAATGCCCAGATCCGCCGCCAACCCGTTCGAGACCACCAGACCCCACGAGTGCCGCGGGGGGAGGGGGGAGGAGGAGGTAGCACTGGCGGGCCACGAGGACGCGGGGAGGAGCGCCGGAGCAGGGGCTGGCCGGGACCCGACGCCGCGGGCAGGGGGAGGTGCCCCGCGATGCCAGCCACCCGCGCGCAGGGGAAAAACCGCCCCCTGCCGCCTCTGCCACGCGGCCTTTGGCCAGCGGCGCCCCCAGCAGCGGCGAGGGAGGGGGAGCCGGGGCGGAGGACCTGGGGTGGCGGCGCTAGGGCTGCCTCCCGACGGTGCTCGCGGCAGCGCCTCATGAGGGGAAGGGGGAGGGAGGGTTTCCTTTTCCTTTGTCTAATTTGCCCTAGACTTTACAAGCTAGACGAGAAACAAATTTTGTTTAGTGCAAACTCTACAGCGCAAAACATTTGCATTAGATGTAAAAAAACCACTCGAAAGAATGCTAGAAAATCCAAAATTTGAGTGCAACACTAAAGAAATCTTGAGCTCATAATTTTTGAACGAGAAATATACAGGGATGTGTTGTACAATTTTTTTTTTAAATAACATTGGACCTAGACACGCATGGTGGCGCAGCGAGAAGGCCTCCTTGCTCCCGGCTGGGGTGTTGATGATGAACCTCATATGGAGGATTACGTCGCTCGCACTTGGGGCCGGGGTTGGGATGAGGGAGGCCGTGGCGGCTGCATTATGGTGACTCCGTGTTTGCACACATCTATCGCAGCCCCAATATAAATATAAAGTGTGCAACATATGACGGAATGTGATCATGGATATGCGGAATATGGCAGATTGCTCTAAGCCACCATCTACATTGATGTGGGAAACACTCTCCTCAGATAGGATCCACCGAGCACACTTCACAGAAAAAAGCTTTTCATAACCTTGAGGTCGTGTTTTCTGGTTTGTTAACAGAACATGTTACACGATCCACAGGGAGACCTGGTCAGGGATATTTTAACCTAACTGACAGAGATATTAACGAGTTCAGCAACTCAACCAGTCAACCAGCACTACAAGTTTTAATGTATGTAAGGTCATATCAACGCGGATCATCTAAACGCCTGCAAATATCTAAACTGGCCGGCCCCAAGCAATTTTTTCCATCCAACGCGGGTCTCCAAATAGTCCAGACTGGCGAAATGCCCAAACTACCCCAAACGCGGGGGGGGGGGGGGGGGGGGGGGGGTCTGAGGGAGTCCGGAGATTCGCCACATGAGACTCTCACACCCCGGCCCACCCCAAAACCCTACCCGGAGCTCTTGTTTTCTCACAATTCGTCCCTCTCCCTTTTCCTCTGTATCCATGTGTCTTGAGACAGACACCACCATCGTGCCACCCCATACGTCGCTCATGCCTCACTGGACCTCCATCGCTCCACCCAAGCGTCTGGCCCGCCTTGGCCAACGCTGCGAACTCCCTGGTCTGGCCACCAGCCACACACCCTCCGCCCCTGCCAACGCCGTCCATGATGGACACCAAGCCCTACAAGTGTTCAGCCAAATGCCATGGAATTTTTTTTTACGTTCACGTTGTTTACTTTGAAGGAAACATGATGACTTCAGATGAGAAGTGCTTCTACACTGAGTTCATGAAAATTCTTCTTCGTCCGTTGGTGAACGAGATGTGGAGGACATGGCAAGGATGAGTGTGTTCCTTGAAGAAAAGAAGATGCGCATGTTTTCAAATTTAAGGGTTCAACAAAGGGACATTGAGTGTTGAATCGGCAGAGGCCATGTGTGCATATGTATATGTACGATGACTAATTTGCCTCGATGCGCTATTGATACCCTATTTCCGATGTCATTTTCGCACGACGACATTTGTTCGAAAAAATCTACCAAGGTGTCAGGTCCTATGATGATTATTACTTCAGGACGAATAAGGATGTCATTGACCGCATTGGGTTCTCTGGTTACTAAAATTGCACAACTGATGTGAGGATTCTTGCCTATGGCACCGCCGCATATTGGATGGACGAGTACCTCTGGATGTCGCGAAGCACATGCCACGCCATAGTCAGATTTGTTACTGCAATGGTCGAGGTATTTGAATCAAAGTAATTAAGAGAACCAAATATCAAAGACACCACAAAGCTCATGGCACCTGGATAATCAATATGGATTCCAGGTGTGCTCGGATCCCTGGATTGCATGCACTATTTTTTTTGAAAGAACTGCCCATACGGTCAACAAGGACAATACCAGAGCCATCATAAAGCTCACAATCACTCTTGAAGCAGTTACATGACAAGAACTCTCGATTTAAGACTCTTTCTTTGGCATGTCTTACTCTCATGATAACATCAACGTGTTGTAGCGGTCTTCATTGTTTGCAAGGTTGTGTGCTGGTGAAGCTCACGTGTGCAACTATACCATCAAATTGGCATGTATACAACAAGGGATACTCTCTTTGATTGTATCTATCCTCCGTTCGCGACCTTCGTCAAGACCATATCTTCAAGCCATGGGGTAGCAGAAGATATCACTTTACTCAAAAGAGTGCGAGAAACAATGTGGCGAGGGCATTTGGAGTGCTCCAAGTCCGTTTTGCAGGTGTTCACAGACCTAGTAAACAATGGTATCCATATATATTTTCAGAGGTGATTACAACTTGTTTGATCATGCACACCATGATTGTGGAGGATGAGGATGATGGAGTTTTGCATGGTCTACATTTCAAGAGATGGGTGATCCTATCCATCTTCCACAGTAGAACACGATAGCGTCTCAACAATTTCTCCAAATGCATTATCAGATCCGCAATCGAAGAACTCATACACATATTCAGAATTGACTGGTTGAGCATTTGTGGGGGTACCATATAGATAATTTGAACATGTGCCCGGATAATTTGAATTCAAATTTGAACTATTTTATTTCATAACTTTATATTTGGATTGTACTCCCTCCGTCCCGAAATACTTGTTGGAGAGATGGATAAAATTGGATGTATCTATATCTAAAATACGTCTAGATTCATCCATTTCTCCGACAAGTATTTCCGGACGGAGGGAGTACTACTTATATTTGAATAATTATTGCACTAGAATATTTATATTATAATTATGGATGAATTGTGCTATTTATCTTTTATTATTTTTAGTACTCCGAGTATAAGAACAAAACTTAGGGGTAATTCCAACGTGAATCACCAAAACAAACATCACCAAATGTCCATAAACACATCCGGACGTGTCCACAGACATTGATAGGAGCAGAGGCCATGCAACCGCAAACACCAAATGTTCACCCCCATTTCAAATGAATCTTTACAAAAGGACAAAATTCATGCTAACACGATGATATTTGTTTAATTTCAATACAACCAAAGATGGATGAAATTTAACAAAGTTTCAACTAAGTCGAATGAAATTTTAACTACGTAAACTAAACTAAGCGAGGCAACAGACGGCGACCTCGTAGGTATAACCTCCAAAGCCGTCTTCCTTCCAATGGCATATTCTTATGTTAACTCAGATCAGAACATGGCAGCAGAGAATTTTAGTCGAACACACACTAAAATCGAGAGGATTTGTTTTCCATGCCTTTATTTCTGGGTAAGTATGTACATTCCAATTAAGCACCTCCTCCATTGGGCTGGCTCCTCGCCGTTGCGATGGAACCATTTCTATTGCATTCTACAAATCAAACAACACCCATAGGAAAAAAAAAATCATGGATCACAATCCTATAAAAATTCTATGAATGAAAGAAGCCCTTAGGAGTAGTATGAGTAGGATTTCGTATTACTCCTTCTAAAAGGACTAATCAGCACGTCCCCCATATCGAACGAAGAACAAAAATAGATGGATGGGGTCCTGGCCATGGGAGAATGTCAGATCCAAGAAATGGGGTCCTGGCCACACACACACAGTACTTTGTACTTAGTACTACGCTGGGCAGAACAAAGGGAAGCACAACCCCCTCAAAAGATAACAAAGGAAGCACAACCACACGGGACTACTCTTTGGAAGGACGACAAAAGCAAAGGAACGGGGACTGCCATCGGTGCTCGCCAGGAACAGATGCTTTCCTTCACTCTGTTCGTTCGGTTTATTCGGTTTACATGGTTTGGTTTATATGGTTTTTCGGTTTGTACGGTATTAATACTTTGATAAATACGGTATGAAATTAAAGTACGGTTTGGTTTCGGTATATAACAAATTATTTCAGTATGGTTTCGGTATATACCATAAAAAAACAAAGTTGACACGGATTTGAAAATGTCGTAATAATAATTTACAAATTAATGACTCAAAACACATACTATTTTACACAAATAGTAATAACTATATATACAAGTGTATATGCATGCATTGATTCACATGTTGATGGTTATGGACGTGTTTAGCGTTCTAAAAATAGAAAAATAACTATGTTACAAGAAAATATTACGTGCTTAGTAGTGAATTGGACTCATGTACAAGAAAAATGGAAACTAGTATGATTGTTCGTCTCAATAAATATAAATTTATTTTTTATTTCGGTTTATTCGGTTAACCGTTCGGTTTTTCGGTATATACCATAAAAACTAAAGTTCAAAACGACATGAAAAGCTCATATCATACCAAAACCAGAAACCAAAAAAACATAAAATTGATTTGGTTTGGTTTATTTTCGGTATGGTTTTTCGGTTCGGTGTTCATATGCACAGAGTGAGCTTTCCTGCAGGTACGTGCCGGGGATCGGAAAGATTTCCTTTCAGTCCAGACAAAACGAAAAGCGGCAGCAAAGCCTCGCCTCGGGTCCCCTCTCTCCTCGGGTTACGCCCTCTGTTTCCTCCATTACAGCCGTTACCCTACCCCAAGTCTGTGGGCGGGTCGTGGGTAGTCATTAATAAACCAGCATAGGAGTAAGTACTACTCCCTCCGTTCCCAAATATTTATCTTTCTAGAGATTTCAACAAGTGACTACGTACGAAGCAAAATGAGTGAATCGACGCTCTAAAATATGTCTATATACATCTGTATGTTGTAGTCCATTTGAAATGTCTAGAACGACAAATATTTGGAAACGGAGGGAGTAGTATTTACCCCGCAAGAAAAAGTACTAGTATTTAATTAATTACTAGCAAAAATGCCCGTGCGTTGCAACGGGGTAGTGGAACTATCATCATGGAATCTCACCATCCCCTTCATCCTTCCATCCTTTTCCAACTATCATCATGCAGAACGCCCTTATGATTCCAGCATCCTCGTCGCACGAGCTTTGATTCGCTCACATTGGTCATCTGGGATCTTTCACGCCTCTTTGTTTTTCATTTGATTCGACCCCGGCTACACCGTTACAAAATAAATATCAAATAAAATCGGAACAACATAACTTTTCATTTGTTAAGGATGAACATATCTATAGTGAAAATAACAATTTGATATATGCACCCCAACCTGTAGTTTGCAACAGAGGATGAACAGAACCAGAAGTGAAATCACATACAATTTGACATAAGCAAAATCACTGTCAATTGCCCCACACAGAAGTGCAATCACTTACAATTTGACATAAAGCTGACTGATTTAGCACTGAAAAGCAATTTATGTGAAATAAGATTCTAGAAGTATATTCCAAAGAAAACAAAACTGTGTTTTATAGACTATACCTTTCTCGGAACCTTTCGAGAGATAGGGAAGAAGTGAGCTACCTTTGCTAAGCTTAACTTGTTCCACAAGAAGCATATCTCCTTATAAAATGTGCTTATCTAGCTTGCCACTTTAACAATACCATGTAACCTGTGCAAAAATTCAGATAAAGATAACATTAAAATTGTATTAACCGAGAACTGTACGGACTCCATGAGCTGGAACCAAAGCTGCATGAGCTGGTAGAGTTAAGATTGTCATAAAGATTTATCGTCTCAGTGAAGAAATTGCATGAGCTGGTAGAGTTAAGAAGCGCCGGGAGATCGATCTGTCGCACGTCTCATGGGATAGCTTGGTTGCTTGTCACACGTGAGAGCACCTATCCGTTTATGTCTCACCGCCTAAAAACTTAGTTACTTAGCAGTGCAATATTTTCAGAATTTCCAAAGTAAGACAACATACCAGGAGAAATAAAAAAATAATTTCTGGAACCTAGCTATATCAAAATCTACCCAGTTTGTCTTGAGCTCCAAACTATATCAACAATATCATGGATTTAAGAAAATAAAAGCATACTTCAAGTTATTATTGTTGACACTACTACACAGACATGCAAACAATAACAATGTAATCAGATTCAACCTACCTTCATGATTATTTGCAGGCATGTCCAGATGTTTGGACAATGAATAGATCGTGCATGATATTGAATAAGAAGAATTTTTTAGCATAATACATAGACAGATCCGTGGCATGTTGACATTCGGCCGTAAGTTTGTGCAGGCGTTCTTGACGATGCTCTATGGAAATCAAAAGCGGCCTCCTCAGCGACCCCGGCTCCGACAGATCCATTGCATGACTGCTTTGAGACGGGACTCATTGGCGGCGCTGCCGAACCTGTCAAGATCAAAGTACCTCTGCTACGTGAGCCGCTCCATATCCTCGATCCACTCAGGACAAAGGTGCACATCCACGACGCTCATGCTTCCCAGCTCCTTCGCCTCTTCCTTTATGACCATGCATCATCACCGCCTCCGCATCTTCTTCGGCTCACTGTAGGCATCCTAAGTGGCTGCAGCGTTGGGTTGGCGCCGAAACCCTAGTAACTTGAGTTTGGAAGGAGAATGAGCGACAATAGGGAGAGGGCCAAGGGTTCGTGGGGTGAGGAGATTGCGCACAGCGCAGGTGTGTCGATTGTGATTGTCGCCGATTGATTTTGCAGCCTAAATCAGTAATTGTTTCCTTCTTCTAAAGAAATTGTATGTTTCCTAATAAGAGTAAAATTCATCTACGGTACCTCAACTTGCGTCGCGCGGTCACTTTGGTCATTGTACACAAGAACTCACGCAATACGGTCACTATGTACGGTGAACAGTGAAAATACGGTCACTGTGCGCCGTAGACCGCTCGTACGCCACCTGTTGACCGATCGGCTCCCAGTCCGCGCGCCAGGTGTCGCGAGGAGGAGCGACCCGATGACATATTTGCAGCAACACCCCCCACGTTGCCGGACAGATACCCGAAGTCCTCCCACGTCTCCACCTCCCCTGTCTCTCCACCTCCCCTGTTCGAGTCGATCAAACCGGCGGAGAAGATGACGGAGGCGTGTGCGGCGTGGTGCGGCGTGGTTGTCGCCGTGTTCCGGCGCCGTGGTCGGAGCAGCGGGCGCGGAGGGGTTTCTTCTCGCGGTGGTGAAGAGGAGGCGCCGCCATGTCTCCTGTTCGTCGCCCCGACGGTGCCCCTGCCCCCGTTTACTGTAAGTGATGATTACTGCCGTAAATCTTCTTCTTTCTCTTCGATTCTTCTTTGATAGGGCTGGCATTGTGTTCGCCTATGATATGTGGTAGTATTTGTCGCGTGTATGGCGATTTAGGTTTAGGGTTTTTCAAACCCAATGTTCCTGATAGGGTTTCTGATAGGGTTTTAGGTTCTTGTCTAAAGTGTCAAATTTTCATCGATTCCACATGAAATAGGCTTAAGTTCTTGTCGAAAGGGTCAAATTTATCTGGCAGTTGGAATAGGCATAGGTTTGGAGCTCTGGTTTATGGAAAAAATTGGGGATTTCTGTTGTTGTACTGTTCAAAAAGGTCATTTTTGTTCAGTTTTGATGTGATCAATTATGCTTTCTTTTTGCAGGAGCAAGAAGTGAGAAGTTCTCAGTGCAGTTTCATCATGGTGGGTTTTTCATGGGTGAAGGAAGCAATAGGGCTTATGTTGATGGGCATCAAGTTTGGTATGACAGTTTGGATAAGCTCACCCGGTCTCCAATAATGGTGGAACATCTAGTATAAGAGATTGGCTGGGAGATGGCAGGCAGGTTGAAGGCATATTATCAAATCCCAGTACTTGACATTACTCAGAATTCTTTGAGACATATCAGATCTGAGGCAGATACTGATCAAATGATGATGTTTCTGTCTATTGGGCATCATTTCTTCAATATTTATCTTGATCATGATGACAGCTTGATTACTAAGAAGGTTGTTGATGATGTGGTCCAATTTCCAAGGGCTGAACTTCCACCAGTGTTTAGCCCTTCAAAAGATGGTACTAATCCTCATAGTAGCAAGCCTGGAAATTCAGAAGAAGACTGCCCTATACCAATTCAGGTTGTGTATCCAAACAATGTGCTAGACAGGGAAGAAGATGGCAATCCATTAATGTTTGTAAGAAGGCAGTGCACATTTGGTGAAGGAGCAGAGGAGAATGCAGAGAAACAAGGACAAGCAGGGCAACATGATGATGTACAGCAACATCAAGATGCAGAGCATGTAGGCCAAGAAGGAGAAGCAGCGCCACATGAAGATGCAGAGCAAGTAGAGCAACAAAGAGAAGCAGAGCAACATGCAGTTGATGAAGATGCAGAAGCACATCAATTGAGGAGAACCAGAGCAAAGAAGAGATGTTCTGAAGGCAATGTAGGAATAGATAGTGACTCAGATGACAATGACTTTGATCCTGGTGACATGGTAGATAGTGACATTGAAATCAGTGATGATGATGATGACCTTTATGCTGACAATGTGGATGAGGATGAACCAGTTGAAAGGAAGGAGAAGGTGAAGCAGAAAACAACATCAAAAGATAAAGGAGATGTAGGGGAAGGAAATGAAGAAAACATGTCAGATTATGAATCTGAAGGTGAAGATCTTTGGGCACCTGATTCAGATGATGAAATGCAAACCAAATTTAGAGCATTTAGAAAGGAGGATTTGACTTGTCCAAAGTTTCATGTTGGACAAGTGTTTGAAAATGTTGATTTGCTTAGGAAAGCAATTAAGGAATACAGCTGCAAGAACAGAGTTGATTTAAAGTTACCAGTGAATGACAGGAAGAGAGTGAAAGCAGTCTGTGATGATGATTGTACCTGGTATTTGTGGGCTTCTTATGACAGCAGAGCCAAATGTTTCATGGTAAAGAAATATGTTGAAGAACATAGTTGCTGCAAAAAATGGAAAATCAAGGCTTTCACAACACCTTTTCTAGCCAGGAAGTACCTTGAGAGTTTCAGGGCTGATCAGGATATGAATCTTAGAAACTTCTCAAGGGTTGTTCAAAAGGAATGGCATATGACACCAACTAGGTCCAAGCTACAGAGGGCGAGAAGGCTGGCTATGAAAATGAGATAAGGAGAAGTAATCCTGGTAGCTCATTTTTCCTTGCACTGGATAATCAAGCTAGGTTCAACAAAGCCTACATGTGCCTTGATGCATGCAAGAGAGGCTACCTTCAAGGTTGTAGGCCTATGATCTTCATAGATAGCTGCCATATTAAAACAAGATACATAGGGCAGTTGCTGGTTGCAGTAGGAATAGATCCAAATAATTGCATATTCCCCATAGCAATAGGTGTTGTGGACGTGGAGGACAAGCCTAACTGGGTTTGGTTTCTTGAGAGGCTGAAGAATGATCTTTGCATTATCAACACATCCCCATGGACAGTAATGTCTGACAAGCAGAAGGTATATGCAACCACATTGCCTGATGGTCTAATTAGATTAGTGTACTTGCATACATTTGTTTAACACTTTCTGTATTGGTCTATGTTGTTTTGTAGGGCCTGATAAATGCTGTTACTGAAGTTTTCCCTAAGTCAAAACATAGGTTATGTGTCAGGCATATGTGGAAGAATTTCCAACAGTTGTACAAAGGTGATGCTTTGAAGAACCAATTGTGGAAGATAGCTAGGAGCACAACCGTTATTAAGTATGAGAAGTACATGCTTGAGATGAAGGTGCTGAATGAAGGTGCATACAACTGGTTGAATTAGTTGGAGCCAAACACATGGGTGAGGGCTTTCCAAAGTGACATACCTAAGTGTGACATTCTGCTCAACAATTTGTGTGAGGTGTTCAACAAGTAAGTTCCAATGCTTTCCTCTCACTCTTTATAACATAAGATGCAATGCTTTCCTATCACTGTTGTTAACATAACATGCAATGCTTGTGTAGATATATCTTGGAGGCAAGAGAATTGCCAATTCTTTCAATGTTTGAGAGGATCAAGCAACAGTGGACTGCAAGGCACTACACTAAGCATTGTGAGGGTGAGAAGATTCAAGGAGTAATGTGCCCTAAGATCAAGAAACTAGTTGACAAGCTGACAGAGTTGGCCAACACATGCTATGTGTATGAATCAGGAGATGGAGTGTTTCAAGTGGTGGATAGAGGAACAGATTACATAGTAGACTGGCACAGCAAGTCCTGTAGCTGTATGAGATGGCAAAAAAGTGGAGTGACTTGCATACATGTTATAGCATGTTGTAGGAATGAGAGAGTAGATCCACTGACCTTAGTGGATCAATGCTACTCAGTGTCCATGTTCAAGAAGGCTTATAGCAACATCATCTACCCTTGCAAGGACATAACTGAGTGGGAGAAGATGAATGGGCCTGAAATTAATCCACCAGACTAACAGAAGCATGTTGGAAGGCCCTGCAAAAGCAGAAGGAAGGGACCAGAAGATATTATTTGTAGTAATGGAGGCAGGAGGATGTCAAGGCATGGTGTCATCATGCACTGCAGTTACTGTGGTGAGCCTGACCACAATATCAAGGGATGCAAATATATGAAAGCTGGTCTACCACCTCCCAATGCACAAGCTCCTCCACCCCAACATGATGACAATTTGGAAACTTCACAAGCTAATATGGAGCAACAGCCACCTCCAGAACAAGCCCAGGTAACTGTCCTTTTCTTGTACACAACCTGTAGCAGATCTTATGGACTAGCAGACTGTAACAAACTTTTTGTTTGATGAGCAGCAGGCCAACACAAGTGCAGAGACCAGTACAGTAGTAGAAGATCTTATGGTGGATCACATGCTTCAGCAGGTAATTTACACATGAGTACTCTTGCTCACTTGCTCTGTTTCAATCATGCTTCACTAGTAGAAAAAGGGCCTATTGTCCCGGTTGGTAAGGGACTTTCGTGAACCGGGACTAAAGGGTCGTTACTAATGCCCTAACCCTTTAGTCCCGGTTCTTACACGAACCGGGACAGATGGGCCTCCACGTGGCCGCTGCGGCCAGCCAAGGTCGGGGGGCCTTTGGTCCCGGTTGGTGACACCAACCGGGACCAATAGGCATCCATGCGTCAGCATCTGGCTGGAGCTGAGGTTTTTGTTTTGTTTTGAAAGGGGCTGATTTAGGGGTTTTGGGGGTTAATTTAGGTTGTTATTAGGTAGCTATTAGAGAGAAGTGTCCTTTCTTATATCTCCGTGCTTGGTTTACCAAAGCTACGTACTGCTATGCCTAAACATGGCTTAGATTGAAGTGAAGGCAACATGTGGTGCATGTCGAAAGTAATACTAATCCTAACTTGATCAAGTTTGGATTGTACTACTTTCGACATGCACCACATGCATGTTGCCTTCACTTCAATCCAATCCATGGTCATTTCAACCGCTGATATATAATAACTCTTCATGCACGCATCATGCATCATCATATATAATAACAAGTCCTACTAATCATCATCATACAACTTCTACTCGTTATTAATAACCAGTCATACGATCATCATCCTCATAGTCATCGAACCAACCCTACTTAATTGTTCTTAGCACATGATCATCAGTATTAGGTAGGACCGAAATACCCTCTTTAAGGTAAAATAGCATAAAACAATATAGACCCTGACTCTCCATTATGGAGAATGGAGATCATCCTGTCTCCAATTCTTGCGCTTCGCTTCCTTTTGCTTCCAAGAACCTCCTTGCGACTGTCCATACATTTTTTCCATTCTTTGATTTGCCTGTCTCCACTTCTTTTAGAAATCCGGTATGGACAGTTGAGATTCATAGGATGACCTGGTTGTATGTTCAAAACATCAAGCCTACCATTCTGATACATCAAATGAGGCACACAATCCTCTGGGATTATCTGTTGAAAAACATAGTAATAACTTCATAGTTAGCAATGATGTACTAGTTTTAGAAGTATGCAAAAGATGCACGGATGTCGTAATAGTAAGAAATCTTACCAGGGTATCTCCATAGTAGTTACCATAGTTCAACACGTGCACTAGTGGCACGTATTGACCATAATGTGGAGGAGTTTTACAATAGATATTGTAATTCTCAAGATCAGTACAAAATCCGACCAGATGAGTTTTCTCCTTATAAGTTAACTCAGAGCCATCGGTGTAGTAGGTTCTGTCTACCATGTTCCGCACATTGTTTGAACAATCAAAATAAGTTGTCAATGAAAATAAGCTGTCAACTATTTTGAAATGAACAATATAAATTAGCTAATAACTATGTTTGAGAATCTCACATAGCAGTAGAATTGGAGGCGTATCAACAAGGACCCAAATGTCCATATTGTCTTGATCGATGTCAGGATCACCAAGATCCATGGTGACAAGCATACCCTCATCAAAACCATACATCTTGCAAAATGCTTCCCAATTTTTGCAACCAAAATGGGTTACGCTCTCAGAATTATACAGATTTACTTCAAAATCTATATCATGATGGGTCCTTAGGTGAATTTTCTTTGTTTCCATACTTTCATGGTCTTCAAAACCCATCCTCCAAGATGTAGCGTCTTGCATGGCATGGGATGAGCTAGCCGAATTGTAAAAGATGAAAAGTACACGTTGAAATAGTTGAAGTCGTGCTTAATTACGAAAAAATAACACTT
The DNA here is from genome assembly GCF_002575655.3 of Aegilops tauschii subsp. strangulata. Lineage (NCBI taxonomy): Eukaryota > Viridiplantae > Streptophyta > Magnoliopsida > Poales > Poaceae > Aegilops > Aegilops tauschii. The sequence goes on along the minus strand of NC_053037.3, from coordinate 6,412,234 downwards.
GTCGTCGTTGCGTACCGTTTCAACATCGAAGGTCTCCTCCAGCTTAATACTGAAGCGCCGATCTTCGTCCAGGTGAGGCCTGTCGCACTGACCTCGGTCGTCGTGGCACCAGTCGCACTCCCACGGGAGACTTTCGTCGTCCGAGTACGACATTTCCTATGTTCATAATTCAAATATTAAACGTCTACAATTAAATATATGTACTAAAAAACCTAAGTTAGATCATTATTATTCATCACGGGTTGACTATCGGTTTGTCGAGTCTTTTCTTGAAAACTCTCAGCTCACGTTGTGTATACATTCGACCGTTGGTGATGGTCGCTCCTCCGTTTGTCCCCGAGTGCATTACACCAAAATGTCTAGCACACGGGAACAAAGGAGAAGCGACCCCCACGACAACAATCGGGATTCTTCGTCCTCTCATATATATATGGTGGAACTCTCCCTCACTGATTCCTCTCTGACATTTACGACCGTCGGTGATGGTATGGTAGCTCCTCCTTTCGTTCCCGAGTGCATTACACCAAATTGTCTAGCACACAGGAACGAAGGAGAAGCTACCCCCACGACAACAGTCGGGATTCTTCGTCCTCTCATATATGATGGAGACTCGACAAACTTACAGTCAACCCGAAATATCGTTTAATTATCTTTCTAAAAGAGGATTTGGCTAGTCTCACCTCGATGTCGGAGGGGGCGGTGACGGGGACGACGGCGGGGATGATGGAGGGGCCGGGGGCTCCTAGATTCCTGCGAAAACAAAAACCCTATAAGCTATCAACTAATCATATGCATACGCCTTGCATAGTGCTCTCCAATTTTAGCATTCAAAGTAGGAGTAGTTTTCCACTTTGAGCATTCAATAAGCAAAATCAAATCACAAAATAAAGTAGTATTCAAATTAGGATGCATTCAATTATAAGCAAAACTACATCATCTCCATGCGTCCGTACATCGTCGAATATTATCACAACTACACCTCGAATACTATCATACATATAGCATCGCTAGTACAGCTAGAACAGTAGCGCCCGACGGGTATCGGCGCGGGCGGTGGACACCCAAAGGGACGGAACCATCACAGGATCATAGCTCCAGTGAGATCCCTGAAGAACCTGCCAGGTATTGTCGAACCTGCCCTCCAACGCAACCATGTAGCGACGGACGTGCTGGTCCTCCTCGCTGACATGGTGACGTACCACCTCCGCGGTGTCCGGAAGCCTCGGCACCGTCACTGGCCCACGCGACCGCCACCAAACAAGGATCGGGTCAACGACGGGCTGGCTCCTCACCAACCTACGCCCACCGGAAGGTAGCACCTCCCAAAACCAGCCCGGCGGAGCCCAGTCCCGGACATGGCCCCTCTGATCAAGCCGGCCTCCTCCGCCGAGTCGACGACGAGGATGCGGGATAGGCATCGTCGATATCGATGCGGGATTAATTGCTTGAACTAAAAAAATAAACTAGTTCTATTAATTTTCTTGCTAAAATAAAGTAGTTCAACTAGTTCAACTACTAAGCACTTACTATAAAGAAATAAAATAAAGTAGTTCTTACTAAAAATAAACTACTTCTATATATAGTAAAATAAAGTAGTTTTATTAAATCAACTAGTTCAACTACTAATTAAGCACTTACTATAAATAAAATAAAATAAAGTAGTTCTTACTAAAAATAAAATACTTCTATATATAGTAAAATAAAGTAGTTTCATTAAATCAACTAGTTCAACTACTAATTAAGAACTTACTATAAATAAAATAAAGTAGTACTTACTAAAATAAACTACTTCTATAGTAAAATAAAGTAGTTTTATTAAATCAACTAGTTCAACTACTAAGCACCTACTAAAAATAAACTTGTTTAACTAGTTCTATTATATTTAACTAGTTCAACACAATTTTTTTTCTAAATATGCACATATATATATACATAAATTGACAAAAAAACATCTAATTCAACTAATCTTAAATACATGGAAAAACATCTAATTCAACTAATCTAACTAATTTTGTTAGACACTTACTAGTATATATACATGGAAAAATACATATACAAAAAAAATGAAAAAAAGGATTCGGGGCGGCGGCGGCTCACAGCGGGGCCGGCCGGCTAGGGCGACGGCGGGGGCGGCGACGGTGGGGGCGGCGGACGGCGTCGGCGTGCAGAGGATCCGGGCGGGCGCGGAGCAGGGCACGGGCGACGGCGACGGCGTGGGCGGCGGACGGCGTCGGCGTGGGCTCCGGGGCAGGGGCGATGGCGACGGCGGGGGCGGCGGACGGCGACGGCGTCGGCGTGTGCTCCGGGGCAGGGGCGACGGCGTCCGGCAGCCTGGCGGCGTCCTCTCCGCGCGTGTCGTCGGGGTCGAACTGCAAGATGCAAACCAAAATTTTCACAAGTGTACCTTATATACATGAAGCTTTAGTCCCGGTTCTTGTCACGGACCGGGACAAATGCCCCTCTTAGGTCCCGGTTGGTACCACCAACCGGGACCAAAGGCCTCTTTTCAGCAGCCCAAAGGGCGGGAAGCAGAGGGCTTTGGTCCCGGTTGGTGGCACCAACCGGGACTAAAGGTTGGGCATTGGTTCTGGTTGGTGCCACCAACCGGGACCAAATGGGGCATTGGTTCCGGTTTGTGGCACCAACCAGGACCAATGTCCTGCGCGGTGGGATGTTTAGTCCCACCTCGCTAGCCGAGGAGCGGCATGCCCTGTTTATAAGCCCTGCCCCGCCAGCTCCATTGAACTCCTCCGAACTGCAGGCCTCTGGGCCTAATCTTGCACTGCTATGCCTGTGGGCCTTCTGCGGGCCTGAATCCTGGCCCATGGATAGGTTTCTAGTCGTATTCAGGCCGTCGTGGCCTAGTAGGTGGCATTTTTTTATTTTTTCCCAGTTATTTTGTTTTCTTTTTTGCTTTAATTATTTTATTTTGTTTCTACTTACAACAAAATACTTATTTATTTTATTTTATTTTGTTTCTAATTACTTATTTATTTTACTTTATGATAATTCTTTTTGCTATTAAAGTTTCTATCAAAAAAAGTTCTTTATGAAAATTCTTTTTTCTTTTAATGATTTTGAACAGAAAATACTTTGATAATTTTAGTTGCATCAATTTCATATGATTTTAGTTTCAATAATACTAGAGGTTTCTTATAATGTTTTGAACAGAAAATACTTTGTTAATTTTAGTTTCATAAATTTTATTAAAGTTTATTTTATTTTGTTTCTACTTATATATTTTAATAAAGTTTATATTATTTTGTTTCTAATTACTTATTCATTTTATTTTTTATTTTTCATGCACAATTTTTCATGCATTTACTAATTATTTTGAGCTATAAGACCCTAAAATTGAAAAGCATTACAAATGAACTCTGAAAAGGTTGAAAGTTGGCATGGTATCATCATTTCATCCACATAGCATGTGCAAGAAAGTTGAGAGGGTTACGGCAAAAAACTGGATGCACTTCGTGTACAAAACGGACAATCTCTTTCAAAGTATCAGGATTTCATACGGAAACTCGTCTGTTACAAACGGATTTCATTTTTTAAAACTTATTTGAACTCCTGACTTTTTGTGTGTTCAAAATGCACCATTCAAAGCCACATCATCATTTTTCAATCCTTTCTGACTTCATTTGTTATTTTTCATGCATTTACTAATTATTTTGAGCTATAAGACCATAAAATTGAAAAGTATTTCAAATGAACTCTGAAAAGGTGGAAAGTTGGCATGGTATCATCATTTCATCCACATAGCATGTGCAAGAAAGTTGAGAGGGTCCCGGCAAAAGGTGGATGCACTTCGTGAACAAAATGGACAATCTCTTTTAAAGTATTAGGGTTTCGGACGAAAACTCATCTGTTACAAAGGGATTTCATTTTCTTGAACTTATTTGAACTCTAGACTTTTTGAGTGTTCAAAATGAACCATTCAAAGCAGAGACTGATTTTGAATGGTGCATATTCAACACACAAAAAGTTTGTAAAGATCGCCAACCCCAACATAAAAAATGAGCACAGATGCGCCTATAGAGAAAATTCAACCTAAATTCATAATAAATTTCTATGAATTTCAGAGAAACTCACTATGAATTTAGGTCAAATTCCCTGTATAAGGGCATCTATTTTCATTTTGAGAGGAGCTCAAAAAGGCAGAGAGGGACGGGCTTATAAACCGGTGTGAGCGCCCTTCGGTTGGCGAGGTGGGACTAAACTCTGGCCGCAACGAGGACCAACCCTTTAGTCCCGGTTTGTGCCACAAACCGGGACTAATGGTCATGGGCCAGGGGTGAGGTGCATTGGTCCCGGTTCGTGCGTTGAACCGGGACCAAAAGGTCCAGACGAACCGGGACCAGTGGCCCACGTGGCCCGGCCGGCCCCCTGGGCTCACGAACATGGACTAATGCACCCCATGGGTCCCGGTTCGTGCGGAACTGGGACTAATGGGCTGGCCAGGCCTAAACGAAAGCCCTGTTTTCTACTAGTGCTTTAGTGACATAGTTAGTTTCCATTTGTTGACACTTGACAGGTGTATGTACAGAGGCCTTTGCCTAGAGTGCTTCAGCACACACCTATCCCAGAATCAACATTCCTAAAAAATACACAAGCAATGATGAACCAGGCCTAGACAAGCACTAACACAATCAGGCAGGGAGATCTAGCTAAGAAGATGCTGGCCATGAAGCAGCAAAGAGAGAAGGAACTTGAAGACAAGAAGCAAGCTATACTAGGGGCAAGGATAGAAGCAGAATTGAAGAAAGCAGAAGAGGCTGCTAGAAGAAGGCATGACAAAGCAGAAAAGAATGCTAGAGAAGCTGAGAAGAAGAGAGAGGCAGCTGCACAGAAGAAGGAAGCAATGGAAATACCGAGGCAGGCAAGAGCAGAGACAATGGAGATAATAGTAGAGACACAAAGAGAGCTTTCTGCTGAGAGAAAGGAGAAACTGGCTGCTGAGAAGAAGGCACAAAAGGAGGCTGCTGCTGCAAAGAAACTAAAAGAGAAGAAAGCCATTGCTGCACAGAAGGAAGAAGAGAGACAAGCACTCCTAGCAAAGAAGAAGGAAGAGAAACAAGCCCTCGCTGCAAAGAAACAAGCAGAGAGACAATCCCTTGCAGCAAGGAAGGAACAGCTGAGGAAACAAGCACAAAGAAACATGGCGGAAGCTGGGAATGTGCCACAAAGATCAAGCATATTTGACATCTTTAGATGATCTATGAGACTCTTTGTCTTGTTTTAGCAAGAGTACTCTTTCAGCAATGTAAAATATGACTGTGTTTCCCTTTCTTGTTATCTAAAGATCTTATGGTACTCTATTTTGAGTAGTGCTAATGATGATGCACTAGAGAATCTATCTGTCTTGTCAGTCTACCCATTTCTTGCCATTTTATTGTTGATGTCAATACTGCTTCCACATTACATTCTTTCTGCTATTCTTTTCATTTCATAAAGATGATATGAAACAGTACCCATTCTCATTTCACAATTATCATGTCAGAAAGATAACAGAATACTTCATACATTTCTGGATAGATAGATAGAAAGATAACAGAATATTTCATACATTTCACAATTATCTTTTCATTTCATAAAGAGAGACAATGTTTGCTTTCAAGATAGATAGATAGATAGATCACTTCATACATTTCTGGCCTTGACAACCATAACATTTGATACAACCAAACTGACTTCATAGCCATGTCCTAACATTAAACTACTGAAAATACTAAACATGCTAATGCTACTGACAATACTAATCATGCTAAACTACTGAAGCTGGTCTTCACTTCTCCAATACCAAAATGAGCACTTGTCTTCATCACTTCTTCTTCTTCTTCTTCTTCTTCTTCTTCTTCTTCTTCTGCAGTACTCCTTCATCACTTTTTTGTTGCAGAGAGCACTTGTCCTCACTTCTTCATCAACAGTAGAACACAGAGGGCACATAACAACATCACACTACCTAACAGAAGCTTGAGCAGCACCAAGATCTGTGCACCTAATCCAATCAATGCACTTTCTTGGTGCCTGCTCATGTTCTGCTGCAGAGCGCCAGACCTTGCCAAAGCAGCTCTACTAGTTGCCAGTTGAGCTGCAATCCTTCTCCTTTCATTCCTAGCCCTTATGAGTTCTTCCCTCCTCTCTTCTGTTGCTCCAACGGCATCCACAGCTTGGTTTCCAACCAAGAAACGAGCATCCACTAGGTACGCAACATATTCCATCTCCCAAAACCAGAAATCACACCCAGTAGGCTGCAAACCAACAGCAAAAAAGTGAACTTTTGACCAACGAGAGGGGAAAACTGCTGCCAAGAACAAAATCAACTCAAATTACTTACGGAGTGTTTGGGACATCTGTAGAACACCCAGCCCTCGTGATCCTCTGTGTTCGAAACGTAGTACCTCACCGTCGCCTGGCAGTGAGGACATGGGATGAGTTGCACCACCACTGTCCGGCCGCGGAGACCTGACCGGGCAGAACTAGCAGAAGACTTGGCGAAGTCGGGGGCGAGGGCAGGATGGGCGTGCGGCGGCGAGGGCAGGATGGGCGTGTGGTGGCGAGGGCAGGATGGGCGCGCGGCGGCGAGGACAGGATGGGCGCGCGGCGGCGAGGATAGGATGGGCGCGCGGCGGCGGCGAGAACTAGGGATTTGGAGGGGGAGAATTGGGGATTTCTATCTAAACGGCTTTTTTTTTCAAAAACGCCCTCCCGCGAAAGGACACTTTAACATAAATCCTCTGCCCGCCTACGTGGAGCCCGTGGACTGGTCAAACTTGCGGCGTACGAGCGGTCTACGGCGCACGGTGACCGTATTTTCACTGTTCACCGTACATAGTGACCGTATTGAGTGAGTTCTTGTGTACAGTGACCAAAGTGATCGCGCGACGCAAGTTGTACCGCCGGTGAATTTTACTCTCCTAATAAATTAAGAACAGTAAAACTGAGCCTAAAGCGAGCTCTCTCAGCGATTCACATTCCTGGCCGTCCATTTTCACGATCTGAATGTTTCTGGCCGTTGGATCTCGTGTGGAAAGCCATCTCCCGCAACTAGCCCAACTGTTCTTTGGGCAGCTGCTCCCGAGGCCGAAAGGAAGGCCTCTGGTTAATTGGGCCGTCGGGCAGCCCATTTCAGCCGACGAGGGATTCCAGAGGAGCAATGGTGTGCGTCCATTCCCAGTGCATTCTTCTCAGCCGCCACACTCACCATCCCTGTCGTCGGCGCGCTACAAGCAGCACCGCTGCCTCCCAGTGCCCTTGCCCTAGAGCCCCCACTCACGCCGCCGCCCAGTGCCGTTGTTCCCATGGTTTCGTCCACACCGCCCTGCCCGGCGTCGCCCCCCAATCGCATCAGCACCCACGCCGCCGCCCAGTGTTGTCGCCCCCGCATCCCCCACCCATGCCGACGTCTTCGCATCCCCCATCCACGCCGCCGAACCTGGAGGTCCGCACCAACAAAGGCAAAGTGAGCCGGGATGACGGCAAACCACCCCTCCCATCGATGCGGATCAGGTCAGGAAAGAGATGCGGTGGCCAGACCTTCACATCCTTTCTTTCCTTCCTCATGGAGGCTGAACTAAATCGGCGACATCCCTGGTGGGAGCGAACAAGGGTGTGAACCCAACTCAATACTGCAGCTGGCGAGTGACGCGAGAGGTACAGGCGGAACCCTAGCCGGTGGAGGCGGCCATGGTTATATCCCTTCTGATTGATTCTATTTTTTCCTTCCAATCCGCCACAGGTAGTTAGTTCTGGTGTATTTATTTGGGAAATCCTAAGGACTAAGGCCGATTTGCAAAAAAAATCCATACCATCGGATTCGGGCTCTGCAATTTTTTCTGCAGTTGCACTTAGATCTCAGTTGAGGTATTCAAATCCTAAAGCTCGATTTCCAATGTCTGCTGGCCACGTTAGCTTCCATGTTCTTGTTGGAAATATTCCCTAGAGGCAATAATAAATTGGTTATTATTATATTTCCTTGTTCATGATAATCGTTTATTATCCATGCTAGAATTGTATTGATAGGAAACTCAGATACATGTGTGGATACATAGACAACACCATGTCCCTAGTAAGCCTCTAGTTGACTAGCTCGTTGATCAATAGATGGTTATGGTTTCCTGACCATGGACATTGGATGTCATTGATAACGGGATCACATCATTAGGAGAATGATGTGATGGACAAGACCCAATCCTAAGCATAGCACAAGATCGTGTAGTTCGTTTGCTAGAGCTTTTCTAATGTCAAGTATCATTTCCTTAGACCATGAGATTGTGCAACTCCCGGATACCGTAGGAATGCTTTGGGTGTACCAAACGTCACAACGTAACTGGGTGGCTATAAAGGTGCACTACAGGTATCTTCGAAAGTGTCTGTTGGGTTGGCACGAATCGAGACTGGGATTTGTCACTCCGTATGACGGAGAGGTATCTCTGGGCCCACTCGGTAATGCATCATCATAATGAGCTCAATGTGACCAAGTGTTTGGTCACGGGATCATGCATTACGGTACGAGTAAAGTGACTTGCCGGTAACGAGATTGAACAAGGTATTGGGATACCGACGATCGAATCTCGGGCAAGTAACGTACCGATTGACAAAGGGAATTGTATACGGGATTGATTGAATCCTCGACATCGTGGTTCATCCGATGAGATCATCGTGGAACATGTGGGAGCCAACATGGGTATCCAGATCCCGCTGTTGGTTATTGACCGGAGAGTCGTCTCGGTCATGTCTGCATGTCTCCCGAACCCGTAGGGTCTACACACTTAAGGTTCGGCGACGCTAGGGTTGTAGAGATATTAGTATGCGGAAATCCGAAAGTCGTTCGGAGTCCCGGATGAGATCCCAGACGTCACGAGGAGTTCCGGAATGGTCCGGAGGTAAAGATTTATATATGGGAAGTCCTATTTTGGCCACCGGAAAATGTTTGGGATTTTTCGGTATTGTACCGGGAAGGTTCTAGAAGGTTCCAAAGTGGGGCCCACCTGCATGGGGGGACCCACATGAACGTGGGTAGTGGGGGCAAGGCCCCACACCTCTGGTCAAGGTGCACCAAGATCCCACCTTAGAAGGAATAAGATCATATCCCGAAGGGATAAGATCAAGATCCCTAAAAAGGGGGGATAACAATCGGTGGGGAAGGGAAATGATGGGATTTCTTTCCCCCACCTTTGCCAACGCCCCAATGGACTTGGAGGGCAAGAAATCAGCCCCCTCCACCCCTATATATAGTGGGGAGGCGCATGGGAGCAGCACCCCAAGCCCTAGCGCCTCCCTCCCTCCCGTGACATCTCTTCCTCCCCGCTTGCGCTTGGCGAAGCCCTGCCGGGATCCCGCTACTTCCACCACCACGCCGTCGTGCTGCTGGATCTCCATCAACTTCTCCTCCCCCCTTGCCGGATTAAGAAGGAGGAGACGTCCCCGCTCCGTACGTGTGTTGAACGCGGAGGTGCCGTCCGTTCGGCGCTAGGATCATCGGTGATTTGGATCACGACGAGTACGACTCCATCAACCCCGTTCTCTTGAACGCTTCCGCTCGCGATCTACAAGGGTATGTAGATGCACTCCTCCCCTCTCGTTGCTAGCATCTCCTAGATTGATCTTGGTGACACGTAGGAAAATTTTGAATTTCTGCTACGTTCCCCAACAGTGGCATCATGAGCCAGGTCTATGCGTAGATTCTATGCACGAGTAGCACACAAAGTAGTTGTGGGCGATGATTTGTTCAATTTGCTTGCCGTTACTAGTCTTATCTTGATTCGGCGGCATTGTGGGATGAAGCGGCCCGGACGGACCTTACACGTACTCTTACGTGAGACAGGTTCCACCGACTGACATGCACTTGATGCATAAGGTGGCTAGCGGGTGTCTGTCTCTCCCACTTTAGTTGGATCAGATTCAATGAAAAGGGTCCTTATGAAGGTTAAATAGCAATTGGCATATCACCGTTGTGGCTTTTGCGTAGGTAAGAAACGTTCTTGCTAGAAACCCATAGCAGCCACGTAAAACATGCAACAACAATTAGAAGACGTCTAACTTGTTTTTGCAAGGTATGCTATGTGATGTGATATGGCCAAAAGGATGTGATGAATTATATATGTGATGTATGAGATTGATCATGTTCTTGTAATAGGAATCACGACTTGCATGTCGATGAGTATGACAACCGGCAGGAGCCATAGGAGTTGTCTTAATTTATTGTATGACCTGCGTGTCAATGAAAATGCCATGTAATTACTTTACTTTATTGCTAACCGCTAGCCATAGTAGTAGAAGTAATAGTTGGCGAGACAACTTCATGAAGACACGATGATGGAGATCATGGTGTCATGCCGGTGACGAAGGTGATCATGCCGCGCCTCGAAGATGGAGATCAAAGGCGCAAGATGATATTGGCCATATCATGTCACTTTATGATTTGCATGTGATGTTTTTCATGTTTACATCTTATTTGCTTAGAACGACGGTAGCATAAATAAGATGATCCCTCACTAAAATTTCAAGAGATGTGTTCCCCCTAACTGTGCACCGTTGCAAAGGTTCGTTGTTTCGAAGCACCACGTGATGATCGGGTGTGATAGATTCTAACGTTCGCATACAACGGGTGTTGACGAGCCTAGCATGTACATACATGGCCTCGGAACACAAGCAAAACACTTAGGTTGACTTGACGAGCCTAGCATGTACAGACATGGCCTCGGAACACAAGAGACCGAAAGGTCGAACATGAGTCGTATAGTAGATACGATCAACATGGAGATGTTCACCGATGATGACTACTCCGTCTCACGTGATGATCGGACACGGCCTAGTCGATTCGAATCATGTATCACTTAGATGACTAGAGGGATGTCTATCTAAGTGGGAGTTCATTAAATAATCAGATGAACTTAATTATCATGAACATAGTCAAAAGGTCTTTGCAAATAATGTCGTAGCTTACGCTTTAGTTCTACTAAGATATGTTCCTAGAGAAAATTTAGTTGAAAGTTGATAGTAGCAATTATGCGGACTGGGTCCGTAAACTGAGGATTGTCCTCATTGCTGCATAGAAGGCTTATGTCCTTAATGCACCGCTCGGTGCGCTGAACCTCAGCGTCGTCTGTAGATGTTGCGAAACATCTGACATACACGTTTTGATGACTACGTGATAGTTCAGTGCGTAAATGCTAACGGTTTAGAATTGTGGCACCAAAGACGTTTTTGAAACGTCGCAGAACATATGAGATGTTCCGAAGACTGAAATTGGGATTTCAGACTAGTGCCCACGTCAAGAGGTATGAGACCTCTGACAAGTTTCTTAAGCCTGCAAACTAAAGGAGAAAAGCTCAATCGTTGAGCATGTGCTCAGATTGTCTGAGTGCCACAATCGCTTGAATCGGGTGGGAGTTAATCTTCCAGATGAGATAGTGATGGTTATCCATAGTCATTGCCACCAAGCTATTAGAGCTTCATGATGAACTATAACATATCAGGGATAGACATGATGATCCTTGAGCAACTCGCGATGTTTGACACCGCGAAAGTAGAAATCAAGAAGGAGCATCAATTATTGATGGTTAGTAAAACCACTAGTTTCAAGAAGGGCAAGGGAAGAAGGGATACTTCATGAAACAGCAAACCATTTGCTGCTCTAGTGAAGAATCCCAAGGTTGAACCCAAACCCGAGACTAAGTGCTTCTGTAATGAGGGGAACGGTCACTGAAGCGGGACTACCCTAGATACTTGGTAGATGAGAAGGCGGGCAAGGTCGACAGAAGTATATTTGATATACATTATATGAATGTGTACTTTACTAGTACTCCTAGCAGCACCAGGGTATTAGATACCGGTTCGGTTGCTAAGTGTTAGTAACTCGAAATAAAAGCTACGGAATAAATGGAGACTAGCTAAAGATGAGATGACGATGTGTGTTGGAAGTGTTTCCAAGGTTGATGTGGTCAAGCATCGCATGCTCCCTCTACCATCGAGATTGGTGTTAAACCTAAATAATTGTTATTTGGTGTTTGGGTTGAGCATAAACATGATTGGATTATGTTTATCGCAATACGGTTATTCATTTAAGGAGAATAATGGTTACTCTGTTTATTTGAATAATACCTTCAATGGTCTTGCACCTAAAATGAATCTCGATCGCAGTGATACACATGTTCGTGCCAAAAGATATAAAATAGTAATGATAGTACCACATACTTGTGGCACTGCCATTTGAGTCATATTGGTATAGAACGCATGAAGAAGCTCCATGTAGATGGATCTTTGGACTCAATCGTTTTTGAAAAGATTGAGACATGCGAACCATGTCTATTGGTATATATGCATGAAGAAACTCCATGCAGATGGATCGTTTGGACTCACTTGATTTTGAATCACTTGAGACATGCAAATCATACCACATGGGCAAGATGACTGAAAGGCCTCGTTTTCAGTAAGATTGAACAAGAGAGCAACTTATTGGAAGTAATACATTTTGATGTATGCAGTCCAATGAGTGCTGAGGCATGCAGTGGATATCGTTATGTTCTTACTTCACAGATGATTTGAGTAGATGCTGAGTGTATTTACTTGATGAAACACAAGTCTGCATTATTGAAAGGTTCAAGTAATTTCAGAGTGAAGTTAAAGATCGTCGTGACAAGAGGATAAAATGTCTGTGATATGATCATAGAGATGAGTATCTGAGTTACGAGTTTGGCACACAATTAAGACATTGTGGAAAGTGTTTCACAATTAATACCGCCTGGAACACCATAGTGTGATGGTGTGTCCAAACATCATAACTGCACCCTATTGGATATGGTGCATGCCATGATGTCTCTTATCGAATTACCACTATCGTTTATGGGTTAGGCATTAGAGATAACCGCATTCACATTAAAAGGGGCACCACGCAATTCCGTTGAGACGACACCGTTTAGAGAAACCTAAGTTGTCGTATCTTAAAATATTGGGGCTGCGATGCTTATGTGAAAAAGTTTCAAGCTGATAAGCTCGAACCCAAAGCGGATAAATGCATCTTCATAGAAAACCCAAAACAGTTGGGTATACCTCCTATTTCAGATCTGGAAGCAAAAGTAATTGCTTCTAGAAACGAGTCCTTTCTCGAGGAAAAGTTTCTCTCGAAAGAATTGAGTGGGAGGATGGTGGAGACTTGATGAGGTTATTGAACCATAACTTCAACTAGTGTGTAGCAGGGCACAGGAAGTTGTTCCTGCGGCACCTACACCAATTGAAGTGGAAGCTTATGATAGTGATCATGAAACTTCGGATCAAGTCACTACCAAACCTCGTAGGACGACGAGGATGCGTACTACTTCAGAGTAATGCGTAATCCTGTCTTGGAAGTCATGTTGCTAGACAACAATGAACCTACGAGCTATGGAGAAGAGATGGTGGGCCCATATTCCGACAAATGGTTAGAAGCCATGAAATCCGAGATAGGATCCATATATCAGAACAAAGCATGGACTTTGGTGAACTTGCCCGATGATCGGCAAGCCATTAAGATAAATGGATCTTTAAGAAGAAGACGGACATGGACGGTAATGTTACCGTCTGTGAAGCTCGACTTGTGGCAAAGAGTATTTTCACAAGTTCAAGGAGTTGACTACGATGAGATTTTTCTCATCCGTAGCGATGCTTAAGTCCGTCGGAATCACGTTAGCATTAGCTGCATTTATGAAATCTGGCAGACGGATGTCAAAACAAGTTTCCTTACCATTTTCGTAAGGAAAGGTTGTATGTGATACAATCAGAAAGGTTTTGTCGATCCTAAGGATGCTAAAAGGTATGCTAGCTCCAGCGATCCTTCCGTGGACTAGAGCAAGCATCTCGGAGTCAGAATATATGCTTTGATGGAGTAATCAAAGTTTTTGGGTTTATACAAATTTTGTTAGAAACTTGTATTTACAATAAAGTGAGTGGGAGCGCTACAACATTTCTGGTAAGTATATGTGAATGACATATTGTTGATCCGAAATGATGTAGAATTTCTAGAAAGCATAAAGGGTTGTTTGAAAGGAGTTTTTCAAAGGAAGACCTGGATAAAGCTGCTTACATATTGGGCATCAAGATCTATAGAGATAGATCAAGACGCCTGATGATACTTTCAAAGAACGCACACTTTGACATGATTTTGAAAGAGTTCAAAATAGATCAGCAAAGAAGGAGTTCTTGGCTGTGTTACAAGGTGTGAGTATTGAGTAAGACTCAAGACCAGACCACAGCAGAAGAGAGAGAAAGGACGAAGGTCGTCCCCTATGCTTTAGACGTAGGCTCTACAGTATGCTATGCTGTGTACCGCACATGAAGTGTTCCTTGCCATGAATTGGTCAAGGGGTACAATAGTGATCCGGGAATGGATCACATGACAGCGGTCAAACTTATCCTTAGTATTTAGTGGACTAAGAAATTTTCTCGATTATGGAGGTGAAAAGGAGTTCGTCGTAAAGGGTTACGTCGATGCGAACTTTGACACTAATCCGGCTGACTCTGAGTAGTAAACCGGATTCGTATAGTAGAGCAGTTATTTGAAATGGCTCCAAGTAGCGCGTGGTAGCATCCACAAGATGACATAGATATTCGTAAAGCACACACGGATCTAAAAGGTTCAGACCCGTTGACTAATAACCTCTCTCACAAGCATAACATGACCAAACCAGAACTCATTGAGTGGTGATCACATAGTGATGTGAACTAGATTGTTGACTCTAGTAAACTCTTTGGATGTTGGTCACATGGTGATGTGACCTGTGAGTGTTAATCACATGGTGATGTGAACTAGATTATTGACTCTAGTGCAAGTGGGAGACTGTTGGAAATATGCCCTAGAGGCAATAATAAATTGGTTATTATTATATTTCCTTGTTCATGATAATCGTTTATTATCCACGCTAGAATTGTATTGATAGGAAACTCATATACATGTGTGGATACATAGACAACACCATGTCCCTAGTAAGCCTCTAGTTGACTAGCTCGTTGATCAATAGATGGTTATGGTTTCCTGACCATGGACATTGGATGTCATTGATAACGGGATCACATCATTAGGAGAATGATGTGATGGACAAGACCCAATCCTAAGCATAGCACAAGATCGTGTAGTTCGTTTGCTAGAGCTTTTCTAATGTCACGTATCATTTCCTTAGACCATGAGATTGTGCAACTCCCGGATACCGTAGGAATGCTTTGGGTGTACCAAACGTCACAACGTAACTGGGTGGCTATAAAGGTGCACTACAGGTATCTCCGAAAGTGTCTATTGGGTTGGCACAAATCGAGACTGGGATTTGTCACTCCGTATGACGGAGAGGTATCTCTGGGCCCACTCGGTAATGCATCATCATAATGAGCTCAATGTGACCAAGTGTTTGGTCACGGGATCATGCATTACGGTACGAGTAAAGTGACTTGCCGGTAACGAGATTGAACAAGGTATTGGGATACCGACGATCGAATCTCGGGCAAGTAACGTACCGATTGACAAAGGGAATTGTATACGGGATTGATTGAATCCTCGACATCGTGGTTCATCCGATGAGATCATCGTGGAACATGTGGGAGCCAACATGGGTATCCAGATCCCGCTGTTGGTTATTGACCGGAGAGTCGTCTCGGTCATGTCTGCATGTCTCCCGAACCCGTAGGGTCTACACACTTAAGGTTCGGTGACGCTAGGGTTGTAGAGATATTAGTATGCGGAAATCCGAAAGTCGTTCGGAGTCCCGGATGAGATCCCGGACGTCACGAGGAGTTCCGGAATGGTCCGGAGGTAAAGATTTATATATGGGAAGTCCTATTTTGGCCACCGGAAAATGTTTGGGATTTTTCGGTATTGTACCGGGAAGGTTCTAGAAGGTTCCGAAGTGGGGCCCACCTGCATGGGGGGACCCACATGAACGTGGGTAGTGGGGGCAAGGCCCCACACCCCTGGTCAAGGCGCACCAAGACCCCACCTTAGAAGGAATAAGATCATATCCCGAAGGGATAAGATCAAGATCCCTAAAAAGGGGGGATAACAATCGGTGGGGAAGGGAAATGATGGGATTTCTTTCCCCCACCGTTGCCAACGCCCCAATGGACTTGGAGGGCAAGAAACCAGCCCCCTCCACCCCTATATATAGTGGGGAGGCGCATGGGAGCAGCACCCCAAGCCCTAGCGCCTCCCTCCCTCCCGTGACACCTCTTCCTCCCTGCTTGCGCTTGGCGAAGCCCTGCCGGGATCCCGCTACTTCCACCACCACGCCGTCGTGCTGCTGGATCTTCATCAACTTCTCCTCCCCCCTTGCTGGATTAAGAAGGAGGAGACGTCCCCGCTCCGTACGTGTGTTGAACGCGGAGGTGCCGTCCGTTCGGCGCTAGGATCATCGGTGATTTGGATCACGACGAGTACGACTCCATCAACCCCGTTCTCTTGAACGCTTCCGCTCGCGATCTACAAGGGTATGTAGATGCACTCCTCCCCTCTCGTTGCTAGCATCTCCTAGATTGATCTTGGTGACACGTAGGAAAATTTTGAATTTCTGCTACGTTCCCCAACAGTTCTCACACATGTCATCTTATTATCCAAGCATCTGCGTCCATGATTTATACGGTTGAAGCTACTGGCTATGTATATACAGTTTTGACTATTGTTGTCGAATTAAATCTTATTACCCAAATGGTATGTAAAACTAAGCCTCACCATGTTCTCACTGCGCAATGTGCAGACCTTCACTCCCTTCACCAGATCATCGCCAAAATCGACGCACAGATGACCGGCACCAGGGAGGAGTTCGACAGCGAGGAGAAGATCTGCGTTGTCGTGGTCAACGAACGAGCCCAACGAGGTGGGAGATCATGCTACTCATCATCGCTGAGAAAGGGTTCATGAATATCGTCGTCGAGTTGCTCGAGCACTCTGACAAGGAGAGCCTTGCGAGGAAGAACAAATCAGGATTCGATGCTCTGCATGTCACTTCAAAGGAAGGCCACGGAGGTGAGCACTGACAAACACTTCAATACTAAACCACTTCTGATTGGTCATATTTTTACATGGGAACAGCGGAGCTTTGGACCTTGTGTCTAGACTGGAATCTCATAGTTCACATGAAGAAAGGGGTTTATGGATTTCTAAATTAATTGATTGCCATGGTTTTTTGGGTCTTTGATCAATCTCCATGGATCCAATTATATTAGTTTGGAAGTGCTAAAATTTACCTGATCTGTATGATAACTGCAGTGTGCCATTGCCTACACAAGCTAATGAGCAAGAAAGATGGACATCTGACACTGCTTGTAGATATTGTGAAGGTACTCCTGGACCATGATCGATCCCTTGGGAAAACGTTTGGCCAATCAAAATGTGACTCCTCTGATAACTGCGGCGATTAGAGGCCGCCATGATGTAGCGAACCTTCTGCTGGAGCGAGATTCTGGATTGCTTAAACTATCGAAGGCAAACGGAACAACAATTTTTATTTTCCTGGTACAGGGAATCTCCAGGCATGACAAAGTATGTATTTACATCAGAAAAATTCCTTAGCTTTTGCAGAAACATGATTTTGGTTTAATTATTTATTAGCACTACCCCAATTACATTGGATTTGTATGCACACTTCTCAAAGTAAGGTGGCATGGTCCATTTTTGTAGGGTTGTATTTGGTAACCGTAACTTACCACAATACCAATTCTAAGTTTATTGTTTAATTCAACATTTCTATAGCAATTAGTTTTGCTTATTTCACCTCACTGCATTAAACTCCACCAGTTTGAATTTCTTAATTCTACAGACACTACTTATGCCATTGTGTGTTCCTCCACTTCTGGCCTCCTCCATTACCAGTGACTAACACTACGATACATATGCAAATAATGTAAGTTTGCAAGCTGCAATCCAAATTATAGTCATGGTGAGAACTGAGAACTGCATTCCTTCTAATTTGGGGAAAAGGTAGTTCGTCAATTTGCTTAAAATTTGCAAGAACTGAGTAGTTGTCACCCGCTTGCATAAAATAGACAGTCTAATTTACGAT
The DNA here is from genome assembly GCF_002575655.3 of Aegilops tauschii subsp. strangulata. Classification (NCBI taxonomy): domain Eukaryota; kingdom Viridiplantae; phylum Streptophyta; class Magnoliopsida; order Poales; family Poaceae; genus Aegilops; species Aegilops tauschii. The sequence goes on along the minus strand of NC_053037.3, from coordinate 6,394,214 downwards.
ATGCTTCTGTTTTTTGTCATGCATTTTAATTTGGTAAGAAAATTCGCATGTAGTTTTAAATTAACTCATTCTGGGAGCTAGCCAATGGATATTTCCTTTGGCGATTGTCAGTTTTAATTTGAGTAATATGTATAGAGAGAGAGTGGGAGCTAAGATGCCTAGAAGTTTATTATCGTTTGATCCCCCATTTCATTCTGACTTGATCTGCGACAAACAATAGTATAATGGTTTTTTCTTCCTCTATATGCCCTATATAGCATTTTGCTATTTTGTGCTACTATTTAACTTTGTGCTTTGCTTGTCAGTAGTTTTGCTACACTATAGTAGCAACAATCCTTGTGTGACAATATTGTACCGATTATATCATAGCAAAGGGACAATATGTGGGGCTTTCAAACTGCAGTTTGTGAGACAATCTGTTTGTCCTATGGAGGTGCTCAATGGACTTATGTTTTTGGTCCCTGAAGCTACCATTAGGTATTACTATTCTTCAATAACTGTGTACCACATTTTCTTCCAAGCGACTTGATCCTTTTTCTTCTAACTGTGTACCATCTGTTATCCAGTTAGTGAGATTTGCTGTGTTAATTCTCTCTTCTTAGTAGGCCCAAGATCTCACTTTTTCGTAGGTAAGGACAAAGCCCATATTTCTTAGGGGAACTTAACATCAGAATAGCCTGGCTTTCAGGAGAAAAGACGGCAGAGTTATTTTGTTGTTGCAGTGTGCCTGCTCGGAAACAATAAGTGAGTGCTTTGTTTTTTTAAAATAATATAACTAGAATGAATGAAATATGTGAGGGTTGAGCTCCTGAGTTGTGTAATTGGTCTAAACCTTTTTGGTTCTTTTTGTTGTTCTTGTGAAAAGTGTGATAACGGAGGCAAAGTTCTGAGAACACCCAGATCATGTATGCTTATGTATCAAGGACTTTGCTCATAGCCATCCCAAGTTGATCATTTCAACATACATACAACATTATCAAGAAGCATTCTTGTGGCTAGAAGCTCAACAAAATTGAAATTCTCAAGTCAATCTTGCATGATCATGTATGTGGTATCTCAGGCTTTGTTCATATATATCCTCATGAACATGCTCTTAAGTTGAATGTTGGTCCTAAATAAGAAGCTTAGGAGAATAGCAATGTGCTACAAATTTACAATATATGGCTTTCATGATTTATGCCTAACAAGTGATAAGATTCTATAAGTCATGCCACTTACTTTTTTCCATTATATATATCATTATTATTTTGAGATGCTTTTGGTAACATTCTACATTACTCTACAAATAGACGGGCGCAGCAACGCGCGCCATCAATGATCTAGTTACGTTGATAACTAGGCCAGTTTGAGAAAAACAAGGTGGGTGAGCGAGAGAAAGGAGTAACGTGCGAGATGAGAACCACTTAGGGAATTTACGTGGAGGGAGGACCACGTACGAGCAACCTTTTTTTTTTGTATGGTAGGTACCAGCTACCAAGACATGCCCAAGAAACAATCCTACCTTTAAAATAAAAAAAATACCTTCCTTTCTAACTACATAGGAGAATCACGTCTAGATTTTCCATCTAAAAAATAATCACGTGCGAAATAGTTGGTCCGTTTATCAATCCTACGTTACCTGGTAATAATGATGAAAAATCTTTCTATCTTTAAATCATCTTCTACGTATATAAATAGTCTTCCTTTTTTTAAATCTCAGCTGTCAATCTTTCTGGTTTACATAAAATCAACGGATATAAAGGGATGATGTATGGAGAACTATGAAAGACTCCGTCCTTTAATATTAGATAAAGATAAAGATAAAGATTGGAATAATTGTCAAAGTACTCTGGCAGTTAATCAATGCTCTGGACCCGACCCCACAGGTGCCCTCCGTTGCTAGGTGGGCCCGCACCCACCACAAAGAGACGTGATCCTTCTGTGCTACGACCACCATGTGGATGGATTTTCACGACCCTGCAAAGCATATCACGTGCGTTCATCTGGTACTACACACACCCAAGCGACTGAGTGGGTGGGTTTGCGTGCACCGGAAGAGAGCAATGTGATCGCCCATAGGCTAGTCATAGTGGGAGTAACTTAGGTAGTAACATAACGCACCCCAAGACATATATGCTTATGTGGCATGGAGTTAATGAGGAGAGGGTTGTTTATGGTAACATAATATGTTACCGTAACTAACGCACCCCAATGCAAAATGAGTCTATAACATCATAAATGAAGGCTTGCATGACACTACATTTGTGTTACTACCCACTATGATGGTAGTAACATAGACTAGTAACATATGCATGCTGTTAGTCTAAGTTACTACCCACTATGACTAGCCTTAGTCCGGGTTTATTTTATACCGTTTTGTGTGCTAAAGTTTGATCAATAAATAAATTAACTAATAAAATGTCAAGTGTATGGCAATTATACCATCGCAAAGATCTTTCAAATACATATTCAACAACGTATATATATTTTGTATTTTATTAGTCAAAGTCTGGCTCAAAATACGAGAAGGGCCAATAAACCCAGACGGAGTAGTAGGAGATGTAGGATTTTTTTGTACAGTCGATTGTCTTGTCTATGTTTCAAATGGTCTCTTTTCAGTACAACTTCTAGTAACTCTATTTTTCCACTCAATCATAAGGGATTTCACCGGTCAATATAAAAACTGAATAAAAATCAACACATGTGCATGAAATACATGGCCACGAGGCCGCACACCAATCGTTCATCGATTCTACCAGCAAAGCAAGCAGAACCGACAACCTCGGGCGGATTTCAAGGGCCGTTTCTTCGGCATCCACACCGGCGCTGAGGCCATCGGCCGCAAACTACAATGCGTCCAAGGTGTCGTCCCTAGGAGGGAGTGAAGGGAACGCCGTCAACGTTCGCTCCAACCTAGGCCAAAATTTCGGGTTTCACCCTTGAGAACCCAAACTCGCTGGGGAGGAAGGTGGACGGGCTTCATAGTGATGTCTCCAAGGAGAGAAATGGTGTCCTAAGGCGTAGTTGATGTTGATACTTAACGTGATCGAACAATATTTTCACCCATAGCTCACCAAACTCATGGCCACTCCAGCCTCCTACCCAACCGCAGCTGATATCCCAACTACTGATCTGCAGTAGCCATACACGCCAGTCTGCTCACCATCCCATCCTCCATCAACATAGACAGCAAACCACCGCGATACAACACACCCCACGACCTCCCCCACCCTCCAAGCGCGAGCGGCGTAGTCCTCCATATCTGGTTCATCGTCAACGCCCCAGCCGGAAACAAGGAGCCCCTCGCTACACCCACCATGCGTGTCTAGGTCCACACGTTGTCCTAGCTCCAGCAACACCTGCTAGTTCCAGCTCGGATCCGGGTTGTGCGGGTCTAATATGTCTCCATCACACCTCTTCTACCTCTAGCTAGAGCGTCAACTCTGTTCTCGCCGCCTCCCCCTTGCGGGTCACGGCTGTCCAGCTTGACAAGCAAATCATTATTCTTGATCTACCAAACCGGCTTGATGAAGATTTCCCACACATTGTATTCTAGCACTGGCAACCCCAAAGAGATCAATGTCAGATCACCCCCAAAACTCGGCCTAAACTGACATGTTGCCACCATGGCAAGCATTATGTCACTCCGGAATAAGGCCTCCTCTGCTTTGGACTTGTATCCATATTCCATAGTTATTTTCTAAAAAATATACAACACATTTCTATATATTTTTCGTTCAAAATTTACAACCTAGTGATTTATCTTGTGTTGCACTTAAATTTTGTAATTTCTAGCATTGTTCTCGTACTTTTTCTTGTACATCGTATTACAAATGTTTTGTGCTGCAGGTCGTTGCTCCCTCCGTCCTATAATATAAGAGCGTTTTTACACTAGGTATCCTAGTGTAAAAACGCTCTTATATTATGAGACAGAGGCACCTAGTGTAAAAACGCTTTTATATTATGGGAAGGAGGGAGCAATATTTAGCACAAATTAGACAAAGTTTGCAAACATCTAATAGCTGAGTTATGTACTCCATCCGATTCAAAATATAGTGCGCCCGCGCTTCCCGAGGTTTAACTTTGACCATAAATTTAAGCAGCGAGACCTACTGCGGCGGGATAAAAAATTATATCAATTTTTGATCCCGCCGCAGTCGGTCTTGTTGGTTAAACTTATGGTCAAAATTGAAGCACGGAAACCGAGGACGCACTTTATTTTGGAACGAGGGAGTACTTCGTACGTACTCCTCTGACTAGCATTGATTAAGTATTGTTTATGCAATTATTAATACCAGTGCTTTCCAATGAATTGGGGTCTTTTTTTACTCCTTGATTAACTGCTATTTAAATGCTTACCAATTGCCCCACTGATTGAGTACGTCTAGTACAATATCTTAATTAACTCAGATGACGTGCGTGCATCGCATCCAAGTTGATCCCCACCTTTTAAATGATGGGACGTCTCTGCATGCATGGACCGCATCCAAGATGTGGTCGGAAATACCCAGTGGGTCCCGGGTCCAATGAACCTAAATTTAAAATGAATTAAATTTTTAGAATGAGTAAAAAATGCTTGAACTTTTTAGAATCATACATATAGCATCGCTAGTACAGCTACAGTAGCACCCGACGGGTATCGGCGCGGGCGGTGGACACCCAAAGGGACGGAACCATCACAGGATCCTGTGATGGTTCCGTCCCTTTGGGTGTCCACCGCCCGCGCCGATACCCGTCGGGTGCTACTGTTCAAGCTGTACTAGCGATGCTATATGTATTAGTAATCGAGGTGTATTAGTGATAATACACTCATGTGAAAAGTTTCACAAAGGAATAGCTTCAACTAACTCCATAGCCAAGAAAACAAAATCCGTAGTACAAAATGGGGTGAAATAGTAATATTTTATAGTGGCGAACCAGAAAACAATGAAATTCATTCATTCACAAAATATTTACACGAGTGTACATCTGATCAAGTTTGATTCCAAAAAGTTTCACGTTTTTTTGACACTTTTTGATTTTTCGAAACTAATTTTTTCAGTTATGGTATGTTGGCACCCGAGACCCAAAGATCCGTGTATCGGATGTGGTGGCCTACTTTCTTTTGTTGTGGCATCAAGGAAAGAATATATCAAAATAGGAATAGGGAGAATCATATATTTTGCCATGCATATATGTGACGTACGTGTCCTATCAAAATGAAAACCATGCATATACTTAGTATAGAAAAAGACATGATCTGCCGACCACTGCATCACTCCTCTCGACGACTCAAGGGAGAAACCCTAGCTTGCACCGGCCTTCCGCCGCTCCCTACTACGGGTGCCGCCGTGATGGTGGCATGCCCCGTCTCTCAATGGTGGAGGGTATCCTCTGGCCGTTCTCACACAGTGGAGTCAGAATGCCAAGGCGGTGACCCCGGAGATGGTGAAGGTAGTGTGGCCTGCTTGGAGACGGTATGTAATGCTGGTCATATGGAGCAAGGCAGCAGGAGGAATCAATCTCGCGGTGATGCGATCAAGTTTGGGGGAGGGGGTCAACAACGGCTCGTCTGGTGCCCTATGACTCCCGTGTAGTGGTCAACAGGTGGGCTCCGTCACTTGGCTCTAGTGTTGTGGGTCCACTGCCCAGGACGGCTGGGGGTGGTGTGGCCCAGTTCTCGCAAGGGTTTAGGATGTTATCATTTTGTGGACGTGGTGACACCGGGCGGGTCAACTGGATGGTGGAAGCCAGGGCAACGGCCTCGCGATGTGAACAAGCTACATACGCTGACGCGATAACCACAAAATTTGTGGCGGCACGAGCTCCCTAGAGCGAGGTTCTCAGCCCTCAACGGTGTGTGATATGTCGGCATTGCGTGGGGTGGTGGGTATGTTGGCTGGGCTGATGTGGCCATCTGGGGCCGGTTGGTTGTGTTGATGGTTGTTGGCGACGACAATTGGGCTGTGATGTAATGCTATTGTGGCTTTGGTGGATAACTGGGCATCATGCGACAATGCTGGGTTTAGTGCTCTACAGGTGAAAGTCTAGCACCCACTTCGGTCGAGGTCGACGATGACGGCATCCTGGGATGCCGTTACCTTTGTTGGAGGCATCGTCGTGGAACTCCTTCACCATCCTGAGGTTGTGCGCCCACTGATACGTCTCCAACGTATCTATAATTTTTTATTGTTCCATGCTATTATATTATCTGTTTTGTATGTTTAATGAGCTTTATTATACACTTTTATATTATTTTTGGGACTAACCTACTAACCGAAGGCCCAGTGCAAATTGCTGTTTTTTTTGCCTATTTCAGTGTTTCGCAAAAAAGGAATATCAAACGAAATCCAAACGGAATGAAACCTTCGGGAAAGTGATTTTTGGAACAAACGTGATCCAGAGGACTTGGAGTGGACGTCAAGAAAGAAGCGAGGAGGCCACGAGGCAGGGAGGCGCGCCTGCCCCCCTGGGCGCGCCCCCACCTTCGTGGGCCCCTCGCAGCTCCACCAACCTATTTCTTCCTCCTATATATACCCATATACCCCGAAAACATCCAGGAGCACCACGAAACCCTATTTCCACCGCCGCAACCATCTGTAGCCGTGAGATCCCATCTTGGGGCCTTTTCCGGCGCTCCGCCGGAGGAGGAATCGATCACGGAGAGCTTCTACATCAACACCATAGCCTCTCCGATGATGTGTGAGTAGTTTACCACAGACCTTCGGGTCCATAGTTATTAGCTAGATGGCTTCTTCTCTCTCTTTGGATCTCAATACAAAGTTCTCCTCGATCTTCTTGGAGATCTATTCAATGTAACTCTTTTTTGCGGTGTGTTTGTCAAGATCCGATGAATTGTGGGTTTATGATCAAGTTTATCTATGAGCAATATTTGAATCTCCTCTGAATTCTTTTATGTATGATTGGTTATCTTTGCAAGTCTCTTCGAATTATCAGTTTGGTTTGGCCTACTAGATAGATCTTTCTTGCAATGGGAGAGGTGCTTAGCTTTGGGTTCAATCTTGCGGTGTCCTTTCCCATTGACAGCAGGGGCAGCAAGGCACGTATTGTATTGTTGCCATCGAGGATAAAAAGATGGGGTTTATATAATATTGCTTGAGTTTATCCCTCTACATCATGTCATCTTGCCTAATGCGTTACTCCGTTCTTATGAACTTAATACTCTAGATGCATGCTGGATAGCGGTCGATGTGTGGAGTAATAGTAGTAGATGCAGAATCGTTTCGGTGTACTTGTCACGGACGTGATGGCTATATACATGATCATGCCTAGATATTCTCATAATTATGCACTTTTCTATCAATTGCTCGACAATAATTTTTCACCCACCGTAATACTTATCCTATCTTGAGAGAAGCCACTAGTGAAACCTATGGCCCCCGGTCTATTTTCCATCATATAAGTTTCCAATCTATTTTTACTTGGCAATCTTTACTTTCAATCTATATCATAAAAATACCAAAAATATTTATCTTATTATCTCTATCAGATCTCACTTTTGCAAGTGGCCGTGAAGGGATTGACAACCCCTTTATCGCGTTGGTTGCAAGGTTCTTATTTGTTTATGCAGGTATAAGGCGACTTGCGTGTAACCTCCTACTGGATTGATACCTTGGTTCTCAAAAACTGAGGGAAATACTTACTACTTTGCTGCATCACCCTTTCTTCTTCAAGGGAAAAACCAACGCAAGCTCAAGAGGTAGCACCCACCTGGATGGTGCCGAAATTAAAAGGTTCCCAAGGCATCGTCCCTTGGAGGAAGTGATGGAAATACCATTGATGTCCGCTCCAACTTAGGCAAGAACTTGGGTTTTCACCCGAGATACTCCGTTGACAAGGGAGGTGAAAGAGCTCCATAATGATGTCTCCAAGGAGAGGAATGATGTCCTAGGCATCGGCGATGCTTTCATGTAACGTGGATGACCTAAAGTCTCACCAATAGATCACCACACCCATCATCACTTTGGTCTGCCTAGCCGACCGCACTATGGCAGCCATACGCACTAGTTGGCTCCCCGTCCCAGTCCTACACAAACACAGCCAACAAACCACCACGACACCACACACATACCCAACCTCTAAGTGTGAGCGATGTAATCCTCTGTATGAGGTTCATCGCCAATGCCCCGACAGGGAGCAAGGAGGCCCTCTAGTTGTGCCACCATGGGTGACTAGGTCCACATGCAGTTCCAGCTCTAGCAACATCCGCTAGTACCCACTAGGATCTAGCTTGTGTGAGTCTACTATGTCTCCCATGCCACCTCTTCCGGTAGATATAGTGTCACCCTCTCCCCCCTAATGGTCGTCGGGCATCCAGCCCGACAAGCAGAGATCATTACTCTCGATCAATCGAATGGCTTGACAAAGATCTGCCACACATTTGTATGCTAGTGTTGTCAGCCCCAAAGCGGTTAATGTCAGATCACCGCCAAATCTTTGCCAAAGCTGACATCCTGCCACCATAGCGAGCACCAATACACTCTGGAACATGCCTCCCATGTTTTGGACTTGTATCCATAGTTGTTTTTAAATGTTTGTACAATATATCCCTATATAACAAATCCAAGCTTGTGATTTATCTAGCGTGACACCCAAATTAAGTTATTTCTAGCATTTTTGCAATGAATTTTCTTTGTACATCGTAATGCAAATATTTCGCGCTGCAGATCACGTGCATGAAACAAAATTAGCTTCTCGCTTAGCTTGTAAAATCTAGCAGAAATTAAGGTATTAGACAAATTTTACAAAAGATACAGAGGATTGCGACAGAAAGTAAACAAGCAATCGTGAAAGTGGTCGGCCGCACTGCACACGTGTTTTCGGCTGCTGGCTAGTGGTCCGGTGCCCCCCCCCCCCCCCCCCCCCCCCATCCCTCGAAGCAGATAAACAGGAATTAAGGACATTGTATAGGCCAGACATGACACTTTGCCTGATGAATCGATGGCCAACACCGTCATAATGTGTTAACCAGTGAGTGGAATGTACGAAAGAGCACACAAACACAATACAAGGTTGATACAAGTCTCTGGTGTTTGCAGTCAATTACTAGTGGAAATATTATCAAGATCAAGGAATGAAAGACATATTCCCTCCTTCTTTTTAGAGGGCCTAATTTAGAGTAACAATATATCATGAGAAGTGGACGAGAGAAAACCAGAAATTAGTCCAATACTATACTTTTGCATGCCAAGTTACATATCACAATATTGTTGATGTTACGTTATGACATACCAATGTCCCGACCAATTTATACACTTCACATAGTTTCTATCAATGTTCAATTGTACTTTTTCGAGCCTACTATCTTTATCAATAATTATGTATCAGCCAAGTAATTCAAAACCCAAAAATGAATCTTGATTTATTTTGGCTTCAAGTTTTAGTAAAACTTTAAACATGCAATACAAATTAGTGCATAAAAGTTTAAGGCTAATACAATAAACAAATACCCAACGCGAATGCGCATTCACTATGCTAGTAAATATACCAGAAATGGCATATGTGGTAAGCTATCTAAAATCCCAATATATCCAAGATGAAAAAAAATAAAGCATTAATGTTCAGGGGTATTAGTTATACTAATATAGCAAGACAAACCGCCTGGCCCGAGGACCTGAGTTAATTAGCATTGGATAGAGAGAAAATCTTGTGCGTTAGTTGTTTCCTGTGTTTCAGAATTCATGTTAGTAGGTTTTTTTTGCGGGTTAAAAGAAAGTTTTATTCCATAATGATAGAGTTACAGACCTATAAAAAGGTAGGTAGGCTGGAGTGGCAATGGGTTTGGTGAGATATAGGTGAAATCCTAATTCGAGCACGTTAAATACCAACATCAATGATGCATTAGGATGTTGTTCCTCTCCTTGAGGACATCGTTATGAAGCCTGTTTATCTCCCTCGCCAAGTAGTTTGGGCTCTGATGGTAAACCCAAAGTTTTGGCCTAGGTTGGAGAGAACGCCAATGACGTTCTCAATACTCAGGGATGATGCCTTGGAGGCATTATAGTTTCGCCGCCGACAACATGGGTGCATGGCCTTAGAGCCAGTGCAGATGTCGGAGCGACGACCCACGAAAACCGCCAGAGGTTGTCGACCCTGGTTGATCTGTGGGTAGAACCACTGATTTGAATACACCTTTAGTTGCAATTACCACACCTTTAGCATTAGAATTAATGATAATAGTATTTGGTATAGATTTAGTACGATTTTATTTTTCTACTTTACTGTAACAAGTCCCATTAATAATACTACTAACTTGCTTACATTACCGGAAAGTAGAATGCCTTTCCATCAATCTCTAATTGTTTCCGTCAGGTCTCTTTCTATACGTACTCCATCTGTATATATGCATGGTTTTCATTCTCATATGAGACGTACTCCATGCATATGGATTAGTCAAGTAAGTATAAGCTTTTCCTATTCCTTTTCTGGCCTAGTCTTTCCTGAGTACCCCAACAAACGGAAAGTAGGCCACCACATCCGTTGATATCGCTTGGGAACAGATGCTACCCATGCATGCAAACATGCAAAGTTGTCCCTGTTATGATTAATCTCGTTGCTTTGTTGTTTCCTGGTTTTCTGTCACGTTGGATATATTGGGTCTGTAGGAAGTGCACGTTGCAGGGTATTGCATGTGCCTTTAGATTTCCAGTTTATAATTTGCTTGTTGCAAATAAAATAGCGCCTATCACGTGTGTATGTGCACGCACAGGATTAGTTTGAGTCATAGTTGTCCTGGTCAGCTTCCGAGCGATCTTCCGTGGGATGGCACGGGCAAATCGGATCGAGCGGAAACTTAGCGATAGAATAGGCCACGATCTGTTGTACGTGCTGCCTAAGTGAATAAGGAAAAAACAGAAAAGACGCAAACAGTGCGCGTCGCCAAAACCTGTGTGCTCGCCTTCTGTGTCTCGCGTGCGTTCGTGTTCTTCGTGTCCACCAGATCGCGTGTGTTTGAGTGATCCAGGGGCTGAATTCCCTGACAATTGGCATCAGAGCCTCGGTTTGAGGGAGGCGATCTTGCGGCGGCGGCGGCGAGAGTGGTGAAGAGTGGCAGCGCTGTTCAGGGGCAATGGCGGGCGATGAGGTGTCGAAGGAGGTCCTGGCGGCGGGGAAGTACCAGCCGCCGGGGAAGCGCACGGGCGACGGCTCCTCGGAGGAGGCGCCATGGTCGTCCGGAGCACGGCGAGGATCCCCAACGTCCCCATGCAGTACCCGCAGCTCACGGAATCGAACTACCATCTTTGGGCGGCCAATATGAAGATCATCATGCGTCCATTGGGCGTGTGGTCGGCGGTTGAGGGCGACGCCGAGTACGACGAGGAACGAGATATGGGCGCCATGGCAGCGATCTTCCAGTCCGTTCCTGATGATGTGATGATGGCGCTCGTCGAGTACAAGACGGCGAAAGAGGCTTGGGCTGCGATTCGCACGATGCGGATCGGCGAGGCGCGCGTGACAGAGGCGCGCATAAATCAGTTGATGCGGAAGTTTGACCGCATGCTGATGGATGACGGCGAGACGATTTCCGCATTCTCTCACCAGCTGAATGCACGTGTCAGCGAGATCCGTGCCCTAGGAGAGGATCTCCAGGAGAAGACGGTCGTCAAGCGGCTGTTTGCTGCTGTTCCTGATCGTTTCTCGCAGATCATTGGGACGATCGAGCAGTGGGGTGACATGAAGACCATGTCTGTGGCTGAGGCAGTTGGCCGGTTGCGCACGTTCGAGGAGAATGAGATCGGGCGCCGTGGTGATCGCGGCGACAAGAATGAGCAGCTGATGCTTGTGACCAAGGCGTTGGAGAACCTGCTCAGCAAACAGAAGCTGACTGGTGAGGGTTCTAGCAGCAGCGGCAGCGGCGCCGGCGGGCGCGGTGGCCGTGGGCGAGGGCAGTCCGGACGCGGCGGGCGCGGAGAGCGTGGTGAGCACTCTGAGAACAAGCCCAAGAAGCACCGAAAGTTCGACAAGAGCAAGGTACGGTGTTTCAATTGTGATGAACTTTGTCACTTCAAGTCTGAATGTCCAGAACCAAAGAAAGAGAAGCTGAATCTTGCCCAAGAAGATGATGTTGGGACAGGCCTGCTGATGATGGAGACACTTGAACTTGTGCAATCTGTAGAGGCAACTGGTGAGATTGTTTTGCCGAATGAGGAGAAAGTAGTGCCTAAGTTGTCAGGTAGTCAGAACACTTGTTGGTACTTAGACACCGGAGCTAGCAATCACATGACAGGCTGCTCTGAAAAATTCACTGAGTGGGACTACACCGTATCAGGAAAGGTGAGGTTTGGAGATGGCTTCACTGTTGAAATTTGTGGGAGAGGTTGTGTACTGATGAAGTGTCTCTCAGGTGGCCATCGTTTGCTGACAGATGTGTACTTTATACCTCGTTTGAGAAGCAATATCATCAGCTTGGGGCAGCTAGATGAGAATGGCTGCAAGTATGCTGCTGAAAATGGTGTGTTCCAAGTCTGGGATCAAGAAAGGAATTTGATCGCTCGTGTACTGCGGACTAGAAGCGGTATGTATGTACTGGACATTGAGGATGCTGAGCCGGTATGCCTGATGACATGTCATAGCGAGCCTTGGCTGTGGCACAAGCATTACGGACATGTGAACTTCAGAACACTTGGTCGTCTCTCTCACTCAGGTATGGTGGAGGGAATGCCACCCATTGAGCATGTTGATCAGGTGTGTGACTGCTGCATGTTATCCAAGCAACGTCGTCTGCCATTCCCATCAGCAGCAAGCTATCGAGCAATCGAGCCATTGCAGCTCGTCGATGGGGATCTCTGCGGCCCCATAATCCCTGCCACGCACGGCGGTAAAAAGTATTTCCTACTGTTGGTCGATGACATGTCGCGTTACATGTGGATTGTGCTTCTGAAGAGTAAAGATGAAGCGCTCCGGGCAGTAAAAAAATTTCAGGCAGCAGCTGAGCTTGAATCCGGGCACAAGTTGAAGGTTTTGAGGACAGATAGAGGGGGAGAGTTCACCTCAAATCAGTTTGCACACTACTGTGATCAGCTGGGACTTAATCACCACTTGACGGCGCCGTATTCCCCTCAGCAAAATGGCGTTGTCGAGAGGCGAAACCAAACTGTAGTTGGTACGGCTAGAAGCTTGTTGTAGAGCATGTCAGTCCCAGGCAAGTTTTGGGGAGAGGCAGTATCTATAGCAGTATATTTGTTGAACCGAGCTGAGACTAAAAGTGTGAATGGCAAGACCCCATACGAAGCTTGGCATGGAAAGAAACCAAATGTCGAGCATCTGCGAACATTTGGTTGTGTGGCACATGTCAAGAAGGTGGGCAAGCACTTGTCGAAGCTCGATGACCGCAGCTCGCCCATGGTGTTCATCGGATATGAAGCACCATCCAAGGCATATAGGATGTATGATCCGGTTGGAAAGAAGCTCCACATCACTCGAGATGTCGTGTTTGAGGAAGAAAGGAAATGGGAGTGGGGCCAAGGTGAGTCCCAGGAGCAGTACATCACTCCCAGCTTCGTATTTGAAGTTGCACAACCAGCAGCGGTCAGCGGAGAACCAACAGGTGCAGCAAATCCTACGGCATCCAGAACTGCTGCCACTGCAGAAGAAAATGCTGCCACGACAGCGTCTCAGACCCCCAAAACGCCTGCCACGGCACCCATTCCTACAGCAACGCCCCACTCAGCTGTGATTCCTACAACGCCTGCCACATCAGGGTCTACTTCATCGTGGAGTACGCCGGTTGGGCCACAAGGAAAACGCTTGCTTGAGGAGTTGTATGATGAGACCGATGAGGTAGAGACGCAATACTCAAACTTGTGTTTTCTCGGAATGGAGGAACCTGCAAATTTTCATGAGGCGAAGAAAGAGAGCAGTTGGCAGCAGGCTATGCAGGAGGAGATGAACTCCATTGAGGAAAATGGCACGTGGGTGTTGACTGATGTGCCAAAGGGGAACAAGGCCATTGGATTGAAGTGGGTCTATAAAGTGAAGAAGGACTCTGGAGGTGCTGTGGTGAAGCACAAAGCACGACTTGTTGCAAAAGGATATGTTCAGCGGCAAGGTATTGACTTTGATGAAGTGTTTGCGCCGGTAGCTCGAATTGAGACCGTGCGTTTGCTTGTGGCCTTGGCAGCTCAGAGAGGGTGGGAAGTTCATCATATGGATGTGAAGTCGGCCTTCCTAAATGGAGATTTGGAAGAGACTGTATATGTTGAGCAACCTTCTGATTTTGTCAAGAAAGGAAGTGAAAGCAAAGTACTGAAATTAAGCAAAGCGTTGTATGGTCTGCATCAAGCACCACGGGCATGGAATGCTAAATTGGACAAGACATTGGCAGTTTTGGGTTTTGAAAAATGTCCATGTGAGCATGCTGTGTACAAGAGGAAGAAGGATGGTGCAAGTCTGCTCGTGGGAGTGTACGTGGATGACTTGATCATCACGGGGGTAACACAACGGAGATAGAAAACTTCAAGAACCAGATAAAGAATATGTTCAGCATGAGTGACTTGGGCCTACTCAGTTACTATCTTGGAATTGAAGTGAAGCAAACCCGACAAGGCATCTCGTTGTGTCAATCAGCTTATGCAACAAAAATTCTGGACAAATGTGGCATGGGAGATTGCAAAGCAACTCAAACTCCTATGGAGCAAAGACTGAAATTGAGGAAAGTAAGTGACTCTCCAGTAGTTGATTCAACTTCCTATCGAAGCATAGTGGGAAGCTTGAGATACCTAGTGCACACTCGTCCGGATATATGCTATGCCGTTGGGTATGTCAGCCGGTACATGGAGCAGCCGTCTGAAGAACACATGACAGCGGTAAGACATATTTTGAGGTATGTGCGAGGCACTCTGAATCATGGGTGTTTCTATAAGAGAGAGGAGAGGAACCAACTGAAGTTTGTTGGGTTCAGTGATAGTGATCATGCGGGTGCCATCAATGATAGAAAGAGTACCTCGGGTGCCATCTTCTACATTGGTTCAAATCCAATCAGCTGGGTGTCACATAAGCAAAAAATTGTGGCCATCTCCTCATGTGAAGCCGAGTATATCGCAGCAGCATCTGCATCATGTCAGGGCATATGGCTGGGGCATTTACTTGCTAATTTACTTGGCGAAGATTCAGTTCAAGTTGTACTCAAGGTGGACAACCAATCTGCGATCTCGTTGAGTAAGAGTCCTGTCCACCATGATAGAAGTAAACACATAGATCTTCGCTATCATTTCATACGGGATTGTGTTGAATCTGGCAAGATCAATGTTGAGTATGTGAGAACTGAGGACCAGTTAGCTGACATCCTCACAAAGTCTCTTGGGAGACTAAAGTTTCAGGAGATGAAGGAGAAGATTGGGATGAAGGAGCTGGATGATGGGCAACAAGCATAAGAGAGAGAATGTTATGATTAATTTCGTTGCTTTGTTGTTTCCTGGTTTTCTGTCACGTTGGATATATTGGGTCTATAGGAAGTGCACGTTGCAGGGTGTTGCATGTGCCTTAGATTTCCAGTTTATAATTTGCTTGTTGCAAATAAAATAGGGCCTGTCACGTGTGTATGTGCACGCACAGGATTAGTTGGAGTCGTAGTTGTCCTGGTCAGCTTCCGAGCGATCTTCCGTGGGATGGCACGGGCAAATCGGATCGAGCGGAAACTTAGCGATAGAATAGGCCACGATCTGTTGTACGTGCTGCCTAAGTGAATAAGGAAAAAAAAGAAAAGACGCAAACAGTGGACGTCACCAAAACCTGTGTGCTCCCCTTCTGTGTCTCGCGTGCGTTCGTGTTCTTCGTGTCCATCAGATCGCGTGCGTTTGAGTGATCCAGGGGCTGAATTCCCTGACAGTCCGATCATTAACAAACTGAGTTATAATCAAGGCGTTCTCTATGCACTTAGCACTATGTCATTAACAAACTGAGTTAATCAAGGCGTTCTCTATGCACTAGTACGAGTACTTACTTAAGTAAAAAGGCCGGCTAATGATTGGCACATGCACTGGTTGAGTATATTACATAAACACTTGAGCACAGAGCAGTGTCAATCAGAGGAGTACTACAAGGGTGTGTTTGGTTGCCCGCATCGAACCCAACCAGGCCTGCGCGGGATGAGTGTGCGCTGTTTGGTTGCCTAGTTTTACTATTGGGCCTGCATAGCACGATGTTTAAAGCAGCTCTAGGTCTGCCTCACTGGAAACGCACGAATCGGCAGTTTCTCCAGGGCCAGGTACGAGCGGTGCACGTGGGCGGGCGCGGCTGCACGCGCGCGGCCACCCTCAAGAAGCCGCGTTGCTTCCCGAAGCACCGGCAGTTATTAGCCTCACCGCCCCTCACCGCTCCCTCTCCCCACTCTTCCCCACTCTCCCAACTCTCACCGGCGGCGGCGGATCGGAGCAGATGAAGAAGACCACCGGACTCCATCACCGGCGGCGGCAGATCGGAGCAGAGGAAGAAGACCACCGGACTCCATCAATGGCGGTAAGCACTTCTCTCTCTTTGACATGCACGCTAGATTCGATCAACGGCGATAATTCGATCCACGGCGGAGGGGAATGGGGAATAAAGGTAGATAAGCATAGGGGTAGTTCATACTAGTTCATAGCAGTTCATACGAGTTCATACATGCAAGATCGGAATGCATAAGGTAGATTTCGGGATTGGGGATAGGGGAATAGGGGGAAAGGGGGTACACAACGGACACCGGCTGACCGCGGCGGCCGTCACCGGCGTGCGGAGTGGCTGGTCGAGCCGCTGGCCTTCATCTTCTTCTTCATCGCCGTGCAGGCCGGCGGGTCGTCCTCGTCGTCCTCGACGGAGTCGCGGTCTCTCTGCCAGGTAGGACGGAATGGCTCCAGCGCCCTAGCTGGCATGTGCACCGCCTCTTCTTCCTCCTCCTTAGGCTCCCCGCCGATGACCGCCGGCGGCGCGATAGCCGTCTCCCATTACACTGCGGCACGGCGGTCATTAGGAGCCCAGTAGGTCTTGTACTTGCACCACTTCTTCCTCTGTTTAGGGTCGTCGGAGACAGCCTGATTCATGGCCCAGCGAATGATGTCAACTGCCATCGCACCCTTCGCTGGGTCAGGAATCAGCGTCTTCAGCTCTTCTTTAGTGGCCTTCATGAGCACGGCATTAGATTCGTTCTGCATGTCCGACATGGAGCCAAAGTTCGAGCACACCTCCATGGTGTTCTCGAACTTGGTTCGGTCACCAGCCGTCCACCCGAGGAAGAAGGCCCTCCAGCCAATACCCCAAGGGAAGGGGTTGGCATTGGAGCTGGAGCTAGAGCTCATGGCGATGGGGAGGAGGAAGGTTGACAGTGAGAGAAGAGAGGGGGTGGGTAAATAGTGGTGGGCAGGGTGAGTAAATATAGGGGGGATGGATAGGAGGAGAAGAGTGACAGTCATGCCGTTTTAACTACAAGCTCTTCAATTAGCCATGAACTCTGTGCAATGCCTGACTCCATGACTTGTGTGCAGATCGAGGATAACAACGAGATGGGCACGGAGGTGCTCCCGGCCGTTGACAGTAGGGCAAGCAGCCCCTTCACCCAATGCCCGACGAGGTTGAGCTGCCGCCCACCACCGAGGAAGACCCGAAGACGCCTGAGGGTGGCGACGACGAGGGCATGGAGGAGCCCCCCAGCAACAATCGCCGCAACTACGGCCACTACCATCAGGAGGATGGCCCAACTCACTTCTGCAAGGTCATCCTTGCACCGAAGCTTGAGTGCATCCCCATGCCCCTGGACTTCACCAAGCACTTCGTCGTGGTGCCGACGGAGTTCAAGCTCAGGAACAACACCGGCTGCTCCTGGAAGGTGACGGTCAAGCTAATGAACGACAGGGTGACCCTGGATCAGGGTTGGGCCACCTACGCAGCCGTTCATCAGATCAAGATCGGCTACATGGTGACGTTCAAGCTCCTCACTCCCGACACCCTCAAGGTCATCATCTTCGACGACGATGGTATTGAGGCCATCAACAAGTGCGGGAAGCACGACGACGCCTTCGCCGCCAAGGACTAGGGCCGGGCCACCTCTTTCGAGCGTACTATCGAATTATGCTAGTTGATGGTTTATGCGTTGAACTGTTATATCTGTGGTAATGCTTATATCTGAATTATACTAGTTGATGCTTTGTTTATAGTCTGTTGTGCTTATGATGTGTGCTGCCGAAGTGTGGTGGTAACCTCACCAACTAGCCAAAGAGGTTACCACACATCAGGCCTTGCATACAACCAAACACCATGTCTTGGGTTTGTGGACTAACATGCAGGCAACCAAACACCAGGCAGTGTGGTTCAGCCCATGCAGGTAAGAGGGCATGCAGGCAACCAACCAACATGCATATGATGTATTTGAGGCTGCATTTGCATAGCCAGTCTGAGTAGAGAAGTGTATGCGATGCAGACACTGTTGCACACAGCAACCAAACAAGACCCAAGTGTTTTTTTAGTGGAAGTACAACTACAAGCGGTAGGTTTCCTGTTTGTCGGCTTCGAGGGACCGGGCCCACTAGCCAGCAGCCCGAACCCACGTGCGCCAGGCGGCCCACCACTTTGATGACATTTTAGCTGCTTGTTTCGTTTCTGTCGCAATACTCCAGATCTTCTGTAAACTTTGTCCAATACCTTAATATATGTGCCAATTTTACAAGCAAATCCAAAAACAAAATTTATTTAGTGCAAACGATCTGCAGCACAAAACATGTACAGAAAAGTTCATTACGAAAATGATGGAATTAATATTTTGAGTTTAACACTAGATAAATCACGACCTTGTAATTTCTACACGACAAACATATAGGGACGTTGTACAAACATTTTAAAACGCTATGGTTACATGCCCACAACATAGCAGGCTTGTCCACGGTGAGTTAATGATCATTATGGTGGCGGGATGTCAACTTAGGCCGAGAGTCACATCGACCGCTTCGGGCTGCCAACACTAGCACGCGATGTGTGGCAATTCTTTGTCGAGCCATTCGATTGATCGAGAGTAATGATCTGCATGTCGTGCTGGATGCGAGACGACCAGTAAGGGGGCGCGAGAAAATGGGCAACACTACAACTAAATGCGGAAGAGGTGCCACTGTAGACAAAATAAACTCACACAAGCCGGATTCGAGTGGGAGCCATTGGATGTTGCCATAGCTAGGACCGCATGGGGAGCTAGTCATCCATGGTGGGCGACTAGAGGGCCACCTTGCTCCCGGCCGGAGCGTTGACGATAAACGTCATACAGGATTAGTTTCTCACACTTGAGGGTTGGGATGGGGGTGGCCTGGGCGGTGTGTGGTTTCATGGTGGTTTGTTGGCTTGCTTAGTAGAGGACGGGGAAGAGGGCCAATTGACGCGTATGGCTACCACAGTTTGGTTGCTGACGGTCGGCTAGGTAGGCTGAAGTGACGATGTTTTTTTTCATGCTATAGGTGAAAGCCTGGGTTAGCCATGTTATATGCCAGCATTGACGATGCCCTAGGACGTCGTTACTTCCCTCAGAGACATCATTATGGAGCTCCTTCACATCCCTCGTCAACAGAGTCTGGGTCTCGAGTGAAACCACAAGTTCTTGCCTAGGTTGTAGCGCGGCGGCGTTCCCATTACTTCCTTCTAGGGACGGTACCTGACCTTGTAGTTTCACCACCGTCCAGGTGGGCGCGTATCCTCGGGGAGGTGAAGGAGCTCCTCGACCACGCCTTGAATAGAAGTTACGACATCCAAGGACGCCGTGCTCATCAGCATCGACCCAACATCGTCGAATCATGCCCAACCATCCATTGAAGCCACAATAGGCATGCGTCATAGGCAGATTGTCGTCGCCAACAACCATCACCACAATAAAACGAGCCCAGATGGCCACATCAGCCGAGCCAACGTACACATATCATTGCCCACACAACGCCAACATGTCGCACACACCACGGAGGGCCGATAACTTCGCCCTACAGAGCTCATGCTGCCAAATATTTTGGGGTTGCCATATCGGTGTATGTAGGGTATCCACATCCTGAGGTCGCCGACCTAGCTTCTAACGTCCACTCGATCCACCCGATGTCCCGACCTCCAGAACACCATGACATCCCAACCCCTTGCATGAACAAGGCCACACGACCCCCAGTCGGCATGAGCAGTGGTGTCACAACACTAGGGACAAGTGACGGAGCCCACATGCTACACGTCCACGACACCGAGAGGCGTAGGGCGCCAGACGGGCCGTTGTTGACCCCCCTTCCTCTGCCCCAAACGTGATCGTATCACCGCGAGGTCGATCGCGCCGCCTTGCGCCACCTGACCAACGCCGCACACCGTCTCCAAGCATGCTGCTCTTGCATCACTTTCTCCGGGGTCGCCGCCTCGGTATCCGGTCTCCGCCATGCAAGAATGGTCGGACGACCCCCTCCCCCTTTGAGGGACTGGGACTACCACCTTCGCGGTAGCTGCAGTGAGAGGGTATGGCAAGGAAGGGCGGTGCAAGCTATGGTTTCTCCCATGAGTCGTGGAAACAAGTGACACATGGGTCGGCAGATCATGTCTCTTTTTGTACTTAGTATATGCATGGTCTTCATTTTGATAGGACACGTAACATGTACATGACATACATGATACATGCATGTCCACTTATAGAACTCTCATTGTTCCTATTTGGATCTATTCCTTCCTCAGTGCCTCAACAAAAGAAAAGTAAGCCACCACATCTGTTCTGTTGATACTTGGATGCGGTTCATGCATACAAATATGTCACATCATTAAAGAAGTGGGGATCAACTTGGATACGATCCGTGCATGCATGCCATTAAGAAACTAAGTTGATAATCAAGGACTTAGAAAAAGAGCACATATATGCAGTTGACTTAGTATATGCAGTTGATAATCAAGGACTTAGAAAAAGACCACTAAATGATTGGAATGCACCGGTTACGACAGTATATTAATTGCAAGATATTACTTAATCAGTGTTAACCAGGTCGTCCGTACTCCTGTTTGTCCGCTTCGAGGGACGAGGGCGCACAGGACCACCAGCCATCAACCGAACTCACGCGCGTGAGGTGGGGTCCACCACCTTCATGACATTTTGGCTGCTTTTTTACTTTTTGTCTCAAGCCAGCAACCGAACTCACGCGCGTGAGGTGTAGTAGATATTTCCAAACTTTGTCTACACTAGTAGAAAACGGGCCTATTGTCCCGGTTTGTAAGGGCCTTTAGTCCCGGTTCCTGAACCGAGACTAAAGGGTCGTTACTAATGCCCTGACCCTTTAGTTCCGGTTCTAACCAGAACCGGGACAGATGGGCCTCCACGTGGCCTGCGCGCTGAGCCCAGGCAGGAGGGCCTTTGGTCCCGGTTGGTGGCACCAACCGGGACCAATAGGCATCCACGCGTCAGCAACTGGCTGGAGCTGAGGTTTTTTTTTGAAAGGGGCTGGTTTAGGGGTTTTGGGGGTTAATTTAGTTTGTTATTAGCTAGCTAATAGAGAGAAGTGTCCTCTCTTATACCTCCGTGCTTGGTTTATACCAACGCTATGCTATGCCTAAACATGGCTTAGATTGAAGTGAAGGCAACATGTGGTGCATGTCGAAAGTAATACTAATTAATCCTAACTTGATCAAGTTTGGATTAGTACTACTTTCGACATGCACCACATGCATGTTGCCTTCACTTCAATGCAATCCATGTTCATTTCACCCACTGATATATAATAACTCTTCATGCTCACATCATGCATCATCATAATAATAAGTCCTACTAATCATCATGATACAACTTCTACTCGTTATTAATAACAAGTCATACGATCATCATCCTCATAATCATCGAACCAACCCTACTTATTTGTCCTTAGCACATGATCATCAGTATCAGGTAGGACCTAAATACCCTCTTTAAGGTAAAATAGCATAAAACAGTATAGACCCTGACTCTCCATTATGGAGAATGGAGATCATCCTGTCTCCAATTCTTATGCTGCGCTTCCTTTTGCCTCCAAGAACCTCTTTACGAGTGTCCATACATTTTTTTCCATTCTCTGATTTGCATGTCTCCACTTCTTTTAGAAATCCGGTATGGACAGTTGAGATTTGTAGGATGACCTGGATATATGTTCAAAACATCAAGGCGACCATGCTCATACATCAGATGAGGCACACAATCCTCTGGGATTATCTGTTGAAAAACATAGTAATAACTTCATAGTTAGCAATGATGTACTAGTTTTATAGAAGTATGCAAAAGATGCACGGATGTCGTAATAGTAAAAAATCTTACCAGGGTATCTCCATAGTAGTTACCGTAGTTCAACACGTGCACTAGTGGCACATATTGACCATAATGTTGAGGAGTTTGATTGTAGATATTGTAATTCTCAAGATCATTACAAAATCCAACCAGATGATTTTTCCCCTTGTAAGTTAACTCAGAGCCATCGGTGTAGTAAGTTCTATCTACCATCTTCTGCACATTCTTTGATACTTCAAAATAAGCTGTCAATGGAAATAAGCTGTCAACTATTTTGAAATGAACAATATAAATTAGTTAATAATTAACTATGTTTGAGAAACTCACACAGCGGTAGAACTGCAGGCGTATCAACAAGGACCCAAATGTCCATATTGTCTTGCTCGATTTAAGGATCACCAAGATCCATGGTGACAAGCATACCCTCATCAAAACCATACATCTTGCAAAATGCTTCCCAATTTTTGCAACCAAAATGGGTTACGCTCTCAGCATTATACAGATTTACTTCAAAATCCACATCATGATGGGTCCTTAGGTGAATTTTCTTCGTTTCAAAATTTTCATGGTCTTCAAAATCCATCCTCTCCAAGACATAGCGTCTTGCATGGCATGGGATAAACTATACTCGAATTGTAAAAGATGAAAATTACACGTTGAAATAGTTGAAGTCATGCTTAATTATGAAAAAAACACTTGTCGTCGTTGCGTACCGTTTCAACTTCGAAGGTCTCCTCGAGCTTAATGCTGAAGCGCCGATCATCGTCCAGGTGAGGCCTGTCGCACAGACCTCGATCGTCGTGGCACCAGTCGCACTCCCCCGGGAGACTTCCGTCGTCCGATGATGACATTTCCTACATTCATAATTCAAAGATTAAACATGTACAATTAAATATATGTACTACAAAAACTAAATTAGATCATTATTATTCAACTAATCATATGCATATGCCTTGCATAGTGCTCTCCAATTTGAGCATTCAATACGAAAAATCAAATCGCAAAATAAAGTAGTATTCAAATTAGGATGCATTCAATTATAAGAAAAACTACATCATCTCCATGTGTCCGTCCATCGTCGAATATTATCACTAATACACGTCGAATACTATCATACATATCGCTAGTACAGCTAGAACCGTAGCGCCCGACGAGTATCGGCGCGGGCGGTGGACACCCAAAGGGAAGGAACCATCACAGGATCATAGCTCCAGTGAGATCCCTAAAGAACATGCCAGGTATTCTCGAACCTGCCCTCCAACGCAACCATGTAGCGGCGGACGTGCTGGTCCTCCTCGCTGACACGGTGACGTACCACCTCCGCGGTGTCCGGAAGCCTCGGCACCGTCACTGGCCCACGCGACCGCCACCAAACAAGGATCGGGTCAACGACGGGCTGGCTCCTCACCAACCTACGCCCCCCAGAAGGTAGCACCTCCCAAAACCAGCCCGGCGGAGCCCAGTCCCGGACATGGCCCCTCTGATGAAGCCGGCCTCCTCCACCGAGTTGACGACAAGGATGCGGGATAGGCATCGTCGACGTCGATGCGGGAATAATTGCTTGAACTAAAAAAATAAACGAGTTCTATTAATTTTCTTACTAAAAATAAACTACTTCTATATATAGTAAATAAACTAGTTTTCTTAAATCAACCAGTTCAACTACTACTAATATAAGCACTTAATTACTATAAATAAAATAAAGTAGTACTAACTAAAAATAAACTACTTGTATATATAGTAAAATAAAGTAGTACTTATGAAATCAACTAATTCAACTACTAATTAAACTAGTTCAAAGCACTAACCTAGAATGTACTATCCTAAAATGCACTAACAGTAGAACTAATAACCTCAAATGCATTAGATCAACTAACCTTAAATGTAACTTTTGCAAAAAATTCTATGAACAAAAAAAATCATACATCAATTCATACATATCAATGGATCATACATACATCTGCATATATACATATACATACAACATCCATATATACATACATCAATGAATTAAAAAAAATATGAAAAAAACAGAGAGCAGGCCGGGGCGGCGGCGGCGGCGCGCGGCAAAGCAGAGCAGGCTGGGGCGGTGGCGGCGGCGCGCGGCAAGCAGAGAAGGCAGGGGCGGCGGCGTGGGGGAAGGGAGGGGTCGGGGCTCACTAGGCGGCGACGACGAGGCGCGGCAGAGGGCGGCGACGGCAAGGTCGGGGCAGAGGGCGGCCACGTCGGGGTGGCGCGGGGCGGCGACGGTGTCGGGGCGTCGCGGGACGGCGTCAGAGGGGCGCGGGACGGCGCGCGGCGACGACGGCGATGGCGAGGCAGAGGGCAGCCTGGCGGCGGCGGCGCGGGGAAGAAGAACTGAAACGAAAATTTCAAAAGTTCTGTATATATAGACCGAGCATTGGTCCCGGTTCGTGGCTCAAACCGGGACCAATGCAACCTTTAGTCCCGGTTGGTGGCACCAACCGGGACCAAAGGCCACTTTTCGGCAGCCCAAAGGGCGGGAAGCGGCGGCCTTTGGTCCCGGTTGGTGGCACCAACCGGGACTAAAGGGGGGGCATTGGTCCCGGTTGGTGCCACGAACCGGTACCGATGCCCCCTTTATCCCGGTTGGTGCCATCAACCGGGACCAAAGGCCTTGTGCTGCTGCGCCCGCGTCGAAAGTTTAGTCCCACCTCGCTAGTTGAGAGGGGTGCGCAGTGGTTTATAAGCCCCACTGCCGCACCCCTCTCGAGCTCCTCTCCATTGCTGGCTTACGGGCCTAATTGTCACTGCTATGCCTGTGGGCCTACTGGGCCTCCTGCGGGCCTGAATCCTGGCCCATGGATGGGTTTCTAGTCGTATTCAGGCCGTGGGGGCCCAGTAGGTGGCACTTTTGTTTTTGTTTTTTTTGTTGCTTTATTTATTTTATTTTGTTTCTACTTACAACAAAATACTTATTGTTGCTATTTTTATTTTTTTCCAGTTTTTTGTTTTGTTTTCTGCATTATTTATTTTCTTTTGTTTTTTGCTTTATTTTTTAATTCTTTATGCTTTTAGTTTTAGAAAAATTATAAACTTTTTGTTAATGCCATTAGTTTTCAAATTTGAAAACACTTTTTTTTGTTTTCTTTGTTGCTTTATTTATTTTATTTTGTTTCTACTTACAACAAAATACTTATTGTTGCTATTTTTATTTTATTTTTCAGTTTTTTTTGTTTTGTTTTCTGCATTATTTATTTTCTTTTGTTTTTTGCTTTATTTTTTAATTCTTTATGCTTTTAGTTTTAGAAAAATTATAAACTTTTTGTTAATGCCATTAGTTTTCAAATTTGAAAACACTTTTTTTGTTTTTTTGTTTTCTTTGTTGCTTTATTTATTTTATTTTGTTTCTACTTACAACAAAATACTTATTGTTGCTATTTTTATTTTATTTTTCAGGTTTTTTGTTTTGTTTTCTGCATTATTTATTTTCTTTTGTTTTTCGCTTTATTTTTTAATTCTTTTTTGCTTTTAGTTTTAGAAAAATTATAAACAGGGGATCGCCCCCCGGTTCCATTTCATATATAAAGAAACCACAACAGGACAAGTCTTACAAAACCAGGACTCAACAGGACAAAATAAAGAAACAGACTCAGAGAGAAGAAGCATCATGCCTCCTCCCACAAACGCCAACACTTGAAACAACAGAACCACCAAAGTAACTTGCCACCTAGAACTACAAACCTCAGGTCACCAACCTTATGCTAACACACACCAAACTCAGCAACATCTATGCCAAACTGCTCTAAACTGACAGAGGCCTCCACCCGATGTTGACCACGTGAATGCTGTCAGCTTCCTCGGGGTGCTGTAGTTGATACTCCAGAGTGGTCCTCCCACCATGAGCAGCCTTTCCCACTGCATTCTTCCAGAGCCCCTCTCCAGCGTTTTGATCTTCAAACCAATTGCGACAGATCAGCCCGGCTCCAGCATCAATGGTTTTCTCAGCCGCTCCAAGATCAGTTCCTGAAACTCTTGCATTTTCCCTCCCTGGAGATCTGGGAACAGCTTGGTCCAGTCCCTTAGATAACGATAGACTCTTCCCAAGACCTGTTTCATAGAAATCCAAGAGCATCTATTAAAGACTACATAATTCCTAAAATTCCAAAGTCCCCACAGGACAGCGGAGCTCCAGAGTGGTCCTCCCACCATGAGCAGCCTTTCCCACTGCATTCTTCCAGAGCCCCTCTCCAGCGTTTTGATCTTCAAACCAATTGCGACAGATCAGCCCGGCTCCAGCATTAATGGTTTTCTCAGCCGCTCCCAGATCAGTTCCTGAAACTCTTGCATTTTCCCTCCCTGGAGATCTGGGAACAGCTTGGTCCAGTCCCTCAGATAACGATAGACTCTTCCCAAGACCTGTTTCATAGAAATCCAAGAGCATCTATTAAAGACTACAGAATTCCTAAAGTTCCAAAGTCCCCACAGGACAACGGAGCTCACAACATTCAGTTGCTTGCATTTCTTGACACATAACCAGTTTTTCGCAACAGAAACAAAGCCACTGACCGAGATGTTAAAGACAGATTCTACCTCAGTCCAGACCAGCTTAGCTACTACACATTCAAAGAGCAAATGATGGACAGACTCAATCTCTTTGCAAAAAACACATTCTAGTGGTTTTGCTATGCCTCTTTTCCTCAAATTATCACAAGTCATGATTTTATTCTGAGAAAAAAGCCACAAAAACCCTTGAACTCTAGGTGGTACTTTCAGATTCCAGACAGCAGGGAGGTAAATAGGCTGCACCCCCCTGAAATTAACAATAGCATATAGAGACTTAGAAGAATAAACTCCTTTAGACTCATACTTCCAAATCAAAGAGTCTGTCCCCTGATTAAAGTCAGTCAGGGAAAGTATTTCAATCAATTCAAATCATTGTAACATCAGTTCATCCGAGAAGGTCCTTCTAAAGGTGCATTTGAGCTCCTGTCCATCCCAGAGATCTGCAATGGTTTTATTCTTTTCATTAACCAAAACATATAGGTCCCAGTACTGTGTAGCTAGGGGAGTGTTACCATACCAGGTATCTTCCCATAATCTAACCAATCTACCATCACCTATTTGCCATTCATACCCCATCTTCACTGCCTGCAGGGCCCACATAAAACTCTTCCAGAACTGGGAAGGGTGTGGGTCTCTACAGCACAGAATATTAGGATTTTTAGTATTATATTTACTATCTACAATCTTTCTCCATAGAGATCCCTCTCCAGCTATGTATCTCTTAACCCAGGAACCAAAAATTATAAACTTTCTGTTAGTGCCATTAGTTTTCAAATTAGAATAGTTAAAATTTGAATCCTTTCAAATTTGTGTGAATCACAAGTTTGTGATTAACTTTACTAAAAAAATGAACATAGATGCGCCTATAGAGAAAATTCAACCTAAATTCATAATCAATTTCTATGAATTTCAGAGAAATTCACTATGAATTTAGGTCAAATTCCCTGTATAGGGGCATCTATTTTCACTTTGAGAGGAGCTCAACAAGGCAGAGAGGGACGGGCTTATAAACAGGTGTGAGCGCCCTTCGGTTGGCGAGGTGGGACTAAACTCTGAGCGCAACGAGGACAAACCCTTTATTCCCGGTTGGTGGCATGAACCGAGACTAAAGGGGAGCCTTTGGTCCCTGTTCATGCCACCAACCGGGACCAATGGTGGTGGGCCAGGAGCGAGGCCCATTGGTCCCGGTTCGTCCCACCAACCGGGACCAAAAGGTCCAGACGAACCGGGACCAATGGCCCACGTGGCCCGGGCGGCCCCCTGGGCTCACGAACCGGGTCCAATGCACCCACTGGTCCCGGTTCTGGACTGAACCGGGACTAATGGGCTTACCTGGTCTGAACCTTTGCCCCCTTTTCTACTAGTGCTAATTTGTGCTAGATTTTACTGTACAAGCTAAGCGATAAACAAAATTTGATTAGTGCAAATGATCTCTGCAGCATAAAACATTTGCAAATACATGTACAAAAAACCACTAGAAGAATGCTAGAAATTACAAAATCTGAGTGCAACGCTAGAAAGATCACTAGCTTGCAATTTCTGACCGAAAAATATGTAGAGATATCTTGTAATTTGAGTGCAACGCTAGATAAATCACTAACTATGGATACAAGTCCAAAAGATAGGAGGCCTTATTCCAGAGACTTAATGAGCGCCATGGTGGCAAGATGTTAGTTTAGGCCGAGTTTTGGGGGTGACCTAGCATCGATCGCGTTGGGGCTGCCAATGCTGGCACACAATGTGTGGCAACTCTCCATCAAGCTGGTTTGGTAGATCAAGAATAATGAGTTGCTTGTCAGGCTAGACAGTTGTAACCCGCAAGGGGGAGGCACGAGAATAGGGTGGATGATAGAGGCATATAGCTAGAGGTAGAAGAGGTGCAACAGAGACGTAGTTGACCCACGCTAGTCAAATTTGAGTGGCAACCAACGGATGTTGTCGGAGCTAGGACAACGTGTGGACCTATTCACACATGATGGCGCGACGAGAGGGCCTCCTTCCTCCCGGCTAGGACGTTGCCTAATTTGGAGGATTATATCGCTTGCACTTGGGGTGGCTACCACGGCGGTCGCGGGATATTGACTACGGTTAGCTAGGTAGGCTAAAGTGAAGTTGGTTCTGTTGAGCTATAGGTGAAAGCCTTGGTCAACCTATCAAATGCCAGCATCAATGACGCCCTAGGATATTATTCCTCTCCTTGAAGACATCGTTATAGGGCAAGGTGTCATGTGTCCTCACGACCGAAGTAAAAGCGGAAGCAACGGGTCTGAAAATTACCATGGTTTGTCGATTCCGTTTGCTATGCCGGTAGAGGCACCGGCTCAATCGGTGTGTGGCCTCATGCATGGCCAGTTGTTTACATTGTACATGTATTGGTTTTAAATCTGTTTTTTATGTTAATTATGAATTCTGTTCTGATTGAATGAAAAGATAGAGCTACTAGACGTTACTAAAAAGAATATCATGTGAAACTGACATAAAACAGTAGACTGGGTGCATGGAGTAGTTATTACTTGGTGATGTTTTGTCTTTTTTTCTCTCTGTTAGAAGGGAGAGAGGGATTGGTAGAATATCTCTACTCCTAATGGAGCAGTTGGTAGTCTCCGTTCCGGGTTTATTTTCGTCCGGTTTTTTTTCGTCCTCACTCCCACCTCTGACTTATCCACCAGAAACCGAAAAAACCTCCTCCTGAGGCCCCAACCCGCACCCATCCACGTACCAAAAAAATAGACCTACGAAGGTTAACCAACGAAAAAAGACCTACCAAGATTAACCAGCGAAAAAAAACCTAATGGAGGAGTTGGTAGTCCGGTACGGTTTATTTTCAACACTTTCCTAATGACAAAAGATCACGGATCTAACTTTCCTAGCTTAGCCAAATCAACGAATCTCTTTCATAAATGCAATTTGCTTTAGGAAACAAATGATAGATTCTTTCCTACCTTAACCAAATCAACGGATCTCTTCCATTAATGCAATTTGCTTTAGGAAACAAATAATAGATTCTTTCCTACCTTAACCAAATCAACGGATCTCTTCCATTAATGCAATTTGCTTTAGGAAACAAATAATAGATTCTTTCCTACCTTAACCAAATCAATGAATTTCTCTCATTAATGCAATTTCCATTAGGAATTAAATAATAGATTTTTAGGAAACAAATAATGGATTTAATACGGTTTATTTTCAACACTTTCGTAATGACAAAAGATCACGGATCTAACTTTCCTAGCTTAGCCAAATCAACGAATCTCTTTCATAAATGCAATTTGCTTTAGGAAACAAATGATAGATTCTTTCCTACCTTAGCCAAATCAACGGATCTCTTCCATTAATGCAATTTGCTTTAGGAAACAAATAATAGATTCTTTCCTACCTTAACCAAATCAGTGAATTTCTCTCATTAATGCAATTTGCTTTAGGAAATAAATAATAGATTTTGAGGAAACAAATAATGGATTTAAAGAAATTCATAGGTAAACCATCTCTACTACTTATTAAAGAAGAAAACATGTACATCGCTAAGTGTACCCAGCCTAACGTACACATAACAACATAGCTCAATTATAACCACACGATCAGAATCACTTAATTTAATCTAATCCAGAGCCAAAAACGCGCTTAGCAATTTACCTGGGCGGACGAAAACTCTGCCGTACCAAACGTTCCGCGCGCCCCGCGTCGACCCCGGTACATCGTTTCCTAATCCAAGGAAAGGAAAACACAATCCGATATCGAAAGATCCCTGAATGCAGGTGAGCGACGCGGTCAACACGGGGAGGCGGCGGCATCTCGAGGGAACGGTGATGCCCAAGTTGTGGGCTCCGGCGGGGCTGCTGTGGATCTGGCGGATGGCAGCAGGATCGGGTCGACGATGGACGGCTCCGGCGAGAGTCGGAGGGACGACGGCGGCGGCTGAGCTCCTCCATGGCCTGCTGCGGTTCCAGGGAGAACAGAAGGAAGGGAGGGGAGGAAGGGCACGGCCAGCAGGCTCTCACCTCTCTTACCTCCATGCCGCCGTCGACACGACCCCCGAGCCTAGACCACGACCCATGCGACGGGACCCCGCTGATGCCGGCGGCGGTGCCGGGTTCCATGATCTATTCGACTTCATGTGTCGAATCATCAAGTCCGCACCAGCACTCCGCCGGGCCCCTCAGTGGGATCGGCGTCCGTATCAGCTCCTGCCTCTGCAAGTCAAGGGGTAGGCTGCTCGATCTCATCTCCAAGAGTCCCTCGCCGCCACAACGCTTGCAGTCGCGGACGGCCGTACCTGTCGACGGGAGCAGCTGAGCGGGGGACATCCCGCCGATCCGATGGCGGAAGGGCAAGATAATGGGCAAGCCTACCTCGGGTTGAATCTGGACACCAGCGAGCTCCTTGCAGTAAACCAGGTGCTGGACTTTTGCATTTTGTTTATCAGGTTTGCACTGTGTGAATCACGCCGGTCCGGCTCTCACCCCTCTTTGACCTCCATGCCGCAGTTGGGCGCTCCTCCGAAACAAGATTATCACGTCCAGGTATACAGTCCGCCACAAAACTCTCCCGTGCAGTGGGCGTACAGAAGGTACCTTCCTCTCCTGATTTTGTATATGGCAGTGTAGTACTATGTGGTTAACTGAAAACGAAGAGTAAGCAAATTAGTTCCTGTCAGAACAACTGTAGCCGGCATCGCCGCCATCGCTTATGGAGCTCCACACCATTCCCCCCAATTGTACGAGAGCATGTTCAATCTTCGCCATTCTATACTATGTGCAAATGGTCAACTCTTTTCCAAACAAGAAGATATGAGGATTAGGCATATATGCCCCATAAGGTAGCTATATTCATGTGTTGTAGTGTGGATTATGGTCACGCTCTGTCTTGGACTGCAGATAGCTAGGTTAACAAAAATGGATACTCTGCATATTTTCTGAATTTTTAGTAAGGTCTACATGAATAAGGTTAGCAGTAGTTCTGACTTGGGGCACTGGTTAATTCTTCACATGCAGGAACGTGGAGAGATGGTGGGCTCCAAGCCTATGGTGATTTTATTGTGCTTGCAGCTTGAGATGTACTTGGTCCAAATGAAAATCATCATTTTGAAGGGTTAGTAGATGATGCTCAATGCCATAAACCTGCACCGATCGTCACTCATGTCATCTCATAGAAGTCTATTGAATTTTAATTAACTTTTGCTGTATGCTATCCATGATGTAAGTGGAGATAGGAAGTTCCAAAAAAATCCTGCACAATGGGGATGTGCACCAATGATTTGACAGGATAAGATGTTTGTGAAGTATGAAAAATTATGACCTAAGCAAAACTTTTATTTACATATATTCATACATAATTTGAATTTTAGAAACATGTATTGCACGTATATAGTTAGATCTTAATTTTGTTTATTATTCAAAATGCTTGTACCCACTAGATTTCATTTTTTTACCTTGAAGGAGTATTATATTACTATTATTTGGAATCCATCTTGATCCTCCACTTCTATTTTTCCTAGGCAACTTCGCATGGAATTAGGATCACTTAATAAGGTTCTGGTTTCTTTTTCAAATTCACTTGCTTTATGCATGAACCTATTATAGATTTGTTGGTGTTGATTTGCAGTAAGAGCAAATGTAATATTGTTCTCATCAATTTCTTTCATAGCATGTGTAATGCGTTATAACATCAGTTTCATTGGATTGGAAAAGGTGATAAACATGCAACCATTCTTACTCGATGATATGAATACTTCAGGAGCAATGGTGGCATTTGTTTGCACATTAGTATTCCATTATGTAGTAAAGGATATGGTCTGGTAGTCATTCTTTATCGTTATAGTTATTGTCAAATGGTGGAATATTGCTGCCTAGCAGCTCTGGTTCATGTGTGTGTGAAAAACAATGTAAAATCTTTTTTGTTGCCGTAGAATCTCATGAGTCGTATGAAAAAGAAGGCTAGGATATTTATATTTTTTAATTGTTCAGCTGCTTGTGTTACAGATCTGGGCATACCTTTTGTTTGAGATAAATTTGGGCATAAATTGTCACGAATAAATGGGTGGCGTTGGGTCAAGGTTCAGGAACCCAGGGGCATCATGCTTCTTTTGAGCCACATAGGGAGAATTACATCCATGTATTAGAAAAACTAGGTGCCCGCTTAAACAGAAAAAATACAACTCTTGCTGACCGGGAGCTTCATGGTAGTGTTTAGAATTTAATCAGAGATCCATGTACAGGTTGATTGTTATGAAACCATGCGATGGAATCTTGATGTTGACAATGTCCAGAAATCTGATTCGTCAGAGACAAAATCCAACCTTAATTCCCCCATTCAGATCATGAAATATTGGGGTTAACAGTTTGCGATGTAAGATGGGTTGAGATCAGCTTTACGTTAACTTTCTTTTGTTCAAATGTTTTCTTTTGTTTTGAAACCTTAATGTTTTCTGTTGTGGGGTGACAATGTCTGGGTTTATGCTAACAAGCAAGAAAAAAGTTACATGCAATGAGTTCCCAATCTTGAAATATTGAAGCATATCTTGGAACGACGGAGTTCTCAATCTTCATGGTAGATGATGGGACACTGGATGCTGAAGTTGCTTATTGTCTCGCGTAGAACAATAGCATGTCCTTATTTTTTGCTATGTTTTGCCCATGTTGATTACGATGGCATTGTTTTGAACATTCTATCTGTGTTGATAACCCAAAAAGAAGATTCGGCATGACATGGAGATAAAGTGTTGCGTGCGGCAGGAAAGAGACAAACATATTCAGAAATCCAAACCACCAGGATGACAGTTGCGAGATGGCGATTGGATGGTGCTGACACATCTTCGTAGCGAGGAGGCTGTTTGCCAAAATTGGACTTTGGATTGTTATAGAATTTCAGTTTAGACCAATTCTTGTTAAACATAACATGTTATTGTGACAACTATTATGAAAACAGTTGATTTAGATAATCAAAATGATGAAGAAATTCCTAAACTTACGTGCGCTGCACGTGCACCCTTTCCAATTTGAAGGGCTTCTTATCGGTTTTAAATCTTGAAGTTTGCACGGTCACTAATATGACCATGCTATTTTAGAGTGATAACCTTCATTTCAGGCAGTAATGAAACTTGAAATGCCAGTTGACTAACAGTAATAAACACCAAGAATACTGGTTGATGTTAATGGGAATTATGATTAGCGATGATTCATTTTATGCTCTGGTGGAACGGGTCAAGCCGGTTAGCGCGGTGAGTATTGTCCGTTACTTATTTTCATACTAACTACATATATTGTTTGTGCAGGATGGATATGAGTTGAGAAAGCAGTTTTTATTATACTTGCTAAAACATCGTGGGAATGAAGCTAAAGACAACTTTCTGTATATTGTGAAAGAATTTCTTAAGCGTATAACCTAGATATTAATAATTTTATAATAGATGTTTAGTTGGAACTCCATTAAGTTTGTTACATGGACATGCCGCTAATTTTTCTTTTTGGCAATTTACATTGCAAAAATGTACTTTAATTATTAAATAATTGTGTCTGTGTTATATTGTCCGTACGTGTGAAATTTAACATGCATTATCTTTATATAACTCTTGCAAACTATTTCAAGAGCCCGTGGCAACGCACGGGCATTGTACTAGTTCGTTGTAGTGCTTAAGCCTCGTGGGCATATATATAGGAGTACAATGACCAACTTGAAGTACAAGACAAGGTAGGAACAAATCCTAGTCTATCCTATACTTCCTAATATACATTATATTCAACCCTCTCAAAAGGCAAAACATCAATTGTGATATTTTCCTAAAAGGGTCGGTGGGCCCGTCGTACTAGCAGCGGCAGCCATGTTAGCATAGCTTCTACTCCTCTGTTGTTGGTGTTTCTTTGTCGTTTAAGATGATCGGAATGTAAGCAACAGTTGCCGCTACCTCAGTGCCGATCTCTCTGCCTAGTATTATTTGGCTGGTAGGCCCGCAGATTAGTTGGATAAGTATCGTACGTACGTGCAATTGTTGTCTACAAAGAAAAGGGTTTCCGTAGCCCCGCAGATTATTCTACTCCGAGGCATACGTGTTAAATTCTCCTTCTCATAGACTGAGTGAGCGGCTGACAGTGATTCGGCAGTAAGTCAGACAGTCCACTCAGGCTCAGTTTTTTTTTGAAACACTCAGGCTCAGTTATGACTGACACGGTGCTAAATATATACTGAAGTGTACAGTACAAGATTCGGTTCTGAAATAAGTATTTTTAGATTAGCTTGCATGCTACTGCTACCCCAGAACGCCACGGCCGGGAAAGAAGCTGGTTTTTTTTTTACTGGCCATTAAGCCATAGATCATGGCTTAATGACGATCGACCTCCCCCATGTACTGCACTCCGAGATTTTGCGGACGTACACAAAAATTGCACGTACGTACGATACTTATCCAACTAATCTGCGGGCCTACCAGCCAAATAATACTAGGCAGAGAGATCGGCACTGAGGTAGCGGCAACTGTTGCTTACATTCCGATCATCTTAAACGACAAAGAAACACCAACAACAGAGGAGTAGAAGCAGTGGCAGAGCCAGGAATTTGCTTCTGGGTATTCATTGCAAATTTGTTTTTGTAATTCAATAGAAACTGGCAGTGATATCCAATTTTTTTTTGGAAATGCAATAGAAAACAAACACAAATGTCCGAAATGATGCAAATTCTTACATTACAAGAACATAAGAAAAAAAATCAAATACGTTCTAGAATTTCATCAAAATTGCAATTAGTAGCTGATGCACACACGTACAAAGCCTGGCAATGAACTATCCAGCAAAGCTCCAAGTGGTCACATTCAATAGCACTTTTGGAGTTTTGGTCTTGCCAATAAATAATTTCTTGGGTTTATTTTTCTTTTGAAAATAGAACAATACACAGCTGCATTGCATGAAGTAAGCTTGCTGGAAAATATATTCTTATAACAGTAAAATCTCCTGCTCTTAAAGTTGTTTGCATAGTTGATATGTCTGAAAATTTCTAAATGATTACTTGATCATGATTTTTATTTTAATAGTTGGCAGATGGAAAGGATTCATGAACCATCAACATAATGCCAGAATTATACTATTACTATGGCTGATTCTTGACCTTTCTATTCCGTTCTAAATCAGAGGATAAATTTACCTGGGCGGATGGATCTCGTGGAGCTTCTGCAATGGCGGGCGCCTAGAGCAGAGCTGCGGAGGGCAGTGACCCGGAGTGGCAGTTCGCAGACTTGCTTGCTTGCCGCGCTGCAGCCACCAGGTCGTGGGGAGCAGGGGAGAATAGATGATGCGTACTGGACTGGAGTCGGGAGTTGTTGTGTGGGCTGGACCTGGACATGTGTCGAGTGGGCTTTGGCTGTTTCAGTCTATATACGTAATATATATGTATATATAATTTTTTGTGCCCCAAAATCATTGGTATTCCATGGAATACCAGGGAATACCCCTGGCTCCGCCACTGAGTAGAAGCTATGCTAACGTGGCTGCCGCTGCTAGTGCGACCGAGAGAAACGCAATAATATTATAGTAAACCAAGCAGAATATGAGTAGTACTATTTTTGGAAGGAGATCTGTGAGCTACTACCTTCGTCCTCGTTTATAAGTCCCTTTGCATTTTGTGCCAATTTTTGATTATAAATTTAACTAATAAAATATTAATACATGTCATAAAAAATTATATCGTTGGATTCGTATTTGACATAGTTTCCGATTATATTATTCTTTATGACATGTATTAACATTTTGTTAGTTAAATTTAAAGTCAAACTTCGACACAAAGTACAAAGGGCACTAATAAATCAGGACGGAGGTAGTAATTGTTAATCATTGTGCTATGTACGTACTACCTCCGTCTTGGTTTATAGGTCCCCTTTGTAGCTTGTGCCAGATTTTGACTAAAAATTTAACTAACAAAATTTTAATGCATGTCAATAAAAATTATATCGTTGGATTCGTACTTGAACATAGTTTTCAATGATATGATTTTCGGTGACATGCATGAACATTTTGTTAGTTCAATTTATGGTCAAAATGTGGCACAAAATACAATGAGAAATATTCTTCATTAAATACAATGGTTCATATTTTGAAAGCAAAGAGAAGGAAAGCTTCATTAAATAAATATTGGAGTATTCTTCGAAATAGTACGAGACAAAACAAGGGGCACCCACCCCCACAGGTGCCCACCATTTTCTAAAAACAAAGAGATCTTCTGTGTCTCCTCGTGTGCCTTCCCGTGATCACGTCCGTCAGGTAGGCTAACGGTGGCAGCAGACGGCGTCTAAGGAGAGACGAGTTGTCGTTTTTCCCATCGCTCGTACGTAGGTGCAGGAAAGCCCAATTCTTTTCCTTGTCCCAGCCCCTGCAAGGCTGCAACAGCAGATGTGCTTTCCCATTTGCCCAGCAGCCAGTATAGTTCATGGTAGGAGTTGCCGTTTCGTTTCTTGGATTTGCCCTCTCCCATGGCTACGACTACTTTCATCAACTTTGGGTCTTCGTTGGATATGGTCAACTATCCTTCTTGGTTCCCTCTTTTCTTTCTGTTTTTTTCACGGGGTTCTTCTATTTATTTATTGCAGGCCTTTTTGGTTTCGTCTATTTGCTTTTTTTAATTACATTTTTCTTTTGACGTGCCAATGAGTCTATTCGAAAGGAGAACTAAATATTCCTACACAAATAATTATACTCATACTACTCCTAAGATCATCTACAGCCGGACTTGGCAAATCCGACCCCTCAAATGCCCGCGGACGTGCTCGGGCGCGTCCGCGGACAGTGATCGGTCACGCCTCAAAAAATGCATTCCATATAAGGATACCTCGAATTAGAAACCTCAAATTCATATTATTACATGCAACGTGAAACCTAATCTAAGCAGAGCTCGCCCGGCACCACAGTGGCCATGACCGGCGGCTGCCTGCGCTCCTCAGAATGTTGGTCTGGTCGCCGGCAAGGTAGAGTAGGGCATGGGACACGAGCCGACTCACGGGACTCAAGGAGCCGCCGTCTCCCATGCCCTACTCTTCCTTGCCGGAGCCCGAAACCCGAACAGTGCCGGTGGACGTCAGAATCGATGACGGATCCGTCCTGAGACGAGCCGGGACGTCCACCACAATGCGGTTGCGGCGCCCGGACTGATGCGCCATACAGGGCGCCGGAGAATGCGACTCCACCTCGCCGACGTCCATCGCCGCGACGGTTACCGCCGTCTCCCGCGTCCGGTGCCTTGCACGGCGGGCACGCCATGCCATGGCCTCGTCGGACGAGCTCGAGGCCCATGGTGCATCCCCATGCTCCGCGCGCCACCGGAGGGGTGGCGCGTCCGCCAGGGTGTTCGGACGCCAGACGGACCGCACGGCCTCCGACGAGGCAGCTACGGTTGGCCTAGCGCCGGATCCATGCGCCATTTGGGCAGACGCAATGTATTCCCGATGGAAGGAGCCCGAGCGCTGCCTCGCATGGGCCTCCTCCCATGAGCGGCGGAGCGCAAGCCGGACGGCCATCTCCTCCTCGGGGCCGCATGGGATGAGCTCAGAGTCGACGGATTTGAAGGTGAAAGACTTGAATCCGTTGTCCGCGATGCCGGAGACGGCCAGAAGGAGCCGGAGACGAGTTGGGTTTCGGAGGGGAGCGGAGGGGCGATGAGTGAAGTGGCTAGGGTTTAGTCCGGCTAGCGGCTGGGGGGAGGGGGGTTTATGTGGGGTCGGTTGGGCCGGCATGGCCCGGCACCGACGTGGCAGGCGTGCGCGGGCGCCCTCATATTTGGGCTGGATATGGGGGTGTCGGTCAGGCCGGGCGTTTGAGGGCCGTTTGAGTCGAAAAAACGTGACCGGATAGTGAACGGGCAGCCCGCCCAGACGTATGAGACGGGTTTGAGATGTCCGGCTGTAGATGCTCTAAGGGCTGCTTTGATTCATAAGGAGCTTTATAGGAATGTGATCCACGATTTTTTTTCCTATGGTTGTTGTTTCATTTGTAGAATGCAATCCTTAGGAATGGTTCCATCCGACCGGCAAGCCTGCCCAACGGGAGGAGTGGCGAAGTTTAGAGCCGTTGGTTCGACGTGGTCCGCGGTGACGGTCGCGTAGTTGTCCTGCATGGTGCGCCAGCGAAGCAGGGTGACAAATTTGAGCACCACAGTGAGCGTTCTCTTGGTTGGTAATTCCGCGACATCGGTACGAAGCGGATGCAAGCAAAGGCAAATCAATGGCTCTCTTGAAAAAAATTAAACAAAGGTAAAGACAAGAGCATGCGGATTCATCCTTTGAATTCTTGCGACATTTCTTTTCTACTTATTTCACTTTTATGCTGCTTGGCAGTGGCATGCATATAACGTGTGAGGAATAAAGGTGATTAAAATCGACTAACATCAGTATCACTAGTTGATGGGTATTTATACAAGTTTCAATTGCTGTTGAGAGTGATAGTGGTTGCTACAGTACCCAACAAAACCTAAACTCCTAATGGCATTTGCAAATGTTAATGTCGGTTTGCTAATTACAGTGAACCTTCATGTTCAACAACAATCCCTAACAACACCAAACACCGCCAACTTTCAAATTATTCCAATGCCTAACAAGGATTCAGGTTCAAAAAAGAATATGGTGTATCCCATATCGCTGCGTGAAGGTGGTAAATTACTTGGAATGTACATACAAGTAGACCCAGAAATAAAGCCGTTGGCAGAAAATCCACTCGATTTTAGTGTGTTCGACTAAACTTCCCTGCGGCCATACTGTTTTCCGAATCCGCCTAACACAGAAGGGAAAACTACCTTTCATCTCTACACAGTTCATTTAGGGCAGACAATAATGTGTTACACGACACATTTTCTTACATTAACTATAACACATCCTTACATTGAAGAAAGATGTGTTCTGCTAGGACTCTCAAGAAGGGAAGATGTCACTTCTTTTTTACTCAGCAACAATCCTAGAACAGAAACATATTCCACGTACAATATTCATGACCTTTCATAGAAAAATTATAACGCAACCCAATATAAGGGAAGACACTGTATAAATGACTAGCCTTTTCATAGACGGTCTCTGGAGGATGGTGTCAACGATGCTTGATTTCTTTGAATTGTTGAAAGCATTCAATAGTTGTTTCCTCCTTTTGTTTTCTTGTCGATGTTTCCTTAACGCTTCCTTGAGAGGCATGTGGTACAAGTATGTACGGTTAGTCAGCCCGTTTCCGCCTACATTATTTGCCAAGTAAAATAGCCCACCCTGCAAGCGGGGCTCTTTGTATCTTTGGATACTATGTCTGATAGTTTGCATTGAGCTATCGATGGCGAGGCGATGCTCTTCGTAAGCTTCCCAAGTAAGCATGCCGTCCCTCACGCGTTCATTGTAGTCCTGAAGCGCTGATCTAAAAAGGATGCGTTTGTATGATTCACGGTACAACGATGTGGTCCTGAGCTGAAGGCGCCGGTCGACAAATGGGAAGGTACCATACTCGTCGTTGCGGCAAAGTCTAAGACTTTTTCTTGGTATCTTGAATTTTTTCTTTCCATGGCTTTTGCTGCACAATATAAAAAGAGACTCCTAATACTTTAAAATATAACGAAGGATTCGGAGTACATCGATTCCTGAAATTTAATTTAATAACCAATGTAAAAGGTTGAAATTCATACCAGGCGTCTCGGTTCCCCATTAGGCCGCTGCTAGTCTCCTTCAATCCACCCATACGAGCAGATCCTCGACAACGATCGATCTGTTTGCCGCCTGCCGATATACGTACTCAGCTGGGTCCTTGGCGAGCTTTTTATAAAGAACAAAAGCAAGGCTGATTGTGGTTATATATAGAAAGTCCAACCCGAACTCGTACCCGTCAAAGCTACCAGCCGTACAGATGGAGGAGTCCTTATCTGATTAGGCACATGAGGAGACGCAGAAAATAGTAAGTATTCCTTCGATGCGCCGTCGGACCAGCATAGATCCACCGACCTTTCCTTTATGCGTATAACCTGCTCGGTCTCACACAAAAAAAAACCCTGCTCGGTTTAGGGGATCTCAAAACCTACTCCCTCCGTTCCTAAATATAAGTCTTTCTAGAGATTCCAATATGGACTACATGCGGAGTATAATGAGTGAATCTACACTCTAAAATATGTCTATATACATCTGTATGTAGTCCATTTTCAAATCTCTTAAAAGACTTATATTTAGGAACGGAGGGAGTAGTTGGTTCTCTACACCACACTTATTGAGGTGTGAAGGAGTGAAATAAGAGAACGCATACGTCCGCACTCGCTTCTCCATTTTATTTTTTTGATGTCTTGGCAGAAAAGTTAATTATTTCTTGTCCAGTGAGTATATGACTTAGAATCTAAGTCGGTTTGAGATCATGATCGCGACACGATACCGCCTCTGGTCCTCTTATATGTACTGCTACCGAGCCGCAGCCAAAGATACATCGAAAACACCTAGGGTTTTGCCTCATCTTGCAACTTGCGCCGTCACCGTAGTCTACTCTATCCCGAACACCGCCATGCGGGAGAGCAGGTGTCCGAAACCGTTCGTTCTTGCAATCCTGCATCGGGAGAGCGTGAATTAGGTCTTTTTGGGAAGCGCTCTGCGCGACTACCCAAGTTCGTCATCATGGGTCATCTTCTGTCCAAGTCAGGCGGTGCTACTTATCATCGTCGTCAGCAACAGATCATCACCAACAACGTCGATCCCGCATCAACTAATGAACCGTATGTCCATCGTGATATGTGCATGTGTCTACCTATAGTTGTTGTTAATGTGCAATGTTGTTGTGCATGTTTTCCTGTTCATCTAGTATGCTAGACCGTTGCATGCTATTTCCTATTAGAGTCATAAAGTACTTACTGGAATTAATCATGAATTTGTTCATCTAATCAACGAGGACTAAACAACCCTAATCTATAAAATACTAATCGGAACACAGGCATCGGGATTCTCCTCCCCGCCACCGCTCACCGGAACGAAAGGTAGAGGGAAGGCGAATCCATAGGGTCGCCGGTAAAGTCCGGAGTGAGAGTTTGCTTGGACCGCCTAAGGTCTGAGGAAGAAACTATTGAGATGTGTTCTACATCTCCCGAAAGAGTGTACTTCCTTCTTTTCATCTACATCGGCGCTGCACGTCGCATGGGGCGGTGGGAATTTTCGATCGGGGGACAAGGAGACGAACGCTTGCGAGACGCCTATGATCTGTCCTTTTTGAAAAAGAAAAAAAATGTGTTGCATTTGTATAAGGAACAAAACTCTCATCCGTATTAGGCTAGAACTCAGGAGCCTCTTCTATATATATCTATACAGCTTCCGTAGTGTGCGATCGATCTGTTGGAATTAATTAAGCAGGCCGTGGTACTTTTGCCCGAGTAGTATTATATAGGAATTCTATAATCCAATCCGTACGTGGTATAGCATATATACCTAGCACCACCGGACGAGATCTAGCAAACCTCCGGCGAGATCAGTCGACACCAGGTTCTGGCCGGAAAGCAATCGGCACAAAGCCGCAAGCTTGTGCTACGAACGCGCTCTCGCCGGAAAAGTCGGTTACGATGGTCGTCCCCGCGGCGGCATCTCCCAATCTTTACTTGCTCGACCTCGTGAAATCCGGCCGCATGCTCATCGACCGTGGCCTCGTTCTCCCGGACGGCCAGGTGGACAACATCTATCTCCCAGTCGACACGTTCAAGCTCTTGCGCATCGATGACAGTGTTGTGTACAAGAATGTCGGTGACATCAAGGTGGTCGACAGGAGCCACCTGTACCCTGGACAGGTGGTCGGGTTGGCATCCGACATGGGCGGCCAGATCGGCGTCGTCACCGGCGTCAACACCGTGCTCAGCCTAGCCAAGCTCGACAAAAACAGCGTGCCGACCAAGGTCATCAGGGGGGTGTCCCCGTCTAGCCTGCGGCGCGTCAGGAGCATCAACCTTGGCGACTTTGTCGTGTCCGGGCCGTGGCTCGGCCGTGTCGTCGAGGTGTCGATCGACGTCGATGTGTTGTTCGATGACGGAGCCATCTGCAGGATCACCGATGCGGAGTCCACGAACCTGGCCAGAGTGCGTGAAATCGGCACCATGGCGACCTTGCATCGCCACCAGATGAATAGTCAATTCCACCAGGGGCAGCATGTCACCTTGCCAGGCGCTTGTTCACTCTTCAAGGATGCTCGCTGGCTTAATGGCTACTGGCATCCCTACCGACAAGTAGGCACCATTATGAAGGTGGAGACGTCCGGCGTCCTCGTCTACTGGGTTGCATCCAGACATTGTGGCACCGGCAAGGGGCTAGTGGAGGCATCCGCTCCTCCAGCC
Organism: Aegilops tauschii subsp. strangulata; assembly: GCF_002575655.3. NCBI lineage: Eukaryota > Viridiplantae > Streptophyta > Magnoliopsida > Poales > Poaceae > Aegilops > Aegilops tauschii. The sequence continues at coordinate 6,351,211 of NC_053037.3, read as the reverse complement.
TACCAGAACCCAGATGATCTTACGTTCTTCTGCGCCTCGTACAATTGCTGCTGGGATCTTGCTGACCGTTGTTTTTTTCTAGAAACTAGTTCCACCAAAGAGGATGCAGCTTGTGCTCCTGATCAACACGGTGATGATGATGATGATGAGGTGGAGGAGGAGGAGGACGACGAGGACGAGGAAGAGGAATACAATGCGTGCTCACAAGACAACCAAGAGGTGTGTGAAGCATCAACCTCAGAAGGACACTGGTAGAAAATGGGCCTTTAGTCCCGGTTCGCAAAGGCCTTTAGTCCCGGCTGTGCAACCGGGACTAAATATGCGCGACTAAAGACCCCTCCTTTAGTCGCGCCTCTTACGAACCGCGACTAAAGGCCCGTCCACGTGGGCGCCAGGGGTCCGTTGGGGCGGAGGACCTTTAGTCCCGGTTCTCGTGGCTAACCGGGACTAAAGGCCTCCTCCGCAGGTTTAGGGTTTTAGCCCCCCTAAACCTGGTTTCTTTTTAATTTGTAGTGTTTTATTTCTTTTATATTTTATTTTGTGTTTTATTTTAATTTTGATGAAGTTTCAGTACACATATTCTACGCTACTATATACATGCATATGAAATTTCAAACAAGAAGATTTCAAGAGGAATATATAATATATACTCAATCTCAGGGTGACCATATACAACTTCGAACAAGTTTCCATACACAATTAGGATGGATGACCATATACAACTTCGAACAAGTTTCAATCTCGAGTATGCATATAAATTTCTTCGTCCTCGGTATAGTGTTCTCCTTTAGAATTGATGACTTCCCTCATGAAAAATCCTACTAATTCATCTTGAATTGGTCGGAAGCGAGCTTCTGGACTAAGCCTCCTCCGCAAGTTATCCGTCGCCTTCCGCACGCTATCCGATGCCTTCCGCTCAGAGGTTTGTCTCCGGATGTTCTCACAAACATAGTATCCACATAGATTGGTCCCCGGTGGCTGCTTATCCACATTAACTAACCTTCTAGAATCTAGCTCATGTTTGAATTCACCGACAATTTCTTCTGAGAACCGTCTCCAAACCCTGCAGGGCAAAGAAAATTAAATGAACAAGGGAGTTATTAGTTACTTGATATTAGGAAATGAACGAAAGAGACCGATCGATATAGAGCTCAAATGATTGAAAATAATTACTTTTGCAGCATTTTTCTCATGTCGGCCCAACGCTTTGGATCCGAATCCATAGAGTCCATGATTAGAACTCTGGAGGTGTGAAGTTCAATATTTAGCAGAATCCAGTGGAACCTGCGGACACGTTACATGCACAGTCATGCATAACTCATCGATTAGACATACCATGCATGGAGTAAACAAAAGAGAATGGGCATAAGAGAGAAACACTCACCCAAAATGGTAAGGAAATAGAATATGACTTTTGAGTTGATGCTTTCTAAGAAACTTGTACAAGTCTTTCTCCACGTCTTCGGGGTGATTCTGTAACACATGTCCATTAACGATATGTGGGTCAATGAACCCAACATCATGGATGTTTCTTATTTTGCATTCCCAAATCTTCAATCTGCATAATAGCGTACGCAACAATATAGTTAGGACAATATATATATATATATATATATATATATATATATATATATATATATATATATATATATATATATATATATAGTGCAGGCAATGAAGAACGAGATGAGGTAGAAATAAATCACTTACAGAACGTAGCAACTCAACATAGATTTGTCGAGGTCGCGCAGATTGAACAGCTGGAACAATTCACTCATATGAACTTGTACAGAGTACCGTTTGGTGTGATGCTCCTCTGTAACATCCGCATAAATATATTCTTTGTCGGCCCATGTTATGAATTGCTTGTACCAACGTAGCAGATTTCGCATTTGTGGTGGTAGACTCTTTTCCCGCGCAGGCTCGACGAGAGGCCCATTCCGCACATATTGTAATGCTATCTCACATACTGGCGCATCCTCAAGGCCTAAGAAGGCACGAAGAGTCAAACCCATCTCGGACGCTTGTTTCATGGCACTCGCTACAGTCAATCCAAGTGCTGCCGCAGCTGCTATGATCTCGGGGTCCTCTTCCAGACCGGCTTTCACTATGAGCGGGGGGATCGATTGTTTATTCTGCATCCCGAGCTGGTCAACTTGTTTCCCGCTTTTTTTACTTTCTTCTTTCTCCTCCTTCAATATTTTTGCTTGCCTACGAAGTTCATGTCCATAGTCGTCAGGCATATTCAGCTCGGCTTGGGACGGTGTCGTCAAAAAATCCTTAGCCCACTTCTTTTGCTTCTCAGTGAATACTTGCTTGGGCTCAGGCTCTTTTATCGCCTTCATATCCGCCTTCCATTTCTCATAATGAGCAGACGCGGCCAATTTGGTTTCAGTTTCACTAAGTTCCCAAGGCCTTGGGAGGAGAGGCTTCAGTGATGGCTCCGGTACCCTTGTGGTCTTAGGTACATAAGGGTCCGGGTTAATAGTCCAGGAGCGGGTTTCCTTGCTGTCCACCTGCTTCTGCTTCTTCGCCGGAGGTGGATTGGGGGGCATCGTACCCGCCGGAGGAGGATTGGGGGGGCGTCGTACCCGCCGGAGGTTGTGGATCGGGGGACGGCATCGAATGGCGTGAAGGAGGTGTAGGTGAACCACCACGACCACCACGACCGCCACCACCACCACCACCACCACCATCGGAGGGGGTGGACTTGTTAGCCTTGGCGCCTCGCCTGGAAACACTATGTACTTCTTTTTCCATAGAATGATCTGGCGCTTGACATCTCCAAGTCTTCTCTCCCCTTCAGGTGTAGCTTTGTCAATCTCCAGGTCCTCAAACCCTTGGACTATGTCTTCCACCGTGACACGAGCATAGCCATATGCAATGGGGTTGTTGTGGTGGAGTGCTCCAGGTGTACAGGGTAAAGCACTGCCCCTAGCTACCTTCGTGGAAACGTTCCCCACGGGATAATGCAGATCACATTCTTTCATCTCTTTTACATCATCCACGGGGTAGTGAGGCTCCGGTGCACGAATCTCGATCATCGGTGCACTAGCACCAGGCGGGGCATCTGTGGAAGCCACGCTGCTTCTCCGCTGCTGGCTTCCACGATCCGCTTCATGATCTTCATGCGGCCCTGTAGCCGATTTTTCTTTTACTAGTTCATGCACGGTCTGCTTCAACTCATGGAGTTCCGATGCAAACTTCGCCATAAGATCTGCATCCCGGTCCGTCTTTCTCTTACGGCTTCTGTAACAGTACGGGTCATTGTCCTGGGAAAACCCTACTTTCCATGGAACTTTGCCTTTGCCTCGTACACGTCCTCCGTGTTCATCATTCCCGAGGGCTGTTGTCAGTGCGTCTTTCTCTCTGTTGAACTTGATCAAGCCCTCTTGAGCTTGGGTCATTGCGTCAATAAGGGCTTGGGTGGGAGCAAACTTTTTCTTCCGGTGAACACACACCCCTGTCTCCGGGTCTAGCGATCCCCCATGCCCGTACCACCAGCTTTTGGCCCTTGAGTCCCATCCCTCTGTACCTAGAGGGATTCCTCGCACCCTCAGGTCCTCCTCCATCTTCTGCCACTTAGGCTCCGAAAGGCGGTATCCTCCTGGCCCCATAATATGATGGAACTTTTTCTTACTCGCATTATCCTTATTTTTTTTGATATTTCCTTGAAATGCTCCGATTGCTTTTGCCTCACAAATTCTGGCCAATCATCTTTCAGTTTCTCATGTTGTCCATTGAAATCCGGAGTCTTGCCCTTGTTGACATAGTCACGGGTTAAATTTTTCTTGAAGTTCCGGAATGCTTCGCCCATCTTCTGAAGAGCGAACTCTTTAACTAGCCTCCTCCTCTCACGTCCACCCGAAACCTCGTTACCGAATTCATCGACTTTGTTGTATTCCGGAGGTAGAATGAAATGTTCCATAAGCTTTCTCCAGCAATCCTTTTTCGTTCTCTTGTCGACAAAACTGAAACCAAGACGTGCCTTCTTTGGCTCCTTCCATTCCTGGACGGTGATCGGGACGTTGTCTCTAACAACGACTCCGCATTGGTTGATAAACTTTAAGGTGTGCTGTAGGGGCTTGCCGGTTTCACTGACAAACTCAATGGCATATGTTTCTCCTGTTTTCATCGCCTTGGATTTGCCACGCTTTGTCGTACTCGATCCGGCCGAGGGCTAAAAAAAGAAAGAGAGTCGCGCACGTTAATACATATGTATTCACATTTCAGTAAGTTTGTATCACGAGAGGCTCAATGTATATATATACCTCGCCGGAGGTGGTTGCTACTTGCAATTCGAGATCGTCGTTTGTTGACGGTTGACCTCCGTCGACAATGTCCGTTCCTTCACCTTCTTGATCATCGACAATGTCTGTTCCACCGTCAAGGTTCAGAAAAGAAGAGACTACATCCCCTTCTTGCTCATATTCTGAGCCCGGCACATAAGGAATCTCGTTGTTGATGATGCCCATTAAATAACGTTCAGCCTCCGGATCCCTAAGCGGCTCAGCTCTATCGTCCGCCATATGTCACTCCTGCAAGTAGTAAAAATTCTTTAAGTATAAAGAAATTAAAAAATAAGATTAAGGGGACATAGAGGAGGAGGAATTAAAAAATAAGATTATTGAGCACTGCCAAGTATTTTGTTTTTCCTTTTCTTATTTTGTTTTTCCTTTTCTTTTTCATTTTCTTTTTCATTTTCTTCTTCCTTTTCTTCTTCCTTTTCTTCTTCCTTTTCTTTTTCCTTTTCTTCTTCCTTTTCTTCTTCCTTTTCTTCTTTTGTTTTTCTTGGTTTTCATTGGTTTTCTTTATTTCTTTCTCGATTTTCTTGATTTCATTCCTTTGCATTGGTTTCTTTTGTTTTGTTTTCTTTGTTTTTCGTTTTGGTTTCATTCCTTTTTATCGGTTTCTTTTTGCTTCAACACGTGTTAACTTTTTCAACCTTTTTCTTATACATCAGAAAGATTTTTATATATACATTTAACATTTTTTAAACACATGATTAAGTTTTTTTGAAAACTTATTTTTTTGGATGTATGGGTTTTTTCATACACACTGTACATTTTTGGAAAATATATCTAATACATTTTCCTAATACATGTTTAACATTTTCCTTCGTTTGTGGCGGCGGCGGCGGGAGGCGGAGGACGGCAGGCGGCGGCGGGAGGCGGAGGACGGCAGGCAGGCGGCGGCGGGCAGGGGCAGGGGCGGCGGGCGGCGGGCAGTGCAGGGCAGGGCAGGGGCGGCGACGGCGCGTAGGGGCAGGGCTGGGGCGGCGGCGGCGCGCAGGGGCAGGGCAGGGTCGGCGGCGGAGCTCACTGGGGGCAGGGGCGGCGGCGCGCAGGGCAGGGGAAGTGGGGGGCGGCGGAGCTCACTGGGGGCAGGGCGTCGGCGTCGGAGCAGCAGCCTGGCGGCGTCGGCGTCGATCGGCGTCGGGGCAGGGCGTCGGCGTCGAGAGGAGAATGGGAGGTGGGGGAAAATGCTAAGTGCTGTATATATAGACAGAGCCTGTAGTCCCGGTTGGGGACGCCAACCGCGACTAAAGGTTCTTTCGCGCCGCTTTCGTTCCCGCGCGGAAAGAGCCTTTAGTCGCGGTTCGTGTCACGAACCGCGACTAAAGGTCCTTTTTCATATACTTTTCAGAAAATACAAATAATATATCAAAAAATTCAGAAAAATAAAACTAATTCATTTTAAAATCTTGAAAATACAAATAATATATCAAAAAATTCAGAAAAATAAAACTAATTCATTTTAAAATCTTAAAAATACAATTATATATCAAAAAAATCAGAAAAATAAAACTAATTCATTTTAAAATCTTGAAAATACAAATAATATATCAAAAAATTCAGAAAAATAAAACTAATTCATTTTAAAATCTTAAAAATACAATTATATATCAAAAAAATTAGAAAAATAAAACTAATTCATTTTAAAATCTTGAAAATACAAATAATATATCGAAAAATTCAGAAAAATAAAACTAATTCATTTTAAAATCTTAAAAATACAATTATATATCAAAAAAATCAGAAAAATAAAACTAATTCATTTTAAAATCTTAAAAATACAAATAATATATCAAAAAATTCAGAAAAATAAAACTAATTCATTTTAAAATCTTAAAAATAGAAATAAAGATATCAAAAAATTCAGTTCATCGATCCCTTGAAGGTTTGTCAAAAGGTTTGATACATCATTCAGTTCATCGACCAAATACAAATCATCCGGATTCGCCATCGTACGTTTTAATTCACATGATCCATTCAACAAAGTTTGGTACAATAAACTATTACACATCAATTCTTCCCTTGTGTCCCTGCTTGCTTACGATTGTGCCGTATCCATGGAGCATCCTCATCATTTAACTTAATGCTTGGGTCAGTGTTCACTTTGAAGGCGGAATTTCACCAAACATATTATAATCTTCTGACATGTCTGTCTTGTCCTCCACTCCCACGATGTTTCTTTTACCTGAAAGAACAATGTGGCGCTTTGGATCATCGCATGATGTACTGATCGTTTTCTTATCTTTCCGTTTCCTCGGTTTGCTACTCATGTCCTTTGAATAAAAAACCTGAGCGGCATCTTTGGCAAGGACGAATGGTTTGTCAAGGTAACCAAGATTGTTGAAATCCACCATTGTCATTCCGTATTGCTCGTCCACCTTTACCCCACCTCCTGTTAGCTTGAACCCTTTGCACCGGAACAAAGGGACCTTAAAGGAGGGTCCATAGTCAAGTTCCCATATCTCCTCTATGTAATCATAATATGTGACCTTTTGCCCATTCTCGGTTGCTGCATCAAAGCGGACACCACTGTTTTGGTTGGTGCTCTTTTTATCTTGGGCGATGGTGTAAAATGTATTCCCATTTATCTCGTACCCTTGGAAAATCGTTATAGTCGAAGATGGTTTCTTGGCCAACATGTACAGCTGATCTCCAACATCATTGTCATTCATTAAATGTTTTCGCAACCAACTGCCGAAAGTCTCCATGTGGGCCTTTCTAATCCAGGATTCAGGCTTCCCCGGGTTGTCCGAGCGTAAAATATTCTTGTGTTGCTCGAAGAACGGAGCCACCAAGCTGGAATTTTGCAGAACTGTGTGGTGTGCTTCAGTCATAGAATGACCGTCCATACATATCGTTGATTTCCTTCCGATCGTGCCTTTTCCACTTAGTCTCCCCTCGTGCCGCGATTGAGGAATACCAATCGGCTTAAGGTCAGGAACATAGTCAATACAGAACTCAATTACCTCCTCATTTCCATAGCCCTTGACGATGCTTCCTTCTGGCCTAGCACGGTTACGAATATATTTCTTTAATACTCCCATGAACCTCTCAAAGGGGAACATATTGTGTAGAAATACAGGACCGAGAATGAAAATCTCTTTGACTAGGCGGAGCAGGAGGTGCGTCATAATATCAAAGAAGGATGGTGGGAACACCAACTCGAAACTGACAAGGCATTGGACCACATCGTTCTGTAACCGTGGTAGATCTTCTGGATTGATTACCTTCTGAGAGATTGCATTGAGGAATGCACATAGCTTCACAATGGCTACTCGAACATTTTCCGGTAGGAGCCCCCTCAAAGCAATCGGAAGCAATTGCGTCATAATCACGTGGCAGTCGTGAGACTTCAGGTTTTGGAACTTTTTCTCTGCCATGTTTATTATTCCCTTTATATTCGACGAGAAGCCAGACGGGACCTTCATACTGCTCAGGCATTCAAAAAAATGACCTTCTCTTCTTTGGTAAGAGTGTAGCTGGCACGATCTTGAAACCATTCCGGATGCTGGTCATCTGGGTCTTTCAAAAGTTGCTGGTCCTGCCGTGCTTCCTTTGTATCATTTGTCTTCCCATACACGCCCAAGAAGCTTAGCAGGTTCACGCAAATATTCTTCGTAACATGCATCACGTCGATTGCAGAGCGGACATCTAGGACTTTCCAATATTCTAGCTCCCAAAATATAGATTTCTTCTTCCACATGGGTGCGTGCCCGTCAACTCCCCGCGGAACTGATTGTCCCCAGGACCCTTTTCAAAGATGACTTTCAAATCCTTGACCATATCAAATATCTCAGCACTAGTACGTTCCGCAGGCTTCGGCCGGTGATCTGCCTTGCCGTTGAAATGCTTGCCTTTCTTTCTTACGTTATGATTTCGGGGAAGAAATCGACGATGACCCAGGTACACGTTCTTCTTACAATTAACCAAACGTACACTTTCAGTCTCATGTAAGCAGTGCGTGCATGCATTGTATCCCTTATTTGTCTGTCCCGAAAGGTTACTGAGAGCAGGCCAATCGTTGATGGTTACAAAAAGCAACGCTCGTAGGTCAAATTCCTCTCCTTTGTGCTCATCTCAGACACGTACACCAGGTCTGGCCAACAACTGTAAAAGTTCATCAACTAATGGCCTTAGGTACACATCGATGTCGTTCCCGGGTTGCTTTGGACCTTGGATGAGCACTGGCATCATAATGAACTTCCGCTTCATGCACAACCAAGGAGGAAGGTTGTAGATGCATAGAGTCACGGGCCAGGTGCTATGGCTGGAGCTCTGCTCGCTAAAAGGATTCACGCCATCAGTACATAGACCAAATCTTATGTTCCTTGCGTCAGCTGCAAAATCTTTGAACACTCTGTCGATCTTTCTCCATTGCGTTCCATCAGCGGTGTGTCTCAACTCCCCGTCGGACTTACGGTCCTCTTTGTGCCATCGCAACGACTTGGCATGCTTTTTGTTCCTGAACAGACGTTTCAACCGTGGTATTATAGGAGCATACCACATCACCTTGGCGGGAACCCTCTTCCTGGGTTTCTTGCCCTCAACATCGTCACCAGGGTCATCGCCTCTGATCTTATAACGAAATGCAGTGCATACAGGGCATTCATTCAAATTCTCGTATTCACCGCGGTAGAGGATGCAGTCGTTAATGCATGCATGTATCTTCAGAACCTCTAAACCTAGAGGGCAGACAAACTTCTTTGCTTCGTACGTACTGGCAGGCAACTCGTTATTCTTCGGAAACATATTCTTCAACATTTTCAGCAAATTTTCAAATGATGAGTCACCTACACCTTCCTGTGCCTTCCATTTTAGAAAATCCAGTGTGCAACCCAGCTTTTTCAGACTATTATCGCATCCTGGATACAACGACTTTTTGTGATCCTCTAACATGCGATCCAAATTCTCCCTATCCTTGTCAGTTTCGCAGCGTCTCCGTGCATCAGCAATGGTCCGACCAAGATCATCAGCGGGCTCATCATGTGCCTCTTCTTCACCTTCACCTAACCCTTCCCCACCTTCAGCATCATCCTCCATGAAAGTATCACCGAAATGATCATGATAGTTGTCATCGATATCATCCCCTTCTTCATCTTCTTCCATTCTAACCCCTCTTTCTCCATGCTTGGTCCAACAATTATAGCTTCGCATGAAACCGTGCCGAAGCAGGTGCATGTGAACGTCTCTTGAGGAGGAGTAACCCTTCTGATTCTTACAGACAGCACATGGACAGATAATAAAACCTTGCTGCTTGTTCGCATTTGCCACTACGAGGAAATCTTTCAAACCCGTAGTGAACTCGCCGGAGAGTCGGGGACCGTACATCCATTGCCGATTCATCTGCATTATTATTATATAAAGTATATAATTAACCATCATGCATTTGTTAAACTAACTAGCTAGAAATAATATAAATTAAACAATGAACTACACACATGGATATTTTATCAATGACACATGAAAGGTTCAAGTTGCTAACCGCGATCGTGGAGGAAAAATAAATGAGAAAGCTCAAGTGTGGCTCGGACACTTCATATCATGTTTGTTTCAGGCTCTCGGGCATTTCATCGAACACCTTGTGTGCATAGGGGGAACCAAAAGCAAACCCACCACCCCCTTCTGAATATTGTGAAGTGAGCTGAGTGAAGTGAAGTGAGCTGAGTCCTATATATAGGGATGGGCCTTTAGTCCCGGTTGGCCTGGCCAACCGCGACTAAAGGCCTTCGGGGACCTTTAGTCCCGGTTGGCCAGGCCAACCGGGACTAAAGCCCCTCCCGTCCGCCAGCTGTCGACCGAGCGCGCTGGGCCCAGATAGTTGGTCGCGGGTCTCCTCCCGAACCGCGACTAAAGACCCCTTTTGTCGCGGTTCGATTATTTTGGGGACTAATGGGGGCGTATGGAAGCCTCTTTTTCTACTAGTGGGATGAGAGGTTTTATCGGAAGCAGCTAAGGAAGGTCATCTTTGAGGGCCATAGACGGGCGCAACGACCACAAGTCATGAGACATGTGGAGGTGGAGTTTCCTATGGTCATCGCCGACACCTGCACCACCGTCGATGTGTTGTGGCAGGACGGCACACGGCAACATGGCAGACATTCAGCGACTGTTGTCCCCTTTGGGATCTGGAATGAGCAAGAGTTCTTCCCGGGACAACATGTTGTCGCCAACATTCTCCCTATTAGTGCTGCCGTTGACAGTACTGGTGACCATGATGATGTGATAACTACTAGTATCAACAATGACATTGCTGCGTCTGGAACTGGACCAACAGAGCGTGTGGGCATCATCAAGAGCCTGCAATACAAGGACCAGACGGTTTGTGTATCATGGTTCAAGACGTCAGGGCACCCAGATGAGGCTAGGGAGGTCGAATGTGACCAAACCGTCAGTGCTTATGACTTAAAATTGGACTCCAACCACTCTGCTTACTATGGTGATATTGTCATTCGTATCCTACCATCGGGATCAACAGATGACGGCGAAAGTGCACCCTTGTTATCAGGAAACAAGAAGAAAAATGTCGTTCCTGCCGATCTTTCATGGGTGGGGCGGGTAGTTGAACTTCCTAACGGGCACATCCAAGTCAAGTGGGGTGATGGTAGCATGTCAACGGTACGTGGATAGTTTCTAGTACCTTTCTTAGATCTACATATATGTTACGTTCTCGACTCAACTTTGTTGATTTGTTTGGGCGTGCTATAGGTATCGCCCCATGAGATCGTTGTCGTCAAGGACAAGCACTACATGGAGCTATGGCTTGAAATGGGCGACTGGGTAGAGGACGATGGCATCGATGATGACGCACCCGAAGAACCGGTTGCTGCCAACACGGTATATATCTATGTTTCTAAACATTGTCCACTTCGACAAACAATGAGGTGTGGGGACTATTTTGGTTTCTCCTGGTAGGCAGCAAAGTACTATTTATTCCATGATAAATGATTATATGGATGGATACACCTCAATTGATGTGGTTATATGTGGTATATCTTATTTTAGGACATTGATCTTCAGAATCTAGATAACAATGTCGAAAGCGTCAGCCAGACAATGCCAAGGACAAACCTTTTAGGTTTTTCATTCCGGTCTTTGCTCCAATTCACCAGTGACGTGGTAGCTCGAGGTAAAGGATACCTGATGAACTGGCGGCCCTGGTCGTCGTCACCAAGCTCAGAGTTACCCGCACCCGCAAACAATGATAGTATCGGTGGTTCTGCAATGCGGACCAAGGATGATGCCGGGGGGACGAAGGCTGCGGATTCTACCTGTTGCTTTCCACGTTTTGATGTACTGCAGATGAGCCCTCTGGATCACCACTACCTTGACACTACGGACCAGGTAATTATATATGTTAGAAAATGATGGAGAACGGGGGTAGTTAAGGTTAGAGTAAGGGATGTTTACATGCACAATATGGTTTGACTAACGCCGGAATCCATCTTATGGCATTCTTTTTTGATGCAAAACTAAACTCCCTGACTTAAAATAAGTAAATGACCACACAACATGTTACAAGTCATTATAAAACGAATTGTACTAAATGTAGAACTTTAATCAGTACTCTTTTTTTCAAGGAAATGCAGGGCGCTAGTCGTGGGAAGAGTTGAACCAAAACAGTGCAAAAGGAATGGAAAATTCTGGAGAACGACTTACCAGGTATATGAGTGCACCAGAAAATACACGGTCCATATGTATGGTGACAAATGAATTGCCAACCATTTAATGTGCAGAAACCATCTACGTGCGAGCGTTTGAGGACCGCATGGATCTGCTTCGGGTGGTGATGGTAGGCGCGAGCGGGACACCATACCATCACGGCCTTTTCTTCTTCGATCTGCAGCTACCTCCGTCATACCCGTCTGCCCCACCGCAAGTGTACTACCACTCCTTCGGCTTACAGCTCAATCCCAACCTCTATGAGTCTGGTACAGTGTGCCTCAGCCTGCTGAACACATTCGGTGGCGAGGGCACCGAGGTTTGGTCGTCAGCAACGTCAAGCCTCCTCCAAGTCGTTGTCTCCATCCAGGGCCTCGTCCTCAATGACCAACCATACTACAACGAGGCCGGCTATGAGACACTGGTCGGCAAACCGGAGGGCCACCGCAATGCGCTGCCCTACAATGAGAATGCTTACCTACTAACCCTCCGGACCATGCAACACCTTTTACGTCGGCCACCTAAGGGATTTGAGGAATTCGTCAAGGAACACTTCCGCCATCAGGGAAAATTTGTGCTTAGGACATGCAATGTGTGGCTTCAGGGAAATGTTGTCAACGATGCCCATGCCACTGAAGCGACTAGGAAGCGACCGTGCTCGGCTGGGTTAAGGCTTGCACTCACAAACATGACGCCAAGCCTCGTGGCAGCCTTCACCGAGATCGGCGCCGAGGGGTGTGAAGAGTTCCAGTAGCTGCAAATCAAGTTGCCATGTGCTCTCAGCACCACTCACTAGACAGAGGAGTGTTTGATGGTGGGAGCTTTGCTGCACATGGGGGGCAGGTTAGTTCAAAAGAGGGGTCCGTGGATATATGATTTTTGGTGACGGTGATGGTCTTGTAATCATTCACATTTTTGTTCTACAACAATCACATACTCCTTTTTGCTTTATTTTCTCGATTAAAAAGGAGTTCAGCAAGAGAGGTATCATTGTGGACTACATCATTTATCTATCAACAGATATAAAGGCTGGGTCTATATTTATCATTGTGATGCATTAACACAATATTTATCTATCAACATATTTTGTCTATATTTATCATCTATATATCGCCAAGCATGCTCATTGAATAGTGCAGAGCATGATCATGCTTTAAGAACGTGCAAGATCTGTTTTTGGATCCAGCTCAATCCAGCTAGCAATAATAGACGGAGATGGCCTAGAGGTTAGAGAGCAGGTTAAGCATGCACTTCCAGATGACCGTTTATATACCCCATATATAGTAGTTACTGCAAAAGAAATGAGGTTTAACTGAATAATTAGATAGAAAACACTGTTTGGTGTAAAGCTACAGATTAAGATGGTTATGTTCTTCAAGTAGATCATCACCATTTGTTTATACGTTTCAGAATTCAATCTGCTACTTGCATCTTAGTTGCACCGGTGTAAAGTTGATCTTGCTACTACTATTGTTTTCTTGAGATGAAGTAATCTGGCTAAACCAAATCTGTAGACAAGATAGGAGGCAATGTTTATTCTTTGTTTACCCCAAATCTTGTAGAGGGCTGCTGAGTCCTGCAAGCTTCTCGGCCATGATACCCTCGTCTACAGTCATGGTACACTACAAGCAACATTAGAAAGAATCACCATCACACTAAATTAAAGAACAGGAAAAGCAGCCAACTGACAGCAAACTAGTTCATAGACCAAGAGGGAGGGGGTAAACCTTTTGCAATATCAAAGGCAAACGTTTGGGCATGTACATCATCAACCAATATATTACATATAGTAAGTAGGCAGTTGTCTGTTCAAATGCAAAGTATCTTAACTAAAACCGCGGCACTTATGTTGGAACGGAGGGAGTACCTACGTATACATATCTATAGTCTTTCGCTGGAGACATAGCTTAAAACTGGTTGTCCGTGCAAGTAGACACAAACAGTAGTGTGAAACACATCGTCTTACTACCAGACACACCTAAGGTCAAAAGGAAAAACACTAAAAAAGGCGGCATAAAAAAAGAAGATACATAGCAACAAGGGGAAATCAAACAAGCCTTAAACACAGGAGTCCTAAGACATAACAAAAAAACAGATCAAAGTACCATCAGGCCCATATATTACAGATACTTGATTCTACCCCATAGTAAAGAGAGTTGCAGATGGAACTACATCAGTACATAACCTACTGATACTAGCATGGAACATAGGGTATGTAAAAATTGCTAGCAGCATGGAAGTGGCGAACGCATGATCAACAAAAGAAGCACACGCGTGATACAGTCTTGATGAGGAGGTAACGTAATTTACAGGACAATAGCTAAGGTCATAGGGATAACACACGTCGATAGAACCAGAAGAGCAGGGGGGCATAGGTCACATTATCTTGCGAAGAGCAGTTGCAGCTCATGGCACAGCAACAGAAGCAAAACACGTGGATCACACAGAGATATCACATAGCACCCAAAAACACCAGGTTGCTACACAAATATGATCTCAATTAGGTTGGTCTCCGGATTTGGTGTGGCACAACCAGAGTGAGGGTGTGAAGGAAGAAAGTGCCTCTAGTCATAACTCATAAGCAAGGGGAGTCAGTAGATCCGGGTTTGCTTTTCTTGGATTCTGCACCAATCAGAGCTTTCTGTGATGGTGTTGGGTGTCTAGAGAAGACTGTACAAAGTATATTCATAAACTGGCAGAGAAACACGTACACTGTGGTCTACTGCATCGACGTACGGCATGTTCAACTAAGAGAGAAACCAAAACTCTACAACCTATCCGTTGTCGTCTTGCCCAGGTGGTTCAAGCATTTGTCAAGCATCCTCAAGCGCAGATGTGATAAGGCAGATTGTACAATGCCTGAGTAGAATCAGGCAGAGGAAGGTCTTCCTGGAACAGTTTCTTTTTGACAGAACGATCCTGAAGCTCTTTGCTTTTACTGTGGAAAAGCGAAGACATATTAACTGCAGGGACACAAGTGGTGGAGCCAAGGCAGAGCATAAAGAAGCTACTGGGTCGACTATGTGTACTAGGGATATACCTAGGTTCGGGAGGTTTCACCACAGATGGTGGCGTTGGAGGGATAGAACATAGAAGGTGAGACCTAGTTTAAACAAAAATGTAAGAATCAACAATACTAAGATTGCATAATGAATCAATGAGAAAAGGAAAGAAGGATGACAACACAAGCAAAGGTGCTGACCTCCAGGGCCGCCCACCATGAGCACGCCGTCCTTCACAAGCTTGCTGTCCTCGACGCGCACACAGACTGCCGAGAGGACGCCACCGGCCGCGAGCATGACGTTCTTGGTGGGCACGTCGACTGCCGCGAGGACGCCGCCGCCGTGAGGATGCCACCGGCCATGAGGACGCCGTGGTCCGCAAGCTCGCCGACCTCTGCGTGCACACCGCCGCCGTGAGGATGCCACCGGCCGCGAGCACGCAGTGGTCTGCAAGCTCGTCGTCCTCTGCGTGCACGCCGCCGCCGTGAGGATGCTACCGGCCGAGAACACGCTGTGGTCCGCAGGCTCGCCGTCCTCTGTGTGCACAACCCCCGAAGAAGTGGATCCATTCCGATCTCGATCCATACAGAGATGAGGAGGTGAAGTGATAGGATGACCAAGCACAGCACCCGAACAAGTGGAGGGGCCACTACCGGAATCGCACCCTATGCCGACGGCCCTGGCCGTCGGCATAGCCCTGATTGGCCGTCAGGATAGGCCTATGCCGACGGCCCCCGTCGGCAACATATCCGTCGGCGTAGCCCGGGAGGCCGTCGGCATAGAAAGGCCATCGGCATAGGACCTATCCCGACGGTGTCCGTACATCTATGTCGACGGCCCTGGCCGTCGGCAACATTACCTCCTAACGGCGGCCGCCGTCAAGTGCTGACCAACGCCTGCTCGCCACGTGGCAAAACTATGCCGACGGCCAGGCCGTCGGCATAGGCCTGCCATGTGGCAGCAACTGGGCTCTCCTGGGGCAAGGCTATGCCGACGGCCTGGCCGTCGGCTTAGTTTATATGTATGCCGACGGCCAGGCCGTCGGTATAGACTTGCCCGAGGAGCTCCCAGTTGCTGACACGTGGCGTCTATGCCGACGGCCTAGCCGTCGGCTTAGTTTAAATCTATGCCGACGGCATAGATGCCACGCGTCAGCAACTGGGAGCTCCGGCCAGCCCTATGCCGACGGCCTAGCCGTCGGCATAGTTTGTATTTGATTTTTTTTCTTTTTTCTGTTTGTTTTCAAATCAATTCAATTCAGATATACAACACATATCAGCAGATATATATGATGGAAATAGACATATAGAACACATCTAAGTATCATCCGTCACCATCACAACAATATATGCATAAGCATCATCATAATCAACATAAAGATAAGCATAAGCATATAAAGAAGCACGCAAGTCATCTAAAGGACCATCAAAGACTACAAGTTTATCATCATCACTACACACAAGTCATCTAAAGATACATAAGCATAAGCACACAAGTAACCAAAAGGCTTAAGCGCCAGGACGTCGAGCACCACGGAGGTCGTCACCGCCAAGACCGTTGAAGCCCAGGTCGTCAGTGCTAGCGGCAGCGCTACCGCCAAGACCGCCTCCACCTCCGCCTCCGCCTCCATGGATCGGAGTGGTCGGGCTCCGTGACTCGGGAGTGCTGCGAAGACCACCGCCAACGGTTGATCCACCGGTTCCCTGGATGTTGAAAAGACATATTAACGGGATATATGACTGTGTTGAAAGGCATGATATGCTTTGAGTGAATAGATTGGGGATGAACTAACCGGCGAGGGGCCAGCGTTCTGTGCCACAAACTCCTCAAAGGTTAGCAACGTTGGTTGTGCTGGAGGACCCTCTGCTGATGGCCATTGAGGACACCTGCCGGCCGCCATTTCCTGAAGAGCGTGCTGCATCTGGCGATCCTCTGCTGATGGTATGCATGAAGGCGGTCGTGCCACGCCATGGTGAGAAAAACAGAGAAGAAATAAAAAGAAGGCAATCACATGAAAAAGTTTATGAGGCAATAGCTACATGAACTTTGCTTGAGGAATTTCTATAGTGAAGGGATTCATCGCCCGAATATAACATAAAAGAGGCTGGCATTCAGTTTTAAATTTCTTCCAACAAGAGTAAGGGGTGTCGATGAAGCTGAATGAGAAAAGGGGGCTGCAACTCATAATAAATTATCTTCTATAGGTTTATATTCTTGATAAATAAATTATCTTCTGTGCCACAAACATAAATCCAACCTGGTAAATAAATAACTGCAGGCTGAAATAATCCATCCAGGCAAATCCACAATTCACACCTTTAGTCCGTTAGTTCTCAAAGGCCCATGTGTTATCCTTCCTGACTGCAATTTCCTGCTCTGGTGTGTAGTCGTTCTATAAAATCAGCTATTGCTGGGCTCTAATTAATAAAACATTTAAAAGAAGCAACTACTTAACATTACCTTCGTCCATTGAGTTCTAGAACTGGGTCACAAGATCCAGACAGAAAAACACAAAAACTACCACATGAAGTGTAGTATGATAGCCGAATAAAAGATGCAGTTCCATTACTTAAATTAAACCACTGACAAATAATACTCAGAACTGCTATAAGCTATTTAGAGTCCATGTCGTCGATGACATGAAACAAAGCTGATATCTGGTTGCACTTAAGAATTACACATGCTAATATAATACCTTAAGTTGATGCATTACAAACTAAGCCGAGGCACCATGATGTTTTAAACCCTAGTTCAAATTTCGCAATCTAAACATCCATTATCCAACATATACACCTGATAATATAATACCTTAAGTTGATACATTACAAACTAAACCGAGGCCCCACAATTTTTTAAACCTTTGTTTAAATTCAGCAATCTAAACATCCATTATCTAACTTATACATATATCTTAAGATGCGAAGAGTATCTAAACTCTGGCTCTGCTTTTAGCTAAAAAGCCTTCTAGATATAGCAATATGTAAAAGAACAATAAACATTTCATGTAGAATGGTGTTCTTTTGAAATTATAAAGGCATGGGATTGGTGCAAGAATCTGATTTGGCCTCGCATTTAATTTCATAGCATGCCTATGTTGGAAACATTTTGCTGTGGTGACAATGCTTGGATAAGGCCTCAACGGTTGGTTGTTAGGAGGAAGCTTTCTAGGCCCTCAAAAGATGTACAACATTGGTTCTTTTTTGTTAGCTCTATCTCGGAAGGGGATCTGGAGGACCAAACATCCAGGGGTCGTAACTGAATCAATCAGAGGCAACGGCAACGATTGCCTAGCGTTGTTCTTGTCGACATCAAACAGCTATCTGGGGTGAACATCACCCAACCATTCTACTTGGCAGCAAGTATGTGGCCTGTACAGAATTCCTGGTTGAAGACAAAGAATGTGAGGACCATGTAAAATACACAATATGAAAAGCCATGGACAAACAATTACCACTTATTGTCTTGGGCAGTGTTCCCTTAAAGATGCTACAGGACAAAAGTTCCGTGGAGTCGGACCAAGGGACTGAACCGGGGACATAGGAAATGAAGGGTGTATGCAGAACGGATGGGGTGGAGGAAGCTCTAAAGGCACCAGACCACTGCAAAGTTATATGATACCTATCAGTGAGTTGCGGACTTGCAAGAATCAATATTCATTCACATATCGGAATAAAAACCATCATTCACTTTTGGTGACATGAAGCGTGATAGGTTTTCCAATAAATGAAAAATACATAGAATTGCTGCAATAACTG
Organism: Aegilops tauschii subsp. strangulata; assembly: GCF_002575655.3. NCBI lineage: Eukaryota > Viridiplantae > Streptophyta > Magnoliopsida > Poales > Poaceae > Aegilops > Aegilops tauschii. The sequence continues at coordinate 6,332,500 of NC_053037.3, read as the reverse complement.
GTTCAAAGGAAGTTCTTAATAAAAACTTCTGAAGATCAATCAGTATGGCAAACATGCTTGTTTCGGCTAAGCTTACCTAGCAGGACCATATGTCTGCAAGAAATCATAATATACTCCCTCCGTTCCTAAATATATGACGTTTTGGTAGTTCAAATTGAACTACCAAAACATCATATATTGAGGAACGGAGGGAGTAGTTGACAAACCAGAAATATGATCGAAATAGTACCACACTAACTTCACAAAACATAAATACACCTAAGCTTAACCTAATGATGTTAGTCGATCAAACATATCATCAGAAGAACAAAATAAATGGTAGCTTCATTAACTATCTAGGCATTTGGGAACTTAAAACACAAAAACAGAGAAATATCAAGATAGTAGAAAACTGTGACAGAGTAATCTCAACATAGCATCAATGCATTATTGAAAACCTAAATGAATCCGGTGAAGACCATATAATATGAAAAAACAATGGACAGAACAATTACCACTTATTGTCTTGGGCAGTGTTCCCTTAAAGATGCAAATTACAGGGCAAAAGCTCCGTGTAATCGGACCAAGGGACTGAACTGGGGACATAGAAGATGAAGGGCGTTTGCAGAACTGATGGGGTGGAGGAAGCTCCAAAGGCACCAGACCACTGCAAAGATATATGACGCCTATCAGTGAGTTGCGGACTTGCAAGAATCCATAATCATTCACATATCGGAATAAAACCATCATTCACTTTCGGGGACATGAGGCTTGATAGGTTTTACTATAAATAAAAAATACATGGAATTGCTGCAATAACTGATTCAAAGAAAGCTCTTAACAAAATCTTCTGAAGAACAATCATTATCACAAACATGCTTGTTTCAGCTAAAGCTTGCCTAGCAGGACCACGTGTCTGCAAGAAATCATAATATAGTTGACAAACCAGAAATCTGATCGAAATAGTACCACACAATCTTCACAAAACATAAATACACCTAAGCTTAACGTAATGATGCTTGTGGATAAAACATATCATCAGAAAAACAAAATAAATGGTAGCTGCATTAACTATCTAGGCATTTGGGAACTTAAAACACAAAACAGAGAAATATCAAGGTAGTAGAAAGCTGTGACAGAGTAATCTCAACATAGCATCAATGCATTAGTGAAAACCTAAACGAATCCGGTGAAGACCATATAATATGCGCACACACATCTGCATTGAAGTTTGAACATACAAAATTTCCAAACAAATCGGCAAGACATGGCAAAATCCCTTGGTCGGAAAACCTCTCGCCTGATGCAATCACAGCACATGACTACGCATATGCGCAACAAAGAGATGGGATTTCAAACAGTGATTAGATTACTTAGAATATGATGCCACTGACATTTTGCAATGACTTCTCCAAAAAAATACTTGCGAGGATATGAATAACCAAAAAATGAGCTACGAGCTTTGTTCCTCGGGGGAGCATCTAGATTCACCCTATACTAAGATAATTAGTTGATCATTGAATTATGAAGAGAAAAATGTGCCTGGGCTTACACGAACACCATTTGTCTTAGTAAACTTAATTATCATAGCACACACACTTGGTAGATAACACAGAAAATTATAAACTGTAAACCAGACACACTACCACGATAAACTTTGAAATAAGATCAGGTCGAACATATGGAGAGACAAAGCATCAAGGGAATGGGGAAGAACTCATGAGAGCAGAGGCAAAGGAACAATGAGTAGATCAGCTAACAGGGATAGAACCCCATACCAAACCTCTAATGCACAGACTGGTTTGCACCCTCGCCAGCAACATCAGATGTGGATCTGTAAGAGAAATGGCAATATGACACGAAGAGAAGTTATCAATTGCAAGATCAACATATGAGTCTCAATATGCTCATAATTTAATCTGTATGAGAATCGAATGATGGACATGCGCCTGGATCTTATTGTTACAGATTTGTAAGCATCTGTAGATTTTATCACCACATCTCACTCTCAAAGGAGCTATGGTCAGAGTAACCATCTAGGCATCTACTTGCAATTTCCAAGCCATTCTCTATAAATGTTCACATGCCAATGTAGCTGCATCCCAAAAAATGTAATTGCCATAACCAAAGATGTTCATATGTGCAAAGGATTTTCACAAACATGACCGTGTAGTTTAGTTTTACTGGAAAAAACAATGAAAACGAGGGGAGGAAGATTTCAATTGGGGTAGCACATAGAAATTGCAAGGACGGCCCCTGATGCATGTCACACAAGATTCAGTTTTGCTGCATATTTCATTTCACCTGGGGAAAACTGCTGTGAACAATCAACTACCGTTCTCAAGTAGTACTAATCATCATCCTAAAATCCCTGCACTAAAAAACTCGGTAATCAATATGACCTTGTCCTCGGCGACCGGGTGGAAGGTGGACAAGACACTCTCGAGGTGGCCAAGAGAGTGCTGTGGAAAGACTGATGAGCTCGGATATCCTGGCCTCGTCAGGATCGATGTCGTATTTCATCGTAGCACTCGTGCATCTACAGAGGAAAAGAGAAGCAAATAATTCGTGGAGGTGAAGTATGTCGAGGAACCGTTGGACGAGGAGGGCGTCGTACACGAAGATGTGGTCGCGGCCACCGGCGGCATCGGAGCTCCATCTCCGCGGCGAAGAAGGGCAGGCACAAAGGAAGGAAGACGGCGGCTCCAGTCCGTGATGAGCTTGCCACGGCGGACGCGGGGGCGGCGGGGTGGAGAAGGGAAGCAAGCACTTGGCGTTCTGCTGCCTGATGAGGAAGGTGGCTGTCGAGGGTATGGCAGGCGGTCCGGGGATGCGGGAGTCGGCGGCGCCAGCGGGGAGCGGCAAGTTGAGGTCGAGGCCACGGTGAGCTTGGGGCAGGGTGGGGGCGCGGTCTGCGCCGAGAGGAGGGCACTAGGAGGGGGAGGTCGTGGGAGAGGAGGCTCCACGGCGACCATGGAGCTCAGGTCCACACCGGCGACATCGATTTCGGCGGCTGGGTCGAAGATTTTTTTCCTTTTTATTTATTTATTTATTGGAGTAGGTCGAAGAACTGGGTTAGATGACACACGGCTCACCATTATTGTTACTCAACAGCCTTTTCTTAGGGATATATACTCATTCGCACAATGTGGCAAATCCAAGTGGCATCTTCTGATGGCCTCATTAATTCAGCACAATGTGTGATGTGTGATCAGGATCCTAAGACGGCTGGGCACATTTCACTTTGAAAGTCTCCGCCTCAGTTTGAGCTCATATGATGTCAGCATGAATAGTAAAATTCAAAAAAAATTGGTGGCAAAAAATTGACAGATGTTTCAAATGATTGCAAAGTTTCATCAGGGAATGGCATTTGTTGAGATCATGTCAAAAAACATAATTTATGTTCCAATACAAAAGTATTTTGCAGTGCTGATTTTTTTTACCACGACTTCCATGAATGTCATTCCCTATTGAAACTCTATAAGAGCTCATACCATTCGTCAATGTTTGCCACAAAAATAATTCAGAATTTTTTGAACATTTTGATATCTTATTTTCATTTTTTGGAGTTAGTATCAATTCGTTATGAAGTTTTCAAAGTGACGGTCAAAGCGCAAAAGGATAAGAGGAGCAGACGAGCTTGGACAAAAATGATGGTTTTTTGATTTAGGGGCAAATCAAACGGGTGTGACACAACTAGTGGCTCAAATGTAACCATCCATATATAAATCAGCTGGACGAACCCAAAAAAAAATCCAGAGAAACGCGTTGTCCTTTATTTGTAGGTATAAATTGTTTAGATGTGATGCAAGCAAGAACCGATGTGATGTGTCTGCTCACGCTCTTGTACATATAGCTCCAGGATATGAATGTGATCATCCGAGGATCCTTGTTGCTTACAATATTTGATTTATGAACGTATAATTGATCCGGTCCTTCTATTTGTATGTTAGGTTATGTAACTGGTCCTCCTCTCCTTCGAGCAATGTGCATCCTCTTTGTCCACTACGCCAAGCAGAGAAACATTGGCCATGTCGTCTCCCTGGTAGTGCCTCGTCTATGTCCTCATCCTCAAGCAATGTAGCCTCGGCTCCACTTCCTTGCCTGATCAAAGTCTCCTATGTCATATGCTTTATTGCACGAGCAACAATGCCTCCTCTACTTCTCAACCAACTATGAGATATATTTGTTGTTTCTACCATTCAGCCCTTAATAATCTAGTAATGGGTACTGTTATGGTATTGAGTTTTGCAGTTACACTCAATTGTACAAATGTAGACATTATGTGATATAGTTTTGAAATTGTGTGGTTATTATGTTCTATGGCTCGAAGTGGATTCTAAGTTCATGGTCAGAGTAACAAAACCGACCACAAGCAAGCTGAGGAGGTAATAAGTTTTAATCACTTCCTTTACCACTAGTCTACATATGACTACATCGAACGGTTCAAGCTCAATAGTCAAAAATTGTTATCATCACAGGTGCACTAATAGATGAGCAACCGGAACTTTTAGGCGGCATTATGTAGCTAAGTTCTTGCACACTTTACCTCTCATCCTCTTGTGATGGAAGTGTGAGATGCATTCGGCCAGATATGTAGACAAGGAGCCTCTTTACACTTGATCCCAAGTCAACATGATATAAAGGGAGAGGCATCTGGCTTCATTCCACATGGTTTAGTAGATCATATTTTTTATGGTATTACCAGAAGTGTTGTAATCATGTTTTTTTAGGTATGGATTAGTTCTCAAATCATGAACTCTAGATTTGTGCCCGGACATAGTTATTGTGTTGACACGTGTGTTCTTAGCCCCGACAAGGTCCATTGATAATATGAACAAGATCACAGATAATCCTGCATGTGCAACTCTTCTTTAGTTAATTGATATGATAATATATCACACAAATTAATAGCATTATTTGACAACTAGAAGGTAGCCAATGTGATAGATGTGCAATCAGGGATACATAGCTTACCTTGTGTTGTAGAGAGGTGGTGTCACTTTAGTATGACAGTAGCTCTCAAATCTTGTACTTGGAGCAACCACCCTGAGTTGTAGTTTAGTTATTGTTTTCACCTTATCCCTTTAACTTCCAAATGAATATGACACACAAAGATTATAATTGTACATGAATTTCTTTCATCAGCTTAATGGTAGAAACTAAAAAGATGTGACAAAACAATGAGAAGTTGGCTTTGTCATAAATCAGCAACATTATTCCTGATTGGATATCACAAGCGAACGAGATTAGTTCCTCTCGAAGTCCAAAATTTTGCAAGCTCGGCAGTTGCTTTTATGCGGGTGTCCTGGACTTGTTGGACTAGCTTCTACCATATATGAAACAAAACATGTCCATTTTTTAATAAATTCATTAGACAACTACATTTGTTTGTGGCTGATTTGATCTCAGTGGGAACAAGGGGATGCTCCAAATACTAAGATCGAGAAGTCAGAAATTGAGAACTAGGACATTCTTGAAGTAGTATATGACATGTGTTTATTTTTGGAAGCCAATCAGCGTTATTAAGGTGAGAAAGTGCATATTTTTTTCTATTTGCTACATGATTGCTACAGTACTAACAATGCACATTAATAGTCGTAGTTGATTTTGTTACATTCTTTTGTGTTAGTTAAGCACATGTCACGTGTATTGCTCTTGGTTGTTTACTAACGGACAAAATGACATCAATAGCTGGATTGATTGATAATGTTCTCCTCTAAGCTTGAACTCTAGGTCCAATAATGTTATATTTAAACTTCATCAAAAAGTTTCCTAGTAATTCCTCGGTTGTAGAGATGCATGTATTGATTGCGGTTAGGCCTTTCAAATTTGGCCAGCTTTTGTGTTGGATTTAATTTGGCCAACTTTTTGTGTTGTATTTTTATCCTATGTGTCTTTTATTTTTAAATACTAGAAGCATCGATTCTACACTTAGTCACATGTTAATTATGCATGTCCTAAATGTTCTTGGTTGTTAGCTGAACTTTGTATTCATATATGCAATGAAAGTGGTGACATACACCGGAAATGGTGTGGTCTACGGTGTACACAAATTGCTTCATGTATGTAGTCTCCAGTGTCATGTTGTGGTTTCATAAGAATCCATCTATTTTGTTGATAGATAGAAGTGCTAAATTGTGCGTTTAGTAACCACCGCATGTTTATATTTGAAGCGATTATGTTGAGAATGTAGGATGCACGTTAGACTGATAGTAGATTTCACTTTGCTTTTTTCAGCCCAACACTATAACTAATGTCATCTACAAGTCTCCGGAAGATTTGGCAAGATCTGCCTACTTTGTTGGGCTTAGATATTGTGGTAGTATTTAGTACTTCCGTTGATTTTGCTTGGTTGCCGTGTTGCAGAAACATATATACTGCATATGCTCATTTTAGTTGTGTGTCATTTCTAATTGACATTTGATTCTTCAAAAACATATGTGTGGCATACATATTCATGATGTTGCAATGTTCATGTATGATGATGCTTAGCTATAGATATTTGAGTAATGTGATATGTCATATAATACTTCTAGTTGTGAATGTTTACATATTATGGATGTTGCCTACTCTATATTGGACCATGTGATGGTCCTAATTATTTGCATGCTACTAGGATAAGTGCAAACAACTGGGTAAATAAATATTGAGGCAGGCCAGGAATGGTTGTAACTGTCGGCAATTGCATTTACTAGCACATAATTCTACCTTATCGGAAAATACCTAACTGCCGAGAAATATGGGGCTCCCTGGCATTTCAATTGCCAGGAGATATGTAACTGTTGGGAAATATATTCACTGTCATACATTCATGTGGCATATCTTACAGTTGGGAAAAATTATTCTCAGGCAGTTTACTTGCCAATTTGAGTATTTTTTCCCGACAATTTACTTTCCCTTTGAAGTGTATTTTCCCGGCATTTTTCGTGACCCTATATTAATGTTTTGGTGTAGTGCGCTGCATGAATAAGATCACCACAACCTCCCTAAATAGTAGCTCCTCAGCGGCTCGACACAAACGATGCCGGGAAGGCCGCCGCCGCACATGCCTAGCCGCCGCTGCCTGCACGGGCTGGATCTTGCACCTGCACCCTGTGCAACTGCATGATGCCACCACCGCAACCCCAATACACCGCCCTCATGCACTCTAAGCCACTAGAGCCCCACCACTGCCCGAGTGCCGCCAGCCTCCGAGTCCATCGCGCGACCCACTACCACCTTTGGAGGAAAAGTGTGCGGATGTTGCACTCGAGCCACGAGTGGTTCGTGGGCATATATATATTTTAGATTAGGTTATATCTTATAAAACCAAAGCGACAAGGGTGGAAAAAGTTTACACCCAATATTTGCATAGTTCTAATGCACACATCCCAAACAAGATAAACACGAGTAAAGACAATAACATACGTAGATCGCAGGAAAGAAGACTTGTTAGTGCATTATTTACATCCCTATCAATATGGTAGAACTAAAAATCAAATGAACTAGAAATCCCAAAAAAACTCTGTCCTAGAATTGTTAGTGCATTTATTTGAACTAGCTAGGGTCAGAGGGCACTCTAACACCCATCAGTTTGCATCCCTATCAATATGGTAGAAGTACATTATTATGGTTTTACTACTCTGCAGTTCGGATGATTTGTAGTGTACCCATGAGTAATTATAAGATGCATCATTTAGTTGCACTACTACTATTATTGAGATGCATATCATTCTAGTAGTAATCTCGAAGTAAAATAATAATTGGTCAAGCACAAACGAAGAATTCCATGATAAATCCACATGGTTGGCGATCAAATGGTTGTAAACAGTAGTGTCGTGCCCGTCTTGTGTGAGGCGTCAACATTTGTTGACTCGCAGACCATGCAAAGACCAGCTCACGAACAATGCTACTAGGACCGTGCAAGTGCAATTAACACCAAGCCAGAAAAGGCAATGCTAGTAGTACAGTAGTATATTTTATTTTAATTAAAACAGTATATGTGGGTGGCTTCCAAAAGCAATGCTAGTTCACCGATTTTTTTAGCTCTTTTAGCTTCAGAAGTTGAGAGACGGAGCAGTATCTGTCTGTCAGGGGCAAAGGCAAACAACACTGAGAAATCAATCCAGCAGGCCATGCTCACTGCACTAAACCAAAATGGATTGAGCGCGGCGAGGAGGGAGGGGAGGGAACGCCCTCCACGGCGGCTGCCCTCGTCGTCCATCGCATCGCGGCTGCATGAGCGTGGTGCCTGCTGTGGATGTATCTCAAACAGGAAATCACATCGGAGACACCAAAATGTATGTGGGCCAGGAGCGAGGCTGGAACCGGGACTAATGGATGTGGGCCAGGAGCGAGGCCCATTGGTCCCGGTTCGTGCCTAGAACCGGGACAAATGAGTCCAGACGAACCGGGACCAAAGCCCACGAGGCCCCGGCCGGCCACCTGGGCTCACGAACCGGGACGAATGCTCCCATTGGTCCCGGTTCGTATAAGAACCGGGACTAATGGGCTGGCCAGGCCCGAACGAAAGCCCCTTTTTCTACTAGTGAAAATCCCAATCTTGATCCATGCTAACTCAGAAGACACCTTCAGAGATACCTGTAGACCACCTTTATGATCACTCAGTTACGAAGTGATGTTTGATACACACAAGGCATTCCTCCGGAGTCTGGGAGTTGCATGGTCTCATGGTCGAAGGAACATGTATTTGACATTAAGAAAGCAGTAGCAATAAACTGAACGATCATATTCTAAGCTAACGGATGGGTCTTGTCCATCACATCATTCTCCTAATGATGTGATCCCGTTATCAAACGACAACTCATGTCTATGGTCAGGAAATCTTAACAGTCTTTTGATCAACGAGCTAGTCTGGTAGAGGCTTACTAGGGACTTGGTATTTATTTATATATTTACACATGTATTTAAGTTTCCGATCAATACAATTATAGCATGAATAATAAACCGTTATCATGATTAAGGAAATATAATAATAACCACTTTATTATTGCCTCTAGGGCATATTTCCAATAGCTATTGCTCACATGTGTTCAGTCCAATGGTGGCTATGGTTTTTTTTAACGAAAATGCTGATGGAGCAGCTTTTCATTGATATTGGGGGGGGGGGGTTATATAGAGTTTAGTTACAGCAGATTTACATGTGCAGTCCTCCACTAGGTGGACATGCCTCCTCTTTTGCCTGAACTAAGCTTTCCTAGTCTGGTTCTCTTGGTCTGTTGAGGAGGGAGATGGCCTTGCCCCGTCCCGCCCTCTGCCAGACCGCTGCTTCTTCAATCATCCGTTCCACCACCGTCGTCTGCGCCGATGGTTGGTTTCTGAAAATCCTTGCGTTGCGTTCGTTCCATATCGACCACCAAACCAGCTGTACGAGTGCGCTCCATGGCTTCTTTGCTGATGCCGTAAGGATGCCATTGGACTGCTCGATCCAAAGCACCAGGGAAGTTGTGGTGGTGGAGGGAGCGAGGCCTGGATGAAGGTTGCAGCGAGCAATGATGTCGTGCCAAATTCGGATGGAGACGGGACAGGAAGCTAGCAGGTGCACGACATCCTCCATTGGCCCATTGCAAAGAGAGCAAGACGGATTGTGAGGCCAGCCTTTCCTCGCAAGGACATCAGACGTGTTGCAGCGTCCAAGAAGAGCCAACCATGCAAAAAGCTTGCATTTGCCCGGTGCATCCGATTTCCAAAGGAACGCAGCCTACGAAGGCCGAGTGCAGCCCTCAAACTGAATTTTGTAAGCCGATCTCGCCGTGTACATGCCGTTTGCTGTCCATTTCCACTGAACTCGATCAGGCTCTTGTGTTAACTGTATATTTTGTATTTCCTCCCACAGTTTCAGGAACTCCCTCGTCGCCTGTGCAGAGAGGTTGGCTTTGAGGTGTCGGATCCATCTGTTGTTCTCCAAGGCTTGTGCAACGGTGAGGTTTTTCCTGGTGCAATGCTGGAACAGCGCTGGGAAGGTGTCGTGGAGGTTGATGCCCTTAAACCACGGCTCCTTTCAAAAGAGAATGCGGTCACCCTTGCCCAACCGGAAGTGAACAGATGCGTTGAACAGGGATCTGACCGTGTGGTCGATAGGCAAATCCAGCCCCTGCCATGCCTTGTTGCCGTCGTTCCATGAGAGCCACAGCCACCTCATCCGTAGGGCGCGACTCTGGGCTGTCAGGTTGATGATGCCGAGCCCTCCGAAATCCTTTGGCCGACAAACAGTACCCCAGTTGACCAGGCACTTTCCTCCGGCCGCCACTTCACTGCCCTCCCATAGGAATCCACGACGAACCTTGTCGATCAGCTTAGCCAGCCAAGCAGGTAATATCAAGGCTAGCATTTGGAAGATCGGCATCGCCGAGAGCACGGTCCTTACCAAATCCAGCCGACCATCAAGGGAAAGAAAGGCAAGCTTCTAGCCCTTCATCCTTGCAATGAGCTTGTCGCAGGTCGGCTGTAGGTCATTCTTCTTCAGTTTCTTGTCCGTCAGTGGCATGCCCAGATAATTGCAGGGAAATTCATTGATGGGGCAGCCCAAGTCTTGAAGAAGTTCATGGAGGTCGATCCCGTTGCAGCAGATAGTGGAGACCGAAGATTTTGCAAAATTAGTGTGCAGGCCCGTAGCTTCTCCAAACAGCTTCAGAATTTTTTGTCAGTGCAAGTACCTCCTTGCGGCATGGGTTGATGAACAAGATTGCGTCGTCTGCATATAGAGAGGTCCTGAAGGGCAGTTTGTGGTTGCCGATTGGTCCCAAAATTCCGGCCCTCGCCGCCTTGTCGATGAGCATAGCAAGGCAGTCCATGACCAGCACGAACAGGAGCGGTGACAATGGGTCTCCCTGCCTTAGTCCCTTCACCAGGTTGATCGGGTCCGATAGATCACCATTGACAAGGATCCTTGTCGAAGAGGAGCTGAGAAGTGCTGACAGACAGTTGGTGAATCCTCTCCCAAACCCTCTTGCAACAAGCAGCTCCAGCAGGAACTCCCATGAGACAGTATCAAAGGCGCGTTGAATGTCGAGTTTGATCATGAGCGCCGGCGTGTTGGCATGCCGGAGGGCTTTCGCCAGGCCGCTGACGTAACAGAAATTGTCATGGATGGCGCGCCCTTTGATAAACGCGTTCTGGCAGGGGCCGATGAGCTCATTCATCCGGCGTTGCAGCCTCGTGGCCATAATCTTGGTGATCAACTTGGCGAAGCTACTGATCGGCCTGAAGTCTTTTGTGGTCAGGGCCTCTGCATTCTTTGGGACGAGGATCATAGTAGCCTGGTTGAGCCGGTGGAGGTGTGCTGACGCGTTTGCTTGCACAGCCTGGACAGCCCTTGTCAGATCATCTTTGATTATGGGCCAACACCGTTTATAGAACAAACCGGTAAACCCATCGGGCCCGGGGGCACTGAACCCATCCAACTCCTTGATATTAGCCAGGATTTCTTCCTCCGTGATAGCCTCGTCCATCTCGGCAAGGTTCAGTCTTGTGTATCCTATCCTGGACAGGTTCAGCCTCGTGGAGCGGGGCTCCTTTGATCCGAAAATTGGCTCAAAAAGGAGTGGAACGCCTTTACTTTCTCGTCTTGGTCTGTGATTATCAGCCCGTCGACTTGTAGCTTGATGATGAAGTTCTTCCTCCATCTGGCTGATGCTTTTGCTTTGAAGAATTTTGCGCCTGCATCTCCCTCTTTTATGCCCTTCACTCTGGATTTCTCCTGCCAGATGGCTCTGTCAAGCGCTGCATATCCTAGCCGCTGCATCTTCAAGGTGGCACGGAATTGCCTCTCCGCTGCTGTTAAGGGTCTAATATCCATGACCCGGTCCAACTGCCCAATGATCTCGCTTGTAATGGCCGCTTTCAGTTTGATGTCATTGCAGAATTGGCCTTGCCACCGTTTCAGAGCTTTAGCCGTGGCTGCAAGCCTTCCCGCAAATTGGCCTACCGGATCTCCTGACGTCGGCGCCCCATGCCATGCACCTTGAACCACCTCGTCGAAGCCGTCCAGTTTCACCCAGTGGTTCTAGAATCTGAAAGCTCTGTGCTGGCGGAATGCAATCTCACAGTTGAGGAGGAGAGGACAGTGGTCCGAGATGTCCGAGGACAAGGCTTGAAGCATGCAGTTGGGCCTTGTCTCCTCCCACTCTCCATTGATCAGAACTCTGTCCAGCTTCACCATCGTTGCGTTTGCTTGCTGGTTACTCCACGTATATCTACGGCCATGGAGATATAGGTCCTTTAGCTGCTGTTCGTTGATGAAGTTTCTGAAGGCAGTGATGCAGCGTCTGCTGATCCTCGGGTTGTTCTTGTCGGTTGCTCCGGTGATGAGGTTGAAATCACTGATCAGCGCAAGGGCCGTGCCATTTGGAATACTGCCCTGAATAGTGTCTTTGAGTTCACGAAGGAAGGCAAACTTCTCATCCCAGATCTGCGGTCCATACACCCCAATCACACCCACTGGAGCCCCCTTGGCATCTTTCCCAACAGCCGCCATCGTGTACCCTTGGAATGCGATGGTGGCCATGGAGTAGTGGTCACCTTTCCATGCCATTAACACACCTCCTCTGGACCCAACAGCCGGCAGATATGCAAATTCAGAGAACTCCATGCCACAGCATTGGTTCACCATGGCTCTATCGATGAAGGATAGTTTTGTTTCTTGCAAGCATACTAAGGATACATTGTTCCGATACAACAAATCTTTAACTACTGCTCTCCTAGCCGGGTTGTTCAAACCCCTCAGGTTCCATACAATCCAGTTGTTTTCCATTGGCAAACTAGTCGACGAACGGCAGCCTTTGTGGCCTAGGCGGAGGCCGACACCGGCACGGCCGAGCCTCTCTTGCCCGCCCTTGCGAGCGAGGCAAGGGCCTCTATCTGGACAGGTGAGAGTGGTTCATCAAAGGATCCCCTGTACTCTAGCAGGCGTTGCTCTTCTGTCTCGCCACGCTCTGGGATGGCGAGCCCCCTCTTGGACATGACCAACCTCCTTGCTTGTGCTATGATGTTTCCTTGGGTCTCTGGGAACAGCTTCTTCTTGCTGGAGAGGCGGTAGCTACGCCGGGTGGCCGTTCCGGGTGGCTTTGTCGGGCGGTGGGGGCGGCCGCGCTTGGCCGTTGGTGCATGCAGAATGGCCGGCTCAACAGGAGTTGCTACCAGCTCCAGGAAGTGTGCTGTTGCTTGCTCGTGTGTGATTGGTTGGAGGATCAGCTCATCATTGGCCTCCTTTGGACTCTCCTCCCTTTCCACCACAGCGGTGGGCCCCCCATGCCATCATCGCTAGTGGGACCCGGCAGGCGCGTGGGCAGCGGAGTCAGCACGCCATGCAGGTCAGCGGGCACAGCGTCGTCCTTGGTTGGCCTCGGTCCACCCGCCCTACCATCCGACAGCGTCGTCACCGCGGTAGGCCGTCCCGGGGGGGCTGCGACAGGCAGATCCGAGGCCGCAGGGGGGCAGACAGGCGCAGTTAGCATTGGCGGGGAAGTGGGGGTCCGCACGACACTGTCGGCTGTCTCCTCCTGAGACAGTGACAGGGTGCCCATGCCCACTAGTGGCCGAGGCCCACCCACTTCCGCCTGGTCGCCTAGGGGGTCCACTGCAGCCTGCGACGAGACCCCGCCATGCAGGTTGATGGGGCCGCCATCTGCCCCCACCGAGGCGTCAGCGGCCGCTGCCACCGGGTGAGGCGCCAGAACTGGCTCGTCGGCGTCCGCCGGAACGAAGACCGAGGCAGCAAGCAAGTGGTTGGCCTTGGAGTAGATCTCCTCTGGCTGCATCACTCCGGGCACCCGCCGGTAGTGGCCGGAGTAGGAATGGCCGTTGCGGCGACGGCCCCTCCGTTCCGCCACGGAGAGGCCAAACCCAGTTCGCGCCCTCGTGACATCGCCGGGCGTCCCGTGCTCCTAGGGGTGAGGCATCTCCTCCAGCGGCGACGCGTCATCGTCCTCGTCTCCCCCATGGCGGCGCACCGCGTACTCAGGACGGGGCGGGTAGAATGTGACGGAGTCGACGTGGACGAGCACCGGGTAGTGAAGCTTGCGAGGAAGGTGCTCGGTGCAGGCGCAGGATTCGTCCTCCTCTCCCTCCAGGCTGAAGCCCTGCGGAAGCGCGATGTGCGCCAGTGGGTCGGAGCAGCGGGCGCGTGGGCGCACAGTGAGAACCGTCTCCGTCGGCACCTTGTCGGGGTCGCCAACCCACGCCCGGACAACGAAGTAGGATAGGTCGAGCTTGTCGAGGGACTCGATCGCCACCTGGTAGAAGAGGCACTCCGGCAGCAGGTCTTGAGCGGTGTTGAGGGAGAACTCGTGCGGTGGGATGCCCTGGATGAAGAGGCGAACGCTGTAACGGCACTTGACGGAGGTCGCAAAGGTGAGGCGGTTCCACCGGCGCACGAGGAGGGGGGTACCCTGAGCATGCACCATGTCGCACCCGCGTACCATGTCGAACCACCGACGATGAGCGAAGCGCGTAAAGAACGACCCCGGTTGCATCAGCGAAACCTGAAGGCCGTTGGGAGGCACATCAGGGAACTCCGGCCGGACCGCTGCCACCACATCCGCCGGGCACAGGGTGAGCACAAGGGCGGAGTCGTGCAGCCGCGCCTCCTCATCGAGCGCCTCCTGCGTCTCGTCGATGAGGCACACGGTCTTGCGGCAGCGACGGTTCCCCCGGGCTGGGCCATAGGAGAAGTGGGCGGCCATTTCCATGGCAGAGGAGGAAGTGCTAGCAGGCGGCGAGGGCCCCACCGGAGGGAGTGTAGCCTGGGGTGGTGGAAAGACAAGCCGAGAGCGAGCCGGAGCGCGATCGTGGCAAGGGTGGCCCGGGGGGAACACGATGCGTGCGCGGACGGGAGGCCGGGGAGGTAGGGAGGGGCGGCGGGTCGGCTCGTCAAGGGTGGAAAGGGGGACTCGAGGAAGGTGGCAAGGTGGGCAGTGGTGGGTGGTGTGGCCGAGGACAAGGCAGTGAAGACACCGGACGTCGCTATGGCAAGATGCTACACGGTGGGAAGAGCTGAGGCACCGAAAGCATCTGCCAAGGAGGTCTGCCTTATAGGCCGAGCCGCCATGAATGCCGTTGCCAGAGGTGGATGGGTTAATAGTGGCGACGGAGGCACCCGTGGGTGGTCGCCGCCCCCCTTTCTTGCCCTTGCGATTGACCACATGCCATTCTTGCGAAACTGCGGCCTGCGAGGGGGCAGGCGGGCGCAGCCCCGAGGAGGAGCAGCCGCCCTCCCCCACCACCACGATGGATTGAAGGCGCTGGCGCGGCGGCGCGGGCGGGGCCAGCGGGCCTGGCGGGGGCGGGGAGGCAGGGCACGGGGAGGCAGGTGGGGCAGGCAATGAATGCCCGGAGCGGACCATCTCGGCGAAGGACGGGGCCGGCGACCCGAGGGGGGACCCCGTCTCCGAGAGGGCAACCCTCCCCGAGGAGGAGCTGCTGGGCGGGGACGAGGCAGGGGGAAGCATGGTGCGGCCGGTGGAGACCTCGGCCGGGTGGCGGAGGCACGGCCACGCCGACGGCACAGGGGCCAGCGACGCCGAGGGAGCAGAACCTAGCTACGGGAGGGGAGGCAAAGGAGAATCCCTCATGGTGGCTATGGTGGTGCTCCCTCACACGCACATCCTTGGTCCCCATGTGTGTTGGGGATCGTAGAAGAATTTTAAATTTTTCTACGCATCACCAAGATCCATCTATGGAGTATACTAGCAACAAGGGGAAAGGAGTGCATCTACATACCATTGTAGATCGCGAGCGGAAGCGTTCCAATGAACGGGGTTGATGGAGTCGTACTCGCCGTGATCCAAATCACCGATGACCGAGTGCCGAACGGAGGGCACCTCCGCGTTCAACACACGTACGGAGCAGCGACGTCTCCTCCTTCTTGATCCAGCAAGGGGGAAGGAGAGGTTGATGGAGATCCAGCAGCACGACGGCGTGGTGGTGGATGTAGCGGGATCCCGGCAGGGCTTCGCCAAGCACTAGCGGGAGGGAGAGGTGTTGCAGGGGGAGAGGGAGGCGCCAGGGGCTGTGGTTCTGCTGCCTTCCCTCCCCCCACTATTTATAGGACCCCTGGGGGGGCACCGGCCCTGGGAGATGGCATCTCCAAGGGGGGGCGGCGGCCAAGGGGGAAGGGGGGTGGCTTCCCCCCCAAGTCAAGTGGGGCGCCCCCCACCCCCAGGGTTTCCAACCCTAGGCGCAGGGGGAGACCCAAGGGGGGCGCCCCAGCCCACTAAGGGCTGGTTCCCTTCCCCTTTCAGCTCATGGGGCCCTCCGGGATAGGTGGCCCCACCCGGTGGACCCCCGGGACCCTTCCGGTGGTCCCGGTACAATACCGATAACCCCCGAAACTTTCCCGGTGGCCGAAACTGGACTTCCTATATATAATTCTTCACCTCCGGACCATTCCGGAACTCCTCGTGACGTCCGGGATCTCATCCGGGACTCCGAACAACTTTAGGGTTTCCGCATACTCATATCTCTACAACCCTAGCGTCACTGAACCTTAAGTGTGTAGACCCTACGGGTCGAGAGACATGCAGACATGACCGAGACGCCTCTCCGGTCAATAACCAAAAGCGGGATCTGGATATCCATGTTGGCTCCCACATGTTCCACGATGATCTCATCGGATGAACCACGATGTCGAGGATTCAATCAATCCCGTATACAATTCCCTTTGTCAAACGGTATGTTACGTGCCCGAGATTCGATCGTCGGTATCCCAATACCTTGTTCAATCTCGTTACCGGCAAGTCTCTTTACTCGTACCGCAATGCATGATCCCGTGGCTAACTCCTTAGTCACATTGAGCTCATTATGATGATGCATTACCGAGTGGGCCCAGAGATACCTCTCCGTCACACGGAGTGACAAATCCCAGTCTCGATCCGTGCCAACCCAACAGACACTTTCGGAGATACCCGTAGTGTACCTTTATAGTCACCCAGTTACGTTGTGACGTTTGGCACACCCAAAGCACTCCTACGGTATCCGGGAGTTGCACGATCTCATGGTCTAAGGATAAGACACTTAACATTGGAAAAGCTCTAGCAAACGAACTACACGATCTTTGAGCTATGCTTAGGATTGGGTCTTGTCCATCACATCATTCTCCTAATGATGTGATCCCGTTATCAATGACATCCCATGTCCATAGCCAGGAAACCATGACTATCTGTTGATCAACGAGCTAGTCAACTAGAGGCTTAATAGGGACACGTTGTGGTCTATGTATTCACACATGTATTACGATTTCTGGATAACACAATTATAGCATGAACAATAGACAATTATCATGAACAAAGAAATATAATAATAACCATTTATTATTGCCTCTAGGGCATATTTCCAACAATGTGTTCATCTTTTTCTTTCTTCCTCCCCTTCTTTTCATCTCTCTTCTTACTTTTTCCTTCTTTTTCCACTAAAGAGCCAGCCTCCTCTGCAAGCTTCACCTAGCGCATGCAAGCAGCGGTCTTGCTGCCACAGTGGATCCGAGACTAGTTGGCGTATGGGGCATCACCTTTGAGGCCACTCATTGGCCTTGCCCTTAGGGCATATCCAAACACAATATCACAAAATGGACGCCGCAAAGTTTGGCGGACGCGGGAGGCATCAATCCAACCATATACCATAGAAAATTTTCCATTTGTCTGCTTCTGCACCATGGCACCCGAGCCGACAACGAGAGTTTGCCACGACCACGTGCGGAGCGACCCTGATGATGGGTGACCATAATGCTCCTCATCCTGTCTCCGTCGGCGCATAGCACAGTGGACGCGAGGCGGCGGCGAGGGTGTTAGAATAAACCTTGCAAGTTCAGTTAGTTCAGTTAGCGTTAGCTGCATTTTTCTTCTTCAGTTTCGTCAGGTTCGTCAGTTTCGTCAGTAGCGAGTTTAGCTCGAGGTTCCAACAACTTAGACCGAGTCCTGCGCCCTACTGATTCGTTCGTGGGATGGCACGAACATTGTGGATCGTAGTGGCGCAAAGTCTGGAGGCCACGAGCCCCATTTCCTTCGTTGTACTGAATAAATACAGAGAGAAAGAGATCAGAAAACTGCGAAAGATTGCGCAGGCAAAAACCTCGTCTTCCACCTCGGTTCACTAGTTCGTCGTTCAAACTCCGACGGAGGGCACCCAGGGAGCCATGCACGGCCAACTGACTGGAGGTGCGCTCGCCTCACACGAATCTGTGCACATGCTCCCGCTCGCCTCGCGAGTGTTCATGGCGGCCTACTGCTCCTTGCCATCAGCGTGGTTGTGGCTTGCACGTGACTGGGCTTGGTAGGGATGGAGACGATGTGGGAGCGGCGACGTCGGACAACGTCCCTATTGTGCGGGCGCATCGGACGTGACACAGCCTCACAAGACAGGCACAACCACAGGGCGCGACCTGAGAGGTCAAGTGGCTATGAAGTGCAAACCTCCGAGAACTTTGTCCAGCTATGTATCATATTATTCACGCTAAGAATGATACTATTGCACAGGTGCTTAGTTTATTCCAGCCAGATATTTCTTTCAAGCTGGATTTGATTGACCCTGTCTTATGTCATGGCAGAATCTTTTATGTTGAATGGATTCGATTAACCTGACACTAGGACAAAAGACCTAGAGTTATCATGTGGGCATTAAAAATATTTTGTAATTTTTCCATGTTTTGAAAAAAATGTATTTTGAATTGCCAAGTGACCATAAGAAACAATTTTCAAAATTTGTCATGTGTGGAGAACAAAAATTCCTAGAGTCGCCTTGTGAGCGTTAAAACTATTTTCCTACATTTTTCATGTGACTCTTAGCAACAATTCCATAAATTGCAATGCCTTAGACACCAAATAAGTGGAAATTTGTCATCTAAAACATTATTTTGTTGCGATGTGCACAATACGAAAAATGTAAAAAAATGCCATGTGACAAGTTTAAAAATTCATTAAATTGCCATACAGAAATTAAGGAAAAATGTGAACTTGCGATGTACCCAGTACAAAATTTTGCCATGGCATGTATAAGCTTTGCCATTTCATGAACTATACATTTAGGGTTTGCTATGAAATATAATTTCTAAATTTGCGAGGGAAATTTGTTCAATTGGCATCACAACCAAAATGAGTTCTTCATCCTTCCATCTGTATTGTACCCAAATTGGACGCAAAAATGCTCTAATAGTTACTAGTAGAAGTGCATATCCCTAACACGATGAAGATTGGTGGCCGCGGTGTCGTGGATATAAACCTGATAATACTACGGGATGTGTATGATGAGGCAATCATATGTATCGAGCTATGTGGAAGGGAGTATGCACAAGAGATTATACAAGTTTGCGCCCTCGTGATGGAGGCTTCGTTCGTACGGCAACGAACAAATAGACTGACATGGCACCGGCCTTACGCCAAGATTAGTGGTACAAGATCGGACGGCAGGAAAAGCGTTCAATGGGAAAGCATAAAAATCCGATGTCAGATCTATAACGTTTTTCACCCTATGAGTAGAAAATACGGGATTAGGGAGACTTAGCCAGGGGATTATTGTAACCCAACGGACCGGAATAATATCGGGTTCAGCAACCTGACCCGTTTTTGCGGGTAGCAACCCAACCCGTTAACCGTTAACCAACAGAAGTTATTTTTGTGTGCGTGTGAACCGAGCAAGTACACATCCAGGAAGGCCCAAGCTGGTGGATCTATGCTGGTCCGACGGCGGTATATAGTATGTTTTGCCTTGCCTCAAAAAGAAAAGAAAAGGCTTACTATGTTTTGCCTCTTCTCATGTGCGTAATCGGTAGGGATTCCTCCGTGTGTACGGTTGCTGTGACGGTGGACTCCTGTATATACTCGCCAAGGACCCAGCTGAGTACGTATACCGGCAGCCGGTAAACCAGAAGCTGATTCGCTTTCCGCCCCCAGCCGATCATCGTTCCCGAGGATCCGCTAATCAGGAGACTTGTTAGCAGCAGCCTAATGGGCAGGAACCCAGACGTCAGGTATGATCTTCAGTTTTTTACATGAATTTTACCCCGAGGAACATGGGTTAATTCCACAAATCGATCTTGGTTCTCCTGCCCTTCGTTGTATTTTGAGCATCATTGGATTATAGAAGGCTGATTGAAGTATTCCCTCCGCTTCTTTTTACTCCCCATATATGATTTGTCTGATGTCAACTTCATAATAACATTAGTATAGTATGCATACCGATATTTTTCAACATAAATTTGGTCAGACAGATTTTCACCAAATTTATATTAAAAAATATATCAACATATACTATACTAAAGTTATTATGAAGTTTGACTTCAGACAAATCTTATATGCGGAATAAAAGAAAACGGAGGGAATATCAGACCTAATAATCCATTCATGTTTCCCGCAAAAAAAAATTATTCATTCAGGTATCATCTATATTGTGCAGTGAAATCCATGTGAGGAAAAAATTCAAGATGCGGAGAAAAAGTTTTAGACTTTGCCGCAGCGACGAGAACGGCACCGCCTCGTTTGGTGACCGACACCGTACGCTCAGGACCACATCGTTGTATCGTGAACAATACAACCGCATCCTTTTTAGATCAGCGCTCGGCGACTACAATGAACTCGTGAGGGGCGGTATGCTTACGTGGGAAGCTTATGAAGAGCATCGCCTTGCAATTGAAAGCTCAATGGAAACTATCAGGCAAAGTATTCGAAGATACAAAGAACGCCGTCTACAGGCTGGGCTATTTTACTTGGTGCATGATATAGGTGGAACCGGGATAACTGTTCGTACACACTTGTACCGCATGCCTCTTCAGGAAGCGCTAAGGAAACGTCAACAAGAAATCAGAAGGAGGAAACCAGTACTCGATTCTTCCAACAATTCAAAGAAATCGAACGTCTTTGATACAATGGTGCTGAGACCATCTTTGAAAAGGTTGGTCATGTATACCTTATCTTCCATTATAATAGGTTGTGTTATAGTTTTTATGAAAGGTCATGAATAGTGTGGAGTATTTGTTTTGTGAACTTGTGCTATAGGGGTTTTGCTCCCCTTCTTTAGAGATGGTCTCTACTAATGCATAATAAAAGACAGATTTGTTCAATGTACGGGATGTGTTAATCGTTTCATCGTTTTTGAGAAGCGTGCAAACTTTAATTATTTTACTTGATGTAAGAAAAAGTGTCATGTAACACATTATTGTCCGCTCTAAATGAACTCTATAGCTGAAGGGTGATGTGTGCATATTCCTACGTGGATTCAGTTTTAGTCAAACACGTTAATATCGAGAGGATTTGTTGTCCACGGTTTTATTCTGAGCTAACTTGCTTGTACTTGAGGTTCACTCTAATTAGCAAACCGACATAAACATTTGCAACAACCATTTGCAATTGAGGTTTTGTCTTGCACTGTGCAACCACTCTCACCCTCAACAGAAACTTGTATAAATACCCATCAACCAATGAGAATCTTGTTAGTTGATTTCAATCACTATTACTCGTCACACGTTATCAGCATTGCATCTGCGGAGCAACATCAAAGTGAAAATAAGGAGAAAAGAAATGTTAAAATAATTCAAAGGATGAATCCACACGCTCTTGTCTTCACCTTTGTTCAATTTCTTCATTGCGGGAGCCATTAATCTGTCTTTGCTAGGCGACGCCACCATGATGGCGTCCATCATTGTCATGGTCCAAGCAGCCACCCTCATCGCCGCTTCTTTGCCTTGTATTGTTGTTGCCGATGGGAATGCCCAGTGTGGTGCTCAAGTCAGCCGCCTTGCTTTGCTGGTGCACTGCGCAGAACAAGTGCCCAGACCGTCGCCTCGAACAACGCCGAACTAGCCGCTCCAAACTTCACCACTCCTCCATTGGGATGGCTCCTCATTGGTTTGATGGAACCATTCCCCGAGAATTGTATTCATCGAAATCAAATAACACCCGTAGGAAAAAAAAACATCGATCACAATCCTATAAAAATCTTATGAATCAAAGCAGCCATTAGGAGTAGTATTGAGTATATATTATTTGTGTAACGATTACATATTTTACTCTTTCTGCACAGACTCATCGGCAAAAATGCAAATTGACGAAACCAAAAGGCCCTACAAATAAAGAAGTTGGAACCAAGAAATATAGTCGATCATATCGAACGAAAACTAAAAATAGTTGAAAAGAGTCATGGTCATGGGAGAGGACCAGATCCAAGAAACGACAACCCCTACGCTGGGTTAGCGGGGAAGGAAAAGAATGGGAAAGGCGAAGGGAAACGAAAATCCATCTCTACACCCGAGCTCATCTGCACCCGCGCTGATGAAAAGAAAATCAAAACAAATACTAGAAAATTTCAAAAAATTCCAAATTTCTTTTGTATGGTAGAAAATTTGATGCGTGAGGTGCGCTCCAATTTTCATATCATTTGGACATCTGAGGAGTTCTCAGCAAAAGAGACAAATTGGAGGTCTGTAAAAATGTTTACTGTTCATGTACTGTTTTGGCCCGCATCAAATTGTCTATCGCACAAAAAAATCAATTTTTTTTGAATTTTCTTTGAATTTTACGAGTTAAGTGCATCCTAGGTCCTCGAACTATTTTGATGGTGTCATGTTCCTCAAACTATGAAAAAGTCATCTAGGTCCTCAAAAATTCTTCAAGTGTAATAAGTGTGTATATGTGTGACACCTCTGAAATAGTTCAAGGACCTATGTGACACCTTTGAAATAGTTTGAGGACCAGGATAACACACATATTGCACTTTGAGGACTTGGATGACGATTTTCATAGTTCGAGGACCTACGTGACACCTCTGAAATAGTTTGAGGACCTATGATGCACTTCACTCTTTGTTTTTTTGAGACAACTTCACTCTTTTTCTAAAGAGGTACAGATGAGTCTGGCCACCAAAATGCCCTACTCGAAGGGAAAATGTTTCTTTCTTTTCAGTCAAAAAAGAGAAAGCCAAAAAGAAAAGCGTCGGGTCCGCTTTCTATGCCGTCTGCTCCCTCCGTTACGGCCGTTACCCCACCTGCGAAACGACCACCAGGTCTGTGGGCGCCTCGTGAGTAGTCATTAGTAACCAGGAAGGAAGGCTTAATTAATTCTTGGAATATTCGTCGAACTACTACTACAGGACAAGACAAGCAGGCAGTTAATCAATGCTTCAGACCCCACAGGTGCCCTCCGTTGCTAGGTGGGCCTGTGCCTACACCAAGAGACGTGATCGTGTGTGCCAGTCTCGTCCTGTGGCCCTAGCTGTGGCATGTATTTTCACGACGCTACTAAACAATCATCTGGTACTACACACACCCAGTCAATGTGGAATAACGTAGCGATAGAGTTGGTGGTTAGGGTGATTAGACAGCACGCCGTAAACGTACTTAGCATATAGTTTTATTATTTATTTGTCATATAGATGGTCAAAGTCTTGCCCCTAATACAAGGAGGGCCAATAAAAAGACGGAGATAATAGAAAATTTAGGAATTATTTTTATTGTCTATTGTCTTGTGTCTGTTTCAAATGGTATTCTTTTTAGTACAACTTCTAGTAGCTCTACGTTTCCATTCAGTCATATGAGATTTCACCGGTTTATATAAAAACTAAGTAAAAATCGATACATGTGCATGATCGAAACACACGACCATGAGGCCACGCACCAATCGAATCAGTGGTTCTACCCGCAAAGCAGCAAGAGTCAACAACATCGGGCAGTTTTTGAGGGTTGTTGCTTCTGCATCCACACCGGCTCTAAGGTCACGCGCCCACGTGGCCGGTGGCGAAACTACAATGCCTCAAAAGCATCGTCCCTAGGAGCGAGTGTTGGGAATGCCGTCGGCATTCACTCCAACCTAGGACAAAACTTGGGGTTTCACCCGTGAGAGCCCAAACTCGCTAGGAGGGAGGTGGATGAGCTTCTTAATGATGTCTCAAAAGGAGAGTAATGGTCGAACTAGGATTTCGCCTATAGCTCACCAAACCTATCGCCACTCCAGCGTACCTACCCGACCTTAGCTGACATCCCAGCTACCGATCTGCAGTAGCCATACATGCCAGTCCGCTCATCATCGCCGTTCTCCATCAACATAGCTAGCAAACCACCACGATAATACACACCCCATGGCCTCCCTAATCCCAACTCTCGCCCCCAAGAGCGAGCGGCATAATCCTCCATATGTGGTTCATTATCAACGCCCCAGCCAGGAGCAAGGAGGCCCCCTTGTTGAGCCCACCATGTGTGTCTAGGTCCACACGCGACCCTAGCTCCGGCAAAATCTGTTGGTTCCCGCTCGGATCTGGCTTGTGTGGGTCTACTATGTCTCCATCACACGTCTTCTACCTCTAGCTATAGTGTACACCCTGTTCTCTTCGCCTCCGCCTTGCTGGTCGCGGCTGTCCACCCCGACAAGCAAGTCATTATTCTTGACCTACCAAACTGGCTTCACAAGAGTTGCCACACATTGTGTGCTAGCATTGGCAGCCCCAAAGCGATTGATGTCGTATCACCCCAAAACTCGGCCTAAACTGACTTCTTGCCACCATGGAGCTCATTAAGTCACTTCAGAATAAGGCCTCCTATGCTTTGGACTTCTATCCATAGTTTTTTTTTCAAAAAAATTACAACATATCCATACATATTTTTTCCCAAAAATTACAAGCTAGTGATATCTCTAGCGCTGCACTCATTTTTTATAATTTCTAGCATTTTCTAGTGGGTTTTTTGTACATCGTATTGCAAATGCTTTGCGCTGCAGATCATTTGCACTAAACAAATACTCCCTCCATCCCATAATGTAAAACATTTTTTTAGTAGTGTCAAAAAATGTCTTACATTATGAAACGGAGGGAGTAGCAGTTAATCAAGGAATACAACTCAGTTGTAATGCCGTTAATAAATATCATTTGCAAATGCTTTGCACTGCAGATCATTTGCAAAAGGCATGAATAGTAACTTTTATATAGGGTTGATTTTGTTTTTTTTAACCCCAAAACCATGAAAGTCATTCATTCGCAACAAAATTTACACGAGTGTAACATCTGATCAGGTTTGATTTAAAAAAAGTATAATGATTTTTTAATGTCTTTTTTATTTTTCTTAAGTATATTTTTTACAATTCAGGTACATTGACACCCAAGACCCAAAGATCCACGTCGCAGAAGTGATGGCTTACTTTCATAACCTTGAGGCCGTGTTTTTAGATTTGTTAAGAGAACATGTTACATGGTCCATAGGAAGGCCTGGGCATGCATATTTGTAACCTAAAAGCATGTACAGCCGGACTCCTCAAGTCCTCAAACGTCCACAGACGCGACCGGTCAATGACCGAACATGAGAGGGAAGGAAAAAATTGACCCAACCGGATCCCTCGTATCATCCCTATACGCCCGGGTTGTCCACGAACCCTCATATCCATCTCAAATATAGGGAGGATATGAGGGCTCACGGACATGTCCGGGCGCGCCCGGTCAGTTCGCCATGTAGGACACGACCCCACCCCGGACCACATTTTCTCTTTCTTTATTCATTCTTTTATTTCTCTCTCTCCATCTCCATCGATCACGTGCAAGTGACCGAACATATGAGGAAGAAAACGAGGATTGTGGCTGCGTGGACGGACAAATAGAGGCTCAAAATGAACACGGCCGGTCACTGACCGGATGCGTCCGCGGATGTTTGAGGGGTCGAATTAGAAGTACGTGGTTGTAGATACTCTAACGGACGGATATTAAGGAGTTCGGCAACCCAACAAGTCAACCAAGACAAGTTTTTATGTCGGTAAGGTCATCTCAACGTGGATGACCTAAAAATCCGCGGACGCGTCCGGCCACGCCCGCAGACAGTGATCGGTCACATCTCAAATTTTTGTTTCGACAGCTAGGTACCTCATTTAGAAAATCCCTAAATCCATACAACCACATGCATGGTAAACTACGCTCTATGATCCCACACATACCGCCAGACTACTATATCAACACATGCCATCAGACTACCAAATTTTGGCATGTTCTACATACATACTAAGCTAAGAGCTATGGACATAAGTCATCCATGGCTGCCCTTGCCCTTGCTAGCGCCCCGGAGTCTTTGTCACGGTAGTAGCGCTCGAACATGCAAAATGGATCAAGCCGGATCTACTCATCACTATTCGAGTATCCGACACGTCATTGTCCCCCTTCTCCTCTTTGGGGGGGCAGTCTGGCCATGGCACAGAACGCCCGGTTTTGCTCTCAGGCGAGGTCATGTGTGCTCCTCATTTGTCACTTCTAGAGGATGTGGGCACAAACGAGTTCCCCGTCCAAGGAAACAGGTAATGCGGCATCCGCCATGTCGGCAGCGAGGCGGGCCTCGGCCACCTGCGCCAACTGCTACACACAATGGGTACACTAGTTCCTATAACACTCATACGCCTCTGCACCAAAGATGTGGCGGCATACGCGAAGCAGAGGGTACGCATGCTGAGCCTCCAACCCCGGTGGATCCGAGCGTTAGTTGCGCCGATGCAATGGATTTGCACTGGATAAACTCCGACCTCGGTCGGGCGCACTCCTCGCAGGAGCGACGTAGGGCCATGCGGACAACCATCGGCTTCTCTTCCCCACATGGGACGACGCCCCGGTCGATAGATCGAAAGTGGCTGGAACCTGATCCGCTGCCCGAAATGCCGGAGATCACCGAGCTTTGGGGCGTAGTGGAATGAAGTGGCTAGGGTTGCCCCGGATGTAGATTGGGATGAATGTATGTGGGGTCGGGGTGGGCTAGTGTGGGCCGGATCGAATGTCCCGGACGCGTCCAGGCCTCCCATATCAGTCCCAGATTTGGGCTGGAAATGAGGGGTGTTGCTCTACCCGAACGTGTAGGGCCGGTTTGAGGACCCCGGCCTGGTCACATTTTTGTGACCCATCAGTGAGCGGACTAAGGCAAAAAAATGTCCAGCGCAGGTCCAGAAAGCGACCGGATTTTTTTGGGGGGAGGGGAGGGGAGGGGGGGGGGGACGACATATTTTGGCTCGAGTGCGTATGTCTAGTTTTCGCCACCCCATTTTCCATTTCTCCTGCCTCTAGGAAATTTTTGCGGGGCGAAAGTTTTAGCCTACACCCTCCATTCGTCGCTGCCGCCGCATCTCGCCATCGACTCCTGCTGCCCCGGCCACCCGGCGCCGTCGAGTAGCTCCCCAACCATCCGCCGCATCTTTTCTACCACTTTGGGAGCTCGTGGGTGGGCATCCTTCCCACACGCATGGCCACGGCGGCCACCATGGGTCCGTCACGGAGCTCTGCGCGAGGCCCCGTTGCAGCCGAAAGAGGGGCCTCCTGGCATGATTGACCACAGATTCATGCTCGCAGTAGTTGCGCACGCCGGCACTGCTGAGTTGGTTTGTCTCATCCGTGGGGAAGTAGAGGCGGCGGATTTGCTATCGGCTGTTGGTGGGGAAGAAGCAGTGCTGCTCTTGCGGCCAAAGGTAATTTTTCCGGTGGTTGCCGTCGGTTTTAATTTTAGGATACTGGCGATATGAAGATTGAATTGCGGATTTAGTTTTTTTAGATGAATATTGGTTGGAGTTCATCGTCGTTGTTGGAGTGGGATGATTCTGACATAGAGGATTTATATTGCTATTGTATTGAGATTTTATATTCTTTAAAATCATGGATTTTTCTTTTTTGTTAGAAACAATCCATGAATTTGTCTAAAATCCCAAAAACTGGATTGCAGTACCGCGGGCTCGGGCGGAGCAGATGTGCTAAACTCGTACTACCACAAAAGTTTACGGTACGAGTTTAGGGCTTATGTTTCATCCTAGCTTGCATGATACTGCAAATCAGTTTTCGGGGAACTCTAAACTGGTTTTGTGAGACTTTTTTTCCAGGATCTGCTACAGATGCTCTGAAGAAAGGCCCCCTACATATATATACGCACAGGCACAAAGGTCTGTGGATGTGGAAGCAATACCTACGTCTTAGTACTATTTTCTGCGTCTCCTGCTGTGCCTAATCGGCAAGGATTCCTCCACCTGTACGGCTGGTAGCTGTGACGGGTACGAGTTCGGATTGGACTTCTAATATAACCACAGTCAGCCTTGCTTTTGTTGTATATCGGCAGGCGGCAAACAGATCGATCGTTCTCGAGTATCTGCTCTTATGGGTGGATTGAAGGAGACTAGCAGCGGCATAACGGGTGGGAATCAAGACGTCAGGTATGATCTTCACCTTTTTACATGGGTTAGCTTGAATTTTTTTTCCCGGGGAACACGGTGGATTTCACGAATCAATCTTGGTACCCCTATCCTTCTTTATATTTTGAGCATCAAGACTCTCTTTATATTGTGCAGTAAAAGCCATGGAAAGAAAAAATTCAAGATGCCAAGAAAAAGTTTTAGACTTTGCCGAAGGGAAGAGAATGGTACCTTCCCATTGGTCAACCGACACCTTATGCTCAGGACCACATCGTTGTACCGTGAATCATACAAACGCATCTTGTTTAGATCAGCGCTCAAGTACTACAATGAACTCGTGAGGGCCGGCATGCTTACGTGGAAAGCTTATGAAGAGCATCGTCTTGCCATCGATAGCTCAATGCAATCTATCAGACATAGTATTCAAAGATACAAAGAGCGCCGCTTGCAGGCTGGCCTATTTTACTTTGCGCATGTTTTGGGTGGAACCAGGCTGATTACCCATACACACTTGTACAAAATGCCCCTCAGGGAAGCGTTAAGGAAACATCGACAAGAAAACCAAAGGAGGAAACAGCTGCTGAATGCTTTCAACAATTCAAAGAAATCAAGCATCTTTGACACCATTGTGCAGAGACCGTCTGTGAAAAGGCTGATCATGTATATAGTATCTTCCCTTGTATTGGGTTGCGTTATAATTTTACAATAAAAGGTCATGAATAGTGTGGAGTATGCTTGTGTTCTAGGCTTGTTACTAAGTTAGAAAAAGGCAAATAAATTGTGTCCTCTTCCATTCTTGAGAGTCTCTTCTAGTACCTAGCAGAACACACCTTTCTTCAATGTACGGGATGTGTTATAGATGATGTAAGAAAATGTGTCGTAAAATATCAAGCCCTAAATGAACTGTAGAGATGAAAGGTAGTTTTCCCTTATGTGTACATATTCTTAGGTGGATTCGGAAAACAACGGGGCAGCATGAAATTTAAGTCAGACACACTAAAATCGAGAGGATTTGGTGTCAAGTGCTTTATTTCTGGGTTGTAACTTGCATGTACATTCCAAGTAATTAAGCACCTTCATGCCGCGATATGGGATATCACCGTATTCCTTTTTGAAGCTGGATCCTTGTTAGGCACGGGAATAATTTGTCAGTTGGCGGTGTTTGGTGTTGTTAGGGATAATTTTAGAACATGAAGGTTCACTCTTATTAGCAAACCGGCACCAACATATCCAAATGCCATTAACAGTTAAAATTTTGTGTGGCACTGTAGCAGTCACTACCACTCTCAACAGCAACTGAAACTTGTATTAATATTCATCAACCAGTGAGAATCAATGTTACTTGGATTTTTATCACTTTTACTTCAAACATGTTTTCCGCATGCCTGTGCCAAGCAGCATGAAAGTGAAATAAGGAGAAAGGAAAACTACCTTGCCATTTTTATCACAGGACTTCAAAGGATGAATCCACATGCTCTTGTCTTTACCTTTGTTCAATTACTTTAGAGGGAGAGCCATTGATTTGCCTTTACTAGCCGACGCCACCATGCTAGCATTCATCATTGTCATGGTCCAAGCAGGCACCCTCACTGCCGCTTCTTGGCCTCGTACCGCGGTCAACGCAGCCCTTAGGAGTAGTATGACTATATATATATATTTATTTATTTGCCTTGGATTACTTAGGCCATTTTGGATTATCGTTTCCATTCTAAATACCCTTGTAAAAAATAGAGGCCTCCACCAGTCGTTTTTGTTTCCGTCCGGCAAATGCACCTGACCAGTAAGTAAAATAAACCCATATTAAATTACATCCATTCTAATTGCGGCCTCAGTACTCCTTCCGAACGAAATCATCAACACGTCCCCATGTAATTAAAAAATGCAAATAGAGAAACCAAAAAGGCCTGCAATAATAAATAAAAAAGAAGAAAAACAGAACGAAGAATGATAGTTGATCATGTCCAACGAATATCAAAACAGAAGGAAGCCATGGGAGAGGGTTTTCTCAAAAAAAAGAAAGCCATGGGAGAGGGCAGATGCAAAGAAAGGGAACTCCCTGCCACGCTGGGCAAAATTACTGTTCCAGGGGATGAGAGCAGTAAAAGAAGGTACTCCAAACGTTGCAGCGCAGGCCGCGCCTCGGGTCCAGTCCGCTTGGTTCTGCGACGTCTGCTTCCTCCGTTAACCTACCTGACGGACGTGATCACGACAAGTCACACGAGGCGACGCAGAATTGAAGATCACGTCTCTTTGTTTATTGGATGGTGGGCACCTGTGGGGTCGGGGTGCACAGTGATTAATTAGCTCACAGTTAGTAGTACTTCGAAGAATATTCCAATATTTAATGAAGCATTCCTTCTCTTTGCTTTCAAAAAATAGCACAGTGCTTAATTAGCTCACAGTTATCTCTTTCCAAAAATAGTACCCCTAATATACTCCTATTCTCATTGGTTTACTATAAGTGGTGCACGAACGAGCCCACCGACCTTTTTTAGGAAAATATCACAATTGATGCTTTGCTTTTTTTAGAGAGAAAAACACCACCAAGTAATAACTACTCCACGCACTCAGTCTACTGTGTTCTAGTATGTCTGCTACCAGTGTTTTCCGATCATTAGAAGTATTTTTTTACTCCTTGATTAGCTTCTATTTAAATGCTTACCAATTGGCCCACTGATTAAGTACGTCTAGTTACTAATTAAATATTTCTCATAAAAAATGTAGTAATTGAATATAGCTTAATTAGTACTTACTCGGTTCCTTAATTAACGGTACAACTGAGTACTACTAGGACAATGTCTTAATTAACTCAAATGATGTGCATGCATCGATTGCATCCAAGTTGATCCCCTTCTAAATGATGATGATGGGACGTCTCTGCATGCATAGATGTGGTCGGAAATACCCAGTGGGTCCCGGGTCCAATAAACCTATAAATTAAAAAATAATTTAAATTTTAAAAAGAGTAAAAAGATCCTGTAACTTTTTAGAATCAAACATGGTGAGGGATTACACTCATGTAAAAAGTTTCACGAATGAATAGCTTCAACTAACTCCATAGCCAAGAAAACAAAATTCAAAGTACAAAATGGGTGAAATAGTATTATTTGTAGTGTCGAACCCAAGAAACAATGAAATTCATTCATTCACAAAATATTTCACACAAGTGTAGCATCTGATCAAGTTTGATTCCAAAAAGTTTCACAATTTTTTTTGTCTCTTTTTATTTTTCTAAACTATTTTTTCAGTTATGGTACATTTGGCACCCGACACTAGTAGAAAACAGGGCTTTGGTTCGGCCAGAAAAGAGCATTAATCCCGGTTGCATTACGAACCGGGACTAATGTGAGCATTAGTTCCGGTTCGAGCGGCTAGGGCACCGTACATGCATTAGTCCCGGTTCAAATGGGACCTTTAGTCCCGGTTGGTGCCACGAACCGGGACTAAAGGGTGCGATGCCCATTAGTACCGGTTCGTGGCACCAACCGGTACTAAAGGTTGGACCTTTAGTCCCGGTTCGAGCCACCAACCGGTACTAATGGGGTTTGAGGCATTAGTACCGGTTCATGGCACGAACCGGTACTAAAGGTCCCATTTTCAAACTCTACCCCCCCCCCCCCCCCCCCCATCGCCTTTTCAGTTTTGTAAAAAGCAAAAGAAAATGATAAAAACTTCAAAAATTAAAATCCTTCCAGATGTAGTTATGTTAGTACATGTACTAGTTAGGAAAATTTAAAAACTTAAAGAAAAAACGTATAATATATCAAAATGTTCAGCACGAAAATCCGCATCCGATTTTGACAGCCTACGGCCTGTTTGCAAATTTTTAGAATCCTCAAATTCTAAAAGGAAAAAAAGTTATGCTCAAATTTCAGTTTTTTTTGAATTTTTGTTAAATCTGGTCAAACTATGGTCAAACTACTTATTCAAGAAGTATTAGTGTTACTAAATAATTATTCAAGAATATTAGTGTTACTAGTAATTATTTCATTTTTTTGAATTTTGGTCAAATCTGGTCAAACTGTGGTCAAACAATGGTCAAACTAATTATTCAAGAAATATTAGTGTTACCAAATAATTATTTTAGTTTTTTTGAATTTTGGTCAAATTTGGTCAAACTGTGGTCAAACTACTTATTCAAGAAATATTAGTGTTACTAAATAATTATTGTTTCTTAGAACAATTGTTTCAAACTCAAACAGTGAAATGTGTGACTTCATGCTCAAGCTAAATTCTTGATGGTTAATAGGATTGACATCTTACTATTGTCAGGAAAACAACAAGTGCAGACTTGGAAACGAGGGAGAATAGAACCCAGAAGTTAAGCGTGCTCAGGCTGGAGTAGTGAGAGGATGGGTGACCGTCCGGGAAGTTACATGATTTGGAATGATGAGGGGTGATTAGAGATTAGAGGTTACATTGAGCAGTGATGAAGGGTGATTAGAGATTAGAGCTTAAAATAATTTAGAAATTTAAAAATAAAAAAATAAAAAAAATCATAAAATTTCTTTAGTGTTACCAACCGGGACTAAAGGTGGACCTCCAGGCAGCGGCCACGTGGAGGGTCTTTAGTCCGGGTTCGTGTAAGAACCTAGACTAAAGGGGGAGGCTTTAGTAACGATCCTTTAGTCCCGGTTCCAGAACCGGGACTAAAAGCCTTTTTCTACTAGTGCGAAACTCATAGATCCGTGTCCCGGATGTGGTGGCCTGCTTTCCTTCCGTCTAGGCATTGAGGAAAGAATAGGTCCAAATAGGAATAGGGAGAATTATCGCTGATGCTTTAATGTAACGTGGATGACCTAGCCAGCCACACTACAGTAGCCATACACACTAGTCGACTCCCCATCCCAGTCCTGCACAAACACAGCCAACGAACCACCACGACACCACACACATACCGAACCTCCAAGTGTGAGCAATGTAATCCTCCGTATGAGGTTCATCGCGAACGCCCCGATAGGGAGCAAGGAGGCCCTCTCGTTGCGCCATCACGGGTGACTAGGTCCACATGCAGTTCTAGCTCTGGCAACATCTGCTGGTTCCCACTCAGATCCAGCTTGTGTGAGTCTACTATGTCTCCCATGGCACCTCTTCCGGCTTTAATTAGATATGGTGTCACCCTCTCCCCCCTAATGGTCGTCGGGCATCCAGCCCGACAAGCAGATCATTACTCTCGATCAATCGAATGGCTTGACGAAGAATCGCCACACACTGTGTGCTAGCGTTGGCAGCCCCAAACCGGTTTGATGTCAGATCAGCCCCAAATCTTTGCCTAAGGTGACACCCTGCCACCACAGCGAGCACCAATACACTCCGTAACATGCCTCCCTTGTTTTGGACTTGTATCCATAGTTTTTTTAAATGTTTGTACAATATATCCCTATATATTTGTCATGCAAACACAAATACAAGCTTGTGATTTATCTAGCGTTGCACTCAAATTTAGTAATTTCTAGCATTTTCGCAGTGAATTTTCTTTGTACATCGTAATGCAAATGTTTTGTTCTGCATATCGCATGCATTGAACAAAATTTGTTTCTCGCTTAGCTTGTAAAATCTGGCACACATTAAGGTATTGGACAAATATTAGTACTAGTTATACTTCTATTAATTGATGGAAGTACTACTTCAGTTAATTAAGATATTGTCCCACAACTCAGTTGTACCGTTAATTAAGAAATTTGGAGTACTGATTAATCAATACTTAATTAGTGGGGCAGTTGATAATCGTTTAAATAACAGTTAATCAAGGTGTAAAAAAAGACCGCTAGTGATTCGAATGCAACTGGTTATGATTTATTAATTGCATAAAGCCGGCTGGACTGCGCTCAACATCGACAGGTCCTTTTCTGCCAAGGACGGAACTGCAGGAGCTGGCATGGTCCTCCGGTATGAAAATGGAGATATTATTTTTTCGTCTTGCCGTGAGCTAAGGCAGTGTGCATAACCACTAGAATCTGAACTTGCTGCATGTTCAGAAGGCATCTCCCTGGCTACCCAGTGGTCTGAGTTGCCTTTTGTGATTCAAACGGACTGCGCAGAAGTGGTAAAACTAATCGAAGGAGGTATTGGCGACCGATCGGAGCATATGATGCTGATCCGCGAGATTACTTCGCGTCTTCAGGAACATGGTGAGTTCTTAGTTAAGCTTGTGAGGCGTGAACAAAACGCTGTTAGCCACTTTTTAGCGAACTTTGGTCGAATAAAGAAGCACACTGCGGTGTGGCTTCGTTCTAGGCCGGACGAGGTCCCGGACCTATGTAATGCAGACATGGCTGCCACTTAATTAATGAATTCCCCTTTTTCCTCGCAAAAAAGAAACAATACTTAATGTATGTTGATCTTGATCAGAGGAGTACTACAAAGTGGTAGGTATACTCGTGTTTGGCAGCTTGCATGGCTTGAAGGAAATATGCCCTAGAGGCAATAATAAAGTTATTATTTATTTCCATACTTCATGATAAATGTTTATTATTCATGCTAGAATTGTATTAACCGAAAACTTGATACATGTGTGAATACATAGACAAAACAATGTGTCACTAGTATGCCTCTACTTGACTAGCTCGTTGAATCAAAGATTATTAAGTTTCCTAGCCATAGACATGAGTTGTCATTTGATTAACGGGATCACATCATTAGAGAATGATGTGATTGACTTGACCCATTCCGTTAGCTTAGCACTTGATCGTTTAGTATGTTGCTATTGCTTTCTTCATGACTTATACATGTTCCTATGACTATGCGATTATGCAACTCCCGTTTACCGGTGCAACACTTTGTGTGCTACCAAACGTCACAACGTAACTGGGTGATTATAAAGGTGCTCTACAGGTGTCTCCGAAGGTACTTGTTGAGTTGGCGTATTTCGAGATTAGGATTTGTCACTCCGATTGTCGGAGAGGTATCTCTGGGCCCACTCGGTAATACACATCACTATAAGCCTTGCAAGCATTGTAACTAATGAGTTAGTTGCGGGATGATGTATTACGGAATGAGTAAAGAAATTTGCCGGTAACGACATTGAACTAGGTTTTGAGATACCGACGATCGAACCTTGGGCAAATAACATACCGATGACAAAGGGAACAATGTATGTTGTTATGCGGTTTCACCGAGAAAGATCTTCGTAGAATATGTAGGAGCCAATATGAGCATCCAGGTTCCGCTATTGGTTATTGACTGGAGACGTGTCTCGGTCGTGTCTACATAGTTCTCGAACCCGTAGGGTCCGCACGCTTAAAGTTCGGTGACGATCGATATTATGAGTTTATGTGATTTGATGTACCGAAGGTAGTTCGGAGTCCCGGATGAGATCGGGGACATGACGAGGAGTCTCGAAATGGTCGAGACGTAAAGATCAATATATTAGACGACTATACTCGGACATCGGAAAGGTTTCGAGTGATTCGTGTATTTTCGGGGGTACCGGGGAGCTACGGGAATACGAGGAAGAAGTAATGGGCCTCATGGGCCAATTGGTGGAAGAGAGGAGGCAGGGCGCGCGGGCCCCTAGCCCAAACCGAATTGGACTAGGGGGCCGGCCCCCCTTTCCTCCTTTTCCTCCCTCTCCTTCCTTCTCCTTCTCCTCCTTCCTTTCCTCCTCCTAGTACGAGTAGGAAAGGGGAGTCCTACTCCTACTAGGAGGAGGACTCCTCCTCCTGGCGCACCCTACAGGGGCCGGCTGGGCTCCCCGCTTGCTCCTTTATATACAGGGGCAGGGGGCACCCTAGAATACACAACAATTGATCTCTTGATCTCTTAGCCGTGTGCGGTGCCCCCCTCCACCATATTCCACCTCGATCATATCATAGCGGTGCTTAGGAGAAGCCCTGCGTCGGTAGCAACATCATCACCGTCATCACGCCGTCGTGCTGACGGAACTCTCCCGTAAAGCTCTGCTGGATCGGAGTTCGCAGGAAGTCATCGAGCTGAACGTGTGCTGAACTCGGAGGTGCAGTACGTTCGGTACTTGGATTGGTCGGATCGTGAATACGTACGACTACATCAACCGCGTTGTGCTAACGCTTCCGCTTTCGGTCTACGAGGGTATGTGGACACACTCTCCCCTCTCGTTGCTATGCATCACCATGATCCTGTGTGTGCGTAGGAAAATTTTGAAATTACTACGTTCCCCAACAGTGGCATCCGAGCCAGGTTTTATGCGTAGATGTTATATGCACGAGTAGAACACAAGTGAGTTGTGGGTGATACAAGTCATACTGCTTACCAGCATGTCACACTTTGGTTCGGCGGTGTTGTTGGATGAAGCGGCCCGGACCGACATTACGTGTACGCTTATGCGAGACTGGTTCTACCGACGTGCTTTGCACACAGGTGGCTGGCGGGTGTCAGTTTCTCCAATTTTAGTTGAACCGAGTGTGGCTACGCCCGGTCCTTGAGAAGGTTAAAACAGCACTAACTTGACGAACTATCGTTGTGGTTTTGATGCGTAGGTAAGAATGGTTCTTGCGCAGGCCGTAGCAGCCGCGTAAAACTTGCAACAACCAAGTAGAGGACGTCTAACTTGTTTTTGCAGGGCATGTTGTGATGTGATATGGTCAAGGCATGATGCTATATTTATTGTATGAGATGATCATGTTTTTGTAACCGAGTTATCGGCAACTGGCAGGAGCCATATGGTTGTCGCTTTATTGTATGAAATGCAATCGCCCTGTAATTGCTTTACTTTATCACTAAGCGCTAGCGATAGTCGTAGAAGCAATAGTTGGCGAGACGACAACGATGCTAGATGGAGATCAAGGTGTCGCACCGGTGACGATGGTGATCATGACGGTGCTTCGGAGATGGAGATCACAAGCACAAGATGATGATGGCCATATCATATCACTTATATTGATTGCATGTGATGTTTATCTTTTATGCATCTTATTTTGCTTAGTTCGACGGTAGCATTATAAGATGATCTCTCACTAAATTTCAAGGTATAAGTGTTCTCCCTGAGTATGCACCGTTGCGAAAGTTCTTCGTGCTGAGACACCACGTGATGATCGGGAGTGATAACCTCTACGTTCAAATACAACGGGTGCAAAACAGTTGCACATGCGGAATACTCAGGTTAAAGTTGACAAGCCTAGCATATGTAGATATGACCTCGGAACACTGAGACCGAAAGGTTGAGCGTGAATCATATAGTAGATATGATCAACATAGTGATGTTCGCCATTGAAACTACTCCATCTCACGTGATGATCGGACATGGTTTAGTTGATATGGATCACGTGATCACTTAGAGGATTAGAGGGATGTCTATCTAAGTGGGAGTTTTAAGTAACATGATTAATTGAACTTTAATTTATCATGAACTTAGTCCTGATAGTATTTGCATAACTATGTTGTAGATCAATAGCTCGCGTTTATCTCCCCTATTTTATTTTGATATGTTCCTAGAGAAAACTAAGTTGAAAGATGTTAGTAGCAATGATGCGGATTGGATCCGTGATCTGAGGATTATCCTCATTGCTGCACAGAAGAATTATGTCCTAGATGCACCGCTAGGTGACAGACCTATTGCAGGAGCAGATGCAGACGTTATGAACGTTTGGCTAGCTCAATATGATGACTACTTGATAGTTTAGTGCACCATGCTTAACGGCTTAGAATCGGGACTTCAAAGACGTTTTGAACGTCATGGACCATACAAGATGTTCCAGGAGTTGAAGTTAATATTTCAAGCAAATACTCGAGTT
This sequence comes from Aegilops tauschii subsp. strangulata, assembly GCF_002575655.3. Taxonomy (NCBI): domain Eukaryota; kingdom Viridiplantae; phylum Streptophyta; class Magnoliopsida; order Poales; family Poaceae; genus Aegilops; species Aegilops tauschii. The sequence continues at coordinate 6,294,702 of NC_053037.3, read as the reverse complement.
GAGAGATATGAAGTCTCCAACAAGTTCTATAGCTAAAAGATGGAGGAGAATAGCTCAAGCAGTGAGCATGTGCTCAGATTGTCTGGGTACGACAATCGCTTGAATCAAGTGGGAGTAAATCTTCCAGATAAGATAGTGATTGACAGAATTCTCTAGTCACCATCACCAAGTTAGTAGAACTTCATGATGAACTATAGTATGCATGGGATGCTGAAAACGATTCCCGAGCTTTTCATGATGATGAAATCGATGAAGGTATAAATCAAGAAAGAGCATCAAGTGTTGATGATTAACAAGACCACTAGTTTCAAGAAAAGGGCAAAGGGATAGAAAGGGAACTTCATGTAGAATGGCAAGCAAGTTGTCACTTCCGTGAAGAAGCCTAAAGCTAGACTAAAGCCTGAAACTGAGTGCTTCTACTGCAAAGGAAATGGTCACTGGAAGCGGAAATGCCCTGAATATTTGGCGGATAAGAAGGATGGCAAAGTGAACATAGGTATATTTGATATACATGTTATTGATGTGTACTTTACTAGTGTTTATAGCAACCCCTCGGTATTTGATACTGGTTCAGTTGCTAAAAGTAGTAACTCGAAACGGGAGTTGCAAAATGAACATAAACTAGTTAAGGGTGAAGTGACGATGTGTGTTGGAAGTAGTTCCAAGATTGATATGATCATCATCGCACACTCCCTATACTTTCGGGATTAGTGTTGAACCTAAATAAATGTTATTTGGTGTTTGCGTTGAGCATGAATATGATTTGATCATGTTTATTGCAATACGGTTATTCATTTAAGTTAGAGAATAATTGTTGTTCTGTTTACATGAATAAAACCTTCTATGGTCATACACCCAATGAAAATGGTTTGTTGGATCTCGATTGCAGTGATACACATATTCATAATGTTGAAGCCAAAAGATGCAGAGTTGATAATGATAGTGCAACTTATTTGTGGCACTGCCGTTTGAGTCATATTGGTGCAAAGCGCATGAAGAAACTCCATACTGATGGACTTCTAGAATCACTTAATTATGAATCACTTGGTGATTGCGAACCATGCCTCATGGGCAAGATGACTAAAACGCCGTTCTCCGGAACAATGGAGCGAGCAACAGATTTATTGGAAATCATACATACTGATGTATGTGGTCCGATAAATATTGAGGCTCGCGGCGGGTATCGTTATTTTCTCACCTTCACAGATGATTTGAGCAGATATGGGTATATCTACTTGATGAAACATAAGTCTGAAACATTTGATAAGTTCAAAGAATTTCAGAGTGAAGTGGAACATCATCGTGACAAGAAAATAAAGTTTCTACAATCTGATCGCGGAGACGAATATTTGAGTTACGAGTTTGGTCTTCAATTAAAACAATGTGGAATAGTTTCACAAATTCGTGCCACCTGGAACACCACATCATAATGGTGTGTCCGAACGACATAACCGTACTTTATTGGATATAGTGCAATCTATGATTTTTCTTACCGAACCACTATCGTTTTGGGGTTATGCATTAGAGATAGCTGCATTCACGTTAAAAAGGGCACCATCTAAATCTGTTGAGACGACACCGTATTAACTGTGGTTTGGCAAGAAACCGAAGTTGTCGTTTCTTAAAGTTTGGGGTTGCGATGCTTATGTGAAAAAGTATCATCCTGATAAGCTCAAACTCAAATCGGAGAAATGTGTCTTCATAGGATACCCAAAGGAGACAGTTGGGTACACCTTCTACCACAGATCCGAAGGCAAGACATTCGTTGCTAAGAATGGATCCTTTCTAGAGAAGGAGTTTCTCTCGAAAGAAGTGAGTGGAAGGAAAGTAGAACTTGATAAGGTAACTGTACCTGCTCCCTTATTGAAAGTAGTTCATCACAGAAATCTGTTTCCGTGACTACTACACCAATTAATGAGGAAGCTAATGATGATGATCATGTAACTTCAGATCAAGTTACTATCGAACCTCGTAGGTAAACCAGAGTGAGATCCGCACCAGAGTGGTATGGTAATCCTGTTCTGGAGGTCATGTTACTTGGCCATGACGAACCTACGAACTATGAGGAAGCGATGATGAGCTAGATTCCGCGAAATGGCTTGAGGCCATGAAATCTGAGATGGGATCCATGTATGAGAACAAAGTATGGACTTTGGTTGATTTGCCCGATGATCGGCAAGCCATAGAAAATAAATGGATCTTCAAGAGGAAGACGGATGCTGATAGTAGTGTTACTATCTACAAAGCTAGACTTGTCGAAAAAGGTTTTTGACAAAGTTCAAGGTGTTGACTACGATGAGATTTTCTCACTCGTAGCTTGAGTCTGTCCGAATCATGTTAGCAAATTGCCTCATTTTATGAAATCTGGCAAATGGACGTCAAAACTACATTCCTTAATGGATTTCTTAAAGAAGAGTTGTATATGATGCAACCAGAAGGTTTTGTCGATCCTAAAGGTGTTAACAAAATGTGCAAGCTCCAGCGATCCATCTATGGACTGGTGCAAGCATCTGTCAGTTGGAATATACGCTTTGATGAGTTGATCAAAGCATATTTATACAGACTTGCGGTGAAGCCTGTATTTACAAGAAAGTGAGTGGGAGCAATACAACATTTCTGACAAATATATGTGAATGACATATTGTTAATAGGAAATAGTGTAGAATTTTCTGGAAAGCATAAAGGAGTATTTGAAAGGATTTTTTCAAAGAAAGACTTCGGTGAAGCTGCTTACATATTGAACATCAAGATCTATAGAGATAGATCAAGATTCTTGATAAGTTTTTTCAATGAGTACATACCTTGACAAGATTTTGAAGTAGTTCAAAATGCAACAGTCAAAGAAAGAGTTCTTGCCTGTGTTACAAGGTGTGAAATTGAGTAAGACTCAAAGCCCGACCACGACAGAAATTAGAAAGAGAATGAAAGTCATCCCCTATGCCTCAGCCATAGGTTCTATAAAGTATGCCATGTTGTGTACCAGATCTATTGTATACCCTACACTGAGTTAAGCAAGGGAGTACAATAGTGATCTAGGAGTAGATCACTGGACAGCGGTCAAAATTATCTTTAGTGGAATAAGGATAAGTTTATCGATAATGGAGGTGACAAAAGGTTCGTCGTAAAGGGTTACGTCGATGCAAGTATTGACACTGATCTAGATGACTCTAAGTCTCAATCTGGATACATATTGAAAGTGGGAGCAATTAGTTAGAGTAGCTCCGTGCAGAGCATTGTTAACATAGAAATTTGCAAAATACATACGGATCTGAATGTGGCAGACCCGTTGACTAAACTTCTCTCACAAGCAAAACATGATCACACCTTAGTACTCTTTGGGTGTTAATCACATAGCGATGTGAACTAGATTATTAACTCTAGTAAACCCTTTGGGTGTTGGTCACATGACGATAGGAACTATGGGTGTTAATCACATGGTGATGTGAACTATTGGTGTTAAATCACATGGTGATATGAACTAGATTATTGACTCTAGTGCAAGTGGGAGACTGAAGAAAATATGCCCTAGAAGCAATAATAAAGTTATTATTTATTTCCTTACTTCATGATAAATGTTTATTATTCATGCTAGAATTGTATTAACCGGAAACTTGATACATGTGTGAATACATAGACAAAACAATTTGTCACTAGTATGCATCTACTTGACTAGCTCGTTGAATCAAAGATGATTAAGTTTCCTAGCCATAGACATGAGTTGTCATTTGATTAACGGGATCACATCATTAGAGAATGATGTGATTGACTTGACCCATTCCGTTAGCTTAGCACTTGATCGTTTAGTATGTTGCTATTGCTTTCTTCATGACTTATACATGTTCCTATGACTATGAGATTATGCAACTCCCGTTTACCGGAGGAACACTTTGTGTGCTACCAAACGTCACAACGTAACTGGGTGATTATAAAGGTGCTCTACAGGTGTCTCCGAAGGTACTTGTTGAGTTGGCGTATTTCGAGATTATGATTTGTCACTCCGATTGTCGGAGAGGTATCTCTGGGCCCACTCGGTAGCACATCACTATAAGCCTTGCAAGCATTGTAACACTAGTAGGAAAAGGGGCTTTTACCCCGGTTCATAAGGGCCTTTAATACCCTAGCCCTTTAGTCCCGGTTCTTACACGAACCGGGTCTAAAGGCCGTCCACGTGGCCGGTGCGGGGATCCCAGGCAGGAGGGCTTTTGGTCCCGGTTCGTGCCACCAACCGGGACCAATAGGCATCCACGCGTCAGCACCTGGCAGGAGCTAAGGTTTTTGTTTTTTTTTGAAAGGGGGGGGGGGGGGTTTGGGGGTTTTGGGGGGTTAATTTAGGTTGTTATTAGGTAGCTATTAGAGAGAAGTGTCCTCTCTTATATCTCCGTGCTTGGTTTACCAACGCTACGTACTGCTATGCCTAAACATGGCTTAGATTGAAGTGAAGGCAACATGTGGTGCATGTCGAAAGTAATACTAATCCGGACTTGATCAAGTTTGGATTGTACTACTTTCGACACGCACCACATGCATGTTGCCTTCACTTCAATCCAATCCATGTTCATTTCACCCGCTGATATATAATAACTCTTCATGCACGCATCATGCATCATCATACATAATAACAAGTCCTACTAATCATCATCATACAACTTCTACTCGTTATTAATAACAAGTCATACGATCATCATCCTCACAGTCATCGAACCAACCCTACTTAATTGTTCTTAGCACATGATCATCAGTATTAGGTAGGACCGAAATACCCTCTTTAAGGTAAAATAGCATAAAACAATATAGACCCTGACTCTCCATTATGGAGAATGGAGATCATCCCGTCTCCAATTCTTGCGCCTCGCTTCCTTTTGCTTCCAAGAAGCTCCTTGCGACTGTCCATACATTTTTTCCATTCTTTGATTTGCATGTCTCCACTTCTTTTAGAAATCCGGTATGGACAGTTGAGATTCGTAGGATGACCTGGTTGTATATTCAAAACATCAAGCCTACCATTCTGATACATCAAATGAGGCACACAATCCTCTGGGATTATCTGTTGAAAAACATAGTAATAACTTCATAGTTAGCAATGATAATGCACTAGTTTTAGAACTATGCAAAATATGCACGGATGTCGTAATAGTAAGAAATCTTACCAGGGTATCTCCATAGTAGTTACCGTAGTTCAACACGTGCACTAGTGGCACGTATGGAGGACCATAATGATGAGGAGTTTGATTGTAGATATTGTAATTCTCAATATCGGTACAAAATCCGACCAGATGAGTTTTCTCCTTATAAGTTAACTCAGAGCCATCGGTGTAGTAGGTTCTGTCTACCATGTTCCGCACATTATTTGAACAATCAAAATAAGCTTTCAATGAAAATAAGCGGTCAACTATTTTGAAATGAACAATATAAATTAGCTAATAACTATGTTTGAGAAACTCACATAGCGGTAGAATTGGAGGCGTATCAACAAGGACCCAAATGTCCATATTGTCTTGCTCGATGTCAGGATCACCAAGATCCATGGTGACAAGCATACCCTCATCAAAACCATACATCTTGCAAAATGCTTCCCAATTTTTGCAACCAAAACGGGTTACGCTCTCAGAATTATACAGCTTTACTTCAAAATCTATATCATGATGGGTCCTTAGGTGAATTTTCTCTGTTTCCATACTTTCATGGTCTTCAAAACCCATCCTCTCCAAGACGTAGCGTCTTGCATGGCATGGGATAAGCTAGCCGAATTGTAAAAGATGAAAAGTACACGTTGAAATAGTTGAAGTCGTGCTTAATTACGAAAAAATAACACTAGCTTGTCGTCGTTGCGTACCGTTTCAACATCGAACGTCTCCTCCAGCTTAATACTGAAGTGCCGATCTTCGTCCAGGTGAGGCCTGTCGCACTGACCTCGGTCGTCGTGGCACCAGTCGCACTCCCCCGGGAGACTTTCGTCGTCCGAGTATGACATTTCCTATGTTCATATATAATTCAAATATTAAACATCTACAATTAAATATATGTACTAAAAAACCTAAGTTAGATCATTATTATTCATCATGGGTTGACTATCGGTTTGTCGAGTCTTTTCTTGAAAACTTTCAGCTCACGTGGTGTATACATTCGACCGTTGGTGATGGTCGCTCCTCCCTTTGTCCCCGTGTGCATTACACCAAAATGTCTAGCTAGCACACGGGAACAAAGGAGAAGCGACCCCCACGACAACAGTCGGGATTCTTCGTCCTCTCATATATGGTGGAGACTCGACAGACTTACAGTCAACCCGAAATATTGTTTAATTATCTTTCTAATAGAGGATTTGGCTGGTCTCACCTCGATGTCGGAGGGGGCGGTGACGGGGACGACGACGGGGATGATGGAGGGGCCGGGGGGGCTCCTAGATTTCTGCGAAAACAAAAACCCTATAAGCTATCAACTAATCATAGTGCTCTCCAATTTTAGCATTCAAAGTAGGATCGGAGTAGTTTTCCACTTTGAGCATTCAATAAGCAAAATCAAATCACAAAATAAAGTAGTATTCAAATTAGGATGCATTCAATTATAAGAAAAACTACATCATCTCCATGCGTCCGTACATCGCCGAATATTATCACTAATACACCTCGAATACTATCATACATATAGCATCGCTAGTACAGCTAGAACAGTAGCGCCCGACGGGTATCGGCGCGGGCGGTGGACACCCAAAGGGACGGAACCATCACAGGATCATAGCTCCAGTGAGATCCCTGAAGAACCGCCAGGTATTGTCGAACCTGCCCTCCAACGCAACCATGTAGCGACGGACGTGCTGGTCCTCCTCGCTGACACGGTGACGTACCACCTCCGCGGTGTCCGGAAGCCTCGGCACCGTCACTGGCCCACGCGAGCGCCACCAAACAAGGATCGGGTCAACGACGGGCTGGTTCCTCACCAACCTACGCCCACCGGAAGGTAGCACCTCCCAAAACCAGCCCGGCGGAGCCCAGTTCCGGACATGGCCCCTCTGATCAAGCCGGCCTCCTCCGCCGAGTCGACGACGAGGATGCGGGATAGGCATCGTCGACGTCGATGGGGGAATAATTGCTTTAACTAAAAAAATAAACTAGTTCTATTAATTTTCTTACTATAAATAGAATAAAGTAGTACTTACTACAAATAAACTAGCTAGTTTAACTAGTTCTATTATTTTTCTAACTAATTCTATTAAACACTTTCTAAGTAGTACTTACTAAAAGTTATCGGTGAGGGGGTACATATATCGACAACGACATACCCGATAAAAAATAAGAAGAGGAAGAAGACGAAAAAAAGAGGAGAAGAAGAAAGGAATAGAGGAGGAGATCGAAGAAAAAAAAAGAAAAAAAGAGGAGAAGAAGAAGAAATAGAATAATATAATTCTTCTTCTCCTCTATTTCTTCTTCTTCTACTCTTTTTTTTCTTCTTTTTCATCTTCTTATTTATTTCTCCTCTACTTCCTCTCCTCTTCTTCTTATTCTTCTTCTTCTTCTCCTTCTTCCTCTTCTTATTTTCCTTTTTTCTCTCCTTCTTTTCTTCTAAATATGAACATACATAAATGACATCTAAATATGAAAAATCTAAACTACACATCTAAATTAATACATCTAAATTACAACAACTAAACTACACATCTAAATTAATACATCTAAATATGAAAAATCTAAACTACACATCTAAATCAATACATCTAATGAAAAATCTAAACTACACATCTAAATTAATACATCTAAATATGAAAAATCTAAACTACACATCTAAATTAATACATCTAATGAAGCGGCGGCAGTGGCGGCGGCCATTACAGGGAGGAGGAGGAGGGGATCGGGGCGGCGCTCACAGGGTGGCGTAGGGCGACGGCGACCGCGGCGGGCCAGGGGCGGCGGAGGGCGGCGACGGTGACGTATACGGGGCAACGGCTCGGGGGCGCGCGGCGGAGGCCGACGGCGACGGCGGCGGGGGGCGGAGGACGACGGCGACGGGCGATGGCGTGGGCTCGGGGGCACGGGCGACGGCGATGACGACGGGGCAGCCTGGCTTATGGACAGTGGGATAGGCATCGTGGGGCGGCGGGGGGCGGAGGACGACGGCGACGGGCGATGGCGTGGGCTCGGGGGCACGGGCGACGACGACGACGACGTAGATCGAGCTCGCGACGTCGTCGGGCGGGGGGACAGTGGCGATGGAAATCAGAAAATTTCCAAAGTGCTACTTATATAGCAAAGGCTTTGGTCCCGGTTGGTGGCTCCAACCGGAACCAATACCCACCCTTTGGTCCCGGTTGGTGCCACCAACCGGAACTAAAGGCCTCTTTTCACCAGCGCAAAGGGCGGGAAGCAGAGGGTTTTGGTCCCGGTTGGTGGCACCAACCGGGACCAAAGGGGAGCATTGGTTCCGGTTGGAGCCACCAACCGGGACTAATGTGCTGGCGCGGTGCGGTGGGAAGTTTAGTCCCACCTCGCTAGCTGAGAGAGCTCAGCACCTGTTTATAAGCTGCGCTGCAGCTCAGGTGCTGAGCTCCTCTCTAATATGCAGGCATTATACATGCTTACCTTTGTCATTTCCATGTTGGGCCTATTGGGCCTGCGGGCCTGCATCCTGGCCCATGTGCAAATGGGTTTCTAGTCGTATGCAGGCTGTCTGGCCCATTAGGCGGCATTTTTTTATTTTTTCCAATATTTTTTTTGTTTTTTGAATTATTTATTTTCTTTTGATTTTTTGCTTTTTTTTTATTCTTTTTGCTTTTAGCTCAGAATAATTATAAACTTTCTGTTAATCCATTAGTTTCCAAATTTGAATAGTTTAAATTTCATCCGGAAACTCGTGTGTTATAAAGGGATTTCATTTTTTTAACCTAATTTGAACTCCTGACTTTTTGTGTGTTCAAAATGCACCATTCAAAGCCACATCATCATTTTTCAATCCTTTCTGACTTCATTTGTTATTTTTCATGCATTTACTAATTATTTTGAGCTATAAGACCCTAAAATTGAAAAGCATTTCAAATGAACTCTAAAAAGGTTGAAAGTTGGCATGATATCATCATTTCATCCACATAGCATGTGCAAGAAAGTTGAGAGGGTTACGGCAAAAACTGGATGCACTTCGTGTACAAAACGGACAATCTCTTTCAAAGTATCAGGATTTCATCCGGAAACTCGTGTGTTACAAAGGGATTTCATTTTTTAAACCTTATTTGAACTCCTGACTTTTTGTGTGTTCAAAATGCACCATTCAAAGCCACATCATCATTTTTCAATCCTTTCTGACTTCATTTGTTATTTTTCATGCATTTACTAATTATTTTGAGCTATAAGACCCTAAAATTGAAAAGCATTTCAAATGAACTCTGAAAAGGTTGAAAGTTGGCATGATATCCTCATTTCATCCACATAGCATGTGCAAGAAAGTTGAGAGGGTTACGGCAAAAACTGGATGCACTTCGTGTACAAAACGGACAATCTCTTTAAAAGTATCAGGATTTCATCCGGAAACTCGTCTGTTACAAAGGGATTTCATTTTTTAAAACTTATTTGAACTCCTGACTTTTTGTGTGTTCAAAATGCACCATTCAAAGCCACATCATCATTTTTCAATCATTTCTGACTTCATTTGTTATTTTTCATGCATTTACTAATTATTTTGAGCTATAAGACCCTAAAATTGAAAAGCATTTCAAATGAACTCTGAAAAGGTTGAAAGTTGGCATGATATCATCATTTCATCCACATAGCATGTGCAAGAAAGTTGAGAGGGTTACGGCATAAACTGGATGCACTTCGTGTACAAAACGGACAATCTCTTTCAAAGTATCAGGATTTTAATCCGGAAACTCGTCTGTTACAAAGGGATTTCATTTTTTAAAACTTATTTGAACTCCTGACTTTTTGTGTGTTCAAAATGCACCATTCAAAGCCACATCATCATTTTTCAATCCTTTCTGACTTCATTTGTTATTTTTCATGCATTTACTAATTATTTTGAGCTATAAGACCCTAAAATTGAAAAGCATTTCAAATGAACTCTGAAAAGGTTGAAAGTTGGCATGATATCATCATTTCATCCACATAGCATGTGCAAGAAAGTGGAGAGGGTTACGGCATAAACTGGATGCACTTCGTGTACAAAACGGACAATCTCTTCCAAACGCATTTTATTTTTATTTATTTTACTGCTGCTATTTTTATTTATTTTTCTGCTGCTATTTTTACTTAATTTATTAAGGTTTATTTATTGTAGTTACTATAGTTTATTTTATTTTATTTTATTAAGGTTTATTCAGTTTTATTTATTTTATTAAGGTTTATTTATTTTATAAATATAAAAAAAAGAAAATAGATGCGCTTATAGAGAAAATTCAACCTAAATTCATAATAAATTTCTATGAAATTTACTGTGAATTTAGGTCAAATTCCCTGTATAAGGGCATCTATTTTCACTTTAAAAGGCAGAGAGGAACGGGCTTATAAACTGGTGTGAGCCCCCTTCGGTTGGCGAGGTGGGACTAAACACTGGCCGCAACTAGGACCAGCCCTTTAGTCCCGGTTTGTGGTATGAACCGGGACTAAAGGGTGGTGGGCCATGAGCGTGGCCCATTGGCCCCGGTTTGTACCACCAACCGGGACCAAAGGGTCCATACGAACCGAGACCAATGCCCACGAGGCCCCGGCTGGCCCCCTGGGCTCACGAACCGGGACCAATGCTCACATTAGTCCCGGTTCGTGCCTGAACCGGGGCTAATGTGAAAATTGCCCTGTGACCTATGCCCTGTTTTCTACTAGTGTAACTAATGAGTTAGTTGCGGGATAATGTATTACGGAACGAGTAAAGAGACTTGCCGGTAACTACAGTGAACTAGGTATTGAGATACCGACGATCGAACCTCGGGCAAGTAACATACCGATGACCAAGGGAACAACGTATGTTGTTAGTCGGTTTGACCGATAAAGATCTTCGTAGAATATGTAGGAGCCAATATGAGCATCCAGGTTCCGCTATTGGTTATTGACCGGAGACGTGTCTCGGTCATGTCTACATAGTTCTCGAACCCGTAGGGTCCGCACGCTTAAAGTTCGGTGACGATCGGTATTATGAGTTTTTGTGATTTGATGTACCGAAGGTAGTTCGCAGTACCGGATGAGATCGGGGACATGACGAGGAGTCTCGAAATGGTCGAGACGTAAAGATCGATATATTGGACGACTATATTCGGACATCGGAAAGGTTCCGAATGATTCGGGTATTTTCAGGGGCACCGGGAAGTTACGGGAATACGAGGAAGAAGTAATGGGCCTCATGGGCCAAGTGGTGGAAGAGAGGAGGCAGGGCGCGCGGCCCCCTAGCCCAAACCGAATTGGACTAGGGGGCCGGCCCCCTTTCCTCCTTTTCCTCCCTCTCCTTCCTTCTCCTTCTCCTCCTTCCTTTCCTCCTCCTAGTACGAGTAGGAAAGGGGAATCCTACTCCTACTAGGAGGAGGACTCCTCCTCCTGGCGCGCCCTACAGGGGCCGGCCGGCCTCCCCCCTTGCTCCTTTATATACGGGGGCAGGGGGCAGCCTAGAATACACAACAATTGATCTCTTGATCTCTTAGCCGTGTGCGGTGCCCCCCTCCACCATATTCCACCTCGATCATATCGTAGCGGTGCTTAGGCGAAGCCCTGCGTGGGTAGCAACATCATCACCATCATCACGCCGTCGTGCTGACGGAACTCTCCCGTGAAGCTCTGCTGGATCAGAGTTCGCAAGACGTCATCGAGCTGAACGTGTGCTGAACTCGGAGGTGCCGTACGTTCGGTACTTGGATCGGTCGGATCGTGAAGACGTACGACTACATCAACCGCGTTGTGCTAACGCTTCCGCTTTCGGTCTACGAGGGTACGTGGACACACTCTCCCCTCTCGTTACTATGCATCACCATGATCCTGTGTGTGCGTAGGAAAATTTTGAAAGTACTACGTTCCCCAACATGGATGAGGGCGCGCAGGACCGCCAGCCAATAACCAAACTCACGTGTGCAGTGGCGTCCACCACTTTGACTGATTTTTTGGCTGATTGTTCACTTTCTGTCCCAAGCTGCAGCTTGTAGTTGTTTGCAAACTTTGTCTAATATTTGTCTAATTTTGGCTAGATTTTACGCCCAGCTTGCAAAAGCGTCTTATATTGTGGGACATAGGAAGTAATCCGTCCAAGTTAAGCAAGAAACGAAATTTGTTTAGTGCAAATGATCCGCAGCACAAGGCATTTGCAATACGATGTACAAAAAAAAATGCACTAGAAAAATGCTAGAGTGCAACGCTAGATAAATCACTAGCTTATACTTTTTGTAATCTTTTAAATAAAAACTATGGACACAAGTCCAAAGCATAGGAGGCCTTATTCCAGAGTGGCTAAATGAGCGCCATTGTGGAAAGATGTCAGTTTAGGTCAAGTTCTGAGGGTGATATGACATCAATCGCTTTGGGGCTGCCAATGCTAGCACACAATGTGTGGCAACTCTTTGTCAAGCCAGTTTCGCAGATCGAGAATAATGATTTGCTTGTTCGGCTAGACAGCCGCAACCCGCAAGGCGGAGGCGAAGAGAAGAGGGCGGACGCCATAGCTAGAGGTAGAAGAGGTGCGTCGCAGACATAGTAGACCCACACAAGCCAGATCCGAGTGGGAACCAGTAGATGTTCCCGGAGCTAGGAACATGTGTGGACCTTGACACGCATGGTAGGCGCAGCGAGCGGGCCTCCTTGCCCCTGGCTGGGGCGTTGACAATGACCCACATACGGAGGATTACGCCGCTCACGCTTGGGTGCGGGGGTTGGGATGGAGTAGGCCGTGAGCTGTATGGTATCGTGGTGTTTTGCTGGCTATCTTTATGGAGGACGGGGATGGTGACCAGACCGACGTGTATGTCTACTACAGATTGTTAGGCGGGATATTTGCTATGATCGGGTAGGTAGGCTGCAGTGGCGATGGGTTTGGTGAGCCATAGGTGAAAGCCTAGTTCGACCATTCCTCTCCTTGGAGGCATCATTATGAAGCCCGTCCACCTCCCTCCTAACGAGTTTGGGCTCTCATTGGTGTAACTCCAAGTTTTGGCCTGGGTTGGAGCGAACGCCGACGACATTCCCAGCACTCCCTCCTAGGGATGATCCTTTGGAGACATTCTAGTTTCGCCACAGGCCACATGGGCACGTGACCTTAGAGCCGGTGTGGATGCCGAAGCAACGACCCTCGAAAAACTGCCATATATTGTCGACTCTGGTTGCTTTGCGGGTAGAATCACTAATTCGATTGGTGCGCGGCCTCCTGGTCGTGTGTTTCATGCGCATGTATCGAATTTTATTCAATTTCTATATTAACCTGTGAAATCTTATGTGACTGAATGGAAATGTAGAGCTACTAGAAGTTGTAGTAAAAAGAATACCATTTGAAACAGACACAAGATACGATAGACATTAAAAAACAATTCCTGAATTTTCTACTGTCTCCTTCTGGGTTTATTGGCGCTCCGTGTATTCGAGGCAAGACTTTGACCATCTATATGACAAATAAATAATAAAAATATATGTGAAATACGTTGTTGGATTTGTTTTTGAAAGTGCTTTTCGAGGATATAATTGTCATAGAATTTATAAATTTTATTAGTTAAATATAGTATAAAGATACATAATAAACCCGGATGAAGGGTGATCACATCGCTTACGGCGCGCTCTCTAATCACCCAAATCCACCCACTCTATCACTAGGTTTATGCGACATTGACTGAGTGCGTGTAGGACCAGATTATGTTTTGCAGCGTCGTGAAAATACATGCCACAGAGGCGCACACGAGGAGACGGGCACACAAGGATCACGTGTCTTGGTGTAGGCACAGGCCCACCTAGCAACGGTGGGCACCTGTGGGGTCCAAAGCATTGATTAACTGCCTTCCTGCTTGTCTTGTCCAGTAGAACTACTTGGACGAATATTCCATAATAAATTAATGACTACCCAGGAGGCGCCCACAGACCTAGTGGTCGTACGTGTACGTTTTCGCAGGTGGGGTAACGGCCGTAACGGAGGAAGCAGACGGCATAGAAAGCGGACCCGGCGCTTTTCGTTTTGTCTTTTTCTTGACCGAAAAGAAAGAAACCTTTTTCCTTTGCCTTTCCCATTCTTTTCCTTCCCCGTTTGCCCAGCGTAGGGGTTGTCGTTTCTTGCTTGGATCTGGCCCTCTCCCATGCCCATTACTCCTTTCAACTATTTTTGGTTTTCGTTCGATATGATCGACTATATTTCTTGGTTCTTTCTTTCATTAGGTCCTTTTGGTTTCGTGAATTTGCATTTTTGCCGATGAGTCTGCGCAAAAGGAGTAAACGTAATCGTACACACACAAAAAAGAAAACTCATACTACTCCTAATGGCTGCTTTGATTCATAAGATTTTTTATACGATTGTGATCGATGAATTTTTTTCTATGGGTGTTATTTGATTTCTAGGAATACAATCCTCGAGGAATGGTTCCATCAGACCAATGAGGACACAGCCCAATGGAGGAGTGATGAAGTTCGGACCGGCTGGCATAGTTTAAAAAACCGGACCAGACCGGCGGTCGAACCGGAAAAAACCGGAACCGGCGGTCTCAGCGGTTTTTTAAGCTAATAAAACGTTCTGCAATCAGACCCGAGAAAACCGGTCGAACCGGCTGGTTTTCTGGACAACCGGTGAAAAACCAGGCCATTGAACCGGGGAAAACCAGGATTTTTTTTAAATAGAAATTGGGTGAAGTGGAATTCAATCCTAGGATGTGTGAGCAGTATGCGGGGCTTGCCCACGACCCAATAACCAACTCCGCTGTGCTACTTTGTTGTCCACTACATGGAAATAATTTTATTTGACCATTGTTTCACACTATATTAGCACATATATTACTCAACATATATTATTTTGTTGCTTAAAAAACCGACAATTGAACCGATGAACCGGCGGTCCGACCGATAAAAACCTGAATTGACAATCTTTCCGGTTCGGTTTTTTAACTATGCCGCTGGTTCCACTTGGTTCACGGCGACGGCCGGGGCACTCGTCCTGCCCAGTGCGCTAGCAAAGCAGGGGTAGCGGATTTGAGCACTGTAGTGGGCATTCCCATGGCGGGTAATTCGGCACCAACGATATGGGCCGAAGAAGCGGCGATGAGGGTGGCTGGTTGGACCATGACAACGGCAACTGCCAGTACGGTGGTGTCTCCTAGCAAAGGCAGATCAATGGCTCTCCTAGTGAAGACATCGAACAAAGGTGAAGACAAGAGCGTGTGGATCCATTCCTTGAGTTCCTTTTAACATTTCTTTTTCTCCTTATTTCACTTTGATGTTGCTCGGCAGAGAGGCAATGCTTTATAACGTGTGAGGAGTAGAAGTGATTAAAATCAACTAATATGATTCTCACTGGTTGATGGGTATTTATAGATGTTTCTGATGAGGGTGAGAGTGGTTGCACAGTGCGAGACAAAACCTCAACTGCAAATGGTTGTTCAAATATTTATATCGGTTTACTAATTAGAGTGAACCTTCAAGTACAAGTAAGTTAGCTCAGAGTAAAACCGTGGACAACAAATCCTCTCGATATTAGCGTGTTTGACTAAAACTGAATCCACCTAGGAATATGCACACATCGCCCTTGAGCTACATAGTTCATTTAGGGCGGACAATAACGTGTTACATGACACTTTTTCTTACATCAAGTACAATAATTAAAGTTTGCACGCTTCTCAAAAATGATGAAACGATTAACACATCCCGTACATTGAACAAATCTGTCTTTTATTATGCATTAACAGAGACCATCTCGAAAGAAGGGGAGCAAAAATCCTATAGCACAAGTTCACAAAAAAAAAAATACTCCACACTATTAATTACATTTCATAGAAAACTATAACACAACCTATTATAATGGAAGATAAGGTATACATGACCAACCTTTTCAAAGATGGTCTCAGCACCATTGTGTCAAAGACGTTCGATTTCTTTGAATTGTTGGAAGCATCGAGTACTGGTTTCCTCCTTTTGATTTCTTGTCGACGTTTCCTTAGCGCTTCCCGGAGGGGCATGCGGTACAAATGTGTACGAACAGTTATCCCGGTTCCACCTATATCATGCACCAAGTAAAATAGCCCAGCCTGCAAACGGCGTTCTTTGTATCTTCGAATACTTTGCCTGATAGTTTCCATTGAGCTGTCGATTGCAAGGCGGTGCTCTTCATAAGCTTCCCACATAAGCATGCCGTCCCTCACTAGTTCATTGTAGTCGCCAAGCGCTGATCTAAAAAGGATGCGGTTGTATTGTTCACGGTACAACGATGTGGTCCTGAGCATACGGTGTCGGTCACCAAACGAGGTGGTGCCGTTCTCGTCGCTGCGGCAAAGTCTAAAACTTTTTCTTCGCATCTTGAATTTTTTCCTCACATGGATTTCACTGCACAATATAGATGATACATGAATGAATAATCTTTTTTCGGGAAACATGAATGGATTATTAGGTATGATATTCCCTCCGTTATCTTTTATTCCGCATACAAGATTTGTCTGAAGTCAAACTTCATAATAACTAATCTGTCTGACCAAATTTATGGTTAAAAATATCGGTATGCACACTATACTAATGTTATTATGAAGTTGACATCAGACAAATCATATATGGAGAGTAAAAAGAAACGGAGGGAATACTTCAATCAGCCTTCTATAATCCAATGATGCTCAAAATACAATGAAGGGCAGGAGAACCTGAATATCATACCTGGCGTCTTGGTTCCTGCCCATTAAGCTGCTGCTAACAAGTCTCCTGATTACAGGCACGGCTGGGGGCGGAAAGCGAATCAGATTCTGGTTTACCGGCTGCCGGTATATGTACTCAGCTAGTCAGCTCGGTCCTTGGCGTGTATTATATGTATATATAGGAGTCCACCGTCACAGCAACCGTACACACGGAGGAATCCCTACCGATTACGCACATGAGAAGAGGCAAAACATAGTAAGCCTTTTCTTTTCTTTTTGAGGCAAGGCGTATTCTTTCGATATGTCGCCGTCGGACCAGCATAGATCCACCAGCTTGGGCCTTTCTGCATGTGTACTTGCTCGGTTCACAGGCAGACAAAAATAACTTGTGTTGGTTAACGGTTAACGGGTTGGGTTGCTACCCGCAAAAAACCGGTTGGGTTGCTGAACCCGATATTATCCCGGTCCGTTGGTTACAATAACCCCCTGGCCAAGCCTCCGTAATTCCGTATTCTACTGATAGAATGAAAACGTTATAGATCTGACATGGACTTTTTATGCTTTTCCATTGAACGCTTTTCCTGCGGTCCCATCTTGTACCACTAATCTTGGCGTAAGGCTGGTGCCATGTCAGTCTCTGGAATTGCTCGTTGGCGCATCCGACGCACACAAATGAAGCCTTCACCACGAGGGCGCGAACCTATATAATCCCTTGTAAAATGCTCCCATCCACGTAGCTCGATACATATGATTGCCTCATCATACACATCCCGTATTATTTCCAGGTTTATATCCACGACACTGCGGCTACGAATCTTCAACGTGTTCCGGATATGCACTGATGGCAAGGAGCAGTAGGCCGCCATGAACCCTCGAGAGGCGAGTGGGAGCATGTGCACAGATTCGTGTGAGGCGAGTGCACCTCAGTTGGGCGTGCATGGCTCCCTGGGTGCCCTCGCCGCCGCCGCGCGTCCACTGCGTTGTGCGTCGACGGACACAGGATGAAGAGCTTTATGGTCACCCATCATCAAGGTCGCTCCGCGTGTGGTCGCGGCAAACTCTCGCTGTCGGCTCGCGTGCATGGTGCAGAAGCAGACAAATGGGAATTTTTTCTATCGAATATGCTTGGATGGATGCCTCCAGCTTTCTCGGAAATTTGCGGTGTCCATTTTATGATACTCCCTCTTTTCCAAAATATAAAACCTTAAAAGATTCCACTGTGAACTAACTGAACTGGAAGAAGCACATGCGGTCCATCCATCGCTTCAGTACAAAAAGGCAAAGATTCTTTGTCAAAAATGTCATATCCATGGAACATATGGCCCGGGGCTAGCAATTAATAGCCTTTACAACCGGATGTGTCCCCGGAGGGCAAATTTGGTGTTTTAACTCTTTTACGAAAGTTGATCCAGACCTGACCCCAGTTCGTTTTTTTCTCGAGGTCTGACCCTTTTCTTACCACCAGGGTCGATGGCGGTTGGGTATAAGCGCCGACCCGCTGAAGCCCTTGGCGGTAGGGTCGCACGCCCTGCTGTAAAAAAATCTAACTATTAAATACAGTGCTTGTACCCTCCTACTGCCGGGCACCTCGGCGGTAGGGCACTACTAGGGAAAACCTTGTACACAAAATCTTAGCAGCAGCGTGGTTTAAAAACAAACGCTACTGCTAGTTAGCAGTAGCGAGCTTCAGGAAACCGCGCTACTAATAGCCCAGTAGCAGTAGCGCTCTAGGTGAAACAAGCGCTAGTACTATAATTGCCACGGCGTTGCCTCCAGGCAAGATATAGTAGTAGTGCCCTTCTACTGGACGCGCTACTGCTAAAGTACTTAGTAGCAGCGTTTTTCTACAAAACTCGCTGCTGCTAAGTATCACCCCTTGCAACTAATTAAGTTTAGTCCCATACTGCTAAGCGAGCAAGGTGTTTACCACCTTAAATATGTTACTTCTCAAATTATCTCGAGCACTTGGTCTTCATTGAACTATATGTGTAGGATTTGTGGCTGCAATATGAATCTTCACCAGTACCTATACAGGTACTGTGAGGATTCATGTTGACTATTTAGATTCTACACAAAAAGATCAATGATGACCAATGTATATTTTTGATGTTTTTACATGCTTAGACTTAGCAGTAGCGTTTTTTAGGACAAAGCGCTACTGATATTGGGCTTAGCAGTAGCGCTCTCCGTGTACCCGCGCTACTGCTAAAGCAAAACAAAACACGCGGCCCGGCCGGCCCCCCGCACGCTCATCTCTCAATCGTCCCCCTCCGCCCGACGCCAGCAGCTGCGGTTAGGGTTTCTCCTCCGCCACCGCCGCCGCAGGTAATGCTTCTCCCCCTCTCGCCGCCCCTCCGGTCCTCCTCCACCCTCTCGCTGCCCGCGAGCTCTAGCCGGCCGCCTTTGGTCGACCGCCCTCGATCCCCTCGCCGGCCGCTGTCGTCGCCCCCTCTCGTAGGAAATTCACCGGCCCCTCGTCAGCACCCCCGACCGAGGTCACCATGCCATCCCCCCTCCTCGACAGCACCCCCCAAGGGCTGCCCTACCTAGATGCAGCGAGGGCTTACGAATTTCATATGGATAACTAGATGCTTTTGTATTTCTGTAATAAGTTATTTTTTGCAAAATGTAGGTGTCAATTTAGTTGAAATGCTTTGATAGGTGGTACCGTGATCTGCTAGATATTGGTTTTGATAGAAGTATTTAGTTTGCAAGTGCTAAGTTAATCCCAATTAAATTTGACACTTGTTTTTTTAATTAGCTATCTTAGGCAATAGGGGCCAAATTAGATGAAATGTGTCTTGGTAGGTGGTACCTTGATTTGGTAGATAACTTATTACAGATCTTAGGATTATACCTTTGGTAGGGGCCAAATAGTTTTTTCGGCAATAGGTGCCACTGAAATGCTTTCGTAGGTGATACCTTGTCATCTTGTATGTTACTAGATCTTAGGATTATAATTGTCCATCAAATTGCTTCTCGCGGAAGAATCTCTTCATCTAGAGATATTCTAGAAGGTGTTAGTAAGCTAATTGAGAACTTGTTGGCTGTGAGTCTTGTTGGCTGATTTGGCATTTGCCTGCTAGCTGTTGGTTCTATTATAGAAGGTGTTAGTAAGTTAATTGAGAGCTTGTTGTTTACTTTTTGGGATCGGGTTCCACTATGAAAATATAACTGAAGAAGAATGAAAAATGTCACATGCTACTGTTTTTCTTTCCTGTGAAGTGGATCGTTAATCCTTTGTTCATATTGCTTTAGGAAAATGGCGCCACCACCACCACCACCATGTCGACTGTGCAAGTCAAGGTGCGCCAGCAGCCTTGCAACTGGCAAGCTGTTCGGCATCTACTTCCAACCGAGTTTTCGTCATGCGGCGGTAAGAAATTAGATGAAATGTAACAACTATTTTATTTTTAGTATTGGCATTACTACATTGTGTCATTTTGCTTTTTTACACAGATCGTCTCATGCAATGTGAGGTTGAAATTCAACAAGCTGACAGGAGACACTGTGACATTTGAGGCTCCTGGGGCGCCGTACACTATGGAGGTCGAGAAAGGACGTAATATGTCGCAGATTGGAGGAGATGGATGGGCCCGTTTCCTCGCCCGCATGCGTCTTACTGGTGGTGAGTTGATCAGCTTCTCCTTCAGAGCAGAAAGACCCAAGCTGGCTGTCATTTATATCAACCTGGTGGAAGATGACGAAGATGATGAAGATAATGAGGACCCACTCGATGAAGATGATGAGAACCCACTTCATGAAGCCATCGTAGCTCAAAGAATGAGGCTGAGCGAGGAGGAGGTGTGCAACCTATGGGACATAATTCCGCCACGTGATGACTTTGTCGGGGTGCCATTCGTGACCCGCCTGACAAGTACCATGGTTGATCGGCATGAAATGGTATGTTATACTGACTGTAGTAATTTGATGATATATATATATATATATATATATATATATATATATATATATATATATATATATATATATATATATATGCTTTATTGTTATACTTACAAATGTAAATTATTCGATGATATGCTTAGTGTAGAGTCCAATGATATGCTGTGTGGAATCTAGTCGATGATATGCTTTAGTGTAGAGTCTGATCACATGCTTATTAGTGTAGAATCCAAGGAACTATTAATAGTGTAGATAATCCATATATACTTATTAGTAGAATTAATGCTTAATTAGTACAAATGTGTAGTACTGTGTCTTTTGATAGTGTAGAAATCTATACTTAATAGAAATATATTTGCAAGAGTATGTGCGAGGCTATTTATTAATTGATATGTTTTTCTTATTCAGAAATTGCCAAAGAACCTATCTGTGAGTTGTGGTATCGAGCATCATGAAGAAGGCTCAGCTGGACTACGCCTTATGGCAAGAGGCTCCGTCACCACCTGTACTTACCGTATGGACACAGACGGTCGCACACACTTAAACTCGGTTGGGTGGAAGAGATTCCTCGTTGGCAAGAATCTTCGTGCTGGACAGACCATCCTAATTACTATCAGGAACACCCACCACCCAGGCTTGAGGATGATGATCGTCGTTGATATCATCTAGAACTACATATGTGTGTGTGGCTATATCATCTAGAACTACATATGATGATCGTCGTCGATATCATGTAGAACTACATATGATGATCATCGTCGATATCATCTAGAACTACATATGATGATCGTCGTCGATATCACCTTGTACTGCTTGAGGATGCATGTTGACTATATATGAAATTGTTATCTAGTACTCCCTCCGTTCCAAATTACTCGTTGTGGAACTAAAACCACGATGAGTAATTTGGAACGGAGGGAGTACTACCTAATACCTATAATGCTTTATGAAATTGATATCTAGTAGTACCTAGTATCTGGAAATTGCAGTTTATTGAAACTGAAACTGGGTAGGAAGCCAGGGGGAAATGATGAAACACATAGCAGTAGCGCGGGGCTAGGAAAGCGCTGCAGCTAACTAATAGTAGCGTGTTCTGGAAAAGCGCTGCAGATATAGTCGATAGTAGTAGCGAGGGTTCAGACCGCGCTACTATTAACAGTTAGCTATAGCGCCTTATTAGTAGCGCGGCTGCCCGCGTTGCTGATAGCCTCAAAACCCGCGCTACTACTAGGGTTTTCCCTAGTAGTGGGGTTGCACAGGCTACAGCCAGCCTGTTTGGCAGTAGGGCTGCAATGTGTTGACGTGGATAAGTTGTGTACCGCCGGGGGCCTTGGCGGTAGGCTGGTATACCCTACTGCTATCGCCCCGGTGGTAGGAAAAGGGTCCTACCCCGATCTTTTTTTTCAAACCAGATTCAGGTTTGGCTTAACTTTTGAGAAAGGGTCAAAACACCAAAATTGGTCGTGCTTGGACGCCGCTTGGTCACCTCTCAAATATCTGTGTTTGCATATGTCTCCCTCATATGGAAACCCCCAAATCCATGCAATTCATCTGACGTCAAAATAGCACAACGTAGATTAACATATACATAGCATTCATTGGACTGGACACAATAAGTTCAACAGAAAACTAGAGATAGTGAGTTCAACATAGAAAACGGACATAGATTGTTCAATAGCAAAATATGATCTAGAACTAGATACTAGTAGATACATGTAGAAATCACCACTTCCTCGCCGCGCCGTTCCCTTGGCGTGTCTGGAGCAATGGTAGTACTCGTCGGTGTAGCTGTACATGACCGGAGGTGTGTCGTCGTTGTCGGTGGTGGTGCCGTCGTCAGACGAGGATGAGGATGCGATGGGGGTCCAGACATACGTCGGGCGTCGCGAGACTGCTCCTTGGCGCGGCGTGCGACATTCTCCGTGTTGGACGCCCTCTACCGGGCGAGCCGCTTAGACTCCACGATGCCGAGCCGCAATGCCTTGACATTTTTGCACTTGTGGTGAACATCTATCACCGCCAAGGTGAAGGACCGGCGGATGATGTCGCGAAGGAGGTCATCCTTTGAGGAGGAGGGCAACATGACGGGCTTGAGGGTTTAGTGTTGCTTTGCCTCACGCGGCCAGCTGCCCTTGCCTCCGATTTGGGAGCCACAGGCTCAGCGGTGCGGGCAGAAGCACCCAACGCCGATCTGCCGGAAGAGGGGTCGAAGGCGACATGCGCAGAGCACGACAGGCCGACATGGTCACACGCGGAGCCTGAGCTTGCCTGCCAGGTCACATGGGAGGGCGCGGAGCTTGAGCTCTCGCTTCTATCCTTCTGCGACCGGCGGAGGGCAATTCAAATGATGTGCTCCTTGTCATGCGAGGTGGAGTTGGATTCCTGTCGAAGGGGTTGAACTTGTTGCCAGAATCGGCTATGGTGGCACGAGAAGGGGAGCAGATGAACTGGGTGTGAGCGGAGCGGTCAACAGTGGTCTAGGGTTTGGTCAGGTGTGGTGACGGAGTGGGGTCTATGTGAGGTTGGACTGAGCTGGTCTGGATTGTTCCGATCGTGGGAGACCCATTGAGTCCCCTTACACATATGGGTTAGGTTTAGGATGTCGGACAACCCGGATATATGAGGAATCTTATTGGGTGATCATTTTGTGATCAGACGGTGACCAAATTGTCCGTCTAGAAACATTAAGAGAGATTTTGAGGGGTCTATGTTCCAATACATCAGCCACACAAGTAGTAATACGCAGTAGAGAAGTGCGTCGATTCATGACAGTGACACACTTAAGTAAAAGCAAAAAGCAATGGGTTTGTTGGTTTAGTCACGCCTACACGGAGAGACCCATCTGCAGTTGAGAAACAGGAGACCCCATCAAGAACTCATAAAACCGAAGCGTACTTGTATTAAATATAGATACTCAGAAGAGGTGGGGTGGCAGGAGGATGGACGGGACGGGGCACGTCCTTATCGGAGATGGACGGCCAGATGTCTCTTTGGGGCGTCGGAGCGTTTTCTTTCCGCCCAAGACGCGGGTCTCAGCTGCATTTAATCGCAGTAGTAGCACTTTCATCTCCGTCAGGCACTAAACGGAACGGAACGGAATGGAAAACGGCGACGGGAAGCCCAAGCCATCCTCTCCGCCCTCACTCACGGCGCCACGTGGCGTGGAAGGATCTGGAAGCTGCCCTCGCTTCACATCTGCCGCCGCCCTCTGCCTATATAAGCAAGCAGGCTCTGCCCCTTGGCAACCGCATCCCACCCCCACCGTCAAGCGACAAAATTACTGTTATGACCTAAAAAGCTAACAAAATCGTGATTTGACCTCGTTTCAAAAAAAAAATCGATTCTGACCTATTTGGGAGACGCCAACATCCCTGGCGTCTGGGTTGCGAAGCAGACGCCAGGCACCATGGCGTCTGGCCCTTGGCCCGCACTGCCCGCCTGCCCGTTGACCTGCTGACGTGGCAAAGGGGCCAGACGCCAAGGACCCTGGCGTCTGGCCCTGGTAGGTTAACACCACGCGCGGGCCCAGCCCACCCATCCCCAACCTCTCCCTGGCGGCGGCCAAAGGCAAGAACAGAGGCACTTTTCTCTCGCCCCTCTTCTCCCTCACACCAAATCCCCCCTTGATCTCTCCATCCTCCATCCAAATTTGTGGATCTGAGGCCCCCGTGCATCCTTGAGGTATTCTCCCACATTCCCTCCAATTTGTTTTGATTAGAACATCTCTTTTTGGTTGCATTATTCATCGTTGGGAGATGTTAGATGAGTACTTGTTGTTTTTGTTTTTGTAAATTTTGTGTAGTTGTTAGATGGTATAGTTGATTTGTAGATAGTAGATGATGTGTTGTTGAATACGTATGCAATTTGAAATTGTTTGGTTCATATGTAGATTATCCTATTGGATTTTTTTTTTTGCAAAAGAGATGATGAAATTGATGGTTGTATGTGACATGATTTGTTCCATAGATTGGGTTGTATAAACTAGATGTTATGTATTTGCATATGTTTTGAATAGGAGTGTTTTAAGGGAGAGAGAGATGTTGCATATGATGAAATTGTGCATATGGTTATGTCACACCATATTGTTTGAGAATTTTATTTGATTGAAAGATGATGTGCATATATTTGAGAAGAATGATGTGGTCATATGGAAAAAAGAATGCATGACTTGGAGAAGGAAATTGTATTGTTTGATATTGTTCATGTATTCATAGATGTTTGTGATTTGTTTTGTAGGATGGCGGATAATGATGGACCTTGGTATGACGGATTAATCGATGAGTGGGATAAGGAGCATCGTGCTCGTGCCATTGAGAACGGACAGGTAAGAAGCAAGACTTGTCAATTTTCGTTGTTTCTCATTTGTGTTCTTGTATTGATTAAAACATCACTTTATTTGCAGCTGGTAGTTGCTATGCGCATGAGGGGTCATTCCGCTGATGACTTTACTTATGACCCGCGGTACGAGCCTTACATTCAGAGATTGGGTCTTCTCCCATTCGTGTTGCAGTTTAAGTGACGCGCTCCGCCGGTGAACCACACGGCGCTGACCGCCCTTGTGGATCGTTGGAGGCCGGAGACTCACTCGTTCCACCTTCCATGTGGGGAGATGACGATGACCCTAGAGGACATGGCTATGATAAGCGGCCTTCCTATCAACGGACAAGCTGTTACCGGTCGTGTCAGCGTGGCGAGAACGGACTGGCAATTTAATTGGTGTTCAGCCCGACGGCCCTCAGGAAGGCAAGGCCGATACCGCGAGAGTGAGGCATTCTTGGCTAAAACTGGTCAGAGGAAACACCAATCCGTGCCCTCAGGGTGCCAATGACGTGGTTGTGCAGCAGTACGCGCGGGCCTATCTTTGGTATGTACTAACCAAGGTAGTCTTCTCAGATGCAACCGGGAACTCAGCCCTCTGGATGTTCCTGGAGCTAGTCAATAACTGGGATACCCAGTATAGTTTGCACATAATCTCAAATAGGTTGCACATAAGTAGTTCATGGCCACACAAGGTCTCGAATAACAAGTTCACACACGATGTCTCGAATGACATAAGTAGTTCATGACCACACAAGGTCTTGAATGACAAGTTCATACATTAAACAAAGTCTCGACAGTCCATCATCGACGCCGGTGCCTTTCCATTTGTCTACTGAGTAGTACGGGGCCACTTTCCCTTCTTGTCACGTGCCTCGTCCTCCTCTCGTGCATCGCGAGCCCTTGCAAGTTTTCTTGCCCTCTCTTCTTGACGAGCCTCCTTCTCTTTGCGTGCCCTCTCTTGCTCATGATTCTTGCGCTCGTTCTTCTCCT
This sequence comes from Aegilops tauschii subsp. strangulata, assembly GCF_002575655.3. NCBI lineage: Eukaryota > Viridiplantae > Streptophyta > Magnoliopsida > Poales > Poaceae > Aegilops > Aegilops tauschii. The sequence continues at coordinate 6,268,730 of NC_053037.3, read as the reverse complement.
TCTCACGACGCTCATGCTCCAATCCCCGTGCAAAGGACTCCTCGAACAGGCGATGCCTCCGTAAGTAATCTCGATGTTGGTCCTCTTGGACATCTTTTGGTACCTCGTGATCTATCCAAGTGAAGTACATGCAAATTGGAGGAGGCGACTACATAAAATTCATGTTTTTGTTAGTAATATGAGTTCAAACTTGATGAGGTTTTTTGTATGTACACCTAACATACCGGTGGTATGTCATATGCGTTAGTTGGCCTTCGACGATCATGTGCATAGTTGGGACACACGAAAAACCTTGTACCTTCTGTCCATGACTTCTTGCGGTCCATGGACACCTTCAGCTTGCAAACATCACCACACCAACATGGTGGTGTGGGCACATCCTTCTCCTTCTCCTTGTCCAACCTGGCCTCCATCCACGTCTTCGGCATGTCCTCTTGGTCCGCACACGCCGGCCTCCTCCTGGAACCGGATGAAGCCTTGCCTACAAAAAGAACAATTGTTAGCACACGACACAAAGAGAGTACATGTGTAAATACAGTAAATCAATAAATGCTAGGAATTGTATGAACAAATAATATACCATTATTATTAGATCAACCATCTGGATTAAGCAAATAACCGAAGGCCGATCCATTATCAACCATTCCTCTACGACCACCACCACCTCTAGCACTTGTGCTTCCTCTCCGACCACCACCACCTCTAGCATTTGTGCTTGCTCGACCACCACCTCTAGCACTTGTGCCTGCTCGACCACCACCTCTAACACTTGTGCTAGCTCGACCACCACCTCTAGCACTTGTACTCCCTCTACGAACACTAGCACCTCTAGCACTTGTTCTCCCTCTACGACCACCACTACCACCTCTGACACTTGTGCTTCCTTGACCACCACCACCGTCACCTCTTCCACCTCGTTCACCATTGGTGCCACCTCCACGACTTGTTTTTATTTTTTTGGTTTTCCTTTTCTTGCATGTCCGCTCATTGTGTCCCCCTTCACCGCACACCCCACAGTTGATAGTGTCAGGAGCCTCCATGAAATGACCGCTACCAAATTGTTTCATGCCAGTGTATCCAGCCAGGTCATCCATATCACCCCTGAACCTCTTAGTTCTCCTTCTACCCTTGGTCTCCACCTTCAGAAGAGGGTCTGGCCTAATATGAGGGCCATGGTACTCAGGCCACTGTGATTGGTCCAAGAAAGGGTGAAATCTTGGCGCCCATGTCAACCTAGTAGCTTCCACATGGAACTCTAGCATCCGCACGGTTTTTCCATCACAAACAGGTATGTTTCTCGCCTTCGCCGCCATTATCAAATGCGAGCATGGCCAATGATACTTACTAGGCCTCTCGCACTGGCACCACCGAGTCTTCAGACGCACCTCAAATGCAGCACCACCATATTGAAAACCGTCTCGTGTTGTGCCACCTGGCTCATCAATTTGATAGATCATTTCAATTCTGTCAAATATGATAACTTGTTGCCGTGAAGACTTGCTTGCTTGTAACTGCAACCATTCATCAACCTTTTCCAGATAATCCTTTTTTCACCTATCCATTTTGCAGTCTCTTCGGAATGCCTCTGAAAGTACTCATTAAGCTTGAAGAAAGTGTACTCCACTATTGCAGTCACCGGCAATGCACGAGCACCCTTCATCACATTGTTGAAACATTCTACCAGATTGCTCCTCATGTCGCCATATCGCCTACCACCATCTTCATGAGCGCGTGCCCACTTGTGCTTCTCGCTTAAATTCCTAGTTAAGAACTCTTTTCCCCCTTCGTTCACCGCTGCAAAGAGTTTGTTGTACCGAGCATTGAAACCTTCGGTGGTGAAGGCCACACATACATGGGTAAGGTATTTGCTGAGCTCCTTACTCTTACATGCCCGGTAAAAGTTGGCCACGAAATGCCTCATGCACCATCTGTGGTGAAGCTTTGGAAATCTTGGAATAACAATGTCTATTGCCTTGAGTATGCCATGGTGCCGGTCCGATATGATGCATACCTCCCTAACCCCAATCACGTTGTGCCTAACATGACCCATGAACCACTCCCAGTTGTCTTGGTGCTCGGAAGGCACCAAAGCAAATTCACACGGCAACACGTTGTCGTTTGATGAGTGCGCCATTGCTACCATTAGTGTGCCCTTGTATCTACCGGTCAAGAACGTGCCATCTATAGACAAGACCGGACGACAATGCTAAAACGCCTCCACACATTGTCCATAACTCCAGAAGGCACGCTGGAACACTCCCTCGTGATCCTCGACCACATGAAACATGCCCGGGTTCTTATGTGCAATCGCGGCCAACAACCTCGGAGCTGGTTGTATGCTTCTTCATAACCACCATACAACATTCTACTAGCATTTGCCTTTGCCTTCCATGCCTTCCCATACTTGACTTCATAACCAAATTGTTTTTTCACCATCCGCATGAGAAACCTCACTTTCACAGTGGGATCAAAGCCTATGTCTTTCATCCATTTGTATCCGAGATACTCAGATGTGAGTTGACGGTGTGTCGTTCGAAGTCGTTTAGATGGCGGTTTGCACCTATGAGTGGCAACACAACTTCTTAACACCAATTCTTCGGTTTCTTTAAGCTTTCTTGCACGAACCTTCCATGGGCATCCTTCTTGCTCACACTTCACGGTGTAACGCAACTTCATGTCGGAGTGCTCAACATAAATGGGCCTATGGTTCCGAATGGCATAGTCAGCCAACCAAAACTTCAGCATAGGCAAGCTCAGAAACTTCACTCCTTTCTCCAAATAAGCATTCTCGTCCTCATTCTCCACCCTTGGTTCTCCTGGATCCGGGCATGGTGTTGGCTCAATCACCGTCATTCTCATTCCACCGTCAACAACAGCTTTATCAGCAAGGCTGGGATCTTTAAACAAGTGAGTTCTTTTTTCTAAGCCCGTCAGCTCAAAGTGGATTTGGTTTTCCTCTGTGAATCCATCCTCGTCCAACTGTTCAACTGGACCCTCGTCATCCGAGTCATACGCATATTGACGCCTAAAAGGCAATTCACGATCCATGTCCTTTTGCGCTATGTACGCATCCAAGTCACCAACATCATTACCATGAAACCCTTCCTCTTGCTCTTCGTCGTCATCGTAAGCATCTTCATCCTCTTGAATTACTTCGTCACTAGCAATCACCTCAACTTCATTTGCTTGGCTAGTTGGTGGTTGGCTAGAAGCATTGGGGGCATACAACTCAACCTCATTTGCTTTAATAGATGGCACACGGGGACATGGTTGGCGATAAGCATTGGGGGCATCAACCACAACCCTATGCTCAACAAGTGGCACCATTGTCCTCTCGCTCATGTCATCCATTGGGGAAGAGACATGCCGGTTCAAATCAAAGGTAAACCGAGGAGATTCAACCTTCGTGGCAAACAATTCAAGTGACTTGTCTTCCGATTGGGAAACTTTTTCCTTGTATACAGCCCAATGCAAATCCGAGGTGATAGGCATACTTTTCAAGCGAGATTTGGCTCCAACTCCAACATCATACCTTCCTATTAACTTAACATCAACATTGGTGTCCATCCACTTTAGGACTTGTCTCACTTTTACAACAACATCCTCATAGCTAGGGCCTGTATCAAGAACCAATGGTTCCTCACCCGTGTCGGCATTGTTACTCAAGAATGCCTCCTTGTCCATGTAATGAACATTAACAAGTCTCTCTCTAAAAATAACATGAATGCATTTAAGACTTCAATGCGAATTGGTGTTTATCCAAATACATCTCATTATATCCAAATCATATCAACACTAAATTATTGGTGATGTCCACAAAAGTATCACTAATTAACACACACTAAGCAAAGTTAACCCTAATCACTAACTAACCCTAACCCCCAATCTTTCTACTCAACAAGCATATATTCCTACTACACACCATGCATATCACTATATTATAAAAGTTAACCAAGCCATTCACACTAACATAAGGGAGAAAACATGAACTAGGGTTCCACCAACATGTATAAAATGCAACCAAAATAACAAGATTTAACCAAAAATAATTGGATGATTTGGGGGAGATTACCAAGAGCAACAAAGTTATGGAAAGATCCACCTAAGGGATGCACCTTTTGGAGAGGATTTGAGGGGGAGCTTGAGGGGTGGGAGAGAGTGTGAGAGCTCCAAGTGTTCATCAAGCTCGGGTTGTGGATTGGGAAAGTGTGTGGGGGTGGGTCCCACACCCACCCCACACACTCTCCCGTGGGTTATCCAGTTACCAGAGCCAGACGCCAGGGTCCTTGGCATCTGGCCCCTTCGCCACGTCAGCAGGTCAACGGGCAGGCGGGCAGTGCGGGCCAGGGGCCAGAGGCCAGGGTGTCTGGCGTCTGCTTCCCAACCCAGACGCCAGGGATGTTGGCGTCACCCAAAGAGGTCAGAATAAAAAAAAATTTAAACCGAGGTCAAATCGGGATTTTGTTAGCACTTTAGGTCAGAACAGTAATTTTGTCCCCCCCTGACAGATACTGATGGATTGCTTTCTCGGTGTTGTTTTTGCCTTCGCCTCTGACATATAGTCGATGCACCAACCGGTGAACTAAGAGCATCTCCAGCCGCGCCCCCAACAAGGCCCCCCAGGTGATTTTTTGGCCGCCGGCGCCAAAAATACGGCCCAGTCGCGCCCCCAAGGGCCCAGTTTTCGCCGCCTCGGGCCGAAATTAGCGCCGGCGGACCCAACCCGAACCCGGCGCACTGGGGGGCGCTCGGGGGCGCCGGGCGAATCGCTTTTGGCGCGAAGAGCCGCGGGCCCCCCTTGCCAGCGACTCGACTCTCTTCTCGCCGCTTCGTCGTCCTCATCGCCTCGTTCCCCGTGGCGAATCAATGCCAAAGCTGCGCGCGCTGCCGCGCCGGTCAGCCTCCATTGCTGCCTCACGGGCGGCGCAGTGAAGGCCGGGCTGAGGCGCATGGAGCGGCCCGGGGCGTCCTCCTCCTCGTCCGGCCGCTCGTCCGGCTCTCCCTGCCTCCGCCCCATCAAGCCGGAGCCCCAGGACACGCCTGTCAGCGCGTGCACCCGCAGCTCCGGCGTCCGCATCGGCGACTCCACCCCCCCCCCCCCCCCCCCTTCGGCCGCTTCGTCCGCGTCGAGCCAAAGCCGGAGCCCGGCCTCCCCCCGGAGTACGAGGAGATAGCCCGGCGCGGCTTCTCCGACGAGGAGGCCCTACAGTGGGCGCGGGACGACTACTACCGCGACGAGATGGTCCGGCAGCGCCGGGCCCTGGAGGAGATAGAAGCCCGCAAACGTGGGCGCGAGGACGAGCACGGCGTCGTGATCCTCGACAGCGACGACGACAAGGACGCTCCCGGACCGTCCAACCCGCCGCGCCAACCAGGGGAGGGATGCAGCAGGGACGGCGGCGGTGACGACGACGATGACGACGATGACGACGGCGGCGACTACACGCGGTTCTACCGCCTCCTCGGCATGTAGAACTGCAAGGGCGGGCGGCGGGCGGCGGGCGGTGAAGAGCGGCGAGGGAGACGGCAAGGAGCGGCGATGGAGACGGCGAGGAGCAGCCCCTAGTAGTTTTTTTTTCTTTTTTTGCAAAATATGTTTAAATTTGAACGAACTCGCCGAAGTTTGTGTTAAATTTGAGCCGTGTTTGCGCCGTATTTAAGTTTTTCAAAAAAACGTGGACGCCGTGACTGGGGGGGGGGGGGGGGGGGGCATCACGCCTCCAGCGCGCGGTTTAGCGCCGGTGCGCTCCAGGGGGCGATTTTTAGCCCCTCCTGGAAGGCCAACGGCTGGAGATGCCTAAGTACTACACATTGCCTTTTCTGCCTTGCTGTCAATTGCACTTGCACGGTACTAGTAGCATTGTTCGTGAGCTGGTCTTTGCATGGTCTGCGAGTTAACAAATGTTGACGCCTCACACAACACGGGCACAATACTTCTGTTACAACTATTTTAAGAGCAACTCCAACGCGCCGACCCAGACGGCCGTTGATTTTGTCCGCTATTTGTCCGTTTGGGTCGGCCCGGCGGGTACCCATGTCCGCTTCGGTGTTTGGGTTGGCGCATGCGCCCAACGCTGGCTCGACACATTTTTACGGCACACAAAGAAAAATAAGAACACAAGTATTTCGAAAATGAAAAAACATTAATTGAACATTAATGCTGGCCACAAAGGCCGGCGAGAGACCACGCGTCCATATTTACACTAATTAAAACTAAACTACGAGGCGGCGCGCTGTCCTAGGCGTCCTCGTCATCGTCGTCGGGGCCGGTGAGGTCGATCAGCGTCGGCACTGGGCCAGCCCAGGGGAACGCCGTATTCTAGGCGGTGGCAACGTCGTCCGCCATCGGCTGGAGTGCCCCGCCCCGAGCCTGGCACGCCTCCTCCTTGGCCTCGCGGCGCTCCTCCTCGGCGTCATGCTCTAGCTGCTCGAGGTACTCGCCCTCGCGGCGCTCCTCCTCGGCGTCATGCTCTAGCTGCTCGAGGTACTCGCCCTCGCGGCGCTCCTCGGCCAGCCTTCGTTGGCGCCATCGCTCGAGGTAGTGCGCGAGTGGGTCAGCGCACTTCCGGTCTGGAGTTGCCGCATCGATGTACATCAGATCCCGAGGCCGCCGCCCTAGCTTCCACCATCCAGTCGACCCTGCTGATGCCGCCACCTTCACAACTGCCTACTGTCGTCGCGGTAGCGGCAGTGGGAGGGGATGGCAGGGAAGGGTGATGCAAGCTAGGGTTTTTCCCATGAGTTGTCAAAAGAAGTGACACATAGGTCGGCAGATCACGTGCATGGTTTTCATTTTGATATGATACGTACATGACATATATGCCTGTCCACTTATAGAACTCTCATTATCCTTATTTGGATCTATTCTTTCCTCATTGCCTCAACAAAAGAGAAGTAGGCCACCACGTCTGTTGATGCTTATATCCGGTCCATGCATACAAACATGTCACATCATTAAAGATGGTGGGGGCCAACTTGGATGCGATCCATGCATGCACGCCAATAAGAAACTGAGTTAATCAAGATGTTAAATAATACACTACTTACTACTCCTAATTATTCTGCTAATGATTGGCATGCACTGGTCATTAGTAATAGTGTCTACGTACAAGTTAAGTGTACTTAATCAGTGAGTCGGTTGATAATCAAGGACGTAAGAAAGACTAATGATTGGAATGCACTGGTTATGATTTATTAATTGCATAAACAAAGTGGTAGGTACTCCTTCCTGTTTGTCCGCTTGGAGGGACGAGGGCGCACAGCATGACAGGACTGACAGCCAGCAACGGAACTCACGTGTGCGGTCCGTTCAGGGACATCCGATGAACTTGGAATGAAACTCACGTGTGCGATGGGGTCCACCACTTTGACGACATTTTGGCTGATTGTTACTTTCTGTCCCAAGCTGCACCTAAGTACTAGTTGATGTTTTCAAACTTTGTCTAATTTCTGCTAGATTTCACATGCTAAGCAAGAAACAAAATTTGTTTAATGCAAACGATCTGCACTGCAAAACATTTGCAATATGATGTACAAAAATACCCACTAGAAAAATGCTAGAAATTGGTAAATTTGAGATCAACGCTAGATAAATCACTAGCTTGTAATTTGTGAATGAAAAATATGTAGAGATATGTTGTATTTAAAAAAAACTATGGATACAATTCCAAAGCATAGGAGGCCTTTATTCCAGATTGACTTAATGAGCACCACGGTGCAAGATGTCAATTTAGGCCGAATTTTGGGGGTGATCTTCGATCACTTTGGGGCCGCGAATGCTCGCACACGATGTGTGGCAACTCTTGGTCAAGCCGGTTTGGTAGATTGGGAATAATGATTTTCTTGTCGGGCCGGACAACAAAGGCGAGGTGACGAGAACAGGGTGGACGCATAGCTAGAGGTAGAAGATGTGCTATGGAGACATAGTAGACACCCATAAGCAGGATCCGAGTGGAAACCAATAGATTTTGTCGGAGCGAGGATATCATGCACATGAAGACGCGACGAGAGGGCCTCCTTGCTCCCGGCTGGGGCGTTGGCGATGAACCTTATATCGACAATTATATCGCTTGCACTTGGGGATGGCTACCACAGATCCATCGCGGGATATTGGCTATGGTTAGCTAAGGTAGGCTAAAGTGAATCTTGTTTTGTTGAACTATACGTGAAAGCCTAGGTCAACCTACTAAATGCCAGCATTAATGATGCCCTAGGACGTTGTTCCTCTCCTTGAGGACATTATTATAGGGCCCATCCACCTCCCTAGCCAATAGAGTCTGGGATGTCCCGGGTGAACCAAAGTTTTGCCCTACGTCGGAGCGGAAGCCGACGGCATTCCCATCACTCCCTCCCAGGGACTACGCCTTGGATACCTTGTAGTTTCACTACACGCAAGGTGGCACTTGTCCTCACGACCGATGTGAAAGCGGAAGCAACGGCTCCGAAAATCACTATGGTTTGTCAACTCCCTTTGCTATGCCGGTAGAGGCACCGGCTCAATTGGTGCGTGGCCGCATGGCAGGTTGGATACATTGTACATGTGTCGGTTTTAAATCTGTTTTTATGTTAATTATGAATTATGTTCTGGTTGAATGAAAAATAGAGCTACTAGAAGTTACTAAAAAGGAATATCATTTGAAACGGACATAGAACAATAGACTGGGTGCGTGGAGTAGTTATTACTTACTTGGTGGTGTTTTGTTTTTTTTTCTCTCTCAAAAAAAAGCAAAACATCAATTGTGATATTTTCCTAAGAAGGTCGGTGGGCCCGTCGTGCATCATTAGCAAACCAACCAGAAAATGAGTATATTAGGGGTACTATTTTTGGAAGGACATAACTGTGAGCTAATTAATCATTGTGCTATTTAGAAAGCAAAGAGGAGGAAAGCTTCATTAAATATTGGAATATTGTTCGAAGTACTACTACTAGTACTAGACAAAACAAGGGCGCAGGTTTGTTCAATAGTACACCCCACAGGTGCCCACCATCTAGTACTTGTAATAAACAAAGAGACTTGATCTTCTGTGTCTCCTGGTGTGCCTTCCCGTGATCACCTCCGTCACCGTCAGGTAGGCTAACGGAGGAAGCAAACGGCGTAGAACCAAGGAGAGGGACCGGGCAGCGGACCCGAGGCGCGGCCTGCGCTGCACCTTTTGGTTGTCGTTTTTCCCATTGCCCGTACGTAGGTGCAGGAAAAGCCCCATTCTTTTCCTTGTCCCACCCCCTGCAAGCAAGGCTGCAACAGCAGTTGTGCTTTCTTTCCCGTATGCCCAGCAGCCATGGCAGGAGCTGCCGTTTCGTTTGTTGGATTTTGCCCTCTCCCCTGGCTACGACTACTTTCATCTACTTTGGGTCTTCGTTTGGATATCATCAACTATGGTTCCGTCCTTTCTTCTTTTTATTGCAGGGCTATTTTGTTTCGTCGATTTGCTTTTTTCTATTACATGGGGACGTGCAAACGAGTCCGTTCGAAAGGAGTACTAGTAAGTAATCCTGCGCAAAAAAATTATACTCATATTACTACTATGGTATGCTTTGTTTCATAGGTCTTTTTTATAGGACTGTGTTCTACTATTCTTTTTTCCTTTTTTTTTACAAAAATCATCTAAATCTATTATCAAAGTTAAGCTGAAGTACAAAGCATCTCGAACATAATAAAAATTATATTGAGATTTCAAGACCCCAAACAACCACTACTGCCGTCAGAACAAGCAACTGATGCGCCGCTGGAGCCAGCTTGACCTTGTCGATGACAGCCAGAAAGTCTTCGTGCACGTGCCCCTAAGGGCCAGCACCCTGGAGCCGCAGTCATCGCCGTTGAACCCTTGCATGGATTTGAAACATCTGACACCAAATCTCGCCACAAGACGAGAAACCCTAACCTCACCGCCCTAAAGAGACGGCAGGAATCTACGCTGGAGCTCTGCCGACTACATCCAGATGGATGGACTCGAGGAGGATCGGAGTCCGGAAGACAAACTCAACAAAGAAGTAGCGCCGCCATCCGCCCGAGCACCGCACCTGCAAGGACTAAAAAACCCTAACCTAAACTACTAATCGGAGCGGAGGCACCGGGATTCCCCTCCCCGCCACTGGCCGTCAGAGCGGTAGGCAGAGGCGAGGCGAATCCACGGGTTCGCCGACAAAGTTTGGAGGGGAGAGTTTGCCCTATTCGCCTAGGGTTAGGGAAGGAAAACTACGTGTTATTGTGAGGGTAGGGCTGCACAACTCGACCACAATTCTTTTTCCTATAGTTGTTGTTTCATTTGCAGAATGCAATCATCAGAAATGGTTCCATTGGACCGGTGAGGCTTCAGCCCAATGGAGGAGTGGCACTGGTAGAAAAAAGCCCTTTAGTCCCGGTTCGCAACAGCCTTTAGTCCCGGCTGTGCAACCGGGACTAAATATGCGCGACTAAAGACCCCCCCCCCTTTAGTCGCGCCTCTTACGGACCGCGACTAAAGGCTTTAGTCCCGGTTCTTGTGTCTGACCGGGACTAAAGGCCCGTCCACGTGGGCGTCCGTGGTCCGTCGGGGCGGAGGACCTTTAGTCCCGGTTCTCGTGGCCAACCGGGACTAAAGGGCTCCTCCGCAGGTTTAGGGTTTTAGCCCCCCTAAACCTGGTTTCTTTTTAGTTTGGAGTGTTTTATTTCTTTTATATTATATTTTGTGTTTTATTTTAATTTTGATAAAGTTTCAGTACACATATTTTACGCTACTATATACATGCATATGAAATTTCAAACAAGAAGAATTCAAGAGGAATATATAATATATATTCAATCTCGGGTGACCATATACAACTTCGAACAAGTTTCCATACACAATTAGGATGGATGACCATATACAACTTCGTACAAGTTTCAATCTCGGGTATGCATATAAATTTCTTCGTCCTCGGTATAGTGTTCTCCTTTAGGATTGATGACTTCCCTCATGAAAAATCCTGCTAATTCTTCTTGAATTGGTCGGAAGCGAGCTTCTGGACTAAGCCTCCTCCGCAAGTTATCCGTCGCGGTCCGCACGCTATCCGATGCCTTCCGCTCCGTGGTGTGTCTCCGGATGTTCTCACAAACATAGTATCAACATAGATTGGTCCCCGGTGGCTGCTTATCCACATTAACTAACCTTCTGAAATCTAGCTCATGTTTGAATTCACCGACAATTTCTTCTGAGAACCGTCTCCAAACCCTACAGGGCAAAGAAAATTAAATGAATAAGGAAGTTATTAGTTACTTGATATTAGGAAATGAACGAAAGAGACGATCGATATAGAGCTCAAATGATTGAAAATAATTACTTTTGCAGCATTTTTCTCATGTCGGCCCAACGCTTTGGATCCGAATCCATAGAGTCCATGATTAGAACTCTAGAGGTGTGAAGTTCAATATTTAGCAGAATCCAGTGGAACCTGCGGACACGTTACATGCACAGTCATGCATAACTCATCGATTAGACATACCATGCATGGAGTAAACAAAAGAGAATGGGCACAAGAGAGAAACACTCACCCAAAATGGTAAGGAAATAGAATATGACTTTTGAGTTGATGCTTTCTAAGAAACTTGTACAGGTCTTTCTCCACGTCTTCGGGGTGATGTTGTAACACATGTCCATTAACGATATGTGGGTCAATGAACCCAACATCATGGATGTTTCTTATTTTGCATTCCCAAATCTTCAATCTGCATAATAGCGTACGCAACAATATAGTTAGGACAATATATATATATATATATATATATATATATATATATATATATATATATATATATATATATATATAGTGCAGGCAATGAAGAACGAGATGAGGTAGAAATAAATCACTTACAGAACGTAGCAACTCAGCATAGATTTGTCGAGGTCACGCAGATTGAACAGCTGGAACAATTCACTCATATGAATTTCTACAGAGTACCGTTTGGTGTGATGCTCATCTGTAACATCCGCATAAACATATTCTTTGTCGGCCCATGTTATGAATTGCTTGTACCAACGTAGCAGATTTCGCATTTGTGGTGGTAGACTCTTTTCCCGCGCAGGCTCGACGAGAGGCCCATTCCGCACATATTGTAATGCTATCTCACATACTGGCGCATCCTCATGGCCTAACAAGGCACGAAGAGTCAAACCCATCTCGGACGCTTGTTCCATGGCACCCGGTACAGTCAATCCAAGTGCTGCCGCAGCTGCTATGATCTCGGGGTCCTCTTCCGGACCGGCTTTCACTATGAGCGGGGGGATCGATTGTTTCTTCTGCATCCCGAGCTGGTCAACTTGTTTCCCGCTTTTTTTACTTTTTTCTTTCTCCTCCTTCAATATTTTTGCTTGCCTACGAAGTTCATGTCCACAGTCGTCAGGCATATTCAGCTCGGCTTGGGACGGTGTCGTCAAAAAATCCTTAGCCCACTTCTTTTGCTTCTCAGTGAATACTTGCTTGGGCTCAGGCTCTTTTTTCGCCTTCATATCCGCCTTCCATTTCTCATAATCAGCAGACGCGGCCAATTTGGTTTCAGCTTCACTAAGTTCCCCAGGCCTTGGGAGGAGAGGCTTCAGTGATGGCTCCGGTACCCTTGTGGTCTTAGGTACATAAGGGTCCGGGTTAATAGTCCAGGAGCGGGTTTCCTTGCTGTCCGCCTGCTTCTGCTTCTTCGCCGGAGGTGGATTGGGGGGCGTCGTACCTGCCGGAGGAGGATTGGGGGGCGTCGTACCCGCCGGAGGTTGTGGATCGGGGGACGGCGTCGAATGGCGTGAAGGAGGTGTAGGTGAACCACCACGACCACCACCACCGCCACCACCGCCACCACCACCACCACCATCGGAGGGGGGTGGACTTGCTAGCCTTGGCGCCTCGCCTGGAAACACTATGTACTTCTTTTTCCATAGAATGAACTGGCGCTTGACATCTCCAAGTCTGCTCTCCCCTTCGGGTGTAGGTTTGTCAATCTCCAGGTCCTCAAACCCTTGGACTATGTCTTCCACCGTGACACGAGCATAGCCATATGCAATGGGGTTGTTGTGGTGGAGTGCTCCAGGTGTACAGGGTAAAGCACTGCCGCTAGCTACCTTCGTGGAAACGTTCCCCACGGGATAATGCAGATCACATTCTTTCATCTCCTTTACATCATCCACGGGGTAGTGAGGCTCCGGTGCACGAATCTCGATCATCGGTGCACTAGCACCAGGCGGGGCATCCGTGGAAGCCACGCTGCTTCTCCACTGCTGGCTTCCGCGATCCGCTTCATGATCTTCATGCGGCCCTGCAGCCGATTTTTCTTTTACTAGTTCATGCACGGTCTGCTTCAACTCATGGAGTTCCGATGCAAACTTCGTCATAAGATCTGCATCCCGGTCCGTCTTTCTCTTACGGCTTCTGTAACAGTACGGGTCATTGTCCTGGGAAAACCCTACTTTCCACGGAACTTTGCCTTTGCCTCGTACACGTCCTCCGTGTTCATCATTCCCGAGGGCTATTGTCAGTGCGTCTTTCTCTCTGTTGAACTTGATCAAGCCCTCTTGAGCTTGGGTCATTGCGTCAATAAGGGCTTGGGTGGGAGCAAACTGTCTCTGCCGGTGAACACACACCCCTGTCTCCGGGTCTAGCGATCCCCCATGCCCGTACCACCAGCTTTTGGCCCTTGGGTCCCATCCCTCTGTACCTAGAGGGATTCCTCGCACCCTCAGGTCCTCCTCCATCTTCTGCCACCTAGGCTCCGAAAGGCGGTATCCTCCTGGCCCCATAATATGATGGAACTTTTTCTTACTCGCATTATCCTTATTTTTTTTTGATATTTCCTTGAAATGCTCCGATTGCTTTTGCCTCACAAATTCTGGCCAATCATCTTTCAGTTTCTTATGTTGTCCATTGAAATCCGGAGTCTTGCCCTTGTTGACATAGTCACGGGTTAAATTTTTCTTGAAGTTCCGGAATGCTTCGCCCATCTTCTGAAGAGCGAACTCTTTAACTAGCCTCCTCCTCTGACGTCCACCCGGAACCTCGTTACCGAATTCATCGACTTTGTTGTATTCCGGAGGTAGAATGAAATGTTCCATAAGCTTTCTCCAGCAATCCTTTTTAGTTCTCTTGTCGACAAAACTGAAACCAATATGTGCCTTCTTTGGCTCCTTCCATTCCTGGACGGTGATCGGGACGTTGTCTCTAACAACGACTCCGCATTGGTTGATAAACTTTGAGGTGTGCTGTAGGGGCTTGCCGGTTTCACTGACAAACTCAATGGCATATGTTTCTCCTGTTTTCATCGCCTTGGATTTGCCACGCTTTGTCGTACTCGATCCGGAGGGCTAAAAAAAGAAAGAGAGTCGCCCGCGTTAATACATATGTATTCACATTTCAGTAAGTTTGTATCACGAGAGGCTCAATGTATATATATACCTCGCCGGAGGTGGTTGCTACTTGCAATTCGAGATCGTCGTTTGTTGACGGTTGACCTCCGTCGACAATGTCCGTTCCTTCACCTTCTTGATCATCGACAATCTCTGTCCCACCTTCAAGGTTCAGAAAAGAAGAGACTACATCCTCTTCTTGCTCATATTCTGAGCCCGGCACATAAGGAATCTCGTTGTTGATGATGCCCATTAGATAACGTTCAGCCTCCGGATCCCTAAGCGGCTCGGCTCTATCGTCCGCCATATTTCACTCCTGCATGTAGTAAAAATTCTTTAAGTATAAAGGAATTAAAAAATAAGATTAAGGGGACATACAGGAGGAGGAATTAAAAAATAAGATTCTTTAAGTAAAAATTCTTTTTTTCTTCTTCTTCCTTTCTTCTTCGTCTAACTTCTTTCTTTCTTCTTCTTCCTTTTTCTTTTTTCTTTCTTTCTTCTTCTTCCTTTCTTCTTTCTTTCTTCTTCTTCCTTTTTCTTTCTTCTTTCTTTTGGTTTTCATTTGGTTTTCATTTTTTTCTTCTTCCTTTTTCTTTCTTCTTTTTTTCTTCTTCCTTTTTCTTTCTTCTTTCTTTCTTCTTTCTTTTTTTCTTCTTCCTTTTTCTTCTTTCTTTCTTCTTTCTTTTTTTCTTCTTCCTTTGTTTTTCTTCTTCCTTTGTTTTTCTTCTTTCTTTTTTTCTTCTTCCTTTGTTTTTCTTCTTCCTTTTTTTTCTTCCTCCTTTGTTTTTCTTCTTTCTTTTTTTCTTTCTTCCTTTTTTTTCTTCTTTCTTTTTTTCTTCTTCCTTTGTTTTTCTTCTTCCTTTGTTTTTCTTCTTCCTTTTTTTCTTCCTCCTTTGTTTTTCTTCTTTCTTTTTTTCTTCTTCCTTTTTTTTCTTCTTTCTTTTCTTCTTCTTCCTTTTTTTTTCTTCTTTCTTTTTTTCTTCTTCCTTTGTTTTTCTTCTGTTTTTTTCTTCCTTTTTTCCTTTTTCCTTTTTTCTTCTGTTTTTTTCTTGTGTTTGTTTTTCTTGTGTTTTCTTTTGTTTTCTTTTTTCTTTCTTTTTCCTTTTTCTTTTTTCTTGTGTTTTCCTTTATTTTTGTTTTTTTTTCTTCTGTTTGTTTTTTTGTTTTCCTTTTTCTTCTTTCTTTTTTTCTTTCTTCTTTTGTTTTTTTCTTCTGTTTTCCTTTTTTTTCTTCTTTCTTCTTCTTCCTTCTTCCTTTTTCTTTCTTCTTCTTCTTCTTCCTTTTTCTTCTTCCTTCTTCTTCTTCTTCTGCCGGCGCGCGGAGGACGGCAGGCAGGGCCAGCGGGCGGCGGGCGGCGGGCGGCAGGGCGTCGGGCGGCGGGCGGCAGGGCACGGGCGGCGGCGGCGCTCACTGGGGACGGGGGCGGCGGCGCGCAGGGCTTCGGCGTCGGCGTCGGGCAGGGCTTCGGCGTCGGCGTCGGGGCAGGGCTTCGGCGTCGGCGTCGGCGTCGATCGGCGTCGGGGCAGGGCTTCGGCGTCGAGAGAGAGGAGAATGGGAAGTGGCGAAACTGCTAAGTGCAGTATTTATAGACGCACCTTTAGTCGCGGTTGGGGAGGCGGACCGCGACTAAAGGTACCCTTTAGTCGCGGTTGGCCACACCAACCGCGACTAAAGGTCACCTTTAGTCGCGGTCCGCCACACCAACCGCGACTAAAGGGTTTTGGCGCCGCTTTCGTTCCCGCGCAGAAAGACCCTTTAGTCGCGGTTGGGGACAACAACCGCGACTAAAGGGTACCCTTTAGTCGCGGTCCGCCTCCCCAACCGGGACTAAAGGCGTTGTGCTGGAACTGGCGCGGTGCGGTGGGATGTTTAGTCCCACCTCGCTAGCCGAGAGGCTTCGACAGTGGTTTATAAGCGCGGCTGCGCTCACCACTTCGAGCTCCTCTCAAATGCAGGCTTACGGGCCTATTCTGTCAGTATGTGCTTGTGGGCCTACTGGGCCTTCTGCGGGCCTGAATCCTGGCCCATTGATGGGTTTCTAGTCGTATTCAGGCCGTGCTGGCCCAGTAGGAGGCATATTTTTTATTTTGTTTGTACTTATATATTTTATTAAAGTTTATATTATTTTGTTTCTAATTCATTTTAAAATCTTAAAAATACAATTATATATATCAAAAAAATCAGAAAATAAAACTAATTCATTTTAAATTCTTGTTTTTCTTCTGTTTTTTCTTCCTTTTTTCTTCTGTTTGTTTCTTCCTTTTTCTTGTTTTCCTTCTTTTTTTTCTTCCTTTTTTCCTTTTTCCTTTTTTCTTCTGTTTTTTTCTTTTGTTTTTTTCTTCTGCTTGTTTTTTCTTCTGTTTTTTTCTTATTTTTTTCTTCTGTTTGTTTTTTTCTTCTGTTTTTCCTTTTTTCTTCTGTTTTTTTCTTATTTTTTTCTTCTGTTTTTCCTTTTTTCTTCTGTTTTTTTCTTCCTTTTTCCTTCTTTCTTCTTCTTCCTTTTTCCTTTTAAAATCAGAAAAATAAAACTAATTCATTTTAAAATCTTAAAAATACAATTATATATCAAAAAAATCAGAAAAATAAAACTAATTCATTTTAAAATCCCTTGAAAGTTTGACAAAAGGTTTGATACATCATTCATCGACCAAATACAAAGTTTGGTACAATAAATTATTACACATCAATTCTTCCCTTGTGTCCCTGCTTGCTTACGATTGTGCCGTATCCATGGAGCATCCTCATCATTTAACTTAATGCTTGGGTCAGTGTTCACTTTGAAGGGCGGAATTTCACCAAACATATTATAATCTTCTGACATGTCTGTCTTGTCCTCCACTCCCACGATGTTTCTTTTCCCTGAAAGAACAATGTGGCGCTTTGGATCATCGCATGATGTACTGATCGTTTTCTTATCTTTCCGTTTCCTCGGTTTGCTACTCATGTCCTTCAAATAAAAAACCTGAGCGACATCTTTGGCAAGGACGAATGGTTCGTCAAGGTAACCAAGATTGTTGAAATCCACCATTGTCATCCCGTATTGCTCGTCCACCTTTACCCCACCTCCTGTTAGCTTGAACCATTTGCACCGGAACAAAGGGACCTTAAAGGAGGGTCCATAGTCAAGTTCCCATATCTCCTCTATGTAACCATAATATGTGACCTTTCGCCCATTCTCGGTTGCTGCATCAAAGCGGACACCACTGTTTTGGTTGGTGCTCTTTTTATCTTGGGCGATGGTGTAAAATGTATTTCCATTTATCTCGTACCCTTGGAAAATCGTTATAGTCGAAGATGGTTTCTTGGCCAACATGTACAGCTGATCTCCAACATCATTGTCATTCATTAAATGTTTTCGCAACCAACTGCCGAAAGTCTCCATGTGGGCCTTTCTAATCCAGGATTCAGGCTTCCCCGGGTTGTCCGAGCGTAAAATATTCTTGTGTTGCTCGAAGTACGGAGCCACAAAGCTGGAATTTTGCAGAACTGTGTGGTGTGCTTCAGTCATAGAATGACCGTCCATACATATCGTGGATTTCCTTCCGATCTTGCCTTTTCCACTTAGTCTCCCCTCGTGCCGCGATTGAGGAATACCAATCGGCTTAAGGTCAGGAACATAGTCAATACAGAACTCAATTACCTCCTCATTTCCATAGCCCTTGACGATGCTTCCTTCTGGCCTAGCACGGTTACGAACATATTTCTTTAATACTCCCATGAACCTCTCAAAGGGGAACATATTGTGTAGAAATACAGGACCGAGAATGGAAATCTCTTCGACTAGGTGGAGCAGGAGGTGCGTCATAATATCGAAGAAGGATGGTGGGAACACCAACTCGAAACTGACAAGGCATTGGACCACATCGTTCTGTAACCGTGGTAGATCTTCTGGATTGATTACCTTCTGAGAGATTGCATTGAGGAATGCACATAGCTTCACAATGGCTACTCGAACATTTTCCGGTAGGAGCCCCCTCAAAGCAATCGGAAGCAATTGCGTCATAATCACGTGGCAGTCGTGAGACTTCAGGTTTTGGAACTTTTTCTCCGCCATGTTTATTATTGCCTTTATATTCGACGAGAAGCCAGACGGAACCTTCATACTGCTCAGGCATTCAAAAAAATGACCTTCTCTTCTTTGGTAAGAGCGTAGCTGGCACGACCTTGAAACCATTCCGGATGCCGGTCATCTGGGTCTTTCAAAAGTTGCTGGTCCTGCCGTGCTTCCTTTGTATCATTTGTCTTCCCATACACGCCCAAGAAGCTTAGCAGGTTCACGCAAATATTCTTCGTAACATGCATCACGTCGATTGCAGAGCGGACATCTAGGACTTTCCAATATTCTAGCTCCCAAAATATAGATTTCTTCTTCCACATGGGTGCGTGC